>NC_084759.1:197883857-199110419 GCF_028858725.1 Colius striatus | reverse complement strand
GAACTGAAATCTACATGTCTCGCTGCACAGTATCTTTATGTTTCTTTTGCCTCCTTCCTTTTGCCTGTTTATCTGTTTTATCTTCTCACGAAAATACACAGAAGTGAGAAAAAAAATTTCTATGAATTCTGGAAACATTTCCAAATTTATTTCTTGTTTTTTGTCAGATCTCTGTCTCTGTGATGCTAACAGCAAGGCAGTCAATTTCTGCAAAACATCAAAAATACAGCGTGATATTTTCAAACACGAACAGAAAAATGTCTTCTTGATTTTCCTAATAATTTCTTCACTGGGTGATGCAATCACTGTGATCGAGATTAATAATAAAAATACGAGCATGCAATGACTATAAAATACTACAGAAATTGCTAAGCAGCAAGTAATGGCTCAAAATCAGGTCCTATAAATGCAGGTGGACCTGTTCACTCAAGCACAGCTGCAAGGTATGTCATGTAGAAGCTGGAACCGATATGAGATCTAGAGATGATTAATATTTTGCAGAATCGTCACAGTTGGAAAAGACCTTTAAGATCATCAAGTTCAACCACTAACCACACATTGCCAAGCCCATCACTAAACTAAACCATATCCTTCAAGCACGTCATCTATGTATCTTTTGAATATCTCCAGAGATGGTGACTTCAAAAGATAACCATCTTGGATGCTGTGAGCTATATATTGAAAGGGATAAAAACTGCAATGCATGCCCTATATAATTCAATCAAGGTCAATAAGGTCAAGAATGGACTGGGAGCCTCTCAGAGAACACACTAGCTTTCTATAGGGTTCCAATCCTCATCAGAGAGAAGGAGTGTATCTAACTCTCAGGATTCCTTTTATTCCCACAGCAGAGAGCTGGAGTTATCTGACAGATGCTGCACCATCTTAACCCCACTGTTATATGTCCATTGGAGTAGGGAACCACACTACTGGTAAAACAATATTCAGAGACTTTTAGGAATGAAAAATTTTAGAAATAAATTTAGGGACTAATTTTAGCAATTTAGGGATTAAGTGTTGTTTTGTAAGATTTTTCAAACCCTTCTCAAATGGTATCCTATCCTGTACTTCACAGGTTGCTGTAATGGCAATTGGTATGACCATACTATGTTCAATGACTGTTGCAAACCAATTAATGTCCCTGAGTGCTAGATTTGTCACCTGACGTGCTCGTGTTGCTGGAAGAAGTTTATGGAGTTCTACTATATAGTCAGTCAGCCCCTCTAATTCCAGAGAAGAGTTCCAGTACTGACAAATCCCAGACTCAGCAAATTGCCTGTAACATCCTCCTTTGCAGACTGCAAGGTAATATCCCACTCAGCCTAATAACATGTGCTTTCGAGAAGCAGCCATCACAAACCAGAGAGGCTGAGGCTTTGCAGGGCCCTCAGATTATGCAGTTATGGAGTCATGTCAACCTCTCCAGATGTATCATTTAGGTAACACAAAAATTGTCCCTCATTTGAGTGTGGGCTCATTAGTGGAGCACTACATGGACTGGACGTTAATCTATGAGACTTACTATAATTCTCAGCTGAGGGTGCATGCAGTCATTACATCCTGCAAGCTTTTTTCAGTTCTGTTTTCCACCAGTATGTCGTTTTTCTTAGACAAAGATTTTTCAGTTTTCAGGTTCACATCAGCTCCTTCTTCCTGGCTAGCCCAAGCCCTGCCTCCTCCTCTGTACTCTGTGATTTCCCTGTACCACCCACCCCTTCTGCTCCTTCTTTCTTTCCTATTTTTGACAGTCTCTCCTTCCAGTCTTTGTGTTTCCTCTGATTTCATCTCAGTCCTAACCCTTTCAGTTTTCTTCCTTATTTTACTCTTTACTTTGTCCTCTCCTCAGGCACTCCTCATTTTCTCAAGAGTAATTCTGTTTCTTCTTGCATGCACAAACTGTCCTTTCTTTTCAGCACCCCTCCTCTCAGGCACCCTGTTCCTTAAGGGGTCCTGGAAGCTAACATGTTAATGCTTCTTCTCATGAATACCTTCCTTTTAACACACTGATTCTCTTAATACAATTCTATGAATTTGCTGACTTTGCAGTCACCTACTGAGATTTTGACTTCTTTGCTTGGTTTTCCTCTGGAATCTGACAGTTTCTCTATTAACTTCTTAAGAGACCCCATCAATCTGCTTCTACTTCCTTTGTTCTTGCTTCACTGTTTCTGGATTTTACCCAAAGCTCATGCATGACTACAAGCTTCTCTTCTCTCCTTTTCTCAAGGAGATACTTATTTGTTGATGTGTGCTCACTGTATGCTGATACCTCATAAGACTTCTTGGTTATTATGGACATTACGATTCTTTTAATTCCACCTGTCTACCTAGTTTCTTTCTCTTTCTTATTACTTCAAATCACTATGGAAAAAAAACAGCTTTATGACATTTTCTCTACTAACTGTTTCCTACATCTCTGATACTGTTCCTTTCCTTAGCATGCCTCAATACAATCCTCTGTCTGCTTAAATTTTGCAGTTACTACTCCCAGAACATGTGAAATATCTTTTCCCTGCTAATTGGATCACAGGATAATTTCTAATATTTTTATGGGAAGTGTCCTCTTCACCATCTTCATCTGCTTTACAGTCTCTTCATCTCACAACTGACTTACCATTTTGTTTACTTTTCTTCTGGATTGAATACCCATCTGTGTGTCTTTACTAGTCTTTCTTTCCTTTCCTATCAACCTATTTTCTTCTCTTTGATTTTCCCATGTTTTCTCCTTCGGATCTATTTTCCTCAATATTTTTTTGTCATCACAACATTTTTTCTTTTCTATTCACTTTCTAATGGAAAATTTCAAGGTCTCACAACATTCACCAAACATCTGCTCCATGTTTCCCTTTCATCCATGAAATGTTCATCAACTGGTCTCCCTGTGTACACCCTTCTTGATGCATATTTGATACAGTTTATGTACTTGATTATCATTCTACATCCCTTTGGATGTATTGGGAAAGGAACCTCCAAGGTCAAGTACTATCAAGGTCAAGACACTTACTAGACTTTAAAGTGCTTGGAAGGAAGACTGCCTCAATAATTGAGGTTAACACAACATCTCTGCATATGGATAAGTTGAATTTTAGAAGGTTAGGAAAAGCTGCTTAACTGCTACTTAGATTTTTGAGACAACCTATTGGTTTATACAAGGAGCCCATATGTTCCTATATAAGCAGTACAGTTGCTAACTACATAAATGTTCCCCTAATCTATGCTACGAGTGTTCCCATAATCATAGCTATGAACAATGGCATGATAATTGTTCCAACTACATCATTTTATACTTGAGAGGGCCAAGAAGAAATAAGAACAATAGAGATCTACAGCCTTTTCTTGCTTGGTGTAAGTTGCTATAGCTCTAGTAAGTTATCTTCTTTATCTACTTTGCTAGGTTTGTAGTGATTTATCCCTTATGAAAATTTGCCGTATTACTTTGGAAAGACAGTTAGAAATGAGACAGTACATTCCTTGCAGTATTTTTGAAGACATGAACATCCCTGAAATAAAATTTCTAAAAACCTCATAAAGCAATAGATAATCCAGCAAATTCATTTAAGTAACACAGTGGATTCTGGGTTTACCTGAGAAAAGAACCAATTGCACTAAACTATAATAGTTAAAACACTTCTAACAATGAACTGTGTTTTTGTCTCAGTGGAAATACATGACAATTGCACCAAAGCTGTTCCCAGACATCATTGTAACTGGGAGGAATTCTTATTTTTTGTCATTTTATTCCTACTACTAAAATAATGATTTTCAAGCCAATTTGTATTTTCATAAGATGAAACGTGTCCCATATTTTTCTACCAGTTTAGGGCTAGATTATCACAGTGAAAGTTGGTCTTCTTAAGTTCTTAGCCAGGAATAGTCACAGGCAGAGATTTAGGAAGATGGTACCAGCTGAAGACTATGCTCCTTACTTGCCACTTTTGGAGTTCAGGACTACTATAGCTGTGCTCTGGATATTCAGCACTGGGTGCAGAGACAGCATGGCTAATCATCCTTCTGGTCACCCCTTCTCATTGGCTTTGGATAACCCTCCATTGCAAATGCAACCAACCTGGGAATTAAAGCAAGACCTTATTCTCCATACCAGAAGAAGACAAGAAAACAGTCTTCTCTTTAACTCTCTGTCCTGCACTAAGATCTTCATTAAGCTTTAAACCAATTGTCAGTTTTGCATCGAGAAGCAGAAAGCAAGCCAGTCAACATTACATTATCTTCTTCACAGAAGCTTATGCATCTTACTGTAGTTATACGTATTCACACACAATCAGTAATGCTGTCTGATCCTGGAGTATGCCAAACATCTCTGTGTTCTGTGGTATCCTGATAATGATAGTACACCTAGCATTTTATCAACCAGAACAAAATTCATACTAATTGATCAATAACTACTCTACAGGAAACAAGGTGCAGAAATCCTGATAAACATTTTCTAAGGCTTTGGAAACAGCTTTCAAAAGCTGAACAGAGAGTGAAGTCCGTTCTGCAGGACAGTGTTGACAAGTTCAAGAATCTCCCAGACAGGATCTCACACCTGATAAAACTTTAGATTGGATTCTCAGATCACATTGTTAAACCACACTTTTGCTGGGTACGTACACCTCATGTAACCCCACTGAATTCTTGTAGATCGGTAGAGAATTTTGCCCACCAGGTTTAAAGGTAAAATTGTAATTTGACCCTGTCAGAAATGACACTAGAACCAGGTCATCCAGGTCTTACAGTACTCTACGTGGGATAGTCTGATCTTCAGAATAATTTACATTCTTTGAGGCACTTCCCTGGGAAAGTTGTTTTTGCACAAAATATCTGAATAACTCTTTCTTTAAATACCAGTACACCTCCTTACTCTTTTTTAATTTCCAAATTCAGCTCCACCTATGTATTGTAGACCATTGAACCAAATGCTACTACTATTTGTAATGTATTTCTTTTATTTTGTCTTTCCAGTCTGATTTAGGACTGTGCTTCACCACAATTTAATTAAGTATAAAAATATTGAGGGAATCCAGAAAGATACTTTACCCCTGCATCTTGCATTAGATTCAGTCTTTCAATGATAAAATTAGAATCTTACTCCTAGACAAGGTGTCAACATTTGCCTAAAAAAACTTTATTTGTAGAAGCTTCTAAGTAGGTCATCAGCACAAGTAACCCAGACAAACATCAACAGCAATTAGAAAAGCATCACGTCTCAGGGACAAAAGTCTTGTTTTAACATACTTGATACCACTGCCATTTTGCTTGTTTTTAAGTTACAGAACAGTAAAGCAATTGGTGGATTTTCTATTTGGAAGTGTGCTTTATGTTTTTATATATAATGCAGGACTCCAGGAATATTGAGAGTAGCAGTGGAAGGCATCATTCTTTAAAAAAGAAGCAAGAAGCAAAAAAGCCACAGAAATTAAAGTATGAAATATTCTAGCAGAGTACAAATTAGCTTGCATTGCTCTTCAAATAATCAGTTTATTTGGAAGGATTTGCATGGATTGTTACTGATTTCACTCAAAGGATGAACATTCTAAACTAGAACTTTCCTATTACCCTAATTGTGAATAAAAGTAGCCTGATGCTCATTTTCCCCCAATGTAACTGGGTACGTTACATTTTCTTGTAATACTTGAATTTATCAACAGAAAAAAGAGCAGAAGAAGTCATAATAGTTTAGGTGTATTTGAAAAATATGAAAAAAGTTATTTCCCCAAAATATGTATTTGATCAGATGGGTTGTGTGCTTTTCAAATTGTTTTCATGCATATTTAATCAATGTGAGACATACACTTACGCAAGCTGAAACAGGTACTGCTCTGTGTCCCAGGCTGTTCTGCTTCACAGCCTTCTGTCTGAGATTCTTTTTAAGATGTATTAATTATTTTTTTAAAAAATGAATTAAATCCATCTTCAGCAGTTGGCATAGACCAAGAAAAAGCCAAAGATCTCACAAACTACCAGCAAATCCTTAGTCCAGTTGAATGCTGTATGGGTAAGATGCCTAGTTCTTCAAGAATTGCTTGGTTTTTCATCAATATTGCTGAAATACAGGGATGTCTGCTTAAGATGATCTATGGAACAACTATGATAACCTAGGAGAAAAAGCCTCAAATTCAACACACTCCCCAAGTCCTACCTACAAGCTGGAACAGACACACACTTTCTCACACTGACAAGTGTATCTCAGCAGATATGTGTGCCTGACACAGACACATTGATGAGAGATACGTACCCACACACCTCTAGGTCTACACAGAGTTAGACGAACACTGTCTAGGAACAAAAACACATTCCTATGAATCTATACATATAGTACATCCATATGCATCCAAGATAACAGAAGTATGGATATACACACATCCACACCCAGGGACACAGGAATATAAGCAAGGCACATACATAGGTACAAACAACTCCAGAAGCACATGCATATACCTATACAGCTGGATGCATACTCACATGGACAGATAGACAGGAATGTATGAGGGAGAATTTACATTGGCTCTATCATCCCTGCTAATTTCTCCTTTCTGTTTTGAAGCATTCCAATTTTAGGATCCTGGAGTGAGCCAGGTCTCTGCAGGGGAGATACCTCAGTAGGAGCAAAGCAATCCAGATTTTCTAATGTTCCCCACCTCTCTCCCCCTTTCTCCCAGCAGCAAATCCAGGGAGATACACTGGTACCCAGCACAGCTCTGCCAGCTGCTGGCTTGGCACTTTCTACCTCAGCTTAAGGAAGGATGTAGGACGGCAAGCTTAAGATCTCCTCCCTTCACCCCCAAAGCCTGCTTCTGCGGGAGCAGGAGCCTCTGGGCAACATCTGGACACAGCCCCTTTCTGCCCACCCCCCTCATCCTCCAGCTGCGGACTACAGTGATTGCCCCTCACTCTACCTGCCCTCTGCAGGTGTGAAAGCCCTTGCCCCACCATTCCCCCCACCTCCACCTCCCCCTCCCCCCCGCCGCCCCTTCAGCCTCGCTTCTCCTGGCCCCTGACTTCCGTCAGCAAACCTCTGTAAACTTTTCCCCCGGCTGCACAACCCGCAACACCCCGAGCAGCGGCTGCACCTCGTCGGGAGGGCAGGATGGAGGTGCGGGTTGCAGGGACCTGGGATGCAGCGATCAAAGCTGCAGGGTGTGGGATGAGAGTACTAGGATGAGAGGGGACTGGCATGAGAGGGCTGGGATGCAGGATGCAGGGATGTGAGGACCGAGATGCATGTGTCTGAGACGCAGGATGCAGGGACCGGAATGTGGGATGTAGGGACCAGGACGTGGGGTAAGTGTCCAGCTTCTTACCGTACAACGAAGGTACGTCCCAGCGAAGGTCTCCAGCTGCTCGCGGGCATCGCGAGTCTCCCAATGCGCTCGTTAAACATCCACCGGGGAGACTCACCCCCCAAACTTGTGTAAGCTGCTTCCTCTGGGAACAGTCACGCTTTCTCCCTCCCTAGCTTGGATCGGATCCCTATGGAAACTCATCAAAGCCTCTTAAGCGGTCAGAGGTAAGGTTGGGAGGGAGAAGGAGAAGAAAGGGACAACGGGAGGGAGAAACTGCAATCACCAAGCAACGATCCCCTTCCCTTCTCCTCTCCTCTGGAGCACCCGCTTCCCGTTCCTCTGAGCAACTTTGGCTCTCCTTGGGCGGGCAGCGCAGGGGACCAGCGCTGTTAATCGGGATTCCTTTTCGCAGCCTGGCATCTTTCTATATTTCCTCTCCTTTCTGGGCAAAGGGGACTGGTGCAAATCTTTAAATTAGGAGGCGACCTAGAGTTGCAAAGACCAGGAGTGAGAGCCGGCTGGCATTTGCAGACCGCCTTTCCCGGCACTCGGGGCGGGAGATAGCTCTGCGGCCGGCGCAGCGCAGGGGCTGCCTGGGGCTTGGTCCTACCGTTTATTCATTTACTGCTTTTCTAGTTCTAACTTTGAAGCTGGCTATTGCTCCTGGCACGGCCGGGAGCTGGGCGGTGGCAGGGAGCCCTCAGACGGAGTCGAGCCGCTTGTCCCCATGCTGCGGGTCTGCGCGGCTGTTTAACTGAGCCGGCAGCAGCGCGGTCCTGGGGGGAGGACACGGGGGGGGACGGGACAGGAGGAGACGCTGCTGTCGCCTGGCAACCCTGCATCCCTGCCCTGAGCATCCCTCCCCCAGGGCCCTGATTGGACGGGGCTGGAGGAGGGGGACGTCCCTCCGAGGATGCTGCGCTCCAGCACTGCGATTTGTCGCATCCTCAAAAAGCCACGAGCGGGCAGCGGGGACTGAGGGCAGGCGGGAGAGCAGAGGCAGTTCAGGGTGTTGTATCACCCTCCTTCTGTCTTCTCTCTTCCCGTTGGCTTGATAGATTTACTTCTGCTCTATATCTCCTAGAAAAACAATGTATTTGTGTACAGAAGGACAGATAGATCAAAAATTATACATGTTTATACATAGATGTGAATAAGTAAATGTATATTCTATGCATACTATCTATATTATCTATATTTTTTTATGTTATCTCTCTACATTCTAATTCTCTCATGTGGAAAGACAGAATAAAAATAGTTCCTGGGGAAAGATCACTCTAGAGTGCAGCAAAGCTGGATGCAAAAAGAAATCTAAATTTTGTCTTATATATGTCTGAAAGCCAAAGGTTTATATCACCTGGAGTGTAAACAGAAGGTCATGGTCCTAAAGAGAGAATTAAATACTGTGAGATGAGTGAGCTATAGCAGTCAGTGAGAGGGAATGCATTGACTTCAGTGAGGGTGAATTTAAGCTGTGCTGCATGGAGCACTGTCTGTATTACATGTGGCTTCATAGCTCAGTCTCTTCTCTGGGGAACAGTGAGCAGCTGCTTCCTGAGCTGCTTACTGAGTATAGTATGGAGAGGCTATTTGTAAAACCCAATACCTACCTTTCCATCACAGCTCAGGTTGGGACATTGTGTGTTTTTCACCTCTAAGTCTTAAGCAGGGAGAAAACCATCACCTGTTTCTCCTAAAATGCTTCCCAACACCTTTGGACTTGCCCCCAGTTCAGCTCCCCACATGTGTACCGTCAGTGCTCGGGTAAAGCAGGGAAAAAGACACTGCAGTCAGAAGCTGCAACCCAGCACCTCACATGGGGCCACTCTCATTTCAGCAGCAGCAGTTCTGGTAAGAAATTAAGACAAAGTAAAATGAAATTTAAAAAAAAAAAAAAGACCTGTTTCTGCTTTTTAATATTTGATGTGAAGTTATTTAACATCTGCTGACTTTTTGTGATCTATCTGTTATAGTTTAGTTACTTGGCTAATTTTATACACTTTTTTCTTGGAAGCCAGGAATATTTGCTAAGATGTGCATGTTAAATTGTTTCATTATGGCCTTAAAAGTGAAGCAGAGAGTAAAATGAAAGAGTTCAATTCCTCTGAGGTTTAACCTACTGTAAATTGGATTAAAATGTACATGAGACATTGCAGTAACTTCAGGGTAAACTAGAATGAATGGGAAATCAGCCCCATGTCTTTAAATCATAGCACAATTTGACAAACAGATCTGGTATACTTTTTTTGTCCCCATAACCTTGCATGCTGATTGCCAGGAAACATTAGTGGAAAGAAGAATTTGATTCTACATTGCCTTGTACACAGCAGCATGGCTTGAAGTGAGTATGAAAGCAACTTTTTGGTTAGGGAGGATATAAAACCCACTGTGTATGAAATTGGTCACCACAGGAGCCAAGTGGAATTTGACTGAGATGCATTGTATGATTTGCAGCAGGACAAGAACATGAGAAAGCAGCATTACATTTTTTTGAAAAAGGAATATTTTGCCTTTTTGCATTGTCTGTTAGTGAAAAAATTATTGCTAGTTAAAAGGCAGATTCCTTTCAATCTGAGTTCTCACATCACACCAAATCTAGTCTGTAGAAAGCTTTGATGAGCAGAAGAATTTGGTATTATAAAATTCAGGAATGTGATTAATTAACAGACTTACCACTACAAATGCATATCTTTTTCCTACATGGAGTTTTAGCATGAGTTTCAGGATTGTACCCATGGGAACTTCCTAATTTTACATTGGATGGCAACATACTGTTCCAACAAAACACTTTGTAGGGTTCCCTGACTTGCTATAAGCAGCTGTTTTGAGACATGCTCAAGTTATTTGCAGATTAAAGTCCAAAGTGATGTTTTAGAAAAACTGCCAGTGTGCATGTACAGCCAGTGAGTGATCTATGGATTCGGCCCAGCCTACCTGAATAATTCATGAGGCCTATGATCTTTCCTCTTTTCCCGGGGACTTTACAGAAATGGACAGGGAATAGGACCATGGATCAATGATTTTTTTTCTAGCAAATTTCTCTCTGCCACTGGATTTCTGACAGCTCTGCAGTTACTTCCTTTGACTGTGACTGGGCATAATCCCATTCTGCAGCAGTTGTCTTGAGCTAATAGTTGTGGTCATCACCACAGGATCAAGCCTGGCCTATCTCTGTGGTTTGGGACACACATCAGAAACACGTAGATGATACTGTGTTCTCCTGGGATTCTGCAAATCTCTGGGTGTAAAACACTGATTTCATGGAACAGGAGGGCTAGTCTCCCATTTTTGGGTAGCCACAGGAATCTAGATGTATCTTCACAACTCCATGTCCATGACAGTCTCCATCTTTCAAGACACAAAGAGAAAAGCTTTATAGTGGCTGATGCAGAGCCCTACAAAGCCTCACACTATCTTACTCATCTCTACATACCAATTGTAGGAGACACTGATATACTCCAAAGGAACAGCCCAATGGCACAGGGCTTGTGACCTGTCTGGTAGTACCTACGGGAAACCCACAGCTATGAAAAGTGTAAGGGGTGGGTTTTTTAATTGTTAAGTGGTTTTGAAGATATTTTAGGTCAATATATAGTGCAAAATGTCCCCACGTACATACATTACTAATCATATTTACTGTCTTACAGCTGATTTGTGTGGTGCTCACGGGACTTAAGCAGCATTGTTATTTCCTGTCAGATGTCCAATGATGGCTTTTTCAGCTGAGTGAAGGGATATTGACCTAGCACCAACATGGAGAACATGCCATGATGTACTCAGTCATTTCTTACATCTTTCTCAGCCACAGGGACAGGAGGAACACTGAGTACAAGGCTCAACTCAACAAAACATGGTATGGTACCACACATGGAAGGAAAACCACATTCAACACTGTGCACATAGGACAGTATCCTGCCTTCTGCCTCTACTCCCATGACCATCAGTGTCTCTACTTCTCCTCAGCTCCTCTTTCTTCAGCCAGTTTTCTCATTTCCTTCAAACAGTTTCCCTCTCCCTTTCTCACTTTCTTCCCTTTTACTCTTTTGACAGTTGCCTGCCTGCTCATGCCTGTTGGCCATGCCTCCAGTTAACTCCAAGGTTTTCCTACCCCTTCTCGGTAGAGAGACCTCTTTCCATGGGAAAAAACCAGCAGCTGTGGTTCATCTTCCTCAGCTACAACAGGGAAAAAGATCTGGCTTCACTGTGGGAACTAGCTGCCCTCTTTCCACCTCTGCTTCTCAGAAATCAGGTTTCCCAACATATTGCTGGGGATGCACATGACAGCTGTTGTCCAAGTGAGATTACTTCACAAAAATACACGAACAGGCAAGGGTCCCTCTGCGTCCCTGCCAATTCTATAAGTATATGCACTCCACTTGCACCCCACAATTCTTTTCCCAGCCAAAATCCTACTGCAGTTTGTGCAGGTGTAGCAGTGAGCATAACATAGGCTCTGCCTGATGTATACTGGGTATGTGCAGCATGCTTCAAACTACATCCAGCTTCCAGTGCTCGTCACTTTGGAGCCAAGGTCGACCATCTATCTACGTGTTCTCACTCCATTCTCCCCTAAGTGTGTGATATAGGAGGTGATGTTTGTCTTCTGAGAGGAGATTAGCTTTTCCTAAAAGGAGCAGGGGTCTTCCTCATAAGGGAAAGGATATGGCATAGTAGCATCTGCCCTCTTTAAATTAATGCATGCAGATGACCCCATTCTACAAAATATTCCCTCTGTTACCATTTTTTCCTGCCATGTGAATAATTTGGTACCAGAATCACCTAACATATTTAGCCTTTGACATGTCACCTTTATGTTTCTGTGCATCATCATTATCTTTATTAGTATTTCAACTCTTAGCAATCTGGGCTTCAAACTACTCCTTCCTCTCCCTGTGAAAACCTCCTAACAGTATTTCTTGTCTTCTGATGCCCTTTCCCATCCCCCATCTCTATTCTCTGTAGGAATTACTGCATTTACATATTTTGTTTAAGGTGCTTAGGAATTATTGACAAGTTTGCTTTGCCCCTGGGGGGTTATGTGACACAGTCAAGCTGTGAGCCACTTAAAGCATTGAGTGGCTGATAGAAGGGATTGCTTGTGACTCTGAATTAGGGCACGAGCCAAGAAATGTAGCACAGTGCTGTCAGGGGCTGTGGCCCATAGATCCATTTCTTTTATAATCCTATCATATCTATGACCTACCACATACAGAGCAAGGCAAAAGATCTGCATTTTCCCATTAGCTCAAGATACAGGCTTCCTGTGAAATAAATTTACTCCCAGCCTCTATGCCACTGCCTTGCAAGCCTGAAAACCCCGTTTTTATTATGTCAGTGAGTGTATTTCAGACTCTCTTCACACTGAGACTCCATCTGGGTATACTACTGTCTAAATGTCCTGCTGAGATTCTACTTTGCCACTAGTTAAAACTGAATAGCTAAATTTTATAAACAGGAAGTTTATTGTGTTTGTCTGCTGAAATATAGCCTGGATTTTATCTTGGCTGGGATTTTTGTTGGTGATGTTTTGTGGAGTTTTTGGTTGATTTTTTTTTTTTGTTGTTGATTTTTTTTGGTGTGTTTTTTTCTTTTCCCCAACCATTTAATTTACTAGCCCTCCTGAACGGAACAGTGAG
Source organism: Colius striatus (assembly GCF_028858725.1). Lineage (NCBI taxonomy): Eukaryota > Metazoa > Chordata > Aves > Coliiformes > Coliidae > Colius > Colius striatus. Next base: position 199,097,500 of record NC_084759.1, on the reverse strand, counting down.
TCCAGAGTTAGAAAGCTTAAACAAAAGGAAGGAAGTTCCTTGAAATGAGACTTGAAAAAAAAAGAAGAAGGAAAAAGCCTCCCAAACTAGTCACAAAGGCAAACCATTTCCATACAAGGAAGATACGTCTGTGCTTGAAAAACTGCTACAAGCACAAAATATAATTGAGTAGATGGTGACAAAAAACCACTTGGTCTCCTTTACAGCCTTTTATTGAATACCTTTTTTGTTGTTGTTAGAGTACTGTTATCCTCTTGAGTTTAAGAAAAGAGAGGAAATACAGGCAAATTGAGAGAGCTGTATGTTTTTCTTCAGCTTGTCCTATTTAAATTACACACCAGTAAATGTGGTTAGGAAAATAACTTTAGGTTGCAAAGCAATTCAAAATTAGGAAATATGAGAATTAACATTGACAGTGGAATCTTAATTCAGCTCCCTTGTGCATATCCATGTTGGTACACTCTTTAATTGGTTTAATACGGTCTTTTTCTTTTTCAGAAAATCCTGACACATTCAGCACCCTAAAGAAATAGGACTTTGTCAATAGTCTGATTTCTCTGCACTGCTCAGCGACTCTGCATTTTATACTGTGCACTATTTTTACTCTGCGTGACAGAGAGAATGGTCCATTTCTTCGCCAGAAAAACATTGAAGTGTTTAGCAACAGTTATTTTTAATGTTTTAATTTATTTTCACTCAGTGGGTGAGGTAAGGGTTGGTTCTTTGGGTTTCCATTTCACAGATGGGACATAGGCATTAAAACCTGAAAGTGTCTGTGACTTCTGAGTGCCTGATTTTTCACTTTTAGGAGGTATACACTCTCTGAATAGTTTAAATTATACCTTGCAACAGTGGCTGTTGCTCACTTTAAGTCTGTGCTCTTAGGTTTTGGGTTTTATTGGGTTCTAGAGTTTGTCTGGGAGAACAATGTAGTTTTCTTAGATTCATTCTTATAAGTCACTCTACCTTTTTCTATGAAATTATGAATATTGAGAGAGAAACAATATGGAAAAGACGTCAGCGACAATATTTTGGGAAAGGTGTAAGCCATTATAAACAGAGCTTCATGATAGGAAAAGCTCAGTAGTTAGACTACTACTTGGTATTAATTCTAGTTCTCTAATCAACTCAAGTAACTTGGAACCTTGAAGAGAAATTGGTTTAAAATATCAGTTAACATCAGGAAGGTAATGATCATATGTTATTCAAAGCATGCTGATATCTTCATTCTGCAAAGCCAATATCATGAGTTCTGTGAGATGACAGGGGAGTAGGTGACTTGTTTTATTGGTCTCTGTCTCTTGCAGGCTCCTTGCCAAATAGATGATATTTTCAAACTCCATGAGGATCCATCTCTACAGATTTTTCCTCCCTTGTATCTGAATAAGGGTAGGCTGAAATCACCTCACCTGCAGATATTTGCCAGAGATAGGGGACTTTTCTCAATCTTGCTATTTAAGGGGGCTGGCAATGCTGGTTCTTAGGTAGCCATAAGGCCCAAGCTATGCATCAGTACTAGAGAGTCTGGCTGTGGACACATAACACTAATTCCATTTACACGTCTTAATTTTCCATTCAAAAGCTTAATGAAGGAAAAAACTTCACTTTACCGAGTAATAAATGGCAACCAACATCTAACTCTCTCACTGCAGTGTATCCTTGTGTCACCTGCCTTAATTTTACAGGATGCTCTGAAAGATCTGGACTTTAGACTTTTGAAGACGGAGAGTTTCGCAATGGAAGAGAAAAAGGGAATGAGAGATCCCCAAAGTACAGATCCTGGATGGGTTATGAACTGGTATCTTTCCCATGGTGAGGAAGAAGCACTTCATGTGGTGACAGTTATCAGATCCTGACCTGGGAACTGGAATAGCTTTCTAAGAATAGTGTTATGGGATCACACCAAATATCCATCCAGGACAGTATTTTCTGTCTAGTCATGGTCAGGAACAGATACTTTGAAAAATATGGTGACTGGACAAAACAGATCTTTTTTTATCTTGATTTATCACATGTGGCTTCCAGTAACTTGTGCTTTAGGGACTTAAATCTTCTTTTGATCCCATTATTCTGTTTGCCTTTATAAAACCCTGCTGTGGGGGAATTCCCTCACTGAATTAGGTAGTGTGTGAAAAGCACTTCCATTTTTCACATTTTAAGCCTGCCTCAGTGACAACTCTGATTTACTGTATTCTAAGAAACCATGAATACTTTTTACTTCCTGATCCTCTTCCCACTGTTCATGGCTTTACACATTTGCTGTATTCCTCCTCTGCATGAATGTTGAAATATCCCAGGCTGCCTAGTTTTCTTTCCTCATGATTTCCTTCTGACCACATTTTTTGACCTTTTCTATTCTCCTTTTAGCTTCACAGTGCCTTTTTCTGAGATCAGCAGAGCACCATTTGGACCCCTCAAAGTGTGAGAGAAATACCTATCATTACAGTGTCATAATGATGATATTGGTTTATTTTTCTGCTGTTGCTTCCTAATAATGTCTAACAGTTTCTCTGTCATTTTGACAGCTGAGCTGACATTTTGAGAAAACTATCCTAGGCAGTAATAGTTAGAGTCCATTGTATCATAAACATAGCTTGAATGATTTTTTTGTTTCATCTGCAGTGTTTCGCATTCACCAACAGTGACTTTCATCTGCAGTTGTATTGTCCTGGCAGTCAATATTGTGAGATCCTTTTGTGCCTTGTAGCTGTTAGTTTTATTTTTTACTGTTCTGAATATCTATAACAGTCTCATGTCTCATTGTTAAATAATATGAGTCCTAGAACAGACATTTGGAGAACACACTGGGGAGTCTTTATTCGTAAGAAAAATTGAACATGGTACCTAACCTTTGCTTCCTCATTTTCGGGCACCATCTACCCCCTTTTGTCTTTACTAGGTTTCTTTGAGAATCTTTTATGAGGAAATTTGTCAAAAAAGTTGCAAAGATCCAAATATAGGTAATTTGTATCTGTTTGCAAAGTGCTCTTGCACCCATGTGCAGCATGGCTTTCTCCTTATTGAGACAATAGATTTTTCCTCACATTAGTTAATGCCTTTCCTTGCAATAGTTTTCTTAGCAATTTTCTGGTATGACAGACAGTTTTATTCCTCTGTATTTCTCCAGATCACTCCCAAGATGCTTCTAAAAAGCATCTTACATATTCTATTCCTTAGGTAACAAGACTTGTTTAAGAAATAGGTTACATACCACAGGCAAGTGGTCAGCAGTTTGGTATCTGAATCCCTTTATCGCTTAGGTCTAGCAATTTTTTATTGTTCATGTTATCATTGCTTTATCTATCCCTGCAGTTGACAACTAGATTTGAGACAATTTACCAGACTTGTCACCTGTAAAGAAAGACTATGGTGAACTCATGCAACAGAATAATTTGTGTTCTCTATTACAGCCTTAACATCCTTTGGTACTTCTTCTATACCAGGGTGATTTATTGACTCCTTAACTCTGGCAGCTTTCTTCTCATGTGGTAAAGGAATAAAAATTGCTATGTGCATTTATGCTTTTTTTTTTTGCACATTGTACCTTAAAATCTTTTTCTGTTTAATGTATGACACTGAAGATTTTGTATGTCATAAAGCAATTGCCTAAATCTTATCTGTAAGACTAATAGGCAATCCACTGTAGAAGAAGGAAAAATGTAAACAAGTTATGCTAACTTTAAGCTTCCCAGCTATTCGTGAAGGCAGGGATATTTGTGGCCATTTGGATGGTATCTGAAGTGACTTATACAAGTGTGAGGTAGTTGCCAGAACTCTTAAGACCAATTTAGTAGAGTCCTACAGTACACTTCCACCTACCTCTTTCATCGGTCCAGTGACATAGGTTTACTTCATCAATTCTTATCAGGATGTCAAATCTTACCCTAGAAAGCCTTGCAGAGAAATAAATGGGAAATACTTTGCTGACCCTGCTCAAAAGAATGCTCATTCTTTGGACAGGCTATTTCATTTCTGACTCCTTCACCTTTGTGGTCATACTTCTAAACATGAAGAGTGTCAGAGATATCACCCTAGCAGTAAAAAAGACTTTTTTCTTGTGTCTCTGTTTCATATTTCCTGAATTGCTTTTGTAAAAGCAGAAAAGGAGAAAGGCAAGTGAAATGTCTAACTTATTACACCTGACTGGTCAATATGTGTCCTTTTTTTTTTTTAGTTTCTGCAGTACAGTAGAAAGATAAAGTTGGCTTAGTTGATTTCATAGCTTGCAACTAACTTTCTTTACTTCAGGCTAGACAGGCCTGAAGGAAACCTGTGCATGCTAAGGAACACAAAGGCTTCAGGATGTCTGCAGAGAAAAGGCACTTCCCTCTGCTTCCAACATAATGGGTCTTGTTGACAAGGCTCAACTAGAGTAAGAGGAAAACTCTAGTTGTAAAAGGCCTGGCAGATTTATTACAAACACCAAGTATACAATATATGAAAACATAGAATCATAGAATGGTAGGGGCTGGAAGGGACCTCCAGAGATCATGTAGTCCAACCACGCTGCAGAAACAGGTTCACCTAGATCAGGTTGCACAGGAACACATCCAGTCAGGTTTTGAAAACCCCCAGAGAAGGAGACTCCACACCATCCCTGGGGAGCCTGGGCCAGGGCTCCCTCATCTTCACAGTAAATAAGTTTCCTTATTTTTAAGTGTAACTTTTTGTGTTTCAGCTTCTTTCCATTACCCCTTGTACTGTCACAAGATACAATAGAAAAAAAGTGATGTCCCAATCTCTTGACACCCATCCTTTAGATATTTGTAAATATTAATGACATCCCCCCTCATCCCCCCTCTTCTTCTCCAGACTAAACAGCCCCAGTTCCTGCAGCCTTTCCTCATAAGGAAGATGCTCCAGTGCCCTGATTATCATAGTGGCCCTGTGCTGGACTTTCTCCAACACTTCTCTGTCCCTCTTGAGCTGAGGAGCCCAGAACTGGACACAATACTCCAGATGAGGCCTCACCAGGGCAGAGTAGAGGGGGAGAAGAACCTCCTTCGACCTGCTGCCCACACTCTTCTTGATGCATCCCAGAATGTCATTGGCCTTCTTGGCCACGAGGGCACATTGCTGGCTCATGGTTAGCTTATTACCAACCAGGACTCCCAGGTCTCTCTCTGCAGAGCTGCTCTCCAGTAGGTCAATCCCAGGCCCATACTGGTACATGGGGTTGTTCCTTCCCAGACGCAGGACTCTGCACTTGTCCTTGTTGAGCCTCATGAGGTTCCTCTCTGCCCAGCTCTCAAGCCGGTCGAGATCCTGTTAAATGGCAGCACAGCCTTTGGGGAATCAGCCAGTCCTCCCAGTTTGGTGTCATCAGCCAACTTGCTGAGAGTACACTCTGTCCAGGTTGTTGATGAAGATGTTGAACAAGACTGACCCCAGAACCAATCCCTGTGGAACTCCATTGGCCACAGGCCTCCAACTCAAATCTGTGCCATTGATCACCACCCTCTGGCCTCTGTCATTCAGCCAGTTTTTGTTCCACTCACCATTCACTATTCGAAGCCCAAGCCTGAGCTTTCTGAAGAGGATGTTATAGGAGACACACTTTAAAGTACCTGAGACAACTCAATGCTCAGAGGTGACTGTCACAATAACTTTAACTTTCCTAAATTGCTGGTTGCAGACAAAGTAATAAAAAGCCAGTCAAACATATAAACATATTTTGATACAAAGACATTGAGAAAAGACATTTCTAATGAACATGCTGATGGGCATTCAGAATATATCTAGGTGCAAACGTATGTCAATAAGATGACACCCTTTAGAAGGAATGCATGTAGAAGGACAAAACTGGAGCCAGAGATGCAGCTGATATAATCCTAAAGCTACGATTAACAATAGTTTTCAAGCTTATGTTATTATAAGGATTGTTATCACTAACATTATTCATAATTAATTCATGTTATATATATATGTTATGCATAATGCATAAATATGGTGCACAGAAGCCTTAGCTGAGATGTGGTGCCACCACAATAAATACTTTATGTGTTACTGTGACTAGTCCTTTCTGGAGTTATATTTAGTCAAATATACAAATACAATTGCTTATACAATGTCATAGTGTTTGTTTCTCAGGTTGGATGGTTCTTAAGAGGGACAGGCTAAAAACTATAAGAGTCTCTATGAGTTTATCTCCATAGCTGGTATTGCAACCTCTCAATACATGCCAATGCTGGTTTGTATCCCTACAGTGAGTCATGCTAATCCTCCACATCCTTTCCAAGTTTTCCTTCTCCTCTTCCTAAAAAGTGTGCCATGAACCTCATGACAACATTGAGAACCACAGCTCTTGGCTTCAGAGGTGATTATTACACACATAGGGATGTACAATGTGAAAATGGAGGTATCAAGTCCTATGTGTGATCTTCTACCTGAGTGGAGCTGAAGCAAAGTGAGCATCTGAGGTGCATCTGCCTCAGGTTGGAGCTGCAGGGAAGAATAAACATCTGCCACTGATAAAGCACAGGAAAGAGTTAAAGGAAAAAAATGATTTACCATAGATTACAATCCAAGCAACCAAGACCAAATGGAAAAAGTTGGAAAACTGATGACACATTAGCTGTGTATTGTAACACTGAGAATTAGATCTCAGGCGTGTGAAACACTTATGGCATAGGTGGGCACAGTGGACTAACCACTTTTGGATCGTAATATAGATAATGGAAAGAAACAGTGCTTTTCCTTCTGTTTTTAAAATTTAATTTGAAGAGTGTAATCAATCTTACTCATTTTAGACATACTTTTTAAGATAAAGAGTGTTAGATGATTCACATCATTAAATTGCCCATTCCCTTCTGCTAATTGTAAAATATTCTTGGTGGCTAACTCAGATGGAGTTCCTCTCTAGATATTTGACCAGATGAACATCTCTATAAATACTGTACTTGATACCTGTGTCTGAACTCTAAAACAGATGTGGGGATGTAGGTGGAAAGCAATCAAAGGGATTTGCAGTCTCTCATCTGTAATGCTCATTCTCCCTTCCTGTCACACAGCAGCAACCACACAGTGCCCAGCCCTGCTGCTCACAGCCACGGCACAGAAACAAGACCATTGCTTTCGTCTGCAGTATTACTAATGCTATCAGTTACTGAAACTGAGAGGATTAGAAAAAATAAAGAAAAAACTTACTGCTTTTTTGCCTTGGGGCAGCAGAGGACCGCAGTAATGGAGATGCCAGAATCACCTTGATTTTTAGAGTGGCTTCCTAGTCAGTCTCATATGTTTAATCCTTTCGTGCCAGCATGAAGGTGAAAAGTCTGGAGTGTAAATGTTTACTTACACACTTTTAAGACTGATTAAAGGAAGATGAAGAAAAATAAAAGTGCTTTTTTAGGATTAGTAAAAACTTACCCTTACTTACTCTAAACCTGAAATTTGTTTCTATGTGACTTATGGCATTCCTTTAGTAAATGTGAGTAAATAATATTAAAAGGTGAAATAAAAACTACAAATAGTACAGTTTTTATTTTATATTTATGACCTATTCACCTTAGAGAAATAGCAGCAAATATATTTGTGACAGACAGGTATGCTGTTTTGCTTTGAATGACACATTCATGTTCAAATGTTAATGTTGCCAACAGCTATTCTTTCAGCAGAAACATGTTTTTGTGAACAATCTCTGCTCATCCTTTGTTATTTCTTATACTGCGAAAACTTCCCCATACATACCTATGTCAAATATACACCTGTGATATAATATGAATGAATATTGCAAAGCCACTTGGTGACTGCATATAAAATGAACTTTGCAGTCTTTTATTTGCACTGTTTCTAATCCACTTGTCCCATAGACTAGTACTGTTAAGCTGACATTGTCCCAATAAAAACATAAAAAACATAGCAAAATAAAACTCATCTCCAAAGTGGCTTTATTTTAAATGAGGATTCTCACTTTTTCTTTGTCCTCAGAATTACACTTGCCTGAAACCTAGAAAAAGCAAGATCCAGCACCAGCTACATTTTACCCTATTTATGTTTGTTTACACATGCTCCCTTGCCCAAATAATTCTATTTTCATACTTAATGTCCTTTTCAATGTGGAAGAGAAGTTTACACCATGAAAAAGGGAACTGTAGTTTTTGATAAGACTTACCCTTTACTTTCATCTTTCATTATAAAAGATTCTAAGACCCTGACTTATTCTAAGAGAATTAATTTTAAAGTGTTAATTAATCAAAGTGTTTTGGGGTGTGGGGATGATATCTGCAAATGGAAATTAAGGGCTTGAAGATATATTAAGACATTACCTAATGCAGATTCCCCTTATTGCACTTAAAATTCCCTCATTCTGGATATGTCAGTAAAGAACTCTGCAATCTGCAATACTGCAACTGCTGCATAGTATGGAGCAAGCCAACACCCACCTTCTGATTAAGTTCCACTGGCATCAATGAAATAATTATGTTTGCTAAACATTCTCTGCCTAAACTGTGAAGCCTGATGCAATCTCGCTTTGCTTGTGACCTTTCATAAATCTGTTTCTCCAGAGCCTATGACATCTGGTGCATGTTACAGGGAGCTTGTGGTGTGATTGCTCTGTACCTGCAAATCCTGCAGACATGAGACAGCAGCTCCTGCACCACTGACAGGTACAGTACCTGATTTCCCCTTAGGCCTTTGGTTTGTGAGCTTCTGTTTAAGTATTCTGTCAGAATAGGTGTAATCCTGGCTTGTATTAGATATATTGTAAACAGAAAGACCAGGGAAGTGATTATGACCCTATTCTTGACACCAGTGAGGCTGCTCCTAAAATTCAGTTTTGGGCCCCTCACTACAAGAAAGACACTGAGGTGCGGGAGCATGTCCAGAGATGGACAATGACACTGGGAGCACAAGTTGTATGAGGAGCAGCTGAGGGAGCTGGGGCTTTTTAGTCTGGAGGAGACTGAGGAGAGACATGAGCACTCTCTACAGCTCCATGACAGGAGGTTGTAGTGAAGTGGGAGCAAGTCTCTTCTCCCAAGTAACAAGTGATAGGACAAGAAGAAATGGCCTCAAGTTGTACCAAAGGAGGTTTAGATTGGAAATTAGGAATAAGAGGGTTTGTTAGACACTGTCCCAGGCTACCCAGGGAGGTGGTGGAGTCATCATCACTGCAGATACTTAAAAGCCACGTAAATGAGGTGCTGAGGGACATGGTTTAGTGATTGGGCTTGTCAGTGTTAGGTTAGTCATTGGACTTGATGATCTTAAAGGTCTTTTCCAACCAAAATGATTTTATGATTCTATTATTAATTTGATTAAGGGCAGATGTTGATAATGTAGAAATATGTCTGTGAACTACTCACCCTGAGCTTGCTTTCTATAAGGATGAGGTGAAGCGGCTTCCAAAGGTGTCTTTTCCTCTCCGCTGATGCCAAAGGCAGCCTCAGGCAACCAGCTTAGATGAAAATGTCTGTCCTTATATACAGGACGTGCTGCGGACCTGCTCTCATTTGCAGAGTTACATCGGTGCTTCCTGCATGGGAAGATCTGCTCCTGTTTCTAGAAATGGGCTTATTTATGCTGTGTTCAGGGATGTGATATTTTAAATTTCTAATTTTTTAATTTCTAATTTTTGAATTTCTGTTTGGTATAATAACCTTTTGTTAAACTTCTCTGTTTTCCACTAAGCCTTACCTCTTCAATCGTCTTGCCCAAGGTCCCTTGTCTTATTGTCACAGAGATCATTCTATAGCAATTACTTTTGTCTAAACATGAATTTAAATAAACACTTCATCTGTAGTACATTTACCTCTAGATATAGAAAATGAGACTTAGTAAAGGTTCTTAGAAACCTGTTTTGATGCTGAGAACAATCGTGCTTTCTTATGTCGCTATGGCAGAAAATGTTTTTGCTTCTCAGTCTTTTTTTTCCCTTCAATGCTTTTGTTTGAATGGTGAGATTAGCACCACAAATACTTAAAAAATAGGAGTGCTCTTGAGGTGACACCTCATTTCTGTTTGATTAATGACCCAGTGTAATCAATGAATCCTCAGATGCCCAGTGCTTTGCTTAATGGTATTTGTAAATTCTATACATCTCTTTCCTTGGTGTTTCAGGGAGTAAGAGACCATCTTGTTTCCCTTCTGTTCTTTCCTTCACTTAATAGCAGTAGAAAGACATACACATAAACCATATTTTAAAAGTTGATATGTTTCCAAACGATTTTGTTTTCCCCAGGAAGAAGTACAGTGTATTTTTTCTCTGCTGTGCAAGTTCACACTGGTAATCAGCCAGACAACTGATAATGAACGTAGCAGACAGAGAGAACTACAGTTTCTTATTATGTGCATTTTAGTATTGTGTAGAGAAGTCACATGAAAATGACAACTCTGGTTGAGTGAGGAGTTATATGTAATATGACCACACAGAAAAACAATTGCAGATAGTAATTTACAAAATTATCTGGGGTGAGTTTTTCTTTCTTCTCTCTCCTAAGATGACCCAGTTTGTCCCAGATATTTGGCTTGTGCCTTCAAGCTCTAGTACTTTACACTTAAGCCTTGGATGCTTGTGGTTCAATTCCCTGTATATTTTCTGAGAACACAGTTACCAGAGTTCTTTGTAAGGGAGACAAAAGATGGAAAAGCAATAAAGAAATGTCTCATTTACACAATCTAGTGAATCAGGCACAGTGAAGGATACGTCAAAGTACTTGCAAGCTTCATTTCTGTTTTACTCACAGGGAACGTAAACATTTCCCTACATTTGGCCCAGAGGCAAAGCAGAAGACTTTCAAAGTGCATTTAACATTTAAGCACCTAGATATTTTGTAGGTAACTAGTGTTTAGGAGCTGTTACAGAGAAACAGCCTAACTTTTAGTAAGAAAAGTTCAACTCAGACTTTTAGGTGTAACTATATATGAAGGTAAGTCAGGTAAGAAGGCATCCTAAGGAGACTAAGTTACCCAAATCTTTCAAGTATTAAAGTGGAAGTATGACCACAAAACCATCCTGGCACTTCAAAGAAAAAGCTCCAAAGTGACCTCAGATGAACATATGTCCCTATTTCTGCCTGCAGATAGGACCTACTGTGCTTAAAATCAAACCAGGCAACTTAAAAATGACATCAACAAACAAGGTAAGAAGGAGGTTACTGCACTTCTTGATCCTATTTTAGGACCACTTTTGATTCTAATGCTAAAATACAGAGGCCACACCACCTTGACTCTGTGTGACCACAAACCATGCAATGTCACATTACAAAAGATTTCTACTTTGTCCTTTCCTCTGCTTTATTTATAGTTAATGTCTCTTAGTGGTAACTATTCCCAATGCTGCCAAGCAGAAAAAGGGCTATGTGTAAAAACCAGCACACTAGTTTTCCTGTAAAACTCTTTCTTGACACTTTTGACCTTAGGTTTTTTTTTGTGTATGATTATTTATCTGTTTTATTGAAGGGATTTCATACAAAGTCTCTGACAGAGCCAAGACCTAAACCCTTATTTCCTGAGTTTTATTTCAAAGCCTGAAGTATTATTTGTCTAAGCACTCACCAGTGTGAGACTACATTAGCTCCTTCACTGTTGAAATGAGCTGAACTACTGGAGGTCATATTTGCTATACTTATAGTCAGCAACATCCCAGTCAGGAGGAGTGGGAGTTTACAGTGCTTACAGCACGGATGGCTACACCTGGCTGTGCAGTTTATAGGGAAGAGATAAGCTCTTGAATGGTATTTCTCTGACCTTTTGTAAATGGGAGGACTCATTCCTGAGACTCTACGGACTATTTTGATTTGCCCTTTTTTTAACGAGAAAAGGAGATTAGCAAACTCTCCTGAACATAGGCACCTGGTGTATATCAGAACCTAAATGCAGGAATGGAATCTCATTTGAGATACCCTAGAACACCTGACCTACCTGCATGCCTGTAAAACACAGGAACTACTGGAGTCCCAGAGCTCTTTGGAGGGGCAGCTAGACACTAATCGGAATACTACAGAAACCTGTGTTCAAACACCAGTTTTGTGTCCCTATACTGCAGATACCACTCATTTTGAGCTTAGTAGGAATCCTACCCCACCTTTATCTAAGGCCTGTGTCTTGGTTTCATCTATATAAACATATATATTACATATTATTGATATTATGCCTTTGGTCAAAATCAAAGAAATCATACCAGATGACTTTTTTTGGATAAGTCAAAAGCTTAACCAGATTACTTACTAAAGTACAGGAATAAGACAAGGATTGCATCTATATCATTCAGCCTTAAATTTCCCAAGTACTAAATTAACTTATGCAAAGACTAAGAAAAGTTTTGCCATTAAAAATGTTCAGAGGCAGTTAAAGCCCCAACTGCTACTCATGACCCAAATTTAAAATGCCCATAAAATATATTTTGGGCTGTAAAATTAGTTTGGTTTTTTTTTCCCCCTTCCTTTCCCTTTCCTTTCCATTGTGCAAATTAAAGTTCTGGAGTAACACTGAATTTTTCAGTGATAGATGACCTACTCCATTTAGTCTCCGGAGTGAGTTCCTCTCTAACTTCTCTTGTTGTGAAATCAAAATTAACACTTCAGACAATTAATGAAATGACACAAGCCAGTTACATTTATGTGGGCGTATACCCCATGTAGAGTTGCTTCCCAATTCACACCTAGACAGGGTTAATGAAGGCAAATAAGTTTATGATTTTAATGAGGGAAAAGCTGGCTTAATAATTAATCAATAAAATGTGTATGATATGCATGATAGAGGATTCTTTAGAGAATCAAAACACAAACAAGAATTCCTCACTTGGTTCCCAGGGAGGAAAACCGTGACACTTAATCTATACTATTTCAAATCTACCATGTAAACATCTTTTTAAAAGCCTTTAAATTTGGAATGTAATTGCTACCAGCTCTTGATTACATACAGGGTACGTAATCTATCATTGAATCAAATAATCACTATTACTGTTGGGAAACAGGTAATTATACAAGAGCCTAAAGGACAACACGACATAGCAGGTGAGAAACAAACAAATCAGGGATGGGTAATCAATCTCTGTACCACAAAATGCTAATGTTGTCCTAATAAATAAGAATTCTCTTCCATTGCTTAATATGCTCCCTATGAAGCATGTCGTTTAGCCTGTGCTATGCTTTAGTTTAAAGTGGCACTACCATTAGCACTTTAGTAAAATAGTTCCCTTTCATTTTCATAAAAGTAATTAAATTTATCAGTTTTCTTGTTAATTCAGCAAGGCAACCAATAAATGGGCAAGAAAAAGTGTAATTCACAGTATTTTCAAATTAGCATCCCATGCACCAGGGATTACTCAGATATGAGGTCCTGAATTAATGATTTTCATTTAAAAAAAGAGAGGAAGTAAGAATGACATTGGAAGAAAAACATTTCTGTCAACTCCTGTGTTGACAAAATGGTATTAATTATAGGATAGCTGCTAATACTTCATTCTAAGCTCATATTTTTTTTCAGATAAGGCTAACCTGATGACTGCAGAACAATACAGAAATTTAAATTGCAGTTAAATAAACAAATACTTTACCACAATGGGAAGTGAACAGGATATTAGGATGGACTTGGACTTCTCAAGGTACATTGAATCTAGAGGATGCACTGAATGGAAGGATGTTTTCTGTTCATGGAATGTAAATTAGAGAGCTTTGAAAAGAGCTGTGCCATGAAAGCTGCTCAGAGATACTGCAATGAGTTAAGAGAGGAGATAACATTCTTGAAAAAATTATAATTTACTTTGACCAAATTTCAATTCCCTCATGAATACAAATGTCCCTTTTAAAACAGGTCCCATCACGCTACTGAGAGATTGGAGTAGAAATCTGCATTTCATTTGTAATCTTGGAAAAGTAAGAGACAAAAAGATGAGTGGTCCCTGAGGCTACTTTGTCAAGGTGATACGTTCCCTAATGTGACTTGCAGTGTTCAACATGATGATGCTCTCTATGGTTTCAAAGGTCAGTTTTGCCAGAACAAAACTGCAGTAGGGACTTTCTGCTGATAGTCCAGTCATATGTTAACATGGAAAGGGAGACATATCCGAACTCAGCTGCCTCACTATATAAGTGTCATGGGTTTGTGTGGAGCTGTTTCTGGTAACAGGGGAGGGGCTGTAAAGATAGCTCCTGTAAGAAGTTGCTGAAAACTTGCCCTGGTTCTGACTCTGATGCACTTCTGAGACTGAGCCAGTTGGGAGCCTTGATGATCACTTTTCAAGAAGATGAATCTGGAAGAGGAGGGTTCTTCCTGTTTTTGCTGGTTCTTCCTGTTCTTCTTTTTCTGGCTGATGGTGGTGCAAGGAGTTGGAGGAGAGAGAAGTAACCATGTGGACCCCAAGGTCAGCAGGTGAGGAGTAGGTGTGCTGGAGCAGATACTCTCCTGCATCCTGTGGTGAAATGGCATGTTGTGACCTGCAGCCAGAGGAGAGGACTGCTGAAGCTGAGATTTGTTGGCAGTTCGTAGAGGACTCCATGGCAGTTGGGATATTGACCATGCCCAGAGGAGGCCATGAATTTGTAGGAGGGTGACTTTGCAGCAAAAGGTGCCCAGAATGCTGTTGGCCACGGAGGAGTCCCACAGCAGAGGAGTTTGTGAGCAGAAGCTGTAGCTGTTGCGAAGCTGTTGCGAAGCTCTCACACCAGAGAGGTCTGTTAAGGACTGTATCCTGTGGGAGGGACCCTGTGGAGGAGCAGGAGAAGACTGTGAGGACTTGTTCTCCTCTGAGAAGAAAGCAGCAGCAGAGACCTTCTGTAAGAGACTGACCACATCTCCCATTCCCTACCCCCCTGTGCTTTTGAGGAATGAGGTAGAGATATGGGGAGCAGTAAGCTGAGATCAAGAAGAAAAGAGTGGAAGAAGGAGATCTTAGAGTGCTGGTTGTATTTTTTTCATCATCCTGCTCTGGTCTTGCTTTCCGTTATATTCTGTTTCTGGTAGATAGCAGAATAAACTTTTCTTACCTTCCTCTCTGAGCTGAATAGTTGGGTCTTTTGCCCAGAACCATAACTGGCAATGAGCCGTCCCTGCCTTTGCCTTGATCCACAATGTCCTTGCTTATAATTTTTCCT
The DNA here is from genome assembly GCF_028858725.1 of Colius striatus. NCBI lineage: Eukaryota > Metazoa > Chordata > Aves > Coliiformes > Coliidae > Colius > Colius striatus. The sequence goes on along the minus strand of NC_084759.1, from coordinate 199,082,462 downwards.
CCCATCTCACTGGGGTCTCTGCAACCCTAAGGAGGATGGGAGTCTATGGGGTCAGTGAGCATGAGACCATTGTGGTGTTTCATTGTTGACTGGACCTAAACCATGTCAATAAACAAAGGAAGAAAAATACAGAGATATGTGTAAAACCTGATTTCACCTCATCATATGATACAGTCAGAAAGGATTTGGGTTCAAATGTGTTATTCTTGCCCCTTAGCTGGCAGATAATGAGAAGAGACAAGGAAGTTGTTAGAAAAAAACCTATCAAACAGGGTATTTCTGATTCTCAGGTGTTGAGAGCTGCAAGGCTCATTTGAACGTTACCAAATTTTATAAGTGACTTCTTTTAGACTTTAGACTCTTTGGCCACATCTAAGAGAAAATTTACATTTTTATTAGTTTAAGTTCTTCAATATTATGGCCGGAAAGATAAATAACTGTCTCTATATCTAAACATTTCACTGGAAATGAATAGATTCCTGTCCCAGAAGTTTTCCACAAATTATTTAGTTTGCTTTCATATATAAGAGATCTTGTGGTGTTTCCAGCTCAAAGTTTTTGTGTTCAAATCCTTAAAGGAGTCTGCTACCTTATTTTGAGAGTTATGGAGCACAATGAGATCAAACTTTAGCTATTCTCCAAAATTCCTTTAGTTGAGTAGCTGTACCTGTGTGACTCATGCAAAGTAACACACAGAGCTGGGAATAATCTGAGTTGTTTTAGTCCTAGTGCAGTGTTGTCTATGGCAGGAAACTATGGCAGGAATCTTGACTTCTATTAAAACCAACATCTGGGCTTTCCTGCAAGCCTTTGACACCTACCAGACCAAAAGAAGAGTAGTAAATACTGCCTATACACTAAACAAAGCAATAGAGTGTGCTGTCAAAACAGAACGTTTGTCAAACAGACATTTGAACATTTTACAATACTTTAAGAGAGCAAACAAATCTGCTTTCCAACAGCTGAAGTGATTACTCGCCCCTCCACAAGTTTTAATGTCTGTTTAAATGATAATCTCTGCTGCCTTGAAATACACAAAATAATGAACAGCTGTTCTGGATGATCAAATGCAGAAGCAAAGTTGAGGTACTAATCTCTCATAAAAACAGTTTATTGCATCTGGAACGCAAAAAACAATAGGGGGTTATTGTTGATGCAGAACAAACCATAATAGAGATAAGAACAAAATAAACATAGCTTCATCCCCTTCCTTTCTGAAATCTGACTGTGCTTCCTCTGTAACAGCAATTGGCATGATGTGAACATCAGCCTGGTTCTTAGGAAGGTGATCTGTATTCACATCCTGGTAGTGTGTCTGGACACAGTACCTTTACCCGTCTATACCATTTAGAATAGTATTTAGTTGTCTATTAGTTATGCAAACTTGGAAACAGAGGAGTGTGAAAGTACTATATAAGGAAATTACTTGAAGAGGAATGAAAAGTTTGGAAGCAGCCAAAGCTTATTATCTTATCCCAGCTGGACTTTGGACTTAAGTAAGTGTAATAAGCCTGGCCTTACTCTGATCTTATCCACATCATTTTTGAGCTGAGAGTAACCTCATTGGAAAGGGTGGAATAAGATCTGTGGAGATATCTTTATCATTAAGCAACAGTAAAATGTCATAGAGCTGTGACATTTGCCAAGGGGATAGTAAAAAGAGAGCCTTCTCACCTCTTAAACATTGCCTCTTCCAATCTGCCTGTCTAGTCTGGCATTTTTTTCTTTCAGGCTCCTCACCTAGGAGTAGTTCTTCTTGGTTTAAACTGCTAGCTGGTTCTTCTCCATTTTTTCTTGGTTTGTTTCCTTGGTGAAGAAGTTTGTAAATCTACCTGAACGTGGGAAGTGCAATTCTACCACACTCCTATGCAAAGAGAATAGCGTACTTCAAATCCACATAAGACTCACAATCTGACCAATCCTCATCCGAGTCTTGATCCTGCTCCATTTATTTTAAATAGAGTGAAATTCCCTGTGGAACAGGATGCTGCCCAGAGAGGAGAATTTATAACAAACATAGGTTCTGAAATGAACACTCTGGCTCATAAAGTTTTACAGACATTTCCTTTCTCAAGGAACAGAAATGGAGTCTGATTATGCTGATTTACAAGAGATTCTCACGTTGCAGACAGTTTTCACCTGGATGCCTGCCTTCACAGTTTGATGAGAGTGTTAGGGGTAAGAGATGAGCTCAATGCAGAGCTTCATTGTACTTTTAGCCTATATAAGAGTTTGTTGATGCTTCTTAGTTCCTGTTGTCTGAGACCAATCCATTGAGGCAGAAGGTTGTGACTACCCTGTGGTGGCTTCTCCCTTTGCTGTACTGAGCAGAAGCTATGTACAGAGGAGAATGTCTTCTGGGTCCCCAACTAGGGCAGTGGAAGTAAACTGCAAAAAGATGACTTTTAATTGAGAATTTGAGTTATAATCCTTTCTGTGCTGTACTGCTTTAAGAAGATAGTTCACATGAATTTTTAAAGAGTCAATGCGTGTCCATGTACATCATCTATGTACACGATGAGTCAAACAAAGAAACAGATACTTTAAGACTAAAGTGTGAGTTTCATTTGGAAAAGCTCTATGTGAATATTTCATAACTTTATGCCTAAGGATTTAATTGAAAACAATTGAAACCATGTAAAAAGGAGAGCAAAATAACACTATGGTTTCTTAGACTAGTAATTGAATATAAAAGATCAAGCAAGCATTGTCACACTAGAAATTTTTTCCAAGGATTCAAACACATCAGGATAGGATATTTAGTTACAGATGAATGGAAGGGTCAGGTGAAATGTACTAGTGGTTTAAAATGAAACAAGGCCATAGCCAGAAGATGTTCTCAGTGCATGTGTGAGGCACGACTCTGCCTAGAAGGAATCAATCAAAAGCAAAGACCATGGAAAACACCAAACCCACATAGGATGGTACTACCTGGCTTAAGTAGTGGTGCCAGAATCACAAGTGATGTAAATTTACAAAGCTCAGTGCAGATTGCTGAGTTACAGAAACAGTGGATCTGGCTATTGGTACATTTGGGGTTTTTTTTTAATATATGGATGCAAATGACAAAAGTGTTAAATGTAGTGTGCTGGATTTTCTTCTCACTTACGTCAATGTTAGTCAGAAATTACTGAATTTACTTAGCATTCTTATTTCTACCCTTTGACATCCTTGCAGTTAGTTCTAATTAAAATTGTGCAAATAGTTCTGTGTAGGCCATTTTATAAAAAACAAAAAACCAAAAAAACCCAAACCCCAAACAACAAGATAAAAAGAAAAAAAGGGAAAATCTCACACTGAGAAAGGGAAATTAGATGCCATGTATTGTGTCAAAGATGTTTTCTCTTGGCTTGCAATAAAGAATATATTTATATAAGAAGTAAAGATCTAATTTCTTTGAGGCTTGAGTGGTGTAAGATGAGATCCAGAGAGGTCCTGTTCATACTTCAGGTCAGATAAGCAGCAGTTTGGATATGGGCTCTCCACATACTGTAGGATATTCCAGTATCTGAGATGTACACACAAACTGGAGAAACAGTCTCTAGTTGTGTTTTTAGTGCCTATTTTTCTAAATATTTCCTTCCAAATAACAATGTGCTATTCTGGAGATGACAAACCAAAATATTTCAGTGTTCTGAATGGTTGTTTTTTGTTGTGTTTTTTTTGGTTCTTTGGTTTTTTGTGGTTATTTTTTTTTCCCTAGACATGAATGTTGTATCAAGTGATGGTTTGGATCCCTGAAAACATCCTTTGTGTGGGACAAATAAGTGATTTGCTAGGGTTGTCTTTTATTTTTGTCTTTTTTCCTCTGGGTAACACTGATTTGCATCTGTGTAAACCAGAAAAAAAGTCAGACCAATAGGATTATGCTGCAAGTGTCTGGTGTAAGCAAGAGGTGAATGGGAGCTGGCGTGTCTGATGGAACCAAACTGTTCCTCTCAGCCCAAGTGAGTAAAGGTCCATTATTCCAGGGCTGCAGTATCAGCAAAGCAATTAAATTAAGGAATTCTACAGACTTCCCACGTTGGTAAAATGAAAGAAAACAGATTGAATTTAGAGCATTACACACCAGGGGAGTAGAATAAGCAGGGTGGGATTAGAAAATGAAAATCTCAGAGTACAAAACAGAGAGAAGTAAAATGCTCAACATAGGGAATGGTTATTATGATAGTGAAAATGAAACATATTACTGCTTGCAGGACTTTGGTTCTATTCTATGAACCCTGTTTTGCATTTATGACCTTTTGTCATCTCTGTTAAGATAAACATGCTTGATTCTCCGTGTGCCATAAAATGTTCTATTAGGCCATTCATGTTGATACACATTGAAACTGATACTACTTGTAAGAGTGGGGATATGGAAGTATCTAGCAGTTAAATAAATAAATAAATACTGTAAGCACTGTCTGAGGACTGACCAGTATCAGCTTTTCTCTTAGAGCTGGGAAGCTGCAAGAGTATATCTTGAAGTTACATTGCTCCTTCTGGGACTTCTTTGAATCCGAGTAAGCTCCTTGAGCAATGGAGTCACTCAGTGGTTCACAGTGTTGCTGTCAAGAAGAGATTTGTCACATCTTTAGACTAAGAGGAGAAATTCTGCAGTACTAACTAACTTCTCTCCACAGGGGAAATCAGCATATTCTGGTTATACTGCAGTCTTATGATCAATATATTCAAATTTAATACTGAAAAAGTGAAAACCAACATCCTAATTTTGACAAACAGCTGCAAGCAAACAGTGACCTATATATGAGATTTGTCTTCTTCCCAACTTTATTCTTAACTGAGCACATCTGGAATCAATTGTAAGTAGCTGAATTTGAAGGTGTCTTGATTTTTGTGGTGGAAAGTTGGCATTTAGATTTTATTCTGCCTAGCTAGTCAATAACAATGTTCTAAGCTTCTGAAACTTGGACAGATTTATAGCTTCAGCAAGATCTTCCACATTGCTGGTTTTAAATACACATCATATATTTCACAGAGCTTCACAGCAAAATTTTTAGACATGCTAAATGATTTAGAAGTCTAGAGTCTATTTAAATGTGATTAAAGCATCTAGGAAAACAAACTCCAGTGACTTTCAGTAAGATTTAGACCATTCAGAGGTTCGTATCAGTAAGATTTAGACCATGCAGAGGTTAATATCCGAAAGAGTCAATGTGTTCGGAAGTAAAAATATCAGATGACCAAGACAGCAACCTTAAGATCTCATATTCTTAAACCAGTGGCTGACTGAAGTCATTGATAGCTCAACTTCATACTGAAAGAGTCTTTCAAGCTTTTAAGTTTGCAGTACTCAGTAGAGCAGTACCACTAAATTTCATGGCTAAGCACCACCTGGAGTAACTAGCAAAACATCCAACTCTATCTATCCCAGGGTGGCAACTGTCCTCACATGTCCTCAATATATGGATAAACAGCAAGAAAGAAGTGTTTCTGTTCTCACAATACCTTGATTGTATTCAGATGAGGTGTAGAAAGGCTGTTTAGGCTCAAATGTACCTGCTCACTGGGAGAGATAAACTTGCAGCTGTCATATATTAATAATATACACTAACATGTGCCAGTTGTATCTGGTGACAGGACAAAGGGTAATTGAAAGAAGCTGGAACACAAAAAGTTCTCTTTACACATAAGGAAAAACTATTTTACTGTGAGGGTGACAGAGCCCTGGCACAGGCTGCCCAGGGAGGGTGTGGAGTCTCCTTCCTTGGAGGTTTTCAAAACCTGCCTGGACACGTTTCTGTGTGACCTGATCCAGGTGGATCTGCTTGGTCAGGGCGATTGGACTAGATGATCTCTAAAGGTCCCTTCCAACCCCTACCATTCTATGATTCTATGATTCTATGATCGGGAGAGGAATCTCTGAACTGCTCTTTCTGAAAGGTTCCTTACTGTATATGAGACTATTAAAGGATGACTGTCCAGAAATAAAAAGTTGGGAGGAATCTTGTCCAGATATGTAAAGCAGTTCCCAACTGAACTACTCGGAAGTGATGCTTAAAGCGTACTTTGGGGATGGACTCAATATCTGTTCTCAAAGAAAAAGGATCTGTGTTGAGGTGTCTCCATTTGTCCATATACTGTTGCTCATATATCGGGTAAAAGCCCATCTCTATTTAGATTTAGAGACTGAGTCCCACTAGGGAATGCTGCAGCCAGGGAAATTTTGCTTCAGAAGTAACTTTTTTCCTCCTTTCACTTCCCCCCTCCCTTTTTTTTTTTAATGTGTTCTTATGTAGTACTTAGTCTGATGCAGAATGAGACTAAACCTGATTGTCTGTCTGATGTTTTTGAGTTTTACAGTTATAGTATGAGCTTTAAAATAATCAAGAATGTAAAATTTCATGCAGTCTCTATGGGGTAGGAAAATTTCAGCTGAGAATGTTCTGAGGAAACTTGTTCTTGGACAAGTTTCACTTTCTAGAGTGAAAAATCACAGTGCAAATCTATCTCATCATCTAAGATCCGAAGACTATTTACATAAGGATAACTGCAGAAAGACAGAGTGATCAGGGCTTTAAATGTCTGAAAATAAAGATAAGACTATATCTGATGGTATGAGCTTTCTGTGTGGTGCATCTTGGGTGATAGAAAGCAGTTGCAGACTGATATAAGCAGCATTTGTGATTCTCTGCATCAGTGGAGCAATGCCAAAGAGCTCCAGTGAGTCAACACATCCAGGGCAAGTGGCAGCTGCATCCTTCTAGACACATAAAGCTTCTTCTACTGAAAGTAATTTGAAGAAAACATTTAGATACATATAGTAGTGTATTTGTTTGTATGTGTACAGGAACGTATATTTACATGTACACAAGTACAGCTCTGTGAGTATGTCGTGGTCCTGGCAATCCCATTTGGTATTAAATTTACCCATCATCTCTACAGACAAGAGCAGTTGTTTACTTAATGGCTAATAGCTAAATGCTATTCAAAATTATTCCATACTATCAAAACCTGTTTTTTGACTGAGGCAGAATAAAGGAGAAAAAAAACCAAAACCCCTAAAAGCCAAATGAGCATATGGGGTCAAAAGATTTGAAGGTACTGGACATGTGCAGGACAGACCAGAATTGGCTGACTATAGGTGGATACTGGGACTGGTAGGGTGTGTAAAACAGACAAAAAGCTATGAAGGGATGGAGGTTTAAGTAGTGAGACAATTTGGGAAACATTGTAAGCCCATTCATTGGTGCATAGATTGGAGCAGCATGAGAATATGAATATGAAACATGGAACATGTTCTCATCAAAGGGAATAAGAGTTACAAATAATAAAAGTACAAATAAGAAAGATCTTAGGACACTAAGAGAAGGGGAAATGATGGCAGTTGTCCAAGAAAAAAGGCTGGCTGGGAAACCAGGAAGGAGAAAGAAGTGTGGGGAAGCACAGAAGCACTGGATGTGTCTGTAGTCTAAGAACAGACTTGAGTTGGGGCTCAGGGATGTGAGAAGGTTAAAAAAAAAAAAAAAAAGAGAAAAGTCTCAAAGAAAACTGAAGAAGAAACTATCTGGCCAGAGAGATGGGAACTATTCTGAAGTATACTTGTTTTTTGCATGGGAAATGATGGACAGGACTCCGAAGCATCTATAGACCTTGCTCAGGGGAGAAAGAGTAGTATAGCTTATTTCAGTTGCTAGGCTCAGAATATTCTCTCTTAAGCATCTATGAACTGAGACTTTTTTTTTTTCCAAGACTTGTAATTTGCTCATCTCTTTGTAGATTTTCTTATACATACTGAGCAGAGTGGCCCAGATTTCAAATCCATCCACAAAGCAGCCCAAAGCAATCTAATCTTTCTAAGAAAAAATATTCACCATATTTTCTTCTAATATTGAACAACAGTATTCTCAGGCAAGCCTCAACTCTTTTGATTGAAACAAAGTAGTTCTGAGTCAGCCTGGACTAGCACCAGCATGGAAAAATTCCTTGTCAAAGTGATTAGGAAAGTTATGAGCAACTAATAAAAGATCCTAAAACAAGGAGTATTGAGCAACACTAATTACAGGAAAATACTGGAATATTTATAGACACACATATATTTGTAGAACAACTTCTAGGCTCTTAACTTTCCTCGATTAATCTCAGTGGAGGGATTCTTTCAAGCGATAACTGAATATTTTTGGTTCAGTATGTTTATAAGCAACCCACAGATTTCCTTGAAAAAATGAATGGAGTCTGGCACATAGTTGAGGTTATGGCTGACTGTACGTATTATTCACTAGACTGTATATTTTGCTATAAATGCATTCTCATTTTGTTTGGAAGAAACGGCATTTTGACTTTATGATTCTTTGAAAGATAAGGCTGAAGCAATTGTTTATAGTCATGTTTTATTGACTACTAGTACTTTAACTAGTGCATAATCCAATGATCGCTGGATGCATCTTTGGTTCAGAACAATGTATTTTCTCCTATTACCAACAATGTGACACTTTGGGGAGTTCTTTTGCAGCAGAACTCACATGAGCCCCAGCGGAAGAAAATTTGGCTTGCTTTATGTTTTTGAGAGTTAGAATCCTTCATACTGTCCTAACCAATATCCAGGATAATGCATATGGATGAACAAAGTCAAAACGTATTAAAAATGTCTGTAATTTCACATTTCACCATAAAAGCACGCTCAGTTTAGTGTACGGCATGGTTTGACGTGACAGCTGTTTCTGGTAATGGAGAAGGGGCTGTAAAGATGGCTCCTGTAAGAAGCTGCTTGAAACTCTCCCCAGCTCTGAGCCAGACCCACTTCTGAGGCTGAGCCAATTAGATGCCTCCACGATCACTTTTTAAGAAGAAGCAGGAAGAGGAGGCTTCTTCCTATTTCTTCTTCCTGTTTCTCCCTTGTTCTGTCCTTTCTTCTTTTCCAGCTGGTGGTGATGCAACGAGTGGGATGAGTGAGAGAAACAACCATGCAGATTCCAAGGTCAGTGAGGAATGAGAGGAGATGTGCTGGAGCAGAGACTCCCCTGCATTCTATGGAGAGGACTAGTGAAGGTGAGATTCGTTTGCATTTCATTAAAGACCCTGCATCAGGGGCAGTGATTCATTTTGCTTAGAACTGTAATTGGCAGTGAGCTGGCTCTGCCCTTGTCTTAATCCACAACAACCTTCCCTTATCTTTTTACTCCCATTTTGCTGGGGCTTCTGCCATCCTACTGAGGGTGGGGTGAATGGGGACACCAAGTGAGAGACTGTTGTGGTGCTTCTGTGGTAGCTGGGCCAAACCACTACAGGTATGAAAACACAGACCACTAGCCATAGACAGACAATAAGACTTGTGGTATTGCATGGTTAATAAAAAACCTTTTACAACAAGAGCTCATATTCCCAGAACTTACTTGCATTTTTCCAATTATAATGGTACTGGAATACTGTTGTTTTAAACATTAGATCTTATTATACATTCCTGATGCTGTCAGTTGCAAAAAACAAACAAACAAAAGCCCATTTTCCTTCCACACTTCCTTTGCCTTTTGGTATAAAGGAAAAGATATTTCTCACAAACACTTAAATCTTAGTTATGATGCACAGACTAGAAGCTCCTACTCAAACATAGGCAGAAGGAAAGATGTCATGTTGATTCAGCTGGCTTCAGGGCTATATATCCTGCTCCTGTATTATGTTATAGGGCATCTGGTTTGTTATACATCAGTCTGCGCCTCAGCAACAAGAGCTGCTGTATAGGCAAATCTTCAGGCAAATTCTCAAGAGTATGACATTTATGGAGGTGTTACCAGGAAATGACCACTTAGGACATGGAACTTAGGGATAAGAAAATATGTCCAATAGTAAAATCACAGAATCTTAAGGGTTTGAAGGGACCTTGAAAGATCATCTGGTGCAATGCCCCTGCCAGAGCAGGGCCACCTAGAGTAGGGCACACAGGAACTCATCCAGGTGGATTTGGAATGCCTCCAGAGAAGGAGACTCCACAGCCCATCTGAACAGCCTGTTCCAGTGCTCCCTCACCTGAACAGGGAAGAAATTTCTTAAGTAGTCTTAACCACTCCTCTGAACTTTGTGAAAATGCTCCTTTACACCAGTTGAAATCTTGGACCGTGACCTTTTGGAATAAACATCAATTTCTCTAAATTGCTTGTCAAGAGGAAACACAACACTCTATTCACTGTTATTCAGCTAGCAACTATGTATTTATCATGATACTCAACTGTGTCCTGCTGCTGCTAGGCATCCTCTTATTCTTTCTTTTTACTTAGTAAAAATAAGATTGGTGTCATCTTTGAGACACAGTTAGAACTCTAGTTCATAGATGGAAAAAATATACCTTACAAGGAAATACCTTAACAAAACCCTCAAACTATCAAAAAACCCCCTACAACTCTCCCAAATTGGGAACCTCAGGAGAAATTATTAGAACTAGTTACCAATAGTAGCATTAAAAATCATAGATCTTGAAAATATTACGGATCCCTCACTAGTCTTTAAGTCAAACAAGTCTATGAAAGCAGCAGGCACCGGTGCTTCTTTCGGTGCTTTCATGAGCCATAAAGTAAAATATTTGGAAAATACCAATATTTAAAGACAGACTCTGTAATTTAGAGCACAAATGATGTTTTATTTATCAGCAGTGAAATAATATAGCTCAACACTTCTAATGTCTGTATCTATCCACTGCTGATCTCTGATTATGGCTTTGGAGTAAATAGAAAAATAAAATATTTCCCTAAAAGTAGTCAAATGATTTGTTTCAGTGTTCATAAACATGTTTTATGAAGAGCAGTTTGATAATACCTAAATGTTAAGTAAAACCAGTGGCGATGTAACTGCTCTAGATGATAGATGCCAGAGAAACAATGTTTATAGGGTTTTATTAGACTGATCTAATTGAAAAATTAATCTGCCTTGGTGCTCAGAAACCTTGTGAAGCTTGTGCATTTTTTTTCCGAATCAATGTGATGTTACTGTTACACATATTGCTTTGAAAGGACACAAATGCTGAAAGCAAACAAAGACTCCTCGGATCTTTTGAGGTTCAATTCTTATCTTGCTCATGTATGAACTCAAAGGAGTGGCCCCAGCAGGCTTGCCTTCCATTCCCAGATGCTCTGGGTAATCTGGCCGCCTTGACTTTTTACAGTGAAGTTGTATACTGTATGAAGTAGCCTTCAGAGGGTTCCAGGCAAAACAAGTAGGATTTCTCCTTTCACATTGGCATTGTCAGATTGAATGCCTTAACGTTTCTGGGGCTGTTTACATGTATTTGGGAAGTAGTGTTTGAACATTTGCAGTGTCATTTCATAATCCTTCTTAAAACTGACCTCTGTCATGATATACACAAAGGCTGACTGTAGTTACATTGTTGAGGTGCTGTGATAACATCCCATCATATTAATTAACAGAATCTCTTGTTACTCTAGATTGTCCTGTCCATCCACTGATTCCTGCCTTTACATTTTATATTATACACTTGTAAACACTTTACAGTAGTTATCACGCTGAGATCATGGTTCATGACTGTGTTTCTCATCTCAATAGCTTAAGAAAGAGACCTAGCATTGGCATCAAAGGTACTGAGGTGGTTTTAATGACATACTGTACTGTAAAGTCTGAAGCAGAGAAGTAGTCATGCTATTCAAGTCAGACAGATAGTTTATGCTGGGGTTAGGATTCACCTCATTGTAAGGCAGATGACAGGTCACTCAGAATATGTTTTTTTGACTGTTTTGGTGGGATCTTTTTTTTGTTGTTGTTTTCTCTTCTGAATATGAAAATTATCTAGATGTTTAAAATTAGGGGAGATGTACGTTAGCTGTCCTAGATGACTGTGGTCTCTTCTGTGGCTTGTCGTCATTGCTGATATGAACAGTCAGATCTGTCAGCTACAGAAAACAAACATAAATAAATAAATACATACATCACTCTTCTCTGAAACATGTTGGAGAGTTTAAGTCAGGCACTTATATTAGTGGTTTGAATACAACTGCTGTGCATTATAGTAACAGAAACTGTAAGTGATAGCAATAACACTGGAAAGCTTTTATCAAATTACATGAGGGTTTTGGATCAGCTCCCAGTAGCTACGGCTTCATTTCTCAGAAACCAGAAACTGGTTATCTGTAGCACCTTTGATTGCCTTTTCAGCAGAGTCCTGATGGCCTGAATGGATGGTAGGAATTGCTTCCAAGGTGTAATCAGTCCTGTAGGTTAAGACAGTCTCACACAGCTGTGCACGGGTAGTGATTAGTCCTTTAATTGAGATATCGTGATTTGAAATAACAGTTGTTAATGCTGGTTGACAGTGTCTTGGCAGAGAGGAGTCAGGCAGATCCCTTCTCCACCCTCAGTAGTTCTTATATCTGCTGTTTTATTAAAACAGCTCATCATATTTGTAAGCTTCAATGCACAATTATTCTCAACATACTCCCACATAAGGATCCATTGAAGAACTTAGCTGACTTTTGAGGATAAACATTTCTCCAGGAGTGCTCATGAAACCTACAGTCATCAAAGTTTCAAAGATAATGAACGTCATCTTCTTCGGCCCATTACAGGAGGCAGTTCCTTTGCCTACTAATGAAGATCATAGTTAGGGGGAATAACTTTGCTCTTGAAAAGAATGACAAAAAATCTAACATAGTATACTAGGACCTTGGCTTGGGACTATGGTAAAAACTGTAAGTTCGTTCTTGGAAAGAGGAAGTAACCTTTCTTTGGGCATTTTAGGGGTTATTTCTGTGTATACTCCCTAAGCACAGGAAACCTTTATCTAGATCTTACAAGATGACAGGAATGATCTAAGTAGATAATACAGCGAGCATTTACTAAATAAAGATTATACAGAGACTCATTTCCTGAAAGGTCTTGTTTCCTTAATCTTATTCCTTCTTAAGAATAGAATTCAGGTGTGACAGGCTTTTGGGAGCCTTGCATCTCCAATAGTTTGTGGGACTAAGGCTCTTCCATCCCTTAAAGTCTATTGCATTCCAGCTGCTTTAGGTAGCTGTGAAGTAATTTGCTTGGATACAGAAATCAGTATGGTAGGTTTGCATGGCAGCTTGCCTGGACTAATATAGCTACTTCTAGCTGTGTTAATTAGTCACAGTGGAGCTCCACAATAAAGCTTGTTTGTTCAGCACTTGCTCAGGTATCTTCATACTGCACTGCTTTATATCATATAGGTATGTCTTGGGTTCTTCTAAAGTTGTAATCTCTTGCCTAAGGGAAAACTAACGTAAAAATATCTATGATAGTTTGTGATTTGTAGCTTCTTGTTGATTTCCAGATCACAGGCTCTCACTTTGAGACAAACCTCCCCCACAATACTTCACTCCATCAGCAAGGAAGTTTCAACAAGACCAAGTGTGAGCTGAAGCACTTTTTAGTCCTTGCCATGCTGTTAAAATGTCAGCCATAAACTCCATCTCTGTCCTACATGGCTCTTAATGTTGTAGAACTAACTCTAATGAAGCATAATTTAGGTGTATTTAGAAGCAGGGGGGCCTTGAGTAAATGATTCCCAGTAGAAGCCACAGGAACAGGACTCATCAGGTCCCTTATATCTATGTTATAGTTTGAGGAATATCTGTAGGCTTCTTTCAGGACTGTTTTCACCATCCAGTTTGGAAGCAGACTGCAAGTACGACAGGAAGCTATAGACATCAGACTGCATCTAGTTTTATTCCAGTTCAGCTCTGTTTAGGATGGGACTATTAGGAGTTCAGCTTCTCCTTCACTGGAGATATGATCAGATATAAACTCAGCAAAGCAAGAAGTGACCCACAGAGTTCATTCCTCTTTGCAGCTTTGTAAAGCCTCTTTTGCTTCTTTCCCCCATTCATTAAGCTAGGAATGATAACAGGGAGTGTTTATGAATTCAATACATTGAGAAAGAGAGGGAATGTTGTATTTGGCCCCTTGTTGGATTAAAATTGTAACTCCACAATTCTTTTCTCTGTGAATGGAGTACTGGTGAAAGGTGTCAGACTGACAAGCCTGGAGAATGAATACCTCTTTTTATGCACAGTTGGAGTCTGAGCACATCACAGGTTCTGGGCTAGTAAATCGCCCTAATCCCAGGAGGTAAATTCCTAAAAGATACTGTTGGTGAATGTTAATTAGTTTTCCTGAGATGAAACTCAAAGTCAGAGAGAAAGGAGATAAAAGAAGCATAGAGATATGCCTGACAATTCTGAACTTATCACCAGGAAAGGCCTCTCTGCTAGGATGATAAGGAAATATCCTGGTCTCTCATCTTGTTTTGGATGTGCCTACCATTTCAAATGTCAGAGACTTTGACCACACTGCATGCAACACAGACCCATTGCAATGTACACAAAAACCTGCAAAACCAGAAATGTTTAGCTTCTGGTGATGCACTTTCCTGGAGGCAAAACAACGGTTACAGTTTTTTTTCTTAAAATGTGAATTTTCCAGTCATGAAAAGAAGCAGCTCAGATTTCTAAAAATAACTGGCAGTTTTGCAAGCCAGAGCTGAGAGGTCTGAAGGAATGTGCCAATTAATTGACTAGAGACCTCAAGAATGGAAACTTATCACACAGATGTGTCTGGAGTGTAGATGGGGAGGTGGAGTGATGAAGATGGAAAGCAACATGTGTGCTGGCACTTCACTCAATCGTGTAGCTTGGACTTGGCACTCCAGGTGCCAGGTGATACTAATGGGGAAGAAGCTATTGCTCCCCATCCTCTCTCCTTTGCCAGTCTTAACTGACTCATTGCTTTCAAAATTCTTGGCTAACATATTCATTCACTTCTCACAGAAACTAAGTGTTGCAGCTAGAAATAAAACAGAAGACGGCTAGTAGAGACATCTCTATGAAGAATTCATAGCGCATGACTTCGCAACTCAGAAACTTCAGGAAAGTTATAATTTATTCCTTTTCCTGCTCTGCAGTACGTCTAATGCATTTGGAATAAAAACTGCATGACCAAACTGCTTATATTAACAACAGCATTGAAAATTGTTTCGCGGTTATGAACATTTCATTCCAGTGTGCACAATACCCAGGAAACTGATCTGCCAATTGCACACCCTATGGAAACAGAGTGGTTCACCCTTATAACAGCAGGGAATATGAAGCCTATTTTTTCTTAGAATCATAGAATCATTATGGTTGGGAAAGACCTTTAAGATAACTGAGCCCAACCATTAACTTCACACTGCCAAACCCATCACTAAACTAAACTATATCCCTTAGCACCTCACCTATGTGCCCTTTTAATATCTCTAGGGATAATTTCATTCCACCACCTCTCTGGGCAGCCCCTTCCAATACTTAATAACCCTCTCGATGAAGAATTTCTTCCTAATGTTCAATCTAAACCTCCTCTGGCACAATTTGAACTAATTTCTTCTTGTCTTAAAATTCATCACTGGAGAGAAGAGATTGACATCCACCTCACTAAAATTTCCTTTGAGGTAGTTATAGAGAGTGATCATGTCTCTCCTCAACCTCCTCCTCTCTAGGCTAAACATCCCCAGTTCCCTCAGCCACTCCTCATAAAACCTGTTCTCCAGACCCTTCATCAGCTTTGTTCTGCTGCTGTGCTACAGAAGCATCTGTTCTGTTAACATTCCTCTTAGTGCAGCTAACAAGGCTTCCTTCCCGATCTCTCTACAGGTTTTCTGGGTGAGTAGGGTGCCTGTGCACTGACTTTTCAGAACTACAAATTCTTAGACATAGAGGCAATAACTATATTGAACAGCTCTCATTTCTCTTTCTCATGATAGGTAAAAAGCTGGCATTTAATGTCTTTTGCCCTGGTGGGGAGAAGTCTCTCACCTCTCTCTAACCAATAGTGTTCATCAAATAGTTATGAACTTATACTCGAACCATCTGTCTTTCAGTAAAATTAAGCTACTCTTGTATATTAAGATTAGAAGTTATTTTGAGCAGGTAATAGAATGATTTTTTTATATTGAACATTCCAACAGCCTAAGATCATCTTTGGTGCTAATACATTGTCTATCTGGTCAGAAAATCTCCATCAAAACTGTTTTTCCTTGGAAAACTTACTTTATAATAGAAGCAATATTTCTATTTGTGATGGATAAATTTGATATTGTCTCCAAAACAAGCGCCCTATCAAACCAAAATAGTTTTGTTAAAATCTTTTGTAACATTTATGGCTGATGCTGTCTGAATGCAGTGTGCCCATCTTCTCTAGGTCTGCTCTGCTTCCAACTGATTGCATTGCTGACTGTCAGATCCCATAATGCATAATCCCCAAGAGAACAGGTTTATGATGTCTCATGGAGTCAGAGTTTGCTCTGAAGAGATTGTCTATAGAGGAGAAATCCAACATGAAGAATCAGGGAGTCACCTCCCGTAAGGCACTGCAGAAATACTTCTAAGAAAATGTTTTATTTTTGAACTTTATAAAACTAATTTGATTTTTGGGGATAGACTCATTTCTGACATCCAACCAGCATATTTTGGGAAGCTTTTCTTATGAATTATTCAATTTTCCTGTGCATTCTTCTTGCCAATAAAACTCTTAGGTTGCAGACAGATATCCGAACACTCTTACAAGGACAGTCTGTAGTGATAGTGTAGAGAAGAGGACGGAGTCAGCCAACTCAACCAGCTGCCATAGTGCTGAGCTGTCCACAAGCACATGAGCATGCCAGAGATAGAGTTATGACTGCAAGAGTCTCACAGTCAGCAGATTGATTCGGTTTTGAAGAGTAATGTATTTCATGCCATATGGTGGAGCTGATCTTGTTTATCAGTGCTTCCCCATCCATTTGGTTCACAGTAGGGATTATCACACAAATAGATACCGCTGCCACCTTCTACAGAGCAAGAGACTGGTGTGAGTGGTCTGAGGAGGTCTCAGTAGGAGATTGCCAGTTAGAGACTGAGCTGAGACAAGAATGTTAATCCGTTCTACATTGCACCAAAACATCCAACATATGATAGATAAATAGCTCAGCATTGAGAGATATTTCTAGTGGACCTAAAAGTTGTTTTCTTATTTCAGCTCTATATTACAGTCAAAAGACTTGATGTGGTTCTGCCCAGCCAGCAATGAAGCACCAAGTCAGTCTCTCGCTTGGTGCCCCCATCCACCCCCACCCTCGTTAGGATGGCAGAGGCCCCAGCGAGATGGAAGGAAAAAGATAAGCAAGGTTGTTGCAGATCGAGACAAGGGCAGGGAGGGCTCACTGTCAATTACAGTTCCAGGCAAAACAGACTCCAGTAGTCGACTTAGAGAGGAATGTAGGAAAGTCTATTCTGCTACCTACAAGCAACAGAACCGAACAAAAAACCAAAATCGGGGCAGGATGATGAGGAAATTACAACCGACACTTTAAGATCTCCCTCCCCCATCCCTCCTTTCTTCCTGGACTCAGCTTACTGCTCCCCATATCTCTACCTCCTCCCCTCTCAATGGCTCAGGGAGGCAGGGAATGGGGGATGTGGTCAGTCTCTCACAGCTGGCCTCTGCTGCTTCTCTCTGCTTAGATGAGGACGACTCCTGTCATTCTTCCCCTGCTCCAATACGGGGTCCCTTCCCTAGGACATAGTCCTTAACCAACTTCTCTGGTGTGAGTTGTTCCAACAGCTACAGCTTCTGTGAATATGGGGTCCCTCAAATGGGACATGGCCTCCTCTGGGCACAGTCACTGCTCCTGATGCAGGGTCTATAACAAAGTGTAAACAAATCTCAGCTTCACCAGTCCTCTCCACAGGATGCAAGGGAGTCTCTGCTCCAGCACACCTCCTCCTCTCTTCTCTCACTGATCTTGAGGTCCACATGGTCGCTTCTGTCACTCTTCCAACTCTGCACCACCACCAGCCTAGAAAAAGAAGGAAGGAAGAACAGGAAGAATCCTCTTCTTCCATCTTTTTCGTCTTAAAAAGTGATCATGGAGATGCCCAATTGGCTCAGCCCCAGAAGTGGGTCTGGCTCAGAGCTGGGGAGAGTTTCGAGCAACTTCTTACTGCAGGCATCTTTACAGCCCCTTTCGCATTACCAGAAGCACCTCCATACAAAACCATGACAAGACTGTTACCAAAGACTTGTCTACAATGAATTCATAAACAAATCCTTATGTGTGAATGGATACACAGTGAGACTTGTCTAACTCCTTAACAATTAGAGGTTTCCTGTTCATGCCTATGTTTTTTCAAGGTTAACAGCAATCCAATGTTTGTACTTTCTTACTAATAACTTGCCTTTGCGGCAGGTAATGCTATTTCACTGCCCACCTTGGGTATCTGTGTCTGCATAGATTTGATGCTTACCTCATACAAGAGTAATGGAAAATTATCAGCCACTGACTACAGACATTATCTGTGAAAGCTTCATACCTCGAACTATTGATTCATAAAGTAAACACTAAACTAAGTGTGGAAACAAGAGACATTTCTCTTAGCCTTGACAAAACTTTGAACACACTTAAAAGGGTCAAATGTCTTTTATGATACTCTTAAATTGGCAGCAGAGTTGCACCCTCTGTAATTTTGCTGCCACTTTTTTATTCTCATCTATTTTAAGAGGGCTAGGATTGCTTCCAGTGTGAGGTTTGCCTCGGACTTCAGTGAGAGCAGACACCTTCTGCTGTTCTGTAGCTTCTAGAAGAAAGTGTCAGGGTAACTGCTAGAAGAGGGATGCCAGCTAACAGCTATCCCATGTCTACCTCGTTCCAACAGGAACTGATGAGCATGGCAGCCAAATCACTGCTTGAAGTCCTTGATTCTAATGGGTGAATTTGTGTAACGTCTTCCTTTTCACACACCAACCTGAGTCATGTTGGGAGCACTACAAAGTGCCAGCTTTCTAATGTCTGTGAGAAGTGGAGCAGTGTTCACACTTCCCAATGCATTAGTCATTCAAATCCACCCTCAGTCTTTCTTCTGTCATATGTTTATTTGTGCATAAGCAGGTAAGCTCAGGATAAGTTAGAACCACTTCTGGGAAAGAAGGAACTCTGCAAAGCTTTTCTGGGCAAATTCAATATTAAAAATCCTGCAGTCACATTGATGTGTTTTTCACTGGTACCTGTGGCCACTGTAAATCTAAGATTGTAAGATAGCTGGAAGAAAAAGCTCTTTGCATGCTTAGGAAATGCTTTGAGAAGTTTCTTCTTTGCTCTTTGACTACAAGATAGTGGTTCTCCCGATATCAGTAAGAAAGCAGTATGGAGTTCAATGATCCAAATACACCTTCTTTCTTCTGGTCTTCTTGACATCCACTTCATTCCTGCAGTTTAGTTACACACTCTGTAATCACCGCACAGCTGTAAAGGGGAGTCTGCATAGCTGCTGGTTGTCTTGTGTCAGGAAAGCATGAGGGATAGGAATGAAAAATAGAGAAAACCAAAGTTGGATGAGGGAGACATTTTGTTTCTCCTGCTTACAAACTGTGGTTCTCTCATGGCAAATCCCAGAGAGTGAAAACACAAGTTTAGCTCTGTGAGTGCAGTCTAAGAGAAAAAACAATGTCATCAAATCTGCTTTTTGATCAGTCTCCACCTTCTGAGTGTTTTTTTAAACACAATTGTATATGTTTATGTTTGTAATAGGGCCTAAAGACAGTCAACACTTGTAAGAAATGTGCAAAGTCATTAAAGAATGAATCTCGTTCTACATTGCCTGGAACTATTAAAGAACAAGGAAAAAAAAAGTCTGCATAATCCCCAATCCTAGCACCAGATTAAGCACAGACAGTAATCTTTTCTCTGTTAGTACAGAAATGCACAGAAAATCAGAGAAGTGGGATAAGAGCCCTGTGATTTACTTTCTCAAAAAATACATGTCCTTCCCACACACACTAAGAGGAGGTTCTTTTGTGAAGGGTATACTGCAAACAACGGTAACATAAACAGCAGAAGATCAACTTCTATTATTTGGAAGTAAGCAAAAAAAGGTGAAGAAGCAATCGAATCTTCGGTCTTCCCAAACTCCTCTCCAACTGTGACAACAGACAGCAAGAAGACAACTCTTCAGTAATTTCTTCCTTTCTCTTCTTTGCAGCATTGGTGTCCTCAAAAGCAAGCAGTTGTGCTGCTTGAACCAAGAGATGATGTTGTGTTCATAACCTTCTCCTTCTCACCTCCAGGAGCTTTGTTGAACTAGCTGTACCCTGCTTTAAACTAAGTGTTTTCCAGGGGATACCAGTGTCTCTGAATTTGGATGAACGACAGTTTATTCTCTTTTGCTCAGATGAGTGAGCTGCTCCTGGAGAGTGCTGCACTAACTGCACTGCAAAGACACTTAGTGGACAAAGAAATGGGTGGGAGCCAACAGATACAATGCCAGCCAGGAGTCCTTCCTCAGCTAACAACAGCAGAGTGATCTGACAGTGAGAAAGGGCAACTCCCCACACCTTGTAGCCTTTCAGTCCATGCCAATTTCCAATCTTTTCCATGCTCTTGACCAGTTACTCTTATAGCTCAAGCCAACACAGGCTGTCCCTCATAAAGGAACTACATTACTTACCAATGATGAATAGCTTATTTTTGTGTTCGGCTACTTTTCCCATTCTCCTGTAGATCTCAGACATGGCTTTGGGGGAGGTTTTGCTGACACCATGGCTTGAGCTAATAATGATATACTGAGCTTTTTCCTTTGCTGAAAATGAACATGTGGCTACATCAGTGCTTTAGTTTAAACTAGGAAGAAACTTTTTAAAGATGATTTCCCGCTTTTGCCCACTTACTATGGTTCGCTTCACACTGATGGTCTCAGACCATGCAAATCACATCTGTCTTACTTGGGGCTAAACCAGAAGGTGTGCCAGAGAAATATACTCAGTGTGCTTCAGCCACTAATAGGTTTTCAGTCTACAGGAACAAATGCAAACTAATCCCAAACACAGCCCCCATAAATGAGACTACAGTAATGGAAGATCTGCAGCGGTAAATGTTTCACCTTTCAGATGTCTCTGTAAACTCTACTATTTAGCAATGTAGAGAGATGCTTCTTTCCTTCCCATTGTTCTGCATTCCTATCTACCTTCTTTAATAGGAAAATGAGGCAAAGCTTGTATTATCACAAAAAACAGGTCCCCCACAACCACAGTGTTTTCTCAGGGAAAGCTAGCACCTAATTATCCTGCAGATCAGAGGGAGCCACCTCCAATCCACTGTTCATTTCACCAGAAGTGTATCCTACTCAGAGATGATCACCAAAGTAAGTCTGAGTTACAAGGAGAGGGTGCTAGAAGTGTAAGATTAGGTGGCAAACACTGTTCTAGTTGGAGTAATATGGATTTAGACAGTGACCAAGCTTGAGAGAAATATATGAAACTAATTTTGTTTGCTCTGTAAATGTAATGGTAAATTGAATGACAAGGCCAAAACAAACCCACAGAAATAAAATGCAACAAAATATAAAAGTGTACTTTTGGTTTTTTTTCAATGCACAAAAACAATGTTACTGAAATCTTTGCTACAAATTAGGAATATCACTCTACTACCACCTGGGACCAGATTTGGAGAAAGATTGTAAATCTCAATAGAAAAAAGAAAAAAATACAAATAGATCACATTTTCTGTTATTAAGTTTGGGGACAGATGCTTATAGCAATTTATAAATAACTTAGGTTTATTTAGCTTTACATGCTTTATTTTTTTCTGACTAAGTATAAACTGGGATCCTTAAGACTGTCTCCCACTGAGAATTAAGGAAGGTGAGGTTACTTCATAGTTGCTAAAGTTGTTTTCACTCATCACCTAAGCTTTTGATTACTTGAGAGCTAATAAGCGTTTCCTCACAGGACTGAGCTAAAGAGAAGTCTGTCAAACAGAAAAAGCCTGAAATAATGAGCTAAAACAAGAGCCATGTAAGTAGCCTGCAGTGATAAGTAGAGCTAACCTTTGTGGGAGCTATAAATTTGTTTCTAGAAGCCATAAACAAAGGACAAAAATAGTTACGGTTAAAGTAGTGTAAAACTTACTCCTACAAACCCCACTGAAAAAAACCCCTTTCATCTCCACAGATAATGAAATTCTTGGTAGGAAAGGGAAAAACCCTAGAGATTATACGTGAGATTCACCTACTCTAACTTTGTCTACTGAAAATATAAGTGTCTAAATTAAAGCCATCCTCTTGGCTCTTTGTATCAAGAACAGAGTGAGAGAGACATCTCTAGAGAGTAATTAGTCATCAGTTATACCCAGGTATGAGTTGTTCTCGAGAGGTATTCACATCTCTCCATTGATTATTGAATAAATCCATATAGGCTCAGAAGAAAACTCTTGACCATGAAAGGTCAAATATGCTCAGTCCCATGGGTCAGACAGAGGATTGGTTATGCCCAGGGAGACTGAAAGGCAGTAGTTTGTTTTGACTTGGAGAACAGCCTAGGAGAGGGCCTAACATATCTGATATGAAGATAGCAGACAGAAAAGACTAAGAAATCAATACATTTTTTCTACTACTGTCACAGAATCATAGAATGGTAGGGTTGTAAGGGACCTCCAGAGATCATCTAGTCCACCCCCGCTGCAGAAGCAGGTCATAATATATAACATTTTCTATTTAAAAGACAGGAGTAGGTCTTGTAAAATAGTTTTCCTATGAATATATAAAGAGAAATTCTGCAGAACCTAAATACATGGACATCATGGGTTTTATTTCCCCTGAACTCATTCACTTCATTATTTACTGCAAGTGATAAAGCTAAATCCACTGTAGAAACATTCAATC
This sequence comes from Colius striatus, assembly GCF_028858725.1. Taxonomy (NCBI): domain Eukaryota; kingdom Metazoa; phylum Chordata; class Aves; order Coliiformes; family Coliidae; genus Colius; species Colius striatus. Next base: position 199,059,828 of record NC_084759.1, on the reverse strand, counting down.
CTACAATGTGTTATGGATTTCCAGTGGTGAACTATTAGGTGTTTCGCAATTAACACAGCATGAAAGAACTGTCACTTCTATGGATCTACGAGTTCACACTTTTCTCTAATGAGACTCATGATAAATTGTTCTAGTTTTGGTATATTGGTTACCAAATTGACCCTGATCCATAGCTCACTTCAGACTTCTGTAACTCAAATAAACTTGTAGCATGTGCAGATCCGTCAACTGCACGTGTCTAAAACTTAGTCACGTTACTCAAGGAGCTAAAGCCAGAAGAAATATCACATGTATTCTGTCCAGGTTTATATTTTTTCTCTTTCTTTTCCTGTGCAATGTAACACGTGCATCCATCTACACTGCTATTTTCCCCAAAGATGCAATACGGCAGAACGTGAGCTAGTGTGTTAACTATAGCTTTGAAATCATCCTTACTAATGGAAGACACCATTTCTCCTTCTGAAAGTACAAAATGACAAGTGAAGAGGGGTGGAGGAAGAGAGGCAACTCTATTTCTGTCCACATTGTATTTAATAAACCTTGCCCATAGAAGAGTCTGACAGTGCACTATCTGTTCTAGGTCCATTTGTACATATTCTTCATAAGAGGCAGCATATGAATGAGGCTGCTGATTATTGCTGTCAGCATCCAAGGTGAATGTTACAAAAGAATGGATGAAGCTATTTCTTTGCACATCATCACTTCCCAAAACTCGCCTCAGTGATTGCATACTGTGAAATGTTAGTACTCATGCTAGTTATGGAGCACAATGTGAGAAATTCCCAGGTCAGAAATCTTCATTAATAGGTATGGGATGAGGTTCTGAGAAATCTAGGGTGGGTTATATTTTCCAGATATCCTGCAGAGCAGCTGGATATAGCTAGTTCCTGGAATAGTGACTAAGACTTGGGCTGATGAAGACATATGTACTGAGTGCTACTGACATGTGAAGAGATGTGAGCAATGATTGACATACTTGTCTGCTTATGCTCTTCAGACTGCCCTAGGAGCTCGTCAATGGGACAGAATGTAATCCATAACACTGGTAAGATACTGGAGAGCTGATTGGACATGAGCAAAATCCAATGTGAGTGACTCAGCAGTGCTATGCTAGTGTCTTTGGGTCACAACAGTGACAGAGTTGGAGCAAAGGAATGAGTGGGTCAGTCCATCACTGGTATTTAATATCTGATACTTGACACGTCTCCTTTTAGAGCCACACATAAATGTGCTGAGAGCACTCTTGTCTCTCCAGGAAGTCAGGCCTGCCTGCAGGGGCTGTGCCCCTCGTGTCACAAGGTGATAGGGAGAGGTGGCTAACAGCCTGTAGGGAGGCTGCAACACGACCCACTCTTGTTCAGGACACCTCTCAACCTCAGCCTCCACCTGAGCTACAGTCCTTGACACACCACGGTAAAACATCGGACTATAGCAGCAGTGCAATTCAAACAAAAAATTAGTCAAGACCTGCTAGAAGAGATACCTAATACACAGTCAGTGTTTTAAAATTATATAGCTAGTAACTCTATTTCTTTGTTGTTGTAAAGTCAGATTCCTCATTATTCATGCAGGTCTGAAGTGTTTTCGTAGGAACTGTACCCAAAGCAGGACTGCCTCAGGGACTGAAATGTGAAGATCTTTAATCAATGATAAACTGCTTGACAAAACCCCCAAAGTATGTGCTGTATATTTTCCTGTCTTTGTCTTGATGTTTTAAGGTTATTTTCTTTTGCTCTTGAGATGCTTCTCTGCCTGAGGTGCACACGTAGAGCAGAGGGGCTGGAGATAATGGCCTGATTTGGGATATAGTGTCCCATCTTCCTCTTAAGCCTGTAGGCTTCACTCAAGGAAAAAAAAATCATTGCAGCAGTAACACAATCCCTTGCCAGTGCAGCAGAAATAATTTCGTCCTCTTCTCTGTGAATTGCTATATACTGCAATATATTCCCATGTATTCAGGTAGTACTATGTGGTGAAACAAGGTAGGATTCCTTTGCAGAAGGAACTTAATGGTCTAGGAACAAAACTACCTCAACCTGTAGCTTGCTGCTGATTTACAGTGGCATTTGACTTCTGCCAGGCTGCTGAGTCTCTGTGGGAATTTGTAAAATATCTGTTCATGCTAATATTAATTTCTACTTAATGTTATCACATGCCAAGAAGAGCTTGGCATTTCTTGTTTTTAGGGGTCAGATGATAAGTCATTGTCCTTTGCATGATAGATTTCCAACAGAAAGAAAGCCAAATCCAGAATTAAAGTCTGAATAGTGCTTCTGGGATTACAAAAAGTAAGATTTTTGCTCATCTATAGGGGTTAGATGCTTACCTAATGAAAAAGAGTTAAGTGTGATGGTTTTCTTATATATCTTTCAGAAAAGGTTTATATATCATATCCCATGATCTCACATATCACAAATCTTCAAAAAGTAAATCTGGGAAGGATCTTAATTGGCCTCCCTAATCCCCCTGCACTGAAAAAGGCAAATAATATGTAGTGAGGCTACCTACAGCAGATATTTTCTTTAAAATCTCCAATAAAGGCAATTCTGCAACTCATCTAGGTAACCTGTTGTGCTTCCTTATCCTTTTAGTTAGAAAGTTTTCCCTAGTATCTAACCTAAATATTTTTTGCTGCAAATTAAGCCAATTATTTCTTCTTTAACCTGTACCGAACTTTCTGAAAAAATGTATCATTCAGCATCCCTTGTTGTTACTGGAAAAACAACCTACTGGAATATTGTGATTATGTCTTTGTTTAATCTTTCCTAGAATAAATAAAACCAAATATTTTGACCTTTTATTTTATCATGTACTTCCTAAACCTCTTAATCTCATCAAGTATCCTTTGAACTTTCCTTAGTGTCAATTTTTATTAGAGTTTTACTGATAAAAGCCATGTTTGCCTTATAAATAAGTCTTATAATAATATATTTCACATTGCCATATGTCTGTTTAAAAAGCATATAAAATTTTATGTCTTAATATGCTTGGAATTTGCTATGTTCCTTCAGATTTGATACTGCTTTGTGGTAGCATAGACATTTTTTTTTCAGTGCTGGATTTCCTTCTTTCAAGTGTAGCATTTTTCAGTATTCAATTAAATTTCATTAGCTGATTTCAAACCAAATCTCCAGTTTACTGAGATCTGTCTGTATTTTCATATCTGAAAGCACTGTTTCACAGATGAGATGCCTTCACATGCCTCTGTGAAGCATCACTGACCTGAATAAGGCTGCGTTTCAAGGACCTTTATAATTGAGATTCTGGATCAGGCCCAGGTATGCAGTCATTACATGGTCTATTATATGCCAGTCTGCCACAACAGTGTGTTTCAAGCACATGTACTGGCGCTTTCTATGTGTGGGAAATAGGATGAAGAGGAAGAACTTAAAAATACACACACTGACATTTCTGCTTTTCGTTAATACTCTAGGACAGTTTCTATATTTCCATTTTTGTCAATGTATATAAATGAACTTATGCACCCAACATTTATTTACCCACATGCTGTCTGTTTATGTTTAGTCCATTTCTGATCTATAACAATCCTTCTCCACTAACGGTTCAGGTTTTTTCAGACTGCCTCAGTGGTCTCCGACACTTTAATACATTTTCACACGGTCTTTTTTTCCTCTTCTTGAGATTATCTGTTTAGACTAATAGGTACTTGAAAGTAAATTATGTTTTAAAGGAATGGAGCTCAATGGAGGTGATTCATTATTGTGCTAATTTAGTTCTTGGGCTCTTTTACATGTTGTCCAGGTCTATTCAGGTTTCAGAGTGAAGAACAGAAGCTTTTTTGTTGCAATGTTTACATGAGTTTTACATTTTTATCGAAGTATAATGATTGATATTTATAATTATTGAAGGCTTAACTGGAGGTGATACCTAATGTTGGCTCCATTAAACTGGAAAGCTGTACTAGAACCAAATAATTATTAGCATCCTCGCTAAGGGAGAAACTAAATAACAGTGACGAATTAAGAAAAAAAAGGGAAAAAATATCTTTCACACACCACAGGCTTTTCTCCAGATTTATGATAAAACTGAAAAGCACTTTGAAGATGGGAAATTGTAAATGCAGAAACTGTATCTTCATATCTTGAACATGTGTCGCCACATGCTTCAAATGACTGTGACTGATAGAACTGTTAGCAGAAAACTGCAGCCAAGAATAAAACGAGACGGCTGAATTTTAAAATGTGTGATTCCTTCTCCTATCATTAAGGCAAGAAATATGTTTTCTTTTTCCTCTTCTCTCTCTCTGGCTTTTGAAACTTTACCATAGACATAGTGCTCTGGAGGCAAGCTTAACCTTTGATGTGTTTTATCATTCTCAGGCATCTGACTAGGAGAGGAGAGTGATGAGTCCTCTCTAAATGTCAAAATGTCAGGAGTCGTCATCTTTGTGTATCATCTCAGTTTCTGTAGACACAAGGGAGGGTTCCTTCTGAATGTTTATCTAAGAAATCTGTGCAAAAATGATTGATTTAAAACCAATACGATATATGTACTCTGATAATGGAAGACAGAGAATTTTGCATTCTACAAGATTCAAATTTTCAGGAAATTCTATGGCAAAGAAATACAACCACTTCCACACAGCTTATATTAAACATATATAATTGAAGCACTGAGAATTGAAGATGAATTCAAAAGTCTTCCTTTAGATCCCAGATTTCAGTCATACCTCATCTGTTGCCAAGTCCTTAAGGTCCGTAGTACGTCTGATCAAATTCACTGTTTATGGGACAAGTTTCCTTTGGTGCCATCACTGGTTTCTTATCAGCAGAACTGTTTTCCCAAGGAATTAATCAACAGGATGACATTCAGCATAAGCTTCTTGGCAAGCTGAAGTGAAGGAAATGTGTCAGTTGGGAGTTGCATCCAAATTTGCAGCAAATCTGAATTTAACTTGATTTAGAGTGACAAAATTCTACAATTATTTTGATAAACATAATTTTTCTTTTTTGTTATGTATTTCATATATTTTATCAATATGAATTTTCTTATTTTAATTATATTTTAATGTATTTTCAATTGTTTGATGATAGTGGCAGATCCCAAGTTTGTGTCCAAGGGTGTATAAGTGATCTTTATAATCAAAATACAAATTATTGTTGATTGATTAATGTATTTGCTATGAAGCAGAAGTTACTACACTCATTCTTTGCTGGACTAAATGAAGATAGTCTTTGTTATAGTGAGCAATCTAAGTGATCAAAGAATCAAATGCAAAAGCTATGAGTAGGAAGCTGCAGACACTAGTCAGTAATGCAAAGTAGAATGACACATGTAAATTAAAGTGCATACGGTATTTTTCAAGATCTAAATCAAATTTCTTGGGATAAAAATGGTGAGAAAAAAACCAGACCTGCTCAAATCCCATTTTCTGAATTGATTTAAGAATCACGAGGCTTGAATCTCATTTTAGGTCATTGAAACTTAAGCAACTGAAAGACAAAATCCAAATCTTGTCACCTGTACATCCTAACACCTACAAATGGGGAATCATAGAATCACAGAATGGTAGGGGAACCCAGACTTGTAATGTTTCACAATGACCAATATTTACTATACAAAAGACTGTTTTCATGTTATTGGGGAGTTACCTTTGATAAGAATTTGTGAATATGTGGTGAAAGACAGCTTACACAAGACAGTATGCCAGGTACTCCATCAAAATGAATTTCATCACATCACATTTTAAGTGGGAAACTGGAACATATATAGTAATAACAGTCCTCTAGACCATCAATCAAAATAATCTTGGTTTTGTACTAAGTGGTCATAGTGTTTGTTGCAGTCTCTTCAGTCACAAAGCTACCAAATGCCTTTGACTCATATTTTTCTCAATGGTCTGTCCAGTGCTGGTTTGCTGAAAGAATAATAATTAATGATGGTTAAATATTTAGGAATTGACTTTCTGGTGGGTTTGACTCATTTCTAGTTTTCAGATAGTTAGTATTTGTTTTGTCTTGGTCACTAATGAGATTAGAACTTGCTTAGCCAAAGAAATAATGTGATTTTTAAATGATATTTTAAAGAAGACACCTGTAGACATATCTATTTACCCTGAAGTCTTTTTAGTCTGACCTTAGCATAGAGAGTATCAATGACATTTATTTTAAATCACCTTCATTATATCAATGAGATTTCAAATTATTATTACCTCTGATGTTTCCTCTGTGCAAGAAAAATGTAACAAATTTAATTTATTTTCCCAAATGCTTTTATAATGGCCATTTAGAATTATTTTGATATAATAGTCCTGGAGGCAGTCTTATGTATAATGGTGTGCACAGGACTTTCTTGCCTTTTCTACTGTGAAGTAAACTGGATTCTAATGACACTATGATTTTTTTTGGTATATGTCACTGATCTGGGTAAGGCCTGTGCTATTTTGCTACCCATTAAAAGAAGAGATCTTCCCATTATTAGATGGTGCAACAACAGCTTTGGAACTCTCAGGCTTGGACTATCCATACTCCTTATATTTACAGTAGATATTCACCAAAATTCTATGCTCATTAAATCCCCTCTTTGAGCCTGCAGAGTTTTGAACAATATTTTCTTTTGAGCATGTGAATGTTTTTTTCTCTATTAGGCTTATTTTAAGAACATGGCAATTGAAGGAATGACTTAAAGTGAAGAAGGAAAGATGAGCAAGGAACAAATTGCAGCAATTTGGAGAAGCATGCAGACAGAAAGTTTAAACCACAAAGTGGCAGCACTAAGGCATCAAGAGGGGAAAGAAACCTAAGACAAATACCTTAGATAGGTGGGAGTTGCCTGGAAGCTCTTGTGAATGATGGTAGACAGCATATTGTATGTGGGTGTCTACTGTGATCTGCTTCCCCCCAGCCACACGTGATTGTACCTAGTCTAAAAGTCATATTTGCTCATATTTATAGTTCTATGTGCTCTTTATTTGTATGATCCTTGTCATTCTGAAATGTTACATTTGAAATAGTTTATGGTCTGTTCTGAACATTTTATTCCTAGAAAGATATCAACAAAGTAGAGGGACTATCAAGAGTAGTGAGAAAGAAAAGCTGTGGAGTTGATCTGTAGTAAAAGAAACTATACACAATAGGTAACAATGGCTAACTGTGACAACTGTGATAGTTGCCCATTCCTCAGCAGGAATTTCAACAAATGTCCTTAGAAAGTGTCCTAATTGGAGTTCCTTTTTTTGGGAGACATTCTGTGTAAGGAATAGCAGGTATGAGCCATTGCCAAGACAGAAAGGAGACAGAAATGGCTTCAGGCTCTGATAGCTAGACCTTAAAAAGGGGAGAGTGGAGGTAAGGAGACAAACTGTTTTATGTTCAAATGTTTGAGACTCCTCAAAAAGAAAAAAAAAATGTGGAAAAAAAAGAAAAAAAAACTCTATTTTGAACATGGAAGTAGTGAACTAGAAAGTACAGCCAGATTAATGAAGAAGGTCATCTGCATAAAATAAACCCTGAACTTCAACTCTACAGCAGAAGAATTTTCAGGTTTTACTCTCATAAACCCTTTAGGCCAATGAATCTGATGGACATTTACCCTGGTGTTACTGAGATCACATTTCAAGGACAATGGTAGAATTGAAGAGGAGATTAGATCATGGTTGGGCTAACAGAACCTTTGTTATCATTGATGTTGTGTCAGAGAGAAAGGCCCATTGTCAGAAACCAAAGTGCCTATGGGTGAGCAACTGTGAGAGGAAACTTGTTTGCCATTTATATGATGACAAAATCAGATCTGGAAGAGAGTGAAGGGTGATGGGTAGAGAACAACAAATCATAAAGCTCTGGTTTTTTGTAGATTTACTGTTTAGAGTAGGAACTAAAATGTAGACCCAAACAGTTATAATTTTTCAAATCTCTACTGCTTAGACATTTAGGTTCACGTGTTTAAAAGTTGTCAGTGTTTCAGTCTCAGAGTATTCAAACAGAAACCAAGAAATCTTCATAAAGTAAGGAGCACCTAATCTCACAACATTAAATCACAGCGAGATATTTTGATTTGGGCATAAAAATCTTGATCAGTTATCTTTGTGCTGTTTGTACTTACAAGGCTGCCATTATAGATAAATATGCACTATATTGTAAAACATAATTTACTAATACAGATTTAGGCGACAAAATCATTAATTTTGATGGATTAATTATTACTTCTGGTGGTATAACTAACATCAAAATGTAGCAAGAAATTGGCTCCATTCTTCTGAATACATACATGAAAGTGCCACTGTTTCTGGAAGTGCTTAAGTTGTACTTTCATTCACAGAAAGTAGCAGATAGTAGGTTTGCTGTACTGATTCTTCCAAACCGCACCTAGCAATCAGTTTCTGAGTCTTTCTTTCTTTTAGTATCTCTTCAGATCTTGAGTTCAAGTTCCATTGCTGCCTATCAAACCAAGAATGATATTTCTGGGCAAAAATTAAAGCAGTCATTTAGCACTGTCATCATATATCAGAGAATGAACTTTAATTTGTCAGGTAGTAAACCTGCTTAGAGAGATAACACTATGGGTATGGAAAATAGTTTGTTAAATGATGTGTCTAAACTCATGACTATACATCGCATTAGCACTGGGTGCCTTGTGCATTTAGAGTTTTGACTCCCCAACAGATGCAGCCTGTGGCTTGGCAGGTTGTGCATATCACTGTGTAGGACACTTGGATGTCAAAAACAATTAGTTGTGACAATCAACCAGTCAGTAATCTTGAACACCTTCCAGCTTCGCTCCATTTATGGTCATCAGTAAATAAAGCAGTGTTTTTAAAGCTGTGTTTTCATTTATTTTTTTCTGCCAGCTAGTGCCAGGCAACTTAATGGAGCCTCCCAACATTGCTTCCCTATGGAAGTAATTTGAATCGACATCGTATTTTTTTTCCCCTAGCAGAAAATGTTCCTTCTCTATTTCACACTCCTTTTGCTTCATGAGCAAACAGCTTCTTAGTAAACAAGTAGAAAGTCCTTGTAATCTTTCCTATCATTGATTTAGATGTGTTTGTGTTTCTCTTTAAATAAATACTTTTATTCAGAGAAAAGAAGAGAGAAAATCTGCTTCTACAGCTCCTGGTCCTCAGTTCATGCTCAGAAGAAAACTGACTGTCTGCAGATAAACATATCCAGAGCAGGATGATCAGGGGACTGAAGCATCTTTCTTAAGAGGAAAGGCTGTAGGAACTGGGGCTGTTTAGTCTGGATAAGAGGAGACTTATTAATTGGGAGATCTCATTATATAATGGGGAGGGGAATCTCATTAATAGTTACAAATATCTAAATGGTGAATGTCAGGAGATTGGAGTGTCCCTTTTTTCTATTGTATCTAGTGACAGGACAAGGGGTAATGAAAAGAAGCTGAAATACAAGAAGTTCCATTTACACATAACGAAAATCTTCTTTACTGTTCAGGTGAGGGAGCCCTGGCACAGGCTGCCCAGGGAAGGTGTAGAGTCTCCTTCTCTGAAGCTTTTCAAAACCTGGCTGGACACGTTCCTGTGTGACCTGATCTAGGTGGACCTGCTTTAGCAGGGGGGTTGGAGTAGATGATTTTTCACTGTGAGGGTGATGGAGCAGTGGAACAGGCTACCCAGAGAGATTGTGGAGCCTCCTTCCTTGGAGGTCTTCAAGACCCACCTGGACGTGTTCCTATGTGATCTGATCTAGGTGACCCTGCTTCTGCAGGGCGGTTGGACTAGATGATCTCTAAAGGTCCCTTCCAACCCTTACCATTCTGTGATTCTACGATTCAGTGGAATATTATGACTGTGGAACTTTTGAAGTTAAATGTGCTTCAGTCTGGTGCTTACAACTAGAATTGGGATTTTTACACTGACATTTTTCTAATGGCAAACAAATTTTTTTTGCTGTGTCACTTTTCTTCTTTTATAACTAGGTTCAGAAAATTAAAAAGATTGTTTCCCTCCCCCCTTTTCCTTCTTTTCTTTCCAGTTCTTCAAGAAAAAGGACATTTTTCCATCCATGACAATGAATGTTTTCAAAGAATCTTGACAGCTGTTAAAAAAAAAAAACAACTGGCAGCAACAGCAACAACAAAATCACCTCTCCCCCTCAAGACCTGATGAAAAAGTGCTGGGCTGTTACAGAGAAATCTTGTTGCTCATATCCTGCCTTTTACATGTGCTTTCACATGTGAGTTCAGGCAAAAGATTTCTCCAGTTTTGTGTCTGTATGGACTCAGCAAATATTTTTCACTCCATGGATACACAGCAACTAATACTCTTATCTCTGCTGCTCTATTCTGTTACAGTTTAGATAGAACTATCATTATAAGGATTTAATAATGTTTAATACAAAATTGATTTTATATCCAAGCTACAATTATTCCAATAAAAAATTCCAATGAGAAAATATCTATGAATTTTCAGATTACCTGGACAAAGACTTTCGCTAGTGGTTTCCTTGGTAACTTTTTTAGCAAGAAAACTATAAAGATAAGTTTGCATTTGGGAGTACACTATCTGAAAATAAGACAAAGACTATTGAAAAGTCTTAATACAAAGGCACAGTATATCCCAAGAAAGCATTCATGATGTTGCTTTTATGTCTGAATCTCTGAGGAAAAACATATTCTGCAAAGAAAGGCACAGCATGAAAGTAAAGATGGTCAGATGAATTAACACACAAAGACAGCAACATCAAAGCAGCTAGGTCTTGTTTTGGTTTTGTTGTGTTGTGTTGTTTGTTTGTTTGGTGTCCTTTGTTGTGTTTTTTTTTCTTTCTGAGACACTGCATTAAGCTCAATAGCACTTCTCCAGCTGGGAGAAGCTTCAGCAAGACAAAACATTTCGACTTCCTTCACAGAAGTATTTCCTAAGTAGATTATATGTGTCATGGGAGATGGTAAAGGGCAATTTGTAGAAGGAGATGATGCAATTAACAACCATGTATAGAAAGCAGAAGTAGTCAATATATATTTCTGTTCTGTGATTGGAAACAAGCAAGAATAATGTACAATATAAAGATGATGAATTACCTTTCAGTCCATGTCATCTACTAAAGATAAATAAAGGGGAATTTGCATGGCCTAGGTGATTTACACACCATATTCCAAACTGTTAGGGAATGTTTTGACAAATCCTGAGGAAAATTCAGGAGAAGCATGAAAACAACTTGTAAAACCTGTAAGTATTCAAAAGGCATATTTGGGTAACAATATTTCTGTTTTTCCAAGCAAAAGGAAAAATAATGGAATTTGACTAATGAAGGGCTTTAAGTATACTTTATGGGTGGGAAAACAAAAAGTATATTTGAGACTAGCATTTTGGGTGCCAAAAATATCTGAATTATTCAAGTCATTACTAATTATTACATCACTTAAACTTTTGTAAGGATTTAGAACCTCGTGATATTCTTGTTAAAAATATAGCACTGTGCATTACCAAGAAGGAACTGATGAATAGTATAACTGACACATGGTAAGGAGTTATCATTCATGGAGAATTTTCATTAGATCTTTTTCTGGTGGGAAAAATCACCATTGAAAATTTACCTGATAGTAAATATATATTTACCTGGTAGTAAACATATAACCACTATCAACAAAATCTGTGGTTGGTGCAAAGACTAGAGTAACAGTGAAAAACAATGAGGTAGGCAGATGCAATGAGCAAGACTGCCTGGTGAATTGGTTTATTCAATCTAAATGTATTTTCAATTTAGATAAATGCAAAGTTTTATCCATGTCATTATAAGGAATGCAGGCCATTTGTACAACGGAAGAACAGGACTCGAGATGATTATGTTATTTAGAAGGTTTAGGGATCATAGTAGTGCAAGAATCAATGGATTCTCCAGTGGTTTTCAGCATCAAAGAACACTTATGTCAAGTATGATGTCAGCAGTTGAAATGAAAAAATATTTCTTTTCATAGTTCTGATGAGATGGATATTACCATACTACTTATAGTTTTAGAGTTTATAATTTCAAAGGGATATTGCAAAATTGGAAAGGATATCTATTATAATCATTCAAGATCTGGGGAATGTGAATGGCAGTGAAACATACAGGATTCTTTAGCCTTTTTTGGTTGAGCAGGGAAAGGCTCACTGAGAAGTCCAGACACTAAAGGTCATTCGAATGTGGAAGACTGTTTTAATGCAGTGATAAATCAGTAAATAAATGTGAATCAACTTGATAAATTAAAAAAATTCTGCTGGATTCTTCTCTCCTGATCTCTTCATACCAGAGGGCTTCTGAGAGGATGTGTTTTTGGTCACAGACAAACTATTAACTCCGTAAGTGTGAAAAATGTGGAAAAAAAAGTGAAAAACTGTTAATATCCAAGATGCAAAAAAGTTCTGACTAGAGGATGATATAATGGTTCCTGTGATGGAAAGAGATGGCTATGGGAAGGGGAAGCCTGAGCCTGCTGACAAAATGATAGTATCTTTGGATCAGATCTTGGCTATGTCAGCTTTGATCTCAGTTTGAATAGATTTAGGCTTGTGGCAAGGTATAAGCCTTAGGAGCAGGGTAATAATTCCCAGTGGCCTGTTGTTGGCCTTTTAACAAATGATTTCCATATGAGTATGTGTAACATTATAGGGATAACAAAAGGTACACTTATGCAAAGTATATTTTACAAGCTCTATGCATTCCATCAGAAAGACAACTGTTGGTAGCAGAGCTTTTCAACTATACAAACTGATGATTTTATCTTTAGAGCTGGTGGGTTAAATCCCAGCTATATCAGCCAGCAGAGTAACTATCACAACAGCAGCAGCTCTTATGTTGGTAACCAGACAATTTGCTTTACAGTACTCCTGAGTATATATTTTGTGTACTACTGCTAAAAATATCAAATCCTTCTTTAGTAACCTCTTCCAGAGATCATGCATCAAATTACATATCGTGTGTCTTAAAAAATTATCTTACAAAGAAATTTAGCTTGGTGTAAAAATAAAATGTCAATCTAATTTTTCTTCTGCAGCAATATCCTTATGCCAACACAAAATGAATACTTCACCATATGCCAGTAAATGAAACAGAAAATATGTGATCTAATGATGTTATGTTAGCAAACTCTTCTAATTGATTTATTTTTCTTAGCAATTACACTGCTAGAATATATCTATGCTTAAACTGCCACAAGCTCTGCCTAATATCTCCTGTTTTAAACATCAGGCAATGAATGTGAAGAATTTGTCATATTTTCACAGCTGATGAATTAGGACTTTAGATTTCTAATACTTCCTGAAAATAATTGGTTTCTGGTTTTGTTTTTAAATCTTAATTCTAAAATAAATATAGATATTTGTTTGAGACTGGTTATTAAAGAAATGGAGTGATAAAGAGCAGAGACAAAGCACTTTTGTTTTTTTTCTTTTCTTGATTTTCTGAGCATGTACAAGTAATTGTGATATTTCAAATATTCATACTATTCTTATTTCTAAGCTGTTTCATTTTTTTTTCCATCGTGACCCACCACAAGGGATTGAAACCCAGAATATACTGGCAAAAAAAGAAAACAAAAGAAAAGGAGAAAAAAGAGAGAGGGTAGTTACATCACTAGGCAGAAGTTTTTGCTTTCAAATCACTGAGGCAAAATTTATGAGATAGGTGGCCTCCAGCATTTGTACTACAGCTTGTCATTTTCAAGTGCTCCTTAGAAAAGCAGAAAGGAAAATATGTACATTTTCATGTCAGCATCCATTGTCTGTAAAATCACTGAGATTGCTCTTTAAAATAACAAATGAAATATTAACCAGTTCCATCAGGGCAGACACTAATTCAGAATATAATACATGGTACAATTTTATTCTATTCCAGAAATTACACATAAAATAATTGGGGAGTCAGACATTATTCTGCACCTGGTACTTTTCTGTTTGTGGAGGAGACAGTGTGTCATGTCACTACCTCAACACCTCATCAGAGTGCTTCTGTTTGTTGTAAAAATGCCTTTATTATTATGGTCTTCAGAACATTACCCATTGAGCTGGAGGGGTAATTAGTCAATAATGTAAACAGGCAGTGCCCTGGCTTCATCATAAAACAGCTCCCAGGAAACGTGTTACAAATGTGGATTATGGCAAAAAGAATATCTCCTTGCTGAGTACAGACATGATGCAATGCCTGTTCAAGTTAGTGACAGTCTCCATGTACATTGATCAAATGCTTAAACCCTTGTCAATTTTTTTCTACAGCTGGATTTTGTTGCCATTATTTCCAGTTGTGAATTTTGTTTATTTGAAGGTTAGAAAACTCTTGATGGGCTCTTGCTGAAAAATTAAATGATATATTTCCATGTACCTTTTATTAAGTTCTATGTAAATGGGCAGAGAATCACCTTTTGAACAATGTCTCATTCTAATAGTTGGAAAATCTACAGCTCCATTCAGAACAGATGTCCTTCCCATAGATTCCCTTTGTGATATCCACACAGCTGTATAATGTGAAAACAGACTCCCACTTATCAGCCAAGGTGTATAATTCATTATTCAAAGCAGCTTGTTCAAGACATCTGGGAGAACTGTTGCTGCAGATGAAGCAACAACAGGAAAATGATATTCTGAAGAACACATCGAAGTTAGCTGTGAAAATGCACATAATAAGAGTCAAATGGGAAGAGCAGGGATTATAGATTAGCCAACTACTAATTGTGAATTTTAGCCTTCTAGACGCTCTGAAGTTAAGATGGGCCTCTGCAGCACTGTAGTCCAATATACTGCTTAAAGCAGAACTCATTGCAGAATTAGATCAGGTTGTTCGGAGTCTTATCTGGCAGAGTTCATACTGTGTCCTGCTACAAAGCCCTGAGGAATATGTCTCACATCAAGGTGATTATCTAGGCTTCGAATCAATGGCCATCTTCTTTTGGACCCAGCGATCCTGTTTACTTTCCACACACTTTGCACTCCACTTATCCCTCCTGCTTTTCCTCAGCTCAGTTACAACGAGTTTATTTGAGACTGTTTTAAAGCCTTGCTTAATTTGGGGTGAACATGTTCCAATTTCCCCTCATTCACAAAATCAGACATTCATTAGAGATGGACTCAGGTTGATTAAACTTGGCTGATCTTAGTAAATCCATGTGGCAGTTCACAATCACCTTCTTGTCTTTCATGGATCATTTCAACCTACTAATACAGGGCGCTTGTTGATTTTCTTACTTTTCTCTTCAATTTTTATTCTAGTCCAAAATATGACAGAATCATTATGAGAAGAATAAGATATTCCACATTATTTCTTCAGATCCTGTAAATAATTTTCCCAGTGTTTGCTTTTTACATACAGGTGTTTTAACATATTAATGTAGGACGGAATATAGTTATGTATTAAACAGACTGACCTATTAGTCACTTCAACTCATTAATTTGGAGTTGGAATTAAGCCATAAAAAACACCTGATAATTGGGAATTTACCTTTAAATGTGTTTAAAGTATATTTAAAGCCTCTAAAATTCTTGTTTCTTGAGCATGAAGCATTGAAGTTGGGATTTTTTTTCACCATTTTTAACAATTCATGAGCAATTCAGATTTTTAATCCACATTTTTCAGATTGGGAAATCAAAAATTTAGCACCTCAGTCCAATATCACTGTTCAGAAAGTATTTGTCATTTTCAACCATTCAACAGTTCACTTCCAAAAATGTTGATTTTAATTTGTCTCTCAATTGATTGATTCCTGACTCAGTATCTTAGAATGTAGAATGGTAGAATGTAGATGACCTCCAGAGATCATCTAGTCCAACTTCCCTGTTGAAGCAGGTTCACCTAGATCAGGTCACACAGGAAGTGTGTCCAGCAAGGTTTTGGAAACCCCCAGAGAAGGAGACTCTACAGCTTCCTTGAGCAGTCTGTGCCAGGGCTCCATCACCTCAACAGTAAAATAGTTATTTTCTTATGTTTAGATGGAACCTTTTGTGTTCCAGCTTCATTCCATTACCCCTTGTCCTGTTGCTAGCTACAATAGAAAAAAGGGATGTCCCAACCTCCTGACACCCACCCTTTAGATATTTGGAAATATAAATGAGATTCTCCCTCAGTCTCCTCTTCTCCAGACTAAACAGCCCCAGTTCCTGCAGCCTTTCCTCATAAGGAAGATGCTCCAGTCCCCTGATCATCTTGGTGGCCCTGCACTGGCCTCTCTCCAGCAGTTCCCTGTCCCTCTTGAGCTGAGGAGCCCAGAACTGGACACAGGACTCCAGATGAGGCCTCAACCAGGACAGAGGAGAGGAGGAGCAGAACCTCCCACAACCTGCTGGTCACACTTTTCTTGATGCATCCCAGGATGCCATTGGCCTTCTTGGCCATGAGGGCACATTGCTGGCTCATGGTTAGTTTATTGTCAACCAGGACTCCCAGGTCTCCTTCTGCAGAGTTACTCTCCAGCAGGTCAATCCCCAGCCTGTACTGGTGCATGGGTTTTTTCCTTCCTAGATGCAGGACTCTTTGCTTGTCCTTGTTGAACCTCATGAGGTTCCTCTCTGCCCAATTCTCAAGCCAGTTGAGACCTCGCTGAATGACAGCACAGCCTCCTAGGGAATCAGCCAGTCCTCCCAGTTTGGTGTCATCAGCCAACTTGCTGAGGGTACACTCTGTCCCCTCATCCAGGTCATTGAACAAGACTGGTTCCAGAATCGATCCCTGTGGAACTCCACTGGCTACAGGCCTCCAACTTTATTCTGTGCCCTTGATCACCCTCTGGCCTCTGTCGTTCAGCCAGCTCTCGATCTGCCTCACCAACCACTTATTCAAGCCACACTGCCTGAGCTTTCTGATGAGGTGTTATAGGAGACAGTGTCAAAAGCCTTGCTGAAGTCAAGGTAGATGACATCCGCTGCTCTCCCCTCATCTAGCCAGCTGGTTATGCACTCATAGAAGGCTATCAGGTTAGTCAAACAGGATTTCCCCTTGATGAATCCATGTTGGCTTCCCTTGATAACCATCTTTTCCTTCATATGTTCAGTGATGACATTCAGGATGAGTTGTTCCATCATCTTTCCAGGTATGAAGGTGTGGCTGACTTGCCTGTAGTTTCCTGGGTTATCCTTCCTGCAATTTTGAAGAATGGAGTGACATTGGCCTTTCTCCAGTCCTCAGGCACCTCGCCTGTCCTCCATGATTATTCAAAAATGATGGAGAGTGGCTTAGCAACCACATCAGCCAGCTCCTTCATCACTCTTGGATGCATCCCATCAGGTCACATTGCTTATGAGTGTTAAACTTTCCCAACAAGTCTTTAACCTCTCCCTCATCCACCAAGGGCAAGTCCTCTGTTTTCCAGACCATCCTACTATCCTTGCTGGACTGGGCTTCCAGTAGGCAGCAGATGGAAATTAACAGTGGTTTTCATACAGGCTGCTAAACAATCAACAGACAGTGGTTACATCTTTGCACTTTCGACAACCTAGGCCAGACATTTTATATGTAACTTAGGAGTGAAAGTCTCTATATTTCATTAGTAATTTCCAGCACCATTTGGTGTTCACCGTGTCTTCAGCAAAATGCAAGAAATTACAAGGATGACACGTAGTGCAGGAGAGAGTAACACTATAAAAGGCAATATTTAGAAAGTGAGAAGTGACAGTGTTCACTAGCTAAGTATTAGTACAAAAGCTCTTGAAGACGAGAGGAATAGAGGTATTCATTATTTTTTTCAAATGCACTGGTGTGTTGCACGTTCTAATTGAAACCTGTGGAGCAGAAAGCTGATCTTGCAGTAATGTTTGTGGATACAATTATGGAAATCCTTTGAGCATTATTAAATTATACAGTGTCTGGATATAGAAGTCATTTTGTTGCTTATGTCTGCAGTAGAGTCAGTGGCAATGCATGAGGTGCCACCCTCCTGAATAATGTGTTTAGGAAGGACAGAATGTGTACAAGTTTGTCTATCTAGTTATTTTCTATCTATCAAGTTATTTTCTGTCAGTAAATACTAGCCATAAAGAGCCACTTCTGCATGGTGTATAAGTCCAATTTGAACATGTATTATGTGAGACCACCCCTGAAAGTTCACTCAATAAACAACATAAAATGGGTCATGCAACAGAAGACATATGTTTTCATATTAACTGGAATTTGAGGAGTTATTAGTCAATCATTCCTTCATAGTTCCGTGTCTTTTACTGCCTTTCATATATCTAGGTTTTGAATCTTGGTACAGTTATTTGTTTGATATATTATAATTTATTCACCACAACAAATATGTAACTTTAGTTCTTCATCTCAAAGATGACTTCTTTTGATAGATTGAGAAAAAATTTATTATATTTTATAAACACCTGGGAAAGTGTCCAAATGTTGAGAAATTTTTGATAAAAGTAAAAATTGAGAATAGAGGAAGAATGTTTTTTGCACAGAAGAAAAGAGAAAGTTGCAATAATGTAAAGATATATACTACTTTAATAGTGTTTCCTGTGAAGGAGTCTGGTCTATTCAAAATGTTAAAATTTGAATGCTTTAAATGATTCTCTTTTTATGAAAACCCTAACACAATGTAGGTTTTTCTTCAATACTCAAGCTCCTAAAATTCATTTAAAATCTTCAAACTGAATTCTGATTTCCCACACCACAAATGCATGGTAGTTACTTCCTCACTAATAGAGACTTGGTCATTTTAAGGTCATTATCAATATGGCCATTTCCATAACTCAGGGTTAGATTTTAACACAGAAAGTGCTGCAATCACCCTGACAACTGTCAGTTCATTGCAAACTCATTTGCTTCTCATTTCAAAAAAGAATCACCCATGTTTTAAAGACTCTGAATGAGAGTATATATTCTCTATTAGTAAACAGTTCAAATGGTTAAGTATGTTCCTGCTAAAAAATTGCATCTTATTTCCAGTTTGAAGTTTTGGAGCTGAGCCACTGGGTCTTGTTATTATAGATGAAAGAGCCCTCTGATATCAGGCACTGCTCCCTGCGTAGGTGGAATGTTCCTCGTGTTGTCCATATTAATCTAATTCATTGCTGCTTCTGCGTTATCTTTCATAAGTTTTCCTAACTGTCAATTTTCAAAATATGTGCTAGTTTCAATATACTGGCTAGTTTTGTAGCTGAGATGCCATGAAGTAGCTGGACAGGACTTGAAAGAGATCTTGATCTGTATTAATTATTACTGATGGAAAAAATATATATCTACATTTTTGAAGGTTGTCTTGTATTTTGGACTATAATTTTCTGGCAACTTTCACCACAAAGGACTCATATTTGTTCTAACAAATGACTGAAGTACCTAGAAATATATTCCTCTATGCCTGGACCTTAAAACAAAAGCTGAAACTCCTGAGACAGGAGGTTTTTCTGGCCTAGTTTCCAACAACATCCTCATGGTTCTTGATAGCTGCATGCTTTGTGCAGAGCCAGACAAGAGGAAATCCCAGGCAGAGATACTTAGATGGAATTTAGGAAATTTCACAGTGCCTGAGAAATGTCAGCCACTTTTAAGTACTCCATGTAATATGCAAATAGCCCCGAGAACTGACTGTAAAAATGTTTAATACAGGAACGTGTCTGAAATTCCTCCCTTCCTTTGCAGCTTAGATATATGGCTCAGAGCTGATGGAGAATGGAAAGGTGGATTTGATTTCTAGCATGAGAACTCTCTACTGTGAAAAGTCTACAGAAACTTTTTCTAAAAACAATTTCCAAGAGACTGGAAAAGAGACACTATTTCCTTTTTTTCTCTAGAAGGGCTTCATGTTTTTTCCTAGCAAGTGAGATAAAAAAGAGGCTATTCTCATCAAATCCACATGTACCATCTCCAGAAGGCTCTCGAAATACCAGGAGGCAAGAGCAGAGATGAGATCTTTTTTGTCAAGGGCGTGCAACACCACTTAGTATATCCCTTGCAGATATCTCAGTTTTCATCCCTTTTTCCTAAAATCCAGCAACTTTTTATGTACCAGGAAATAGCACAGTCGCATTTACTTCCTTATTCAAAATATAAGAGGACTTTGTTGGCTTATTCAGAAGGAGAGCTGCCTAACAACCCAAAAATTAAAACCAAAAAACAATATGGCTGTCATACTTGTATTCAAACATATCAAATATACTCTAGACCTTATTTTTGTTGTACAACTTTGTGCTTTGTGAAAAGCTTGTTTTAGAGAATAATGGAGAAAAAAAATGAGAGTGGTGTGTCAGAAGCTGTGCATTCAAGCTATTTGCAAAGGGGAGAAAGATTTGGCTGGATTGTTATCATGAAATTTTTCAAGGACTTTTTTGCTCATATGAAACAACAAACAAAAAGCTCAATTTAAATATACTGCTGCTTAATTGAACTTTGATTGCCTATTGCTAAATACAGAGGCCTCCCCAGAGGCTGCAGTGTGGTCTCATTACTCATGTTGGAACAATGGAAAATTGTTATTTTTACTTGTAAAACGATTTTCAAGAATCAAATAGTGTCTCATTAGCTCTACCCAGCTCAGCTTCTTCCCAGATTCTCTCCTTACCCTTATCCCTTTCACTGACCATGCTGAACATGCTTCTGAGAGTGGATTAAGATGGGGAATGTGGCTCAGATAACATATCTGTACCTCATCTAGAGCTCGTGGATGGTATGACTCCAGAGAAGACTAAAGTCTGGGGTTTTAGGTCCATAGTGACTTCAGGGAAATGCAGGGAGGAAAAAAACTCCAAAGCCACAAGACTTCAGTGCCTTTCAACATTTGATGATCTAATGATTTTGTACACATCTCTGCTTAAAGATTTTGAAGCTGCTAACAGAGGTAGTGAGAAACAGAAAGCTTTACAAGCTAAATAATCAAAAGAGTTAATAGTGAAAGAAGAGACCCACTTTGACTGGCAGGATGCTAGGGACCATAAAAGATTAAAACATGCTCCTCTAAGTAATCTTGAAAACATGTGAAAATGGCCAGAGAACTTAGTTCCTCTTTAGAGATCAAAATAAGCAGCAACATTATCAGGATAATACAGTGTGGCCTCAGACAGCAACTGACAACCTTTCTGAGGATTTTGAGAATTTGGCTTTAGCTGCAGTTGCTTCACACTTCAAAAAAACAATAAAAGGCATTTAGCAGAACCAAATATTGGATGCAATTTTCTGAATGAATATCCATAGGACTATCTTTCCCAGACTGAGACATTTTACTAATAAAGGACTCCTTGCAGACATTCTTGGACACCTTGTTTCAGAATCTGCATCCATTATCCTGTTGTCACAAAGAAAGGAAGAAAAATATCAGTAAAATAGCAGAGGAAAAAAAAAATCAAACTTGCATGCTAAAATAAACAGATGGAAATGACAAGTTATTAGTGAATACTTGCTTTCCAGCAAAGTGATTGGGGGAAATAGAAGGAATATGAGCAAGTAAATATGCACAGCATCCAATATCCCTTAAGGAGAAACGAATAGAGATCCTAATATACTATGTTTATGCACAGCTTGGAAACTTCACAATAAAAACTGCAGGGAATAGAAATACACTGCATGCATGCAGAATGTCCTTGGACTGTTTATGACACTACATGCATGAAATACCCTGAGGTGGCTATAAAATACTTATTATTTACCAAATCAAGCTGTTTGACTGAGCTGTGATTTCTGTAATATTTCCTTCCATTGGAGGAAGTGCTGTGATGTTGGCATAGACTGGAGTGCTACAGCAACATGTCCTAATCTTTTCCAGATTGCTAATGCTTTTGCAGGCAGTAGTTATGGATCCCAAGTACCTGGAAATTTTGCCCATCTCAGAACTTTTCCTGTAACAGCTTGGATTAGACAAGGGTCCATAACCACTAGTTTTGAAATGTTTATCTTGATAGTGGAAAGCCAGTAATATTCTGTGATAAGAGAAAGTGCAGCCAAGAAATACTTTGTAACCTCCCTGTCTAGGAAATATTTTCTTCTTGTTCCAACTGCTAATTCTGAGAAAAACACAAAATAAATATTATTTAATTCAAATACCAAAACACGTTTTCATTCTATGATATGATATAATTCAAAGGCTATTTTATGTCTATGATCCAATGAAGAAATCAACATATTTTTGATGCCATCCTGAAGCTGCCTGCAGCCCAAACTGACACTCAAAGCAGGAAGCAGGCCAATCACTCTTTTTGAGAAGTCTGAGGTCAGTTACTCATACAGTGAGCAGAATGCATGTAGTCAACAGGTTTTCTCATTGCTACTCTAAAATCATTCTTTGTATGTGAATTAAAATGACTTTTTCTTTTTTTTTAAATGATGTAACAATATGTGTCTCTGTCTTCTCTTAAGTATTTCTTTCTTGATTCTAATTGAAATAAAGGAAAGAAAAGAATATTTGTGGGTGATGTAGTAGCCCTATTTAAAACTTAAAAAAAATTGGAAACTATTGTGCTACGCTTAACCAATCCCTATTATAAACATCAGGTGATTCTTCCTGACACATGGATCAGTTATTTCAGTAGATCAGGGAATATATACCAAAATTTCAAGTTAATTTGCTGTTCCATTTCCACGGTTGTGTATGTCACAGATTTAAAATACATTCATTTACTTGGGGAATTTGACATACATGGAGAAGTCCAGAGGAATCTCTGTTAATTGTAGGACAGAGTATAATACTGAGTAAATTCACAGGGTAGAATATGAAATTGAGTAAATTCACAGGCTTTTACTAAGCACAAAGCAAGGATTTTCTCGGTTGTATATTTTGTTTTAAGGGATTTTTAATGTTAACTACTTTAATCAGGGAAAATATTTTAGAAGGACTAAGAAAGGGCAAAACAGTGACAAAATTTGAACTGTTTGAAAGAAGACAAGGATACACAATTTGAGAATAACTGCCTTTCCTGAGGCTATACTTGCTATCAAAGGAGGATATTAACTATTGTAGAAACCTGACTATAGAAAATAGAGCAGCTCTGGGTGAATGGAATAGGAGAGAAGAAATTTCTCAGAGTATATCAGTAAAAGCTTCAAGGACATAAAGTCTGCAGCACACAGGGCATCTAGAGAAGCTCAGTCTCAATGATAAATCATACCAGCACAGGAGCTGGAAGGGAGTACTCAAGAGACCTACTGCAGCGTGTGCCTCTTCTGTTAAACCATGCTCTACTGCTCTGCTTTGGGAAGTCACACTTTCTTTTGCAGGACTGACTTCTCCACCACCATTTCTCCCCATTGGCCAGATGTTGGCATGTGCAGAGCCCGTTGATTCTTTTGCAAGTTTCAGTGGCTGTGAAGCAGCTTGAAAGCTCAGTCACAGACAGGCTGGGTTGGAGGATCCACCTTAGAGCAGCCAGGCCATGAGCTTTTTACCTTTAAGAATGTGTTCAAGGGATTCAATAGTTTAACTACCCAAGGGAGCAAAGGTCATAGGGAGTTTTACTACAAAAGAAATCACTGATCACAGTTCTCCTTCTCTTTTTTTCTTTGGATATTAAATATTCTCTCAAAGTAAACAATATATTTAATGAATTTCCACTGGCTGATACTTAGCTCTGGGAGAGGATAGGCTCATTTTACCAAAATTGCTTCTGGATTAGGATGTTGCATACCCACTGCTAGGGACATGGCCTACTGCATAAAACATTAACATTTAATAATATTGGTGGCTGCAATATTATTTCAGAAATAAAATTGCCTTATTAGGATATTTAGCCTTCTTGGATCTTTAGAAAATCATTAAACAAAGTAATTCCCTATTACCTCATTGAAAAGGAATTAATGAAAAAGCAAAGTTATCAGAAAGGTCTAAAAGCAAATGATTATGAGTTAATAATGTTTCAGGAATTAAAACCTACAACTCTGCTAACAATCAGAAGAAATAGCTATGCAGGATCAAACTATCATGCAGAGCCTCCCACAATGATTTATTCATTAAAGATGAGGAAAATTATTTTCCATTACTCCACAGACTAATCTCACAGTGAAAAATAAATTGGCATTTATGGTGCTTCATCTCTCACAAGGAATAGGAAAGATATCTGTGACTTGCAAACAAAAGATTTATTTTTTATTAAAAATAATTTAAAAAGAAGAGCAGTTCAATTTACTTTCTTGAATGCATTTTTCTCACATTTTCACACAATTATTCAACTGTATGATAGGAAAATTATAATCTAATCATTTAGGATCATCTAAAATACTCTAATAGAAAACTTTTCTTGTCATTATTTCAGTGTTTTGAATGTTTGTTCTCAGCTGCATGCAAATTTCTTGTTTCCTATTTGAAAGGTCCTAGTAGATAAGCTTTGGTTTAAACCTCAATTTTTGGCAACACTTGGTAGTCTCAGATAATTGATACAGCTGAAGGTAAAGCAATGTCCATTTTACCTCCGGAAGCTCTTGGCAACTGGAAGAATTGCTGCATAGTCTGATGTCTGCATATGGGAAGTCTGTGAGGCTAATGCAAACAGTGGCTGCCAAGAATGTAATAATATAGAACTAACTCCAGCCAGTCTAACGAAAAATACCACATAAATCTTTCTCAGTATCCTACATATCCTACATCACCTTATTTTAGTTGTCTATACTTAGACTTGTGTTCTTTGAGCTACCCCAGATTTTTCAGCTGTCTATGAGAGACCGACAAGTGCAACACTAGACTTAACAGAACACTGGAACTCTTCAGTGGCAGGTATTTTGGGGCAATTACTTTTGGGCAATGGAAATCCATGTCTAAATCTTTAGATGTGAGGTAGATGTCTGAACTCCTGTTACAGATTGAGGAGTTCTAACAATTCAATTCATGGCAATTTATGGAGCCTGCAGAAACATCTGGCTTAATCTGTTACTAGATCTTTGTCTCCAGCTGCCAATTCCATAAGACATGGTTTTCTTACAGTTCCTGTGTTACATATCTCAACTTTATGTGACCAAGATTCAGGTAAGGTATTAAGAACATATTTCTCACCAATCAGGACAGTAAATAGTGGAACAAGTTGTTGATAGGTGTTGTAGTTCCCATTCATAGAGTTTTAAAAGACCAGTTCAGACAAATAACCCTCAGCAGTCTGATTGGATCTCATGGATGACCCTATGACCTTACATATGAACAGAAGGTTGGACTAGAGACCTCCTGAGATCCTTTCACACTTGAATAAGTCCATGCTCTCACAAACCTTGGATACTGTAGAACGCCTCAAACAGTACTAACACTAAATGCTCTTTCTCGCAAGTATATTGAACTCTTGAGCTCCTCTGACTCTACCTGAAGTTTATACACTCAGGTCACATGTAGGCATTTATATATTGACAGCTGAAGTTGGTTCCTAATCAGGAGATGATTAATCTCATTTCTCACATGACAGTTCTGTAAAGAGAGGCAGGATTCATCAGATGATATGTATTTTTCCCACCTACTTCATAGTGTGCTTATGAACGTGTGAGTGTGAGGAGGAGTATGTAGAGTTGCTAGAAAACACTATGCCTATTTTTCTTTTTCTTTTGAAAAAAAATACTTTCCTTTCTTCTATGTGATTGGTTTTCTGCTACTTGAGTCTCAGAGTAGATTAGCACATGGTAGTCATTTTCTTTCAAAATCAGAGGGTGAGTAAACTGCTTTGGTGAAAATAACATCAAGGAGTGCTTTGTAGTGGGGATTAAAGGCTCTCAAGTTGTGAATCTTATTGGAGAAAAGATGTAAAAGTGCTGAATATTATTATTCCAATGTAATTTAATTATTAAGGAAAGGAAGAAAAATCTCTTCTAAAGAGATTTCCTTCAGAAAAGCTGTGATTGTACTTCATATCGAATTTTTAATTTGGAAAATCAGGAAAAGAGGCGATTTTTGAAGCTTTCATTTTGAATCAATTCTCTAGTAAGAACAGAAAAAAAATCAGACTGCTTTTCAAGCAGTTTGTGTGATTCATAAACACAAGGGCTCTCAATAATAATGATGATGTTGGACTTTCAATACTAGTGCCCTTCCAGAGCTCAACTGCAATTTAAAGCAAGTTTGGAGATTACATGGTCTGTACAACCAAATCTTTTCGTTTGGTTGATGAACTCTATGACTGGAGTACTAAGTTACAAATAATAAATAGTAAAAAATTCTGTGGGTAAAATTCTGCCAACTCTGAGAGATATAAAGGACACATAAGAAGAGAAATGCACCTTGGAACCTGTCTTCACACACTCCTGTAAGACAGACAAAATTTTCCCTTTTATAGATATAAAAACCACAGGTACATAAGTTTGCTCCTTTATCAACATCTGAGCTAGTCATCTAGGGCTTTATTTAGATACGCAAATGCAGGCATGCAGTATCATTTCACATACCCTCATATATCCCTTTTCTCTCTAGCTGCCACTTCAGAAAGAAAACACTCCTGTAGTTTCTGTGTCATATGTCAGTCCTGCACAGATGTCTTGGATCCTCCAGTGAACCTACCATCTTGATACACAGGTGTGGACAACTGAATAATTGAACATTTTGTGTAACCTTACAGTCAAAATAAAGCAGTAATAACTCCAGGGTGCAGTTCATGATCTTGTGTGGACATCTAAACTATCAGGATGCATTACAGTTGTAACCAGACATGTCTTCAATAAAGCTGTGAAAGATTGATTAATATTCCATTTATATTCAGCTACAGTTATTTCATATTTATGTTAGATCTGATGCTGAATTTAAAGCCGGTACAACATAAGTGTGGCCACATAGTTGTTAAGAGATCCTTCCGGTAACCACACTGCAGCATATGCCATGAGAACACAAAGCTGCCAAATGTCATCAGATGTTGGCAGAGAGACAAAACAGCAGCTTAGAGAAGTATTGACACTTCTCCAAAAGTACTTCCAAAGGTAACTTTCAAAAAAGTATTTTAAATTGTAGTCCAGTCTCTCAGAAGTCATCCTGGGATACTTCTATCTGACAGGAGGTTTTAGTGAGGCAGGCAGTTACTGTTACTTGGTCTCCTCTCCCAAGTAACATGTGGTAGAATGAAAGGAAATGGCTTCAAGTTCATGAGGGGAAGTTTGGATTGGATATTAGGGAAAAATTCTTTAGTAAAAGTGTTGTCAAGTACTGGAACAGGCTGCCCAGGGAAGTGGATATGTGACCATCCCTGGAGGTATTCAAAAGATGTGTAGATGTGGCACTGAGGGACACGTTTTAGTTATGAACTGACTCAGCAGGATTTAGGTTCATAGCTGGATTTGGCAGGGTTAGGTTAGTGGTTGAGCTTGAAGATCTTAAAGGCCTTTTCCAACCTAAATAATTTTATTCTATTTAATTTTAAGGATCTTGAGGCACCAACACTAGAAGAAAGCTGCTGTGTTTTCTGAAGGGTCTCATTTTGCTAACCATAGGAAGAATACTGGGAGTCTAAAATTGAATGAACTTGTTATAAAGCACAGGCATTTGCCCATAGTTGTGTACATCTGTGGTAATGGAAAGAATTAAACCCAAATCTCTTTAATTCTGTGTCTTTATCACATATTCACATAAATAATGTTTGCCTTCAATTTTGACCCTATTGAGGTCAAAATCACTCTCTGCTTCGTTACCAGCCGTTTCTAAATTAACTCAGTGTTCTTTTAGAATGAAACACATGAAAGAACTTTATTGATTATTTTCTTAATAGAGAACATTTCAATTATAGATTATCACATCAAATATTACTACCACTGAGTAGGAAATGAAAAAAAAATGTAACTAATAGAGAGCATGCTCTTTGTTATCAAGAGAATGGGATATCATCTTAAGTAGGTTCTTTTTAATTTCTGTGAACTGCAAGATAGTTAATTTAGAATTTCATGTGGATGAAATTATGAGAGATTTTGAAAGAAACAACTAATAATTTTAATTTTTTGTTCACTAGTAAAACTTAAAATGACATACAGTAGTTTTGTTTCATCAATAACAAATATTATTTTGATCCATGATGTATTACATTTACAGACACTTTTCTTAAAAAAAAAAAAGGAACAAAGGAACGTTTAAAGATAGTCTTTTGAATTAAAAATAACATTTTGAAAATATCAGAAAAGTAAGAAATTTAGTGTCATTAGATCAGCACATCCCAAACAATGACACACAAAGCTTTTGACAGAAAGGACAGAGTTTAATTTTGGTCATCTATAGCTCTCAGAAGAAATCAACAGACTGTGACCTCAATTTCTTGAGATCTTTCTAGGAGATTTTTATTTCAGTAGTGCAGATCGTGTCTTTATAGGAAGGTCTGTATAAGTTAAAAGGCTGAATACACCTGCAACACAGTTTTTTATATATCCCTTACATTTGTCTGACGTCTATGATTTAGAAACACAAGTGTTCATATCTTGGATGGATACAGATTTTACAGTTTACTGCATGATATTGTTTTTACAACAGAGTTGTCACTTTTACCTACATAATAGCTTCTCAGGCACATTAATAGTGTTATTCTCTGAGTCTAAGTGGCTTTAATAGGTGTGTAAGTTGTCATATAACTAAATAGATTTATACACCACAGATTAAAAATAACTCTTATGAATGCACATCACTCTCTGCTTTTATGCTCTGGGCAAGAGTGTGGCTGTATGATTCACTGATCAAGAACCATGATGTTGCTTAACATATAGTAACACAAAGGACTGTGACTGAGTATTTCCCCTTGAAGTTTGGCAGCAACATGTACCAGCTGCAGCTTCAGGATTGTCATTGTAACAGCAAAGTGAAGTATTAGCAATTACAGAATCACAGAATGGTAGGAGTTCGAAGGGACCTCTAGAGATCATCCAGTCCAACTCCCCTGCTAAAGCAGGTCCACTTAGATCAGGTAACACAGGAACCTGTGTGACCAGGAGGGAAGAGAAAGAAGGAGACTCCATAACCTCCCTGGGCAGCCTGTGCCAGTGCTCTGTCACCCTTGCAGCTAAGAAGTTTTTCCTTAAGTGGAACCTTTTGTGTTTCAGCTTCTTTCCGTTACACCTTGTCTTTTCACTGGGTATTACAGAAAAAAAGACTGGCCTCATCTTCTTGACATGCATCTGTTAAACACTTGTAAATATCTCCCTCAGTTGCTTCTTCCCCAGGCTGAGCAATACCTGGTCCTGCAGCCTTTCCTCATTACCCTGATGATCTTGGTGTCCCTATGCTGGGCAGGCGTTCCCTGTCCCTCTTGAGCTGGGGAGCCCAAAACTAAACTGGACACTGTAGTCCAGATGAGGCCTCATCAGGGCAGAGTAGAGGAGGAAGAGAATGTAGTTGATCGGTTCAGCATGGCTATTCAGGTATGAATCACTATAATATAGCAATTATAGTGATAATATAACTTCACCAGAGAACTACTCCAAGGCAGCATCATCCTGAGGCTCATTTGAGAGCTTCTGGGTGCACCTTGCATCCAGTCTAGGAATGCTGGGGAAGATGGTTGCTTGTGAAGAAAGTTAATAGAAACAATTTTAAAGTTCATCTCCATTTATAAAAACACCAACAACAGAACACCAAATCACCATGGTCTTAATGTTAAAGCTAATCCAGAAAAAAAGTGATGGAGGAAAATATGTGATAGATATAAAAAAATAAATAAAGCAGAATGCCTATGGCTGGCAAGACAGACAGCTACAATGACTTAGTATAGAGCAGTCAGTCCCTCACATGGTTTCATATGTTTTAAGAATTTTCACCCAGCAGGATATTTAGACTGAGGAAATCTTTGGTTAAATCTTGATCAGCTTCAATATTCATCAAATATTGTTCCAAGAAATTTATACTGAGTATAACACACATGCATTTTTCATGAAAAAAAAGAACAACAAAACAAAACCACCACAATTAACATCTGTGCTGTTAATTGCCGCTTTTGAAAAACACACAAACATTTTCCTTTTTGTCAAACATAAAGGAAATAGTAACCTTTTCAAGTCACTGCCCAACCAACTGAGGAAAGAGTTGGCAGCAAAAAGATGAAATCTGTATGTATTGTTAGTAGAAATGTCATGTTTCTAGAGTGTAATTTTTTGTAGAGGTTGTTATGATAGTTATTATAGGAAAACATGTATTGCACACTTATGCATACCTCTCCATTTTGCTACTGTGCATACTAAATACTATAATCAATGGTTACCTATCATAATAATGGTAATTACTATGCAGCTTTGATACTGCAGTGATGGCCAAGAGTATTTGTCAACATCGAGGCTGTCCTACTCTTCTAACCGTAAACACAGCAGTGTGTCCCTGTCCAAACACTGCAGAAAGAGACAACCTTTGTCTAACTGTGCTACTATGGGATTCAGGGATTTAGGTCAGATCCCAAACAAATATGATGCTCAAAAATGAGAGAATGCTGATGAATTCTAAAACCTTTATGGAGTGGAGTTATAATGAGATTTTAGTCCAAAAGTGAAGAAGAAAAATTTTGTTATTTAGTTACTATTAAAATGCATTCTAATCCTATATATATATAAAAGACTGTGGGAATAAACACATAGATATACATATTTATCCAGATATGTGTACATCTGTGCCCATGGAAAAACAAAAATACATGCCTACACAGACACAGATAAAACTTCTTGCATTATAGACATTTTAAATTTTCCATTTAAGAGTACTAAGAATGAATGATAAGTGGCAGAATAAGTTCCTGTTTCTGTGTATCGCAGTAGCTGTATCGTTTCCCTGTAGGACTCCTCTCTCACATTGTTTTGACACAGATAGGATTACTGCAAAACCAGTCAAGAAAGAAAACTAATCTTTTATTCCAAGTGTTAGTATATTCATATATGAAATGGCAGGGCTAATTCTGTAGATAAATATGAGTTTGCTGCCTATACTGTGGCTTCAAAAGATCAGCATCCTGACAGAGGAGCTACTAAAGCCTTGATACTAATCTTTATTTCTATAGACAGTTGCTAAGTACAAACACACTCTGTTGCATAGTACTAGCTATGCAACTGTAATCTAAAGCTGTTTATCACCACACCAAAACAAGAAATATACTGGAAAGGGTTTTAAAGTAAACTAAACTTCACAGGATCTGATCATAGTTTGTGACATTTTGTTGGTCACTTGTTAGCTGTATGAATAGATGGCACAAGATATTTTGGGGGGAAAAAAAAGGAAGAATCTTTAAAAATGCATAATGGTAGTTGAAATAAGAGTTTTCAGGCATTGCAGGGTTATATATGGTAAAGAGATGAGTTAATGAGACCATATTTTGTCAGCAAACAGTATAGAGAGAGGCATCTCATTGTGTTCAACAAGGACAAGTGCAGAATCCTGCACTTTGGGAGGAACGACCCCATGCACCAGTGCAGGCTGGGGACTGACCTGCTGAAGAGCAGCTCTGCAGAGAGAGTCCTGGTTGACAATAAACTAACCATGAGCCAGATATTGCCTTGTGGCCAAGAAGGCCAATGGCATCCTGGGATGCATCAAGAAGAGTTTGGGCAGCAGGTCAAGGGAGGTTCTGCTCCTTCTCACTCTGCCCTGGTGAGGCCTCATCTGGAGTCCTGTGTCCAGTTTGGTCTTCCCAGCTCAAGAGGGGCAGAGAACTGGAGAGAGTCCAGTGCAGGGCCACCAAGATGATCAGGGGACTGGAGCATCTTCCTTATGAGGAAAGGCTGTGTGAACTGGGACTGTTCAGTTTAGAGAAGAGGAGACTGTGGAGGAATCTCATTAATAGTTACAAATATCTAAAGAGTGGGTGTCAGGAGGTTGGGGCATCACTTTTTTCTATTGTGTCTAGTGACAGGACAAAGGGTAATGGAAAGAAGCTGGAACACAAAAAGTTCCATTTAAATGTAAGGAAAAACTGTTTTACTGTGAGGATGAGAGCCATGGCCCAGGCTGCCCGGGGAGAGTGTGGAGTCTCCTTCTCTGGAGGTCTTCAAGACCTGTGTGTCCTGATCTAGGTGGACCTGATTTAGCAAGGAAGTTGGACTAGATGATCCCTAAACGTGTCTTCCAACCTCTACCATTCTATGATTCTATGATTCTAAGACTATCAGTAGAGCAGTAGGAAGGGTGTATCATAATTCTACCTTTAAAAACTAAATAATGGCCTGGCTCAGACAGAGTTATCCCAGGATGATGGATGGACTACAATTAAAACATTTTTTTAATTTACTTTTGAAGCACTTTTGGAGAAGTTTTAATACTTCTCTAAGCTCTTGTTTTTTCTCACTGTCAGTATCTGATGACATTTGGCAGCTTTGGGTTCCCACGGCAAATGTTGCAGCCTTGTAGCACACACATTAGAGAAAGGATCTCTTAACTGGGTGACCACACCTATGTTGTACTGTCTTTAAATATATTGTCAGATGTAGCATAAATATGTGTGGCCAAATGGAAATGGAACATTAATCCATGTTTCATAGTTTTATTAAAGTTATATCAGGTTGTCTTAAGGTCTTTGGAAAATTTTTGAAACAATTTGAAAGAAGAAAAAAATGTATTTCCTTTCCCTCTGTTATGCAGTTGTCCAGTTATCTGTCCAGGTCTGGGTAGGGAGCTGAGCAATCACCTACTGTATGAAATTTAACAAGTGTTGGATTCTCTATCCGGAATGGGGTAATTCTGATTGTACATATATATGGGAGATAAGAACCTGAAAGGCAGCCCAATGGAAAGAGAGCTTGGGGTTTGGGTGGAGGACAAGTGGAATTTGAGTCAACAGTGTGTCCTGGCAGCCAAAATGGCTCACCATGCTCTGAGGTGCATCAAGCACAGCACAATGAGATGGCCAAGGGAGGAGACTATTCTACTCTGCATTGTGCTGGTGAGGCCCCACCTAGAATCCTGGGTGCACTTTTGGGTACCTCAATGTAAGGACATCAAACTATGAAAGTGTATCCAGACAAGGGTGACCAAGGTGGTGAAAGGCCTCTAGGGAAAGACTTATAAGGAGCAGCTGAGTTCACTTGGCTTGTTCAGTTTGGAGATGAAAAGGCTGAGTGGAGACCTCATTGCAGTCAACATCTTCCTCAAGGATGGCGTGGAGGGAAAGGTGCCATTCTCTTTCTGGTGACCAGCAACAGGACACAAGGAAATGGAATAAAGCTGTATCAGGGTAAGGTCAGATAAGATATTAGGAAAAATTTCTTCATTGAGAGGGTGGTTGGTCACTGGAACAGGCTTCCCAGGGAAGTGGTCCTGGCATCAATCTTGTGAGAGTTCAAAGAGTCTCTGGATGACACTCCCAGTCGTATAATTCAGTTCTAAGTAGTCTTGCAAGGGAGTTGGACTCAGTGATCCTTATAGTTCCCATACAACTTTAGTTATTCTATGATTCTATAATTCTAAATCAGATGCTACAAACATTTGTTCTTGTTGGCGGGGTTTCACTACTATTCTGTCAAGGTTCGTTTTTGCTTGTGCACACAGTATGGTTGTGTTCAGCATCTGCTGGGGAGGAAGGCAAAGTTTCTTTCAGCTTCAGTGGTAAAAGACCTTTGGGGCACTGAGGCAGATTGAACTTCAGAACTGATTGAGCTCTTTCGATACTTGGCTCCTAAGTATTCACAAGATAAATGTGTGTATGCATGCTAAGTTCCCTATAGAACATGATCTTGGTCTCGGAGATCATGTTTCACATTTTCTTCCTTACTATTTATGTTCTGCTCTGAAAGTAAATGAATACTAAATTGAATCAGCAATTCAGGCTTGCTACATTTCATTGATCTATGACAGATCAGAGCTTGATGCTGAGCTAATGTGGCCCCAGGCATCAACCTTTACCATTAATATGGTTTTAAAATTCTCTGCTCAAGTTTATTTATTATGAATGTAATCTGTTTTAGGAAAGCACCTAAATCTTTGCTAATGTTTCATTGAGATGCATGCAGTGTCCTCATTTAAAATGTCCAGGTCAACCCAGCTTTCCTTGATTATTTTAATAGTGCACATTGTTCTATCTTAACTGCTTTGCTTCCAGTCTCACTCTGTTTCAGATATTTTTTTGCCTGACTCCCACTGATGGTAGACTGAGCTGATTTATTTCCTTATGCAACATTCTTCATATTCTATAGTCATTTTTTGACACACTAACATGTTATTATCTTCCTCTCAGCAACTCTGTCAGACACAGGTAAAAATTAAGGACATTTTCTGAAATTTCTTATGATCTGGGCAGTCAAAATTTCAACTGGGATTCTAGGTCTCAGATGACACTCCTTTCTTAACTCAAAAAGAATTAGCTCTGGTCCTTGGTGCTCCTCCCGTGATTGTCATCCATCAATACTGTCAGCAGATTCCAAACCCATTTACATTTGTCATCTGGCTTGTCAGCTTTGATAAGTCCCTTTCTTCACTCCTTCTACGTTACTTATTTGATCTGCTGCATCCATCCCCTTCAATTTCTCCTTTCTTTCCTTGCATGTGCTTATTTGTCCAAAGCACAAAGCAGAGGAATGAATGTTTCTGGCTATTTACTAAACCGATAAACACAACTGTTTTCAACTGGAATAAGAACGTTATGGTTCTTCATCTTATCAAAAAAAAAAAGACAAATCAAAATCCCCAAGATAATTTTGGTCATGTCACTACTTGTCAATCAATGGCACATGATATTTTGACTTTGGAACTGTATTGGATTTGTGCAGAAACTTTTCTGGTAACGGGGAGGGAACTGCAGTGGTGGGTTATTGTAAGAAGTTGCTTGAGACTTCCTGTAGCTCTAAGTCAGGCTCACCTCTGAGGCCCTCCTTCTCCAATTACTGTATGATTTGGCTAAATTTCATATTTTCTAGTTGAAAAAATGTCAAAATATGTTATAATTTCTGTAAATACCTATAGTGATTCTGATGAACAGTGTATTATATGCAATCAGCTTTGAAATTTGAGGCCTTTGAATTTAACAGGGACATCTAAATAAATTCTGTGTTAGATTTACATATTTATCTCATGGAAATGTTTTCAGTCTCCTGAAATTTCTCATCTAGAGGTTATAAAATAAAGTAGATCATCTTGCAGACTTTCTGACATCTTGAACAGCAGAAACACTGCCAGCCTGTTTGCTCTGTTGAGAGCTTGTTTCGTGACAAATTTCAAGATCAGCTCAAATTTGCTTTTGACCATGAAGTGTATTCATGATTTGGATGTACACCTAGGCTTTGTTTATCTGAGGTATGGTTCTAGTAGGGCAGTTCACAGTTTCAGAGGAGTTAAAAAAGCACCTGAAAAGTCACGTGGATCACAGTTGTGCATTTTTTCTGGTTGTCAAGGAAACCACCCTAGGATTCCTGGCAACAGACTTCATCCTAATCGGTAATGGAAACACCACAGGTATTAGCCAGTCAGTCACCTCCCACTGAGTGCTATTTTCAGAACAAGTCAATAGATCAGATTCTCCTCTT
Source organism: Colius striatus (assembly GCF_028858725.1). Taxonomy (NCBI): domain Eukaryota; kingdom Metazoa; phylum Chordata; class Aves; order Coliiformes; family Coliidae; genus Colius; species Colius striatus. The sequence continues at coordinate 199,024,618 of NC_084759.1, read as the reverse complement.
CAAGCAGCTCTGAAGCTATGTGAGGGTTTGTCACAAGCCTTTGTCTCCATGGGGCTGGGTTTTCCAGGCTGCACGCACAGGCAGTTTCTCCAGGCAGTGAGCCATGTTAGAGGTGGGGCTGGTAGGAGTGCTGGCTCTTGAACACTGCTCTGGAGGTAAATAAAAACCTGCACATGTTACAACTGTCTCAAACTTTTCTGAAGTCTGGAGGGATGACTGAAAATTACCAGATGGAAGAGAGTAGCCTTTTTAATTTTTTCTTCTTGTACAAATGTGTTTACATTTACAGCCTTAAATAAAATAATAATGATTTGTGTATTTGTAGACAGTTCCTATATTAGTTGTTAATATCCTTAAGATTGAGATCTCCAGCCCCAGGAAGGGTTGCAATTCTGGACTCTTCTGTGAATGCTACATACAGGCACCCAGACTGAGGTCTGCCTATTATCAACCTGTTTACAAACTGAGTTGGTCCAGGAAGCATCCAGAAAAGTGTTTCATTTTTGTGAAGAGAAACATAAAGCTATATGTATGATTGGCAATGTTCCTAGGAAATGACAGAGCAAGCTAAAAGAAGGTTACTTGAATGCAAGGGGTAGAAAATAGGACAAATAATGGGAAAGACAGATGAGAGGATGAGAAAGAAAATGGTGATGTATGCCTGAAATGAGTATGTAAGACAGGGACTGGAAACCTCTGGAGTGGAGATGAAAGATAAGAAATGTAATATTGGGGACAAATAATCGTGGAAGAATGAAAAATCAAGAACAGAGGATTTGCAGTAAAGAATGGATGGACCAGGACTGAAGTAAGGGGAAAGGACTTGAGAGGGAGGGAACTGGAATAAAAAGAGAAAGCAAAATATATCTGGGATGGGGATATTAGAGTCTGATGGTGCAATATGAGGAACAGCTAAACCGAGGAATAGCTAAACCAAAGAATGACAAATGGAATGAAAAAATCTGAAGAGCGGTGAACTACAAAAAGAAAAGTTTCAACTAACTATCCAGATAACAGTGTGGAGATTGAGAGTGGATACTTTGGGAGGAAAGCCAGGACTGCATGTGAGGAAGAAAGAGACAGAAAACAAGTGAGATAGTCAAGGAAAACAGAAGTAAAATGTAAGAGTTGGTGTATAATATGAGAGAAAGATGATGATTGGGTAACAAGACTAGAGAAAGTGCATACAAATACCTGATCAATCTGAATAACTGATATAAATGAGGGAAAAAAAAGCAATGTTTTATCAGCTGACTTTAATGTATGTGTGTCTGTAGCTGAACTAGTTGCTTAGTTTCCTCTTACAACGATTGGTCAGTACAGTCATTCTCTTAATCAGTCCCAGGTACTCATATTAAGGTGACATTATTGACCTCCTAACTCCAGTGTTCCAACTCCAGGAACAACTTTTTTTCATTCTGGGAAATGATGGAAGAGTGTCCTGGGTCTTCATTCTTATGACCCAAATCCACTGGGAAGGATATTTTGAGGTGAGAATATCTCCTCAAAAAAGAACTGAGAGCAAAACTAAGTTTTGCTGTAAAGTTTCTGGACACAATTTCAACATCTTGGGGTTTTTGGGTCTCACTGATGAGTGGTTTCTCTTGCAGATAATTCAAGTGAAAATCTCTCATCGTCTATGGGAAAGCATGTTCAAGGTAGACTGGAAAAATATATGGTATGGGTTTGAACTGTACACTTACTTGTACAGTAACTGGCATGATTAATTTAATCCCAAGCCCAAAACAATGATATTCTGAAAAGCCAGTATAGCTTCATGCTGATTTCAGTGGGAATATAGCCTGATGCCTACATGCATTGACTTTGGACTTAGATGTTTATACAAGGCTAATGAATCCGGAGCCATGCAGAAAAAGGGAGGAATGCAAATGACAGGATAAAGCTGGGACATCTGGTGAACTGCTGTAATCAAGCGACAAGAGACTGAGGAATGAAAATGGGAACTCTGAAATGGCTAACAGCAATACTAAGAGGAAGAGGAAGCAAGGTAGGCACTGGGAAATTAGAAATAACTATGATTCTGGTACTGTGAACTTTTTCCTTTGGGATCAAGAATTGAAAATGCACCATCTCTGTATCAATTTGCAGTTTAAAATACTCATGTGCTATGCAAGGAAGGACCTATCTATGTATAGGGTCACTTGAACATCTTAGTTCTCTAATTCACTCCGTAAAAGCCTTTCTCTAGGGAGAAGGAGTTAAAACAAAGGTCTACTTAGGCTGTAGTACTGATCAGCTTTCCTGCTCTCTGGGGACTATGATAGTGAGGAAAAATCCAGATTCTCCCAACTCAGGGAGAATCACCTCTCAGCTTCTTCTAATCTTACCCTCCTGGGCAAGAGACAAACACTCCCAAGCCTGGATACCTGGAAGATCTCAGTGAGGGTCCTGCAAGTTTTCTTTGTGACTCCAAAGGAATCCATTTGTAAACACTCTTCCCTCCTCTGATAACTTAGGAGATGCTCTCTATGGGTTGTAGGGGCACAGCCTGCCATCTCACCATGGGATGCAAGGAGGTCTCTGCTCCAGCACATCTCCTCCCCTCCTTCACTGACTTTGGGGTCAGCATCGTTGTTTCTCTCTCATCTCACTTCCTCTCAACCACTTCCTCTTCCTTTCATTGCATTTCATCTTCCACTGCAGACTTTTTACCTTCCTAAGTAGTGGTCACAGGGAATCCTGATTATGTTGGCCTTGGCCAGAGGTTGGCCAACTTTCATCAGCTTCTCACAGGGGTCACCATTGCAGCCCCTCCCCTGCCACCAAATAACCTTACCACACAAATCCAGTACAGCTTCTATTTAAGAAGGATGGTATTGTCATAAGAAGAAAGAAATATGTTTTTTGTTTTTTCTTGTTAAAACCAGCATTTGTTGTTTTGAAGTTCTTACAAATTCAATACTACACAATCTTGAACACTGGTAGATCTTTTTTATAACTAATGAAACCCAGAAGCAGACGTGTTTCAAAGACATTAAGCAGAATTTGTTGCAAGAAAGTGACTAAATGCAGGAAACTGAAGTTTAGGAGACAGAGAATCCTTCACATATATCTCTGAAGCCTTTTAATTTTCTATCACAAAGAGGACAGTACTCACACAGAGTAAAAATTTGCTCTATTGAGTACAGATGAATTGGCTTCCTGATTGGCACTTGGTAGTTACATGTAAAGCAGTGAGAATGACATGGTTATGTATGTTATGCTAACTTTAATGTTTAACCTTGCTGTTTTAAAAGTAGTAAAAAGCCCTTGAAAACACTGAGTGAGGTGATAATTGATAGTGACAAAAAGGAAAAAAAAACTAGGGTTAACGTTGAAAGAAAATGGGGCTAGTTTAAAAAGATTAGTCAAAGGATGAAAGCTATTTTCTGTATTCAAGTAAAAATCTCTTCTGTTCAAAAAGGGAAGAGAATAACAAATGAGAAATTACTGTTATTAATGGCATGAAGGGAAAGGACTAGAAATTTATGAATAAAGAGGTTGGTCCTGTATTAACAGAACTGAAGACAAGATTTCTGGTAAATCATTGTCTGTTCATCTATAATTTTCAGAATACCATTTGTATGGTCTTTCACAAATGGAAGAGATAAATTGGTGCTCTTTTTTCTGTCTCTCCATCAGCATTTGAAAACTTGAATATTGTCACAGTTTCTTTTTTTCCCCTTCATATTTGTATGTTTTATAGGCCCCTCCTTGTTGCTCTCTCCCTCCATATTTTCCTATATGTCTCTCTCTCTCTCAAGGAGAAAGTTATAGGATTTTTTTCCAAACACTGTTTTTCACACTGAGAGACGGAGATATGTTCTTTTAAAAGCTAAACAGAATTTCATGGTTATTAACATGCTGTTTTTCTCAATGCAACTTCTCTATGTACTTATTCTAGGCAGGCCTGCAGGCATAGGCTTTTATTAAGCTTATTCAAAACTTTCCACTGTAGAACCAGTTTGCTATAGATTCGAGAAAGCTTTGATTATTTCAACCCAAATTTGTCATGTGCAGTTTGAAGCTGTGATTTTATTTTATATTTTTAGACTTGAAACACTGTGTCAAATATTACACAAACATAAGAAGAAATACGGGCAAAAGAATAGCTGGCAGAGAAATCAGTTTCATTTGTATGACCTTCAGCTATATGGGCCAAGGGGGAAAAAAATCACGTGGTTTGAATATTTTGTAGGGTAAAGAGATCTGTTTTAATCACTTAAAAGAATAGGAAAATGACTTGTCACTCTCATTCAAGACAGGGACAAATGGCACAGAGGACCCTAAGTGTCTTGAGGCTTAGTGTCCTTTGAGAAGCTGGGTAAAAGCAATCTTGGGTTACTCTCACTCAAGAGATGTTTGGATTCCTGCACACCTCCAAGTGTTCCTCTCAGCTATATGACTGGAGACATGTGAGAGAGTCTGAGAAGGAGCTTCACATGTGTTTCTCTAACCAGATCTTCAAGACCTCAAGAAAAAACATTTAAATTTAATTATCTGTCATTCACTAAGTGAAAGGAGGAACAATCAGGTAATAAAAAGAATCTAGAGGGGGAAGGAGATGTGTTGTATGTTGCATGTTGTAAAACCTAATATAAAGTCATTCAGAAGTTTATAGACATTTGTGTCTTAGCTGTATCTGGACAGTGATTCACAGAAAAGAGGAAAACTCTTTACATTCTTGGGTAAAACTAACTAGTTGAAAAAGAACAGGCTAGATGCAGTCAAAAGATCACAAGGATAAAACAGAGCATGGCAAGAATATATTTACCCAGGTTATAGTAAGTTATCTGCTACCCTAATGCCAAGTGAGCCAGACAGCATAGAGACACCTAGGAACTTCCATATTAAGTTAGAAATTTCTAAACTAATCTGCTGTGCCCAGAACATGCAGCATCAGTGATATGAGGGTTTTGGTATATTATCCGATCTGTCTGATAAAAGGATGAAGTTTTTAATATTCACAGAAATACCCGATCTTTTACAAATCCTCCTGTAAGTCTTAGATCCATTATACCTTGTGACAATGACAAATCTGTGCAAAGATTAATTACTTGACTAATAAACCACTTTCTTCTTCTCAATATAAAACTTGCTTTAAAACAGTATGACACATCCCACATTCCTCTCTTCTCTATCTATCATGATATCTTTTATTTGTCTTCTATTAAAATGAGAATAACCATAAATGGCACTGCTTTGTACAGATCATTTTTCCTTTACTCTAATAATTTTAACTACTATTTTCTTCTTTTTTAGTTTGTTTTATTCTTCCACTTCTGTGATATCCAGGGGCACTTATGTTTGTTTTGATAAAAGAGTAAAAATGGAAACAAGATGCTTAAAATCTCCAGTGAAACTTAGTGAATGTATAAAAATCCTCTTCAAACCAGAGTCAGCCTTTTCTACAGATTGTGAAGTTTGAGCAACAAAACGTGTAGTTTTATTTTTTTATCTCTCCTGAGTACTTAAATTTGACTTGTCTTTGCTTGTAGTTTGCATACTCATGCAATGATAGATTTATATTCGGATTTGTGTTATGTCTCAGTAAGAATAGCTAAAATTCTTGGCCAAATTGAGTTTGTCTAAAAAAAAGTAGTGATCCAAAATCTGTCCCCCCGGTAAATGCTATAATACTATGAGCTGGTATAAAACTGTTTTACAGCTAGTGAGTCCCAGAGCCAGCTGGATGGACTGTAAATAAGGACTTCAGAGAGATTCTCTTGCATTTTCCCTAGAGGTTAAGAGAGTAAGAGCAGAAATCTCCATTAATAATTTGAAATTTGTTCTGTGTCCAACAGTCAAATCCTACCTTTTGTGTATCACAGGCCAAAACATTTTATCTAGTAATTTGTTAAAAGTACAGTAGATTGTTTAGACTGTTTGGATAACCTATGTATATATTTTAATCCCAGCAATGGTATTATATTTGACTGGACCAACATAAAAAAGCTCTTTATTCTCATCTGATCAAGGAAATAAAGTGCTAAGTAGTAGGAAGAATTTCCTTGAAGGTCTGATAGGAAAAAATACAAAGATTTATAATATATTTTAAAAATCTGTTCTAAATCCAGAGTATTAAGCAGCACTGCTCAGAACTTTATTAGATATTAAGGCAAAAAAGGTAAAAAAACTTTGCTGAAGAAAGCAATGCCCCTCAAGTTTTCTAATTCTCCTTCATAGATTACTGACATGAAGATAAAGTCATTATTTTAATATCCCCTTTTCCAATTAGACTTATTGTCCATGAAAAGTCTCATAAAGACACAGCACTTCATTATTTTCAAGATGCATTGCTATACAGAGAATAAGGGGATGAGATCTGCCCCAAACTATTATAGCCTCCACATGAGAGAGGTAGTCCTACAATTTCTTTATGTTGTATATTAATGCTTTAACTAGTGAACTAGTTAAACATGCATCCTCTTTCTAACCTTCAATGCTGTCTGGGTTAATAAATTCATTAATTTCCCTCACTCTCCTTGCTGTCTTCGCAGTGATTAATTGACATTGAACAAAATGGTAAGTGCTTTTCCACTTCAATGGAAGTGGAAGAGACTGTATGAGTGAAAAACTCTCAAGTACTATCTGCACTAGGTAAGTTCCATTGAGAACATCAGCAATGCACCACAGTAAGGCTAGTTAGTAAGTCAGATATATAATACCAGGACAAAACTATCCCTGGTTCTGAGATGCAATATGGATGATCAATGTAGCTGCATTTTACAGATGGAATAACAGAGGTTGGAAACTAGAAAGTGGGATTTATCTTAACTTTTGGTATTAAGGAGATAAATACCTAAGTACGAGTGAGTTATGCTTTTTAGTTATATAGTGTTTGCAAGTATTTAGCTGGAAAAAAAAAACCATAAAAATGAGAGGAATTTGGGCTGAGACCAAAACAGCAGGAACCTGGTAGAATATGCATGGGCCATACTAGTCCCACTTAACTCTCACTCACAACAGGCTTTGCTTTTATGCCTCTCCCACGACAACCAGGAACAAGTCAACAGCTAATGTCTCAAGATTGTGTTATAATAATGACTAGTTTTCTAATTGCAAACCCCTGTTGTTCTAGCTGCTCTGTACTCTAGAAAGGGTATTTAGTTCTGCAGACTATGAATATACCATTTACCATTGAACATCAGAATCAGTTAAACTGTAACAGCATCAGTAAAGCCCATCAAAAGTCATGTAAATGGTCAGACATTATTTTTTCCCATTTAGCTTAACAGCTAATGAGGCATTTCCATTAGAATCCTAGACAGAGTAGGATGATTCCATTCTTAGTGGATGTTTATTCAGATGTTGGAAGGACTGGATTACTCTGTAGGAGTGCTTAGGTTTTCACCTGGACTGCCACACAAAGGATCTAAGGGAAGAAGGCTCTAACTTAAGTGCCTCAAATTAAGTGGGATGAATCTGGGAAAATTTGTTAATATACTCCATGATGTTTTAATACCAAAATCAAGGAAAGCACAGCTGTTACAAATAGGGGCAACACTAGCAGGCTTCTTCTATTTAATAGGAGTGTAGGGTATTTCATTGACATATTGCAGATACTTCTCTGGATTAATTCAAGAGAAAAAATTAACTGTTCCAGCCACTGGCTACAGAGGCTTGGGTCTTTATCTTAAGCTGTAGTATTTTGCATTTCCTATTTAATATAGGTATCCCTAAGCTTAACGACATTAAGATTTTTTCATAAAGGGAAGAGGAAAGTAGAGCTCTCCACTTTCTCCCGTTTCTTTAATTTCACAGCTGATTTACTGGAGACTTAAAGAGGGAAAGCTACAAGAAAATTCAGAGCTATTGGAAACGTGTATAAGTACATATAAATATGTCCACCCTTCGGCTGTTATTAGAGTGGAAGTTACATCAAGTATATGCTAAATCTCCATATAATGAAGAAAAGAGGTCATACATTTTTTAATAAGAAATTACAGAGGGTATTTCATCACTGCAAAGCCATGTAGCTTTACCTATGTTAGCTTTTAAAATAGCTAACTGGTGGAAGCAGACAACTCAGAGCACGCTGAGAAAACTGTGAGCATTTATCTTTTTTCTTAAAATGTGGTGGGAGGTGTTACATCCCACAGTGAACTCCCTGTGAGTGACATCTGAGCTAGCTGAAGCTGCTAGATCCACTTTTGACAGAAAAGGCAATGCAGTCATTTGAGAATCTGCAGACCAAGCAAAACTCAGGTGCTTGAAGGCTTAAAAGATTTGATCCTTTGACTACTAGTCTGAAGCAGTGATTACTTGTATGTTGTTGACAGACATTATCTTAACAGATCGGGCTGGAAATCTTAAGTATGTGAAAGCAAGTAGTGGACAATGTTTGCGTGCCAGATAGCTCATTCAGTAATGGTAAAATCAGCACTCCTCATGTTAAAAATTCTGGAAACTACAGACAGAATAGATTGCAACGAAAGAAATTAACTTAAAACATTAAAGAATAGGCTGATTCTTATCTGTGCTGTTTTCAAATTCAATACTGATCCAAGATGATTATCTTCTATCAGCTTCAAAGAATGTATTTGTCATGGTTCCCAGGGATGAGAATTTTTCTGAGATAATTTGTCCATAAATGCAGTGCAGACTGGTGATGAGAATCTCCATTCAATTAGCATGCAATATGGGCTTATTTCAGTGTAATGGACAGAGTAACATCCATGCCTATGACACAGTGACAAGTGACAGGCAATGTGTCAAGGACATAACACTGGTTGTGGCAGACAGGGAACATGCAGGGTCCTAACAGCCTCCCAAAGACTCTTGCCAGCCTCTCTGTGTATGTTCATTATTCCTGGGTTTTGAATGGGCTTTTTTTATGGTGAGTATACCAAGTGTTGTAATCATACAGCTATTGCAGTGTGTGAAGTAGTACCAGGGGAAAATCAGTAATTTTCTCTCAAAGTTGATTTGTAGCATACTGCATACCTCACTACTACATTTGTGATTGCACTGCAATGAGTTGTGATCCAGGAGGAGTGTGTTAGTAAGAGCCAAACTCTACTATGATTCACACAGGAGAAGAAAAGGGTATATCTCCACAAGAGAGTTTTGTCAGGTCCCGAATCACTCATTTGATGCTCCTGAGCATCACAGTAAAAGGTAAACACAGTCCAAAAGTTGCCTGACTGCATCACAGTGGCTCAGAGCCCAAGCCAATACATTGGGCTTGCTCATGATGCTGCACTTGTAGGGCTTCTGTTAGTCTGGCCATTCTGCTTTTCTGTCTGCCCATGGCAAAACTGTATGACCTACAATTCTTCTTCTGTAGAAGGCATTTATGTCTGATTAGGTGTGGCTTCTGCCACTCCTGCTTGCTCTTCAAGTATGGTTACTCTTTAACTAAATGTAGATGATTAAAGAGTCTTCTCTTGCATATAATTATTTTGGTTTACTTTGGGAACTAGCTTTCTATCTGGGTCAATATTAAACTTAGCTTCCAATGTACATTTTCATGCTAAATATTATTAATTTGCTCCTCCTTCATAAGCAACTCTTGATCCAGTAAATCTTCTTGTCCCTTCTACAGTGTCTCTGGTGTCTCTACTTCTGAATTGTCATGATTTAGTGAATCTACAGAGATAGTATTTTCATTATCTTCTTTCTTGTTTGCTTGCTTGCTTTCTTGCTTTCTTTCTCTCTTTCTCTTTCTTCCTCTCTTTCTTTCTTTTTTTCTCTCTCTCTCTTTTTCTTTCTTTCTCTTTCTTTCTTTCACTCTTTCCCTCTCTGCCTGCCTTTCTGTCTTCTTCCATCTTTCTCTAGAATGTCCAAGACCCTCACAGGGGGAACATTCCTACTCTCCTTTAGCTCCTCCAAGGCAATCAGAAATTTTTCACGTCAAGTTATCTTTTTGTCTCCCAAATCACACTGGATCAGCACTTCTCAGTGCTATGAGGCTGGTTTCTGCTGGGAGAGTCCAGCTGCAGGGGAAGGAAGACACAAAGTCAAGGGAGATTGCCAGAGAAAAAGGATATGTAGCCTCATTTACATAAGGCTTGGCAAAGCCAGAGAGGCTTGATTTGCTGCACTGCTCTCTGGACTTCAAGTGTCACAGATATAGCCTGATCAGGTGCAAGAAAAACGTGTGCAAAATTTGTAACTAGCAGCTGTTTGTTTTGTTAGGGTTTTTTTGTGGGTTTTAAAAAAATTTATTCTGAACCCCCACCACACTCTTGGGATGAGTGGTGGGCATGGGAGAGGGATGGAAAAGCTCCAGATGTATTGGATCCAGCCCAAAAAGCACAGCTGTCTTTGCTTAAATTCCAATAGTCCTGAAAACAGGTTTCTGGGCATCCCAAGGCCTGGGAAGAAAACATCACAAACCTTGCAAACAATTAGGACTTTGCTTCATTATCTTACTAACAAGGCAATTGCTTAGACAGCAGCTCAAGTATTCGTGCAGCTAGTTGAAAAAAAAATGACAAAAGCCTGGATAAAGTGCTTCCCTCTCAGGCTCAGCACTGTCAGTCACCCATTCAGGCTTCAGAAGTTCCCTAGTGCTCTTTGTTCAGCAAGAGGCTTACTGGAACCACCACATACTGTGTCAAACTACCAGGAAATCCTTTATCAGTACATCCTTTTGAAACTGTCATTGAACTGTATGGACATAAAGAGTGATAAGCATTAATAATACCATGTTCTTTTTATCCATGTGTCTCTCAGTTTAGTCTCACTTGGCTTTATCTTGAATTCAGGATTTTCGGTTTGAGCTAGTCTGCTTCAACTCCACCTCCCCCCGCCTTGCCCTTTAGAAAGTGGTGTTTAACCCATCATATATGGATAAAAATGGCAGAAAGGTATTAAACCAGTTCTTACCTAAGTCAGAGGTCTGTGCTTTTTGTTCATAACTTGGACTTCTGGCAAGTGCATGAGCAGCCTGTACACCACAGTCCACTTGCAGAAGCCCCACAAGCAGCATAGTTCAACAGAGTGCTCAGTTTTCTGTGTTTTGGTGTTGTGTTTTTCATTTTTTTCAGGACTGCTTTTCAGCTTTAAGTTCCTAAAACAGAAGCAAAGATCTGATCTGTTTTGATCTCAGTATCATCATCTCTCAAGAACATGTGTACAGCCACATCCAACCACCCAAGCAGAACCAAAAGGATCAGCTGGATATCTGGGTATGAAACTGCTCACTGTCCAGTGCAATTGCACTTCTCAGTTTTCAGGAAACCCAAGGAGCTGAACCAGCAGCCAAATACATGTGTGTGGAAACTATCTTGTGAAGAGAATTGAATCTACAGATGGAAGGCTTGTCTTTACAGTGTGCAAAAACTTGGGTATGTTTCAGCTATGCGGTCCCTACCATTCATTGGAGATGGCTTTGAGGCAGCTGCCTCAGGGAGTCAGAGGGAGATGTTGCTCCTGGTCCTGATGCTAATAATAGATGATGGATGGGCTAATCTGAAATATGAGTGTAGTCTTAGCCAGAATATGCTACTCAAGTGCAATCAGTCTGCCAAAGACTTTAGTGTTTTCAGCAAGACAAAATGGTTAAATCAGCAAAAGAATGTGAGGGCCTAAGTGCAACATTGGGCAACTAAATCCCAAATCTCAGAACTTCTCATCTGTCTTCTATATAAAGAAACAACTGAAATACATAAGCCTAACAATGCCCTGAAACTCTGTGGATACCTTGACAGTCTGGAGCAGCTACACACCCAATTCACAATAAATCCTGCTGGGCTACCTGTAATTGTCCTTCCACTTACCAAAATTCTTCCTGCAAATATAAATCATAGAGGCTCCTGCAGAAAACACAGGGGCTAAAAAAAAGAGTAAATAATACTGTTGGCATGACCATGACTCTTTAGAACAGAGCACAACAGAGCAGAACAGAACAGAACAGAACAGTATAGTTTCAACTGAAAGGGACTTAACAACAATAATCTAGTCCAACTTCTTGACCATTTCAGGGCCGACCAGAAGTTAAAGCATATTTTTGAGGGCATTGTTCAAATTCCATTGAAACACTGATCAGTATGGGATGTGGACCACCTTTCTAGGAAGCCTGTTCCAGTGTTTGACCAACCACTCTGTAAGCAAATGTTACCTAACATCAAATCTAAACCTTCCCTGACACAGCTTTGGACCATTCCCATGTGTCCTATCAGTGGATACCAGGGAGAAGTGATCAGCAGTTCTCTCTCCACATTACCTCCTTAGGAAGCCGTAGAGAGCAATGAGGTTGCCCTTCAATCTCCTTTTCTCCAAACTGGCAATGGCAACACTTCAGTGCTTTGAAGACTCATCTAGGACAGCACATGAACACTCATTTCAACCTGCCCATATTTGTCTCATGAGGCTCAAAGACATACCTTCAAAACTCCACCTCTCTGGATGGAAGACAGTGTTCTCAATTTTTTTGTATGATGGAATATTGATTTAGAGAGTGAGAGAAAAAGCAGGCAAGTTGAGTCTAAAGTACATAGGTTACAGCACTTACAGAAGCAGACCTAGTGTATATTTTTTTAATATTTTGCGTTTTTGTCATAAATGAGCACATTGACAACTTTACAGTGATTGCACTGCTTGATTTTTCCTTTTAGGGATAGATTTTCCAGGAGGTGGAATTTAAGAACAGAATGACCACCCCATGGGTCAGCTGTGGGCAAATTATCTGACAGCACAACCACCTAGCCCCTCCTGGCACATGCTGACATACTCATAGAAGCTGGCATGCCTAAAGGTTTCTTATAATTTATACCATCTTTTCTGCAGTCCCTGAAGCACAAATAATGAGAAAGCTATAAGGCCTTGCTGTGCTCCAGCTCTTTTGTTCCCCTATACTGTATTCTCTAGGGTAAGCATAGGAGTAAGCACAACTTCTAGAGCTCACAGTTGCACAGGACTCCTTTATATAAGGCTTATTATTGGAGACCCTTCTGTATCTTCTTTTAGGATCCTGGATACTAAACAACAGAATATATTCCTGTGCAATAATTCTGGAGTAGTTTATTAAGTTCAGAAAAATAGTTGTATAGACTTTCTCTCCCTTATGAAAAAAACCCAAAACCAAATATTTTAAAAACTATATATCTGGAAAAAAATTATGTTTGATAAAAGCCACTAATAAAATATTTTCCTTTAGCCATGACCTAGTTTTGGAAAAAGTGAGTCTTTGGTTTAACTACAGTAAAGGTACAGACCTGGAACAGCAGAAATATACATGGCAATATTTAAAACAAATGTTTGTCTTTATCCCACAGTTATGATAATATTGAGCATTTTGTCCATCTATAAAAGCTGCTTTAAAACAAACCACCAGGGTTTTAAAAGAGAATCTTAGTTCTGAAAACCCTTAATTTCTAGGTCTTAATTTTGAAACAGAAATACTATCTCTGTATTATTAATGTCTGTGTGTAAAGACTTGCTTACTCTATCACTAGACAAATCAACAAGCTGTAGATTCCCACTGTCCTTACACTGTCCCTGCACCTCTTGCTTCATTCCACTCCTCTCAGCTACTGTGTCTGAGACCTTGATACTCATTACCAGTTTGTTGTCCTTCATCTAGGGTTCCACCTTCAACTCTTTAGTCATTTTTGACAAGGAAGTCCCAGTTAACTAGATTAATTTCTCATTACCTACCTGCTCCCGTTTTCATGCTTACATGGATCTTGCCACCTCATTGATTCCCAGTCCAGCTCATCCTGGTGTAGCTCATCCCCGTTCTTTCTCAGTCAGCTCCAGACTATAGCTCTACTACATCAACTCTGTCACAGTTATTTTGCCTCATACAGCTCCTGTTACTGTCTTTTCCTGCAATCTCCTTACTTAATATTATTCTCCCCCTTCATCTCTCTCTCTTTGTATTCACATCACTGATCTTGATATGTGTGGGGAACCAGGTTTGTGGGTTGAAAAAGACAGACTTCATGCTCTCAAAAATTGCATGGAAAAAACATCTTCTTCCTTACAGTCCTTTTGAAGAGACAGAGCACAGAGGAGGTGGATATGAATGATCAAGAAGGATTTACTGGCTAATATTACACCAGAGCAAATGTGAGGACAGTGAAAGGGCTGATATAATAGCCTACTTCCTTGCCAGTTCTCTAATTCCTGCTCCATCAAGTAAAGATATGGAATCTTCTCAAAGGTTAGAGGAATTTTAATATGGATGGAAGCAACTTCATTTTTTTTTTTTTTTGCTTTAATTCTTGGAAACAGCTGAATAAATTTGATTATAATTATAAAAAGCAGCCAGAAGCAGATATCAGCATAGAAAATGTCATCTTGAACAGTCGAATTTAAAAACATTTTTATTAGTAACTGAAAACATGGGAAATATTCTCACAAGAAGAGATGTCATCCAAATCTAATTATAGATTATGTTTCCATCCTTGATGTAATATGATTTAAATTCATTATCCATCTGTAGTAAGAGATATATTTTTATTCATATGCCACAACTAGCACTGCTGAGTTTCAAACATTGATAGATAGTGATGGATTAGAGGAGATCAGTGTCTGACCAAAGGAAGTAGTTATTGATTATAAACTTGGTGGAAAAAACCTCTTCAAAATCTTCAAATAACTCTCTTTTACAGGAAGATATTCAAATAATACCATTAATTCTTGATATAGACCAGACCATAATTAGATAAATACTGTTTTGATTCCTTAGCAGTTTGAGAGTAGTGTGTGATTGCAAAATGACCATCTAAAGAAACAATGTATATAGATCCTTAAATACTTCCAAGGTGATGGTCAGACATATATTTTAAGTTTAAGAATGATACTTGCCAGCCTGTGCAGTTTAGATAATTTGGATGTTCAGTGCATGCATGAAGCCTTTTCCAAGGTATATAAATAGTGTTATGTGATTTCCTCCTCTCACACACACATTCTTTTGAACTGAATAATTTAGTCCAGCTGTTGAAGCTTATTGCACTTTCCATTACAAATTATTTTAGAGAGCATAACATTTAGGTACTTTTAAAACTGAATGAATGCACTAAAAGAGACACCACATTTGCATAAACTCAAACTGTCTTCTATAACTTTTTCAGCTATGTCAGCTAAGAAGCCTTTGTTCTTTTTTTTTGTCTCCCTATCCTTTTTCTTACCTTTCCCTCAGTGTCAGTTTCATGAGCTGATTCAAAGCATTAACATGAAAACCAGACTGGACTATAGCAATGTGCAGACATCCCTTGGAGATTTTGAGACTTGTTAATGAATTTAGTCCTGTGTCACAAAAGTCAGTTTTTTTCTTTACAAAAATCTTTTTTGTACAGATGCACAATACTGTGCAGTGAAAACTCATGACTTTAATTGTCTTTACACAACACTCTAGTAGTGCTGCTTGTGAAAATCCATAGGTCAGAGAGGACATAGGGGCTGAAAAATTCTGTTGCAGATAAACTTACGTCAGTACTACAATGATAGTTTGCATCTAGAGATGTAACTCAATAGTCCAAAAAAAACCAGGAATTCACAACTGGAAAAAGAACAGCAACAAAGTCCTAGTGGCTTGTAGTATCCTTCTTATTATCATGACAGCATCTTAAAACAGGTATTTATCTATTTCTGCAAAATAATGTCTCTGGATCTGAGACTTCATTTCCTACTGCAAATAAATACCTCAGAATTAGTAGCTGTCCAATAAAGATCTAGATAAAAACACACAATTATTTTGACACAAGTTTCCAGCAGAAAAAACTGTCAGGCCTCAAATGATACCAGACAAGTAAGGACTTGATAAAATAAAGGGGAAATGTAGCCAAGCCCTTGTCAATTTAACCAAGTACAAGATGAGCTGAAAGACTCGATGTGAGCTAGTTGCTGCTCAATTACTATTGAAATTTGTTAAATGAGTTGACTGCTATCTTATTTACATAAGAAAATCTCCACTCTTGCTTCACTGAGCCTCAGCCAGATCTTAATTGAGAATTTATGGTTGAGCTCTCAGTGGAGGTAAAGAACTTGAACGTTAATTCCAAGTGCAGTGGTTGGCCTGAATTAAATTGTATTCATGACACTGATGAGCATAGGCTATTCACACAAAATTCCTGTAACAAGCAAAGACTTGAAGTGAAATTAGACAAGGAGTTGCCTAAAGTTTGAAGTCAGGCTTGAATGCACCTGAATTCACCTGTATGTATGCAGAGAACAAAGTTACATTTTCCCTGCCTTTTCTCTTGCTCGTGTGTATATGCTTGTAATGAACAGAAAAATACTCTCTGAACAGTCAATCCTTCTTTCTGCAAATGGACAAGTCAGCCACACTTACCAAAGGAAGAGGAGGATTTTTAATACTGTCTGCAGAGCCACACAGGTTGGCCTTCTCTGATTCTGTGTTTCATTTGTATGTATAGCGTATTGTTTTCAAGGAATGGTAGAAAGAGGACTATTTCTCTCACAGTGGACTGTGATACCCTCAGGCAGTTCTACAATGGTGTTGATAGCTGAAGCATGGGTCATTTGGGTTCAGTTCTCTGCTGTGATAGCCTTTCCTGAATAGTCTTTGGTAAAATAGATTCAGCACCCCAGTTCCCTTCCCACAGTAGATAACATTGAGGACAAACACCAAAACAGAAACAAAATCTTTAGATTCTAAATATGTGTAAAAATCTGTCCCCTAGTCGACTCATTGGAGAAATTCAGGATGAAGATAAGACATCTAAATGTAATCCTCCATATGCAAGTATCTACCAGTGGCCCAAGTGGCTATGGGCCCAGCAGCTGTTATGGTCAAGGTAAGCAGGCTGATTTTCAGTCCCCCTGAATCATAGAATCATGGAATGGTTGGGGTTGGAAGGGACCTTTAGAGATCATCTGGTCCAACCCCCCTGCAGAAACAGGTCCACCTAGATCAGGTCACATAGGAATGTGTCCAGGTAATATGTGTAAATATGATACAGAGGCCTTTTTTGAAAATTACTGAGGTAACAAGACCAAACATCAGAGCAGCGAATATAACAGAGAGGAGAATGGATTCATTCTAGTTAGGTTAAGCTATTGAACTTCCTGAATACTCCAAATTTTCCCTCAGGGATACAATTTTCTTAGCAAACCTACCATATACAGTTATAGATTTGAATGTTCCTTACCAGCTGAGAGTGACACTGAATCTACAAACTTTTCCTAGTAAACCTGATGGACTGTTCACTAGAATTTGATTCTTTGATCAGCAGCTTGTTACAGCCCTAAGAAAAACATGTCTTACTCCATCTACTCCCCATATTATCTCACCCCATGCAGTAGTCCATGTTTCTGTGTCAATTACTGGAGCAATCTGTTCTGAGCACACTGGTAGAAGTGTTAAAGCCCCTCAAAGGCTTAGGTACCACAGGAAAGCTCCAGGCACCTGCAGAGCACAGGTGTTCTGTAAGATGAGTATTTGCTTGTAACAATCAAAGGGAGCAGAGGGATAAACAGTGGATGAAAGCTGTCTTGTGTACTACCAGAAGGTCAGGACTACTTTCCACAATGAATGGCTGGCACGTGCCTGGGATAATGTCACATGGAGACAATTAAGTATTGGCTTTTTTAGAATTACTTAATTAAGTTTTACTATTTACATGAGGCTGGTTTTGTACTATGTGATGGGTAGGGAAGAAATACAGAAACAAACAAATAAGTGCTTCCTTCACCCCAACAAACTTGTCTGAAGAAGTACACGTTGGATCTTAATGATATCTCCATTCTTGGGGATACACTATATTATCCCTGGGGATGCCCCAGTCCTGGGATGCTTTGCTTAATTATCTACATTACTCATGGTACCATTTGAGTGAGGAAGCTGGTATTCCCAAAGGACTGTACTCCCCTTTAGAATTGCAAGTTCCAGGTCAGAAAAGCTTCCGTATTAACTGGAAGATCGCTCACATAGTGAGAAGTGCCTAGGATTCTGACTTAATTTTTTGCCTTCAATGCCTAGTTATCAGTTACTTCCAGAGTTTAATTACTGCTAAAAAAATCCCTGCACTTCTACAGGGACAGACAGGCTTTTCATAGTTAATGTCTTGGTCCTGGCTATTGAGAGAAGCAGTGATAGACTTGAGGTTTTGTCTCTCAGAGCATCTGGCACAACATCCCACCTGCCATGGCTCATGCCACTCATGTTGGCACTGTTGTGAATCTGACAGCAACACTGCATCAGGAGCACAGAACAGCAATCCCAGTACTATCACAGCCTCTACGGTGAGCTTCACACTTGCATTGAGCTTGAATCCAGAAACTGTACTTCTGCTCTTGTGGCACATTACGTCCACATGATTAGAATTATTTGCTCTGGTTCTGTAATCAGTTCACCCACTTGTGCAACCATGGCATAGACTTTTGTTCAAATGGCAGCTGAATTTCATACAGAGTTCTGAGAGCCAGTTGCTGTAGGTCTAAATGCAGTTGGTCCCTTCAGTAGCACAAAGAATTATCCCCGAGTATTGAGGGGGTACCAAACTCAAACCTCTCAGAGGGCTACTATGTGCCAGAACATGAAGACCTCCTCTAGAGCACTCTTTCTTCAGAGCTTCATTAACATCTACTAATGGAAGCAGAAATTTCACATTTCAGCTACAAGGTTATGAAAGGCAAGCAGTAGCTGGGAATTGTTTCACAGGAGGTGATATGTGAGGAGAAGGACACATACCTCCAAATTTCCATGCCCCTGTGACTTTCTTTAAATTCTAGGATATGTACTCCTGTAAGAATTAGTCCTGTAATATCAGCTTAGCACTCACCTAGGTACAGTCTATGAATTTAACACCATGCAACTAACACCTCTCATCCTTGATCTTCAAAGGGGTGAAAAATGCTAAACTGTATACCACGTTATTTAGGAGCTTCCTGGAGTTCAACATATTAACATAGTTCACTCTTTTCAGCAGTGAATACATTTCCTCTTTAGGAAGGTTATATTCAGCTGTGAGGGAGAGAATGTGAGAAATAATCCCAGTCTTGTCAGGCAATTAAAGCAGCATTATTCCTTGCAACTTTGGGGTTTAATTTGCTGTATGAATACCTACACTGTTAAGTCAAATATTTTTATGGAAAAACTCAGTAAGGCACCACACAATGTTAAAACCTTCCACCTCCTACATCTTTTTCCTGTACAAGAGCATTATGTTCTGGCATGCAAATAATATACTTCAATATTTAATCTAAATTTTAGGAAATGAGATGTATTGTTCTTAAAGTTATAGATTAATTAATCATTTAAAGAGTGTTATTTTTATGATATAATTTATAAAGGTACAGTTGAGGTTAAAGTGTGATTTTTGTTCTGTTTCCTTGTTTTCTGTGCCTTTATTTCCATTCAGTCATTTTAAAAATTGAATTGGGAGCTGGAATTTTCCAAGTCTTATTTACAGCTCAACAGCAATTCTGGGGAGGAGTGAAGATATGAGTAAAATTTGTTTAAATACTTATGACTTCAAACCAAAACCAAACAGCATTCATCAGCTTGGCTACTGATCAGAAATCTTTCACGGGAATAGTTTAAAAACTGATGAATATGTTTTGTTCTAACTGGCTTATGATTTCTTGAGTAGGTTCTTTTAATGACTTGGTAGTTTTATGGTTATAAGCATGAAAAAATGTTTTCATAGATGTATAGTATAATTTTCTACAAGGATTACTTTTAAATATTGATTTAAAGCTCCACTTCAACAATGTGTAGAAGTAAATGCAATTGGTATTTTCTGATTACATGGTCATACAGCAAAAAGGCATATTTGTCAAACCAAATTTTTTGGTGAGAACATATCAATTATGATAAATTTTATTACATCAGAGAAACTTCCCCTCCTGCCAGTGAGAGTGTCTGGTTTAGTGAAGGGAGAAGATCTGTTAATAATCTTATCAAGTTAATAATCTTATCTTTCCTTAGTGTCTGTACCTGAATGTGTGAGCCCCATCTTTCTTTAGCCAGTAGAGAGAAATTCTACTCCCAAGGCATGAATCTAAAGAGAGATGTGTAAAAAGACCAAGTTGTCATCATTAGTTAAAAAGAAGGTCAAGGTGGACCTGCTTTAGCAGGGGTGTTGGACTAGATGATCTATAAATGTCCCTTCCAAACTCTACCATTCTACGGTTCTATGATTCTAAGTGCTACTAGCTGAAGTAAATGCATTTAAGTGGTATATGTCTGTGTCAGATTGGATATGTTTTCCAAAAGTATTTTCTGTCATTGCCTGAAAACTGAAAAACAGAGCATCAAGACTTCAAGTATCTGTTTCAATATCTTATGTATAAAGAGGAACAGACTAACTAACCACAAGACAGCTGGGTATGAATAATGCTTACATGGGCTAGGGAAGGACGAGCTTCAAATAGAATGTGCATGCTGAGCAGTCTTCAATGCTTTGAAGGGTGGTGAACTCCTCTGTTTCCCTTGGCCACAAAGCACATTGAATTTGCTTGACGAGTGGTGGAAATTCTCCCAGATGCCTGAAAGAAAGAAAAAGGAGAAATGGGATTAACATAATATAAATAATCTCAAGTGAGGTGATCTGAACATGATTTCCAGCTGATAGTGATGTATTGCAAGATACTGGCAAATGATGCAGAGATGGCTGTTCAAGTGTCCTTTGTGACATTTATGATGAAGTTCTGCTTGACAGTGTTGTTTCCTGCTGTGCTTAGCTATTTTGAAAATATGGCTACTTCTCTAGTAGTCTAGATAAAGTGTGAATTTACTGAAAATGTGGTACCTACCCTCACACATAAAGAAGGAAAGCCTACAAAAATGATATGCTTGTCTTTTTAACTTTTATAGTTAGGAAGATACCACAATCTATTGTTAAATAATCAGTAGATAAGAAACTAGAGCAAAATGCAATACTTAAAAACGTCCAGCATGATTCTATCAAAAGAAAATAATGTCAAACCTATCTAATTTCCTTCTCTGATGAATGATCTTTCTTATTAGATAGACAAGAAGCAGAAAATGTGAAGTATTCTGACTTTATTAAGCTTTTCAACACCTTATACCAGCAAGGTAAGGAATTATAGTCTCTCTATATGGATGCGTAACTGGCTGAAAAAAGGCACTTAGGGAGTGATTTTCAATTCTTTTTCTATCAAATAAGGTAGGTATTTTGGGTAGGGCATCCCCAAGGTCTACCTTGCTCCCAGTTCTGTTCAATCTGTTTATTTGTGGGTTGGATGAAGGAATGAAAGGCATGTACAGAAGTTCTTGGGTAACAGGTTGAGAAGGTTTGTGTGCAATTTAGAGAAAAGGATCAGAATTCATAACCATCCTGCTAAACTGTAGCAAGTGTTTGAACCAAGAGGATGAAACTCAATAAAAACAAGCGCTTTGAATAGTAATGTCTGTGGAGAAAACCTGAAGTACACAAATACAATTGGGAGAATAGCTGCAGGAGCAGCAGTACAGTAGGAGAGGTCCAAGGTCGCCACGGCTCACAAACTATGTGTAAGTCAACAAGATAATGTGATTGCATAAAAGGCAAATCTCATTCTGAGCTACATTAACAGCATGACAATAGAAGTAATTATTTATCTGTACTAAGCAGTAGTGAGACCTCAGCTGGTATAGTGTCCCCAGATAGAGAACAAGCATCAAGATAGATGTAAATAAATTGAATGATCTCTAAAGGAGAGAAAAAACACAAGACATAGACAGTAGAGTTTATGTCAAAAAGCTGGGACAATTCTATTTATCCAGTAAAAGAAGATCAGGTGGAAACAATGGTATATGAAATGGAATTATTTAAACAGGATGATGGCCATTTTTCTTCACATCCTGTGTATGTATTGCAAGAGATGCTGACTTAATTACAAACAAATATTTCAGGTGGAATTTTCAATACAAAATTTTAGCATAGAGATTAGGAAAAATATCAGATTATCAGATTAGTAAAGCCTTGGAACAGATACTTGAGTAAACTATTGGCTCTCCTGTGCTGAAAGTTTATAATAAATATTATACAACATTTCTGAAAAAATGTCTAGATTGACATTTGTGTGCTTCATAGAGAAGAGATAAGTAAGAGATCACTCAACATTCTGTCATTCTATGTTTCCATGAAAATATCACTTAAAACAAAATCATTGCAATATGATATTTAATAAGTCCATATGCCTGAAGGAGGGCATGGAGAATTTGTCATAGCACATAGAAAGTTATTTGGAAATGCTTTAAAATTTGTAATATTGCATGTCAGAACAGGATTATGTTTTAGAAAATTTCAGTGAAAGCAAACAAGGAAACAAAACCTCCAAAAAATAAATTGTCTTTTCAAGTAGAAATGTCACATTTTGAAAACAAAATTGTATTAATTATTTTTTTAACAAGAAGTGAAGACTTTTGTAGTAAGAGAATCCTTCCTGAAACATTCAGTGGAGCTGAAAGTATACTTTTGGAAATAATTACCTCTGAAACAATTTTGAGGAATTCTATTAGTGGTTGTCAAGCCATTCATATTTGCAACCATGATTCTGTGGGGCAACAAATTTGTCCCGTTTCCAACCTTGCTGCCTTTGAATTAATAAGGATTTTTGTTCTTTTCTCAAAGTCTTTTTCTAAGATTGTTTTCGCTTTTACCTCATAGTGCCTCAAATAATTCTCCCCCTAAGTGACAAAGGGAAATTAAAGGAGACAAGTTCAGACAAGCAGATAACAAGAAAACAGGGAACACTTCCACAATGGTGTCTTTGTGAAAGCACTCAGAAATCTGTCCTTCACAAAGCAATCCATAGTTACTGGCAGAAATGATAGTGTTGAGGCAGGTAGCCTTGTGGTGTAATGTATTGTTCTGGGGTTGTAACGCTTGCTACTACAGCTGCTATCATTATCCTAGTGTTGGCATTTCCATTAAAGTCCTTCTCATGCATGAGTTAGAAACTGTTTTACATTGAACTTCAGTCTTGCATATTCTTTCTGAGTTGAATTTAACAGGGAGTCTCTTGCTCATTCTCATTCAGATTTAGGCTACTTGTTGGAAGGGCAGAAGTTATGGGGCACTTCACTGGCACATCTGCGCCACACTGGCAGCCTCTGAAGCCCTCTGAGCACCTTCCTTCCTCCTAATCTCTTACATCTCTTCTGCTGAAATGGTGACATTCTCTCAGGAGTCAAGTTAATACATTAAGGATTAAAGTCACAGAAAATCAATGAAAGTAAGATTAGGAAAGGTGGTTGCTGCTCAAAGAAACTCAACTCATTCTATGATTGAGAGTAATTCAGAAACAACATAATGGCTGAAGGTGGAAAAGAAACCCAAACAAACCCATAGAAAGGATCAGAGATTCTGTGCCTTGATTCACAGAGTAATGGAGCCAAAAGATATGAGTTATACCCTTACTTATAGTGTTAGGAAATTGGCTAGCTTCTACATCTTTTACAATATCACTACTGCTTTTATAATCTGAAACAAATCTATTCCCTCATTCACAGTACTTTCAGAGTAAAATATTTGTGGTAGAGACTATTTTTCCAATATTTTAACACAGTCCTTGCTATAATGGCTCCAGGCTCCTTAAGAGATATTTCGGTGTTCTTGTAATATGAATAAATATCTTTGAATATATGAATATATTTTAATGTTCATATAAATATATGAATAAAGCTTTATCCCAGCAGAATTATGCTGTCTTGAAGTGGAGTACTGCATGAGTGACTCAGAGACTTATTGGTAGCTTAATTTAACAGTTTCTAATTTGTGCCAGCCCTGTGAGAGGCAGCATTGTTGTTCCTATTTTACTGTGTTTCTGGTTACATTTGGAAAACCAAGAGGTAGATAGATATTAAGGGAAATCTCTAGGTTCACCTAAGTCATTCAAAGCAGCAAGCAGCTGTGTGGTGGGTGCTTCACTGCTGGCTGGGCTTAAACCACAACATCAGTCCATGATCTCTTCCAAGACTCCTGGATGATTGGGTTTCCTCAGATGACCTTGTTGCATGGTCAAGGCTACTAACTTCATGTAGCACTGTCTGTGTGATGTGTAGAGAGGATGTTTCCTTTGAACAGGCAGTCACACTGCCATGAAGAGATAAGCTTCTATACCAACAACTCCTGAAGTTACTTGAATCCCCTTATATACTGCTGGCATTGCTCCTCTAGCAGCTGTAAGTCTCTGATCTTTGAACCCAGGTCCAAAACCCTAATGATCAACCTCAAGTTTCTCCTAATGTTTTTTGCTGGAGGCTCCAGGTAAGACAAAACTCCCTAACTGCAGTTTAGAGTACATTTTGCACAGCTGGCAGGACACAAAAACCCAATACACTTAACAAGTGCATGAGGATAGATCCCAGTTGCTCAGTATCTCAAAAGGATTACATCAGCATTGAGAGTCTACCCTAAAGGACACGCTACAGGACAACCAAATGTTGATGCATTGGTTGCATCTGAATACAAAATCTCTCCAGAAAAGTAACCACTTAAATCCATTATTGTTCAGCTAACCTTTTAAACTTTTTTGTCACATTTAACAGATGCTTAAGTCTCATTGATCTCAAGGGAATTTATACAGATACTCAAATGAAGCATGGTGCAAAAGGTGCACTCTTGAATATTTTGTAAAATGAGCCTGGCTCAATTGCTATGCTAAGCCTCTGAAGGCAGATTTTAGCAACAGGTAAATAACTGATGTTTCAGCCAAAAGGTCTTGTTCATGTTTAATTATCTCTCAGCAGATTAAGGTTCTATGAAAGCTGTTTCCTGATTTTTGAAAAGGTAATTTACCATTTATTTTCATGGTAATGCTGTCCTGCCAATCTGCACATATTTTATGTTTCGAACCCATTTGAAATTCCACATATCTGATATAGGTGAAAATATTCATTCTGCTGCTTGAGTGATTAGGGATTTTAGGGGATTTTAGAGCACAGACCTTTTCCAGGAAAACGTATTCCTGATGTCTGTTCATTTTGAGACACAACAACTCAGTTTTTAAGCCATGATTGCTACTAGTTGAGAGCATTGATTCTCCTTATTACTGATTTTAATACATTCATGAAAACTGTAGCTACACAACAGCATTGCAAAAAACTGTTCAAAATTTAGATCTACTGAGAAACAAGGAGTTTTATCTGGCTACAAAAGAGCCATCTGATGGCAGTTATTCAGCTTAAATAACAGTTATTAGACTTTTAACAGTTTAATGTTTTAAAGAATGATTAAAATCCTAATAAATTAGTTCTCCTGTAGCAATCTTAATATCAGCTAATCATGTATGATTAAGATGATAGATAGCATTTATCACCATAGTAGCTGGTGACAGTAGCTCTTTCTGTATTCTGCATTTCCAATATCTATTCAATACTTGGAAAATATGATGAGATAAATACTGTATCATTACACACATTAGAGCTGTAGAAAAGTGCTCAACAATCTTATATTTCTCATGTCTCCAACACATGTGACTTATTCTCATGACTCACATTTGATATTTTTTGAATGCCTGAGTTTTTAGAGACTTGAATTCTAAGACACTGTCATTTTTTGTGCCAGAAAGTAAACAAGCAGAAGGGTAAACAAAACCTAAGAAACATAAGCTACATGATAAAAAAAGCAAAATTGATTTCATGTTTTATTATGATTAAGCACTATAAGGATATATATTTTTCCTACAAACTAATGAATTTTAATACTTTCAGTATAGACATTGTAGCTTTGACTTTTGCAATAACATAAAAAAGAAGATTAAAAGAAATACTACTTAGTTATTCATGTCTAGCATCCCACCTAGTTTTCAGATAAGCACAGGTTAGCCAGTCTATGCATGCTGTAAGGCGAGCTGAAGACACACTGTTCTTCTAAGTGCATATCTTTCACACATTCAGTTTTGACCAAATCTTGGGTAAATGCTGCATTGCAGAGTTCGAAATCTACAGAGTAAAAGGATTGCTTTTGGTATTTCAGTCTGTGCTGCTATTTTGGAGCAGGGCAGATATTAAAATACTATAGAGACAGAGAGCAGTGTTGAAGGTGATCGATTTTTCTGCTTATATTAAAAACCTAAAGCAACTTCTAGCAACTATATCAAAGCTGCTATCAGCCACTGTTAATTTTCTGTCTCATATCCACTGGATTTTTCCTCCAGAGTTTAATTGTAGTTATTCACTTGATTAAAGAAAACCTAGTAAGTGTCTCATAGCACTCAGCAGAATCCTTGCATCTTTATGATTGATGAGAAAGGTCTAGACAATGGCCATTTACTGTCAAATATTTTTACACAAAGCACTGAAGAAACTCTTTCAGAGTTGGACTGGGTTGGTACAAGCATCCCCAGATGGTCTCTGAGGCAAACACGCTTGTATAGATAACTGCAAGTCAGTTTTAATCTAACTAGATCTTCTGACAGTACAATAGCCACAGCAGCACAGTACGGTCAGGCAAAATGTGGCTCAAAGAGTACTGAATATGCTCATGAGGCTTCTCTGTATGCACCTGCACACTGACTCAGATGGCTTGCCAAAGATGTGGTTTTGGGGGTTTTTCCATGTGTGATTCCTGTGGTATGGATCTGTTAAAACTACATCACACACCTGTGCCATGATAACAATTGTGTTATCCTAACACCAGTGCCTGACTGGAGAATCTGACGTGCATCCCAGTCCCATTGCTATAGTTTATAGTTTCAAACACCAACATTAAAAACCATTGAAGATTCTACCAAAGGATTCAGAAGGTAGCAATAAAATCAAAGGTTATATTTCATCTAAGTTATGGTCTAGACTGACCAATCTTGTCACTCTCTTTATCCATGTGAGTAAAAATGCCATCCTCAACTGATACAACATTAACAAATTGTTGCATGTGTTCAAGGATACTAAAGTACTTTTGTTGCTTTTGAGTCTTATCATTCAGTCTAGAATTTAATGCAGTGCAACAGGAGAGCAAACAGTGAAGTTTATTAAGGTGGAAGAAGTAACCTACTGCTTTAGGGTAAGTCATTGTGTCAAAGTACTGCTGCTTAGAGCAGGGCAGCAGCAGAACCTGTCTGTCTGCCAAGCAGCCCATGCTACTAATAGCAGCATATTCTCATGGCAACTGTGATAACACTGTTATATATGAGGGTCCTGGGAAGAAGCAACTGCCATTAACATCATGCCTGCTCCCTTCCATGGATCAAAGACAAAGGGTATAGGAATCTCATGGCTATTACATCTACGGGTTTGTTTCAGGCTCCTTGAAAGACAGTTTTGCCTGCCATCCCCATTCATACCTGGAACATGAACTATGTTTCCCTTACAACTAAGTTTTCTTAATGTCAATAAAAGTGGCAATAACCTTTTCGTTGCATTAGTCATATAAACCTCATTGCCTCCTGTCCCATTATTCCTTAGGGCAGTGATCCTTCACCTTTGCCAAGACCATGGAAACAAAAAAGCTTCTGTTCTTTATTTCACTATATAGCACAAGCAAACTTTTACATGTAGAAATAAGTTGGTGAAGCTAGAAAGTTGGCTACTCTATTACCTAGGCTTTGCACAAAATCTATATTTAATAACTAGTCCAACTATTACATGAGCATATGTAAGTATCAACTTTTTATAAAGGGGTAGTCTTAGCTGCAATGAAGGTTACAGCAAAGTTTCAGTTTTATCAGGATTCAAAACCAGTTTCCCTATTATGTTTTTAAAATTGCATTTTATTAATTCAAATGAAAACAATATCCCTTTCATGACAACCTCCTCTGTTGTCACAATCCTTCCATTGTCTGTATGATATCAGACTGACTTCACAATTTGCAGTGTCAAAAACATCCTGAAAGAAACAATAACACCTCCCACACACATATATCCAA
Organism: Colius striatus; assembly: GCF_028858725.1. Taxonomy (NCBI): domain Eukaryota; kingdom Metazoa; phylum Chordata; class Aves; order Coliiformes; family Coliidae; genus Colius; species Colius striatus. The sequence continues at coordinate 198,996,886 of NC_084759.1, read as the reverse complement.
GAAAAATATTTCAAGAAGTGACCAATACTCTTTTCAAACAGCAAAATAGGCAAACAACCTGGTTTATTTCCCTTTGTGTGCTGCCTTTGAAATAAAACCTTGTGACGAATTCTCTTCCTTAGGTCCTTTCTTAGTCTTGCAATTCACTCCAGTTTATTCAAATGAATCACTAACATACATGCACCTTGTAATGGATTTCACTCCATTCAGTACTAGATTAGAAGTTATCCAAAGTATCAGAAAGATGACTCACAGAGCACAAATATACTGCAGCAACTGCTCTGAACGCAGCTGGCATAACTACTGTACCCAAAACCTGTCAGCAGCTGGCAACTGAGAGCTGACTGTAAAAAGGGGAATGAGAAATCATATGGTTAAGTTGTATCCTCCTGCCATGACAATTTGAGCTTTTTCATTTAAAGTCAGATCAGACATTTTACATGAGCTGCAGTCAAAGAAACATAGAAACTCAGTGTTATTGCTGCTTATGTCCTCTGTGGTGTCTCTAAGATCTGACTTCACCAGGTCTTCTGCACAAATGGATTCATAACAAAACATCACAGACCATCTGGGCAAAGCTGTGCCAACTAGCAATGAGTTGTACGTCAAAGGGTAGCATGGTCCCCTGGGAGAACTCTACAGGGTTGTCAGATGAAAGTCAAGCATGCTACCTTTCTGGTCTACTACAGAAGCAAAATATTCACCTCTGTGCAATACAATAGATGTCAAAGTCAGATGGTGAAAGGGAAGGGAGGAGTGTGTGCAGATCTCCTCTTTAACAGATCTGAATGTGTTTCATAAATCAATAAGAAAAGTTTCTGGAAAAAAACTGTCCTGATTTGGTCTGTTTCCTCTCTTTCTCCTTTTCTTTTTTGAGGTAAGAGGAAATGAGAAGGCAGGACTAACTACGCTGAGTGGAGGATAAATGTGAATTGGGGAAGGCATTCTGGAGAAGCCAAAAAGTAAGTGGAGAGGAGGACTGGAGCACAAGTGGGACTCTGACAGCTAATGGTACAGGCACTAACTGCAAGAAGAAGGAAGGGTGACCAAATCTAAAATGTTGGAGATTATTTAAAGACAATGTGTACATTTTACCTTTCTATCTTTTCACAGTTGCAGCACACACATTAAGCCAGGTTTTCTAAAAGAGGATTTATTTGATCACTCTTGCATTGGTTGTGTGTCTGTCCCTATTCATATTTTTTGAACATTTTTGCTAATTTCTGCTTTAGTTAAGAGAAAGGAAGAAGTTACAAAGCTAATTGTAAAGTTATACGAGAGTTGATGGTCAGGAGAGACAGAAATCTTTGTAGTATCTTGGAGAACTTCAGACTGACTTCATATGCTATAAGACCTCAGAGAAACTGCTCTGGATACAACTCAACAACCAAGCTCAAACCAACATTCGTAATCAGTCTCCTCCAGCTTATTCAGTTCTGCTGCTCCTGGTATTATTTGTTTCCTAGCAGGATAGATTTCCCAACCTAATTTGTGTTATCAGGATTTGCTTTTCCTCCTATTACCTTCCCATTATTTCCCTCCACACAGTAGGTCTCTTTTGTTTGACAACAAATGATTCTAATTAATCATTTTGTGCTGCTTCTGAATTGTGCAGCTCTGATTAGTCTGGGGGACTGAAATGCTGGTTATAAGGTTGAGCTGAAGTGATAGTGAGCCATGAACACAAGCTCTATTGTCTGCAAGAGCACAAAATGGTTGTAATAGTGGTTTGAAAGTTTCAGTATTTCCTTTGTCTGTAATATGCTATGCTTGCTTAAATCTTTTAAAACAATATTCCTACTCTGTTCAATGAGAGGTGACTCAAAAGTTAAAACATGATTACTCAGTCATTGTAGTACATTTTGAGTCAGAGGCTAGTCTGTCTTTACTTTACTCTTGTTGAAGTTTGTCATTATTATTTTTATTCTTACTTATCAATAAAAGAAATTTAAGAATTGTGTCATATTCAGAGACTGAACATGATTTCATATAATGCTGGGTCCTCTGACTTCCTAGAAAGTTGCTGCTATTCCAGCAAAATTTGTTTTCTCTTTATATAGATCTACCACGATAACATACACATGAACTTATATAAGTCATCTAACTTGTCTACTACTAAAAACTGACTGTCAAAATGAGAACTGTGAGTACTAGTAGGAGCAGGAATAGTTAATGTTTTTACACTTTGATTCAAGTATGATTATCTAATTCTGTCTGCATACCCAAGTGTGCATACACATATATACAACTATGTATAAACACATAGATAAATAACTACAGATAAAAGAATGTGTCTCAGAAGAGATGTGAGCTTGAATGTGGAATGGATAAACTCTCTCTCTGGATGTCCCACTGCTCCCAACTGTACAGATGAGGATAAAAGGAAAGGTTTTCCCTGGTAAACCTCTATCTCTTCTGGCTCTGATTTCTGTGGGGATGGATTCTTCTTAAGTTTTTGTTTAGAAATGTCTGTGTACAGTTTAATCTGCTTCATAACTAGAAGCTCTAGGGATTAGTGGAGTATAAATACTAAAGAATAATGAACCATGAAAAACAAACAAGACAGCTTCAGAGATTCAAGAAATCTCTCCAGCTTCTCCTGAAAGTGTCTTGGATACCTAAGCAATATGTGAAATCTTAGCTACCATCATGAACATTAACTTTATATATTTTCAATTATACCATAAAAATTATCAATTGACACATTTTTTTCTGCTGATAAAATGTTCCCTCAGGTGAAAAGATGAGGTGAAGGCAAAGGTGTCAGACTGTCTAGGAAACTAAGGGAACTATGGCATAGCTGTGAGTCTGATATCAACTTAAAAACTTCTGGGATTTTGCTATCTTGTCAGTTTATGGTACTTTCCTGACAGAAGGTCAGCAGGCAGAGAGTTTGTTTTGAGACTATGGGGCAGAACTGTTAAAAAGTAAAAGCCATCTTTGTCTCTAAAGTCTTACTTTCTTATATCTTTTTTTTGAAATTATAATTTAGTCTGCAGAGAAGCAACTTAAAAAAACACTAGATAGACAGACAGACAGACAGATAGCACAAAGGACCAGAAATACAAATCCTGGTTTCTTCCTTAAAGCCATTAAGCACAAAATCAGAGAGTGGCAGACATTTTCTGATATAAATAATCTGCTGAACATTGTTAGTGTAAGCAAACTTAGCTACATCAGGAAATATCTGGAGTGATTTTGTTGGCTTCAAGTTTATTACAGGGCTTTGCTGCTGGATCAAGAACAGGGTGCTGAGGAATTTGCAGAGTTGCTATTACAAAAATGTTAATATAATATTATTAATCTGATAAATAAACAAAGGAAGTACTTTACAAAAAATTAAAAGTAACAACAGAAAGCAGTGGTGTACAGGGAATAATAGGATAATGTAGGTCGGAAGGAACCTCTATAGGTCATCTGGCCGAACCCTTAGTTCAAAAGAGGATTAATTTTGATCATGTTAGGATTGAAACATAAATGAAATGTGTTTAGAGTTGTAAAGCATGTCTATAGTGATGGTACAGGAAAAGACAAACTGAAGATGACAGTATCATTGCTGTGTGTGGCACTAAGCTCCCTTTCTGCATGTGATCTTGAAGCCATCCCATGTGATTAGCCCATATGCTTATAGGCAAACTGAACACTTGTCAGGTGTTAGAACTATGACTGACTGGGTATTTTTCTTTAAAATTCCATTTATTCAGTTCTTCCAGGACAAGAAGTCCTAGTGGAAATATGGTTGAATCATCTACTCCAACACCACTAGTGGGGAAGGATAAGAAGAACAAAGGACAATTATCACTTAAGCAATTCAAATGAGTAGACACAGCAAATGTTCAAACAAGATCTGTTGAGTAATGATATTCTGACCTTTTGTAAGTTGCCACTGAAATGTTTCCATTCTCTAGGACTTTGCTTCTCTCTCCCTTTTAGTTGAATAAATACTCACACTATGTTTAATAGGACTTTAAATTAAAGAGTGAATTTGGCAAGAATGCTTAAGGTGCAAAATATAGACTCATCTGTTCTGTATTGATATTATTTGCTTGCCCAAGCAGCAAAACTATTTTTAAACTATATTTTTCCATCTGTGAAGAGATTACTAGGGATCTCTAAAAATATGAAAGGGCTGTTCATATTTGCTGGTTCAGTGGTGTTAGTTCAGTCCTATTTTCATTGAATATTTGGCCAGAATTCATCTAAAGATGCCCAGGAAAGCAATTGAGTCACCATCCCTGGAGTTATTTAAAGATATGTGGTTGAGGTGTTGAGGGACATGGTTTAAACGGTGGGCTTGGCAGTGTGAGGTAAGTGGTTGGACTGAATTACCTTAAAGGTCTTTCCCAATCAAAATGATTCTGTGATCCTAAAAAGACAATTTCCAGGCTATTTAAAATATTTGAATGCCTCAATCATGCTACAATGTGTACAAAGCATGCCTCCAAACTCATTTGGGTGATTTTGACCTTGTATATTTGTTTTTATAAAACGTGGTTTTGTCTAGCATGAAATGAAGCAGTAAGGTCTATAGTGTCACTGACTAGTATTCAGTAGAGCAGGCTGTGGGGCTGCTCAGTCACTTCCTAGGTAGCCCTATGAAAGCCTCCTCTCTTCTCAATGTTCTCTACAAATTCGATGGGTATTGTTCTGCATAGTGTCCCTGACCTTCTTTTCTCCAGATGGAGAGATAAAGACCTCTCAATTCAGAGCATGGAAGCTCTGAATTCTTCTTTGGAGCCCCTCTCTCCTCTTCTTGGACTATAGCAGCAATTTAGCATGATTATACTCCTAATTCAGTAACCTTGCTTTCTGTCTAAGGGAAAGTGAACCCGTGAGGCCATCCAGTGAATTGCTCCAGAAAATGACGTTAGATTTGTTTGTTTTCCTTTACAAAGGTGGTGGAATGGTAGAGACAGTTTTATTGATGTGGAGTTGTAAAATCTCTGCAATTAATGAAAATATGCCTTTTTTTTAAAGGTCAAGGAACTGAAAAGTTGTTGTTAAAGAGTCATTATACTGCTTGCTATATTGCTGTGAGAATAACAGACTTTGACAGTGAAAGCTGTGTGTAGAGTTTTGATAAATAGTCAAATAGCTTAAATCTACACAGTACAAACTAATAAAAAATAAAGAAATACAGTGATTTCTAGTTGTCAAACAAAAAGATTCCCAAAAAACCCAAAAGAAGAATAATAAAAAAAGATTATGTTAAGAGGATATTTTAAATATTGCCCTAAGCTGTATTCAGACAAAATATAGCACTGAAGTCTTGCAGAAAGAAAACCTCAGAAAGGTCAACTCATATGGAATAAATAATTATTTATTGCAGATGAGGGCTTGGACTGCCTCCTCCTCACTTTGACTTCCCAAACAAGCATAACCTTTATTCCATGAAAAGAAAACCAACCAAACAAAAAATAATATCTTCTACTGTAAGGTAGGAGCTAAGATCCTTTAAATAATGGATAGCCCTGTCAGCACACGAGCTCAGATAGAGAGAAGGGAAGGGAGATGGGTGGAAGAAATACATTATTGACCAGTCCAGTTTATGATAAGCAGCAGAGAATAACTTGTACAGGATTTAAAGGTAGGCTTAGCAAATGAGCTGAGAGACCAGATGAAGATTAGATGAGACATATGTGCTAGCAAGAGAGAACAGGGGTCTATAGTATCAATATAAGAAGTGGACAATTAAGATTTGATCTTTCTATACAGAGATCTGAGACTTTATACAGTAGCAATTCCAATGTTTTTTTTCCATGAGGAAAGGAAATTATTTTAGAAATGTGATGTTTCCCTGAACCACATTATATGTTCAGAGTAATTTTCCCATTTCCTGATTTCTCTGAACTTTCTGGTTTGTCTTGTCTCTGACATATAAATGCTCCAAAGCAGATGATCCAGAGCTCAACTCTGCCATTTACAATCAGTCCTTAGGGAGAATTCCTTTGCCTCACATGGTTTAGCTGCTGCTGAAGCACTGGCAAGCTAGCCACTGCTTTAGGCAGTAGCTTCTCAGTTTTCATTGGAAAAGAAGGCATTTGATTGCTGTTTCTTGTCTGCTGCATTAGTTGCCTGCAAATGATGGCTACCTTTAACATTGTCTAAAATAACAATAAGTAAATGGACGCCAGTCTGAAATAGCAAACGCCTACACCAAATAAAGGTGGTAAGATAAATTGCAAGTGACCAAACTATATGCCAGTTTGACAGAAGGGTAATCTGGATTTCACATTTAATGCAGCTGATGTGCATTACTGTTGATAGAGGTAGTTGCCCTTTTCCCCCTGGGTCTTACCCATGTATTTTGTCACCCACTTTCGTAATAACAGCACATGTGTTTAGTCAGTCTGAATAGGAAATTGGAATATAGATGAAAACAAATTCAATGTGGTTTTTAATTGGATGGCCTTATGGGAAGCTTTAGAAAAAATATAGCTAGGAATATGAGGAAAGGCTGAACCATCTCGTTTTCCACATGCTTACTCATAGAATGAGTTAAATTGGTCATGAAACTGCATCCCCAAAGTGAAAAATTTATTATAAAGATTAGTTAGTGAGCTACTGAGAATATATATTTTAAAAAGTCAGATTCTTAAACTCTAATGAACTCCCATGGATTTTGATGAGAATTGAATCAAATTATGCATCTTGGATCTCTTACTCAAGTTTATTATACCATTTATCCTTCCTACACGACCAATTCAGATAGATACATTTTATTAAGGAAAATTTACTTTAATACATCAGTGAGGCAGGTTAAAAAATGCAATGATCAAGAAATTTACAGCCCATACAAATAAATTTAAACCAGACACTTGGGTATTTCTGACCTGAGGGGCATGGGGTGCACACTTGTGTTGATATAACAAGAATATTTCTCCTTGTGGATCTTCAAGCATTTAAAGGTAACCTTAAATTTGTCTGACTGTCCTTTACAATAGCTGCAATATACCAGGGCAGGCAAACAGAGATAAGTTAGAATTTCTGTGTTAACACCTTTGTTCTGGACTGGTGATTTCCAGCAGATTTCGCACAGAAATAACACACAATCTGATGGTATTACACTGAAAATCTTTATTCCAAATACTGGAATACCACTCAGAAATAAAAATGGAAATTCATGCCAGGTTTTTTTTTTTTTTTTTTTCTCCTTACATACTGAATAGCTATTGAAAAGTAAAGCTGGTAACATAGAAGTACAATTGCAAGAAATCTGTTTTGTCTTGGTTATAGGTGCAGGACACATATGCAACATAATTTGAAAATAAATGAAACTGAACAAATACTCCAAGTAGCTCATGGATGTGTGAATAAGATGTGAATGGAGAGCTGTTATTAGTTACATTCCTCCAGGTTTGGTCTTGGAAACAGACTTACTGAGGATACTCAACAGAGCATATTCTTACATCTTGATATAAAAATTACGTATGAAATCTACATGTTTGTAAGTTGGAAGCTATTGGCAATGAACCAGGTAATCTTACAAGGAAAGGTCTTTTGACCAGGAAAATGCAAAGTATGTACAGTGCAAAGTGCTTGATTCATCAAGTAACTTGTTCTGTTGTGGCTGAGTGGCAACAAAAGATATTAATACCCTTATGATCCCTGTTGCTCTTGAGGCAAATATGAATTATTAAGAGTCAGGCCATGAAAAGGGATAACAGAACTATTAGATGTATCAAATCAGATGGTTTTTTCACCACTGTTGTAGTAAGACCATGGCATAAACCTTAAGAGGGTTTGATGTAGAATCATATGGGTAGATCAGATATCAAACCTGGACTCAGGGTCTTTGAATGACTAAGGAAATAGCAAATGCAACTGAAGAGATTAATCAGCAGAACTTCTCTTCTCCAGTCTGGTGAGAGGGAACTGAAAATACTTAATATAAGTGAATTTTGACATGAGTAGAAAACATTGAAAACTAACAATAGTGGAGATTTTTTTCTGTTAGAAGACAATTCTGGCAGGAAGTCATAGAAACAAACTCATCATGGATATGTTTACACCAAAAATTAACTGACATTGCAAGCACGGGAATAGAAGACAGATCAGGTAAGAACATTGCATTATTCAGATATGAAGCTTAGTAAGTTTGTGGGGAAAAATTACAGGAGAGGGATGAACCCAGAACGAAAAATATAAGTTTGTGAGAGGAAGTCCTGGATTTTTAATCTAAAAATATTCCCCAAAATGGAGGCAGGAGCATATGAAAGTACACATAACTCTTATCTATCATGATATATTTATGCACAATAAATCTAAATTACTGCTCTTTGTCTCCCAGTGCCAGGAATATATTTTCTGTCTTTTAAATAACTTGATTGTTGTTATCTTTTCCATTCCTCCCTTAGAAAGAAATTAGTGTCATAGCTGAAGAGAAGACATTGAATGAGACTGCTTCTAGTGCTAACAAGAAGTGTCTCATGATCATGGTCAGTGAGATTTGCTCATAGTGACCCCATCACTCAGTGAATTTTCCCTCAATCAGACTTTTTCCTTTTTTTTCAATGTGGCTCTGGGTTTACCTTACAAATGGCCTCCTATTGTATCGGTGTAAAATGTTAGAGTTAGCAACATAAGAGGTAAAACAAAAGACTCTTGATAGTTACCCTCTTCTAGCACTAATGAATGCTTAATGAACAAGGCATAAAATGTTCCTCTACCTATGTTTAGAAGTTTTCTGAGGAAGGATCTTTATTCTGTAATAGTTCTAAATAGTTCCATCCTCCATGCATTTATACTAGGAATGCCCCAGGCTATTTTCCACTTTTGAAATACAGTTTTTTGTTTCATTTGATTTTTTGTCTAAAGGTCTGTTGGCTTTGGAGGTAAGAGAGGTGAGAAGAACTTAGAGTAGGTGTTTGAAAGGCCCATTGGACTAAAGATTGCAAGCATGAAGGTTAGCATTGATGATCTATGAGCCATATTGATCTTTTCTTCCTACATCATTTAAGTCAATCAGTCAATTTAAGTCAATTCAGGCCACCCACATCTCTTTGTTTAATATATGTTAGTAGAAGAAGCCAATAATTAATTTAAAGGATATCAGTCAAAAAAGCAGTAGTGACACAGATTTGCCCCATATACACCACTCAGGTGTAAAACTTGCACTGTATTTTTTTTTCTATCTAGCCAAAGACATATTGTATACAAAGAGGTTTGATTATAAAACCATTAAGTCAGCAGCTGATATTGTACAAAATAAGAAACCCTGAAGTGTGACAGCAGGATATATTGTACATTATCACAATAATTTCTAGACGTGCTGGTTAGTGAAATATATTGAACTATAAGGCTACTACCTCTGAGTGGAGAAAACAGCTAAAAGAGTGTTTAAGGGTGATTAGGATATTTGGAAATCAGTGCTTTTGCACAGGTTGCACAAATTGCTCTTCAACAGCACAATAGTGGATCTATGCTAGTATAGAAAACTAGTGACTGTCAGAACAATTAATTTTTATTCTTTTTTTCTCGCTGAAAAGAAAGAAATGTGATTGAATAGGTACTTGGAAATTATTGAATATATACTTAAAGATTAGTCTTTGCTTAAGATGTACTACAGATAACATGGTAAACATTTAGAAAGTAACAAAGGAAAAAATTGATTCTCTTAAAACCACAGTACTTTATTTCATCTTTTTAGCACTTCTTTTCCCCATGAAAACCTCAAAGTGCTGAGAAAAATTAAGAATGTAATGTTATCCAACAGTTCACTGTAAAAGTGTTTCACTCTGTTATTGCATGTTGAATGTTTTGTGAAAGAAGCAAATCTAATGAGAGTGAAGCATTAGCCACTTTTCATTCCAAACACAGGCCAGGTATAGGTGAGCCAGTGAGCAGTAAGGATGGCATATTATCCAGCTCTGACCTTTGCTTACAGCTGTTTTTTAACTTCTCATTTGGTTTTACATTTTGAAAGATGGCTGAAGTATACTGTAGTCTATTCATTGAGAATGAACCAGTTTTTGAACAGTGTTGTCCCGAGTTCTTTTTTCTATTATAGTTCTGCAGTGTAATACAGGAAAGTCTTACTAAGAATAAATTCAACTAGAATGAGATTCTGTTCTCATTTGTATCCATGGAGGTCCATAGTGCCCGTCAATTCTTAGCTAATTTGAAGTCGGCTCCAGGAGGAGCAGCATATGGCTTTTACACTGTTGACGTCAGTGAAGTTAGCCTGTGTTTACACTCATGCCAATAAGATCAGAATTCGTTCTTAGTATTCCAGAAGTGAAAATACCAATATATACCAAATATAATTTCTATACAAGCCCCAGGTCCCTCAGAATGCTTCCTCTCAGTGAAGCACAGGATGGATTTCAAGAGTGGCAGGTTGTCACGTATTAAAAGTCTCTAAATAACCAGTTTAGGCCACAGCAGTGCCTGTCTCCTCAGTGGGAGTTTCTTTACTATATTCAAGTGAGTAAGTTACTGTAAATTTTGTTAACTGATTTAGGTACAATATCAGAAACAGATAATAAATCACAGAGCCCTAATTCTCTCTCCGATCTTTCCCTTTAGAAGGCTACTTGCACTGCTGGACAATACTTTAAGAAATTAGCAGATGCTTTTAACTGGTTCATATGAGTTGAATTGTCAATAAGACTGAAAGACTATCAGTTGTGCATGTATGAGGCAGAGGACTGCAGGCAGGCAGACATAGCAGAAGCTCTTGGAGATAAAATTTTATCTATGCCAGTGCTACAAGGTTACTGTACAATACAGGTTATATTTTAGATCACCTCATTTAAGTTGATTTAAAGTCAAGCTTCTTACCTAAATTAGTTATCTGAGTTGCTCTGTAGCAAAGCAGTACTGCTAGTAATTAATTTTGTTACCTGGAAGAGGTGTCCAAAATATAATGAATTGCTTGCCAGTGGTGCATTTGTCCACAGTGTACTGTCATGAGGTTACTCAACTTTCTTAGACTGAACTCCTGTCTTTAAGATGGATGAACTAAAGGAAGTGTATCTGAGCCCTAATCGCACCTTTTTACACTTTTGCATGTTTCTAACTTTACTTTTAAACTAAAGATTAAAGATTTTTTTTATTCTTTTGTGGAAGACATAAGCATTTACAGCTCACAGTAGTTGGTTTTGTAACTGAAGCTGATGAGGACTGTGCTTTGACCATTTAAACTTGCATGTGAAGCTGGTTATGTGGGGAAAAAACAAATATTTCTAGATTCTTGTCAAATTTGATTTAGAATGTTTCCAAATTAGGAGACAATTTTATATTTTAATATCACCAATTCTGCTTCTGTTAATAGATAGCATACTTTTCTGTATTGGAGATTGAGCTCAGCCTAACAAGAGACATGCAGCAGACATCCTCTTGTGACTGGCCAGGTGCATCCATGTATGCTTTGGCAGAGACTCCTTCAGAAGAGGGTGCTTCCCAGATAAAGTGTACCGGTGTGCCTTTGGTTTAGTTGATATGGATGCAGAGGAGATTAAGCAGTTGTCTACCCTGCCTGGTGTCTTGGAGAATCCTTCTGTTGTGGGGTTGCTGCATGTTGAAGTACAACAGCTCCTGATTGCTATCATGATGGTGAACCAGTGGTGGTATGGCACCAAACAAGACCTCCTGGTCAGAGTATTCATTATTTGCCTTGGAAGGAAGTAGTGAAGGTAGATAGATAGGGAGGGAGAATGGGATAGAAAGACTGGGAGATAGAGAGGAAAGGTGGAAGGAAAGAAACAGATGATATTGACTTTATTTTAATAGCATGACTGATGTTTCACTCCAGAAATACCTTGAGGTTTGCGGTTTTGACCTCTGTAGTTCTGAGGTATCAGCAGTTTTGCCCAAGCATTTAGTTACTATAAATATTTTGTCTAAATGCCTTAATCATAAGACTGTTCAGAGACCTTATGCTCCTCTTTCCAAAGCAGGTGAACAGATGGTTTTTGACCAATTCACATTCGGAAAAAAAAAAAAAAAGGGAAATGTCAAATGCCTTGGCTCAAGCTTTTCCATCTCCATTTCCTCATGTTTAGTGTATATTTGTTTTGTGTCCATTTGTGTCCAAATGCAAGCTGATGTCATCTAGAGGAGGTATTTACACTGCTAATCGCCACCACAGAATATATTTTCATGAATATGTGTGCCCTGCATCTGCATGGCACACAGTAGCTTATTACTATTGGTTAAAGAACATAGACTGAAATATTTATTTCAAAGGAATTATGAATACTTTGGTGAAAGACACTCAGGTCTTCCAAGCACTTCAGTCATCTCCCTGTCCTCATTGCATCCCATCATTTTATAAGCTGGGTACAGCCCTGTAGGGCAGGTTTAGGGACTTATCTCTGCCTAAATTTTGAAGTAAATTTATATACATAAGTGCCAGAAGATGATATATGTTGGATATTTCATAGTAGAGTCCAACAAACTAGAAGCTTGGAGAATAGATACTTTAAAAGATATTTGAGAGACACAAAGGTTCCACGTTTGGACTGAAAATCTACTAGTGCACTTAAACCAATTTTGGGAAAATAAGGTACAAGCTGTCATATTGTCCATACAAAATTGCCAGCAGTTGGGCTTCTTAATGAGTATCTCCGCAATATGTGTATATGAATCTACAGGCAGCTCTGAACTGTTGTGCTACAGGACAGCCTGGAGTTCCTCTGACAATGTTCTGAGATGACTGAAATGTAGCTCACTCTTGTCTGTGAACAATTTAGCTGCATTATCATATTCATTTCATATGGAAAACTGAGCCTCTGTGTTTGGCATTACGAATTAAATGACTGTGCCTGCAGAGAAAACCAAGGATGCAAATTGCCCTTACACAGGAAATTATATCTCTGATTTTCCTCAATTTGTCTGTTTATGTTCTCAGTGAATATTCTCTGCCTTTTGTTTCCTTTCCTCTGCCTTTCCCCTGCTTCCTAGTAGTCTGAATTAAAGATATTCTGTTCCAAAGATGTGGTGGGTTTCTGCTTGCTTTTTTCTGTTAACGTATGTTGCCTGTGGCATCACTTGTTTCAGGCACAGATGAAGGCTAATACATCATTATCAGCATATTGAGTGAAGAGGCCGTCTTGTGGAATTGTCTGTGTGATATGATTGCTTATTTGCATCGTAATAAGACCTGATGACAAAAACCCCTCCAGGTCACTTTGTCTGAGTCTTTGCAGAATGTTAATATGGCTGTAATGAATTGCAACTTGTACATGGTACAAATGCACTTGGATGCAAACCATTCAATTATTTCAGCAACCTGTAGAAGCCAAACTCCATCTGTGTCCTTTTAGAGGCTTTCAGTGGCTTCACTGAGCTTTGATTCAGACAGATATACAGAATTGGATAACTCAGTGTTGGAATACTAAGACTATGTTAATTTAAGAGATTGGAATATCAATAAAATTCCTAATGTTTGAAATAACTGAGAAATGCAGCACTGGGATAAATCTGTTTTAATTTTAGGTACATAGGTTGTCCACAGGTAAACCTGAAAAAGTTTTCTGGACTCTTTTTTGTCAACTAAAGGAATATCACTCTTCTCATCTTCTATTGACAGATAAAACAGGTTCAACAAATTACATTTTAGAACTGTCTATTTATGTCCACTGATGATAAAGGAGTCCAGAAAACCATCTCTAATTTAGAAATATGAATTAAAAACATGTATAGTAAGGTGAGGTGAATCCCACTTCAACAGCTTTTGAAAGCCACAATGATAATACCAAATGTTTGCACTTCTGCTGTATATTACCTAGACCATTCACCCTCTACAATGGATGGGACTTATTTCTGCTAACTTTAGACAAGCCTAGTTTAAACATCTGTGTATGTATAAGTGGATCAACCTAGGCTCCAATTATCTTCTGTGGAAACAATAAGACGTTGGAAACAATTAGACATTAGCCTATGATTTGCACTACAGACATTTTTATACATCAGATGGATCACACCCAAGGAGTCTTCTGAGGCCTTTTGAGTCCCATCTGTTGAGGTTTGGCATCTGGAAAACAGAAAGCTAATGGACATGTAATTGCACTTTTCCACCACTTAAACAAGGTTTGCAGAGAAGACGGACTCATGCTCTGAGGTGCATGATAAAAGGATCAAGAGGCAATTGTCAAAATTGGCAGCAAGTGGAATGCTAGTTATAAATAAGGAAAAAAGATAATCTTCACTTGGGATGGTTATTCTGGTATGTAAGATTCAGTGAAAACTGTCACTGGTTGTCAGATGATGAAACAGAGAGGCTAAGAAACCTGTAAAAGCCCTGCTTTGACTAGGAAGAGGGATTACCAACCTGACTTAATCTATGTCCCTGAGATATAAAGTACTATGAAAAGACAGGAAAGAGGGAAGATGCTTCAGGACCTGAGACCTCTTCCCATAGTATTTCTTCTGGTACCTTCCAGATCTTGAAGATGCCTTCTACCTGTCACTGAGCTGTGGAGGGATGGAGGGATCTGCTTGATTAACTGAGGGGAAAATAAAGTTCAAAAGCTTCTCTTTGTAGTCAATGAATATGGTAATTACTTATCAGCAAGGACGCTATTTTCCTAGAGCAGACATCTAAAACAGGTTAGATGGATGCACATTGGATGCACTCTCTCAATCTTCCTAAGATAAATAACGTTGATCAGAGAGGCTGAATTCTCTTTGGAAAAATATAGGGGCTCTAGGAGAGACAATTAGGTTATACCTCAGTGAGTTACTGTGGTATCAATGATACTCTGGACTGCTGCTGCTTTAATTGATAGTAGGAAAATGAGATGCTCTAAAGTGCATTTATTTCCAGTCCATCCAGTACATGTTAGATCTATTTTCTACTTGCACTCTGCAGCTGAAACTGGAGCTGTTTGCTGCTGGCGGCTGCCCTGGGCAGCCCCTCTGGGGCAGCTTCTCTGAGTATGGAGTTACACAAGATGTTAGCTGGGGCATAAGGTTGCTCTTTGTTTTAAGGGCCACGTGAACCTCCAGTCACTGAGGTTCAAAGCAGCATGAACTATTTACAACATCGAGAGTTTCTAGGAAGGCAAGAGGAGGGTTGTGTACAGCATGAGGCTTTATTATTATGACTTCCAGGGTCTGTTATTCATCAGTGACCTATCAGGCAGCAACCTCTCCTTTATCCTCTTTTCTTGGATGCTGGAGACAAAGCAAAAATGGGGACTGGATGATGCAGAAAGTCTGATTAGTTTATAAGTAGATGTAAAAAATGGGGATTGCTCTTCATCTAAATATGCTAGTGTGCAAAGGAGCACAAATTTTGAGACTGTGTTTTCATTATCCTCTTACTAAATATGTATGAACTTTTAAATTCAGATGATTTCTTAAGGATTGCATCTTAAAGATGAGTCAGTGGGAAGGAAGACCAGCCTGACTGAACAGAGAGCTTTGGCTGGAATTCAGGGAAAAAAGGAGAGTTTATGACCTTTGGAAGAAGGGGCAGGTAGCTCAGGAGGACCATGGGGCTCACTGAATTTTTAAGAGGATGTTAAATCTTTTTTTCATGTGTAACTATTCATAGGTTTTATCTTCCAAATTTAGCACATTTTCCTAAAGTCCTTTGTCATTAAAAACCATTAAATATTTGTATTCACAGTTCATTGAAATATCCTTCCGTAGGTTGCCAAGCATAGCTCTCCATCTCTCAGCTGAAGGGTTGGAAGTAAAATCTATTCGGTATTAATTTATGAGAGAGGGCAGTCAGATCAATAATCTGTGTTAGCTTCTTGGCAGAAAAAAAACCCAGATATATTCACAAAATTATTGATTCTATTAACCCATGTCCCACTGCAAACTGACAACAGGTCAGCTCTGTCACATTTCTCCTGTATTTTATTGAAAACAATTTTAGAATAGATTGCAAAGAGTAAGGACACTTATCTCAAGGCACCTCAAGAACTTAAAAATCAAGACTTGTGTTCCCCTAAACACAAGAGTGCCTTATAAGGATTGCAGTATTTAGGATTTAGAGAAATGGCATTCTTTGTGTGTCTATGTGTGTCCCCTGTTTTGAAGTCCTCTGTTCTGAAACCTTCAGCATTTGAATATGTTACCTTGAGAAGTTTTTCAATGAAACCAACAGAATTAGAAAAGATTAATGGCAGGCCTAAACCTGGATATAAAATTTACACTGGAGTTTTTTATATGACTCTCTTCAGGAAAGTCTGAATCCTCATTCTCTCATCAGCCTCTTGGAAAATGTTTTCTCCCAGGTGTGTGTGCTTCTGCTTTGTCCTTCTGCTTACATTCTCCTACTGTCAAAGATAAGGTAAAAATATGTTCTCATAAAGAAATACAGCACGTTGCCTTTTGCCATCACAACTTGCCAGCTTTCATTATTGCTGTGCCTATTCTTTGCTTGAAGCAATATTATTTTAATGTTGTCCTAAAAAAACCTTGACGTCCTGTAGAAAAATAAAAGGTCTGAAAGACAACAAAGTGCATGTGTGTGTGATCATGGGGAGCTTTCTTGTCAGCTTCTCTGCTTTTTGCTTTATCTCTGATCACATCAACATTATTTTCCCTTTAAGCAAACAAAATGTCTTGAAGTGATGTCTCAACACTATGAACCACTGAAAAGCTGTCAAGAGCAGACAATAGAGCAAAAAGGATTCATGTCATGGATTGAGGGAGCTGGGACAGTGATGTGCCACAACTTTGGCTATCAGCTGGGGCTCACTGGGACCATTACATGTATGTGTGTGAAAGACACAGGTATAATATTAGTGGGAATCATTGGACTGCCATCGGCTGTATAAAAAGATACTGTTTATACATAGAGAAAGTGAATGTCCAGAAATCAAATGCCTCATAGTACCTTGGTATATAACTCATGATTTCTATCTTGTGTATGCAAAGGTGAAGTTGATATACAGAGAAAGTGGGGATGAAGATGAAGAACAGGCTGTTCTAGCCACAGGACAGGGAAGCTGAGACAAGAAGCCTGGATATCCTGATTTGCTGCCCTTGGTCAAAGTGATTGGACCTGTAATGCATATTGATGTAAACGGTCATGAGAAACAACCAATCCACTGACCTTCACCTTTCTTTTTTGGACCTGTCTAGCTATTCAGAGGTTTGGATAGCTACTAGGGCCATGGACACTTTACCACCCTCATTAATCTGCTTCCCTCAGTAACTGTTTACTTTCCTTACATTTAAACACAGCTTTGGCTAGAACATTAAGTGAAAAAAGACCATCTCAATCTCACAATAATGTCCTGCAGTAGAAAATAAGAACAAAATGTATCACTATCAATAAAGGGCTGTAGTTGTCTTCGAGAAAGCCTGTCAGGAGTCCAGCTTGTAATGATGCTGCTGGCTTTTCCCTGGAAAGGGAAATGGTGTGGGGACATGAGGTTCCGAATCCTGGCAGATGACCACTGGCCATGCAAACCACAGAGGTTAAAAAGATTATGGTTTTCTCTGACAGAGATTATGTCTCCTGTGCTGCAGAACCCAGTGTCTCATAGCAGCTTAAACAACTGATAAAGACCTGTTTATTCTAACATGACTGTGCTGACACATAGACACATCCCAGTCTGTGGGTTTTCCCTCAAAAGCAGAAATCATCAGTAAGAGCACAGGCAGATAATGAGTGATAGTATGGTCTGAAGTCCCTCTAGAAGTTTACTTCAGAGGAAATGAGTTGCTGTACATCACTTCCTGAGAAGCCACCACATGATCAGCTTTGACAGTATGCTGTAACCTTCTCAAAAGTGTTTTCTTTATTTATGGAGAGTCTGTTATACGCTGTTCCTATTTCCCCATTTTTCTTTTATTGCAATGAACAAACTTCTTCAGAGGTATTAGTGTTAAAACATATCTGTGTTGGATTTATCTGAGTAAAATACAGATGAAAGAGTATGGTACTGTAGTTTCTTAGTGAATAATTTTTGAGAAACATCAGTGGAATTAAGGAAGTTAAAGCTACCTAAACATATTGCAAATATCTTTTACTGTGACTAGAAGAGATTGTATATTATATATTATAATATGCAGTGTATATAAAGGTGTGCCTTAAAATATGTGAAAGGGAGCTTTTTGGCACTGGTGATTCTGGGTTGGAGTGATGAATGTTTGGCTACTCCATTTTTAACCCCTGTTCCAGACTGCTGGGAAAATACGTGTCATGAACTAACAGTAAAGCAACCACTTTCCAGGAAACAGGCAGGAGCTGTCAGACAGAACGTGCTGAACAACAGAAAACTGCTATTTTTTTCTCATCCCTTGTCTGGAGCTCAGAACTTTCAGCACCAATGCCGGATTCATGTAGTCTCCCACCCCATTCAAGCTTCACTTTGATTTCTGAGAGGTGTGAATCTGCAGATTTGACACCCCAATAGCAGACTTTCACTGATATTTCAGTTTCTGTAGCCTAATGCTGGCCTTGGTAGTGTAATTCACAGTCAGTACTTTAACCATGAGTAGGGAATTGAGCACAAAAATTTGAGATGTGTTAAAAATCAGACAGCAGACAAGAGACAAAGAGAGGGGTGGATATGTGGAAATAATAGAGTTGTTATTTTTTCTTAAATCTTATCTTATGGAAAAGCTTGTGGTTCTTAACTATTTCATAGATATGTCATGATCTGAAAGCTTCTATAGACTGTATCAAACCTGGATTTTGGGCCAAACCACAAGCAAATAGAATTTATGCCTTTATAATTTATCTTGAATAAAGATTACTGCTTTTTCACTGTCTCATATGAAATATTAAACAATTGTCTTTACCAGTGGCTTACACTGCTCTCAGAAAAAGAGATTTGAAACTAGCCAGTAATGCCGAAGAAGATAGCCCCTCATGTCAAACAATGGGTCTAAGGAGTACCTTTTCTCCTATACTACATTTCTCCTATAGCAGTTGAGCTACTGCTTAGGGTACTTCACAGTAATCAATGACGCTCAGGGCAAAAAAGGAGAGCAAGGAGGAGAGATACTCTGCAGTTCCATGTGTTTTATAACTGTATTTTAAAAAGAAAAAAAAGATACAACATCGGATTTCATCTCTGAATATCCCCTAGCACCACCACCAGCTCTTCCCCTATGCCCAGGGGTAAATGGGCAGAAGAGAGAGTAATCCTGCTGGGCTCCAGGCACTAAGCAGCTTGGAAGTGTCAGAGCTTTGAGGATTATTGCATACCTAGCAGCAGAAATGTAGACATCGAGACATTTCTGCGTAGTCACAGAGGTCCCTTTGGGTTTGGTACTGGTGATTTTGAGGTTCTAAATTTTGTACTTTCACAGTCAAAGTGACAGGTAGGCATTGAAGCCTCCTCCGAGGAGTTTGTGTCTGTGCACTCCAGTTACCTGTCAGCCACCGTTTCTTCATCTTTTTATAGGAGCTGGTAGGATGTTTGTCCCAGGGAAGGATACACATCTAGAATGATGTGTATGTCTAACTGCTCGTGCAGAGAGGCATGGAAGTTCAGTTAGTGCAATGAATTCATTATTTAGGTAAATTCAATTACTTATGTATAGAAAGTGGACTTCCTCCTCACATGATAAATCCAATTAAAAAATCTTATCGCCTTTCTTTTACCCAGAGACATCCATAAATGGGCCTTTGCTGTTATCAGATGTGTGAAGCAACATTACTGTGTATTTTCACACCTAGTTGATTACTTAACCATCTGTTCTCTTTGACAGCATGGGATGCAAGATGAGAGGAAGGGAGAAGAGAAATAAATGGAAACATTTAAATGAAAACATTGTTGTGATTTGCTCTCAATTTTTCATTTTAACCATAAATCCCAGAGCAATTTTTATTACAGTGATATGTATGCTGAAAGAAGGCCTAGATATAAAACAAAACTCTTACATATCTCCTGTTTTTCATTCTCTGAATAAGGACTATGTATGACAACATAGTCTAAACGACTATACTACAGAGCTGGGAAGGAGGGGAATTTTGTAGGTATAACATCATGTACATTAGATAAAAATCAGTTACTTAGTAGCTCATGTTTAAAAATATTCCCACTTAATTTAACTTTCTTCATTCTCTCGAAGGATTGTGGGTGTGTTAATCTTCTGAGTAATAAAATCATTCATCTTGACGAGCAGGTTGGAAATTAATTTCAAATTTTCAGTTACTTTTGTTCTAATATGTCCTCTTTGGTTTAGATTTATTTTTCAGACATCATTTGAAAATAAAGGCCTAGATAAATTTATTTAAGAGTCTAATGGCACATTTTAAATTATAGATTTTGCAATTGCTAAAACCCCAGACCAATAACCACGCAATATTTTTCCCTTGACATTTTCACTTAAACACAAAACCATACCTACTTCATTTTGATAGCTATGCCGAGAACAAATATTTTGCTGTCCCCTACTGCTTTATTTATCCATTATAATTATTGACTCAAGTGTCTTATAGAATTTTGAAGAAAAAAATCAAGGTGAGAAATCTAACAGATACCCAAAGGACTTTTTAACACACAGAATCTCACTGACCAAACTTAATACTCAGATGATACAGTATTATTTGAAACAGACATTGTGTACCTATATGGCCACCACCATCTTCAAAATAGCTATTAGTGACTGCCCAAACTAAAAGCAAAGTTTGTGTCTCTTCCTTGGACAGCTGAGGTAACAAATTTGTGTGCAAGTGAGAATTAGAGAAGAAAACATAGAAATAGCATGTTAGTCTGAGACATTTTAGGAACCTCTCCCTTACAGGATGAAAACTACATTAGAAGGGTGACAAAAACCTAGACATTTCTGAAGTTAAGGCAACTTTAAATTAACCCTTTAATGGACTACAGTGGTCTTTATCTAGCTTATCAGATGCCTGACTTCAGCAACCTTGGCACAGTACTTCTTCATCAGTCAAAGACAGTGAGCAGCAGCTTGACGTAATGAATCATAGAATCATTATGGTCGGAAAAGACCTTTAAGATGGAGTCCAACCACCTACCTCACACTGACAAAGTGTCTCCAACTTGAGTGACTGAGCAAGTCATGACTGAAAAAGTGCCCTGTGAGCTGCTTATGGCTTTTGGATGTTTAAAGCTTGTGAGTGTTCAGAAATAGCAAAGGTTAATGTGACAGAAAGTACTCACTAGGCACTTTTTTTTTCTTCATTGTTTCTTTCTGTCCATGTAAGAAGGTGGGAGTGGGTAGGTGCTTTCTCTTTACTTTACAGGTACTGAACAAATGAGAGGGAGAAATCCAAGGAGATTTTGGTTGTAACTGCAGGGACAAGATGGATAGGAAGCACAATGGGGAGCTGGGAAATACAAGAGTTTACTGGGAACAAGAAACAATGACAGAGAATTACTTACAACACAAGAAATATCACAATAGCTGAAAACAACCATGAAGTCCAAAGTATGTCTTGTGGGACACAAGTGGGTGGGAGGAGTTCCACAAGTCCTGTTAATTTCTTATCTTTCCCATTTTAGGCACTTGAAAATTTCTCCGCTTAAAATTGAAATATTCTAGTTCTCATGCAATAAAACTTGTGTTTTCATATATCTTTGAAGGTTAACTGCTAGAGATAGTCTAGATAGAACATGTCAAAGTTTGGTAAACTTAAGGTCTTTCTATACACATTTGGTGGGATGGACAAAGAAGGTTGATATTGGTGAATCTGAGTAGAGAAATTTGAACTGCGGGAGGGAAGCAGCTGTGGCAGCAATATTGTGGGACCAGGTCTTTGTGTCAAGGAGTATATGATGGTGCTTTCTGCTCACCAGTCCACAGAAAGGATGAGCAGTATAATGGAAATCAGTGCACTTCTCTTCAGTTAAATCTATCTAGTTAAATCATTTTCTACATCTTCTGTACTGAAAGCCTAATTTTAGCTGCAGCTTTGTGTTTTAGGAGACAAATTTAGTTATTGAGCTTACCTATCACCCATGTGTGAAAATACCTTTGCTTTGCATTCTTCAATTATCATGTCTTCTTTTAAAATAATGTTCCCAAGAGTAATGGCTGGGTTACACTCTCCAGAGAAACCCTGTCACATGTCTATGGTTTAAAGCTGTAAGTTAGATTTGCAGTCCATCATACTTCAGATCGATACACTACAGAGAGATGACACAGATCCACCAGAAAGAGAGACTGCACTTTCAAGGGGATTTCATACCATTTTAAAATGGAATTAACCAAGATAGAGATGCTAAAAATACAGGAAAGATAAAGTTTAAGTCACTGATGGAAAATCCTGTGTGTTATTCTGCTTATTAAAAGACAACAAACTGCCACAAAACAAATACTTGCTGCTAATGAGCTAATATTTAATCAGCACAGTTCTCTGTTCTGAGAAAAGAGAAAAAGAGGCATCTGTTGATCACTTTTTGTTGCTGGTCTTTTAAAAAGATAGGGAGGAAAAATCAAATACTCTCTATTTAAATTACTTTTTTCTACGCAGTGAAGCAGGAATGGGCTGTAGTTGTCATCATAATTTTCTTTATGACCCCAAGCCCTCAATTTCAAAGAATAGGAGAGAAAATGGAGGTCACACTGCTTCTTACACATGTTGTCATGCAGAAATGTGCTCTTTGTACAGAAGCAGGCTTTCAAATGAGGTGTTTAGTTCTAAATCTCAAGCCAACATATTTTTTTAATGATTTCCTCTGGCTTTTTTTTGCATTCTACAAATGGGACTGCTGTTGCTTGTCTGGCTATGTGAGTGACCATTGAACAGGGAAGGGAGTCACCTGTTGAATTCCATGAGAGTTTAGCATGCTGGGGCTAGGCACAGTTACCTATTTTGAATCTTAAGACCCAGACTCAACTAGTAGACTTCTGCAGGAGGGGAGTTGCCAGTAGAAGATGCAGACCAAAACAGATATTGATGAGAAGAAAGAAGTTTCTGCCAAAAAACTGCAATAAAGGGTAATAAAAGCTGGCATAGTGGCAGGCTGAATTTTGATAAATCACCTTTCACTTCTGCACTTAGCATTTTCCTACCTTTTTAGGTTTAAAATCAAGATATCTTTCTAATGAAATTCTCAATATCCAACAAGGGCCTAATTTCTTATTTCCAGATGTGATTGATGTATGAAATAGTATTTCAAACTGTGCAAAAAATCATCACCTGGATAAATTTTGCCTGACACTCTCCCTCTGCAGCAGATTTTATTTTTTCCAGCAGGTCAAAAAGTTAATTCTGCTTTCTTCACTCCCAGTAGCTTTTGCACCTCCCACAGTATTTCATCAACAATATAAAGGCTTTGGTTTGTTTTTTAACCATTCACTAACATGCTAGAGACTCAATTAGAAAAATTTTTTCCCTCTTGACTTCTAAAACACTGCTTCCATTTACTGCATAGAGTCAAAGGTAAAGTGATCTGCACAAAAAATTTATTGATTCACCACATATGTTCTTGCCTCAATAGCTTCATCTTTGGGCTGGGATTGGATTCTCTGTGACAGTACAGGACATGTACTTCCTGCTGATTTTGTACCTTTTCCTTTCTTCTGAGCAGGCTTCCTTCCTCTGACCACAGCAAGTCTGAGTTTATATTCCTTCAGAGTAGCTCCTGGCTCATTTTTAGACTGGTGTTTTTCCACTCCTCTGTGAACTACTGGAGGATGTGATGTCTTTTTTTCTCTAGCAAGCTTTTTTTGAAAACCAATTATTTGATCCAGAGCAGAGCTGTAAAGTTTAATCATTTTCCATTGTATCAAGTCATGGAGAGAGATTGCATTTTACCTTGTCAGAAAACACTAAATTCAACATACTCAGAAAGCAGTCTGGTGATGCAGCAGTTTTTATAGTAATGTCTCCTTGTTTGAATTTAGATTTCTTTGGGTTTACCTAGACAAATTCTGGAAACTGTTATACCAGTTACAGCCCCTTTCCCCCTTACCAGAAAAGGCTGTCATGTCAAACCATGACAAAAAGATAAAGATGAATTTGATTTTTAACATAGGTCAGATGTCTTACATTTCACAAACTAGGTAAATGGTAACCTGCCACGTATTCAGCTACCAGCAAGTGCAACATAATGGCGAAAGACCATGGATGAGGTTTGGATGAAATCAGATGAAGTTTACCAGTCAATGAACTTTTAGAGCTCCTTTTGGGGGCAATAGTCAAGAACCATCATCAGAGACCACTGAAGAGCCTCTTAGAGGACTCACAGCAGACATTTAGCAAGACACAGCAATATCATATTAATATGTAAAACTCTGATCAATCTTGTAATAGAATAATAACACATATGTATGTTATCTTGATGCTTTTTGTGTATAAATGTTGCATGGAAAGCACTGTTGATGTGCTGCATTTGTGGAAAACCACGAAGCACCTGGGCTTGTACAAACCTGAAAATAAATAATGTGTCTCTGGAGTGTGTAATTATTGTCTCTATGCACACTGGGTAAAAATCTGCTCTTTGGTCAATACCTTTTCATGGTCAATACCAACAGGCCAGGGTTGAGATATTTAATATACACAAACTACATCTTGGGACCAGTGAAGTCTTTGGCCCTTCTGCCTCACATTCTTTCTGATCCTCTCCGCAGTAGACATAGTTAGTGTCTATGCTATTTAGACTGATCCCAGTTCTTCCTAGAGCTGTTAACCCCTGTAGTAGTGTGGCTGAGTAAGAGCATAGATTTCCTGATAACAAACTTTCACAGTGGTCACATTCAATTATCTATATAAAAATATTCTTCCAGCTTTTAGACTTCCATATAGTCCTGGGCATGGTATCTGTTTTCTTCCCTTTTCTTCTGTCTACCAGCAGAGATTTGCTGTATAATTCTCATTGTCATTTTTCTAATTTATTTTTTTAAATTCTTTGTTTTTTTAATTCATAAGAGATTGCCTGATCATAAAGTCCCTACCCCTTTGACAGATGATTACAATCCTCAATAGGTCACAGTGATTCATAAGCTCTTAAATGAATAGGTCCATTCAGCAAGACTCCTTGCTAAGCAGGGTACTCAGTGCAAGTAGGAGGGTTAAAATGGGACTCCTCAAATGTAATTACAACAAAGATAAAAAACAAGGTGTCAGATAAGATTAAAGACCCCCTGGAACAAAACTGGCTAATCTATCTAATTGAAATGTACCCACTTTAGCTCCTAAAAAGACATAGTTAACATTTCCCCTACTCAGATGGTGTTGTTGTCCATGCCTGTATTACCCTATGTTGTGATTGGGAGAAGCAAAGAAGGCAAAGAGAAGCACAGAGCAAAGTCAACACATTACCTAGAGACAGACTGAGCAGGGACCTACTAAAGCTCACCCTATACAAGTAAGGAAGGGTAAGAGCAAGCAGATAGGATTCCTTCTGGCTTGCAGTGCCCCATCATGGTATTCACAGCCACAGGCACGCTCAAGTCAGACTTCAGAGGATTAATCTCAGTAGTTGTATTGGTGTCAGAGATCAATAACTCTTGGACATTTATTTGTGATCTCTTTACTGAAAAGCTCTGTGGCTCAGCCTGTGTTGTTCTGATTTCTGTTCTCTTATCTCTGTGAACTTCAATTTAGAAGCGCAGACAGATACGTTCTTGAGAGTACAGGATGTTCAGACTCTGATTCTGAGCACTACTGTCATATTGTTTTTTTCCTTTAAAATTTTCTTATTGCATTCAATCGATAGGGAACTGATCTATGATACTGGTAAACTAGATAATTGTGTGGGCACGTGTACAAAAACATTACATGTTTATGCAGTGTTTTGCAGCCAAATATATTCCCTGACACAGCTGAACAGGTGATTGGCATACTTCAAGACCAACAGTAATTTGGGGGAAGGAAGAATAAACTTCTTTAGACAGTGTTGTTTCTGCACCTTTTGTGTTGTAAACACCTGGTTGCAGAAATTTTTTATTCAAGTACAGCAGTAAATATGACAGGCATCCGAAGATGACTTTTTGTAAGTACAATATACATTCAAAAGAACTGCATTACCTGTTATACAGATTTATTTAGTGTCACCCATTTAAAGAAAAATCTCCTGGAGTAACTGATGACTCCCTTATTAGTTATTATATACTGTTTTTATGTCTGCATATTGTTCGTAGCTGTGCCCTGTATGCTGAAGAAAGAAGTCAAGCAATAGTTGCTGAATATGGAATGTGCCCTAAAGCTATCTAGAAAAACATGACTAGATACTATCCAAATGTATTTGGCATAACTGAAGAGGTTGCTGAAAGAGGCTGTAACAATCCTATTCAACACATAGAGGATTTGTACTTTGCAGAAGCTGCATGGTAAGCTCTTGACTCTGCAAATTCCTATACATGAAGGGCTCCCTGAGCTCAAGGGATACTCTGTTAACACCATTAGATGAATTTCAGCTACTTTAATTAAGCTATGTGCAACAGAATGCTTAAAACCCCCCCATGTTGATGAGCAGGATGACTATTTACAATACACTTGCCTAGCAGAATGTGCACAGTTCTTTCCAACATCAGTGCAAAGTGAACTTCTGCAAAGCACATCTCAGTTCTATGAGCCAAGACTGTTTACACATTTATCCAAAAGCAGAGGCCAAATCCAGGCTGTGTAAAGAGAAACAGAACTGACTTTCCCTTGATTATAGTGGAGCATGCCTTTCGTCTCAGATGTGTGTCCAGCTACAAGGTTATATAAAGGAATTGTTGAGGTGTTATTGAAATACCCATTGGATGACAAATTGGTTGCTCTGGTAACTCACTATTTAATGTATAACTGATGATATAAATAGGAATACAGTACATGTTAGTTGTCATGCATTAGCATGATAAGAGATGTAAGAGATGTCATCAACTTCAAATCTGAAATTTCTGCAAAGTACAATAGTGTTATGTGTGTATGTGTGAGAGAGAAAGAGCAAAAAAGTTCATCTTTATTTATTTATTTAGTAGTAATTTGATTCCAACATAAAAGCTGAATAGAAATATGATTACATTCAGGGAACACTTTGAAATGTTATCAGAAGAAATATCTTTTGTACAAGGCCATGACATTTTTTTTTTTAAAGAAAAAGAAAAGAAATAAATCCCTTCTTTCAAAAAGTGATAGAAGCTGCTCTTTTAAAGAAGTCAGACAAAGACTGCTCTCCAAGACAATCTGTCTTTCCAGGAAAACAAGTAGTGTAAAAGTTTCATTTAAAAAGTAAACCACAAAGAGTAAAATAGATAAGTAGTAGAACTGAGAACCTGATTTTAGTTTGGTGCAGAATTGGGTACAAAAGTGAGGAAGAGAGAAAGTAGCTCAGAAAAAAAACCTATTGCACTTACCTGACAAGATGAGCCCATGCTACAGTAAATGATTTCAGTAGGATATCTACATTTTTTTTTTCCTCAGTTTCCTGGATTTGGCTGGGAGGGGGTTAATTTTCAGAAACTCTACCAGGGAAGGTTACCAGGCTATTCCATAGTAGGAAGACATCACATGCTGGGGAGCTAGGAAGGAGCTGCTGGGGAGCAGGAACCGAGTCTGTTCAGTCAGGACTGAGTGTTGAGCTCCTGATGGTCAGCATTTACATCAGGCACTGCTCACTTTGTGTGTACCTTCACTGCTGATATGGCTCTTTGTGTGCTGTTATATTAAATTGCCCTTATCTCAGCCCGCAGAGTTTTTACAGACAGTTTTTTTTCCATCCTGATTCTCCTCCCCATCCTACTAAGTGAGTGGCTGCATGGTTTGGTTGTTGCCAGATGAGTTTATATCACAACACTCAGTAAATCTGTTCTTTCCATATGAAAAATCAACTACTGAACTGAACTTCTCAGACTTCTCCAAGTTTGTGATGAAAGTCCAAATAACGCGTGTATGGAGAGTTCAATACAGTACTGCAGTTGTTAGAGGTTAGCAACACAAAACCAACATCAACAATGGTAATACGATGGTAAAGGAGAACTGTTTAGACTGAAACACCCTAAATACATCCTTTGTGTAAATGGCTTAAAAAATGATATTACCACTTATGACAGAGTTAGCACAGATAGTGGGAGTCTTTGTACAGTCCATCCACTGAGTAACACTGAGATTTGGTAATAAAAGATAATAGATAATTGAAGATTGTAGTGATTTAGCCCTGGCTGGGTTCCAGGTGCTCATCAAGTCATTCTATCACTTCCCTGCCTAAACTGGGAAGGGGAGAGAGAAATATAATGAGAGGTTTGTGAGCTGAGATAAGGGCAGGGAAATCACTCAGAAATCAGTGTCACAGGCCAAACAGACTCAGCTTGGGAAGAAATGGTTTGGTTTATTAATAATCAATCAAAATAGAGTAGGGAAATGAGAAATAAAAACTGAACCTTAAAACACCTCCTCCCATCCCTCCTTTCTTCCTGGGTTTCTACCTCCTTCTCCTCACTGGTACAGGGGGACAGAGAATGGGGATTATAGTCCATTCATCATAGATAGTCTTTGCTGCTTCTTCCTCTCAGGAGGAGGACTCTTCACACTTCCCCTGGTACAGTGTGGAGTCCCTCTTAAGGGATATAGTCCTCCATGAACTTCTCCAACATGAGTCTTTTGCACAAGCTACAGTTCTTCACGAACTGCTCCAATGTGGATCCTTCCCTTTGTCTGCAGTTTCTCACAAGCTGTTCCAACGTGGGTCTCATCCATAGAGGAAACAGTCCTTCAGGAGCAAAATGCTCTGGTGTGGGCTTCCCACGGCTTCACAGCCTCCCTCAGGCATCCACCTGGTTCAGTGTAGGGTCCTCCCCAGACTGTGAGTGCATGTCTGCACCACTGTGGCCTACATGGCTGCAGGAGCAGGGCTTGCCTCTTCATGGTCTTCACAGAGTAAACTCTCTTCCAGTGCCTGGGCACTTCCTCCCCCTCCTTCTCCACTGACCTTGGTGTCTGCAGAAATGTTGTTCTCACATTCTCACTCCTGCTGCTGTTGCTGCAGTTTAGCATCTGTGCAGCAATTTCCTCCCCCTCTCCAGTATGTTAATCACAGGAACATTACCTCTGTCACTAATTGGCTTGGCCTCAACAGAGAGTCCATCTTACATCTGACTGGTACTGGCCTTATCAGTTACAGCGGAAGCTTCTGGCAACTCTTTTTTTAAAGAAGTGATCCCTGCAGCCCCAATACTGTAGGCACAGACGTAGCTTGGACCAGCCAGCTTGAATAAAGATGGTAGGGATAAGTTAATGCAGCTGGCATGCTACTTCAGAAACAGGTGCTGCAAGTTAATCAATTGGGCCCTGGGTGATCTCATGGGCAGAAGCAGCATATAAGGAGGTAGCTAGCAAAGGAAGGGTGGCTTCGAGTCAGCTCTGGTGGTTGTACTATGTTGCTCCTGTACGTCTCTGCACGTGCATTACTTAGACCCTCTATGTCTTTGAGTGATTATTGCCTTCACAACAACAACACAATACTAACAAAACCTGGCCACCAAACCCACTACAAAGATATAGGGATTTCACATCCACCTCTATGTAAATAATCCTCACTGGTGACTAAGATTGTTGACATATCTGAGGTATCTTTTCATTACTCAGATATTGAGATCAGCCCAGAGTCCAATGATATCCATTTGGTTTTGAAATTATCCAACTTACCAAGTGTGTTTTGGAAGGTGTGCTGAGCCTTTTGGTAGCATAATGAGACTCACACTGTTCTCCAAATCAATTCATTTTAAATTACATTGGTTTAGGAAAAAAGGGTCTCATCACATAAATAACAGAAGCATAACCTTTCCTGTACTGGTACATTTCGGGTAATTTCAGTGACCTAAATAACTTGTGGCTGCATCATTGCTTTTCCAGTTGATCTACACCAGTTGATTCAAAGCGTCCAGCTTCTCTGTCTGCTTTGAGGTGAAAAAAAAAGTTCCAACAGACTAAAATACTTAAGTTCACTCTTCTCATTTGTTTTGTGACGACTAAAAACAATCACAAACTTAGACAAGTCAGTTCATTCTTTCAGCTGCAAGATAAACAGTTCTTCAGTTTTGCAAATCTACTCACTGTCTTTTGTGCTTCAAAATGTTCAAATTGGTAAAAATGAAGAGGATTTCCATGTTCACTTTTTGTATGCAGCAAATCTTTCCTGCGAGTTCTTCCCTGTGAATATGATATGAAGGAAAGACAGCACAAAGGTAATTCATTTAACCAGAGCTGCTTTATTTCCTCTTTTAGAGAGTCACAATCTAGAAAATCAGCGTCATGTTTCCAGCTATCAGGAAGCAAAGGCAAAGTTTGTCAGCCAATTACAGTTCTATATTTGTTTTTCCTCCCTCAAGTAAAGGGAAATCAAAAGAAGGAAAACATAGGAAAGGCAATGAGGAGAGTGGGCGGATGACTTCCAAGCCATATTCTGAGAAAGAAAGCAGAAGGCAGAGTGAAATAAGAGGATGTAGGCAGTAAGCTGGCACACTCAGAAAGACTCAGAGCCCTATACAGAATCTGGCCCCTTGGGCATAACAGCAGACTGTTATTCATTCAGTTTGGGCCAGATTCTTATTTGTATGAAAATCCATTACACTGCTTTAAAAAGGGGCAACATATAAATAATTTCTAGGTCCAGTAGGTATTTCTTGGTAAACTTCAGTAGTATTGCTCTTGCGATCTGTGTTCATTCCTAAGACAATAGACTACATTGCTGTTTGAACTCGTACTTCAACACACAAAAGGTATGTTTTGAAATATAAACACAGTTTGCTTGTTACATCAATTCTGTTTCTTACTCATTTCACATAGTAACTTGTATATCCATTAAGCAGTAAGATGTTCCATGGGAAAATGTTCTAATTGCACATATTTAAAGGGTACATTATTTATCTTTATTACAACTATTGTTGCAGCTGCGGTCTCAAAACCTATCCCAGTGTGTACAAACATGCTGGTTCAATTATGGGAAAACTGGTTCTTTGGCCTTATAAACCTTCTCTGGACGAGAAATAGGAACACTGATAGAGAAGAGAAGAGAAAGAATTGTACTATATTATTACCCCACAAGCCAGCCCAGCCCCATGACAGTTCACAGAGAAGTAAACCAGACTTAGGGAATATTTTGGGAAGGGAAACCTAGTTAGAGTGTTTGCAGTAAATATAAGAATTGATGCTGATGCGTGGGCGTTGCAGTCACAAATCCTGTTATATGCTAATGCCATTTATGCACAGAACTCCCAAACATCACTATTAGAATTAACCCCTGTGTACTTGTATTTAAAATTAAAATGAAAGTATGTTATACTGCACTTTCAAAACATCAGGTCTGCATTACACACAAATATTTAGTATATCACTTTCTGCTGACTGGATACACTGTCCCAGACCAGACTTCTTTCATTTGAATGATTTACATTCTTCTTGAACCTGATGAAACTTGAATTTGAATGAACTATCTTAATTACTATTTCATTTTAAAACAGGAGTTTGAATGCAGATATCCCTCAGCCAGGAAGTGAATGGTACCTTAGAAGACAGTGTGTTGTATCAAACTAACATTTAGCAACATCTTACAGCACAATCTAAAGTCTGGAGTGACTTCTTAGTGAATAAACACGAGACACTCAAGGTAACAAGGCAGATGAGTATCTTTCAGTCTAGAGCTCTATTCAGGATCGTGGTGTTAAACAGTATGTATATTGACTTCACTCTCTATTCCAGAGATATTTATTTTATGGACCTCGTGTTGCAAAACTGCTTGTATCTGTATTACTCATGGTTAATGAATTGGTTTTACCCTTTCTGCATAATACAGAACAGTCCCCTACTCAATCACTGCCTTGCAAAACTCTCTTTAAAACAATTATTATGTATATCGAGCCAAATATGTGTATATTCAAGTTTTGTTAAGGAAAAATCTAGCTAATATGTCACAGAGAAAAATTGTGGCTGATGAATCTGTGGACAATCATGGCACCAGCCAGCGATCTAAATGCTAGTGTTAACATACTCATTTTGAAGAATTATGTTTAGGCTTTGGTGTTGCAAAATTACTTACTCTATTGTTATTCAACACAATGACTAATTCTATTAGTTGGGAATTAACTTTTCTTCTTCTTCCAAACTGCTAGGGTCTGCTTAGAAAGATAATATATTGCAAAACTGGAAAAAATAAGTTTAGGTTTTTAATGACTGATGAACTCTGGAATTTAAACAGAGCTGCACACAGCCCTGTGGGCAGGAACAGTAGACCTAAAAGCTTGTTCATTACGATACTCACTCCAAAAAGTTGTACAAGGTTAAGGGATGGTCAGGTATTCCTCTATTTTGGCTAGTAAAAAAAAAAGTATCTTAGATTAAGAAAGAATAACTTTTTCATTTTGAAAATGTCAAAATAAAGTGGCAGCAATTCTGAAAAATACCAGTTCCTAAACTCTGTTTGTCTCTTCTGATTGGAAACAAGATTTCTAAATGCTACTCAGAGAAAGTTTGTTATCTTGCTCAGTTGGTATTTTTGGAGAAGAAAAAAAAAAAAAAATCTTGCCAATCATCTTGCCAAATTCCCTGATTTTTACCAGCCAAATTTGCATAGGAAAGGAAGCATGGATAAATGTTAAGAGGGAACAAGGAAATGAAAGAGCAGACTTAATGCAAACATCAGAAATCAAGCAATAGCTCTGTTTGCTCTAACATGCTAGTGCTTCCTGGAATTACACATGGATATGGGTATTTTTCTTTGTCATTTTGAACTCAGAGCAGATTAAAACTCTGTGACCTTCAACAATCCCCTTCTTGCAGTGAAGAAATTGATTTCTATCACTTTAACTAACTGTACTCTTAACTTTGATACAGATTTTCTCTCTGTTGGAAGGATTTCTGAGGTAACTCTTTGTTAAGAAAGTACATACAAGTTTCTAGAGTTTCCTCTTATTGTTGTACTCAGTTCAGCTTGAAAACCCCCATAGTAATTAGAGTATTAGCATACATTTCTCACTACATCAAAACAATGAAAGTGTTCTAAATGTTAACTGGTTACGTTTCATTGTGCATCAGGCAACAGACATCTTCTCCATCAGCGTACATCTTGTACCTATTATAGGAAACACTAGAGGAAAAATGTGCTGGATGCCATTTCAAATGGCTAAGGCTGCCTCTTAGCATCCCACAGAACACCAAATGGAAGTACAGAGAGGATTCACACAGTAACAGACTAATTTTCCAAGATAGACCTAGTTCAACACACATGATCTTGCTTGTGTTGGCAACACTTTATGGCTTATTCTTGACTCCACCATCTGTAGTTAGTACTTTAGTCGAAAGTGAAAACATTTTTCATACAATGGTCTATTGTGCATTTTTTGCAAAACTCTGCATGTAAAATAGCTTTATATATTTGTTTCATCATGAAATGTAGAGAGTTCACCAGTGTAATCTTAAAAAGGATAGCTGCAGAGTGCATAATGGTTTCAGTAATATACAATTCCCCGTTAAGGTCCAGTTGTGGTACTAGCAACATAAAGGAGTAATGAAAGCCTTTGGAAGATACATAAATAAAATAATCTGGGAAGTAATTTATAGTTTAATTGGCAAATAAACCTGTTCCTTACCTCCAAAGATTTCTGAACATTGCACTAGTAATGAGATAGAAAAGGTTAACATTAAATATAATTCCAAAAATAGTACAGCGCAAAAGTGCAAAACAATCAGAGGTCAAGGTCGGGAAATATGAAATTCAACATTTAACCTTGACTCAGCCATCTGGAAGGCATCTATGTATCAAAATGTTTAACTCTGATTAATGTAAGACATGAGGCTTCCAGTCTTTGAAGGGAGAATGTTCCTATTTACACCACATATTTAAAATATCAGAAAGCATATCCTTTTTTATAGACAATAGTATGCCTGAAGCTCACTAGCGAAATATGTTACCATCCGGGTCATTGATAGGATTCTAAACAAGATTAGTCCTCCCTAGAAAAAGTATCAATTATTTTACAGAGAATGTAAGTTATAAAGCTGTAAGGTCTCTACTCCAGGACATAAACTAAGTGCAGTTACAGGAACTTAAGAACAAACTCCTTCCTTTGAGCACATTATTCTTTAATGATCCATCATGAGATCATTACAGTAATTAATTAAATTAGAAAGCTAAATTATCTATTTTCTTGTGTTGTCACAGTAATTTGAAGCAGAGAAATCTCAAAGAATCAATGGTTAATCTTTTGAAGATCTAGGTGTTAGACTGCTGACTGTCAAGGCTGGAATTAAAACAAATGTGCTCCTTTGTAAAATGTATTAGACTGCAACAGCATGAAATGCATTAAAAACTTCAAACTATGATACAGTGCCAAACTCATGTAGACACAAACAGTTTGTATCTTCAGTTTTGTGAGATTGTACACACTTTGAGTTGGAAAATCACAACTACATAAAGCCACACTATCTTATAGTAATGGCGTATTAAGAGCCATAGAGGAGAGTACCAGGAAAAGTATCATACAGTCAGTGATGAAGAAACAGTAAAAACTACTCACTTTCTCCAGAAATACACATGGAGGCTGAATATCAAGCAGCAGTATTAGCTGCTGCTTCTGTACGTTCTGAAGGAACTGGCTGATAAATCTGACTGCTGTTTCCACAGTTAGGACAGTTGACTGTATATGAGTAATATTGACCTACAGAAAGACTTAATATCAAAAAAAAATGGATTGTAAGAAACTGTAAGATATGTCAGGACTAAACTAGAAGAGCAGCTCTTCAGGGTTACAAATTGGTTCCACTGAGCAAAATAAGATTGGAATCAACTATAGAGCAACCTCTGAAAATAAAATTAAGAGCTTCTAGCTCTTCACTCTATCAGATATTGATAATACAAAGAGAAGCAAAAAAGTATAGATAAAATCCCAGAACAACATGGGAAAAGATTTAATTCCTGATGAGGATTTCAAAATCATTGGAAGATTCTTAAAAGGAACTTCAAAGCAAATCACTGTGCTTTTACTCAGAGTTTATATAGAATCAGAAAAATTAAGCCCCCTACTCCAATCTGTTAGAGCTGGTGCTAAGATGCTTCTGGTTTTACCTCTGAGGTCCTCTTCTCCATTAAGACAGTTGTCACCAATTAGAGGCAAATTAGTTGCACCTTTTGAGTGTGAAGTGTTGAAAGATACCAGAGATCACCTTCAGAGAAGAGGGGCTTGCCTTCTTCCACTTTCTTTCTTTGAAGTCAAAGACTTCTGTCAGACCATGTCCTTTTACTTGTTCTCTATCTGTTCCTTTGATGAAAGAGGAAGGGAATTGGAAGAGAGAATTCAGTCAATTACATGCAATAACAAAAAGTGAGTGGAAGATGAATACCTCTAGGTCTCTCTAAAGAAGGAGAATGGTAGACTGAAGAAGAGTACTGAGGAAATGGAAATGAGATGCTGAACAGTGAAGGCCTTCCAGACATTCCTCTCTAGTCAGACTGACTGCAAATACCAAGGTGTTCAGGGGCTAAAACACAGGATTAGGATTTCACAGACAGTCTCAACATAATCAGATTTTTTTTTTCCCATTAGAAATATAGATAAGATCAAATAAAAAGGAGACATGCTTCACAAGGTAGAGCTACTTTTATCCACATTGGACTGCAGCACCACATCCTAACAAAATATAAGGTACCAGCAGGTACTGTATTAATAGATTATGTACTAAAATGTTTCATAGAAAAAGCTTTAATCTAGCAAGCTTCTGTTGAAACAGAGACCAAGACAATTCATTCAGCAGGCTGCAAACGAATCCAAACTCAGCAGTAGGTGCTTTATATCATAAATATGGTCTGTCTTCAGAGTTTGGAGAAACAAAAAATTTCAGGTCTACAGCTCTTGGACCACAATGCAGACAGTGATGCCAGATATGCAAGGTTCTCTGTTAAGAAGTTTGCAAAATATTAGAATCACCTGTGACTGAGCTTCCAGCTACACATGGGTACTTTGGGTAACTGCGTGATTTTCATGGATATAGTCTAAACTGAGTTGCTGAGTTATGTGGCTCTTGGAGCACTAGCAGTCTTCCAAGACTGATCCAGGTGTCATGACTGAGCTGGAAATTCAGACTTCTTAGGCTTAAATTACAATCTTCAGAATTTTTTTTTTTTTACAAAACTTTTATTGACTTTTTGTGGGTTTTTTTTCTGTAGAAAACTTGAAAATACTATTTTCTTCTTGTTTTGTTTCTTTTTTCCCTCCAGAAAGAGAACATTTTTTTTTCTTTAGAATTCTCTATAAGATAGAAATTTGGACACTTAAACAGGTCTACACTTGAAAAAAATATTTCATTCATCACCTCTGGGTTTTTGGTTTTGTTTTCCTTGATTTTATTTTTTTGGCATTGTTTTAATTTTGTTTTTTCTTTCTGAGTCACAGAAATGGCTGAGACAAAGGCAATCACAGCTTGCTGGTTTCCTCTGGCTTCTATTTTCATGCATGTCAGTGAAAGTGTTCCCATGGCACAAAAGAGCACTATTCAATTCTCAATACATTTGCTTATGTAATAAAAACACTCTGAGGTATCTGGGACATAGTCTACCCTCTGCAGCAGCAACTGGAGACCACATGAGATATTACAAAGTATCTAAAATGGAGCTGTATTTTTAAGTCCAGGCAACTGAATCCTGAACCAGATTATCTTACTGCAAAATCATAGATTGCTCTGATATAAATAGATGCTGTAATCTTCTCAGTTCAATACCTTGCATTCAAAAACGACTCGATCATCAGACTTGAGTACTCTAGTGTTTTATTAATGAGTGTTGATATATTCTAAAGGCTATGCTTGTTATACCTGAACAAGTTTTGGTTCTGGTTTTGGCTTTTGTCACTTTTAGTTCACAGCAATGATCAAAACAACATACTGTAAACGCTTTGGATCCTTTCCTCCTACAGGCAACAGGAGATTTGCCACTAACTTTAGCAGAACCATTTTAGGGTGCCACATTTAATTAACACAGAGTTCAGAATGTCTAATAGGATTGATGTGTATCCGAATTAAAACTGCAAATAAAATGGTGCTGAGGAAAAGAAGCATCAAATGGACTTAAAATCTCATTTCAGGAATTGAGTGCAAATGGTAGAAAATATCACAGGCTTCACAGACAGGGAAGAGCTTGGCACGAGATAAAAGGCTTAAGCCAGGATTTTTCCAACTTCCAGTCTTGCTCAAAGGATGAAAACATCTGATATTTATATATTCACAGCCTCACTTGCCTGCTGTGTACATGTGAAGCCCATATACAAGACTGAGTTGCTCTGGAGATTGTTTTTTAGAGGACACAAGAATAACATAAAACATTGTTGGGTGAATAGTCTCCAGGAAGTTGCTGGCTGGTTCACTAAGCTTCTGAGTAGAAGGGGAAAGACCACCAAAAATACCATACTTAAGACATTTTGGGAGTAAGGGCAGTACTCTTCCAGATTCACATAATCTCATTTGTAGCTTTCCCTCTGTTAGGATGCATTGTGAGACAGAATTTCAAGTCCTATCCTCTGGCACTAATCTTCCCATAAATATTGACTCATGGGTTTTGAAAAAACTGCTGAAAAAATGACAAGTCAATGAACATTTCTCCCTTCCTTCCTTGTCTGCTCAAGTGAGGTGTACCCTTCTCCCCAGTGGAGAATAAAATAAAAGAAAAATAAAAGAAAATAAAACAAAAAAATCCCTAAACCAGAAATGCTATATTGGTATTAGAATTAGGAAAATTAGGTCAACCAAAACAATGGCTTTTTGTGATCCCTTAAGAAATGTAATGTGTTATCCTTGTAACTCTGCTGTCTGGACAGAAGAAGGTGACTGTTGTACCCTTTACACATCTATCCATTCTGTTCTCCATTGTGCCTTAACGTACCCTCCCCTCTCCTCTTTGTGTTTTGGAGAGAAGTGGCTACATTCATCCTACCCTTTGCCTCCACGGAGGTGTTGTGTAGTCTCACAGCCAGTTAAGAGCACCATGTTTCTGAGAGAAGCAGTGGTTTCTGTTTTCTTTGGGGCTGAGACTGGCTGAAAGACAAATTGCATGTTGCAGAGGCAAAATCCCGATGCTGGAAGAAAATAGCTCTATCACAGTGGGAGAGAGACAGAAGAAACTACCTGTCATAGAACCATGACCTGAGCAGGCAGCAATTGCTCCCAGGCGGGACCCAGGGTAGCAAAGAGCTAGGATCAGCTCAGCCCTGGTATCTTACCTCTCTTTATAGGTCTCAAAGGCTCAAATTCACATTCCACTTTGTTTCACCTCCTCACTGTGGTCTCTGTTCATGTCTTTTTTATTGATGTTGATATAGGGCCTCCACCCTCTCCTTAGTGAGTGTTAGCTGTCATCTGAAAAACCACAACATCTCCAGCCCTGGGGACTGAAATTTTCAATATACTCACAGGAGAAACAGAAAGAGCTTCTTTATGTGTGTCACAGGGTAGTGTTGTGTTGAGGGTCTGAATTTCTTATGTTGTCTCCCTAATTCCTTGATTACTCAGCAGGAAGGAAATAGGCTGTCAGTCAATGGTAAACATAGAGGTCTTAATATCTGATTATTAGGTTGAACAAGAGTAAGAATCATTTTGTGTACTATGAAGAGGTTACTAACTACTGACAGTGTTACTGACAGCCAGCTTTGGTTCATACTGACAGGATATAGATTTATGCTAGCAAAATTGTTCAGTGAAAATGAACATCTTTATTCTCTGTGTTAAAATCACTTTAAGTGTCTCCCTCCCATCTTTCTTCCCCCAGTTTTTCCCCTTCTACTCCATTTTCTTTGTCTCTCATCCCCTTTTTCAACTTCCTCTCTCGTTTCCTTCTTTAGTCCCCCTTCTCTGCTTCCTCTCACTTTCTTCATCTCTCCCTCTCTTCCTTGTTTTCTCTTTCACCTTCTCCCCTACCCTCTTTTAAAACTAAAGATTTAAAAACCTGTCTCAAATTTTACCTGCAACACTTTGTTCTTTGTAGAAAATATCCTGAGAGCACAGATTGTAGTCAATATGTCATCAATTCTAGTACTGGATAAGACATTAATTTTTTAACTATAATATACAACTTGTTATTTTGGGATGGGATGCTTATTACAGGTTGTACATCATTACTCTTGTTTAGCAATTTTATCTAAGAATAGGTGTGAAAGAGTAGTTAGAATTAATTAAAGAGGTAGAGGTAAAGGGCAATCCAGCAGTAATGATATCTGAAGCAACAGTATCTGTTGTATATGAGACATAAATCCTGGAGCAAAGTTTTTTGCTTTTTGTCATAAGCAGCAAAAAAAGCATGACAGAAGCGAAATGGTTCAGAAGAACCAGTAAAAAGCCTCAAGAATTGTGGTTAGTGATATGACTAATCAAGTAAAGAAAATGAATGAGATAAAGAAGACTTTTCTACAGAGTCACAAAAGTGATGGAAATAGAACTGTCATTACAGGTACTAATTAATAGTGAGCAGTATCTCTCAGCTTTGAAGCTAATATAAGTAGGAAGCTTTTGCAACAAGCAGCAGGATTTCATACACCCTGACTTGTCCTGAAGGAATTCCTTATGGCTGCCAGTGGCATAATGTTATCACAGGCTGTTGTTATTATCATCTTGAGAAAATGCATTCAAGAGTTCAAAAACATCTTAGGGAAAAAACATATCATTAACATTGCAAACTATTAAGCACATATATGCAAATCACTAATGGTAGTATTATATAAATCACTGATATATGTAAATCACCTGTTGTCTGTGTCCACCAGGACATGATATTAGTAAGGTTATAACTCTATTACTGCATTAATTTTTTGGTAATGTGACCCAAAAGTTGAGTATACTATAGACCAGTTTCCTTCTGAAGATACAAAATAGTTACAAAAGCTTTTCAACCAGAAAAAACAGGTTCTTGCACCTGGGAGTTTGTTTAGCCAAGAAGCTCTCAAAACCATTCATGCCTCATTTTCAATAACCACTGAAGAGGAGAAAGTTCAAAATATTGTAGAGACATAAATGTTATACCATTGTTTTTAAGAGATAAAGGAGATAATAAATTTATCTTACTGACACTGATCTCGGGACTTGAGCAGCAATGATCTAAAAGACTAAAAATTCACATCAACTAGTAGGAAAACAGGTACTGTTAAATTGACTTTTACACATTAATGCAATATTGATGAAGTAGACATAGATTTCTGTATTCTTGAACTAGGGCTGTGTGGCTTTTTGATTAAGAAAACAAGATGGCATAACTTTAATATGGTACATGTCAAGCAGAATAAACATAGGACAAATGTCGGCCCTCTGAGTAAATACATAGATGGCAAATTAACATTAAACAGGTTTATTTCTGTGGGATTTCACAGAGATGAGCTATTTCATCTGTATTATTTGTGGTATTTGTCAACATTCAGGAGTTAAATGTAGTCTTATAGCTGATAAATTTGTTATTCATTTCAAGATCAGGAAATCAAGAAGTAAGATGATGGGTGATTGTTACAGGGTGATCTGCATCGCCTAGTAAATAGGATTCATGTGCATAAGAATTAGATTGCTCTTCTGGATTTCTCTGTGAGTTAGACATGCAAATCTGAGCCCCAGACTCACTCCATGATCAGCAGAGAGCAGTGTACACCTCCAAAGAGTGGCTTGTCTCATCCTGACAGGATGATGATGATGATAACTATCTTCCCCTCATTGATCAGAAAAGCAACATGAACATTTTGCTTGAAAGTATGGCAATGACCAGTATCAGACTAGTTAACAGTTTGAGAGTTACTAAAGGATAAGGCTACATGCACTAGCATTCAATGCATTTACTAAGTGAAAGTTGAGGGATGATTTTGTCATATGCAAGAAGAGAAGTATAAATACATATATTTTCAGACTGGAAGCAAGGAACTAATTTCTATAGAAAATACCTTTTATTTCACAAATGCTGCAAGGACATTTGCTTTAGATCTTGCATAACATTTTTGTTCCTCTTAAACAAGACTAATCTTCCTTATAACTATGATCATGTGAAGAGGAACAAATTCAGTGAAATTCTTGATCTGCAAATTATAAATCTAGCTGAATGTTCATAGCACACATTTGTCACTCTGCCCATGGCTAACTACACATTCATTTCTCTCTTTAAGCATTAACAGTATAATGAGAGACATACAGGAATAGCAGAATGAGCAATACTGAGCATGACTGCTACACTACAGTAAGACATGTTTGAATTGTTTGTCAGGATTTTACTTCATATGGTGAAACCACCTGTAGTTTAGATCAGACAGGCAAAACTATATTTTTAAACCCCATTTTTTTTCATGTACATACTTTCTACTTCTGTTTCAGAAATACAAAGATGCTTGCCTATGAACTATGATCTTCTATTTTGACCATGCATCCAAAAATCAAGCTGTTAGACAAAATGAATACAGCGTTTCTACATTTCATTTGGTCAAAATAATTAATGTAAATATGATAAAACGTTCTAGTAGTAAACCCTGGGGAACTCCAACCTTAACTGCCTCCAGGCCTTTTACTTCACCCTGTTAAACCCTCCCAGGCATCAAATTTATTTTCACTCATAAAATGTTCCTTTATTAATCTCATAGGTTACCAATACTGTCAATGTGATCCAAAATAGGTTTTTGTTCATGTCAGATTACATTTTCTGATTCCCAGAGAATGCGTCCCCAGCAGGGTCTAGATGGTGATAGAAGCAGGCAGGGAGACCTGTGGTACATCTCTGCCTCACATCAGTCCTCAGTGAGTTCACTTTTGGTTTTGCTACTCCACTATGATAGCTACAAGTGTCAGATCTGAGGACTTCTTATTTTCAGGCAACCGTGGAGTTTTAACACAAGTTTGGTTTTCTTAGGGAGGATCTGCTTGAGCTAACTCCAGCTCCTTGTCCAGGAACTAGAGTACCTTTCCAGTAGACAAAAGTTTCCTTTTATAGGAAAGTGATTTCCTTAAAGGCAGAAGTAAATTACCTCAGCATCTACTAATAAACCCTATTTGCAAGAACTCAACAAATTAAAATACTTTATTATAGTCAGCTATTTATAAGCCTGTGCCAAGAAAAGCCAAATAAAACTGTTATTTGTTACTCTTCAGTTTAGATCTGAAAAGAAATTAATTCCTAATTAATATTTAAGTGCTGCTGACTACTTTACATTGGAGAGTGTAAAGGTTTTTAAAAAGAAGAATCACTGCATATACACAAATATATAGCTTCCATTTCAAATCCCTTTAGAAGACTGGGTTCAAGTAAAAGGTCCTTAGAATGGATTATGCCGGTGGATGAATCAGATGACATTTTCAGAACTGCTTTGGGTCAGATTTTTTAGATGTTTTAATTTTTCCTCTGTTAGGTTTTGCCTAAAAGATATTGCAGCTGATCAGAACTCCAGAAGACACCAGTTGTAATCCTAACTCTGCCAATATCTAGCCTGACCCCATTCAGCTTCCTTGAGCTATGTCTGAACTTTTCTACCTGAAAAACAGAACCATAACGCTGATCTTCATAATATATTCAAAATAGGCTAATGCAATTCCTATAGCTAACCTAGAAATGATCAGTGAGGACAGCATTTACCTTTCCTGACATCCGTGCTACATATGTGCTACTTTCATAGTGTTGGTTTCACCTGACCACAGAGAATCTGCATCTGAAGCAGATACTTGAAGTTTCTTTAAAATCAGTGCCGAGAAATAACCAATCTTAAATCATACTTGATTTGGTTTGGGTTAGATGTGTACTTTCAGATGTGCTTAACAAAGAAAAAGAAATTCCTACAATATAAATTTTTAAAGCTAGAAGATGCTAACACAACCCAAAGTGATTTAGCAGTTACAGTCTCTGGCTCCCAGAGATTTTGAATCCCTTATCCATTTTATATTAGAGTTTTATCTTGATAATTTTGCTTCAGTCTATATGGTCAGAAGATAGTAATAAAATTCTGAGTCCTTGAATACACTCATGTCATGTCACTAAAGCAATTCAAAGGTTTAGTTTCTCCCTTTGGCTAAGAAATAACTGAAGAACAAATCTTCCATGACTTCTCATTTGCAAATTGTAATTGCTTCAAGAATAGAAACACTTACCATGCATTTCTGATATATATTTAAAAAACAACTAAACAAAAAAACCTCCTGACTCTCAGAACCCAGTAACAAGACTCAGACCTCGTAGTTGCAACAAAATGGTTGTGTAGTCTAATTTTTTTAGACTTCAGCTTGATGCTCAACTAAAATTGTGCAAAAAGATGTCATTAAGAATACAATATTGAATTATAATGTAGCTGAAATGCATGCATGTTATATAATTCATAATAAGATTTACTGACTGTAATTGCCATGTACTTTTTATGCCTCCAAGAACTACATGAAGCGTAAAGATTCACTAACCGTGCTGAATTTTAACTATATATCAGAACTAGGGCTATTCAAAACATGGCAGTGTGTCTTCATGAGGGCTCATCTAAGAGCTTCTTTCATCTTGCTGTC
This sequence comes from Colius striatus, assembly GCF_028858725.1. Classification (NCBI taxonomy): domain Eukaryota; kingdom Metazoa; phylum Chordata; class Aves; order Coliiformes; family Coliidae; genus Colius; species Colius striatus. The sequence continues at coordinate 198,953,592 of NC_084759.1, read as the reverse complement.
AAATCAGAGCCTTCTTTTGTGTCTCAAGTTCCTCACAAGTCTAAATATCTGAGCAAAACTCAAGGTCACAGCTAGGGTTCCACCTTGGTCCTATTAAAAGCCTACATTTTATCCACAGAGTTCAGAACCTTAACTTCTGTGGTAGGAGTAATGTTGGAAAAATATCTAGTCTCACATGTAAAGGGCAAGAGAATTCACCTTACCTCACTGGAGTCATCTGAAAGTTGCCTGTTTAATTTAACAAAACTATTTAAGCTCTTTTATAGTTAAAGGAGAGAGAGAGATATTTCTGAAAAGTCAACTCATCCCATAGTAATGAGATTTCTGCACCTATGTTTCTAAGATAAGCTGGACAAATCATACTTTGGAGATGCCTGTCTGTCGACTGATTAAAATGAGAGCCTAGACAATTGGTTTAAGCTTATCAGCTCTTAAATGGCTCTAGTTAGGTGAGACAAAGGAGATCCTAAGGCTGAAATCTAATGCAGTATGCACTCCAAAATTGTGCTTAGGGCAGATACTTAACTTCTGCTTACACAGGAAAAGAAGCTTCAACTTTTATCTGAATTGCACACAAAACTATGAACAAAGAGTTAGAATTTACTTCTGAGTACTGTTATCACACTTGGCACAATAGAAGCTTTGTAATGAGGATTTGTTTTTGCCCTCATAAAAATTTCATTTAATTTCTACTGAAATAATCTTCAAGGAAGAGATTTTTAAGATAAAGCATTTTAATTTATTCGTACTCTCAGTATCACATGAGAAAAAAAGTTTTCAGTTTCTTTCCTTTTTTCAGAGTGATATGTATTAAAATGTTCTGTATTGAAGGGGGACTTCTCAGTTTTGTCAACAGGATATTTTAGATGAGTTAATGGTACATTTAATGTGCATGTTTGTGGGAAATGATAACGTTTGAAAGTTTCATTTATATTGCCACACAAGGATGTAGCTATATCAATATCTATAACAAAAGAAAATTCTTAAGTTTCGACTGGAGTGTTAAAATCAATCTAGTATATATTTGAATGAGAATTTATATATGGGTATGACGAGAAGACTTCTTCCTGAAAAGTTAACAAATTAAAGACTAAAAAGGGAAGACATTCCTGTTCTATCTAAATAGCAGCTTACTGAGGAAGACACCTATCATCCTCCTCCTTTTTTCCCTTTATTTTTGATCAATTTATCCTTTCCTATAGGGGAAGACATGAATATACTTTTCTCACCAAGTGACATGAAAAGGCAGAAAGACGTTGTTGATGAACACAGTAGAAAATCACAGACTTGGAAAGGTGTAAAGAATACACTGCAGAAACATATGGAAATAAAAGCAGTAGTAGTTCCTGTTGGCTTGTTCATAATTTCTTTCTTCAGAGCTCAGCTTGGTTTGCCGAGATTCAGCTAATAGGGACAAATTACCACCAGCAGTATAGCCTACATTTGAGTTTGTATCATCACGGAGAGAAATGTGAAGGCTGTATGGAGCCAGCATGAATTTATAAGAGTTAAAAATAAGCAAACCTTGACTAGTAAAGCTCTGTACCATTAAAAGGCAAGTTGTAGTCAAAGCAGCATAGAACATGCTATCCACTTAATGGGGACAATATTTGCAAATATGTGCAAACTTCCCATGTTAACTAAACCTGCATGATTTAACTTTTCAGGCATGGAGAGGAAAGGAAATACATTGGAATGGCAATATGTTTGAAATCAGATTTAGAATCATGTCTAGATTTGAAATCTACAGGATGCTCAGGAACATAATAAGCTACACTTAGGATAGTTGGCTGTGAAATCGGTTGTCATTTACTTCTAATTTCCCAGGTAAAATGAAGAATATATCAGCTTCCTTGTGGATTTTAGTTTTATGCCAGCCACTAAAATGCCTAAAAACACATATTCTTTTAATGTGATAGAAATAGTAGGAAACAAGATGAAACTCAGTACTGAAAGTTTTTATGTAGAAGCTCAGATGATAACTTCTATCAAATTGATCATGAACTATTTGAATGATAGTTATATCCTATTTTGACAGAAAAGTCATGTCTCAGATCATTTTGAATCTCATTATGGAACAACTGTAACAACTACATATGAAGAATATCTATCTGATGCAAATAGACTGATAAAAACCCATATAGACCTGCAGACAACAAATTTATTTTTTTCAAAGATGGCTCCTTTGTTCAATGTTCTGTGAATTTAACCTGTAAATTTTCTATTAAATAAACATGGAAATGTTCCTTCATTTGTTTTTTGATTATTTTCTTCCTCTTTCTCCCTCTCATATTTTTTTTTCCCATCAAATGGTACAATGTCTATTGAAAACAGGTTTTGTTCCTGTTTTAGTTAATATTCAAGTGCATTAAACAAATACTTTCTCCTGAGAAAAGGAGATTGATAGAATAGTCTAAATTATCTGGAATAAATAACTTTTTTTTAAAAATTTTATTTCAATCCTACTATGTGCATAGAGAAAAAAAGTCTGCAAAAACACCCGCACCCCGATATAGATTTGTTTCCATGTGACCACAGCACAGACTGGGAAGCATGTGGCAGTGTTTCTAATATCATAAACAGAAACATAACTGTTAGTCATAGACATTTTGAATTACTATATTTCCTCCTTCAGGTCTTTGGATTCAATTCAAAGCTCACTGAAGTCAATGGATGTCGCATCATAAAATAATGAGCTTTTATTCATCAATGTAATTCAGAATTTTGCATAAAACCATTCATAGAATAATAATACTTTAGTAAATACTTTAGTAAATTTATACTAATAATTTCTTCACAAAGTGGCATTTGATTGAACATTTTTTTTCTAAATAACTTTAATTATCCAATTAATAGGTATTCAAAATCAAAGAGAATGAAATTGAAGAAAAGCTCAGAAAATGAATAATATCTTGAATGCATTCTCTAATCTCTTTAATAACAAAAGCTCACAACATTTCTATAAGTTTGTTAAGAAAATTTCTTAATTATTTTTCCTACTTCATAAGATTTTTGCTATTATGTGCATTTTCACATCGCTGGGACATTAATCTTGAAAAACCTTGTGAAGTGGAAGGTTTAAGACAATAAAGCAGAAGAGGAAATAGCTACGGATGTCATCTATCTGAATTTCTGTAAGGCCCTTGAAAAGATTCCCCTCAACACCCTTCTCTCTAAACTGGAGAACATGGACTTGATGGGTAAACCGTTCCATGGGTAAGGAATTGGTTAGATGGTTACTTCCAGCGGGTAGTGGAATGTCCAGATGGAGGTCAGTGACAGGCAGTGTCCCTCAGGGATCTATACAGAGACCAGTACTGTTTAATATCTTCATTAATGACATAGACAGTGGGTTTGAGTACACCTGCTACAAGTTTTCAGATGTCACTGAGTGTTGTGATTGACGTGCCTAAGGGATAGCGTGCCTAGAGGGATCTTCACAAGCTTGAGAACCCTGTGAATCTCATGAGGTTCAACAAAGCTAAGTGCAAGGTCCTGCACCTGATTCAGGGCAATTCCCAATATCAATACAGGCTGAGGGGTGAAGAAATTGAGAGCAGCCTTGTCAAGGGGACTTGGGGGTCTTGCTGGTGGAAAGCTGGACAAGAGCCACCAATGTGCAGTTACAAGCCTGACGGTCAACTATATTCTGGGCTATATCACAAAGCAGTGTGTGCAGCAGCTTGAGGAAGGGGATTCTGCCATTCTACTCCACTCTGGTGAGATCTCACCTGGAATCTTGCATTCAACTTTGGAACCCTCAGCAAAGGAAAGACATGGACCTGTAGGAGTGGGTCCAGAGGAGGCCACAAAAATGATTGAAGGGATGGAACACCTCTCCTATGAAGGCTGAGAGAGTTCAGGCTGTTCAGCCTGGAGAAGTAAAGGTTTCAGGGACACCTTATTGCAGACTTTCAATACCTAAATGAGGCTTATAAGAAAGATGGGGACAAACTTTTACTGGGGTCTATAGTGATAGGACAAGGGGTAATGGTTTAAAACTAAAGGAGGGAAGATTTATCTTATACATAGGGAAGAAATTTTTTTGCAATGAGGGTGGTGAAGCACTGGAAAAGGTTGCTCATGGAGGTTGTGGATTCCCCATCCCTGGAAGCACTTAAGGTCAAGTTGGATGAGGCTTTGAGCAACCTAATAGAGTGGAAGATGCCCCTGATAATTTTCAGGGGTTGCACTAGATGACCTTTAAAGTTCCTTTCCAACCCAAACCATTCTATGATTCTAAGATTTTATGATAAAGGGAAAAATATATAAATTGCTTTAAGAATTCAGTTATGAATTTGACAAATCTATAGTATGTATGTCATAAATTTAGTTCTAAGACATAGTCCTACCTTCAGATAGTGAGAAACCTTTGCTAAAGTGTCCAAATCTCTCTATGTATCTTGTATAGATCCCTCTTTATTGAATTGCCGTGTAGTAAGTTTCTTCCCATCTTTGGATATACAATCTGTGTAAGTGCACATAAAAATAATTTTTGTATCTGAATATGTCTTGGATTTGATTTGGTGCACACTTGACTCCCACTGATTTAACTTGAAATTTTTCAGTGCTGTGTAGAACAGGACTTCTGCCTTGGAAGTTCAAAACAGAGGAGAATCTTGGAAGTTCACGGCAGGTGTTCTTCACAGGCCACATGCCAAAGGCTTGAGGATTTTCACAGTATTCCTTCCAGACATTTATCTTCTAATTCCCAAAGCTGTGCTGAGGGTCAACACATGAGAATTTCCTCTCATTCAAGAGCTTTTAAACCAATGTTCTTTGTGATTTTGTGTCTCCAATCTCACCAGGTAGATGGTACTTGACCAACTTTTCATCTCTTCAGGACCTTCATTTTGAGTTTCATCCTAGGTGTTCACAACAACCTGACCCAAGTTGCTTACCTGACTACATGAGGGAACAAGGGCTGTCAATCCAGTTTGAGTCAGGGAAGGAAGGAAGGAAGGAAGGAAGGATGGAAGGAAGGAAGGAGAACTTGGGCTAAAACATCCTTTGGTGTAAATATACATTGGTTTCATGACTTGAGTAAATATCTACATGGCAATGTACTCAGCAAGCGTGTTTCAATCAACAAAAAATACCTAGCTAAAGTGTACACATTTTAATTAGAACTCTAATGAAATCACTTTGATGTTTTTCTTTTTTTTTCTTTTTTTTCCTTGTATCTTGCTATAGCCCTTCCTAAAAATTAATGACCCAGACACTCTCCTCTTGAGTTGCAATAAATGAAAAGGAACAAATAAACAACAAATCTCTGCATCTCCCTTAGAGCCAGTGCATCCTGCAGATATCTCCCAGTGGCTGTCATTAGCCCTAATGGAGAGCAGCTGAGTCCCAGCACAGCTACATTGGTCTTCACCGAGCAGGTACTTGTGCATGAAAGAGGATGTATTTGCAAATATTCCTTCTGTGTTACAAGTGTAAGATATTTAACCATATAGCTGAATTTTGGTGCCACAGGGATAAGCTCAGCCCAAACTAAACTCCAGAAGGTTAATTTGTTGCTGCACAAAGAATTTCTCCTTTCCCCTAAAAAATAAGTGTATAACTTACATGTACACACAGATTTATTTACTTCTGGCATCTAATAGAAGCTAGTTATTTGGGAAATGTTTATACATGGGATACAGAAACAGAGATAGCTCTAGGAAAAAACTTACTCCATCCTTACATGTGTACTTAGCACAGGTAGGAAGATGCATTATCTAAGATGCTTTCTAATCTCTACTGATGATCAGAAAACTAAGGACACATTTCATCTGATCTCTATTATATGTCAAATTGGACACGTGAGGAACTCTTCCTTGAAAACAACTGTTTCTCCAGCGAAGACTATAAAATCATATTCACTTTTAGTTAGATGAACTCCACTCTATTTTTCTAATTTTTGTAAGACTGAAGGTATGTAAAATCTAATCACTTGAGATCACTGTACACCAAGAATTCCAATTAAACTAAAATACAGTTGTTATGAGATCTCTTAATTTTATTTTGGATTGGTTTTGGTCCTTGTATGCACACTGCATATCATATTAGGCCCTTATTCTTCACTGGGATTTTGAGTTACAATCTCTGTATAAATAATAATAGAGACAGTACTGTGGTGAAATATGATGGTGTGGCTCTGAAGACTTCTTGCTATTGAGGCTATATCAAACCATCATCTGATGCAATCTCCTGATCCACATCCTGTCTCAAACAATGGCCAAGAGAAGGTACCTCCTGTAAGAGCAAAAAAGCTGGGCAGAGAACACTATTACCTCTTACACTTCCCAAGGCCAATAGCTTTAGCCTAGGCACTTTAAGAGGTTGAGTTCATTTCCAGATAAGTTTCATGTCTTGCTGGAGATCCAGCTTTAACTTTGTACTGGATCTCCATTGAAAGACAATTTTATCTGACCAAGATGGAGATAGGTAAGTATTCATTTTCTGTGAGCGACAGACACTGACTGGATGCACAGGCAAACTTATGATTCCCTGTGTATCATAATGTACCCTATCACAGGGAAGCAGCAATGCCTTAACTGTGATAACCTGATGGGTTGGTTATCTGAGTTTGATCAAGTCAGCATCCTGGAGAATGAGACAGACCAAACCTTTGTGCAGTACTTGATCTCCAGCACATAGTGCTTTAATAGCTCAGAAAGTCATTAAACTCCAAGCTGACACATGGAATGCCTAGTGGAATTAACCTTCAAAAGCTAATTACCAAAGAGATCAACAAAAGGCAGACTGCATCACTACTGTTGTGATAGGATACCAGAGGAGTGAGTGGTATCCAAAAATGTTGATTAAAAGATCATGATTCACTGGAGACTCCTTTCCTGTCTAGGCAGAGGTTTCTATATATTTACCAAAGACAGATAAATGAAAATCAGGTTTCTAATTATAGCTAGGGTTCTGGGTATAAATGCTGTGATGATGATTTTTTTTTCTGATAGTTTCTAGAAAAGGTTTTCCATGAGATATACATTAGCATGTAGGAAGAATCATCTTAAAGAAAAGGGGTAGGATTACCTCACCTAGCTTTAGGCACTGTCTACAGAGCAAATCAGCGTGAAGCTGAGTCTGACGATATATTATAATAAGTATTTAATGTTACTATATTACACATTATTTTATATGCATTTATAGATTTTTATATATATTATGTATATATGTATGTGTGGATATATATGTATTATAACACCACAAATTACTCCATTTTCTGGACATGACTAGACTACTGTAAGTTTGACCAGTAAAATAAAAACTTCTTTCTGTAATGAAAGAAAAAAGCCTGGTTTTCCTAAATTTCTGCAAATGCCATCCCACTAACAATTGCTCTGTCGTGAGTGAATGCTTTGATTCGTTTAAAGAATCACCATTAGATGTATTAGCAAAGGTGATTTCAATAAAAATTTGTAAAAATAGGACTTAGCAGAGTACAATAGCAAGGTTCAGTCTATTTCTTACTAGAGGGAAGAAACATCAAGAAAAATAGATCTAGAATTAGTTTTAAATTATTTATATAGACACCAGTGACAGAAATGATAAGGAAGACTTTCATTGAGTCCCAAGGTTCGGAAAGGACTCTCTTGCCTTTTAAACTCCTTCTCAAAGAGGAGTTTAGGTGTTGTTGGATCCAGACTTAGTCTCTGACTTGGTGAATGGTTTATGACTAATGGAATTAATACAAATAATAAGGAAAAAAATAAGCTGAAATCAACACAGCGATTTATTTAAAAATTCAGAAATAACAGAGTTCGCACAAAACTTACAACAAAGTTTGTAAACCAACCCCCACATGTATAAACACACGCACAGATAAAGAGGTTAACCTAAGTTTTCCTCTTTGCAAATTTTAATAAATTATTCATAGCAAAAGATCACTGAATCCATGTGAAATCTTACTCTAGTGAATTACTCACTATTCTCCTTCCCTGTTTTTCAGCAGATGACCATTGACTCCTCTTTAGTATCTATTAGTAGATTGTCTTGGAAATCATGACAAACTGCTCCAAGAGGCATGCCAACTCAGGGGGAGCTACTGGGTTACAGTCTGCTGTGATCCTGGAGAGCCCAAAGGGTCTCACTTTGTAGCATCACAAGAGAATTGACTTAGGTCAGTATTTTTTTTATTTTCCCCACAATTCTTGTTGGGTAACTCTTGCTCTTTCAAGAACAGGTTATGATCCAGGCAGCAGTTTAGGTACTGCTCCCAGGCCACAGATTTTCAGGTAATGTTAGGGAGTGACTTATCATCCTAACTCAGTGTACTTGTAGATAGGATAATAAAGTATGAAACTGTCTTAACTCTCAGCACTTGTATCCAAGACAAGAACAAAACATTGGCAGGTCCTGACATCACAAGGTGGCTCAGGGGGTTTGCACCACCATATCTTCTACTAAAATGTAGCCTGAGCAAAACATTGGAAAGCAGAAATCTCAAAGTTCATACCAGCAAAAGTAAAAATTCCCAGTACGTTTGGAACTGCATAGGCTTATAGACTGAACACATTTCCAAAAGCTAGTGTCTGGCTGATGCTGTTATCAGAATTCTGGGAACACATGTCAATTATATAAATATTGTTAAAACAATCTGATAATACTCTCACAGACCATGCCCTGACTTTAAGAGATCATCAGGGAGGACTCAAAACAAATTAGTTCATTTAATTACCTTTCTGAAGTTCCCAAATAAAATAAATGTCTTTTGAATTTCCCCCCTCAGTTTAAGGCTCTTCATAAATGCTATTACATTTTAATTAAAGTGAACTTGTTTTTCCATTTAGTGGTTATTCTAGCTTAATTTTTTTTTTCATTATTCTTACAATTGAATAAAGCTGCTAATTGGAAATTAGTTTGTAATAACAGCTGACAGGCCCCGAGGATCCATTCTGCAAACTAATAGTCTATGGATGCAGAACAATCCATAAGCCAGCATGGAATCAGTCTGTTACCAGAAGTGATCACCTTCATTCACAACTATACGTTGCACACTACAGTGAAATTTTGTTTTGGTGAGATACTCTTCCTTAGAACCTGTGCACAACTGCTTTTCAGATATTGCTTGATTGCTTTGGCCCAGGAAGAACAGGGAAAAAACGCCATTTACCCAATATATTTACACAACAGACATGCATAGCTCATGTTCTGAGCCATCTGGAAATGAATCAGGTTTGATACAGAAGCACAGTAGTTGATTGAATATTGACAGCTTTCAAAACATCAATATGAGTACGGTACTTTGCTAACACAGTTGCACAATATCTGGATAAGAGCAAAGGGATTTGTCTCTTTGAGGCTATTCATTTAGGCTTTTCTAACATTAGCAAGATAATGTTCGATGCTTTCAGTCTATTAATAAGCAAAAAATCCACAATAACTCATTATTGAGTGAAGGCCTTTAAAGGGAATCTTATATTCTGTCAGAATATAAAGTTGCTAAAAGTAAACGACTGAAGACAGATAAGTCAGAGTAGACATTACGAAGTAACTCTATTGTGACCCCAAAAGAGCAAAGACCTCTAGGTTTTAAATTAATTCACAATTTTATTCAGTACTATACTAAAGTGATACAAATTGATCTCCAGGTCTGCATAAAAATAGTACTACTATTTATCAATGTTCATTAACATGCCCTAGCTGGAGGAAAAAACATAATTTCAGAAAATCATTGACTTAAATTACACATTATTTATACCATCTGTCTTCCCCAAGTGAAGAAGCAGAACTGTATCTCTAAAAAAAGATGAATTTTGGTTAACTTTTTTTTTTTTTTTTAAGAAAAAAAAGAACCACCTTTAAACAAAACAAAGTTTATATCTTGAACTTGTGGATAGACTAGTGTATTGTGAGCTTACCTAAAAATCTGGAATTCAAATTCCTTGATTACCAGTTGCCTGTTTGTGGGGATTTATCTTCAGTCTTATGAAAATGTAGCTTTGATGTCACAAAGTTTAAATAAGCACAGATGTTTCCTTAGGTTTTAATTGAATGCAGTGGTGACATTTTTTTCCTACAGTGTGACCCATGTTTTAGAAGAGATTTCTTCAAATAGAGGAGGATTGGTCCCTAAACTTGTTCTCTCTTTCAAATGTTATCCCTAAAAGGTTCAAATTTTTTACAAATGATAAGGAACTGTCAGGATAAGATGTAAATATTCTGTCTCGATAGTAGATAATATACTGAGAGGAAGAAAGCAAGAAGCACAGAACAATAAATCTTTCATTCTTTAATATTTTTCTTAATCTAATCATTTGAAAAAGATATGTTTCAGTGATAATGAAACTCAGTTAGTTTGTATTTTATCAAGATAGGAGTATGGAATTTGTTATACTACCTTTTAAGCAAGATCCAGTGTCTATCGTACAATGGAATTCCTAACCTGGGAAATTTGAAGACTGTACATTTGGCAAGATTTATTTTGCAAAATTGAAGTGATTTGCAGAAATGTTGGCTGATAATCTAACAAGGATATGTAAAGAAAAGGTAATGAAGTAGATTAAAACGCTTCTATTCATGAGTCTTGATTCTTAAAATGCCCCAATGCTTTCAGCTTCACTGGAACAACATTTGAAACACAGTCCAGAGCAGCTGATAAAGCTTAAGGAATGTAAATATGCTGAGGGAATTTTGAAAATGATTCTGTCAAAAACAATTCAAAAGACTTAACCTGGGTGTGTGCTATAACTGTATTGTGGAAGTGAATTTACAAAGAGACTTGAGAGTATATTTTCTCTGCCTTGGGAGAATATCATCACACCAAACAATAACTCTGTGAAACAAAAAGAAGAAATGTATATTTTCATTAAACAAGCTCCTTACATGATCTGTAAACTCACGAGTGGCACTAGAATCTGGTACTGGTAACATGCCTGGCTGGAAAGGATGTTCTACATCCTCCAATACAGTGTCTACCTTCTGGTAGTACCAGCTACACCCACACCATTGATAGCATGTAGCTGTCCAACTTGGGTTTACAAATTTCTAAGGACGGAGGTTACACAACTTCTCAAGCTCTATTCTTACCCCAGCTAAGGAAAGCTCACTGAGACCAGAAACATAAGACTGTATAACGCAGAAGGGCATGAGTACCTCTATACTTCTGAGATGCTCACACTTCCACTTGTAGTGAAGACCCAGACTAGAGAAAATATCCATAGTGTCTGTTGTTGGTCCTGAGCTTAGCCTTGGTGGTTGCTGTGTCATGGGTGGTGGAGAGGCTGGTGAGTCATTCAGGCTGCCTACAATCTGTCAGAGCTGTGAGCTCTATTTCTGCACACAGCCAACAGACAGAAGAATTCACAAAAGCTAAATTTGGCAGTCATTACTGGAAGTCTCAATACAGCCCTCAGTTGATTAGGCAACCCAGTCTTTTGAACAGAAATGACTAAGGGCCATTAGTCTATGAGAGGCAAAGAAAGTCAACTTCTTAAACCCAGAGGCACAACGACTCTATATAGGTTTCAAGATTGGTTTGTCTGAAGTAAGTAATCAAGAAAAGAAAGAAGTGATTTACTAGAGGGTTTAAAATAGAATAGCTTTGCTATAAACAATAGCTTAACTCTTTAGAACACCTTGTACCCACATTGTACCTAAGACAAACTTTGCATAATAGAGTTCACTTCCACAAGATTAGTTATGAACCCCCCAGAGGGAAAAGTAAGAAAACAACAAGTAGAACAGGCTTTCATCATCATTTATAAAGACTTTAAATGTATGTTTAAAACAGTGAAATGTTACTTACCTCTATTGTACCACACTTTCAAGTACAGAGCTTTGATGAATATATCATTTAGCTTTTTAGTATTATTACTGGTTATGGCCTTCCATGTAGTGACTTGCAGCATTTCAAAATCCTTCATATTTTCCCATTATCATACTAACTGCAACATTAACATTTTTGATTTCTAACTTCCCCTAATTAAAGTAGCAAAAAGCCATGAATGCAAACATATTTAAAATCAAAGATCATTTTGCCAGTCAATTTCAATGCTGGTTCCTCTATTTAAACAGTAAATTTAAAATGAATATTTATGCAGACTAAATCAACTAATGAAATCATGTAAGAAAAGCTAATTAAGTGGACTTGTCAAAAGAGAATGAGAGCTAAACACAGCAGCCCTTGATCCCAGAGAATAAATCTTGACTTCTGTGATTAGTTGCTCTGCTTTACTTGTGGAAAGGATTTGTGGCATCAGACCCAGCAACTGCTGCTCGATCCTGGAACTCAGACTGAGTATGTACACTTTTGCATCTCTATGATAGATGTAGAAATCCATGTATAGGTATCTCTAAAAGCAGCTAGATTCCAAAGTTAAAGTTATACATGCTATTCAGTGTCCAAACAAAAATCTTGGATTATTGGAATATGACATCATTTGCCTCTGGCATGAACCATGACACATTGAATTTCAACTGGGAAAGTCTATTTTTTTTCCATTGTCCATTTTTTTTCTCATTCTATTTTTGCTTCAGATACATCAGCTATACTAAAGAGTTGCATGATGCACTCTGAATTGGATGCTGTTCTGTCAGAGATCATGCCTGCTACAAGGAGTTCAGAGCATGTATTGCATTCCAGTTTAAGCCACTGACCTTATGAAGATCCATGTGTGATTGTACTGTGTAAATCCATTTGGATTTTACACAGGCAAAGTCTATTGATTAAGCATTAAGAAACGTGAATGAATCATGCAAGATTTTAACCCGAGTTCCTTCTGCTATCTTGAAGAATCTGTCCAGGGGTGAATGCTGATGAAATTCTAATAGCTCCAAAGTACATTCTGCTCTAAGAATTTTTCAGTTTAGACGTCTAGCTTAAAACAGTCCTATAGGAATCCTCAACATTCTGTAGAGAGAAAAAGCACCTGTATGGTTTGGTTTACCTTTCACTCTCAGGTCAGAGTGATGTGAAGCATTTCTCTACTGAGGTCAGGTAGAGCTCTTGGGGTAAACGTAACTGTTAGCTTTCACTGAATATCAAAAGTATGATGGATACAATCAGATGAGTTTATTACTCTAGACAGGAGCACAACAGTATCCTCATAAAGATGTCATATACTGTTCAGACTGGATAAAATTTTGGGATGGGTATCTAACATAGCACCTTGTCAGCTCTCCTGGATGAGGTCAGAGAACTGGAGAAAACAAACTGTAAATAGGTAAAAGGTTGAAGAGGTCAATCGTCTATGTAAATTTTAGAGTCCTCATCCAGTACATGAATTGCTCCTCCAATTTCCTTGAAATTCAATAGTCAATTAACATGTAGAAGAATTATGTGTTTAAAATGAGTCTCTAACTCAAGTCATGTTTTGTTTTTGTTTTTGTTTTTTTCCAGGAAGGGCAGTTTATATACTTGACTTCCAACTTGTATCTCTTGCAAAGAAAGGATATAAGTTTGCCGGCACTTTAATTCTCTTCCAGTGCCTCTGTAGGATTCAAGGGGTCTATGTTCATTAATGTTGTCCCTGTTTATGACAGGATGCCTGACAGATATCCAATATAGTGCTTCAGGTGCATTTCTAATTAGGTGTACAGAGTTGGATGAGTCTACTTACATTAACAAACCAAATGCTAAAGTAATTGTGTGATATTTTTCTTTAAACACAGATCTTCTACAGATATCTTAAAGGGATGTTTCCTACTATATCAAGGAGCTCAACCAGGTGCAAATGGATTTTTGGAAGCCAATCCTACTTTCTCTTTCATTGCCTACATAAGTAGCCTTAAAATGAACTTATTTTTTTTTTCATGTTTTGAGCATTTGAAGTAAGACAAAATTAATATGAACCTTTATGTTTCAATAAAAAACTTACTTCCTATATCTCAAAAACAACAATTTAGATAAACCTGTAGCATAATTAAGCATTCTTAGTGAAAAAAAAGCAAAATATTTTATTCAGTACTTTCTCATATTAGTATACAAACATGACTACTTTCACTTGAACTATGGTTCTCCATCAGAAAATTGTCTTGTGTGTTCACATATTTGTATATTAGTACAGTTATCTGACCTCTAAAAGTGGTAGGCATAAAAAAATCATTCTTCCCAGTTTCTTAAATGTCTGTCAGAAAAAGGAGCACTCTATACATGTCATTGTGTGACTATTTTTTGATTTACCTATCTTACGTGTCTCTATATAGTATAAATATAAACTATTTGTGAACTACTTTTTAGAAACGTTTAATTTTTTGTTTGGGTTATTTTTTGACAAGTAGGATGGCAGTAATGGGGCTTTTAAAGGGAAAGATTTTTCCCACTGAAATTTCTTAATGATTATGTTAAGTTTCAGATGGTTAAAAAAGTGAAAGCAAAATAACCCATGCTGAATAAAAAGGAAATTGACTTACACTCAGTTCTTGGATCATTTAATTTTTTTAAAAAAAGTGACTCTGTTCTATCTGAAGTTCTTCAATGGACTCCTCTCTTTTTACCTTTTCACTTCCCCACCAATATCTCAATATCCTTCTGTCAATTTCTTATTAAATATGATTCTTTGAAACTATCTTCTGGATCCCTCTCACCTCGTTTTATACATCTGCATCCATGCTTCTTACCTGCTTTAATATGAACCTTTTGTTGTCATTATATAATCCTACTTGGTTTCTTAGTGTGAACTAGTTCACTGCAAGTATTAATTCCTCTATGGTGGAAAGACTCTAGTACCTCAGAGGTTGTGACATTGAGATGCATAATGCTCTTAGGAGGATTATAGACCTGTGAAATTTACAGATTACTGCAGGACCACTGTCTACAAAAAAAGAAAATCAGATAAATCCCCTGTAACAGCCACATGATTAGAAAGTAGAGATTTACCACAAGAGGAACCAAGGTTGTCCTCATGTATTTATAACATTTGCACAGAAGGAACCCAAACTGTAGCCCATGTTCATTAAATTTATACTTGAGCATTACCAAGTCACTTGGTAACATACAGTTGATCTGAAAGAGGAATAATCACATATTTTCATGTGCCAAATTAGGAGAGAGCATTATGTGGTGCCCATGAGATCTTCTAGGACAGCCCTTATACTGACTGTGAAGGCACCAGCAAAACTGGATCTTGCTAAAGGTCCATCAGTACAAGTTACCTATTGTAAACTTGACAGTGAGGTTTCTTCTATTTTCTGTCATACAGGACGAGGTTTTGAAAGTCTTTTCAGATGTCCTAAAACTGAATGGGTCTTCTCAGGAAATCATAAGCTTAGCTCTTATTCATATACAGTGTATATCCACTTGAATGAAACCTGTTTCACCAAATCAGCTTAAAATAACAGAATTAGTATTATAATCTATTGCAACCTAGTATGACTTTGGACCATTTTTGAGCAGGGGTTGGACTGGATGACATCCAGATGTCCCTTCCATCTTGACTTTTTGTGTGATTGCATGATTTAAGATTTTAAAAATAGAACATCAAGTTTAAACAAATTGATTTCCTCCTGCTAGTTTAGGAAAGTTTCACCTTAACTTAAGCAAAATTAGATCTTCCTTACACTGTGTTCATATAACCACCTCTGTTTCTCAAGAAGCAAGGGAAAGGAAAAAAACCAACATTCAGCTCAGCAGCTCAAGTTTAAGTTTTTACTTCCCTTTTCACTTCTTGTGCAACCTTAAATATCTTTGTATTTCAGATTCCCACAAATAAAATGGTAAAAATTATTGCTTTTCCCCAATGTTGATATAAGGGGAAAAACATAAAAGTTTTTTAGATACCACAGTTATGGAAACCATGTATTTATGGCATAGACAAAAGCAAAGCTACGTTGGTGTATCGCTCTATACAAACACATATCTTTAATTCTAGTGCTGTAAACTTCTGTCCACAGTTGAAAGCTGGAAAGGGATTGCTTCCCCATGGGGCAGATAAAGGCAGCAGCAGCACTTTGGAACAAAGTGTTCCATGCTGGCGAATGCAATATTGCTCTCTGTAAATTTTGCAGACATGAAAAAACAGGTTTATGGCAGAGGCAAGAGATATCTCCAACTGCCTTGACTTTGCTTCCAAATTGCAAGGAGGTTCTAACATGGCATGCTGAAATGAACATATCTCAAAGAGTATGATTTTTGACACAGCTTTGCCTCACAAAAATTTTAAAGGGCAATATGAAAGTCTGAGGCAGAACACACTCTACACACAGAAAAAGGGCTGACTCAGACTAGGTAGGAAATAACTTTGCTCTAAGAAATCAGATCAGCTAAAAAAATTGCATTTGAATAGTTTCTTAACACCTCTGGTTTCAAGGCACAAGTTACCTAAAGATTTATTGGTGTGATAAGTACAGATCTCTACTAGTCTGACAGTAATTTGAAATTTGCAGACTCGACTGGAAGGGAACATGAAGCAAAGTAATGCCATAAAAAAATCAGACCAGATAAGATTCCCCATGTAGTGAAAAGCATCTGAATGATAGGTGCAAAACAGCCTTAAAAAAGTCTCATGGGTCTATTTCCACCTAAGATCACGTTATCTGCATCAGGAGGTCCCTGTATAGGCATGAAAGTTTGTGGTTTAAATTCATTTTTCATGTTTAAAAGTGCTGAGACCACATATCTCATTACCATTGCTAGGAGACGTGGGTACTGTGCATCTCTGAAAATGAGGCCACTTATTTTAGGCACCTAAATATGTTGGTCCAGACATCCCTGTGCCACTCCATAAGATGCAAAGCAGCCACATACCTGTCTTAGTTGGTCAATTATGATGAGATACTGGATTGAAGTAAAAGCAGCACTTGTGAAATTAATCTGCTATAGTTTTGAGATATTTTCCACTGTACTATAAAATGCTTGCTAGATATGATGGATTTATCACTGAAATGTCTGGAGTTGGGGAAATGATCCAAAGGTGTTAAAGCTTTGGACAGAGATAAGTAACCTGCCATAACAGATTTAGCAAGTGATCATGCAAGCCATAGGAAAAATACTTAGTCTTTCTGCAGAGAAAGCATGTTCTGTTTATAGGAATGCTGTATTACTTGCTTTTGGATAAATTCAGAAGATTCAGTGCCACTTGTGTCCATAAAAGTACCTTTAAGTATACCTTTTTAGTACAACTGTGTTGCCAAGTCTCATTGCTTTACTGATATTCAAAGGATATTTGTTGTTTTGTAGAAGTACCTAGGTTAGTCTGAGTCCTGGGAATTTTTCTTTTGCAGGAAAAATGCAAATTTCTAGTAAGCACTGTTTGCAGAAGAAAGCCTGAAACAGTGTCCTAAGGCAAATATAATTCATGTGAAAGATGTGCATAAACATATAGATATGCATATATTTATATACACACATATGCTAATGATATCAAGAGAAATATGATTCACACTGGAAGTATGATTAAGAAGTTTGATTTAACAGGATTGTTTCACTGAGAGTTTTTTAGAGAAGGTAGATGTTCTTTTGGGGAACATTTTTCCTGGCATTTTTATTGAAAGCAAGATGATGGCTTCTGATTTGACCACAATATAAGTATTCATATTAGGATGTCTATATCACTGAAAGTAGACATGAATGAATGAAATGGCATTCTACATTTAAGAAGATGTAATTTTTTTGGCCTGAAATACATTAAACCTAGCTACAGAACTTAAAATTACATGTCCATCTATTACACAGTTGTAATTATTGAGAGACCTTGCCGTCTTTGTTATGTCAGAAGTATTAAAACCTCAGCATAAAAAAAAAATTGTGCATAAGATCATTGAAAAGATTTAAAGGTTTCTTATTAGAGATGCTGCTGGTATTTTAATGTAAGTCCTATCACTGGACACTAGAGAAAAAGGGCTGCCCCATCCCTCTGATGTATACTTTTTAAATGCTTTTAAGGACTGAGGACCCCCCTCAGTCTCCTCTTTTACCAGCCGCAGTTCCCACAGCTTTTGCTTGTGTGAAAGATGTTCCAGTCCCCTGATCATCTTGGTGTCCCTGTGCTGGACTCTCTCCAGCGGTTTCCTGTCCCTCTTGAGCTGGAGAGCCCAGAACTGGACACAAGACTCCAGATGAGGCCTCAGCAGGGCAGAGTAGAGGGGAGGAGAACCTCCCTTGACCTAATTCTTGTGATTTTCATCACAAGAATTAAAAAATTACCCCAAAAAATCTTGAAATACAGACTTGCTCTTGAGGCACCCAAGGATGCCATTGGCCTTCTTGGCCATGAGAGCACATTGCAGGCTCATGCAACATCATATATCTGGAAAGAAAAAGACATTGGTATGGTAATTTACACAAGAAGAAATTAATCTTTTATATCATTCCCATGGTATCACCTTGAGCAGCTAAGCATGTCCATACTTAGGGATTTTTTTCACTGGAAAGATTAAGTGTTGCTAATTTATTTTCCCCTTATTGATCAAGTGGCTGCAAAATCTGAAATATCTACAAGATATTTGGTCATTGGTCACTACATCAAGAAAATTACTTCAGTTTTGAAGACTGAAGAAGACTTTTGAAGTTTTGAAGAAAGAAAACGAAAACAAGGCTTTGAGCTGGTGTAAGACTGTAGCATCAAAATATCAAAAAAGTATAATCTCCAGCAAATTAGCAGAAATTTATGGGAAAATTAAAAGAAAAAAATGGGAAAATGCAAATACTAGGCCATGTGGATGTCAGGTGATTTTCTGTACTCACAGAGAGTGGAAGAGTATTCCAACTATTAGGCTACTTTTTCTCAATAAGAAATTGATTCTGTTGTGTCTTTTAATGACATGCCACTGAAGCATTTTTATTTGTAAACTGGATGGTCTACAGTAAATTCTTTTGAAATTGTAAGACACCTTACTGAATATATATTTCTTAATTTGTTTTCAATTTGATTACATTCCATATTTTTTGCCATGTGTTGTGCTAATGTGCAATGTAGATTTTTTAATTGCATTACATTTGTGTTTCATTTTATTACATTTCTAATAGCTTTACTATTCAAGACATTGGAAGCTATTTTTAGGTTTCTAAATGATGGTATTAGAAGGTAATGTAATATTGAAGAGTGTCAGGATAGTCCATAAATTAGTTAAGAAGCCAGATGGGCAACTGTACCAAACTCTTAAGGATTTATCATTAGTATGCAGTTCTGCAAACTGTCTTCTATCAGTCACTGGAAAAGTCCAAACAAGTTTCCACTTTTCAGTATTGTAGCAAAGGCAATTTCCATATTCAAGCAATGACATTTTCTTCTTTACCTTTTGTGTTATCTAAAATGACCTTTCTGGTTTTACAGCTGTCTCAACTATGAATGCAAGTCAATGAGACCCCATGTAACTATCTTTTTTTAGGAGGTGAGGTGTTAAATGAAAGAATTGCAAGTATGTAGCCAGAATTACAAGAGGATTTAACAATGTCATAAAGCCAAGAAGAAGGCCATATTTCCATCTCTGTCACTCAACATTTTTCATGCTTAGTAAACTGATGAGTAAACTTATTCGCTTCAAAGGTGGGAGTCTAGTTTTCTGTATCAGAGGATAACAGCTCACATTATATTCATATCTCTCTGCCACTTTCTGATAGAGCATCACTTGAGGGTTTTTGAAGGAAAGTTTTTATTGCTTTGATATCCCTGCCCACCAACCTGTAATTTTTGAGATAATGAGAAAGACTATTTACATTTTTACAATTTAAACTTGTGGTCTCCATGTAAGACTGATTTCCAGCTATTACTTGTATGACTACTTTGAGTGGATACATTCCACGTTCTTGTTTATACATTGTTATCTAGGCTATCATAGAGAAAAAGGAATAATGATTCAGGATTACTATATGCTTTCTTCTCCACAAATGTAAACTATTATAGGATTGCTTTGTTGCAGGAAACAAGAAAAAGAGAGAGATGAGGGTTTGTTTTCATAATCAGCATGAACTCATTCACTTTTTTTTCAGCCTTTATTTTTGGCACATGACAAGCCTGAACTAGACTGAATTCACAGACGCCTGTGTAGTTTTTGGCTGGATTATTTTATTCCTTCCCCATTAATATTGTCTTAGAATCTATTTTCCTAATAGTTTTAAACCAGAGGTAGTTAATTTCCTAGGTTCACCCATTGTCCTTAATTGTGAAGGCACACTATAGACAAATTAAACAGTTTTGCAGTAGAGATGGATATACCCACCATGTCTTGGTATAACGTGCATTTATAGTCGTAACTGGTGTCTTTGGGGTTTTGTTCTGAGCATTAACTCTGAAAATTCCCATTCTTACTTCATATGACCCAGACAGAGTATTTTGTTTCCTCTTCTTGGACTGAAATGGATTAAAAATAAAACTGGCCCTTTCTCAGTAGATCATTTTGACACACTTGTGGCCATTCATTCAGTTTCCAACTCTCTCCTAAACTTGTATTCAGTTAGGAAATTACATGTTAATAGCTGCAAAAGTAATACTGATATTTCATAGGAAGGAAGGAGTTGAGCTGCTCTTGTTACTCCTGTTTCTGGCAATGACACAATATCAGCTACAGCTCACAAAACTGGGCAAAAGATGAAACATCACCCAACCATGATTAGATCGGACCCTTCTTTTCTACTGAATGCATTGACAGCCCTTTTATTATCTACGGTTCATGCATCAGTGTTTTCCCATTTTTCAGCCTTATAGGACACTCCTTAGATGCACCTGTAATACACTTTTAATGTTTATATTGGGATGAGATGATTAATTTCAAAGAGATGGCTGATTCTCTACAATAACCACTGACCTTACAAAAAGGCTTTTAAGCAACTATCTGGGATAACTGTCTTTATTTTGTACATATTTAAAGTAAGGTAAGAGGCTTCTAAGCCTGCATCACAGATTGTGGTTTAAACTCATGTCTTAACTGTCAGAAAACAATTTCAAAAATGAATGCTGTTCACTGATTTCCCCCTAATAAATTGAAGGAAGAATGCAAGCAACGAAAAGGGTATCCACAGCAACTCGATTAGCTACAAACAATCTCTTTGTAAGCCTTCATTTTTAATTGCTTTGGTATCCCTAGCTCCTCCTCCCTCTCCCTCCATCAGACTTTAGTTAAAGAAATATAAATTAAGTTAGACTCTTTTATGTTTTTATATTTAAAGATAGTCAATAATAAACTCTCCCCCTTCCTTACCAGCTCTTGAATGCAAATTCTTTTGCAGTAAGATTGACTCAAAGTTACCTCTGAGAGATGTACTTTGTAATTGCCAAGAGATGATTACTATAGTAAGTAAAAAGCTTGTTGATTTGTTTTGATTGTTCTGTTCTGATCAACTGAAAAATAATAATAAAAGAAAGAACTGTTGATCTAAGGGCTTATTGAATATTATTAGAAAGAGTGCAACCAAAGCAAAATCAACAGCCTAACTTAATTAGCACTCAAGTCCAACAGAAACAAGGATAGAAATTTTTTAACAAGTTTAAACAAATTTGCCAGTTTCTTTCTCCCAGTTCTCTAAAAAAACACATCAGCATTCACATCCACGGATGATACCTTACCATGATGCTGAGGAAAATAGCTGGGCCTTAAATAATATCTGCATGTCCAACGAGTGCACAAGGTCATTGAAAGTTAAATGATGAAGCATTTCAGAAAAGATTCCTCTGAAAAAAAAAAGTAAACAAAAATTCAATCTCTAGTAGAGATTCTCTGGCTCAATACAGGAAGGTAGTAATAATATCACAGAACGGGTTAATGGAGAGCATTAATGTAAGGTTAATGCAAGGACACAATCCAAAACTATATAAAGCTTCTGAACACAGATACTTGTTGAGTCTGAAATTCACTGATGCTTGTGAAGAGTCTGCCTGGTAAGTTTAGTAGTATGTTGAGTTACTGGATGTTAGGTAGGCAGTCCAGAAGACTCTTTATAAGCATAGTTAAGGTTGTCATGGTCTATCTCTCCATGTTTTAAGAAGAGGAAGGACTTGTCACAGTGCGGTATTCCTCTTTGATGATGTCACTCCATCTGCTCTCTTTTCTTACAAAAACTGATGTGCTCAGCAAAACAGCTCATGAATGATAATGGCAGAACCAACATTACCTTAGGAGTCATCTCATAAACATAAATCTATGTTAGCCTTTTGTGTCTGAGCTCCAAATTACCATAGTTTTACAGAGTAGCTGTCATCCTTGTTGAAATCAATACTATATTCAAGGCCATGGCTTTCCAGGCTATGAATGAAACTAAGTGGCATAGTTTAGACCGTCAGCAGGTCTAAACTGACATATCTTCTGATTCCTGTTGCCAAATAATTCACTGTTACTAGTTGTGATTTTAACAGACAATCTCTTAAACTACAATCTGTACTAAGAAGTAAAGGCTTTTTAATCCTTCATGGGCTTTCATGGAATAATGCCTCTTTTGCAACAGTAGACTCAGGACCCGTCAGTCAACTTAATACCCAGAATAATAATGCTTGACAGTGTATGTTCTCATCTCAAGAGCAGCCACTTACCTGCATAAATCTGCCATATAGAGATGAGAAATAGATATATACCCAAATGGCCTTTCCTTGTGAAAGGTTAGCTTTTGAAAGGATTTCCTTAGTCCCCTGGAGTCTCAGCAAAAGACAGCAAAAGACAACATTGCAGAACTTGTCTTTTGCTTTTTAATTAAAGTGTGCTGCTCACTTTGATGAAAATACATTTTCCTCATGATTAAAAAGCTCTTTGATTAAATCATTTGCCAAGATAAGTGGCCTGTAATAATAATAAATTATTTTTTAAATAAATTGCAATTCAATTCTACATGGTAATTGACTGATATCTGGAACACCTCACCCAGCAGTTGAATGTGTTGCTGCTATTGGTCAATCTGGACCTCCTTCAAGGCTGATTATGTATTGATCTTATTCTATAGAGAAAGAAAGAGGAAAAATACCAGTCCAAATCAGTGCTAAGAGACCCTAGGTCTCTCAGCTAATCTTATAATCTGAAATGCAGGAAGGTACAGTACAAAGAGAGATGAACTATTTTGATGGAAATCATCTCAACTTTAAAAGCTCAAGAGCACTATAAGTTGAGCGTTAATCTTGAAAGAATAAATCTTGTTGTATGATTTCTAACCACCTCAGGTTCCTCATATAATTTTCTCAATTGTATTGAACTGAGATAACAATGAACAGAACAAGCTTATGTCTCTAAGCTATGATAGGCATGTTCCAAGGTGCAAAGAACATTGTTGGTCTGCTTAATGATGCATGAGAAGTTTGTAGAAGAACTGGAAATAAACCATGTCTTTCTCTAGTTTGACTAGACTGTTTTCTTTATTACTTAATGGAAAGAAAGGAGAATATTTACACAATAAAATATAAACATGTTCCATCGGAAATAGATTAGAGAAATTGATAATCTGACATCTGAGCTGCATGTATCTTGATGGTCCTTGGGGATGGAAAAATTAGGATCAAAAAGTGTTTTAATGGTAAAGAGAAATTGCACCCCCTTCCTCCTTCTTTACTATCAGAGAGGAGATTGTAATACTTGCCAGAAAAAAAATACCACTTGGTTAACTATGTACTAAAGTCTTTGGCCTCAAAAACTATTGTTTGGTTTTGCCCTGAAGTTCACGTTCTGAAAGTTCATGTGAATAGTCATTGATATGTCTCAGAACATTTTTTTTTCTGTAATCAGTAGACTGTGCTAAAAAGTTCATTTGTTATATTAAAATCAAACTCTATGGTTTAGAGATCTCAGCTCATCTGTAAATTAATATCTTCCTTAAGCTTGTTTGATCCTGATGTTTTTGAAGTAAAGGCCACAATATATATGAGTGACAGACTTTTATCCCCATGAGGCTTAGCTGAAGTCACCAAACTGTGACCTGTGCTAGATAAGAGTCAGGTACTTTGGCGGTAACAGATAATGAAATACTGGACTGCTGGATCAGCTGACTTCTCTGTTCATCAGCCTCAGTTAAAGGTCAGATGACAAACCTCAGGTGACAAGAGAGAAAGAAATTCAATCCATTTTTTTCCCTCATTTCTTCAAATGTGAAAGTAAACAAGGTAAATATTTTGTTGCAAGTAAGTATTTAAATGCTGCTGTTATAATTTTTTCTCATATTTAGACATCAAGTAATTGCAGAATGTCCACTTAATATGTAGTATTTTTATGTCTGTTTGCAACAGGCTAATTATATCAAAATGCTCTGTGAGCAAAAGCATGTTCATAAAATCTCTTTTAGGCACTGATGACACATAAAAAAGCAGATGGGATTCCAGCAAAATCCTCAGGTCACAAATAAAAGTGACACAAATCAGAAAGACTCTTTTAGCTGAGAAAAGCATTTTTAAAAAGAAGTTTTAAATTACAGGCATTTCCCAGGAAAAGGATCATTTAGAAATCTCAGTCTCTCTGAATTGGTCTTGAAAACTCATTCTTAAACATGATACTGAGTTAACACAGCACATCCTGTGCTGAAACCAGTGAAAACTGAGAAACCTTAGCACTTTTGCTGCTCTACTCCATATAGAGCAGCAGGGTTTCAAGGTGCTCTCTTGAGACTGACAGAAGTCAAGTTTCATCCTGGATCTGCCACTAATCCAATTTGAGCAAGCTACAGCCACCTTTTATTGGTATTTAAATGATAGATTCCCCAGAGGATGGCTGAGATTGTCACAGCACAAGGGATCTGAACACATTTCCCAGGACACTGAAGCTCCTAAGTGAACCTGACACTATTTCCTACCCTCAACCTGTCAGAGAGGGTCTCTGGGCTTTAGGGTGGTGCAGACTCAGAAAACAGTCCAGGATCTGCATGCTGCTGCTTATGTATGATCCTCATTTTACATGTACCGTATCTTTTTGCTACTAGATGTTGGCTATCTGCGCATGCAGCTGATATTTTCTTTCGCTTGACTTATTCAAATATATACTATCACATGCAGGCTGGCATAATAACTTTTTTCCCTAAATTAAGATGTCCTCTTTGCTTTAAGAGGAATGTGCTGATGACTGAACATAATGAAACCAATTAATAATCCTAAAATTGGCTGCACATTTTAAAAAACTGCTTTTTACTGTGTTATTTTTTAATAATGAGGAATGTTGTAGACATATAAATACTGAAAAAAAAAAATCACTATTTTCATTTATAAAATGTCATTATCATCTAATACTAGTGGAGGTACAATTGCTTAAATCTTAGTACAGTGAAAAAACCCACCCAATTGACATATAGTAGTTTTCAGGCACCATGTATACTAAAGCTCATTTGCAAGACATATTTGGTTGATATATGCAAAAAAACTTTACATGTCTATATACCATGACCAGAAATAAAACAAGGCTAGGAGCAGAACAGTTTTCACACCAAATCAAGAAATTATTTGAAGATAATTCTCTTCTCTTCCAAAAGCATCTTATATTCTGTTCCTTAAGAAAAATATAAGTAAGAAAAAATTATTTTACTGTGAGAGTGAGGGAGCAGGGGAACAGACTGCCCAGAGGGATTGTGGAGTCTCCTTCCTTGGATGTCTTCAAGACTCATCTGGACATGTTCCTATGTGACCTGATCTAGGTGAACCTGCTTCTGCAGGAGGATTGGACTAGATGATCTCTAAAGATCCCTTCCAACCCCCACCATTCTATGATTCTATGAAAGAAGCCAGCCCTATAGAAATGGGACTCCTGGGATGTGGAAAAGAATCAAAGCTAACAAGAAACAACATTACTTCCTTAGGAGTTGAAAGAAACCAATATAAAAGCAAGTGTGTATGTAGAGTATCTGAAAACATGTATCTTAAAGTCTTTTCCAAAAATGGAAGGTATGCAGGGAAAAATCTATCCTTTGGTTTTAGCTGACAGTGGAATTCATTGCTGACTCAAAAAAATCTATGACGATATGTTTTAAATATGCACCTCCAGTCCACTGATCAACAGTGAGTAATGTTTTTGTGCTAATTAGGAGTGTGTTGATAATAAAATTTTTTAAAATCCCAAAAGTCCTACCAAGAAAACTGTTCACCACATATACTATAGAAATGACTGTGTTCTCAATATGACACCACCTTGATGGGAAGTGAGATTTCTATAAAGAGGCTGTCCTCAGTATGCTGACAGAGATAGGAATAAGTTAGGCTGTTACAAGTTCTAAGTGCATGTCTGAAGATAGCTTCAGGTGTTGGAACTTGAAATTAGTAGTAGATGTGTATGTTTTATTAGTTTGTGAACTACTGAGAGTGAGGGATCTGAAAGCATGTCTGGCAGATACTTTAAGTAAACACCTCATTTTAAAGAGATCTAGTTTATGGAAGCTATCTAATTCCTGTATTTTGTATAACCCTGCTTTCTCTTTCTGTCTATAACTCAAAAGTACTTAACTGAGACCCATTTGACATTAAATTACATAATGGTTGCTTTTATTTCCCCAGTTAATTGGTGGACCAACACTTTCAAGAATGTCATGTACTTATCTGCCACACCTCATTTGCTTTGCCTTTCATTCTTTATCTGAACTACTCCATTATTCTTCTCATTTACAGATCTGGGGTTTATTGTCTTTAACCATGAAATATTTGTGTAAGAACAATTCATATGTGTGAAATAGTTGTTTCTAATGGCACAAGTTCTGAGGAATACCACGCTCTTACAGCTTTGAGGATTACTGTACTAGAGCAGTCCTCTGACCTTCAAAGTTTCTCAGGCAATCAGTAGTTATTAACTTCAGCAGGAGTCCAAGACCTGAGTATTGTGGAACAGGGTTTGACACACCTAGCTGAGTTCAAATAGCGAAGCAAAGAATTGACCATGAATTTTGGAAGGATTGCAGAGCAAGAAAATCATCCCTTTTTCACCACATAGATGGGTGAAAAAACCAGAGTGATAGGTGATAGGTATTTGAGGTTGTCCACTGTTGATGACTGTTGTACTGATGCATCACTGTGTATATGTATAAACAGCTATGAGACTAGGCTTTAAGTTAAGTAAGATACTTCCCTTAGTCCTGTTACTGCTGAGGGACTCCTAGGGATGATAGCGCTGGCATGCTGAATGTAGTTAGCAAGATAGCAAGACATGAAGGCTCACTTTTAACCTTAGTTCATGAGTCTTGACAGGCAAAGAAGAAGTCAACATATCTAATTTTAGACATTTGATTTATAAACATATGTATTGTGGTTAATTATTCAGAATATTTCTGTAAGCAACAAAGAATAACACTTCTAACAGTTTTAGAAATCTGCCTTGAAATGAGAGGTAATCTATTTCTCTCTGGAGAACCTGGACAACTAGCTTATGTTTTGTGCCAATAGATTTTGCCTAGATGACAAACTACTTCAAGTAGGATACATAACATTCAGACTGCCAAGTGCCTGAATTTTGCCCTTTCTGTACAGTGTGGCTGTTCCTTCCTGGATTGAGGTTGCACGATTTCATAGAATCATAGAATGGTAGGGGTTGGAAGGGACCTTTAGAGATCATCTAGTCCAACCCAGAAGCAGGGTCACCTGGATCAGGTTGCATAGGAACATGTCCAGGTGGATCTTGAAGACATCCAAGGAAGGAGACTCCACAACCCCCCTGGGCAGCCTGTGCCAGGGCTCCCTCACCTCAACAGTGAAAAAATTTTTTCTTACTTATGTTAAAGTGGAACTTTTTGTGTTCCAGCTTCATCCCATTACCCCTTATCCTGTTGTTAGCTACTATAGAAAAAAGAGATGTCCTGACACCCACCATTTAGATATTTGTAAATATTAATAAGATCCTCCAACAGTCTCCTCTTTTCTAGACTAAACAGCCCCAGTTCCCGCAGCCTTTCCTCATATAGAAGAAGTTCCATTCCCCTAATCATCTTGGTGGCCCTGCGCTGGACTCTCTCCAGCAGTTCCCTGTCCCTCTTGAGCTGAGGAGCCCGGAACTGGACACAGGACTCCAGATGAGGCCTCACCAGGGCAGAGTAGAGGGGGAGAAGAACCTCCCTTGTCCTGCTGCCCACACTTTTCTTGATGCATCCCAGGATGCCATTGGCCTTCTTGTCCACGAGGACACATTGCTGGCTCATGGTTAGCTTATTATCAATCAGGACTCCCAGGTCTCTCTCTGCAGAGCTGCTCCCCCAGACTCATCCCAGGAGGGGCTGTGATATTCAGGATATATGGCCAGGGACACTTGGACTAAATTCAGAGCAGAAACAAAGTACTTGGTCTGAAGATAGTCCTGATATGGACCATCTTTAATATTGAATATCTAGTTGGAGTATTAGAGTGAACCTTGAGCCATCATTACAATGAGCTGTTCATAGCTGATTTGCACAGAAAGCAGACAAGGGTCTTAAAGTTTTGATCTGTTTTGAAGTTTTCTTACGTTTTAGGATTATTTATAGCCAGAATCTTTTTTAACAAAATCTAGATTTTATATTGGATCTTTCAAAATCACCCAGTTCAACCTCCCTTGCTCCAAGCATATCAATTAAAGTATTGAGCCCAGGGTTGGTTTTGGTTGGACTTTTAATATCTCCAAACATGGAGACTAGATATCATCTCTGGGCATCCTGTTTGGTTGCCCTCATAATAAAAAAGGGTGGTTTATATTTAAATTGAATTTTCTGTATTTCAGTTCATGACCATTGTCTCTTGTTCTGCCATTGGGCACCTCTGAGAAGACTCTGGTTCCCTCTTTACTCCCCTTCAAAGGGTATTTATTTATACAGATGTATATATTCCTTCCTGAGCTTTTTTTTTCTAGACTAAGCAACCCCAAGTGTCTCAGCCTTTCCTTATATAACAGACGCTCCAGTCCCTTAATCATCTTTGTGAGACAACAATCCCTTAATCACCTTTGTGAGACAACAGGAAGCCTGTAACACCATAATATCAAGATCCAGCATACACTCAATATTTTCTACATTTTAAGTTATTTTGCAGGGATGTGGGACAAATTTTCTTTATTATTATTAATTTGTTTTACAAAACCTAAACTATCAGTAACTGAACTTATTGTTAGAAGATTAGTTTAACTTAGAAGAGTTTTTCTTATTTGCTCCTGCAGCAATGTTTCTATTTGCTCTCATATCAGATTTCTTGCCCTTGGATTTCCCATGTCAAAAGTGACAATGTGCTTTTCCACTCATAAACACAATTGAACAGGTGAGATTAGTCAGCAAGTGAGGCAAGAGATGACACAACAAAGAAAGCTCAGAACTCAGTCCAAAGTCAGGATTTAGGCATCATTTGCAATACTAAGGGCTGCTGCTCTGAGAGGATGCTTATGTTTTACAATTTTCTCTTCATGAGAGTCCCTGATGGCCATTAGCACAGCTTTCCCCCAGCTGTTAAAGATTAAAATTGAGTGTGTTAATCCAAGTGCTAACATATCTAGCAGCTGTATTGTTTTTTCTTCAGATTGCTTTGTTAGAGATTGGTCTACTGAATTCTAGCAGCTGTGCTTAGATAGAAATAAGCTGCACAAAAATAATGATTCTAACTCAGGATTGCTTTCTGTGAGCTACCTAATTTACTAATCTAAAAGCAAAATAAGTATTTTTCTTGAAGAGGAATAATAATATACTCATCAAAACAACCCAATGACAATTGTTAAAGAGGAGGAAGGTGCTGACATCAGTTAAAACTTGAGACGGGATTCCCAGCATCACTTGTATTTTAGCCATTAAAATACTAAAGAGGTGTATAAGAACAACTAGAGAATGTGGAAAAATAAAAACCCTTTAAATGTGTCTGTGTGTGGGATATTGTGCCAAAACTTCTACAGAAAAGACTAAAAATTGTGTTTGAAAATGAGAGCCTGGATAAAGAACAGTGTAATAGCCATGCATTGTCCCAGAGCTTGTGCAACTAATAGATATATAAGAAAAAAAACCCCTTTTTTTTAAGCAATGGTATCATTTTCAGGTACTCAAATTCAGAGAGTCTGAGATTGGACACAGAGGTCTTCAGTTTTGCTGAGAGGACTGAGATGCTCTTTGCCACAAAAATTAAGATTTAGAATGAATTTCTGTAAGGTTTAGATTGACAACAACAGGATCTCAACCTTTCTTCAAGGCTGGTATAGGTCATATGCTATTGTAATACTGAAAGAAATACCCAGACTCCTAAGTTCTTCAGACTTGACCATTGAAGAGAGTCAGAGATCTCACAGTGGGAGCTGAGATGATGAGTGAAAGTTAGAAAATATCTAACTTTGTATATATGTGATTTTTTTTCCATGCTGAAATAAATATTTTTCAGTCCTCAGGACTTTTCTGTAATCAAAGCAACATTTCTACCTGGTCTTTTCAGAAGGTATTTCTTATTTGCATCACTGAGAGTGATCAGTCAAGCTTCAGAAGTGTTTTGCATCCTTTGCCCATGTGCTGACCAAAACAAGAGATTATCATAAATATACTGTTTGTGCTCTCTGCCTTTCCTACAACAGTCTTTTAGTTTGGGGCATTATGATGCCAGCAGGAAGATGTAAAAGAAGAAGGCTTGTACTGGCTATGTATTAATGTCTGACACAAAGAAGATCCTCCCTCAGACCACCTGGATGTGTAATTTTTTAATTATTTTTCCACCCAAGCTCCTCCTCTGAAACTTGTGATTGTCTGGCAGTTTTGCCTTGCCTAGAGCGAAGGTGAAACTGAACCCTGTGCCAGCTACCTCCTACCAAAGCAGATGAGCAACCAGACACTGAGCATTTTCCAGGTCCACTTTTCAAGGAATTGCTCCCAGCACAGAGCACCGGGATGCTTGTCTACCCTGTGCTTACTGACCTGTGGCTGAGGATGGTTGCCAGCACTGATTCATCTCTAAAATGGATTAATTTTCACAGCTTCTTCATATCACTAGTGCAGGACGTATTGAATAAGGAACACTGTGAAAGATTAAAAGCAGAAAACAGGCTTCAAAATGGAGCATTTACCCTCTGTGTTACCCTTCCATGAAATGGAACTGAGTCAGCTTTGGGATTTGGAACTCTCTCCAAGGGCTCTGGTCTAAGTATGCAGGAAGGAAATACAGGTTCAACCAGCAGATGTAAGGGATGCTGTGTGTAACCTTATCAAGGGAATCAAAATCCAGACATTCAGGGAGGTGTTGAATGCTAAAAAGCCCAATTCAAACTAGATAGTCACTCATAAAAAGGAAATACTAGTATGCTTCATCCACTTCAGTATGTAAAGGTAAATATGTTTTTAAAAAACAACTAAGAATATAGAGCAGACTCCAGTAAATGTGTTTCAGGCTATTTAACGTTAATATGGATGGATCTGCACCTGCTGAAGGTCTGATTGTGTGTTTTGCTATACCAAGTGTAAAACCAGTGCTGCTCTGTGTTCAATCCAAGGGCATTAGCTATTTTTCTAGGTGCATTTTCATTAGCGTTTCAGTTCAGCTCAGCAGTACGCTTCTTAAATGTATCTCCTTATCACAACCACATAGCACATAGATTCAGGTTGCAGATGTGGCTCACAACACACAAACTATAATCCTTTAGGAAGGTATCACACCTGAATATTATACCAGCACTTAACTTGTACTAATTGATACCAGGCATCCAACCAACAGCACCAGAGCTAGCCTGAAGCAGAATCACTGAAGGTGTATAATGTGAACACAGTATCACTTTGCAGGTTAGTCCTCACAGTTTGTTAATGTAGATCCAGCAACTTACTTAATCTAAACTAAAATTTCTTCAAAATTTTGTTTCAGCAAGTTTTTTCTCAATGGTGTTGTCTTGTCCACAGTGCATGGTACATGCTAAAATCAAAGCAAGATAATAATAACATAAATGGCCCTTCAAACCATGCAATAAAATAAGTAAATAGCAAATGGGAAGGATCAGCAGCAATGCATAAGACGGTGTGATGAAACCGAGACACTGGGACTGAGCTTCCAGGGACTTGGAAGCTGCTAAGAGAGCAATTTTACTCTCCAGCCCCAAAGCAAGTACTGTAAAATTCCATTTGAATTTTTTTTATCTGGAAGCTCAAACACTGCCACATGCTGATAGTGATAAATCCAAAGAGGCGCAACCTTTGCAAAGCAATTTTTATCAACACTAAGAGGATGCTGCCTCAGCAGCCTGGAAAAGCAGAAAACGTTGAGCTTCCTGTAACATATATGGTAATTTTTGCTAAATTTTTGATTGAGTGGTGAATTTAGTGCTGTATTGTAGAGTTTTACAGCTACTTATGCCCACTGCTAATTAAAGAGTGATGTTAAAAAGGCAAAAAATGTTAATAATATTTAGCCCTTGGGCAGGGTGTTACACTTCTAAAAGGCCTTTCACACATAAGTCTTATGCAGTGAGGGCTCTGCCATGCAAAATCACGTTTATCAGCTGAGGGAATGACATTGGCAGAGGTCAGCTTCCTATAATGCAATGAAGCCAAGAATATATTAAACTTCACTGATGGCCATAGACACTAATCTCCACCATTAGGTACCTAAAAAGGCAGTTTGTCAGAGATACTGATCAAGTCCTGATGAAATCAGTGGAAACCATGGCTTCACCAGACTTCCAGAATAAGAAAGTTTTGTATCTGCGTCTGGTTCTGGATTTAGTTTCCAGCCCCACAGATATGACCCTACAGTTCTGTGAACTGCTGCAGCTATTTATACTTTGAATAAAAGGTAGCTATGAAAGTCAAGAAGCTATTTATATGATCAGACCGACATGAACAAAAAAAAAAAAAGAAACAATAAGCTGAGATGTTGGCCTAGAATGTGGTTAGATTCAATCTTGGGATTAGCTTACCTTATCTTGTGAACAACCTAGACTTCTGCTTCTGTATTTATGTGAAAGGACTCTGGCTACATGAGTCTGAAGCACAGGGGCCTAATTCTATGTCTGTCTGAGATCCAGAGGTTATGGTTCCTCTGCTTTTTTCCACCTGGTGAAAGAACACTTTGTTTATATGCTCTGTTTTAAGCCTCTCTCTCATCATCCACACTTGCGCATCCAAATTAAGACCTCAGTTCTATAACCACTGCCATCTTGTATATTCCTGCTGTTTCTCCTTGTTCATGAGTCCTCTAATACTGCTGTCTGCATCCCCAGTCACATGTCCAAGTCCCCAGATAGAAAAGCTGCTGCAAAGTGAGCATCAATTAGTTGTAACTTCATTGTTCATTAAATATTATTGTGCCTTTTTTTTTTTTTTCAGATGAACATGCTGAGGTCGTGAATGAATCATCCAATGAGTTGTAAAATAGTTTATATTTAACTGACAAGTCAAATTCACTCCCTCCAAACAACTAAATGGGTTGTCTGGGTCACATGAAAGACACTTGAGAAAGAAAGTGTCAGAGAATGAGCTAGAAGATGTGAAAATTATTCCAGTAAACTAGTATCTACCTTTTTCTTTCCCATCGTTTTCTGTGCCATGTCCCCTGGTAATCTAACTACAAACGTGTCTGTCTCCTGACTGAAATACTGACACCTCTCACAAGAGATTATTTTCCATTTACATGTTAGAAGCAATGACCTTGAACCAGTCTTTATGTCTGGTCCCTAACATGCTAGCACATTTGCTGCTACAATGGGACAGAAAGCCACAATGCCTGCACCTTGAATACAAACATCTTGGTAGTATTGGCTGAGGATGTCAGTATGAAGACTGAGAGCATCTTTAAGAAAATCTTGACCATCTTACTTCTCTCATAGGGTTTCTTTTTTTTTTTTCTGTAGAGACTTTGTTTTACTCTCCAGAATACCTCTTTAAGGTATTAGCAAGACACTAATATGAAAATATTGGTATTACTGTTTTTCAGTTAACAAAAAGGATGTGATTACAGTTCCTTCTTCAAGAGAGAAAATTGTTTTTGAAGGAGAAAACTTACAGGCAAACTTAAGAAATTCTCACTTGAAGTTAATGCTGATGCTTTATAATGTCGCTGCCACAGCGTCACCATGGACACACTATAATCTTTGGGGATGCTGTAGATGTAAGCAGCTGACATTCTAGCAGAGTCAGCTCTCCGTGTCACTGTAGATCACACAACCTAACTTCTGGCAAAAAAAGAGAACAGCTCAATAAGAAGGAACAGACTTCTTTTCAAGAATGCTTCATGAGAGAAATGTCTGTGAACTCAATCTGTTTGCGAGTTGTACTAAACTGCTACCAGTGAATAACAATTACACTTCCTACAATGATCCTGTTTCCCTAGTTAAAAGATGTTTTTTCTTTTATCCAGTATGGACAGTGGTATCTGTATCACTCTGCTGTCCTCTTGCCTTCCAACTAATACTGTGCTCTACTGTCCTGATTTTGGCTGTGATAGAGTTATTTTTCTTCAGAGTAGATAGTATGGGGCTGTGTTTTGGATTTATGCTGAAAACAGTGTTGATAACAGAGGAATGTTTTAATTACTGCTGAGCAGCTCTTACCCAGTGTCAAGGCCTTTTCTTCTTCTCACACACACCATCCCACCAGTGAGCATGATGAGTGTGCACAAGGAGTTGGGATTGGACACTGCTTGGACAGCTGACCCCAACTGACCATAAGCATATTCCAATTCAAGCCATCAAACATTCTTGATGCAATATTTTTTTACCCCCACTGAATCTGATTGTATTCGGTGACCTTTCTACATAGATGTTTTGTCTCAGCACTATGCAAGAAGAATGTTTATAAACACGGGGAATAGCATTGCCAGTAAGTGGCTCTTCCCATGACCAGGGTGAAGGGAAGCAAAGATCAAGCCATCCAAGGGATGTAGGGTACAGGCAGGGTTGTTTCACCACTGTCAGGAAGCAGGACCAGTGGGCCAAGGTAGGGAGAGGTTGCCATTCCTAACTTCCCACTGATCCCAGAGGCTCATCTGCCAGCACTGACAGTCCATGATGGCTCATTGATTTCAGCTGTGTGGTAAAGCCAAAGCTTGTTTATGCTTCAGTTGTCATCACTTGCAATACATTTTCATTCCAGCTGTCTCTATATGAATTCATCCTAATTTTTTTCCTTTATTCAAGAATAAATTAAACAAAGCAGAACCATGAACTTAACAAAAAGGGTAAAGTTTCTCCTCTGTCTGACAGCACTTCTGACAGAGGCCTTAATTTGTGGGGTTTTTTGGTATTAAAAGACTGCTGTCATCACCTGCAATTTGTGAGACCCGTCTGAGAAATGAACAGCTTGGACTTTCATGAACTTACATTTATTATTATCAAATAGAGATTTACAATAGTTGAGAGTTAGTGCTGACATTGAGTTGAGTTTGTGATTTTATTTACTTACTTGATTCATATTTATGTAGGATTGGCCAGGTAGTGAAGTTTCACAGTACTGAAATAAAGCATCGTTAAAATCAAGCAAGGAAGCAAAGTGAAATAAAGGTGATGTGAATGCTGTTTGCTTGCTTATTCATTTAAATTGATTTTTCCTTACTGGCTGAGAGCATCTATCAAAAGAACAAAACCAAAAAAGTGAGAGAAAAATTGAGTTTAGAAGCAGATTTCTTGAAAGCCATGAAGAGTTATATGATCTACAATATCGTTTCCAGCAATGCTAATGGCAAGTTTTTGCCACAGGTTTCATCATGTGTACTGGTGCATGGGGTTGTTTCTCCCAGATGCAGGACTCTGCACTTGTCCTTGTTGAACCTCATGAGGTTCCTCTCTGCCCAACTCTCAAGCCAGTCAAGATCCTGCTGAATGGCAGCACAGCCTCTGGGGAATCAGCCAGTCCTCCCAGTTTGGTGTCGTCAGTGAACTTGCTGAGGGTACACTCTGTCCCCTCATCCAGGTTGCTGATGAAGATGTTGAACAAGACTGGCCCCAGAACCAATCCCTGTGGAACTCCACTGGCCACAGGCCAACTTGATTCTGTGCCATTGATCACCACCCTCTGGGCTCTGTCATTCAGCCAGTTCTCGATCCATCTCACTGTCCACTCATCCAAGCCACATTACCTGAGCTTTCTGATGAGGATATAATGGGAGCTGGTGTCAAGAGTCTTGTTGAAATCAAGGTAGATGACATCCGCTGCTCCCCTCTCATCTATACAGTCAGTCATCTCATCTTAGAAGTCTATCAGGTTGGTCAAGCATGACTTCCCATTGGTGAATTCATGTTGACTACTTCTGATTACCTTCTTTTCTTTCATATATTTAGAGATGACATTCAGAATGAGCTGTTCCATGACCTTTTCAAGGATGGAGTGAGGCTGACCAGCCTCTAGATTCCCAGGTCCTTCCTCTTGCCCCTTGAGAAGACTGGAGTGTCATTGGCCTTTCTCCAGTTCTCAGACACCTCATCTGTGCTCCATGATTGTTTAAAAATGATGGAGAGTGGCATAACAATAACAGCAGCTCCCTCGGCACTCATCGTTGAATCCCATCAGCAGCCATGGTCTGTGGGTGTCCAATTTGCCTAACAGGTCTCTAACCCAATCCGCCTCAACCAATAGTTCTTCCTTTCTCCAAACCCTCTCTCTGTCTTCCAGCAGTAAAGACTGAAGCAAAGATAGCAGTTCAGTAGCTCTGTCTTCTCTGTATCCTCTGTCTCCAGGTTAACCACATCATTCAGCTGTGGGATCACATTGTCCCTAATTTTCCTTTTGCTGCTGACATACTTGAAGAAGCCTTTCTTGCTTTCCTTTACAAACATTGCCAGATTGAATTCCAAGAGGGCTTTAGCCTTTCTTGTTTCATCCCTGCATACTCTGACTGCATTCCTATATTGTTCCCTAGTGACCAGGGCCTTTTTCCACATTCTGTAAACTTCTTTCTTCCATTTGATTTTTTCCAGAAGCTTCTTGCTCCTCCATTCAGGCCTTGTACCTCCTTTACTTGATAATTACTCATGGGGATACACTTCTCTAGGTATTGGAGGAAGTGGTGCTTGACAGTTAACCAGCTTTCTGGGGCACTCCTACCTTCTAGAATCCTAGCCCATGAGATTCCTCCAAGAAGGTCTTTGAAGAAGACAAATTCAGCTCTACAGAAGTCCATGGTTGCAATCCTACTTGCTGCCCTACTTCTTCCACACAGGATCCTGAACTCCACCATCTCATGGTCACTGTAGCCAGGGCTGCCCCCAGCATTCACATCCTTGACCAGACTTTCTCTGATAGTACAAGGTCCAGCAGCACATTCCTCCTTGTTGGCTCCTCAAACACTGTTGGAGGTCTTCAAGACCTGCCTGGACATATTCCAATGCTTCCGCAGGGGGGTTGGACTAGATGATCTCTAAATGTCCCTTCCAACCCCTACCATTCTATGATTCTATGATTCTATTAAGTTGTCACTAACACACTGCAGGAACCTCCTGAACTGTCTGGTAAGCTGCATGGCTTTGCTGGCAAATATCAGAATGGTTAAAGTTCCCCATGAAAACTAGGGCCTGCGATGTTGAGTTTGCTTCCAGCTGTCTGTACAAGACCTCATTCATTTCCTCTCACTGAACAGGTGGCCCATAGTAAACTCCCATAACATCACCCACATCAGCCTGCCCCTTAATTCTCATCATAAGCTTTCAACCATCTCTTCATCATCTCCTAGGCAGAATTCAGTACATTCCAGTTGCTCTCTCACATAAGGAGCAACTCCACCACCTTGTCTTGCTGGCCTGTTTCCTAAACAGTACATGGCCCTCCATGTGAACTGTCCCACCATGTCTCTGTAATTGTATCGAGGTGATGGCCCTGCAAACACATCCACATCTCTACTTCTTGTTTATTCCTCAAGCTGTGTGCTTTGGTATACAGGCATTCCAGAGGCTTAATTGAGTATGCAGGTTTCCCTGGATGGGTGCAAGAGGATGCTCCATAGTTAAGCACCCCCTTGGGGTGGTCAGCCTGATGCATTATAGAATCACAGAATCTTAAGGGTTGGAAGGGACTTCAAAAGATCATCTAGTTCAGCCCCCCTGCCAGAGCAGGACACCTAGAGTAGGTCTCAGCTTAGCATGCAGCTAAGGACTATTTGTCACTCCTTTTGATACCCTGACACGTTTCCCAGTTGGATGTGATGATGCTGTATTTTGCACCCTACTCCTTCAGTTACTCAGTTTAAAGCCCACTTCATCAAGTTAGCAGACCTATTACCAAATGTTCCCTTGCCTCTTCCAGACAGGTGTATCCTATATCAGCCTAAATCTGAAATAATGTTAATTTTACACTGATCTCATGAATTGGTCATGCACTCTCTGTGCTGAAATAATCAATAATATCTTTTTGCACACCAGAGGCCAAATCTTCAGTTAATAGAAATTGATTAAAAGCCATTGACTGCAATCCAGTAGGTGAACTAAGTTGATTTACAAAGGTTAAAAATATCCCTTGCCATTAAGAACTGTGAGATTAATGTATATTTTAACAGGATACTTATTTTCGTAATTTTCAAGTATTTTTGATTTTCATCAAGTTTCTCTTCCTGATTTGTACTCTTCTATGATCTAAGCAAACATTCTCCTTTTTTTTCCTTTCTGTCTTCATTTTGTAGAGACGTGAGATTTGTTTCCTTTATGAAAACATGTGAGTGGTTTTTTCCCCATTAAGAATCCATATTTGTTCTTGAAAAACGGTTTAACTGCATACAATAAGTTATCACCTCTCACAAACGTGCAGCCGTGTCAGATACTTTGTGTCTTGCCTGTGTGATCTAACCTACTCCTGCCCCTTGCAAGAGGAGCAGAAGGAATGTGCTTCTATGCCTCAAGCAGACCAGTTTGCTGACCACCGTCTCAAATTAAGCAACTAATGAAAACAAATTTATGCTCATGTTCTGTTTTGTAAATGCTGCTGTTTCAGATGAGAACATGTACTTGTTGACATGGTACTGACCTAAGCAAATTAGACTTGATGAAGCCTTCACTGTTTGGTAACAGTCTCCATAAAGGTAGGACCTTACCACGGAGTATGCACATATCTGCTGGTGAGCCCCAGCCTGACCAGCAAGCACGTTTTGACTGATTGATGCTGAGTTGAGGGGGAAGAAAAAAAAACCCTTTTGTGGTCTGATCTGGTTCATATGCTATTAATGTCTTGGGTTAGAGCTTAGCAGAGAAGAGTTTTTAAGGCACGCTAATTTTATGATTGTAAAGAGACACTTGCAGATCCTTTTCTTTTGATTTGGCTTCTTTCTCCCACTTTTTTTTCTCTAAAATTTCTTTGGCCTTTTTTATATCCATTTAATTTTCCTGTTTTCTCAGTTCTATTTTTTTTTTTCTTTTCTTGTCCTCCCTCAGTGTATGTGTTGTCCATGTTGGATGGCCTGTGATTCACTAATGTGGCACTAGAGCAAAGTAAGGTGGTGTGAGTTCACTAGGCATAACTTCTCCTGAAGATTGACATGGGTAATACGATTTGTCTTAATTTTGGAAGATGCCAGTTCGATGTTTCCCACGTAAATCTGTCACCACTCCTAACTGAGGCACAGTCTTCTACGCAGAAGGAGTAAAAATATTACTACATGTATACTGAAACATAGATTATATTTGATCTTCATTTTTTCATTTCACCTTCAGTCCTCCACAAGAAATCCCTGTTGGGTTGGAATTTGGTGTCCTCTTTGCACAAAAGAAAGTTACTAAAAAACTCATTCTCATTTGCTTTGATATTCTTCAGCCTTTGGCCATCTATGGACCATAATACATGAAGTGACTGGCTTCTCTTTTAACAGTCCTTACTGCTAAAATGGAGTTTAGGCTACTGAAAGGCACAGTGTGAGCAGTGACTGTCCCTCTGTGTCTTGGAGTCTTGTCAGGTGCACTTTGGTCGTATCTTGCATAGTGAAGTACAGCACGTGACACTGTTTTTATTCCCACTTGAAGGAAGCTTTGGATGCAGAAGAAGTGATGGCAGAAAGGATATTTCTTGGCATATAAACACTTGTTAAAACTTTTTCATTTGCTGATGCAACATACAGAGCTTGGATTTCCAGAATAAAGGTGACAATTTTTCACTAGCTCTGTTTTTTTTCTGGTTTTCGTCAAAACACTTCAGGAAAAAAAAAAATTGACTGCTTTTAATGGTCTTGTACATTTGTATATTTTAACAGCTTCCTATAATATCAGGACAATAAATAGTGGCAGAATGCTAGGTACTGAAAAAATAGTCCAGCTTAGCTAGCATGTAAAGCTATAGATTTATTGGCTTCATAGTGCAACACTATTTCGGTCGGCATAGAAACCATGTTATGCTTTTAATGTACTCTTCTGAATGTGTCTCTATGTCCATAGCCTAGGAATGACACCAGCTTTCTTTTTTCCTCCTTCTGCCAGATTATTCTCATTAACATAATTTATAAATCTATAAAAATGAAAGAATCCGACTTCATAGATCGTCCTAGAGCTTGGGAAGTGAGAAACAAAGCAGCATTTGCTAAAAGCAAACTGTCATGCAGAAGCGATAGACAAGGCCAATTACCATATGCAAATGAGCTAGAATTCATTATATATACTTTTTTTTTCAAAGCTGTGTTTGTCAAAAGTACTGTTATTCAAAACTGATTCTGTAGCTGCATGAACCCTGCAGAATTTTGGGTGTCATGAGTGTCTGCATCACTTTTTTTTTTTTTAAATGGTAAAATGTATTTTTACTTAACTCAATTTTTCCTGTGGTCTAAGATTTTACTTTTCCTGGTTTCTCCACAGGTATGACTTGCAAAATGCATAGCTTATTGCCAGTTGGGATCCAGACTGGTCCACCTACTCTGGTATTCTTTCCCAGAAAATTGCAGATGCTTCAGGGAAGACACTGGTAACCCTGCAACCCAGTAATTTGTCTCATTTTTTTTTTCTGCTATTCCAGAGTGGAGCTTTTGTCTGGATGAGCTCCAAGAACGTGGTTATGGCTTTGTTCCATACTTTCAAAATGTTTGCCTGAATGTAACATGTATGATCATGGCATTTTTTTGATGAGTACGTGTTGAAATACACATGCAATCAGTGTACATTCATCAACATTTGATGAGGAGTCGTCATGTCAGCCACAGTCTTCCTTATTTGCCGGTGAATATCTGCACCAGTGACGTCCATCTAGAGAGTGGTCATTCTATATTACTGTTCCCTGAAGTCACATGAAGCTAAGTGAGTTCATGAAAAAATAACAATATACAGACCCCTAGGACTTGACTACAAATGAAAGTTATTAGGAAACAAAAATGAGGAGATGAATTTGAAGTTTGGTAGCTATTTCACACTGTATCTGATACAAAGGCTAATATTTTGCAGCTCTGAGGGATATTGAGTTAAACGTCACAGAAACACTGGATACTATTTCAGAATTTCTATCACCACATTTAGATGTGGCTGGTGTTACACTTCTGCCATCTCCCTTGTGATAGCCAAGAAATAATCTAGATCAGAGAACTGCCTAAACACCCAATATTTTCCTTCCAGATAGGGCCATTATCTTACTTCAGTTGTTATGTGAGTGTATGAACACCAAGACTCACCCAAATCAAAAAGCAGGGAGGGGAATTGTGACCTAATCTAGGTGAACTTGCTTCTGCAGCGGGGTTGGACTAGATGATCTCTAAAGGTCCCTTCCAACCCCTACCATTCTATGATTCTATGAATCTATGAATAGATGGCTAAAGCTGATAGAAAGGTGGGACAATGGATTTCTGTGGCACTATCTCCAGCTGAAAATGGCTGTGGAAGACAGAAACAATGTGTAAGAAGGGTAGTGTTTGGAATGAGAATGAAAAATTATCCATGCCATCTGGTCTGGATTTACAGCTTCAGTGTGCAGTCTGGAGGTCCACTGACAGTTGTAGACTCTGTTGCAGGAGTGGGTAAAGTATTTGAATTGTGCTTGTGCTCTGAATGGCCTCTTAGAGAAGCTCACTTCCATCCATTGCTATAAAGAGCATCAGCAGATGAGAATAGGGTAGACGGTCAGAAAAGCCCTCCCACTGAGTACTTGTAGCTCTTGTTTAAAAATTTCTTTTGCCAATTTAGTTAATATAATTAGCTAATTACCATGGTGATTACCATTCATTATGGCAGTCAAGAGTAAATTTCAGTGTCTCTGAAACCCTTGGAACTAA
Source organism: Colius striatus (assembly GCF_028858725.1). Classification (NCBI taxonomy): domain Eukaryota; kingdom Metazoa; phylum Chordata; class Aves; order Coliiformes; family Coliidae; genus Colius; species Colius striatus. Next base: position 198,911,713 of record NC_084759.1, on the reverse strand, counting down.
AATGATCATTAACCCAAAGAGTTTATGGACTTCAGAAAGTCACTGAATGGTTTTTGCAGAGAGAAGAAAGGCAGATTTCTGAGAATAACAACTTCTGCCTGGATTCGTGTGGAAAAAGTACTAACATGTTCACCTCTAGCTCACAATTTCCAGCATTTCTCCCAGCTTTTACTCTCTAGAGTAGAATTATGAAAGTTGTACATTCTTATTTGCAAAGCTGCTGCCAGTGCTCTACTAGAAATGCCCCAGATGAGCATATTTCATTGTATGCGATGGCTGTATTTAGTAAAAGTAATCATGCTGACAGCCTGCATGATGGAAGCCCTAATCTGTGCAGTGTCATGCACTATGCATCACCATGAAGGAATCTCTAGTGACTTGTTATTAATGAAAGGGAAGTAGTGACATTATTATTATTATTTATGACTTATCCTGCTTCACAGATGTGTGAGTCACTTTAAAAAAACAAATATAAATGGAATCTCTGCTGCTAACCATGCAGAGCAGCATGGCACAATTGCCATCCTCATGATTCCTGCTGCAAAGTGCCTAAAGAAAGAAGGCTGGGCAGCAGCAAGGACAGCACCATCTTTTAGTGCTGTCAGAGGTGGGTAAATGGAGAGTAGTCACACTGTATCACTCTGAACAGATATAATTCTGATTATTATTTCTGTTACATACTTTTCTAGATCTTCCTTTTCCCATCCTGGATTAAGGCTTCATTTACAAATGGTCTGAAGAATTAACTCCCAATCTCACTTTTCCAACTCATAGAAACTGTGAGCAACTGTGTTATTTTCCTACAATAGAGAATATGGGAAAGTAATGATTGTGCTTATTTTGTCTTTCTGTCTTTACTAGCCACTCAATATTTTAAGGGAAAAGAACACATTATATGGAATGGCAATGGAGGGAGGGAAAAATACACAGTGATGAGTTATTTGTAGATACTATTCTAAAAACTAAGAGAGAAATAAAGAATTATTAATAAAAGCAACACATATTGATTTTTTTTTTCTTGCTTGTTATCCTCTTTTTTAAGTCTGTAGTGTCTGAAGGCCCTGATCTGGGTCAGACGCAATGACAAATAGAAATGAAGTATATGTATGGGATGTGAGCCTTTCACCTCCAGCTAAATTTTGCTTTTAAAAAACCTCTAAACTAGTCAGTATACCCAAATTTTTGATCTCTCCAGTTGCAGGTACTTTTTTTCACTTTCCTTTCAGTTTAATCCCCTGATTCTACTTCCAGTTTCCCTGGTTTGCAGCTACCAATAAACATTATCACTCTTTTGAAATAGTGAAAAGTTTATTAAGGCAAAGTGTATTGAGTCTGAACTAGTATGTTCCATACTAAAAATAGGCTCTGAAAAAACAGCTCAAGATTTTCTTACACACGCTCAATTTTTTCACATCCTTCATGACAAAAGCCTGTTACTTCCTTGGCTTGATCTCAATGAACATGCACCCTCCATCACCACTAGCAGAAAGTCCTCAAAATAATCCAGAGGTATACACAAAGCAAGCAAATAAAAGCATTATCAAATTGGCATATCTTATGTGAGATGTCTTATCATGGATCTCTTTCTGGAACTAATGGCCCTTCCAGCAAGGTCTTTGGATGGAAAAAAGGTATAGCCTCAAAATTGAATCTTCAAGTCCTAAATTTATTTCCTCATTTGGTTCAATAGGGGTAAAGTTTTCTGGTTCATGGTGTGCTACAAAATGTATACATTTATCCAGTCATGTCTCAACTGAATGTTTTACTTGATCTTAAAAAATCACTCAAAATTGTCTTGGCTCCACTCAATTTCTAAGAACACCTCTGTTTCCTCACATTACTTTAAATTTCACAAAGCTGACACTCCATCCCAATTTTAGCTTCTTATAATATATATTGCTATTGCTCTGTCTTGATTGCTTTTCATGTGACATTACAGAACAGCTTGCAAAACATCTGGTAGTAAATGGCTGATATTTTGAAGCTATCATTTTGCATGAGGAACTTTCAGAGACATTAGTAAATTTAGGATAAAAGTCATTGTGAGAATACAGACCTTTTCACTATTGTTACAAGATCAGAAAAAATCCCTCGTGAAACCAAAATCTTGAAAGATTAGGGATGTTTTTTCCTTGTCAGCACAAATTATGTTTATAACAGAAAGTATTGGTTCTTAATTTATCATAGCTGTGACTTTTCATAAATTTGTTCTGGTTCTGGATGAAAGAAGGCTGCTATTTTAGACAGCATACACCCACTGAAAACATTACATCAAATGGTAAAGTAAATGGTAAAGGGAGTAAAGTTTTACTGAGTTTGATGAAGCTACCCTGATCTAATGCTATAGCCTAACAATGACTTCTAGGCAATGTAATAAAACTTCATATAGTTAAATCATACTGTAGGTAGTGAAAAGAGCGTAATTGTTTCATAAAACATGAAGCATTTTCATGAGAAAGTGCTAAGAGTGCTGTGATGCTACAGCAGAACCTCTAGTTTTGTAGGGTCAGGAAAAAGCATGGGCATTACTTTTATGACAATATTAAAGAAAAATGTGTGGAGAGGCTATTGGAATTTAAATGGTGAAATAAAAACCTTAGACTTACACAGTATATTTATTTAAGACATTTAACTGTTTATATACATCTTTTTACATACATACAGACTAGCTTGTGCTAAAAAAACCATTATTTGGACACAACTAACTTTACAGTCCTGCTATCCAGAATTGTAATCTCTTCCTACATGTGAGACAAGTCTAATATGTTCAGTCCTCAGTGTTATGAAATGACATTTCAATTAGTCTAGACCTTGCATCTCAAACATGGGTACACTGAAAAATTATAGGCTAAATTATGTATCTTTCTTGACATTTAACACTTAACAACACAAATGCAGTTAGAGCCAAAGCAATCAAACACAGAGGTTCAAAGTCACTGGATTCATGGCTTTGTGATGATTCATGTCAGCACTCATAAAAAGGTCAGCAAGCAGAACAGACATGGCAGATCAAGCACAATTCGTGATCTAACCCAATGTACAATTAAACAGTTCAAGTCTAGAAATAAGTATAGGTACAATATAATAAAGGAAAATAATCTTTTGTTTAGTCTCTTCCTTTGCTTCTCTCTGAAAGGTACTGTAAGATACGCTAAATGCAGGATGAGACAGAAAATCTTCCAATAGAAAGGGCAGAAAATAAGGAAAGAATGAATCCTTTAAGCACAATGATATATTTTTTAATGCCTTTCTTTCTCTTCCCTTGTCTTTTGACCAGCCTTAGGCTGGGGCTTTGATCTATATTTCAGTCACCGAGGTCCCTTATCAGAGAAAAACACAAGAAAAGGATAGTGAGAGATATAGATAGAATGACAAATAGATGCACCCTGTGTAACCACAGAGTGACTTTTCTGCTCTTCAGAATAAATTCTATCTGGAAAGCACAGCTCTATAGGAATGTGTAGGAGAGGGGAAGAAAGCTTTGTCCTGAGGGCTTAAACCAACTCCCATTGATTGCAAAAAAACCCACTTTTTGACATGTTGAAGACTTTAGTTGTAAATTCCAGAGGATAAAACAGGAACATACAATGTCTTAATGTTCCCTGTATACTCCTTTTTCTGTTCCACTTTCTTCCTGCACTGCAGGCTGCTTTGCTGTCCCTCTATATACCATTATTAATGCATATATTTATCTCTCTAGGTATAAATTCTACAAATAGTTTTTACCTACAGAGTGTAAGGTGTACAGATCAAACCTTCACCTAGGTTAACTGTCTGTCTCTGACAGACCAGGGACAGATGCCTGGGGAAAAGGAAGGGCCAAAGAGCAGTGTTTATCCTTTGCTTTCAATGCTTTACAGGTCAGTGACTTCCTGAAACAGAGGTGGTAGCCCAGTAATTTTCAAGAATTTTTACTATTTTCTAGTTTATCTGTATCTAGTCACCTTCCACGGACTCGCCTTCCAGAAGTATGCAGGACTCTTTTCCACAGATTTTTAGTATCGTTAGCTTCCTTTGGCAACATGTTTCAGAAATGTATAAGGCATGTCTTCAGCTTGCTTGTTTTGAGCTGAGTGTGCCACAGAATTTTCTTATGGTTTTAAACTCATGTTCTAGAAGTTGATCCCTTCTCACCACCTCTTTGTCACACTTGCCCTTCCCAGGCTGAATAGTCCTGTTCCGCTTGTTTCTTGAACAGAATGCATCCACAACTTTGATCAACAATGCTGCCCTTGTCAATATCTCTTCCAATTCTGCTCTATCTGAAACAGAAAGATCAGAAATGCACAAAGCATTGAAAATTCAGACATACCATAGATTTATACACTGGTATAATAATATTATGTATTTTTTTTCTCTATTCATTTATTAATAATTGCTAACATTTGATTTGCTTTTTGACTTCTACTGAAGACTGAGCTGATGTTTTTACAGAACTAGCTATTACATCCTCAATATCTCCCTCTCGAATCATGATAGCCCATAGCCCATCATTTTGTAACTAAAGCTTTATTGCTTTTACCTATGAGCATTACTTTACATTTATTCACATTGAATTTCATTTTCCATTTTATCACTCAGCCACTTATCCTTGTACACTCTTTTTGCAAATCTTTGCAGTTGGCTTTCATTTTTACCAACCCAAGCAAGTTCACACCATCAACAAAGTTTGTGTCCTCACTTTCTTCACCTTAGAGACTAGTGTATTTTCCTGGTGTTTTCAAGAAGCTGATTCAGGGACTAAGAAAAGTGAGATGATCTAGTCTACCTCAGCCTTCCTACTAGAATTCTTTGTCTTTTATGCTTTCAGAGTTTTGTCCTCTGATGGTTATGGGCCATCATCTTCTATCTATTTTTATCTACTTTTCACTCCTTTTTCATATTTATTCTTCTTATAGAGCAACTTCATTATTCATCTCTTCGAACAAGCATTGCATTTAGAGATGGAGTTTTGAATAGCTCTATTTCATAGAGATAAAAAAGCTTGCTCCAAAATAATGTTCATCTTGAGGGAAGCTAGCAAGCTTATGTAATGTTATGTTAAGAAAACACAGAAGTGGTATTGTATGCTTAGCTGCCACTTTGAATAAGGGTGGCTAAGACATATCAGCTTTTGTAGCCAGTAGTACACTCTGAATGATGTGATCAGCAACATATCTAGCCATTTGACACACACCTAATGGTCAGATACAAACTTTAATAACAAAAATACCTTAACTTCCCTCACATGACAAGATTTAGTTTGGTTGCAATAATTGTCAAGCATCATTTCTTTGGAAATCTGCTCCTGATTCTTTTCCCTCTCCTTTCTCCCTGCAGACATTCCTCTAACCTAGAGGCACAAAAAAACTGATGTAAAATGCTATGTAGTGAACACATATACCACCCTCCCAAAGGAAATCAGCTGGCAGCAAATGTGGACAAAGAGTTCATCCATGCCATTGATGGATGGGCATAAAAATCGCACAGCACTGCATTTACAAGACTACTTCAGCTGATTTTAGAGTCCTTCATAGCTATCTCAGCTCTTAACTAAACCCACTAGAATTGCACATGCAACTCATACGGTTAATTTAATGAGCTCTTTCCCATTTCAGACTATCTATAAATATGCCATCATATCCTCTAAACCTTATTTAAACTTCCTGAAGCACAGTAAAAACAAACTTCTCACCATAGTTAACAGCAGATTTCAATGGAGTTGTTCATGAGCATGGACTCTGTGATTCGGCGCAGACAAAAAACACTGATCTGTAAGCCACTGCACCACTAAACTCTTTTTATAGTAAGAACAGAACATTATTCCTTCTCCTTTTTCCCTATCTCCTAGTGAGGTTTTAATCCATGTGAAGTTTTACCTCTCACTCCATGGTTACCAAGTTTCCCTACGAGTTTCTTGTAAGGGTCTTTATCAAAAGTCTTTTGAACGCCTGAATAAATTTTATCCACCATTTCTCCCTTATTTAGTATTTTGTTAACTTTGAATGAGTGTTGGCAACTCAGAGAGGCACTATTTGGCCTTTAGAAGCCTGAGTCTTTAGTCCTACCAAGTTGTATACATTAATGTGTAAGTCTTCCTTTCATGATTTTCTTGACTAATTTTCCTGCTGTTGAGGTATGTCCTGCATATCTATAAAAAACAAATGCCCCTGGCACTTTATGAAAGAAATTAAGCAGTCTTGGCTACAACCCAGTTGGCAGCAGTAGCAGGTTTTTATTTCAGATTTTTAACAGTAAATTGTGTATCTTTAAACAGCAACTCAGCAGCTTCATTATTTAATCCCTCAGAGCTCCTAGATAGCTAAGATGCAGCAGTAATGGTTAATTACTATGCGATGTGTTGTATTATTCTAATACCTTTTTTTTAAATTTAGAAATTTAGAAGTTCACCCTTTCTTCATGTTGAGAATAACACCCATTTAAACTATTTATGTAAACAAAAGGTTATGTTGATTCACAAATGTAAATGCCCTGTATGTTTAGTCTCTCCTTGTTAGTGTAATGAAGAGTGCATGTGACTAAATCACCCTTTGAGAAAGAGTTGAGTGACCAAGCTGAGATAATAGGCCAAATACAGGTACAAAATAGTCAGTATTATGTTTTGACTAGAGGATGGCTGCCAGAAGATTGAATTATTGAGATTCAATTCAAGCTATCCTACTGCCTTGTAGCCCATTCTCCAGCAAGTCATTTAACCTCTTCTTCAGTCACAATACAGGGGTGACAATAATTGCCAGCCTCCTGGGCATGTTGTGAGGAATAATTAGGTAAATTTTTGAAATTGTTCTAATTATGTAATAGTAGAGTATAAAATTATGTTCTTCCCCCTGGGAGAGGTAAGGAGAGGGGGAAAATGATGAAAATAAATACTGCATAATACTGGAGAGGACAAATTATTGTCTTTGAGACTGGGCCAAATAGTGCCCTGGTAAGTGAGCATAAATTTGATTTACTTAAGAGTCTCATATACATTTGAAGAAAATTGATGTAATTTCACTGAGACCAATGATAAAGTCATTTACACCACTTGGAGCTCTGGCTCACTTATTTCAATAAAATTATTCTGCATTTATGTGGGTGTAAACCAGAATAACATTTAGTTTACTGTTAAGGTAATAACTTCTCTGTTCCAATTCCTGTGATGATTGGTAGCAAAAATAGTCTGTGGGATGCTGGTATGAAGGAGAGGAGAGGAGAGGGAGTCTTTGTTCACTCCCTTTAACTTCCTCGTCAGAAACACATCTGAGGAGGAAATGGATTTCTAGGATTGAATCCAATATACTTGAATAAGAATTCTGAAATCAAGGTTGGAAATGAAGCAAAAGGAGAGGAGAGGAGAGGAGAGGAGAGGAGAGGAGAGGAGAGGAGAGGAGAGGAGAGGAGAGGAGAGGAGAGGAGAGGAGAGGAGAGGAGAAAAAAACATTCTCCACATAAAGAGAAAGTAGTTTTTGTTGTTTATTTCACCAGTAGCTAGAAACTTAACTGAACCTCTTGTTCTCATTCTTGTGCCAGGGGGCTGTTGCAATACTGTTTAGTTTTTTTTCCCTCCCCTTCCTCCTGTTAAACTGCTTACTGGATGGTAAGACAGAGAGATGGGGCTCCAGGGTTTGTCTGGCTGGGAAGCAGCGTACTCCAGCCTAATTCCTTGTACCCTCTTCAGTGTTTCTCTCCTTTCTTTGTGCCAAATAAAGCTGAATGCAACCCAAAGATAAAGAAAGAGACAATACCCTGCTCAAAGAGCTTCCAGCAGATGCAGACACTTTCCAGTGAGGGAAATGGAGGAGAGGAAATCTGCCTGAGTTCTCTGGCCACAACAGAAATAGAAAGTGAACCAGTAATTCTTGAGACCCATTTGCTTTTACAACCTGGGTGGTTTTTTTAGGCAAAACACAGCAGGTAATAATAACTTTCTTTGTTGGGTGATGGAATTTTTGAATACTGCTACCCTAGGATTAATTGCAGCCTTTGGAAATGCTTTGCATTATCTCTCTGTTACAAGTGACAATGATTTGTTTCTGCTTTGCAAATTTCGGTTGGTTTATTTGAAATTTTATGAGGATAAAAGAGTTTTATGGAGGTAAAGAGGAAGAATTATCACTATATGTTAAAGGAAGAGTTATCGCCACTACTTATAATAGCAATAGGAAGGATTATCACTAGCAAATGCTCAGCAGGATTACTTTGGATTCAGCAATGTACAGTAAACAATCTTTATCTCTTGCAGAATGTCAGTGCATATTTTACAATAGAGTTGGCTTTAGTGCTTCATGAAAAAAATCTGCTGCAATTTGAGTTTAATCACTCTGAATCTTGGAATTAAATTAATATTCAGTTGTCATGAAACCAGGGGGAAAAAAAGCTGCCTATGAAAGGAATAAGAAAAGGTACTGTAATTTCATTTCAGTTTAGCTCAAATTTTAAATCTTTGCATCGGTATCTCCTTGGCAAGTTATCAGTGGATCCATAATAGTCAGCAGAAGGGTGTGAGCATGTAGATAATATACGTGAGATCACCTAGCAACCTAGTTCCAAAAGCTTCTGGTTTAAGTTAAACACTTTTTAAAAAGTAAACAATATATTCATGACTTCCCTCAGTCATGGTCATAAATATCAACTGATTAAAAGATGTTCCTATCTAGCAAAAATACAGATCCTTCAAACAGTCACAAGCATACACAGGCACATCTTCTCTGAGAGATTTAAGTTAACACAGCTAGGATTAAAAAAGAGTTACAAAGAAAGTATAAAAACCTATGTGAAGATTTGTTCTGGTAAGAAAAAAGGAAGTAATCAGAACAGAGATACATGTGAGCAAAACACTTAATATTCTGCTGTATATTACTTGGATGCCATGAAGATAGACAGCAAATAATATAGTGAGAAGATTTAAAAGACCATGTGAAGACACTGAGTCTGTCTGGAACATGATGGAATTAGCTGAACTTCTATTAGTTTTTCCCTTGGAAATTTTTATTCATATGTATAGTTATAAATATAAAGTCAGATTTATAAATCAAAAATACCCCAAGACAAATTCTGCACCAATTCTCATCTTTTTATTCACTTATCAGTGGTGGTTGCTTTGCTAATCTCTGCTGGAATTTAGGAAGGAGAGGGATGTTGTTTTCTTTTACATCTTTTTGATAGCTTTGAACAGTAACTCTAAGTAATCATAGAAAAGGAATATATACTATGACTTTTATATATATATGTATAAGAAAGTATATGGGTATGCATATATACATATAACACATCCTCCTGGGCTTTAAACAACATACAAGTGTTCTGAACTTCTGATCAAGGTGTCTCCCACTGGACAGAATTCTCGGTTATCAGAGAACAAAATACCCTCTAGACAAAACAACATGCTAGTTACACATTTCTCTCAGCCTCTAAGTTCAGGGAATGCTTGTACTATGAGTTTGTTTTGAAGTCACTGTTTTGCAATAGAGTTATGGTAATGGAAATTAAGTCTGGCTTAACAAAGATGGAAAACTGTTTTGCAAAAATGATGGAAAGCTCATGCAAATTACATAAATAAACTTGTTATGCATACTAATTTTCATGGATGAGTTTGTAATTTTTAATAGATAAACCAAGATGGGAAGTTCACACTCACATATGGATGTACTTATTAAGTTTACTAAAATGATATTCCCCTATTTGAAGAATGGTTCAATCATGGACAAAGCTGCCTTTCCCAAACACATTCAGCAGTGCATCTCAGATTTTACCTGGAAGATCACCTCAAGGATATAGTAGTGGAGGTGAGTTTATCATATCTAGTGCTTGCTGAACCTTCAAAGGTGGCTGATTTAACATGACAAGTTGATAGTGATTGCAAAAACAAATATGTATGAGGGCAATAGCAGTAAATGGGACTAGTTATTGACCTGCTTTTGGAAGCAGAAAGATCTCATTTTCTTCTTACATATTATATCTACAGCAACAAACTAGCTATTTGACATGAGAAGAAAATATGCCATAGCAGTGGAAGGTAGTTTGCACTAACAGTGTTGCATCTACATAGCTGTTCCAGTGAATCCATGTGAAAAGTTTTTTCCTAAAAGACAGCTATATCAACATGTGTTGTCAGTTCCAAACACATGGTCCTGTGATATTTTTTAATGTCAATACACTGGCATATTCTGCCTTCATTTACAGGTGGTCCAGTGTTACCTTCCTGAACTGTGGAAAACTCACTTTACACACAAGTAAACAAGTAAAAATAAGCCATCGCCTTATTTTCTTCTTTTAGTGGGTGATCCAGAACAAGCCAAGCTTTTTCATCTTTCACACAGCATTTTTCCAGCTTTCAAAGTAATGCTTTGGAAGAAGTCAGTTTTTTGATGTGGGTTGGTGTGTGGCTTCCACACACAGCCATGGAAGCAAATCCCGAGTGATGCGCAGTAGGAAGCATGCAGGTAATGAGATCACTCACATCCCAACATGTTACTGGATGCAGACCACGTTAGCAAGAACATATTTCTCTTTTCTGAAGGTCATTTTATTGAAACCAACCTCTGAAAAACATTTTGACTTTAACAGTACATAATTTTCTAATGCAGTTCCATTTCATTGAAATTGTACCTATTGTTCTTCAGTGGCAGCTTGGCTGGAAGGAGTCCATCCTCCAACAGTTTCTAAGCCTCCACTCAGCTGACAATTATAATCTATTTTCAGCTTACTATTCTTTACATCTTGTCTTTCCATATAACCTCTTTTCTTTGACCTTGAAGTCAACTAGGCTCATATGTCATGACCAATCTATGTGACAGGCTTGAATTTACTTAGCCCAGAATATTCAAGGTAATGAGATAAACTCTAGTGTCAAGAGGGCTCTCTGGCAGCCTCAGCCTGCGAGTCACTGCTAAGTCTGCTAAGTGGTGTGAAGACATAATTGTGATAATAATAGTACTGTTTAATCTCTATTGAACAAAGGTGTTCTGCCACACTTATGACCCCTGCACACTTATTTATCTCTTCCTGGTTCCGGAAATATTTTGAAAAGGGTTGGTCGTTGCTGCAGTGTCCTTGATGTGCACTTCTGGAGGCTGAGCCAGCAGGTGCTGCAGTGCTTGACAATCTTTAAATGCTTCAGCATTCTTGAATACCTGATATATCTTGTAGACTTCCTTCTTCTTGAAGTAGTTTTGAAAATTGGAAGATATATCCAAGAACAATCCTCAGACACTAAATGGCCACTGCTGCATGTCATGTTGAAAGCATCTGTTTGCCAAATGACAAAGACAGCCTGGGTCAGATAAGCTCACCTCTGCTTAACAAATCTGAACGTAAACAGAACATTTTTTTCCCTCTTCTCATAAAGCTGCCATTGTCATTGCTATAGAGAGCAACAATATTATTGTAGGGCAAAGCTTTGTCTTGTGAAGGATGGCAATGGAGTTTTCACCTATTACACGTCCAGGTGTATGAGATGCACTTGCTGCTTGGCCTATATGGCATTCTGGGATGCATCAAGAACAGCGTGGCCAGCAGGTCAAGGGAGGTTCACCTCATCTGGAGTCCTGTGTCCAGTTCTGGTCTCCCCAGCTCAAGAGGGACAAGGAACTTCTGGGTACTGGAGCATCTTCCTTATGAGGAAAGATTGCAGGAACTGGGGCTGTTTAGTCTGGAGAAGAGGAGACTGAGAGGGAATCTCATGAATATTTACAAATATCTAAATGGTTGAGGCATCACTTTTTTCTGTTGTATCTAGTGGCAGCACAACGAGTAATGGGATGAAGCTGGAACACAAAAAGTTCCATTTAAACATAAGGAAAAAATATTTCACTGTTCAGGTGAGGGAGCCCTGGCACAGGCTGCCCAGGGAGGGTGTGAAGGCTCCTTCTCTGGAGGTCTTCAAAACCTGCCTGGTCATGTTCCTGCGTGACTTGATCTAGGTGGACCTGCTTCAGCAGTGGGATTGGACTAGATGATCTCTAAAGGTCTCTTCCAACCCTACCATTCTATGATTCTATGTTTCAATGATTCTATGCCTTTCTCAAAGAGTCCTCCTAGAATAAGAAACTCCTTCTTATCTTTTTGATCACAGCTTTTACTTCTTAACCAAACTGACCCATGCTTTCTGATGTTCAGCTGCACTAATGAAGCATTTTAAATGGCTGCCATTGTTCTCACAGAATTCAGAATCTCTAACTGCACTGCCAAAGAGTATTTCTTCGTCATCTTGGCTTTTATAGTTTTCTATGCCCCCTATAGATACCTGTATGTTTTGCTGTAGTATCTAAGAAGATTCATGGTGTGTGGAAATGACCAGTAGCTGTAGATGAAAGGCTATTTTGGAGCACTGTAGGATGTACCTATTTTATTCCCAATATGTTTGTTGCCCATAAAAGTCTTTATTATGTCTTTATCGTAAATTCAGCAATGATTTTTCATGGCAAAGAGGGAATTATAGGGCAATACTAGTAACAGACAAATGTAAAGAAGACACCGATTTCCACTGTATACCAAGTAATCATTTCCATTTTCTATCTCCTTGTTAATTGCTTTTAAAGTGGAAACCGTGACTCTGTACTACTATAATTTTGCATGTTCTTGCACGTGAAGGCACTGGAGCCAGAGACCCATTCTGCTAGACTTTGTATGCACATGGAGTGCTAGACTCCATATGCACCAGGGCCTGTGGTTTTGAGGCTGCTCCCAGTTGCCTGTTGAAAGGCCTCATCAGCTTCCCCATCCTGATCCAATGGCCTGTAATAGACACCCACAACAGTGTCACATATGCTAGCCTGTCCCTCAACTCTAACCCACAAACTCTCAACACGTCCCTCATCCTCACCTGGATGGAACTCAGTACATTCCAGTTGTTCTTTCCCATAAAGAGCAACTCCATCACGTCGTCCTGTTGGCCTGTCTTTCCTAAAAAGGACATAGCCATCCATGACCATATTCAAGTCGTGTGATCTGTCCCACCATGTCTCTGTAAATGCCACCAGATCATAACCCTTTGCTTGTACACAGACTTCCTGCTCCTCATGTTTATTCCCCATGCTGCATGCATTGGTATAGAAGCATTTCAAGAAGGAAACTGATCGTGTAGGATTCACCCCCAACACTGGCTTGTCACCCTTAGGCTCAAATCTAGAGGGCCTGGTTTTATCCCCTTCCCCCTTCAAAACTAGTTTAAAGCCCCTTCTATGAGCCCCACTAACTCGTTGGTAAGGAAACTCCAGCAGATATCATAAAGCATCCATGTTAAATTCTGTTTACTTCATTGGAATTGTCTGTAAGGACATGCTCAGTTATTTCAACTCAGTTAATACGTAATAGCTCTTTAAGTGAGTAGCTTATATTTTATCAAAATTTGTTTCTTGTACACTTCCACACATTCACTTTTCATATTCACATTTTTACTTTTTACCAAAACTATTCAACATTTCTTCTGCTCTTAATATGAATGAACTTTTTACTAAGTTAAAATATTCAAAATTAATTAAAGAAGGTGTTCAAAGGATTGTTCTAGAAGTGAAAAACTAGCTAAATTTGCAGGAAGAAATATTTACCATTTGAAAATAAAATGTCAGGGAATGTTACCTCCAACTATGAAATGACAGTTCTGAAAATGTAAAATATTTAACATGTTACCCTTAACATATTACCTAGCCCACATATATCATATTTTTATATATTATAATTTAATTTTAAAATCAGAACAAAAAGACACTTTTGAAATGACAATTTGAAACTACAGTTTTTCTTTCTTTAGCTTGAAAATGTTAAAGAAAAAAAAAGTTCTATCATTTCTAGCATAGAGGTTTTGGATTTTTTTTTTTTTTTTGCCCTTACAGACTGAGATTTAAATTAAAAAATTATTTCAAATTTTATCATGAACCATGTGATAAAGCAGCAATTTTACTAACAGATCATATACAAAATTTCTCTATTAAACTGTTTTATAATATTGTGTTATAGAGGTTCCCAGTCAGTGACTCTTTAATGAGTTATGCTAGCATTAAATAGAAGGAACAGCACTCAGTGGAAGTCAATAAACTTGGCTGGCAGACTGCAGTGCAACCAAAAGGCAACTTTATGGATTTGAGAGTATTATATTGAGGCTACAGAGGTACAACGATATTTGCTGGAGACACGGGGGAATGGGGGCTAAGGGATCAGGAGGAATGTGTGGCAAGAACAGGCAGTGGTGGGTACAGTGAAGGAGGGAGAAAAATATGCAAACTGCAGCACTCAAATCTGGTTTACAGCAGATCGAGGGTCATTGCTTGTAGAAGAGTACACCAATTTATACTAAAGGTCATATCTGCTGTACTGGGATATATATATATATCTTTTTAATGAAAATAGCAGAGATCATGGACGCTTATGAATGAATAACTGAGCATGAAGAACTGCAGTTCTGCTGTAACAGATAATGACCATATTTCTCCTTTCAAAACTACTAATCTTATAATCTGTGTTGTCTGGTACCAGTATGCTGTACTGTTCCTAACTGTGCAATCAACCACATATTGTCTTAAAAACCACATGGTCAAATAAATATTTTCATGCTAGTGTGCCTTTAATTTATGAAGAATGTTTTTCTCTGTCAGTAATCCTTTTAGTCACAGCTGTTTAGCCTAGCGAAATGAAATAGTTCCCAGTATGCGAAAAGTCTTTCTACGATTAAATGTAATCAGTTTTTAATTAACTGGAATTTTCAATATCTCACAAGTGCTCTTTATGAAGTTTTATTCAAATGAGGATATGGATTACCTTACTTTGTAAAGTTTTTATTTCAGAGAAAAGACAGCAGCAGAGATGGTACAGATAAAATGAAGCTTAGCAGGAAAAGGACAATGCACGTATAAAATAGGCTTAAAGGCTACACAAGGTGTGTACCCAAACACGGACCTTGAGCAAGATCTTAATTCTGCATTAATCTGATATATACAGTTGTTAGTAGATATCACTATGTTAATTGTTGTTATTAACTATTATGGCTAATACTGTGTAGAGTGGAGCTTCAATCTGCTGAAGCAATGGCACAGATAGCTCCAAGTGTGACATTTCCCAGGTAGACTGAATGTCCTCTCCTAAAAAGTACTGTAGATGCTGTACTTCAGCAATGCACTAAAGAAGTCTCCAGGGCATTGTACGACATAAAAACTTTCAAAGTCTCATGAAGCAAAAAAAATGTATTATTACAAATTTTACTTCCTGGATCAATGGTCAAACAAATAGAAGATCATTCTAAACCTGAGCAGAAAGCCTACTATTATTTCTTTCGAGAACAGTAAAGTCGAATGTTATCTATTAAAAAATATATGATCATTTCTTTTCAATTACAGACAAGGAATTATTCTACCAAACTGAAAAAATCTCAGTTATATAAAGAACAAACCCTTCACTCCAAAAATCTGTAGCATAAAGTACTGCTGTAATATCATAGAAATATTAGCTATATCAAAAAGCTATACTTTAAAAGAATATTAAATGAAAAAAATCACAAATACATATAATCCCACTAAAAAGGAGGTTTAACATATATTTAAGAGAAAAAAGAACAAAGTTTTAACATCTTGTTTGGACATTTTTGCACAAAATATAATTAAAATTGACAGCATCTTATTAAATATTTTGCTTTCAGTCAAATTTATCTTCTGAATTATCTCTATGTAGTTCTCTTGCAAGCACACATTCTGTTGAGTATGCATAAAGTCCATTTAAATATATTTCAAGATTTTTTATTCTCATGGTTATGAATTCTATTCTGTCAATGGCTGAATGGCCATTTAAAATGTCAGTCACCCACCATTCCCTCTGACGTGGATGCTTAATATCTTGTACAATGAAATGGAGCAGGAAAGTCACAGTTTAAATCTTGATACAGATAAGATGAGACAGATATATTAGAAGGGTTGCAAAAGCAACTGAGTGAGGCATCTAAGCAATAAAAGCCAATTTACTTCATTCAGGTTCAGGCCAAGATTCCTTGGCCTGAAGGAAGGGTCCAGAAGGAAGAGGCTTTCCCAGCAGTCAGGTTTTTGGTTTAGGTCAAAACAAAAGCGTCATTTTGGGAGTCAGGATTGCAGGGTTCTTTCAATGCTCTGTCCTTGACTTGTGTGAGTTGGATGTCAGCCCTCTGGTCCCAGGATGGGTGTTTGTTAGGCAAGAACAACCATCTCTGTCCTCAAAAGTATGAGTGGAAGGAGAGAAATCATCCATTTTGCCATTTTTCTCAAGGTTTGAGGGGTACTTCTGTAGACCAGCAGTAGGACTGCCTGGAGCTGTGCTGCAGTGGCACAGGATTGCTCAGGGTAGTTTTTACATCTCAGTTGTTCTTACTAAGGGTGGAATGGCCTCTGTCTCTGGAAATTCATCTTGGTAAACTAGAGGAGTGGTCAAGGATGCCCAATCTGTCTCTATGTCCCCCATCTAAATGGTGATGTTCCTCGAGAGAAGATGTTTCTCTGTACCTAACAATGCAAAAGCTATGTTTATGGTGAGGAGAAAGTTCTTTATGTTCTTGCCACAGACTGTGAGGAACATGGGCTTTTCTGCCAGCAGTGTGGGACTATGCGATGGTCACCCAACAGGATGGCGAACAGAGAGCATCCGGGGGCAGGAGCTGGGAAAGGACGGCATTGGAACAAGTAAAAAGCAAAGGAGTTTCCTTCCGTAGGAAGAAAAGAAATAATTGGCTTGACTTAAAAAGCCCTAGCTTCTAAGCTCTAATTAAATCTTCCAATGAAGGGAAGGGGAGAATGAGGAGAATGTGACTGTAGAACTTTCTTCTTCAAAAACTGCACCATCCGGGGGTCCCATTCATCTCTAGGCAGACATTCAGCCCTTGGCCATTACAAAACCAGCCCTGCCTGGCACCAGCCTGCACAACCCCCAGCTGCTCACCAAAGCCAGGCACACGTGCTGAAGGAACGTGTGGGCTGGATGAAAGGTGCATTGGCATGTGGGGAAGCAGCTGATTGTGTCCCAGTACAGG
This sequence comes from Colius striatus, assembly GCF_028858725.1. NCBI lineage: Eukaryota > Metazoa > Chordata > Aves > Coliiformes > Coliidae > Colius > Colius striatus. The sequence goes on along the minus strand of NC_084759.1, from coordinate 198,894,750 downwards.
GCTTTCACAAACAGCAAAGCTCTTCTCATCTCTCAGATGCTCTTTGCAGCCAAGATCGCTATTCACACACAGTTCACTAAGTCAAAGAGCAGTGTTCCTTCCAAAGAAGGAGCTAGATGGGCAATCTGCAAGAGTATTTTTTGAAACTAAGAGATCTGCTTCATAGTACAGAAATTTTCACTAAGACCTGGCAGCCCATGTCTTTGAGTGTGGACAATGTCTGAACACACTTCCACACAGCCTGGCTGGAGCAAAGATAGCTATTTATTACTGGTGAGTGTATAGACAAAATACTGCTCAGAAAGTACCAGGGCTGAGTAAGGCATAGGGTGCACAGCCAGCCATGGTGTTATGGAAAGCTAATAGGGAAAGTGTATGAGGAAAGAACAGTCATTGCTATGACACAGCAGGTATGCAGAAAAAAATCTTTCATTTGCAGGGGGTACATGTTATTGCAGAGGAATCACAAATGCACACTGGAAATGCATTTCCATTTAACCCATATTAACCTTTTTGCTTCCTATATAGGCCTGATGCCACAAGCTGCAGGTCACCTTTAGTCAGATTACCTCCAAAACTCATCTCTACCTGTAAAGGTTTTCTCCATATTCTTTTTAATAACAGCCTGAAAGTCAGACAGAGGTAGCTATAGCCATGCCTTTCTTTAGGGCAGAACTGCCCACTTGCAGGTGATGCAGGCAATAATGAGTGTGGGCTCAAGCCTGGAGCTATCTGGAAACACAGATGTAGCCTGAATTTTATTTCCTTAGAGAGGGTATGACCTCCCCTACATAAATATCTTTGGTGGATGAATCTCCCCATTGCCACTGAAAGTATCTATACTTCAACAGGGTTCTATAGTTCTAAATGAATGCATTATGTACTGTCACAGCTCTGGTAACAGACTTTTCTCCACTAGCATGGGGGTTTTTTGAGAATTTTTTACACTGTTAAAAGTAAAACTGCCTTGAAAAATATTTTTTTCAGCCTCAAAATATTTTTGTTTTAAAAAAAATAGTAAACTAAGAAGCATTCTTGCTTTTTCTGAAGTGGCAATTGAAAGTAGTCATGGAAAGACTTTTATTTTCTTTCAATGTTGTCTTGCTTAGATCTTGTATATAGCAGAAGCGAATGCCTAGAGGGAAAAGGAGAAAAGACGATGGTCACTAACATACAGTATTTTAGGACAGAATCCAAATGAGTGCTGCAGTCTTTGTTTGGGTAATAAAGGAACAACTGATGTAGTGATAATATACTTTAAAAAATAGCCAATGTCCAGATACAATAATGCCCTCATTGCTATGGGGATTTTTTTTCTGAAGTTATTTGGTTGCATAAATCATGTATATATAAATATATAAATAAAACCAACCTCCATGGCAAATCTCCAGGCCATTTTTGCAGCCATCAGCAAGGCAAACAGCAAGTATAGGAAGTTCCTCAACACAGATATAAAATAAAAATCAGGAAGAAACAAGTCCCTTTACAAGCTTAAACTACTCAGACAATGTATCTTCTGTCCACAGGCACACAAGCATACCGTGACACACAATGTGTCCTGACTAGCTCAGAATAAATCTAGAACCATAGATACATCAGGCTTTAAGGGATTCTCTTGTTCAGCCACCTGCACTGAGGCAGCACTAAAAATACAAGCAACACCCTGTATGTAAGCTGTACTTGAAATTCTTTAGTGAAGGAACTCTTCAGGCCTGCCTAAGCAGACTGTTTCAGTATTTTGTACATACTGGGAAGGTTATTTTATAATAATCAACTTAAATTGCCACATATTCAATAAATCTCCTAATTTTATCCCAAAGACTGTGGAAAATAATGAATCAGTCTCTCTTTTAGTACAAGTTGTATATATCAGAAAACTACTAACTGCATTTGTCAGTCCTGTCTTTTCCAGATTGAGCCCAGCTCATTCAGCTTAATCTTGCTACTCTTGTCAGGCTCCCTGTTTGTCTTAAACCAACACTAAAGCTGACACACAGTCTAGATAAAATCTTGTAATGGACAAGAAGCATTGGACAATGAGGAATGAAAAAAAAAGAAAAAAAAAAAGACTTGTTCTGGCAACATCAGACTCATAGCTGGTTTGTCTTTCTATTGATCAAATACTTTTATACAGATCAGGCCAATTCCTCTCCTGCACATGGTATTGGCACCACAAGTGCACAGATACTGAAACCCTCCTTTGCACAATGTGAGAACCAGCCCCACCAGTCTCTCTCAGTTGTCTTAGATTTCTGTTCTGCAAGAGAGGGTATTACACATCTGGCAATAATTAAGCTCTTCATACTGTAAGGTATTCCCTGCATTTTCCAGCCAAGTGCTTTCATTTTTAATAACCCTTGATTTTCTTTTCTTTCTTTTCTTTTCTGCAGAGTGCAGCAGCTTCAGATTCAGTGGTGCTAGAAGTGGGGAGGCTATGTAAACTGAATCAATAATGCTTAAAATTTAATTAAGCAGTTGTGTCTGAAGAATTGATTCCAAAGAGTACATGTGATCCATTGTGATACAGCCAGCACTGTTTCAACTATAGTAATATAAAAGTGCCCGTCTTTTCATTGTAAGCCTTTGGCAACATGATATTCTTCTGCAGAGAGACAGAAGGAAAGAACAAAACTCTCTGCAGCTTACTTTGAAGAGCTCACCATGTTTTGACCTTCATAGCTAAGCATTCCTTCAAACTCTACAAAGCATGCATGGGTTTCTGATCCTTGAATGTTTGATTTTCCCAAGGTGTTTGGCTGTCCTTGCAGAGAATTATCACTGGAAAGGAGAGCGGAAAGGAGTTATTTGGGGGATATTTATTGTAGCTCACTGAAAAAGGGAACAAAAATATTCTGGTTTATATCAGTCTTTTAAACCATGAGCAGAAGGGGCTTTTTGAGAGTTTATAAACACCTCTAACACTTCAGGAGGGTGCTTGGAGACAGCCAGACATCAGGACTTACCTGACACTTTGTGTCTCACCCACATTACATTAGTGGGTCCTGCAAGTAGATGTCTTAGAGCCTCCCATATGCATCAGGACAGAAACTGTAAGACCCTAGCTTTCTACTATATTCAATTGTTTAAAAAAGCATGTTTTAAACTCTTTCACAGTTGAAAATGTTACCTGTTTGGCTACTTGTACTGACTTTCTTTCATGGCACTCATTCCAGTTAAGAATAAAAAGAAAAAAAGAAAAAGAAAAGTATGTCTTTGTACATAATATATGAACAGAACTCTTATACAAATGTAAAATATTAAAATGGAAGTTTAATATATTGTATAATTATTATATTAGTATTTTATGAATATACGGGAAATCTCCTAGAAAGCTACTTGAAAAGAACTCAGAACATGCCTTTGTCACAGGTCTTTCAATGCTCTATTTTTATGTTCCAAAATTGTTCTTTTTAACAGGTTTTGCATTTCTCCACATTGTGCTTATTCTGTCTCACCCTCTATTAACACCACTGCATTTTATAAGTGCTTGAGAAGAAGAAACAGCTCGTTATGGTATAGTCAGCTGGTGATGTTAACAAGCTCCTTATTGCAGTAAAAAGCCAGGGAGAAATGGGTCATGTTGTAAACATCAACGCTAATTCTCACCAGAGGCTGTGTGAATATGTAGGTCACATCACAAGGTGGGTACACAAAATATCCTACAGCACTAATAACACCTGCTCTTGGGCACAATGCCTGCTTCTTACAAGGAATGATGACAGACATCACCACCTTCCTGTCACTCGGTGATATGGAAACAAGAAATGCCATCCTGAAATCTTTACAAAAGGATCAATACATATATTTTTCTTAAGCTCCTACAAAATTAAAGAAAAAAACCCAGAATTTTTTACAGAAGTTCACAGAAATATAGCCACAGTTGCAGAAGTTGTATGGCACCTTAAATAGTGGATAAGAACCTTGCTGGCATGCATGACTAAGAAATTACTGACTAGTTTCAAGCAAAGTCAGTATTTTTCTGTTTATAAAGTTTGTGAACAGAGCGTCCAAAAGCATCTCTACTTTGGTTCTCTTTTTCAAATATTATTCATTTTTAGTAGAGTTGATTGAGAATTCTTTATGGTATTTTCAAGATTTAAACCTTTTTCAAGCCCTCAGAACATAAAAATTGTCAGTGCTTCAAAAATTGTACATAAACTCACATTTTAAAAAAAAATACAGGTTACAGTGCTGCCGTAAAAGTGACATTTGTTTCTATTTTTGAAGTATTTTTCCATTGACTTCTTGTAGATAAAATCTCTACATGAACAATTTGGACCAAAAAAAGTATTTTGACAGCTTTTGTATGATGCTCTGTGAAGGACTATCTTTTAGAAGAGTCAGGATTTTTAGTGTAGGAGGAAAAGATCCCAGAAAATCTCCCTACTAACACTTGCAAGGTAATTTTTTTTCTAGAGTATATGTGTACAAAATGCTGCAGAATGGGATAGGGCAAAGCATAATTTCATCTGGGCTTTTGGACTATGCTTTATCTACTCCACTTTCCAGCAATGTCTGCATGGCAATAACGTGGATTAAAGCAGTGTTGATTGAGTAGTAGGAGTCCTACAATTACTGTATGCAGACCTAACAGAGTCTATCCTGACTATGGGCAGAGAACGTCTCACTTCTTAATACCAGTAAAGCCATATTCCTGCCTCAATATATGTAGTCAAAAACTCTGTAGACATATCCCACAAAACATCGATTTTACACCAACTCATTGGATTGCTTCAAATGTCTTTAAAACACTGTTAGACTGACTTTTGTACTATCAGGTATCACAGAAAATTAGTCATTGTACCATGTATGTACCATGCAGCAGAAGCTAGATTAGGTGTCTGTCTTCCTGCTCCTATCATAACGTTGATATGAAAGTGTGAAACTAGAGTAAATGTTCTATTGTATATGCTGGCAAATTGACATAAATGACTATGCTTTCTGAGAATCTAACCAGTCCTTGTAAGAAAACCGGTAATACATATATGTTGAACTGGTTCTAGAAGCCTTGTACCACTTGGTCTAAGATTTCTCACCCAGTGATATTCAAGAAGATTACTTGTTCAAGCCAACACCTTGGCAGTTCTGACTCTTGAAGTACCAAAAGAATAATCCAACCTTAAAGTCCAACTTTTCAAAACTACCTCTGGACCTTGCTCTTTTACAAAAGAACTGGCCTGTCCATCTTCTACTTCCAACATCCTATAGAAAATAGTAATGGCTTTGTATAGAAGTAAAACATACAGGTCATAAGCAAAGGAAGGAATAGAGTCATAACTCTGTCATCTATGCACAGTTGTTGGGCCCCTGGTAGCCACAATCATATTGATGTTACATATGTGTTTCTGTTGTGAAAGTAACAGCTTTAGAGAGTTAGTACTTGTTTGAGGCATAACATTGACTGCTGTTTCCTAGATTTGTGGCCTTTGGAATATCTAATTCAGAGATGAAACTTCCAGTATTTTTTTTGTACCTTAGCTCAATACATTTGAAAATTTACTGGTGTTTTCTGATCTGGCTTTTACAGGCTGTTTTACAAATCTGCCTATTCAGCACAGGTTATCTGGCTACATGAATGAGTAATTTGGACAAGCACTTTGTTTCTTCTACTTCATAAAATATCCATCAATTTTAGACATGCACTCCTGATCATTTTTTCCTCTGAGACTTTTTCAGACTTTCTCCACGGTCTTCTTCCTGTTCCTGGTCACTTATTTCTACTCTCCCTGCTGTCTCCAGATGACACATAATCTATTTCATAAGCCACCAGCTGATGGTTATTCCCACAGAGTCACAAAACTGTAGCCTGCGGTCTCTCTAACTTCCACAATCTGTGACTACAACACAGTGCTTTGCATCTCTCTCACTGACTTTAGAGAGCACAGCACTCACTGCCCTTGAGGAATGCAAAATCCTAAGTATGTGCATTATAGTTGGTCAAAGGCATGCGATGACTAATGGATACCAATGCTGTATTTTCCTTACCCTAATTCTAACAGAGCAGCTCCAGTCCCAAGGCTGTCAATTCTTCAGTGTATGTGGCCAGGAGAGAATCTACAATTTTTTTTCCTTATACATGGTGTCTAAGGCTATATACTTGAGTCACATGACAATGATATACCCTAACTTTTGGCTTAAATCATGGACAAGTGCCATTATACTACACCAGGGAGACTGTTCTCTCCAATAGCTCTCACATTTGAAGCTAGAAGGACAGCAAATGCTGATTTGTCTCCTGTGTAGTGTTGTGACCCTGTTTCTGTGAGTGGTTAATTTAGAAGGAAGATCTTATAAAAGAGAGATGATGAATCTGTCTTTCCTAAAGAGGAACCTGTGATCATGGAAACAGAGATCTCAAAAGAATAGAACACATATATGTGATATATGCAAAACATGGGAGATGTGGGAAAATGTGGGAATACTAATCACAGAATAAGTTATTTGGAAAGGATATAAAGAACATGCATTCCAAAACTCTGCTCAGATCAGGGCTAGCTTCAAAGTTTGATCAGGGTCCTCTGAAGAGCCTATAGTATCTCCAAAGTCAGAGGTCTTCTATGAGGATCCTGCTCTAAGAGAGTCCTCCTTCCCTTGTTTGATCAGTCTCTTGGTGAAAACTTTTTTAATTAATATCTAAAAGGCATTTCATCTGTCATAATAAAGTTCCTCTTCTCCTTTTACTCTATACCACCAAGAAGGGTCTGACTTTGTCTTCTCTACAATCTCCCATCAGCTAGTTGAAAAAAACAATACTTCTCCCCTTAGGAGTGTCTATCACATGCCCCATGTCATAGTTTGCTCATCTGTATGACCTCCTCATCTGCCAGGTATCATCCCATACTATCCTCATTATTCACTGTAGTACTATTTTAGACCACAGAAGCATAGAAAATAAAGATTTTATTATAAAGAGTCTCAGATATGGCAAGAAACAATCTTGTGTCTACATGGATAACTAATGCAATGGGTGGCTGGAGCTACAGTTTAATAGTTCTTTGTTGAATATGCTGAAAAGGTGCTTTAGGGTGCTGAAAAGTCAAAACCAAATCCCTGGGATTACACTGAGGCAGTCTTGGAAAAAGAGAGTTGATTTATTACCAAGGAAAGCCTTGAGCATACATAAGATGTGACAATCAAAGAACCAAGTCCCAGCAATCAAGAATCTAAGTTATTTGAAAGCATGTGTACCTGCTGCTTTTTTGGTACCAATCTGATCAATCAGAATTTAATTTAACTAATTTAATCAAAATTCAAAATAACATTTTAACCTATGGCTTTATTATCACTCAGTAGGCTACAGCTTTGACCAAGGAAGGTTTTTACTGTGCTAGAAATCACCTACAGTGTATTTTCTTCCTCTATTGGATATGTGGACAATCACAAGCAAAGTTCAGTGACAAAATCAACATTTGAGTAGTTTCATTTGGTAAACAGAAAAGCGATGTTTTTCCTGCATTACTAATGATAGTGTTGGACCTGGGTTCAGCATTACTGATAATACAAAACACAGACAGTCAAAGTACTCTCTGGAAACTGAGAAAACTCAGAAATACATCAAAAGTATAGTGTGACTTCTTTGAGATACTACTGGAAATCAATATAAAAATCTTTAGAAGGCTTTGGTGCTGAGGACAAACAATTTTAAAATAAAAGGAAAGCATAGTTTTGTTAGAGCTCTGCGTTCATAAAAAGGAAATACAAAGGCAACAAAGAAATCAATGCCTTGGAATTTTTCTTCAGGATTATTGAAGAGGAAATTCTGCACATCAATAAAACAGTCGCTATAGGATGTGAAGAGTCACCCTTCCTTCTGTTCTTATCATTGGTTTTCAGTTTAGATCTTTGAATATTATTGGCCTTAGAAGACAACACCAACAAAAGTTTTTGTCTCATTTTATTTAGTGTGCTATTTATACCTAGAGGAGTGGAAGAATACAATCAATTACTTTCTTATATGTCACAGAATATCTGCCATGTGATGCAAGCTAATATTTGGTCTCTATTGACCTGGGCAATAGTTAAATATAGCTGCACATTACAGATTTGTTGTTTCCATGCAGTACAAACATTTGTGTAATTAAAGAAATTACTAGTTATCAGGAAATAGAATGCAGCCTGGAAACACTGCCTTTTTGACACATTGACACCAACCAGAATAATTCAATAGTGTTTAGATTTCCATATCCACTCATTCTCCCTTGAAGTCAACATACTGTATTCCAACTGACTCCCCACCTAAGCCTATTGAAATCCATTGGTGCGTATGTTTTACAGATTACAGAATCAGAATGGTAAGGATTGGAAGTGACCTCTAGAGATCATCCAGTTCAATCCCCCTTGCTAAAGTGGGTCCACCCAGAATAGGTTACACAGAAATGCATCCAGGTTGTTGCGTTAATCACAGACTATGATTTCATACAGCTTCTGGATCCCCAATTTTGACTTTTTAGCTCTAGCTGCTGCAATTTATGCTTTCAGCTCTGGAAGCCACTCATTCTCTATTTAGCAAATAAGCCAAAATCATAATCTTTCACATTTCCACCCTTCCATTTTCAAGACCAAATGCTTTTCAAAGTATCATGCAAAAAAATAAAGAACATGCTTTGAGGGTGAAAGAAGAAGGCAAAACTTAAGCAAAGCATCACTATTCATTAAAGTTACTTATCTAAAAGTACAAGATTTAAAGCACTTCCCTTTAGAAGATTTGTATTTCTTGCAGACCATCTCACCACTTATATGCACAATTTTGCACACATAGCCATCTATTCTTGGGCATAACTGAAACTTAGGGTCTAATTTACTGCCAATAAGCCATTAAAGTAACTGAAAAAGTGTTTATGTGTGGTGACTGATTTCATTAAGTGAGATACGATGTCTGCCCTTGGTGTCTTCTGTGCACTCAAGCAGTGTCTTTTGTGCCTTCTACACCCAAGGAAACACTGCGAACAGAACTTGAACTACTTATTTATCCACTTTGTTTAATTATATAATAACCATAACTGCTAGAGAAAATGATCACCAATAATAATAGCTTGCTGAACCTACAAATCTAGGCCAGAGTCATATAGATATTCAAAAGAGGTCGCTTATAAGACTCCTTTGCAGTCCACTGACTCTTATGTCTTTGCAGTAGTTGGGCAATATAGCAGAGTTCCAGCATAAAGCAAGACACACTTATAATAAGTTCAAGAATCTCTTACACAGGTATAATTCTGAGCTTATAGTTCTGGTCAGTAGTTAATTTTTATCTTGGATAATCTTGACCTCAGTGATAAATCAGTGATAAAATTACTATGGACTTAACTTGAAACAGATTTTTGTCCAACACGTGTGAATATAGTAAGACTACACCTAAGTAAATTTTCCTTTATAAAAAACATAATACTTGAATAAGACAAAATCCTCAGAAATACTCTTTAGAATACTTTATATGTTAGATGACAGTTCAAAACAGACTGATTCTGACATGATACTAGGATATATAAAGTGGGAAACTTGGTCTGGGAGGAGAAATGTGCTGCATGACCCTGCACTTTTAGAATCGTCTGCTTGCAAAGTACATTATATTTGATTAAGTCAATGAAATTTCATATGAAATTTGAAGCTTCTAGCAGATCATCTAGAAGAAAAAAATGAAACAATCACAAAAAAAAAAATAGAAGGATGTTTTTCTCTAAACCAGAATTTTAGCTTGTAGTAGGCTTACCTGTTTATCAATAATGACCTTGAGAACCTCATCTGAATTCTGCTTCAGATGAAAACGGAATAAGATTCTGAAGCCACAAGCCAGCCATTTTAGGGACATTTCTTGGATAGAAGGATATAAGAGTAACAAAATAATTAAATATGAATTTAATCTATGTTGGTTTATGTTCATGACACAAAAGATGAGGAATTATGAAACTATATTGGTGGGGTAGAAATCTCATTTAAATACATTTGAATAACTTATTTCCTGAAGTCTGGATAAAAATAGGACAGAGTGTGTGGGGGCTGCAGTAGTGAGATACGTTCCCATTCAAAACAGATATATTTCATCACTTTTCCTTTCAGTAATCCAATTGTCAGTTTTATAGGCCGTAAAAAAAATGTGCAGAAGTGATAGGAAATGACTTTCATACATATCCTGGCTGCTGAGTTGCTCTGTTTCATTACATTGCCGTGCAGATGACTGACAGCTCTGTAATCAACTTCAGGCTGGATTTAGTGGTTCTATGTCCTCTCATTAATTATTGAAGGCATTTTTCTCTGCTGAGAACAGCTGCTGCGTGCCTGGTCGCTGTGTTCGCTATACTTTTATTTACACGTCCCAAGAAGCCATGGAGTTGTGTGCTGAACTGGGAGTCAGCCATCACATGCACATACACAAGAAAAGATGAAGAAAAGTAACATGAAAGAACTCCAGATCTGTTTGCAAGAGGCCTGGAGCAGCTTTGCTGTTACCTGTGAGGTCTCAGCACACTGTGTTCAGAAGGCAGCCAGTCATTTATGAGAGCAGATCTTATTTTGCAAATGCTTTTCATTTTAGTCTTAAAAAGAATACTTTTTTGTTTTGGTTTAGTTTTTTTTACAGTTCATGGTGCTATTTGCCCTTTTGTTGCTGCCTGCTTAATTGGAGAGTGCAGAAGAACTGGAAAAATTCCTAAGACATTTCCACTTTTACAAATAGCATAACAGTAAAATTAATGCCCTCTAAATGCCATATATACTTATTAACTTTTTTCTAAAATATTCAGTGAATACTAACCCCCACTGCCTGCCCCCCTGAACCGTTCAGCGGGGGACAAGGTAAAAACACCGGGATCAGGGCAGCAAGAAGGTGTTCTTAAAAAGGCTGGTTGGACTCTTCATTGATGTATTACTCTGTGTTGTTTCATTTTGATTATGTTTTGGGTTTTTTGGGGTATGTTTTAGTTGATGTTGCATTAAATTGTTTTTCTGTTTTCTTCCCCAAACCGAGTAGCCTGGTCTGTTTTGTCCTGATCCTTAAGCAGCAATTAAGCTCTCCCTGCCCCTGAGCAATTCTATTCGGTACTCGAGGCTAATCGTGGTCTTTGTTCCCTGATGGGCCTAAACCACGACAAGGACTCTATGCACAGAGTTCTGTTCTGGAATATCTGGTGACTGACCAATTAAATATGCCTATAGAAACAGGTCAGGTACATGTCAGCTCTTCCACACTTTCTCTGAGGGTTGGTGTTACAGAAACACGGTGTATAGCTAACATATAGTTGTTTTTGGGTTTTTTTTTTGTTAGGCTATACTTGTCTAGCTAATATATAAGCTAATATATAGTCACCTTTATCTGAGCTCACATCATGATAGCATGACACTTGTAAAGCTATTTGGATTGGAAGATGAGTGCCCAGAATAGCTGGAACATAAACTGAGAATCTCAAATCAAACTACAATTATTTTTGTAAATGTATATTGAGCTACTCACCAGGTTCTCAATTCCTGTTCCCAAGAACTCCAATTGTATTCTTCATAAGCATTTGCTGTCTCTGTTGACACATTGATAATTTCTCTGTGAACCAATATCCTGCTTATGAAACAGGAAAAATACCAATTCCTGACCTCATTAACACCTTGCATGAGCAATTGTCCAGGCTTGGCAGACAACAGAAATTTCATTTTAAAGAGAATTATGAGGTTTTAAAATTGTTATCCTTCTAAAAGTCAATAGTTTAAAAAATACTGATGAAACAAAAGTCTGGGGAAAAATACCTGTTTAAAGGATTTGAATTTGATAAATGTTGAAAAGTTTTGAGGTTTTTTTTTATAAAACAATTACTTTAGTAAACAAAATAGAAGAAAAAAAAAATCAAACATGTACATTCCATGTTGAAGTATTGATACTGCCAGAATCTCCAATTTTTAGTGTAAAAAAAGAAGAGAACAATAACAATACAATCCTCAAAAGTATACTGCTTTGATAAATCTTCCTTTTTCTAATGGATTTTAATAAATGAATACAGACATAGTCCAAATGTTTTGAGACCTTAATTCCAGCTTTTTCCTATTGTTCCTCTTATCTATTGTCATGGGAACAAAAATAAAGAAGGAAACTCTGCTGTTACTGGATCCAGTTCCTTCGCATCTTAGCAAAATTACCCACCTGGAAATTTCTCAGCTACGTAAAGAGGGAGAAGGGCATCTGCACATCGTCAGGGGCAGGGCTAATGTCTAAAAAATTCAGAAGTGACTACACTGTAACAAATAATGCTTATTAAATTATCCATCTTTAGAAGATGAACAAAAAGATCACTTAAAAGTAATTATAAATTACTTTTTGTTATGATGTGTATGAGTGCAGGAATTTGTGTATAAGCAAATACTAAAGTGTTTTGAAGACACTGGTTTATGATTAATAAGTTGAATCAGATCAAAGACACTTTCACCAGCTTCTGGTACTTGGACATAAAAAAAAATTGTTATTAGAAAGGTACAATGATAATGGGACTAATCATAGAATCATAGAATAGTAGTACCCAAAGCCTTCCACTGGCAACAGCCTCTCAGCCAGGAGTTCACTTGGCTGATTTTTCCATTGCAAACTCCTCCTTTATCTCTAGTGAATAGGATAGAGGAGAAAATAACCTGAGCCCCTCTACCTTTTACCTCCTCCCCCAAGGATTTAAAATCCATCTGAATCCTGGAGATGTCATGCTTCATGACATCATTCATAACTACATGGAACACAAATAAGGGGTAGTAGCCTGCATCCCTGATGAGACGTGGTACTCTCTCGGCCATATCCCTGATCTTGGCCCCAGGCAGGCAGCACACCTCTCTTGACTCCCTCCACAGATGGGTCTCTCAGCGCCCCTTAGCAGTGAGTCACCCACAACAAGGACCTGTCGCCTCTTCCTGCGATGTCCTTTACCTACTGCAGCTACAGCAGCTGATGGGTTGTTTAGTGGGTTTTCCCCTTTTGGAGCTTGCTCGTCAAAGTCCCTTGTCGCCAGTGCCTCATATTTATTTGTAGTGGGCACTCTGGAAGGAGGGCTGTGAAGACGAGCCTTTGTCTTTCTTTTTTTTGGTAACCAGCATCCATGATTTATTGGATTCACTGGAGGCTTGCACCTGAACCTAGAATCCTGTGAACCTAGAATTCATTCATAAGTTTAGTTGAAGTAAGAAAGAAATGCTACATTTTCACTAGAGTTGGAAAGAACAGGCTTTCTTAAAGTATATAAACACTGGAAAAACAGATATTATATATGAAATCTTTTCAATATGCTTCGCTGCACAGTGTCAATACTGTTGCTAAAGGAAAGGATCGTTTTACACATAAATACATATTCTGTTCTACCTTAAGCACTGGAAGTAGCTGACAAATAAAGGTCTATTCTTACTCAAGGTGATGGCTTTAGCCAGTGAAATTGTTTCTTATATATGCAATATTTTCTCATCTTAGAAGAACAAATATCAGAAACAGAACATTTTAATTTCTTAATATTCAGTAGGATGTCAGTAATTGTTAAAAAATGAGGTCGAGGGACTAAAACATCTGTTTTCTTTTCCTTTCAAAAAGAAACATTCTTACTAGGATGAAATGCTAGCATTTTGAGGTTTTTTCATCACAGGACTTACAGTTAACTTAAAGATTAATTCAGACATAATTACAGGACAGCAGAGGATGTGCACAAGAAACAAGTAAGCTTTGCTAATCCTACTTTGACTTCCTGCTGCTCCAACAGTCACATTAAAAAAATCCCAAACACCTAAAATGTTCTGTTACGTCTGTTTGACCTTAAGCTAATTAGCACATGTGATATCTTTGTGCCAAGAGCATATTCTTGTCTTGCAAAACTTCAGTAATTACTTTATTAATGGATTTCATACGTATAGAAAAAAATATCCTATAGACAAAGAAAGGTGGATTCTAACTGAACAGCTCCATGAGAAGAGTCATGAGGATATGGCTATTTGGAGATATGGTTGTAAAAAAGACAAGAAAGAAAAAGATGGTGTTTTATTTTAGAATAATGCCTAGTATTTTGGAATTCTAATGGAAGCCATAGATTCTCTGGCCACTAATAGAAAGAAATTTTAATGGAAGACTTCTGTGACAGCAGAGGAAATCCACCATTGTTCTCTGGCATTATCTGTATTATGTTGCCTCAAATACAAAAATCTCCTCCACCATAAGAGAAAGAAATATTATCACAATATCCACTTGCATCACTGACAATCCATAATCTTCCCCATCTTAAACCTAGTGACTCTATTAATCCTTTTTACTAATACTGAAAACCAAATAAAAATAGCAATAATATTTCTTCTAATTTACTATTTAGATATAATTAGTGTCAGAATATATATAATAACTTTCGTGCTAATACAATAGTTTAAATAATCCTTTTTTTCCCCCATGAAATATGCACTACATTCTCATTGAATGCTCTCTAGGAAGGCTGGAAGTGCTTCATTTGAGATATCTTGGAGTCACATCCATCCTATTTAAGGATGCATCACACTAGTGATCCATAGTCAACCAGTTTCCAGCTGATCCACTGATTACTTTGACATTCGTTGTTTCCAGCTTATAAACATATAGTTGAAATCATCTTTTTGTGTAACCTTGAGTGCATAACCATGCATTTTGCTTTGTTACCGTTCATCCTGTTCCCACTGTTTCCCTTTCAATGTCTTTGCATTCTCCTTGTATGATATTCTAGCAGCTTACTGGTGCAAAGACTATTGAAATGTCACTGATAAAGTTTTCTTGAAATGGGTTTTTTTAATGGAAGAATGTTGCAAATCTCATAACCAAACTTTAAGGACTGATTTCCTCTTCCTTGACTATGTTGAGTAATAGAGGGTCTGTGAGCAGCAGCTTCTCACAGCTCCTGCCAGAAATGCAGGATTCAGGCCTTTTTTTGTCTTTGAAATGAGTTGTTTATGGAGACTAGAATGAACTTAGGAAAATGCTTTTCTCCACACGTATTTCAAAATACAGTTATGTATAATGCATACAGTCACAGACTCTTGTCCTATTCTTTCTGGTATGATCACAACAGTAATATTTGAGGATAACAGGGAATTTGATACGTGGGTCTTTTGTCCCCATCTCTCCTTTTTGTATTTCTAAATATAAACCAGAGAAATCTGTAAATGGCTAAGTGTCATCCAATAATTTTGGACCAGAAATAAATGTTCTGTCTCTCCTTTTTTAAAACAAACAGGGAGAACAATCATCCCTTTTACAATCAATGTTTAGAAGATGTTAATTCCTACATACTGACATAGGTAGAAGCACTGGACTTAATGATCTACTTTTTTTACCTGTGAACAGAGAATTTTAGAAAATTACCTATAGAAAGAAGTTGCCAACCTGTTTTATCAGCTGATAATGACAATTTTTAAAGTTTAGTCTAACATAAGCTCTGAATCTTCTTTACATAATAGTAAGAATTCACAAATGAAAAGCAACTTAGTCTTCATGTAACAAGATACAGTGGAATAATGTTATTCTCAAGCTGAATAGGATATGACACTGGGAATATATCAACAACAGTACTTAGCAACTGGCATCTATACATTTAAAACAATTGCCTAGTTATAAGGACAGACTGTGGAAAGGAGAATGGAAATGGGAGTAAAATAGTCACTGTGAAATGTGTTCAAGAGTATTGCACAGATGAAACGACATATAACAGGACAAGTTTGCATGACAGACACAAACATCATCTCATCTGCCTGTGCAGTCAGCAGCATTTTCGTAATAAGAAAAGTTATAAGTTCTTATAAGGAAACATAAAACATGTTGCCAAACAGCAATCAATGAAGCTAACACATCTGGGGAGTAAGTATCATTACTACTATTTTTTGTATATGCCAACTAAGTGTCATGATTTTGTCCAGCCAGCTATGAAGTACCATGACAGTCTCCTGCTCAGTGCCCCCCATTTATCCCCTACCCTCATTAGAATGGTGGAAGCACCAGTGAGATGGGAGTAAAAAGAGATAAACAAGAACCTTGTGGATCAAGACAAGGGCAGGGAAGTCTCACTGCCAGTTATGGCTCAGGGCAAAAAAGACTCCACTACTCAGAGGGGAAAGTAAGGAAAGTTTATTCTACTACCTACAAGAAACAGAACAGATCAAAAAGCAAAACAAGGACAGGATGATGGGAAAAATACAACTAGCACTTTAAGATCTCCCTTCCCCATCCCTTTTTTCTTTGTGGGGTCAGCTCAATGCTCCTGATATCTCTACTTCCTCCACCCTCAAAGGCACAGGGAGGCAGGGAATGGGGGATATGGTCAGTCTCTCACAGCTGGCCTCTGCCACTTCCTTCTTCTCAGAGGAGGATGACTCCTTGCATTCTTCCCCTGCTCCAATACGGGTTCCCTCCCACGGGATACAGTCCCTGATGGATATATCCAGTGTGGGTTCTTCCCAGCAGCTACGGCTTGTGCCAATACAGTGTCCCTCACACAGGACACTGCCTCCTCTCGGTACAGTTGCTGCCCTTGGCACGGGGTCTTTTACAAAGTGCAAAAAAATCTCAGCTTTACCATTCCTCTCTGTAGAATGCAGGGGAGCCTCTGCTCCAGCACACCTCCTCCTCTCTTACCTCACTGACCTTGGACTCCCCATAATTGTTTCTCTCTTCCAACTCCTTGCACTACCACTAACTGGAGAAGAAGGAAGACCAGCAAGAAGGGATAGCAAAATCCTTCCTCTTCCAGCTTCTTCTTAATAAGCGATCGTGAGGTGCCCAATTGGCTCAGTCCCAGAAGTGGGTCTGACTCACAGCTGGGGAGAGTTTTGAGCAACTTCTTACAGATGCAATCCTTACAGCACCTTTCCTATTACCAGAAACTGCTCCACACAAACCCATTACACTAAGGTAAAGAGATCTGTAATGGATGGGAAGCTAATGTGTACATTACACTATGGACATTTGTTCATTATTTGGGTCCTCCTTTCTCATATCAAAGGTAAAACATGAAGGATGGAGGGATTTTCCACTAGGAAGAAATCTGCAATCATGAAAAATCAGTGATGAAAGCCTGTTCCATGGTTAGCTCCTGTGCTGGTTTCTGAAGGAGAATGGTAGGTAAGACGGTGAGTACCAACTTTAGCGGTGGGTAGAATTAAGCTAATTGTCTAGACCTTTTCTTACAGCTTCTGGAGGAAAGTAGACTATTGCACAGAATAGTTAATCTCATCCTAAATTAGGATTCTAAATTGATCAGATGAAACACATATTATTTTGCATATTTCCTTTTATGGGCTAGCAAAAGGTAGCTCAGGTAATAAACTCACATATAGACATCAAGTTGCACAGGCTATAATTAGTGAGTTGAAGCACACCCACAAAAATTAACCTCCTCTCAAAGTCCTAGAAATGATCTATTTAAAACAAAACCAAGCCAGCGTTTATTTCCACTCTGAATTTATAATTATGGTATAAAACAAGGATACAGTTTCCTTTCAGTATCCTTGAAACTTGTTAAAAAATCTATACTGCAAGTATAATTTAATATATTCAGTATCAATGTATTCCTGAGTTCATATTCCTTTTTCAACAGTTTTTTCACCCCTACCAGCTCTATAAATTTTCTAGTTATTTTCAAATATTATGGTTTCTCTATTGGAATACCAAAAAAAAACCATGGAAACATTAATGTTGACAGGATCTCAAGAGAACATGTTTTAATCTGTCCCCTAGATATGAGACAAGATGAATATGTCTTAACCATTTTTGTCAGATGATTTTCTGAAAAGATTTTCTTTAAAAATTCTCAGTGGGGTGAATTTTACAGCTTCCTTGGATAACCTGTTCTAGTGTTTCACTCCTTTATAATCTGAATGTGTTTCTTTAACTTTTTTTTTTTTCCCTTATCCTCTGTGGATGAAGAAAGCAATTAATTATCACATTTTTTTATAACACTGTTTTGCATATTGAAGATAGCCATCCTGACTCATTACGTCTTTCCTTCTGAAGACAAAAAGAATCCAATTCCTTAAACCTTTCCTTGTGTTTTCTTATTGTGTCTCCTTCAAACTTTTCAAGCTTTATGTATCTTTCACCATAGCACTTAAAATTATACAGTATCTCACTGGAATGGTGGTAGGTGAACTTTAATCATTATTTCCTGTATCTTACCTCTCACATGGGCTTAATGAATCACAGAATGAGATTCACCAGCTTTGAATTACCATCTCTCTGTTGACTTTCGTTCTTCTCAGAAGGTACTTTTGTTCCCAGGTCTCTCTTGGCACAATGTTGCCTTGTGAACTATTCCTCATTTTGTAGTTACACATATGATTTCTTCTTCTGAGGTGCAGTGCCTTTTACTTCTCATTATTGAATTTCATCTTGTTGGATTTCATCTTATTTCCCCAGTTTCTCAAGATTGTTTGGAATTTTAATGCTGCCTTGTAGGTTGCTTGTGACCTCCCTCCTGGCCCTGCTTGAATTTATCAGGGCTTCACAGATTAGAGAAGAAACTGATAATTTTACTGAGCTAATCAGTGTGTGAAATGGAAAGTTTAAAGCAATATCAGAATGAAGAACTGCTAAAATTAGTTGAGAACAAATACTTTGAGGGTAGCTGTCAATTAAGGGATCAGCACTTACATGATGCTGCTTCAGTTGTGTTCTGTCTCAAAATATGCATTACCTATTTCAGAGAAAGACAATGTAGCAAACAAAGCCTAATTTTAAACAGTTTCTGTTTCCTTAATCTTATGCATGTGTGCTGAGATCCTGTGTCAGCCTTCCACATGCCATTGTGATGAGTTTTTCTCAGCTGGGTGAATGTCATGGAATGGTAAGCCACTTGAGACATCAAATGAAGTGACTGATCTGTGTAGGTCTCACACCAAAGGAAAAAAAGAGTAGCATACTACTCTCATAAGGCAAAGCTATGCAGGCCATTAATTGATGAAGGTTAACTATTTTAGCAGAGTAGTCATTACACTGGAGAAACTGAGAACACTGATGATAAGCACATAAAGAATATAGCAATGTCACAGAATCCCAAAGTGGTAGGGGTTGGAAAGGACCTCCAGAGATCATCCAGTCCAACCTCCTGCTACAGCAGATTCACCTCAACCACATTGCACAGGAATTGCTGACGTGAGAGAGCAGTTATCAGCAGGTAAGAAATGGAAACTCTGGAAGGTGAATCCAACAACTAAATAAAAAAATTAAAACTCAATAAATAAATTTTCTATTCGTTTACTTAACTGATTAAAGAAAATATTGAACTGATCAAGAACCTTCCTATAGGTATACAGGACACTAACTGAAATATCTTCATAGCCAATCAATGAATCATTAACTGCAGTGTGAGGACACCTTTTATTCAGCTGTTAGTGACTTCTCTACCTGTCCGAACTAAATCTAGAATGATTAGTTCTTCAACAACTTCCTTCATCTTCTAAAGAAAAGGTTGGTATCAATATTTTTTAAAATATTCAGTATCTTCTACCTTTTACTGTCACTTCTTAATGAATGAGAACAAATATAAAGTCTTTTAATATAAAGAAAGGAAATAAAAATTCCATCTGCTATTAATTCCTTTTGAATAACCATTCCAGTTCTATGACTTATTCTAATGCATCTCTTAAATGATAAGAAACAGTTAAGATGGGTTTCCAAGCTTTTGAATTTTTCCAGTTTACTCCTACTCTCTGGACATTCCTGCATAGACACCTGAACTACTCATCAAGTATTTCTTATTTTCTTGCAGTAGTTTCCAGCTAGCTTCCATGTTTTTCTGCAGCCTCTTTGAATGCTCTGAAGCACTCTTTACCAGTTGTTTAATGCTGATGTTCTTAGGTAGTCTTCCTTTGCTTTGTCAGGTGGACATCCAATGTAACTCACAGACCTTCCTCAAAGAACATCTGCTATGCAATAACTTCCATAAGTAACTCTACAAATTTATTATTTGCCTGTATATGCCTATTGCATTCATTTGTGAGAATAAATAAAAGCAATTCTTGTCATTCTGTTGTCTTTGCCTTTGTTTTCTGAATTTCACCATTACTTCTAATTGGCTTAGGGTCATTAACATCAGTATGGATAAGCAGCTTAGAGTAGCAGTGATGTTTTCAAGGTCCTTTGCAAAGTCCTTTGCAAGACCCTGAAGGTCATCAAATTCAGTTGACTGGGCATGTCACAGCAGGTTCTATTTGCAATTAAAATGGTGAGAATAACAAGAAGATTAATTGCTTTATGTGGAGCTATTACAGATTCATATCAATGTAATGGAGCTTGTAATCTGGCCTACTGACAGGTGAGTTCATTTATGAGGAATGTTTTCATTGTTATTGTTCTTGCCACAGTACTTAAAAAAAAAAAAGTTCCTGATTTATTATTCTTGCATTTCAAATCCATTTTAAATATGTATAAAAGCAATGTAATTGCTGTTTACTCAATTTCCTTCAGCTCAAATAAAAAGATTGCTTCTGTCTCCTCCAACTTCCTGTCAATGCACACCTATTAAATGGAAATAAGTATTCTCACAGATGTCAGTACTGGAACTTGGTAAGCATGGAAGAGTATCTCCTAGATAAGTAAGTGAACTTGGGCAAGCTGTTTGATTTCTTCATCCAGACTCCTTTTGGTACTGGATCCATTGCAGCTGTCAATATCCTGTACCATGAAGACATCCTTTTCTGCATTCAATCTCACTGAGTAGTAGGTGTCATGAGCACAGTATGAATTGATATAGTCACATATGAACCCAATGCCAGATGGGAACCTCCATTTTGTTGTTATTGGTTCAACTCTGACAGAAAGAGAGGCAAACTAAATCATTAAATGCTGTGTTAAATTTTGAACTTACTAGTAGTGCCATCACTCCAAGTCCAAAGAAAAATGGAATCTTACAAAACAAAATTCATTAAAATCAAATCTGCTGCCCAGAGTGAAGTGTTCTCAAAGGAGATGTAATGGCCTTTGCCCTTTTCCAGTCACTAGGTTATCTGCTATCATGTTTCTGCTTAATATTTAAACCAGTTAACAAACTGTCAACTGCAAGGTCTACATGAGGTAAGTGCAAGAGTTCTGGTATTGATTTGGTAGATAAAGTTATATGGACTTGAACTAAGACATTACTGGAGAAATGATTTCACTTTCTCACCTAGGTTGCAGAAAAGCACACGCATGTGTTATTGTTCTCAAAGGACAATAATGCACTATATTAAGCACAAAAGAAGGTTAATCCCAGGTGCTGGAAAATCATCTGCCTTAATTACCATCTTTGACAGAAACCCCTTAACTGCACTTCTGAGTGGTTTAATTGAAATTTGTGGAAATAATATAAATTTAGAGGGGAAAACAAGGCTATTTTGTTTTATACCCACGTTATGTCTGGAATAACCACAATTACACAATATATTAGTACTAGAGAACAGAGGGTATACTGTTCAAACAAAACCAAACATAAAAGCATCTTTATTATGCATAGGGGCTGTTTAAAACTCAGTCATATCCCACAGTAAAAGCACATTGCTGGCAAACTCAGTTTATAAGCAAAGTACATCAGAGGTAAACTATTAGGTATAAAACCAATTTCCAGCAAATTACAAAGGACATTAGATGACAGTGATAGCAAGACACAACTATTTGCTCTTCAGTAGTTCGACCCCCAGCCTGTCCTGGTGCATGGGGTTGTTCCTTCCCAGATGCAGGACTCTGCACTTGTCCTCGTTGAACCTCATGAGGTTCCTCTCTGCCCAACTCTCGAGCCAGTCGAGATCCTGCTGAATGGCAGCACAGCCTTCTGGGGAATCAGCCAGTCCTCCCAGTTTGGTGTCATCAGCCAATTTGCTGAGGGTACACTCTGTCCCCTCATCCAGGTCGTTGATGAAAATGTTGAACAAGACTGGCCCCAGAACCAATCCCTGTGGAACTCCACTGGCCACAGGCCAACTTGATTCTGTGCCATTGATCACCACCACCCTCTGGTCTCTGTAATTCAGCCACCTCTCGATCCACCTCACTGTCCGCTCATCCAAGCCACACTGCCTGAGCTTTCTGATGAGGATGTTATGGGAGACAGTGTCAAAAGCCTTGCTGAAGTCAAGGTAGATGAAATCCACTGTTCTCCCCTCATCTAGCCAGCCAGTTATGCACTCATAGAAAGCTATCAGGTTGATCAAACAGGATTTCCCCTTGTGAAGCCATGTTGACTCCCCTTGATAACCATCTTATCCTTCATATGTTCAGTAATAACATTCAGGATGAGTTGTTCCATCACTTTTCCAGAGATGGAGATGAGACTGACCAGCCTGTAGTTTCCTGGGTGGTCCTTCTTGCCCTTTTTGAAGACTGGCGTGACATTGGCCTTTCTCCAGTCCTCAGGCACTTCACCTGTCCCCCATGATAGTTCAAAAATGATGGAGAGAGGCTTAGCAATCACATCAGTCAGCTCTCTCAGCACTCTAGGATGCATCCCATCAGGACCCATTGACTTATGAGCCTTAAGCTTGGCCAATAAGTCTTTAACCTCTTCCTCTTCCACCCAGGACAAGTCCTCTGCTGTCCTGGCCATCCTGTTATCCTTGTCGAGATGGGCTTCCCGAGCATTGGCCTTGACCATAAAGACTTCAGTACTTCGGCCTTCTCTGCATCCTCAGACACCAGGGCACCCTCAGCATTTAGCAGCAGACCCACATTCCCTCTCACCATCCTTCTGCTGCTGATGTACTTGAAAAATGCCTTATTACTGTCCTTAACATCCCTGGCTAAATTTAATTCTAGAAGGGCTCTAGCCTTCCTAGTTGCACCCCTGCATGCCCTGGCAATGTTCCTATACTCTTCCCAAGAAGAGTTTCCACCTCTCATAGATGGCTGCTTTCTGCCTGAGTTGTCCCAGCAGATCCTTGCTCATCCATGGAGGCCTCCTACCTCCTTTTCCTCCTTTCTTGTGCATTGGGACACACTGATCCTGGGCTTGGGGGTAGTGGTGCTTGAAGATTGACCAGCTCTCATGGGCACTTCTACCTTCTAGAATCATATCCTATGAGATCCATTCAAGTAGATCTTTGAAGAGGCCAAAGTTGGCTAGCCTGAAATCCAGGGCAATGGTCCTGCTTTGTGTTCTGCCTCTTCCACACAGGTAGAAGGCCTCATCCACATCCTCCTCCTGATCAGGTGGCCTGTAGCAAACTCCTACAACAATATCACCTGCCTTTTCCTGCCCATTAATTTTTACCCATAAGCACTCTACCCACTCTTTATCCCCATCCAGGCACAGTTCAGTACACATTAATTGCTCCATCACAGAGAGAAACTCCACCTCCACGCCTTGTCAGTCTGTCTTTCCTGAACAATACATAACCCTCCATGGCTGTGCTCCAGTCATGGCAGCTGTCCCACCACGTCTCTGTGACTGCAATGAGGTCATAGCCCCGCATCCGCACCCACATCTCCAGTTCCTCCTGCTTATTCCCCAGGCTGCGTGCATTGGTGTAGAGGCAGCTCAGGGGCTTACTCAAACACACAGGTTTCCCTGGACGGGTGCAGGAGGTTCCTCTTTGGTTTGGCTCTTTCTCAGGGTGGTCAGCCTTCCTTATCTCAGCCCAGTGTGCAGATGAAGGGCACTTATCCTTGTATTCCCTGTCCTGCCTTGTTTCCCAGCTACAGGGGAGAGCTTGTTCTGTTTTGCTTCTCTCCTCACCCCCCAAGTCCCTTAGTTTAAAGACTTCTTTATTAAATTTGCTAGTCTACTTCGAAATAATCCAGTGCTTTTACGGGAGAGATGAATCCCATCCCGTCCTATGAAGCTGTAGTCCCCAAGGAAGGATCCATTGTCAAAGCACCCAAAGCTTTTCCGCTGGCAACAGCCTCTCAGGCAGGAGTTCACTTGGCTGATTTTTCCATTGCAAACTCCTCCTTTATCTCTATTGAACAGGACAGAGGAGAAAATAACCCCATGCACCAGTACAGGCTGGGGGTCGAACTGCTGAAGAGCAGCTCTGCAGGGAGAGACCTGGGAGTCCTGATTGATAATAAGCTAACCATGAGCCAGCAATGTGCCCTTGTGGCCAAGAAGGCCAATGGCATCCTGGGATGTATCAAGAAGAGTGTGGGCAGCAGGTAAAGGGAGGTTCTTCTCCCTCTCTGCTCTGCCCTGGTGAGGCCTCATCTGGAGTCCTGTGTCCAGTTCTGGGCTCCTCAGCTCAAGAGGGACAGGGAAGTGCTGGAGAGAGTCCAGTGCAGGGCCACCAAGATGATCAGGGGACTAGAACATCTTTCATACGAGGAAAGGCTGTGGGAACTGGGGCTGTTTAGTTTGGAGAAGAGGAGATTGAGGGGAGATCTTATTAACATTTATAAATATCTAAAAGGGTGGGTATCAGGAGGTTGGGACATCTCTTTTTTCTATAGTAGCTAGCAACAGGACAAGGGGTAATGGGATGAAGCTGGAACACAAAAAGTTCCACTTAAATATAAGAAAAAAATAGTTCACTGTTCAGGTGATGGAGCAGTGGAACAGGCTGCCCAGAGGGGTTGTGGAGTCTCCTTCCTTGGAGATCTTCAAGACCCACCTGGACATGTTCCTATGCAGCCTGATCTAGGTGAACCTGCTTTTGCAGAGGGTTTGGACTAGATGATCTCTAAAGGTCCCTTCCAATCCCTACCATTCTACGATTTGCATAAACTTGAATTTCGGCCAGCAGATGAGAAAATCTTACTTCAAGGTCACAATCCTTTCCAATGTTCCCAAAGGGGAATATGTAGCTTCAAGTCTTTCATAAATGAAATGGTAAACCTCTTTTGAACAGTGATCCCAAGGAGTAATTGCAGTTTTCTGGCCTTCTGTGCTTAGGAAGTTCATCTTTTGATTTCTTGTTTTCCTAATTTAGCAAAGTATTCCTCTGTTCACTGTATTGGGCAAGTTTCCAAATAAGGTTAAATAAATATTTGACCTTTTATTTTATCCTGTAGCAAAAAGACTTTATCCCAAATGCTCACATTTTCTGTTCAAGTCTCTTAAAAAAAAAGTCTAGATTAGGGAGGTTTTATTGTGATTCAAACTTTAAGTTGGGATGTGAGAAGAAAGAAGGCTTAGTTCTACAATGACTACAGGAAACATATCTACAGATATGTGCAACCAATTGCAATAATACATTATGGAGTGGTAAGCTCTACGTGACAAAACCTCTCACTTATGTCATTGGTCTATATGATCTTCATGGTATTGAGGGCTCCTAGGCTTTATTGCAATCACAACATTTGTAGCATATTCTTTAGAAAATATTTGGAAAATAGATTTGTTCTGTAGATCTGCATATTCTCTCTCTCTCACTTCACTTCAGTTTCTTAACATTCTAACTCCTAACAAAATGTTTGCATAACAATTTGAGTCCAGAAAAAGATTAATAGAAAATATATGAATTGCATCTGATACTCTATGCTATTGATATTCTGTCTCAAACAACAAACATAGGTATTTTGTGACAGTTGAAGTGTCCTAGGCTATGCCCTACCTCTGCTTCTCCAGCAAGATGTGGTCTTCCTTAGATTCCTATAACATTTTCAAAGCCTGTGAAGATTTTTTGGATATCATGATGAGTCTCATTTTGCACAGGAGACCTTGGGCAGCTGATTTCAAGGTCTCAGTTAAAGAAGCCAAGAAAGTTAAGAGAACGATTAAATTTTATCTAAACTAGATATATTTGACCAATTACATTTCTTGACAGACTCTGCTGACCACACTAAGAGATCTTCTTTAACTATAATCAAGTCATAAGCATTTAAGTCTCATTTGGACATCTACAGAGAGACATTTAACTATGGATGCCTTAATCCAAGTGTCATTCTAAATGTCAGATGCTAAGTTCAGTAAGATTTTAGATACTTTCTCCCACTAGTCTCTAAAGCAAGTTAATAAAATTTGATCTACTTAAAAATACTGTATTTCAATTTGAGAACAAAAACAATTGCATAGCTCAGTATTAATTATGATTGCCACCTATAATTAAATATAGAGCTTATGATATGTCCACTAATAAAATGTTTTTAAGAACAGACTAGGATCAGGATTGCCAAAAATGCTGTAGAGGTTATTGGTAATGTAGGTGTTACAGTCTTATAGTAGGACAATGTTTTCTAGGGAGAGGTAATATCTTTCTTTAGACATAAACACATTTCATGGTTAGAAAAATGGAAACTCTGGGAAGATTTGTTTATAGGTTTCTAGATGAAAAGCATTGTGACAATATTATACAGGATGGTATGGTTTGTGTGTTTTTTGTTTCTTATTTTTTGTTTGTTTTTTAAACAAAATTTGACTAAACAACTACTTTTGGTACCTCCAAGGGCCATTTTTCTTCACAATTTGCATCATAAATCTGGAGACTTTGGTGCCTAAGAAAGATATATGTTTGGTTTATCACCAAACCGTGTTTCTCTAGATCACCTGAGGTAATTTAATAATGCATACTTAACAGTAAATACTGTTTTGGAACTTGCCTTTAGTTTATCATACTTTTAAATGCAAATTTGCACTACCGAATGTTTTAATTAGGTTTACAGAACGTCAGTCTGATTTAAATCTATCCCACAATAAATGACACAGCAGCATCCAAGTGACTTAAAACTACGGTTCAGTATAAATGCACACAGGAATATTAACTGCATACAGGAATTCTACCTTAAGAAGAACCACAGAATGGTGGCAGTTAGAAGGGACCTCTAGAGATCATCCAGTCCAACCCCCTGCTAAAGCAGGTTCACCTTGACCAGGTCACACAGGAGTATCTCCAGGTAAGCTTTGGAAACCTCCAGAGGATGAGACTCCACATCCTCCATGTTCAGCCTGTGCCAGGGCTCCCTCACCCTTATGGTAAAGTTTTTCCTCGTGTTTAAGTGGAACTTCTGTGTTTCAGCTTTTGTCCATTATCCCTTGTCCTGACACTGGACACTACAGAAAAAAACTGTCACCTCACCCTCATAACATTCAGCCTTTAAGTACTGACAAGTGTTGATGAGGTCCCCTCTCATTCTTCTCTGCTCCAGACTATATAGCCCCAGGTTTCTTCCCTTGTCCCCCTTGGTTTTTTTGGAAGACTAAAGTGACACTGGCCTTTCTCCAGTCCTCAGGCACCTCACTGGTCCTACACAATTATTAAAAAATTATGGAAAATGGCTTAGCAATTACATCAGCAGCTCTCTCAGCACACGTGGGATTCATGCACATCAGGATCCATGGTTTGTGCATGTCCAGCTTGCCTAATAGGTCTTTAACCCAAACCTCTTCCATCAAGGGATGGTCTTCCATTCTCCAGTTTCACTATCCTCCAGGGACTGGGCTTCCTGAGGACCAGCTTTGGCTTTAAAGACTGAGGCAATGAAGACATTCAGTAGTTCTGCCTTCTCTGAATCCTCTGTCACCAGGGCATCCTTGTCATTCAGCAGTAGAATTACATTCCCTTTAATCTTCCTTTTGCTACTGATATACTAAAAGCCCTTGTGTTCCTTTACTTCCCTTGCCAGCTTCAATTCCAAAAGGGCTTTAGCCTTCCTGGTTTCATCCTTATATGCTCTGGCAACAATCCTATACTCTTCCCACTTGATCAGGCCCTTTTTTTGCCTTCCATAGATTTCTTGCTTCCACTTAGGTTGTTCCAGTAGCTCCTGTTCATCCACACAAGCCTCTTACCTCCTTCTCCTTATGGAGATACATCCATCTTGGGCTTGGAGGAAGTAGTGCTTGAGGATTGACCAGCTTCCTTGGGCTCCCCTATCATTGCACAGCTCATGGAGATGAAGAAACCGAAAAGCTGAGCTAGAGAAGTTTAAATGCATTGCTATTTATAAATGCCATTTACATTTTTATGGAGTCAGCTTTTGCACAGTTTGTGCAGTGTGATACACTGCAGTTGGATAAACTGCAAAGACAGGATCTGATCTCAGGCCCTTGT
Source organism: Colius striatus (assembly GCF_028858725.1). Classification (NCBI taxonomy): domain Eukaryota; kingdom Metazoa; phylum Chordata; class Aves; order Coliiformes; family Coliidae; genus Colius; species Colius striatus. Next base: position 198,866,850 of record NC_084759.1, on the reverse strand, counting down.
CCCTAGAGCATTACTCTTTCCCTGCAGTATGGCTAAAGAAAATTCAATCTTCTTCATCCTCAATCTCAACTCTTTTGGTAGAGTGGCAGATTTGCACATCTTTTGTGTCCTTCTCTCTTTAGACAAAACTGCTCTTATCCCCACCTACAACTGTCTAAACAGCAGCTAAATGAGGTGGCAGGGTAGCACTTACTGATATGTCCCAACGTCTTCACTCCCCCATAGCAACAGGTCTTCCTTTTCTCCCTTTCTTCTATCTTGCTCATAAATCTTCCCACTGTTGTCTTGTATCAAAAGTAATACTTTCCTTCCTGCCTTTAAATGCAAGCAAGGCCATACAACCTCATCAGTCAAATATGCCTCGTTTTACCATGGGAAGCCAAGCTTCTCCTGTGGGGAAGATGAAGAGAACAGGGGATAGGCAGATTATAGACAGGCAAGAGTGACAGCAGCAGTTACTGCTGCAGGCAAGGATCACTGCTTGCCAACAGAAGCTATCATCTCCCATTCTTACACCATCAACTGCAGTACTTTGGCTGTTTTTGGCTAGCTGAAACAAATGCGGGAGACAGAAATCATCTATTTGGGCACAGATTGATGCTGTAGTAGTCACTATCCTATGCCTACAAGGGAAAATGCACTGGGCTCAGCAGAAACATTTTGTAGGCCAAGTCAACCTGCAGAGTGCTATCTGAACTGCACTTGTTTTCAGTCTCACTAGAATCATAGAATCATTTTGGTTGGAGAAGACCTTTAAGATTATTGAGTCCAACCCCTAACCTAGCACTTCCCAGACCATCACTAAACCATGTCCCTCAGCATCTCAGCTATAGGGCTTTTGAACATCTCCAGCGATGAGGACTTCACCACCACACTGGGAAGTCCGGGGAGGTGTCTAACAACCCTCTCAATAATAAAGTTCTCTCTAATCTCCAATCTAAATGTCCCCGAGTGCAACTTTAGGCCATTTTCTCTTGTCCTATCATTTGTTACTTGGGAGAAGAGATCAACCCCCAATTTGTCACAACCTCTTTTCAGGTAGTTATAGAGAGTGATTGTATCTCCTCTCAGCCTCCTCTTCTCTGGACTAAACACTGCCAGCTCTCTCAACTGGTCCTATTCAGATTTGTGCTCCAGACCCTTCAGCTGCTTTGGTGCGTGTCTCTAGATATGCTCCAGCACCTCAATGTCCTTCTCTTAGTGAGGGACTCAACACTGAACACAGCACTCGAGGTGTGGCCTCATCAGTACAGAGTACAGGGGCATAATCACTGCCCTGGTCCTACTGGTCACGTTATTCGTAATACAGGCCAGGATGTCACTGGCCTTCTTGACCAATTGGGCACACTGCTGGCTCATGTTTAGCTGCTGTCAACACCCCAGGTCCTTTTCTGCCAGATAACTTTCCAGTCACTCTTTTCCGAGCCTTGTTACCAAGAGCAGTATGAATTCCTTGTCCTGGTACCCTTTCTCGATATCCCAAGAAAACAGATCTGTATAGACAGAGATGGCAGTGTGTGGGCTGAGTTAGTGACAATCGCTCCCTGACTTCATGGTAAGACACTTTAGAAGGGATGTCTAGGCACTGCATGAAGGCCAACAAGAGCACTAGAACTAACTGATGCCTAGTAATGAACTATTTAGTTAGTGAATTGCTTAGGGAAGAAAAAAAATTCTTTTTTTTCCCCTCACACGAAGGCACTCTTTGTTAATAGAGATCCAAAATGTTCTCATCACACTTAGATGGCTGCATGTTATGTCTCAGGGTGTCAAAGAATGGGACAGATCCAAAGAAGGAGCGTGTTGTGCTGTGTTTTTCCTAGCATCCACTACAATATTTTGGACTGCACAGCCATTTTTGTTTTACTGACTCTTTTTACTTATTGGAAATATTAAACTGTTGGCTAATGACTCTGGCAGAACTGGTAGAGAGATGTGTGTATCCTGACTCTCAGCCGAACCTGACACAATCTCTTCCTTTTGCTACACATTGAAGTGATCCAGGGCTGTTTGCTTTGATGCACACTGTCCAGTTGACACTCTGAATTATCACTGTCCATAGAAGTAAGAGATTGGTATTGATGAAACACAGCTTTTGTGCCTTAAGTTGTAAAAACTGATTTATCACCTTGGCCTTGACAATATCTTACTTAAAATCCCTTTGAAGCTTGGCATTTAATATCCTTTAAAGGAAAGAGCATTTAACCTGAAGAAGATACATTGAACCGTGAATCTAAAAAAGAGTCCAATCTGGAAATATCAAGATGTATGCTTGTTGCCTAATTTCTTACCAGTGCCTGAAGAAAATAGCCCTAAATGAACCTCACATGTAAACATTTCCACCACACTTTTTCTTTTTGGGAAAACAGCCACATTGGAGCTCACAGGGCATGCTAAAGAAGTAATTAGCTTCCCATTCATATTACTTTTTCAAGGGACTGATTTGGGGCACCCCAGCTTCTGGATGAGAAGTCACAGGCATGTTTTTCCCCTTCAGTGGTGTGCGCACTCAACTTTCTGCTCTTCCCGTTATCCCATCTGTTCAGAAACATCAGGCAGAAAAAATCTTCCCTTGAGGGTTTTGTTCAATTCATGAGTGTTCATGCCAAGACTATACAGGATTTTGTGATAACATTTATTCTAATGTCTTGTCTGGGGCTACTATATCCATGAGGCCTTTCAAAATATAAGAAGCATTGATCTGGGATTAGTGTGATTCTGAATTCACAGTAGCCAGAATACTTGTTCTGAGATTTCATCAGGGTTATGCCCCAAAACAGAAATCTACCTACATTTGCAGAAAAAAAGACACTCACTTTTAAGCAGCAAAAAGGTGAATTTCACTAAGGGCAATCCCTAACTGTAGTTTTATATGTTTGTGTATTTCATAGTTCCTACAATATCTGTTTCTATTTTGGTGGTGTATATTTCTGTTTTTAACTCAAACTTGAACCAACCAAAATAAACTACAAAGCAGAGCAATTACTTTAATTGAGATCTTTTCTCCAAATAATAACGAAATAATTCGTGATTTGCTTAGCACTTTAGGCAAGGAGTTCATTTCTTTGTCTCTGTAGCTATGCCCAAGCATAACAGCAGTTACCCTCAAAGGCTAGCAACTGTCTTTACTGTAGCAATTATATATCCACTCTGTACTCTTTTAGAGAGTACAAGTCTAGCTGAACCTGCTGGCATATACTATGCAGTTTTTCTACTGCAGGCAGCTATCCTGTTAGGAGTTCTGCAGATAATATTTGTAGCTAAGAGTCTTCAGTCTTGGATGTATAACTGGACTGCTCTGAGCTAAAGTACCTCCAGTAAGTGTGAGAAATATATCCAGGTCTGAGTTCATGAAAAGACATTAGTTGCTGCAATCTATCTGATCTGGGATACACACACTGTTTGCCCATGGCCCAGGAGCACTGTCCAACCTGTGCCCTCAGCACTTGTCTCAGATATGTTGCATATATCCCTGTTCCTGGTGCTTAATTTGTCAACTGCAGACCCAGCTCATTGCTTCCAGTTTGTCTGATGCTCAATAGGGTGTCCCAGACTTATTGCTGTCACCAGCCCTGTTCCTCTCAAGATGCTGCCTTACTGTGCCCTCTCAACAAGGTGATGGGCACTCGTGGCTCCTGCCTCATCCTCCTCTTAGAGCAGCCCTATCCTTGTGGCTCCTGACACCTGACATGGAGGTATGCCTAACTTGGTAAGACTTAAAATTACTGTATTCTTCAGTTAGAGACACTTAAGTTGCCCAGAGAGAAATCTTCTTGATTCAATATCTGTAAGATTCTAACTCAAACATGCTTCACTAGCCTGGCTCTGGCAGACGTTTCTTTTGTTCATACCCTTTCAGTTTGCAAAAAAACAATCAAACAAATCAATAACAGCAACAAATCTCTTTCATGTTATTTAGCATGAATCAAAGCAATGTATTATTAGAGGTGCATTACTCAGATTCATAAAGACACAGGCACAAACAGAAAAAGTTTATTTCACGAGGGAATTAAAGCACAGAGATCTCTCAAGTGCCATAAATGTCAACAATCTTAAATTGCCAAATTGAAGGGAAAACATATTTGAAGGATTATTCTGGCTAGGAATTTACTTTTCCAGAGTTTTGACAGCCCTAGCAAACAAGACGTAGTCCCACAGGAGACAGATCATCTGTAAAGTATACACAAAGCCAGCCACATAACTTCCACTAAAGGAAACTAAGAGAAGCAATTGTTCAGGCTATTAAGTCCAGGTGTACCTTGACAGAAGGTCTAGAAAAGAGTAATTACAATGCAAAACAAGGTGAAAGTCATGTGAACTCTTCTATTCTGCAAGGAGGGATGAAATATGAGTGACTTATGATGCCATGGATAGAATAGGGCAGCTGCACAGGGAATGCTGAGAGATTGTTTCTCCATGGCTTATAAAATGGTGACAACTATTGAAGTGATCACGTGCCAGGTTTGTAAAATGCATTAGATCTACAACAGGTATGGTGTCAGTTTAAGTTTTGCACACTTTACTGGTGACATTTGCACAACATTTGCTCTAGTTTAAATTCCTTTTTCCTTAAGTTTGTGATACTGTTCACTCCAGAGACAAATATTAGGTTATGGAATCTTTAACCAGGCAATCCTTTAATCTGCTCTGCAAAAGACAGATAATAATGCAAAAACTAAATATGGAAGATATATGAGAGGAACCAGGAGAAACCTTCAGTAATTGTTGCAACAGAATCAAGAAATTAAGAGACAGCTAAAGATAACCAAATTAATATATTGTATGTTCAACTATGAAGTCACAGAGGCATTTAAATCCCTACTAAAAACCATGAAGAGTATCTCCAGATAAATCAAATACTATTTTGCTACTTTAAATGTTCCCATCTCTGGATTTTGCCCCATTTAGCCACATTATTATTCTATACTATCATTCAAGAAGCTGGAGACTTCAAATTACCGACAGAGGAAATCTAAAAGTTTCAAAACATGTTGATACTCTTCTCACAGTGAACAGCAGGTTGAGGAAAATCATTGTCAAAAATAGCAGGTTTCAAACAAGGGCTGGACGTTCATGTAGATAATGAGAATTCAATTACGTGGGATGGCTATAAGCCAGATACTGACAGAAAATGTTAGCAAACAACTTTCCTCATGGGCTGTATATCTCTTTGAAAAACCTGAAACATGCTACTAGCTGAGAGAAAATATTCACCTTGGCCCAGCATGACAATTTCTAAGTTCCTAACAGTCATAAAGCTAACAATTTATAAGAGTTTTATCGACCCAATGTGTGACTTGTTTTTCAAGGCCTTCCCTTGCTTTTGTTGTCCTCAACAATGTAGCTATATTTTATTATAAAAGCCAAGTGAAAGATGAGAAATTCACACATCTGACATGTTCTTCACACTCTCAGCTTGATCGATTTGTCTTTTCTGAAGAATGTCAATATGAGCATCTTTAGGTGGCTTTCAATGAATGTTCTGATTTCAGTCACTTAGCCAAGGATGCAAAAGCTACACATTCCTGGATATGAACATGATTTTAATTAAGGGAAGAAAAGGATATTTAAATCTAGATATCCTTTCCTTATACAGTCTCTTCTGTCAACTCCAAAGCATTTCCTTTTCTTCCCTTATTTCTCTCAGTGTAACATAGATTTATGCCTATTGTGAGTGTTTAATTCTAATTTTCAAATTCTTAGGTTTACCTGTAAACTTTACTTAAATGATAGTAATATTGGTTGACTACTTTTTCTGCATGTAGAGCTCATGTCATCATAGTCCACTCCATCCACTCTATCCTTTCCAGGTACTTTTGTAGAGACAATTTCTAAGCATTGGCTTTATGTTAGTCACCTGTTTGGCCACTCTGGTTTGATCTAGTTCCCCAAAGTTAAATGTGTTCTGCAGGGAATCATTAACTGTGCATCAAACATGTGTGTAGTTTTTTTGCATCTTCCTCAATGGATATAATTAAATTCCTTGAAAACTGACAAAGAGAATTAGAAGTAGTTCAAAACAGTCAGGCCTTCCATGCTTTTACAGATGCACTTAGATAGGAAAATGAAGGAGGGCTTGCAGCTCACACAAAGAAAACAGATAAAAACAAGCAAGAAATAAGAACAGTCTAAGGGGCTGTTTTTTTTTTTAAAGCCACCAAAAGGTTTTGAATTCTGGAAATGTTTAGTCTATATTATGTACACATAGAATAACACAGACTGAATTCGACTTCTGATGTATCGTTGGCTCCCAGCAGAGAAATGAGCATGTATTTCTGCTCTTAGTAGATTGGGAGTCTACATAAGGTGATGCCAGTTATGAACTTAAGAGTCAGACAGAGGGCAGAGACTGCCATCCATTATAAACCAGAGCTATTCCACAGATAGCAGAAATGTCAGAAAGGTAACTGCTAAAAATTATTAATGAACAACTGCTGAGTTCCATCTATTTTCGATGCAGACACTGTTTGCAATGAAGAGAGTCATGGACTGAAAAGCAAAATTCAGAGGGGACTTTAAATACATCTTCTTTGATGTGCTACACCTGCCTAGCCCTTATAGTGACAAAGATTCATTCAAATTTAAAGATTGATTTTTAGGGAAATGTAAACAAGCCTTAAAGGTCTTTTCCCCTAGCTTTCTAATCTTAATGATTTATTGCTAACACTGCTTCCCTTTTACAGAGGGCTCTAATTGTTTTCCTTCTTATATGGGCTTGGAAAGATATCTTTAAGAGATATCTTTAAAAGAAACTTGCAGCACAAGCAATGATTTCTTTGAGATAGTGCATATTTTGAGTTAGTATTTCTGTTGTGGGTAGTTTTGCAACTGGAGGAATTCATGTCTACATGTAAGATAACAAAAATATTATTACCTCAAATATACACATATTCAGGTCTTGCAGAAGGTCCTTGGAAAATCAGTCTGAAGTCTTTGCATGAAGGTTACAGTTTGCATCTAACTGCTAGTGCTTGTTTTGATGACACCTGAGATGACACAGCTAAACTGGTGCACACGCACGCTGTCATGTGCTTTCAGTTCTGATCAGTAGAAAACAGGAAATTATGTCATGCTTCCATGAGGAAAAAGGAAATGGGTGAATCATATTGAAGAATTACATTAAGTTCTCAGCTTTCCTTAGCTGGTGGAAGCTCTGCTTTGCTCTATAGTTGAGTCTTCAGTCACAGACCTCATTTGGCATATATGAGCACAGCAAGAATGTGTGTAATGCAAAAGAGTGCTGCTGAGCATTTTCTACTTTTGTTTAGTTGGGGTTTTTTTGTTTCATTGCACTGGGCATGCAACTGCAGCAAAAACATTTTTCCTATACCACTGTCTTTTCTTGTCTATTAATTGTGTCTTATTAATTGGGATCATTTTGTTAGCAAGTGCTCTATATTTTCATCTTTATACAACTCTATCCTAAGTGCCTGTAATGTTATTCATCTCATTTCTTTGTTCTGATAGAAACAAACAAAAAAAAATTTTAGAAACAATTTAAACTCTTCTTAAGGACTCAGAGTACTTTTGTTTCCTTGGATAACAGTGGAATTTAACAAATGCATGCACTTTGGATATTAGCAACTGAACAGTGAGCTTTATGGATCATAATGCAAATGATATTAAAAATAATATTTTACAAAGATTTAAAAAAAAAACAAATAAAATTTCTTTTGAAGAGTCCTTGGGCTTTTTGTGTGTTTATTATTACTATTTTTTTCAATTTAACTCATAAATAATTGAAAAAGGAACATAAGTTCTTGTCCAAACTGAAACACAACAAAGGAAGCATGCCAAAGGTGGAAGCAAGGATGAAGTTAGGAAAGATAGAGCCCAAATCTAATTGAATACAGTCAGGGCTATCAAAGACAACAAGAAGAGCTTCTATAAATGCTTAGGTGACAAAAGGAAAGCTAGAGAAAATGTGGGCTCATTGATGAAGGAGTAGAGGTATCTGGTTACACAGGACATAGGAAAGGATGAGATGATGAATGCCTTATTTGCTTCTGTCCTTACTACCAAAGCCGGCCCTCAGGAACCCCAGGTCTTGGACATAAGAGTGAAAGGTAAAGAGCAAGTACATGGGCCTGGAATGCACCCACAACTGCTGAAGGAACTGACTGACGTAATTGCACAACCACTCTTGGAAATCTTTGATCAATCATGGCAATTGGGAGAAGTCCACAAAGAGTGGAGAAAAGTAAACGTCACTCCTGTCTTCAAGAAGGGCAGAAGGAAGGCTCAATGAATTACAGGTCAATCAGCCTCACCTTGATCCCTGGGAAGATGATGGAGCAGCTAATCTTGGAAAACATTTCCAGGCACAGTAAGGATGAGAAAATCATCAGGATTAGGCAGCATGTCTTCATGAAGTGTAAAGCATATGCTTGACCAAATCAATAACTCCTATGATGCAGTGACTGGCTTGGTAGATAAGGGAGAGTAGTAAATATTGACTTCAGTAAGACCTTTGGCATTTTCTTCCCTAAGATACTTGAAGAGAAGTTGTTGATGTAAGGGATGGATGAGCAGAGAGCGAAGTGAATTGAAAACTGGCTCAATGTCCACGTCCACTGGGTGGTGATTAGTGACACAAAGTCAAGTTGGAGACTAGTGACTAGCAGAGTTCCCCAGGGATCAATACTGGGTATAGCCCTGTTTAATGTCTGGATGATGGGGCAGAGGGTAACCTAGGCAAGTTCGCTGATGTCACCAAGCTGGGAGGACTGAATGATTCACCAGAGGGTCATGCTGCCATCCAGAGAGATCTTGACAGATTGGAGAGATGATCTGGTGTGAATGCCATGGAGTTCAACAAGGAGAAGTGCAAAGTCCTCCATCAGGAGAGAAGAAACCTCAGATATCAGTGCATGCTGGACTAGTCACTGTGAGGGTGACCAGGTGCAGGAATAGGTTGCCCATAGAGGATGTAGAGTTTCCACCCTTAGATATAATGAAAGACTGTCTGGACATTATCTTGAACAACTAACTTTAGGTGGCCCTGGTTAAACAAAGGATTGAATCAGATGACCTTGAAAAATCCTTTCCAACCTCAGCCAACCTCTGATTCTCCAATTCTTTCACTTCTGGTATGGTTGATACTGGCCTTGTAAGCCTATTGTTTGTGTAGAAGTGATATAGAATAGAAAAAATTTAGTATCCTTTCTGGTGGCTCCAAATGGCCACATTTTCGTGATCTGCTTAATGCCAAGTTAATTGCCTGAATCTCAGCTTGGGTTGACAGCAAGAATGAGGAGATGAAGCAATGCCCTTTGCACTCACCTTGTCTAACAAAGGCTGTGCTATAGCCCCAGCTCTAAGAATCAGACATGTACTGGGGAGGCTTAAGGGACTCTTACCTCTTTTCATCTAGTTGCAGAGAATGTTAAGGTTTGCCCTCAGTCTCCTCTTCTCCGGCTAAATAACCCCAGTTCCCTCATCCACTCTTCATCAGACTTGTGCTCCAGACCCTTCCTCAGCTGCGGTGCCCATCTCTGGACACACTCCAGAATCTCAGTGTCTTTCCTGTAGTGAGGGGCCCAACACCGAACAGAGCGGTGCGGCCTCACCACCGTTGAGTACACGGGGGCAAACACTGCCCTGATCCTGCTGGTCACACTATTTCTGATGTAAACCAGGATGCTATTAGACTTCTTGACCACGTGAACACATAAGTTCAATTTCTATTTATTCAATAGCTCTCCAGAGTTAGTTTCATTGAGTGATGCTTCTTGTACATAAATGAGAAAAATTCCAATGATTCACGGTTACTCCTATTCTGTTTAAATCTCGGTGACAGTAGCTAAATCTTTCTTCTTCTTGTTGTATATCTGAGGCAGAACTCTCATCTCACTGAAATCAGCATAGCTTTGGTTTATATTCAGTGAGATTAAGATTTAGCCCTTAAAAATTCTGATTTATAGCCACTTTAAGTCAATGTACACTCATATTGACTCTGTAGACCTGTAAGAAATCTCTAGACAAATAGCCATGCTTAAACAGCAAATAATCTAACCAGAGAAAAATACAAACTTCACCAAAGTAACTCCAAGAAAAAATCTCCCTCAAGAAAAAGAAATCTTCATGATCTCTTCATCTCCTTGTGTTTGAGAATTTTATGGAGAAAAAAATCTCTGACATACTACAGATGGGCAGAGATGTGAATTAGAATAAAGTTACATTTATGAGCTAAATTTCTATAGTTTTATAAAGCAGGGTCTGAATGAGAAATGGTTACAGTACAGTGATTGAGGTGCAATCCCATTTTAATTGTACAGGCTTTAATTACAACTGCCCCACACCTTGGAGAAATGCACTGGGGACTGATAAGGAGTCTTGTTTCTGAAAAAAGTCAGAGGAGGATTTGTATCTGCAGAATGCAATTAATTAGTAGATAAGAAACCCATGGCTGTTTTCTTTGGGTTTCTTTCTTATTTTTTTTTAAGATTTTCTTTGTGTGGATAATAATTTCAATTGCGTCAGCAGCTGTCTGTATCCTTTATAAATCCCATGATCACCTCAATATCCACAGATATTTCTCCTTTACTTCTTCTATTTGATTATTTATGTTTGAAGTCAGTGATATTTTTCTCGTTATTTTGTCAATAAAATGTTTCAGAGATACAGATGAAGACCTTTTTTTTTTTTTGTCTTTGGAGTACTTTCTGGTTCCAGATACAAGTTCAGCAGAATCTATTGTAATTTCCCATCATTCAAATTACCTTCTCTTTTTAACTAATGACTTTTACAAATTTTACCAGGCTCCTAGGTGGACTTGTTCTCCCCTCTCACGTGTATTCTGACCTGTTTCTAATGTGGATTTTTTTGTTGTAGTTTGTTTGTTGTTTGGGTTTTTTTTTCCTCATGCCTTTGTGTAGCTTAACTTCAAACTGTCCTTTCAGACTGATGCTGAGTTTCAATTATATTCTTTTTCATTGCAAGAGATAAATGGTGGTCTCTGTTCCTGTGTGGTTGCCTCTGATCCACCTCTTCTGTACCTGGTATGGATGCATGTAGTGTTGGCTTTTATCTTTCAGTCAGTTTCTGCTTCTTGTGGACACCTGCCAAAATCCATTGCTTTCAAAATTTAATGCTGTGGGGAAAATGCTTTATTCTTTCCTCATGTTTGCTTTTATGACATGCTGATATTTGGGGACAGAGAGTGTCTTTCCAGTTCACTATCAAATCACAAGCAATGGGCTGGACTCTCTAATGTAGAATAGATTTAACAAAAATAGGTTTTCCTCTGAATTAAATCTGCTAGATGTGAGATGTTATACATCTGAAAAAACAGGAAAAAATGTGGAGGTAAACTAGATGAGTAAAATTTTGTAATGTCTGTTTCCATAAGTTCATCTCACAAACTGAAGCTGTTTCTTCTACTTTTATATGGTAATCAGGAAGGAGCACCTTGCTTGAATTTTCTTCCTGTACAGAAAATTTAATTTTTGATACTATCCTGTAAAATAGGTTGGGAACCTGAGGTCAGACAGGAATCATAAAGTATTTTTCAATAGACCACACTGTGATATCCCAAGAGCAACACAAAATATTTCTTTGGCTGTCGGTGCCTCAGTAGCTATTACAATGGTTAGGAAAAGTCAAGTGGCCTTAATTTGTCTCATGAGTTTTCTGTCTTAAGTGTTTTGTCACATTCTATTAGCATTTCACCAACGATATTTCCCTGGAACAGATGAATGGAAGATCGTGTTAAAGTTTCAACTCAATGTTTACATACATTCTCAGCGTGCATCAAATGACATTTCAGGGACTGTTAATATCATCAGGAAATATAAGTTAGCTCAGAATTTCACTCCCAAGGGTCTGTGCTTTTGTACTCTGATCCACAAAAAGAAAACATCTTTGAAAAGTTGACCTTGTGCATTGGTGTCTGAACACACCAAATCAAAAGACACCAGTTTTGCAGGAGACTTACAATGTTTCCTGATATGTGAGTGCAATGACCTACTGCCACCATTTGAGCTGATCTGCAACATCCCTCCTGGCCTTCAGCAATGCTTGAGGTGGGAGGGAGCTGTGTGTCCCAGCTGCTTATATTAACAATATCTGAATTAGGGAAGCATGCACATGCTGAAAAGTATCTCAAAGTCATTAATAGTGCTTAATGAATAATGATTTGCCCTTCTTTGATTTTTCTGTCGATTAATTTATCACAGTCACCACTGGCATAGAATCATAGAATCATAGAATGGTACTGTATGATAAAAATTAGTTTCTTCCCTGAGGAATAAAAATTCCTCCCTTAAAAATGAATTTTAATTTTTAAAAAATGTCCAAGTAGAACATTTTGATAGTAGAAATCTTTTAGTTTTGCTTTTAGTGATTTTATTTATTTAAATAAATAATTATTGAAATATTTATTAAATATCAGAGGCTTTCCAGGGAAGTTTTCAACAACTTGACACAGCCTGATGGAATAAACAACAGACTCAACCAACCTAGCTAGTAGCAAGCCTTGGCTAAGACATCTGACACTAGCAGGGGAAGGACTGAAGCGATGTAAAGTGGCAGAGGACCTGTTGAGTGTGTCACCTGCGTTGCAAAGGCTCTAGAGCAACCCTGGCAGCCCGGGAGCTGCAGGGCGAGCCAGTCCGGCAGCGATGGTGGTCCGCGGGCCCATGGCGCGCTCCCGGGGATAACAAGGGGCAACAGTACCACCTCGTGGCTACAGAAAAGCTGCAGCACACACCGAGTTTGGGGAATATTCTGAGGAAAATGGTGTTTGATGTAAGTTCAGCCTCTCCTATCTGTCCAATTGGCTCATATTCTTTAGCAGCATCCGCTGCTCTACATGCAGCTGCATGATCTGAAGCTCTTGGCTGTGTTTCTTTTTATTTCCAGGATGCAAACTGCTGCTGTTTGTACTACTAAGGAACCTAGAGGAACCACCAAGAAGTACTCTACTTCTGGGTGCTGCATGTAAAAGTACAATCATCCCATGTTTTTCCGAGTCTGAAGTCTGCATCAATAAGCTAAGCTGAAAACTGCATAACAGATGAGTTAGCTTCAGACAAACCCGTTTTAGGTTTCCAAGTGGTATGATACCTTGTTGTGGAACTCAGTGTGGGCTGTCCACTCTGCATTTACTTGGTATTTTTGAACTAATGGTAGACTTTTTGCTGCTATGGGATTAAAAAAAACCCCAAGACAAGTAAAGAGTGAGGAAGCATTATTGTTGTGTAGAGGAGAAGCTATAGCAAAAACAAATTAAAGAATTTTTCCTCAAATCACAAGAGAAATCTGTTCTAACAGCAGAAATTGAACAACTATGTATCAGTTGAATTTAGAACAGTAAACACTGAAGTGTTTGTCCTTTACTGACCTGAGTCCTCTGGACTTGAGTCTGCTCTGGATTTGGAAAAGCAAAGATAAGAACACAAGTTGCTCAATAGCCACTTATTGCAACCATTCTTTGCTTCCCTGAGAATCATCATCAATCAGCCTTTCTGTGTTATTTTCAGAGAGGGGACTGAAGAGCAAACATAACACCTGTGCTTTTGTGTGACTAACCTCTAGCCCAGCAGAGGTGAACAAGTGTTCGATCTGCCATCCATGATGAAATATTTCAGTCACCGACTGATAGCTTTTCTCTGGGAAGTGAAGAATGGTTGGAATAAATGTCTCAAGAAGATAAATTCTGTCCTTACTGAATCTGTCTAAAATGTCATATATATGCAATTAACTGTTTCCAGATATTATAATTTGTGGAGACCTTCAATTTTGGTATAATCCACTTCTGAATCCTTACTCTTTGAATTTAAACCTGAAGTTAATGCCAAGTTCATGTCCAGATGGATATGCCTAAATATTGCTGAAAATGTAGAGTCAATGAAGAATGTTACTTTTCAATTAATCAAGACTTACTCAGAACTTCAAGACCAGAATAATTTGTTGGGTTTTTTTTAGAAAAATAAAGCCAAAGAAAATAAATTGCTGTGTGGACTGTTTTAATAAAGAATGTGTGGGAAGTAACATGTTAGTGTCAAAACAAAAATAGCATTTTTTAACACTGAGTGAATTGGGATACATTAAGCACTGTGAATAAAGTTAAGATGACAGCAAAAACCATAATAATTTCACCGTCAGTTAAAGGTGCAATTGCCAGAAAATTGAAAAATGTAGGGAAATTCACTGCAGTGCTTGAAGAATCAACACTGGCCATATGTGGCAGTACAAAGCTGATGTGGAGAAGATAGAACTGACTGATTTTTTCAGTGCAGTCTCTGACGCGTGAAAGTCATTCTGAACTTTAATTGAAGTTAGGAGAAGCCAGCCTCTGACAGAAGACATTTGTTTTAACTATTTTGCAGGAAATAAATGAAATCTTTAATTTTCAACATGCAAAAGACTCAGGCATTGGTAGATAAAGATGAGCTTATTAAAATTATCACGCTCTTCAAGTATGGGGAAAGCAACTGCTCAAGCAAGGTAATACTTCAAGCTGTTAAAATTACTTCATTGTTATCAAGAAACAAGCAACGAGTTTTCTTATGAATATAATTGAAGGAGGAAAGTCTAATTTTACCTCTGTCATCATGCCTATCACAAAGATGCTTAAAATTCATTTCAATATGAGTGATGTGTGCTATGGCTAGTGTTCAGAACATTTACTGTAAGCTCACTGCTCCTTTGCTTTGTACCTCATCCTAGGTACTTGGAGTACATGACCTTCTGCTCAAAGATCTCCCTTTCATGATGCACGTGGAGAATATTTTCTGGGTGAATGTGTAAATAAAGTATGTAGCTGCTGCTGTAGCACTGATAGTAGAAAGTACTCTGTTGTCATCACCTAAAATCCCTTTGCAGTGCTACTTGTGTCATTAGTCTTGAAGCATATCCTTACTCTCAACAGACCTCTGTGGATATGTGCAGTGGGAAGTTGTGTTTTCCAGAGACTGAAGTCCTGACTGGGATTCAGTGACTGAATTTGCTTTATCGGCTAGGAAGCCATCATGAAGGACAATTTCCTCCTCCATAGGAGGGGAGAATGTTATTGGATCTCTGGTGATATCTGTTCTAAGATCTACAGTTGGAAAGTGTTGAGCATGTGCTTATTGTATCATTTCAAAGAAATCAGGCCTCAGGAGAACCCTGTTTTAATATTCTCATTCATCATTCTCATGACACCCTATTTGCACTCTCAGTCTATACACCAGCATAGGTTTGTTTTGTTCTGCCCTGTAATTGACATATGCTGCTGACTTGAAGACTGGAATATACACATAAAGTTAATATAATTCTAGGATGCACATTTATACAGATTTCCTGTACATTTTTTTTTCAGTGGAAAAGATGAATTTATATTATAAAGACATATCTTTGCCTTAGTGAATGTTTGTGTTGTGCTGTGTTATAGAGAGAATTTTTAAGCCAGAAATTTCAGAGTAAATGACTGGGTTACAAGGATTAGTTATTATTTTACTATATTAGAAAATAAATTTACCCAAATATGAAATTAAATTTTATGAGCTCTGTGATAGTTTGATCTTTACATACTTTTTTATAGCCTTAAGAGCTAAAAATGCCTAAATCTAAGGCATCTTTAAAGGGTTTAGACATTTAAAAGCCATAGTGTTGTAGTGCACAATCTGAGCTCTACTGAAATGTGCTTTTCACAAAGAAATATAACTGTTAAAAGACAGTCACTTAAATATTTAGTGATAATAGAAATGGAAACACCTTATAAACTTATTTTAAAGGACTATCTGAAGCTTCAAATAAAATAAACAATGAGAAAAAAAATATGACATAATAGTAATTGCAGCCTCGTCCTGTGTTGAACTGTGTTTTTAATCTACATTGTACTGCTCAATCTTGCCTACTGATGTTTTAGGATCTGCTAGTTCCTTATGATTTAAGGGCTTACAGGCATGGTTCATCTTGTATTTCTTCCTGCTGTCAACAGTTATTATTTCAACCACAGCTCTGCAATTCTATAGTAATTAACTCATAACAGCAACCTCATAAGGAGCCATTGAATCCGTGTTTTACTGTTGGAACCATAATTTGCTCTTTGGCCACAAAGGCTTTCTTGATATAATTCCCTATAACACATTTTCTGTTTAATTAAATCTACTTACTGGCATTTGTAACACCTTTGTTTTTATCGTAGAGTTGATACCAACTAGGCTGTTTCTAAGCTTCGTATTGAACAAATTTTTAGGAGTTTAGCAGTTTTCAAAGTTGCTATTCAAGTTTACTAGTACCATCAGTACTGCCCTGATCAGTACAACCAGAGGAACCAAGAGCAATTCATAAGCCAACATGGAAGTACCAGCTAACATTTAAGATACCTAATTTTCTTAGATGACTTGATGCTAACCCACAAGCATATAGTTGGCCTTGTTGATCCTGTTTTATCTGTCAGCCTTGTAGGAATGTTTGGGAAAACCTAGACACACTTAAGTCGCCTTCAGTGCTAGGCAAATGAAGTGAGTCCTTAGGCACTTGACTTGAACACATTCACCTTTCCGTAGATAACTGTTGAGCTGTGGTGATAGAAGATCGCCTTATGCTGCATTAAGAGCAACATAAAATAGTAAAGGTAGTCAGCAAAACTCACTGTATGATTCTGACCTATGACTTTCACTCCAAAAAAAATGGATGTCCTACAGCTCCTCTGTTATACCTGCCAGACAGGTAAACATAATAAGGTATTTTATCCCATTAAATGTTTCTGTGATTTTAGATCCCTTTGCCTGAACAGTTGAATTAAGTTACCAATGTCAGACAGAATTTGCATTTCCTAATACTTGCAAATTTACCTTTCCAAGACATATTTACTTTTACACCTACTTCTGAGTATACAGAACATAAATAGTCTTTCCACGATGCAATCTGAACCTTACTTAGGTTCCGCATGAGCAGGTTTCCTTTTCATATACTTAACTACGCCTTCAGCCATCACAGTAACTTGTGCAGATTTTAAACTTGTAATTAAAAAAGTCATCCCAGATGTTTAAAACAATAGTTCAGTCAGAGTGTCTACCTGCTCTTGAGCAAATCTCACCAGGAATCACAGAATGGTAGGAGATGGAAGGAGCCTCTGAGATCATCTAGTCTTCTGCTAAAGTAGGTGAAATATTCTCTGTAGTACTTTTTACTGCTGGGAACATCCCACGGCCAAATACAGAACCTTCTCATTCTGTAAAGCACAGGTACTATCCTTCTTCATGGGCATCTTCTGCCTGTCTCTGCAGCCTTTGGAAAATGAGTTTGCAATCTTGCAGTTTTAACAGTCCTATGCAACGTTGGGATGTTGCCAAAGTCTGCCAGTTTCCTCTGCATCATGTGCTCTTTGCTGCTTCTTCTCCATTTTCAGTGTTCTGGAGGTATTACTTTCGTTTTGCCTCCAATGTTACTGCAAAATCATGTTTTGAAAAACTCAGACAAAACTTTTCTAAATATGTAATCTGTCCTGATTACATTCTGGCAAATAACACAACTGCTTTATTTTAAGATCAAGTTGCAATGTTCTATCTGAAGTCTCCAAGCACTGTCATAATCTGTTCTCAAATTAGGGATTCCACAAACCCTTCAAAATTGCATGCCTGACTTAATAGCCTCAGAGGTGGTATAAATGCTTCAAAAATTTCTTTCTGTTTTTGGTCTCTTATGAAATTGATACAGTTCTCTCTTTTCTCTGCAAGCATAATATTATTTCAAATCTCTTTAGAGCAGTTAGATAGAAGTTCATTCTTCTTTCTGTAAGTGCAGGCTGTTAAGCAAATTCAGACACAGTAAAATGGGAAAACCAGAAAAAACTTATGCTTAAGTTAGTTTTCAGAGCTCTGTATACTTTCTTGAAAAAAAAACATTTTCTCTTTGAATATCTTTGTGTTATGTGTTGCACCCTAGACACTTTTAGCTGCAAAGGAATAACACTATAGAATCTTCAAATATCAAGGAGATGCTGCCCTATTTTACCACCTTTTCCTTTTCTTCAAACACCTATATTCATCTCTTACATCTACTTCTAGTACCACTCAATGTTCAGAGCTTCTGTATAGAGTTTATAGGCTTGAATAATGAAAGATTGTGTGAAAAACCTTGAGAGGGAGAGAGAGAAAGAAAGATAGAAGTAGTTATCACAAAACTGACTTTTCAATTTAAAAATTACAAAACTAAAGTGTTCCATAGCGTTGGATTTCAGTTTTACCAGCAGAAATCTGAATATTTTTAGAAACAACTATTCCTAGAACTAGTGTGTATTTGAAGATGTACACCAGACATTTGTCTCAGGGAAGAGGAAAATTCTAGCATGTCTTTCTTTCTATAATACTTTTATTTTCCGCTTTTTAATAGCTCCTTGTCCCTATTTGTGTGTGTATGTGTGTGTAAGAATGTAAATAACTAAATAAAAAAGCTTATATATATTGTTGCATACAGTTGAAAATATATATGTGCATACATATATAGTATATATATGTATTTGAAGAAAGTAGAGAAGGAAGTTTGATTTGTCTGTGTATTTCTTGCTGGCTGAACTAAACTTTTTTGAGAAACCTTAAGTGAGACTCAGAGATACACAGAGTTAAGTGCAACACACTCTGTATTTGGAGTATTGTACAGTAGATACATACCTATGCATAAGTTTTCTAATGTAGTTAGCAAATTCTATGAAATAAGAGTTCCAGGAATTAGAAAGAAAAACAGCAGAAACCATTTACTTGGTCCAATCTTCTTTCTGTGAAACATTTTACTAGCAGTATTCTTCCACAACCATCTTCTTTACCTCAGTCTTTTCAGCTGCAAAAGCACAGTTGACAGCTCTTCATTCCTGAATTCTGCAGGAAACGTATGAATTTTTAAAACAATCTCACACACCTTTCTTTTCATTACATCTTTCCCACTGTGTCTGTTTCTGTTTAAAAATATCACATCTCAGCGTTTCCTGGCTACATAAACATATAGATATGAGGGATATATATTTTCTTTTAACAGTGATGTGGCTTCTTTTCTTTTTCCCCTAGTGATGGCTGTCTGTGTTCTGAATGTGGCAACACTCACAAGAGGGATAAATATGGGACATTTGCCCTTTTATTTAAAAGATCCTCAGAATATTTTTATTTTTTCATCACAAAAATGGATTATGCATTTGCCATTTTCTTTTCTCATTATAACCTTTGTCATGTGTGTAGGCTCCCTGGGCTCTAATGTCTCTTTCTTCATGAATTAAAGGGGGAATTCTTCTCTTCCTTGACCTTTTCAGTGTTCTATGTTTCAGTGGGGTAGCATTTTCACTCCTTAAAGATTACAATCTTTATCGACTAATCAGCCAATCAGGTGCCTATGCATGTAAAATCAACTACTGTTGCTGTCAAAGCCAAACTTTTTTTGGACTCCTTTGCTATCATCCACTGACAGGGCTAAAGACCTAAAGACAGAGATATGTAGCTAAATGGGCCTGATCCTTTGATGCATACTGGAGAACTTTCTATCTGGCTAACATAAAGAGGAATTGTATTTCTGCTTACTTCAGACTATGATATAATGTGTAATTCAGGGGTTAATTTCAATATTTCCCATAGTTCTGTCATTTTTGTGACTTTCAACAAGATGCTGCATACTCTGACTTCCCTCCCCTGTTGTCTCTCCCTGTCCCTGTTCAAAAACTGTACAAATAAATCCCACAAGTCTAACTGTGAACAGTGTGAATGATGATCTGAGACAGTTTTCATTGTTGTATAATAACTGATATAGAGCCAATGTATTGTCTTGGTGTCATTTGCTTGTTTCTATAAATATTAGCCTATTCAACTTCAGTGGGTATCACTGATATCACAATGCTTAGGAAGAAATCTCAAATGAGACATACCAACACTTATCAGAAGCAGCAGCTGTCTTTCCGCCGTGGCGTATCTGTGGATTTGCAGAGACTGCTTTTGCATGGTCATTATATGTGGCTGACACACAGCCTTGCCTCAGGTCCTAGACATAATTTTTGAAGCCCAGGAGAGAACTCTCCTGTCCCTTGCAGTAGAAATTATTAAATATCAATAATGTTCCTTGTATCCTTTCTTTGTAGCTATCTTTTTCTTTGGTTTCTGTTATCCTTGAATGTTTGTAATTTTAAACCTGTTTGATGTTATTAATACTAATTAAAAAGAATGGTAGTACAACTGCAGTAATTATAGGCTGGTCTCCTCTCTTAAATAAATTCAACAGTCTTCTGAGTAATAATCTATTATGTTTTTGGTTGGGTTTTTTTTTGAGAAAAGTTTGACAGCTTTTTGAGAAATATTTTTATTAATCTTTTTTCCCTCTTTTTTAAATGCCAAATTTGTCATACCAAGTAAGTACAATAAATAAATGAAATTATAGAAATCACAATTCCAGAACTGACTACTGAGTGTATTAAGGAACACTGGGAAGATAAACATAAAAGCCATGCAGGTGTCATTTATGATTTTGAATAAAATCTCAAAGAAAACAGATAAATTGAAACACAGAGGGAGCAAAGTAGCTATTTCTCAGAAGGGAAATAGCTATGGTTACTCATTATCTGCACTTTCAGAGATAATTCCTATTCAAAAAGGCCTGGAAAAGATCAGAGAGAGAAAGAAGATAAAATACAGGCATTTAAGTTTGCAGTATGGTGTTCTAGGGAGAGAAAATAAATAGTTTATTTCAAACTGTCAACCTAGGAGTGATAACAAGCTGACAGCAGGTAAAAGCTAAAGCCCTAGGACTTTTATGTGATTGTAAACAAGATTATAATGACGGCACACTTAGCAGAGTTGCTCTATATTGGCTTATAGAACTTTTTTCCAATAGTGGTAGGAAAGAAAAAGTAGTAGAAACTCCAGAGTTACACATTTCTCAATCATAGGAATTATTTTTGCGCATGAAACTTTTTGATAATTTCTCTTGAATATTTCTTCAGTTTTTCACAATTTCAAGTATAGTAACTTTTAGCTCTTGACCAACAATGATTAAAATATAAGCAGAAAGTAGAGTATATATGTCCTAGATCTGAGAGAAGATAAGAGATAGACTGATACAATTCAGCCCTCTGGCTGCTCTGATTGTGTTTATTTTTGCCAAGATTTTTTATGTCAGTCTGTCTTGTACTTAGAATTGGAGGCAGTAGTGCTAAAAAACTATATATCACTAGGAATAAGTTATTTTGTTATCTAGAGTTCCTTCCTAGCTAGTGAGATTAAATAGGTAATTCCAGAAGACAAATCTTTCCACTTTCTTTTGAAAATTTTATTAGAGTGGGATTGATCACTGTCAAGGGGTCTTTCACCCTGAGACACATAGACACTCCTAAAATTTGACACAGCTTAGGCTTAGATAAATAAGTAAAAGTGTTTTAGATCCAAAACAAGGATCATGCACAAGAATAGGTTAATTACCTATAAATACTGTATTTTTTTCCTCAAACAGAAACCTCCGAGAGGTATTAAAGAACACATCTAATTCAAGTTCTATCAGGCTAGTTTGATGAACAGAGACAATAATTTCCTTAACTAATCTATTTGGTTCATTATTAATATTAACAAAGAGAGAAAAGAGGAGAAGGGTAATCAGTGACTACAGTACAAGGTTGCACATACTAGCTATAGACATTTGGATCTTTCAGACTTGTCTTTATACCAGAGACAAGTAATAGACCTCAGACATATATATCTTCTAGGCAGATGGATTTTTAAGCCCATTCAGAACTCCGATTAGATATGAAAATAATGTGAACACGAGAGCAGAGAAAATTGGAGGAATAGGTTGCTTATCACCAGACACTCAGCCTGTATGTACGGAGAAGAAATAGTGAAGAAAGTGATGAACCTACTCATTGTGTCCAAAATTCTAAAAATGTATTAATTTTGCAACTAGATGAGTTATACTGCAAACAGACACAAAGAAGAACTTCCTTCATGTCATGAGAAAGAGTGATTTTCTTAATAATTTATTGCCTGTCCTTTGGCTTGGGGCTCACTACACTAGAGATTATAGCAAAGAAAGATACAGCCATTGCCATTCACATTAGAGCAATGGTTAATATGCTTCCAAAATGGTGAGTTAAATATACAGAGATGTCTTTTCGGGGAATAACAGACCAGTCATATCAAAATTCTTCTCATCATTTTTCTCTAGAAAGCAGACTAGGGATTGTTGCTATAGAGAAGCTAGAAGCAGCATTTCTGGTGTCATGTAACCCACCTCTTATTGAACAGTATATTTTTGTCAGTAATAAAATTCAATAAATAACTATAAAATAGCAAAGTAAAATGTCAGATAAAATCCAATAAAGTACATGAAAAAGATCCAACAGTAGATTCATCAACTTTTCAACTTCTCCTTTTATTTTATCAAATAACTATAATTAAAGTTAATGTTTTACATTCAGAATTTTTCAGTATTTGTGGAACTATAGGATATGGCTAAAATAAAGTTACACAATTGCTTCTTAATCTAAGCTTCCTTTACTTTATCTGAGATAATTTCCTTATTCTGTGGGCTCCCGAATTATAAAGAACTATCATGATCAACACAATCAACTTCATGTTCAGAATTTCTGTAGGTTTTTTTTTTTTGGAAGTGGTAAAAGAGAAACAAAAATAGATATTTTGACAAAGTACTTCTGGAGGAAGGGACAAAAATGTGTGTTTGGATTTCTGGCCCAACTCATATCCAGAATAATTCTGCATTTCTACTCCCACAAGTTTTCTTAGCCCTTTCAACTCATTTTGGCTTACCTTTTCCTAATCCACTCATCATACCTCTGGAAGCTTCAGGGGATTAAGGCTATTGGGTTTATGACTTTTCTTCATCATCAGATAGCAATCTCGGTTTATACCTTTTTTTCTGGCTTGAAGATCATTCTGTTCTTCAGGGTTATTTTTTCTTGTACAGCTCCCTCTCTCCCGGCCCATGCTGCAAAATCCTGTCTTTAACAATTACTCTTTTGGGAAGCAGATATTATTCATGCTAATCTCTTAAAGTCCAAGGAATTTCAGAAAACCTATGTAGCATTTTGTCTGGAAAGATGAAACAAAGTTTGAGAGCATTCATCTGCAACATTCATCTACCAAATTTATATCAGATAATTAGCAAATACCTTTAGAATATGTACATCATGATGTCTTAAAGTGGTACAAGATACACAGTATGGCCAAAGAATGTGATAAACCACAGAATTTTCCACAATCATTTCTTAAAATATTGCTGACACACATGCACACACAAAGCAAGAAAAACAACCCCAGGCTTCATTAATAGTTAGAAATAATTTTCTTTATTCTTTTTAAAAATTAATTCTCCCTTAGAGGTGGAACACCATTAAAATGATTTCACAGTCCAAGAGGTTTATGGCCGCAAGACAGCAGCTACAATTTGTGGGGAAATATCAATGTGTTAATGTGCGGAATAATATTCAGCATGAATAAGATTATTCAGGCTTCTGGGAGATGAAAAGCTTGATAGGCTCCGAGATATTAATAATACTGTACTTGTTTGTGTGGCTGTGCCAGATTGCGATAAACCCATTTTAAACCATCTCAGGACATAAACCAGTCTATAAATAAAGATTCAATTACAAAGCACCTGGACTGTGTATTGCCTGTAAACTGTAGACTGTCCAGTCTTAAAATATTTAAAATGTGAAAAAAAAATTAAGCTCCTTTTTAATGCTTTTCCTTCAATTTTATCTTTGAAGAGACATAGACTGTAAAATATTGGTTCAACGTCATTGTCGCTATTTTTGAAGAGAGATTCCAAGCAATGAACCAGATCTGCCTCGTAAATAAGTTTTGATGGTTCTGCTATGTGTATTCTCTAATAAAAAATGAGAGTTCATTTTTAGAGTGGAATTTGTTTGAAGATCTGGATAAATAATATTATTAAAGGGTGTATAGTGGTTGTATTTCATCAACACTTTTGGCAAACTCCAGTTCCAAAGTTTAAACGTGATTGAACTGTGATGTGGGCTTTGATCCCATTTTATCTACAGTTCTGGATTTCTTTCCTGAGGTCATGTTGGATGATGTTTCATTAAATTAATGAACATATGTGCAACACCCAATGGCTGAAACCATCTCCTTCAGAGGCCTCTCTACTTATCAATGAGATTTCATTTTTTCACATTACTGACATCCAAAACAACTGAATTGAAAGTAACTTAAGATGAACTTTCTCATTTTTTTTACCCTTTTTAAAAATGGAATTGAATCTCAAGACAATGAACTTTCCATTGCAAAGTCTATGGGGAGAAAACAAAACAAAACAAAACCAAACATTATTTTTCCCCTACCAATTCAAATTCAATCAGACATGTGCAGATTGGTGTAAAAAATTACTAGAGGTTTTTAAAGGCAGATAGATCTATAAGTTATGGTATTAAGAGAAAATCCACTGAAGCCTTGCAGTTCTATCAGCTAATGAAAAAGAGCTCAGACACTAGCCTACTTTGTCAAATGGCTCTGAAGAAAGCTTGCCTGCCTGTATTACAAATGGAAAAATGTAAGCAAATGATTGCTTTTTATCATGGATAACTCAGTTTTTTAATATTTTATGTTTTAGAACTTGAATGCTTTAACTGTACACAGTATATATCAATGTGTTCAACTTCTTAAATTTCTTTGTTGAATTGTTAGGACAAGGTGAAGCAATATTTAAAAATATATTTATGCCTAAGATATTGTTTGTTTACTTTTATCCAGAAGAAAAGAAAATATTTTCTATTTAATTATCTGTGAAAATTAAAGAGTGGGAGTTTTCAACAGATGAGCCTCTTCCTTATTTCTGAAGGAATTTAAGCAGACTAATTCTAAAAAATTCCACTGAATTGCTGTCTGAATTTCTTTTTCCTACTTTTTGTTGTCAAAGCAAGAAAGGCATTTATAGTTGCAAGTGTCATTCTTTGCACCACTAACTAAACATTTAAACATTCAATTTTCGCTTTCAGTGCCTCCAAGCCACATGACCCATTTTAGATAGCTGCATATGGATGAACTTTTTCCTGGAGTTTTCTCTTTCTTTATTTTGGTTACAAGCTTGGAGCCTGCAGACTTCTAACTCTTCAATGCTTAAGTTACAGGTGGAACATTCCTGGCTTAGCAAAACTGTCGCTGTAGCTAGGTAGCACCTGATCACTGTATTTAAGAATGTGTAAACAGAAGGGAAAGGAATCATAAGTGATGAGAAATGAGGAAACCTCTGTGCTTTCTGACATAAGTCACAGTTCATTTCAGTATGTCTTAAGGCAAAAACAAAAGTCATGATTGAGCCTAATAGCAGTTCCAGTATATACAAAGCTGTTGTAGCTTTACATAATCACATAACAGCTGAAGCTGGTAGGGACCTCTGGTCCTCTGGAAATCATTTAACTCAAACCTCTACTCAGAGTCGGGTCAGTTAGAGCAGGCTGCTCAGCACCATGTCTTGTCAGGCTTTGAATGACTCCAAGGGTGGAAACAAGAACTTCAAGTATCAGATGAGGTAGTCTCTAAGCACTGCTAAAGGTAAGACTCAAGTCCTGTGCATGTCCCAGTGTGCATGAGCTCCATAGAAGTTTTCATTCCTGAGTCTGGCTGTGGACCTTGGCACAGGAGTCCAGACTACAAAGCAGTAGTCTCATCTAATTCAGGTACAATTTTTTCCCCCAGGCTACTTGACATAGTGTATGCAATCCCCATGGGGAATAATATCCTGCAGCCAGGAAATTTTCTAAAGAGAAAGTGCTAGCAAAGACAACTGTAGCTCTGTTGATATCTCTCTGTCTTCTTCCTTTCATCTCAGATGAGTTATGTGTATAAGAAGAATAGATCAAATGCTTGAAGCAATATTTGTAAAGTATCTTGGGATTCTCCAAACCATCCATTATGTCCCTTCTGCCAAGCTGATCTTGCAAAAAAAAAGTTTCTTCTAGTGATATATAATTCAAAATCCATGTTCCCCAGATTATGAGTGTCTCTTTATTCTCTCTAACAATTGTTATTCTGCTTCTGCTAAGTACAATATTGTGGAGATTACAGAATCACAGTATGGTAGGACAGAGGCATGGCTCAGCCATATAACATGCCAATATAACTTGCTACCACTACTGCCTATATATTGATATACACAGATTTATAATAAAAGTACTTTCTAATTAAAAATAGAAGAGATTCGTTCAAAAGAAAAATATTTGTCCCATTAAGATGCTTGTGCCTTAAACTACCAAACTCAGTGACTGACTCTCCTCACAGTTAAAGCCACCGACAACATTGGAGCTGCATCTTCCATTGCATGTAAATGAGAGAATGAGAGGACATGCGAAGCAATGATTCCTGGGTGATTGCAGAGTTTAAGTATGGGATGACTGCAGATGTAAACTTCTGCAGACTGATTCTCCATCACCAGTACATGCCTAGAGTGATCCTCAGGTTATGATGGGTAAGATCTGAGGATAGCATAGCTATCCAAAAATAATGTGTTGCTGAAGCCCTGCTGTCAGTTTTCACTTCCAGTGCCTCCAAGTCACATGACCCATTTTAGATAGCTGCGTATAGATTAACTTTTTCCTGGAGTTTTCTCTTTCTTTGTTTTGGTTACAAGTTTGGAGCCTGCAGACCTCTAACTCTTTGATGTTGAAGTTACAGGTAGAGTACTCCAACAGAAAACTTCTACCAGAGATTCATTAGCACAGACAAATGGCATCTTGCTCAACAGTTTTTTTCAGTCTATACTAATACCAGGCACGACCTTACTTTTGCTATCAATAGTCCTTGTGAAGGAAATGATTCTAGAACTTGTCTAACAGGCAGAAGTCTTTTTATGCTGACTGGTAATGAGGGCTATTTTAAAGAAAAACTGAATAAACAACTCAAATAAATCCCTCCCCTCCCCCCCCCAAAAAAAGGTGTCTGGAGTTAAATTTCCAGACTCCTTTACCTAATGTTAGACATCTCATGAAGAAATCTGAAAATCAAGAGACTTGTGGATCTAGTCTCCAAGAGTTTCATTTCTAGTTAGTTTACAAAAGCAGAATCTAAGATGTAGAGTGATGTCTGAAGTTGTCCTTCTGACTGTCCATGGGTTCTAGTGGACTTCACATCAGGTTCCTCCTTCTAAAGTGGAAATCCATTTGTTGTTTCCTATGTAGTCTCTGTATTGCACTACAGGAGTAATAATTAGCAACTAGCCTCCAATTTTCTCTTATGTTAGATCACATGCTGCCTATACATAAATCAGAATGTCATCCTTACTGTATAACATTATTTTCTAATATCATTTCTGTCTCCGAATAAATTAGACTTTGATAAAAAAAAAAATCACTGAACATCTCTTTCTGTCCCTACTGCTCAGTACTTGTAACTGAAAATTCTTTCCTATTCTTATGAATAGCTTCCTCCTGAGTGGCTTTGTTCCAGGGTCATAGGGTTTAATGAAAGCTAATGCTTCAGGCACTCATCTACATCTTTCTTAAGTACCATAGTTTTTGGAGGCAGTCTTTCAGAAAGAACATGCTTTGTGCTACAGTGACTAAACCAATGTTTTTAATGAAACAGAATTTCCTTTTCACATTACAAAACACCTCCTGCAGTATGGGAAAGATTATATCTGATCTGAACAGTTTAACAGAAAAATACTATAGTATGGGCTTGGTAGAACAAGAAGATAAGATGAGGGACTAATCCAATTTGGATGTAACTCAAGTCTGTAATGTTCAGTCCCAGATAGAGTATTGAGGGGAAAGAAAAATCAAAACATACTAAACAACTCCCCCGAAAATCCAGCCCAACACGAAAATAAAACCAAAAAGCAAATGGTAATGTACAAGTTTCCTTACAATATATAAATAAAAATGCCCTTAAAGTGTCTGATTGCTATGGAGAACTTCTCTTCAGCTTTGCATCAGCCAGTTTTCCTTAGCTTTTACTATCCTTACACTATGACACAAAGCACATTAAATCCCTCACTTTCAGGGGACTCATTTACATTTGTAAAGATGATAATGAAGCACAGCCAAGTTCCTTGCAGACTTTATGACCCACTTTTGTTGTAGAGAGAGAAGCAGATTTCAGAAAGATTTTTTTTTAATCTTATTTTATGCAGTCTGGTAGGAAGGAACAGAAAGAGGCAGGAATTAAGTGGACTGGATATCTCTTATTATCTTTTAGTAGAAATTAACCCAGAATGTTGTGATGGAGAAGACCTTATTAATTAAACATCTGTTGAATATCTGTGGAGTTATTTGCACTGAAGGAGAAAAATCCAATATCTGACACTAGAAACAGCATGAGAAAAGCCATCTACTGTGGTGCTAATATCTATAGAGCTCTTTGTCTCATCAAGAAGATAGATTCTTCAGTGAAGGGTGGTAGAAAATGGTGTCAAGATAATAAAAGTTGCCAAGCTAGACTCTGAGATGTGATTGTCAGCGTGCAGAACTATTCCATGATGGAACAGCACAAAAGAGGAAGGAGTAACCATCTGTTTTTATTGTTTCTGATAGAAAAATGAGAAGGAGTTGCTATGAATCATTGGAAAAAGCAGGGAGAGGGATAAAGACAGGTAAAATAGTCCTATGATTTGAGATCCATTAATTTCCATCTTTACCAAAAAAAGCTCTTGAGCATAGCTGTGATATGTGATGGAAAGTGGGGGACAGTTGGCTGGAGTACCACAAGAAATGATTTTTTTGGTTAAATGTAGTTATCACTTCAAACAGAAAGAGAAACTTGAAACATCTAATTGTTAAAGTGCTCTTGTATCAATCTCCCTGGCAATGCCTGGGCATATTTCAGAGAACTTCATGTGTCAGTGTCTTTTTCAGCAGAAACAAGGTTATACCAAGTTTGACTCCCTTCACTTTATACTATTCTTCCAAATATCTTAGCAAGTTTTGCATCGCACCCTGCATATGCAAAACGTGCCCCCAGTTTCCAGTCCCTGAAACTACAACATTGCCCACACATCATTTCTGACTTTCAACTGAAAAAATCATGCAGCTCATATTAGTTATGTCTTGGGATGATGGGAATGTTCTGTGAGATTCACAGTGAAGATTCAGGGACACAACTGGTTCCTCCTTGCCTAAACTGGAAAAGGATTTATGTTTTGTTTGACTTTTCATAAATCATATAGCCTGAGATAATGACTAGCATTGTCACTGCAATGTTCAAATGTAGCTGATGGCCTGCATTATACTTAGAAATTTTACTATGGTAAATGTTTTGCTGGGAAAGGACATTGTGGACAATTGTAAGAAGAGTTTTCCTGTGATGTGCAGAGGTTCATGCTATGCAGGCTGTTCTCTTAAAATTCAGATCTTAAAAAAACCCAAATCATCTATGCCAAAATTTTGTTCAGACACATTTCTAAACAACAACAATTTGAACTTATCTTGATAGAAAAATTAGTGTCAGAATTCAGTGGAAAAAAAAAAGAAAAAAAAAAAACCTCAGCGAGGATGTCATGGTTTTGTATGGAGCTGTTTCTGGTAATGGGGAAGGGAATGTAAAGATGCCTCCAGTAAGAAGATGCTCAAAACTCTCCCCTGCTCTGAGCCAGACCCACTTCTGAGGCTGAGCCAATTGGGCACCTCATGATCACTTTTTAAGAAGAGAAGCAAGAAGAGGAGAATTTTTCCTGTTCCTTTCTCCTTCTTTTTCCTGCTGCTGGTGGTGCAATGTTTTGGAAGAGAGACAGAAACAACCGTGCAGACCCAAAGGTCAGGGAGGGAAGAGAGGAGGAAGTGTGCTGGAGCAGAGACTCCCATACATTCTACGGAGAGGAATGGTGAAGCTGAGATTTTTTTGCACTTCGTAAAAGACCCCACATCAGGGGCAGTGACTGTGCCCAGAGGAGGCCGTGTCCTGTGTGAGGGACCCTGTATAGGTAGAAGTCATAGCTGATGGGAAGAATCAGTAAGGACTGTGTCCAGGGGGAGGGACCCCGTATTGGAGCAGGGGAAGAATTGTCCTCATCTGAGAAGAGAGAAGCAGCAGAGCTCGTCTGTGAGAGACTGACCACATCCCCCATTCCCTAACCGCCCAAGCTGCTGAGGTGAAAGGAGGTAGAGATATCGGGAGCAGTGAGCTGAGCCTGGGAAGAAAGGAGGGATGGGGCAGGGAGATCTTAAAGTGCTGGTTGTATTTTTCTCATGATCCTGTCCTGTTTTTGCTTTTTGTTCTGTTGTTTCTTGTAGGTAGAAGAATAAACTTTCCTACTTTCCTTTCTAAGTCGAGTAGTGGAGTCCGTTTTGCCCAGAACCATAATTGTCATTAAGCTCTCCCTGCCTTGTTTCGATCCATACCATCCTTGGATATCTTTTTCTCGTCCCATTTTGCTGGGGCCTCCACCATCCTAAGGAGGGTGCGTGAGGATAGGGGGCAGTGAGCAAGAGACTATCATGGTGCTTCATTGCTGGCTGGGCAAACCATGACAAAGGATCATTCATATAAAGTCTCTGCTAGTTACCTGAATGATGTTTGGTTCAAGAGTGATAGAGTAATTTCATTCCCTCAACACCTGATATGGTGAAAAGCCAGCTCTATAAATAACAGAAGCATGAAGGTCAACACTTATATCCGATGTTCACTCACATTTATGTCTAAGAAATAAAGTTTTTGAAAGCGCAATTGGATACAAATTCCCTGTATCTGACATATTGCTATTATTTGCTCCCCACAAAACAAAAGTATAAAACTCTGTGACTCCTGCTCTTAGTAAAAGACATCTGGAAAGCCAAAGGTCAGGGATCTAATGAAGACATCATCTTTACCATCATAACTGAGAAAGAATTCTTTTTAATGTGATCTCTTGAAAAATCTATCATGGACTTGCATCTGTTCAATAAACTTAAGCATTATTAGATCAGGTTTTATTGAATGGAAAGTCCTAAAAAATTCTTTTCCCTTTTCACCTCTCTCTCCAAGTCTTTGAAGGACTCACCATGCAGAACATAACTGTATCAAAATGGCTTTTATTTGGATGGATAAGTTTCTGGTTTTACTCTTCCCTTCTGCCAGCCTCTGTGTTTCTCAGTTATTAGAAACAAATCCAGGAACCGTAAAATCACTTACAATTCCAACTACGCTAGCAAAATAATACATATCCATGAAATGTTCTGGCATCAATAATGCAGCTCGTCTCAGTTCAAGAAGTTCCATCAGAATGCTCTACTCACATCAAAATAGTATTTTAAATTGAATGCCAAACATACAACATTTACCAATGTCTTGCACAAAAACAGAATGAGGGGAAGGATGTCACACAGTGTTTCTTTCCCCTTTCTCCCATGATTTTCACAGTTTAGGAAGAAACAACAGTTTTAGTACTCCAGGTACATTTTGCCATCTTCAGTGTCAAGCCAAATGACTTCTATGTCTCTCCTCTTCCCAATAACTGCAAAAAGCTTCTACACACAGAATCCTTATAGTTTTTCTCTACTTTTTTTCTTCAGCAACTAAATCAACACGAGACTTTCCAGCCATCAGAACCAGAAATAGTAGCTTGACATGCTGTGGGAACTTTATCGAAGTTGCTTTAGCTTAAATCCATTTTATTGATCATAACATTCAAAGACGTCCCACCTCATGAACACTGCTTTTCACAAGAAAACACATAAATAAAATGAAAAAAAACAAGGTCTTTTGAAAGAATATCAGATGATCCTTTATCACAGACTCTGTATTATTAAACCCAGAAGCACTTTAGATAAGATGCATTAGTGTGTTAAAAGTCCCTGGGCATTTCAGCTGTGCTTTTCCTTTTTTTTTTTTTTTTTTTTTTTTTTTTGCTTAAAATTGATGCTGGTTTGAGTTGTAAGAAGCATGAAAAAAAGGGAAAAACTTAAAAATTACATGCAAATAGAAATTGTTAATAACACTGCATTTTGGAGAGTGTTTCTTTCAACAGATCTGTGAAGCAAACACGGTTAGAAACAAGCAGAGTTGTGGGATCATTAAGGTATTTTGGTCAGATTCCTGGGATTATCTGAGCAGTTATTTTGTACCTCCATAGAGTGGGATCATAAGATGTATTTCCTGCTGTTAATACAAATATCCACATTCTTTGTGTACGGTGTGAGCAGTCAAGAACATATGAAGTTCCTTCTATATCACATCTGAGTCTATGCCTTCAAGGGCCCTTTGAAGTAGATTTCATTTAGCACTTACAAAAAAGAATGAAAACGAAGGTGCTAACAGAAAGCCTGGGTTGTTCTTTCCTTTGGTATGTTGGGAGATTGCTCAGCTCTGGAGTAATGTGCAGAGGGCATCAGTGACAACAAAGACAGGGATATCTCTCCAAGTTATTCTATAAATTCAATGTTGATCCAAATAAGTTGATTTCAACAACACAGAGTCTGAAATGCATCTCTACAAAGTCCGTCCGTTCCTTGAGATGTGTTACTTTGCGAGTCTTTTCTGGATGGCCAGGGCTCAAGCTTTTCCTTCCTTTAACACTTCACTAGACTTTTTGAGCTTGGAATATTTCTGCCTCTACCCTATCCATTTTAATAAAGTAAAAGCTTCTCTTCTACTTGGCTATGAAATGAAGAATTTATACCCTATTTTAACCTATAGCTAATCTATGCTGTTGTGTGATAGAGACAGAAAATGTCTTTTTCAAAAAGGCAAAGAGAGACATCTTCCTGGTCCTGATCTGAGAACTATACCTCATTGACAGTTCTTTTTATTTGCCCTGGATCATTTGAATGAGATGTGGGATAGGGAATAGGTCCTAGGACAATGATAGGCAATCAGGGAAAGAAAGATAGGAATCTGAGACCAATCTTGAAGACATGTCCTTAAGCCCATTGGGATTACCTGATCAAACCTGCTGCATGACAATGTTTTTTCTGTCTAGTCACAGACCTTGTACACTGACTGGATGTGCAAGAGCTGAGATTAAAAAAACGGCCAACTCCGCTTTAGAGCCACTCTCAAGGACTATGAATAAGATGAAGGAGAAGGAGCTCTCATTCAAAAAATGAGACTGTTCTAAGTAGACATACAAGACCCGCCTGGATGTGTTCCTATGCGACCCGATCTAGGTTGACCTGCTTCTGTAGGTGGGTTGGACTAGATGATCTCTAAAGGCCCCTTCCAACCCTACCATTCTATGATTTTATGATTCTACATCTGTGATTAATTTTATTTATTTTCTCCTGATGAGATGCAGTGCAGTCCTGGGCTCTGCTATGACAGGGATATGATAATCCTGGTATTACATGAGACCTCCAGTACAAATTAGTGTGGCTTCTACCAAAGTGGCACCAAAGTGATTGACTGGTGATGGATTGGTTGGTGACAGCTGTTATGACAAAGTACATTGATAGACTCTATGTGAAACACACATGATAGCTGAAGGTGTTGATCCACTGTCTGAACAACTGAGCTCATTATTTTCCTACCTTAAAGAAAAGTGAATGCAGTTCACATTTCCATTCCTTTTTGGCTATTGATCATTCCTGGTGAAGGGTGTTCCAAGGAGAGATTCCCTCCATTTTAAGCAGAATATGTCTGGACCATTAAAACAAATGTGAGAATTTTACTTTGGAAGTGACAGTCTAGTTAATGGATATTGAAGACAGATGTGGCTCTAACTGGGATTAGGAGAGACACCAGAACTCTGCAAGGTATGATAAGGGTGGGTGAAAAAAATATCTCCCAAATGTGAGGCAGAAGAGCAACAAACCAGCTGCCCTGCGGTAATACAAAGCAGGGGGCCACTGTGAGAGCTGAGGTTTGAATGTCTGTCTGTCTGTGCTGTGCTATGTTGCATGCATTAAGCTGTTTGTTCCTGGTGCTCAGTACAGTAATGGAACAGTGTTAGTAGAAAGGGAAAAAGAATAACAAAAGGGTCAAAGTTGCTGCCAAGATTTTCTTGAAACCCAGGCCCTGGAGGAAAAGGGGAATGTTTCAGTAATAGACACGCTGTCCAGGGCATGCCAGTTACATTGGCACTCTGGTGAGGAATCAGACTGTAGCAGTAGCTAAGGCAATGGTACAGGCTGGGTAACAGCACTGTTATGTTGTGGGTGGGGCTCAATTTCCTGTTTCCCCATCTGTAAATTTCATATTTATCTGCTTCCTAAATACATTCTGGTATGATATAAAAGCTGAACAGTATCTTGACTACATTTTTGCTATCTTCAAGCAGGCTTTACATACATATTCTTCTGTAAAGTACAGAAAACTGTGGTTGGTCTGTTTAACAATGATCAGAGAATACACAAGATTTCTTTTCCTTCAATGTACTCAAAAAAGCTTTTCCTCTCAAAAATCATGAGGAAAGGAAAGGAATGGCAAGGCAAAGAAAGGAAAAGGTATGAGGTTTGCTTTAGTTACTTTAAAACAATGTTTTTAAAAGCAGAATGTAGCTTCACAACACACTGATGTACAGTCACCAAAAGCCTATTTAATTACATCTCTTGTCACAAAACTGTGAAATCTCTCACCTTTTCCTCTTCAACAATCACAGAGAAGGTGTTTGCTGATATCACAGGCAGGGGTGAATGGTCCTTTGTGGAAAGGAAGTGCTGGCAGCCCTCCCACACAGCTTAGATGGTGCAGCTGCACCTTGGGATTTGGCAGCTGGTGATAAAAGCCTCACTTTTAACAGAGGAAGGAAGTGAACTCACTCCCTACCTGATACATCTGCTACATTCACAGCATGTTTGTAAGGTCTACATGAAGAAAGTGCTTCCCAATTCACATAGCCCAGTAGGAAGGGCTGTTCTCTGTGACTTAAATTTTAGTATGTGATCCTTTGTCAGCAGAGTTGTTGATGTGCTTAAAGTGTCCAGGCTGAGCAGAGGCAGGAGAGGGGCTTGTATAAGCTTCCAGTCATTTTTATGCTGCAGCTATTTCCCCCTCAAAATGATATTATTTCCCTGCTTGAAAGTAAGGCCTTGTGAAGAACTGATAATACACATGGATGGCTGAGCCTGTGTTGATTTCTCCTGCATTCTTGTATTTTCTGGGAAGCTGATTGATAACTGTCCAAACCTAGTGCATCCACCCAACCTTAAAAGGAGCAGAAAGAAGGATCCACTCAATTTGCTCATTCCAGTTCTGTGGAGAATGGGAGAAAGGTATTGCCTATATTTGCTCAAATGTGCTCAGTCTTGACCAAATATTACTGAAGTGTTATAGTACAGAAATCAACTAGAAGCAATATTTTGTTAGATAGCCATCTAAATAGGCACAGAATACCAAATGTCCTACTTGATAAAGACATAATTGCATTCATATTTATTATGTGAATAAACCCACATTACCGATAATGGCTTCTGTAATAGTTTGGAACACTTGCATTCAGTTTGCATATATGTAGAGTGTGTGAGTGGGGTACAAGAGGGTGAAGCACAGGGCATCAAGCACTTAACATCAAAGAACGTAGTGCTTAATCAAGGGTTAAGGATCCCTTTTAGAGGTTTGCTTCTTCTTTTCCTTTCCCACATTCTTACTTTTAACTGTGTGCTCAAAAAATTCACAACAAAGAGAACAGAAATCCTCTCCTCTTTTTTTTCCTCCAAAATCTTCTGTTCTCTCTAGTCTCTTCTACTATTGTTTTGTGAAATGGATAGGGGCAGGAGGCTTACCCAGCTACTTACACACACTGCTATCATCAGTGAATTTGCAATATTGTCTTTTGACTGGGCAGACATTTCCAACCTCTCATTGTCTTGTCATAGTTTGCAGATGTCTTGGGGCAAAGTCCTTTGAGCCATAGTGTCAACTGATGCATGTTGCCTTCTTGGCATTAAATTTACTCTGAAAGGGAGAATGTCATTTTTTGATAGGTAGTTACACACACAATGGTTATGTTCTGCACTATGACAAGAAGATGCCTTTTTATTGCTACACCTATGAACCTAGACTTCTTTATTTGTGGACCATAGGGAGTAAGAAACATAAGGTAATGAAATTCATTTAGGAAAGGCTGGCATTGGGTGCCAGGAGACAGCTTGATATGGAGAATACAGATACAAAAAGAGGATTTTGAATTTTTTCCAAGATCTTTTAGAATAAATAAAAGTATCCCAATGAGATGATCTGTCTAAAATTTAAGAAACACGAAAGAGCAAGGGAATATTAAAAAGCAAAGAATCAGCTCAGGTCTGAAAGCAAGTGGATGATGAGGAAGGAGAAAACAATGTCTCCCAAGTACCAAAACTGTCATTTCTGTCAGAAAGTTCCTCCAAATGCTTGTCTCACTGAACCCTGTGCCGTGGGATCCCTCTCTGCCATGGAAGCCAACAGGACCTCCTTCAAGAAGAGAGCTCTCCTGGGCACAGGCCTGACAGCAAATCAAAATGGAGACGACTTTGAGCAAAAATCCAGTCATTTGCAAGCAAAGGCCCTGGCTGATGTAAAGTTTACTCATTATGAGTCATACACTTCCCTGTGTGTGCCAAAGTACTGCATGGCTTGGAACTGCATAGTATACTACAGCAGCCGTATAAATTGTGATATATAATCAATACTATAACTATGTATAGTTTATAGCATAGTCTGTAAATACACACACATATACATATATGCATGTAATGACATGGATACTATGGTTACTGTACATATATGAGAACTATATATACACAGTATTAAATTATACTAACAGTGGGCCTTCATTATGAGTATCATATGAAATCATTACTAAATAGATACATACGGTATCTCATTTATTAAAAACATCAAAGACTCAATATTTCTTTGTTATTTTACTATTCTGTTTGTTGGGTTTTTTTCCTTTTTAGTCATTTGCAGGTGATCACAAAAGGACATGTGCAACAATGCTTTGAATGTAATGGGACCTCTTCTAGAAAAAAACAGATGTAATGGGACCTCTTCCAGAAAAAAACAGATATGGGTCATACAGTGCAACCTGACTGCCATAACCTCTCCTGCTGCTTACTTTTAAATAGTTCTCTGTTTCTGTGTGCACATTTGAAATCTGATTCTGCTCTCAAATTACCATATACACACATATCATGGCTGTGTCTCCTACAGTTTTCTCTCTTTAACCCCTCTTTGCCTTTGCATTGTAGGCACACAAGTGAGCCAATGCCTCTATATGTAAAATGGGTGTTACAGATGGGTGTTACAAATGTGCACTTTATTTCCCATGAGCAAAAACTTTGTTATGGACAAAAGCATTAGTGACTTGTTGATACAATTTCTTAGAGGAGAGAGTTAGTTAGCAGCAAGAGTCTTTGTTCACTCCTTTTAACTTCCTAGTCAGAAACACATCTGAGGAGGAAATGGATTTCTAGGATTGAATCCAATATACTTGAATAAGAATTCTAAAAGCAAGGTTGGAAATGAAGCGAGAGGAGAGGAGAGGAGAGGAGAGGAGAGGAGAGGAGAGGAGAGGAGAGGAGAGGAGAGGAGAGGAGAGGAGAGGAGAGAGAAGAGAAGAGAAGAGAAGAGAAGAGAAGAGAAGAGAAGAGAAGAGAAGAGAAGAGAGAAGAGAAGAGAAGAGAAGAGAAGAGAAGAGAAGAGAAGAGAAGAGAAGAGAAGAGAAGAGAAGAGAAGAGAAGGAATACAGAAGAGTTATGCATTTATATCTTTTGTAGGTCAGATGACATAAACTAGTAAATAAAAAAGTTTACATTAAGAAAACATGGAGCTGCTGAATCATTGGGTTTTTTAAAAAATAAATCCCTGCAATTGAGAGCCAGTGTTTTGAGCTCTGACAGATTGGTATAGAGGCAAAGCAGATAATGTGTTTAAAACCCAAAAGCTACTGTAGTGATCTTCACCATTGATCAGACCTTAATTTATTCCATTATTGAAATTTTGTGTGAAAGCAATATCTACATCAACAAAGCAGCCTGCTGCTTATTTATTCCAGTATGGGAGGTGATGAGTGGAGGAACTCAAGCATTTTATTGTCTTCTTGGCCGTGCTACAAAATGTCACACTACTTATACATTAGTAAAGTTATTTGCCAACAATCCTGAAAGTACACAAGTACATTTAAATGTTTTATACAGATTGGAATTCTATATGCTTATTATTTACCATTTCCTAATTTGAAAACAAACAATCTTTTCTTTGTCCCATCTCAAACACAAGGGATTACAATTGCATGCTCTTGTCACTTCCAGCTTTCCCATCTGTTACTGCAAAGCTGTGATAAATGAAGTTTCCATGAGGTCACAAAAGCAGGCTTATCATTTTGACAGAAAAGAAGACTTAGATAACAAAAACAATTATAACATTCTCATTTTTGGAATGAATAATTTTCAATACTTCAGAAGCAGTTTGAACCAGTGGTTTAGAGGGAAAAGTGATGCCAGAAATTAGGAAAATAACAATGAAAACTGATTCTTCAGAATGTGTAAAGCAGCAATTGCTTGAAAGTAAAAAGCTTCTGAAATTTCTTGGGATATATAAAGCAAAAGAGCATTTCAGACTTTCATTTGATCCCTGATATTGAAATATCACATCAAGTATTGTCATTCAGTGCTTGGTTTCACAGATGAGGGACAAAAAGCCAATCAGGAACCTCTGTGTTTCAAGTCAGATGTGGCCAATTGGTTGAGTCAATCCAACATCCTTCCAAAAATGTTGACAGATTTTGCTATAGCAACTTCATAATTTGTATTTGTACTAAAACATATATTTTGGAAACATAACCTAAATTTGGGATAAGATCTTTACGTGACGCAAGTTTATCACACTACCTAGAATATGGATGACGTTTTTTCATTCAGGGAGTTGATAAAGTTAAAAGAAAAGCATGAGCCAGCAGTGTGCTCTCGTGGCCAAGAAGGCCAATGGCATCCTGGGATGCATCAAGAAGAGTGTGGCCAGCAGGTCAAAGGAGGTTCTTCTCCCCCTCTACTCTGCCCTGGTGAGGCCTCATCTGGAGTCCTGTGTCCAGTTCTGGGCTCCTCAGCTCAAGAGGGACAGAAAACTTCTGGAGAGAGTCCAGCACAGGTTCACCAAGATGATCAGGGGACTGGAACATCTTTCATACGAGGAAAGGCTGCGGGAACTGGGGCTGTTTAGTCTGGAGAAGAGGAGATTGAGGGGAGATCTTATTAACATTTACAGTAATCTAAAGGGTGGGTGTCAGGAGGTTGGGGCAGTAATTTTTTCTATTGTAGCAACAGGACAAGGGGTAATGGGATGAAGCTGGAACACAAAAAGTTCGACTTAAACGTAAGAAAAAACTATTTTACTGTGAGGGTGAGGGAGCCCTGGCACAGGCTGCCCAGAGGGGTTGTGTAGTCTCCTTTCTTGAGGTCTTCAAGACCCATCTGGACATATTCCTATGTGACCTGATCTAGATGGACCTGCTTCTTCAGGGGCTTGGACTAGATGATCTCTAAAGGTCCCTTCCAACCCCTACCATTCTATGACTCTATGATTCTATGAAAAGAAAATGTCCAGTAAGCATCATTGTAACTGCAA
Organism: Colius striatus; assembly: GCF_028858725.1. Classification (NCBI taxonomy): domain Eukaryota; kingdom Metazoa; phylum Chordata; class Aves; order Coliiformes; family Coliidae; genus Colius; species Colius striatus. The sequence goes on along the minus strand of NC_084759.1, from coordinate 198,827,473 downwards.
CCTCGACTCTACAAATTAAGTTGATCTAACACTGATATAAAAGAGCTCCTACTTTAGACTTAGAAATTTTTATTTTAAAGCTAGAAAATTTTATTTACATTTAATCATTTTGGAAAAAAAACTCTTCTAACATTCAGTCCTCCATTTTTGTAGAGTTCTCAGCTTTCTTCTTTCCCAGGGCAGAATGTGTCAATGATTCCTGACTCCTTTAAAAAAAATATTTCTTTCTGAACACTGGCCAGATTTCTTTCTGGTTACTATCCAGCCTCATCTGTTAGATTAGACAGGTACACCGAAAGAAGCATTCACCTTGTGTGGATAGCTGCAGAATATTATAAAATCGGTTCTTTTAACTTTCATATTACTGGAAGTTTACCTTTCCCTGTTTGACAGACTTTCCAGATTTGAGTACCTTGTCATGTAGTCCATTCCAGTGATAAGTCACTCATAGAAATAAAGATGTGCAGAAGCAATCCTCTTGGCCGCAACCAGTTACTGCACCAGTACAGAATAATTGCTTCTGTTCCACCACATTTAAAACCACACAGGATTAGTCAAGTTTAGCAAGCATTTGTCCTTATGATGTGAATACTGAAAATAGCAGGCCATGTACTGGAACAGTAGTTGCTTGAGTCAGGGGAACTATAAGCCTGAGGATAACACATGTTAAATGTTGGGTTTAGAGAACACTCATCCCTCATGACAAGAAACTACAAAGCTAGGGAAAAGAGTTGGTTGTGTGATATCAAATATCACAGACTGGCAGATGCCATTTTCAGTACATTATGCTAGAAATCTTTTATTAAGGCAATTGAGAAAAAATTAGCTTTAAACAGAGATGTTGTGAAATGGGCTAGATAAGTAGACTCAGGAGTCCTGGCATTTCAGATGAATAAAGAGACTGTCACTAACACATACTGCTTTTCATCTTCAAGAAAACCCAATCATTTTGAAAAAACTAATAAGCTAATATAAACAACAGACAAATGAAATTTCATGTGTTGCTAAAATGCAGCAATCTCTGAATGACATTTGGCAGTTGGCAGACTACACCCAACAAATACAAAGAACAATAAACCAAAACATTAACAGATCTATCACAAACTTTCCTGAGAATCCGCTTATCCTTTTGAATTAATTATTCAATATGTCTGGTAACTTCCATCCAAAAGAGAGCTCCCCTTGAAGGCAAGAACTTAAAAGTAAAGTGATGTCTCCCAACAAAGTACTTGGAACTCATGCACATGCAGATGACCAGCCCAATATAAGAGAAAAATAACATTGATTATGTTTATTCTGCCTACACTTTTTCTGCTAAAATATGATTCATGATCTTTCTCCCATTTAGATTCTTCTCTGCAAGGTTTATTTTCTTTTTATAGCAAAAGAAATACACCTCAGTAGAAACATCTGAATCAGGAGAGGAAATGATGTTAAAACTCCAGTGTGCTGAAGAACTTCTGATGATGGCTCATACAGAATGAAAGATTGATGTGCTAGTTGTGATATAAGTTATCTGAGTTTATAAAGCAAATGCTGGATGTTAGACCTAACTGTGTCATAGAAATTCAGGGGTTTTGTCTGCATTGCTAAATTCTGTAATCTAAGTTGATAAAACCAAACTGATGGAAGTCCATTACTTCTTCCATGACACTTTCCATCTGTATTCTGTCATTGAAAATAGCTGTATGATCACCGTGTAGTAAGCTAGTATGTACTGCCAAAATATTGATTGTTCAAAGTCTAATTCAGATATGCATTTCTCTTTAAAAGCTACAGCTTTTATACTTCTACAAAATGGTTCATGTTGCTTATACTGTTCATTTATTGTATCCTGATTCCCAGAAACAGATCTCATTTTCATTTTGCTAGACCCTATACAAATACTGTAGCTATGGTGTCATTGAAATGAGAGGTTTGTGGTGGAATCTACAGGCTATTCATCTTATATATATATGTTATGAATTATAAAACAGCATATACTATACCATATAATATGCATTCTGTATGTCTCAGGACTGCTGAATGCATTTCTCTTTTGCACTCATCTCTAAAATTGTTTCAGGAAAATAGCCTTAGATCTAGCCCCAAAGCAGCAAGATCTGCACTTTACTGAGCTGAGAGAAAATGAGTTTAGTCTGTCCCAGATAAACAATTGTATAAGTACAATTCAAATTGTACAGTCATTCTCTTTTTCTGTGCTTCTCTTTACTGCCTCTCCAGAACTTCATGTTCTGACATTATTCCTTTATCATTTATTTTCCTTTTGGTTACATCAAAGCAAATAATCTCTAGCAGTTCAAGGAGCACTTCTGTCCTCGTACCGTTTCATTCAAAGGAAATTATTAAGTAGCGTAGCTACTCCCTACAATATTCCATCCCACACTTAATAGGCTACATTAGGTAAACCATTTTAGTGCAGCTAAGAATAAAGCAGGTAATTAAAGCAACCCTATTCAAGTAGGGTTTCACTTACAGATAGTTTTCAAGGGAAAGTTACATTTTTAATTATTAAGAAGAGCCTCAAGCTTCAAGTATTGTCTTAACATAAAAATAGTACAGCAGTTTTGTATAAACTCTTTTAAAATTACATTCCAGAGACATATTTAGGTCACATTATATAGTCAAACTGTAGGTTTAGTAACAACGATAACTACATAAATACTGAGCATCACATGTACAGTTAAATTATCTTTTCTTTCCTTCTCTTCCTGTATTCTACTTGATGCAAAAAGCTGAAAAAGACCTGCACATCTGTTTTTCATCTCTTCCATGCCACTCTGAATAACATTAGTTGAAATCACATTCTAAGGAAGCAAATAGGTATTTTCTCAACTGTTTAAATTTTTAAGCCTTCCAAATCTGCATTAGAAGCATTATATTAGGTAACTCCCAGCCTCATTAGTTTGTAATCTAAATAGACATAGAAAAGTATGCCTGCAATGTGCATAACATGATGTTTAATGAATACCTTCATAGAAAATTACTGAAGGGAAACAAGGTTGCTTTTCAAAATTTTCACTAATAAAAACATCCAGAAGTTAAGGAGGTGATCTAATAGTTTCAATTCTTGTTCAAGCAGGTAGAAACAAGACTAAGAAAAAAATCCTATCCATCTGACAACAGAAATAAGCCATCGCTGAGACAGCTAGCAAGCCTTATACACACTTACGAGCAATGTGCTTACAATGTTTCAGTTTTCTTCTGCCACAACATTACATTTTCATTGCACATTTCTGGGATAATTTCTTTGCATCACATAAAGTTCCATTGACATGTTACAGGATATTGTCAACTGAAGCTATTAGATGCTGATCTCAAGAGATGTCTCCTTTGGAATAATTGTATTTTAACCATTTTTTAGACAAAAAGTGTCACAATATTTAATTATCACAGTCATTATCATAATAAACATAAATCATGGGATGGATGAGAATAGGTGAAGAACTCTTAGGTACTATAGCACATGTGATGGTTTAGAAACAGTGACTTGCTGAGGGAATATATCCCCTTGATACTTGTTTCTTTAAATAGATTAAATTCTCTGAAAAGGAAGACTGCAATTTTTTTATAGAAATTTAAGTACAGATGAACAGCTCTGTTCAAAGAAGAGGGTGGGAACAAGATGCAGAGAACATAAATTTTAATTTCTTAATTAAATATTAACCTGCTTCTGCAGGAGAGTTGGACTAGATGATCTCTAAAGGTCCCTTCCAACCCCTACCATTCTATGATTCTATGAAAGATTGGGGCCTAGTACAACCAATCAGCTGCTACCAAACTCTCAATCAAACTTATTTACTCTAGGGCTGCTCTTCACACAGTTTCTCAAGTCATGAGTAATCTATAAACCACTTTGACCAATGGCTTAACCGCTTTCAGTTCATTGTTTAAAATGGAGTGATAGTTTCAATTGATTTCATTGAAGATTTTTTCCCAGTCTTTGCTTTTACTAACAACAATTCAGAGCAAACTGTGCTTGAGGGAAGACTAATAGGGGAAATCAAAGGAATAAAGAAGCTCTAAAACACAGGGAACAGCTCTGTGGGATAGCTCCTGTAAAGAAGAAAAGAGAGGTAATTGTACATCAGTATTAAAATAAAATAGTTTACATATGGCAATCACGAAAGAAAAAGGCCATAACTGTATGCCTATGTAATACCAACAATAAAACAAAATATGTAAAATAAGTAAAGATTAGAATAATAAATTAATTTTCTCTAAATTAGTACTAGAATTTCAGTACAGTTCTCTGAGGATAACATATTATGAAATCTTAAAATTGAATACCCTCAAAGTCTTAGATGATTAACATTTTAAGTGCATATCAGTAGAAAATCTGTGCTATGAGCTGTTAAAAATAACTTTTCATTCACGCACAGCAGTCACACTGAAATTTACCTATAACAGTCATAACAAAAAAGCTTTAGTGCTGGTGGCATGGCAACAGATCTGTGAATACTGCGGTATAACTTTATTTATAAGTGAACTTGTTCTTCATACACTTGTCTTCAGTTTATGCTGAATAAATTACTGATGTGCTTTCTCCAAAGGAGTCAATACTTAAAGTCAATGGGTCACATTTCAGAGCTTAATCTAATTGAAATGACAGGCCATTATGGTGGTATGCACAAACCCTCCTTCAACTTTTTTATGCATTTGTCACACTCATTCAGACATACATCTATTTCTAAATATATAATCTTTCCAGAATATCTTAATTTCCTCAAACTGGGAGGACTGGCTGATTCCCCAGAGGCTGTGCTGCCATTCAGCAGGATCTCGACTGGCTGGAGAGTTGGGCAGAGAGGGACCTCATGAGGTTCAACAAGGACAAGTGCAGAGTCCTGCATCTGGGAAGGAACAACTCCATGCACCCAACCACATGCATCAGTACAGGCTGGGGGTTGAACTGCTGAAGAGCAGCTCTGGAGAGAGAGACCGGGGAGTCCTGATTGATAATTAACCATGAGCCAGTAATGTGCCCTTATGGCCAAGAAGGCCAATGGCATCCTGGGATGCATCAAGAAGAGTGTGGCCAGCAGGTCAAGGGAGGTTCTTCTCCCTCTCTACTCTGCCTGGTGAGGCCTCATCTGGAGTCCTGTGTCCAGTTCTGGGCTCCTCAGCTCAAGAGGGACAGAGAACTACTGGAGTGAGTCCAGTGCAGGGCCACCAAGATGATCAGAGGACTGGAACATCTTTCATACGAGGAAAGGCTGCGGGAACTGGGGCTGTTTAGAAAACAGGAGACTGAGGGAGGATCTTATTAACATTTACAATAATCTAAAGGGTGGGTGTCAGGAGGTTGGGGCAGCACTTTTTTTGATGGTATCTAGCAACAGGACAAGGGGTAATGGGATGAAGCTGTAACACAAAAAGTTCCATTTAAACATAAGAAAAAACTATTTGACTGTTCAGGTGAGGGAGCCCTGGCACAGGCTGCCCAGAGGGGTTGTGTAGTCTCCTTTCTTGGAGGTCTTCAAGACCCATCTGGACATGTTCCTGTGTGACCTGACCTAGGTGGATCTGCTTTAGCAAGGGGTTTGGGACTAGATGATCTCCAAAGGTTCCTTCCAATCCCTACCATTCTATGATTCATAGAATCATAGAATAGTAGGGTTGGAAGAATCTTTGATTCTATACTAGATTAAAAAAGGCACTAAATCTAAAACAGCATACCCTTATGTGGCAAGAAATTAATAAACAGGAGAATGCAGAGAATCTAAAATAAATGTTAATCCTCATTATATCAGACCACAGTCTGTACATTCAGTTTGTATCCCGCCCCCTGGTTTCAAAACTGAAACTGTATTATGCTACTTTTTTTCCCCCATAAACAGGCAGAACTAAACTAATGCAGAGACTGTGAGTTACATGTGTAGCTCTGTGTTGGATCCAGTGGGAAGGATGGGTTGCATGGTCTTTACTCACTTAGCTCTGAGGGCAGGATTATTGTAATGTTACAAGACAGTAACAAGTCTATGGGAATCTGTTAACAAATAAATATACAGTATTCTTTTATTCTAATTATTAGCTATATATTATAGCCAAAGTAATGTAGAAAATAAAGTAAAACCAAGATGACTGTCTCTCAGTAGCCTCAGTAACAAGACAAATGGTTTTGATGACTTTTGTCACTCTCCATGCATGGTGGCTAAAGGTTAAAAAAGTATTAGGCTGAGATAGATTAATTGGATCAAAAAGTGCCAGAATGCTGTCATGTCAAATATTGCAGTCACAGGAAAATAACACTAGCTATCTGTAACTCAAGAATTTCACAGATGACTGCAATGCAGTTTTATCCAAGCAGTTTTTGGTTTAGCTAGTTCTTCTGCAAAGAGCTGGTATTGCAACAGTATTCAGCATATTTCAGGTTAAAATCCATGCTTGAAAGGTTTGATACCTGCTTATGTGACTAGCTCCTAAGCAGATCCATAGAGCTGCAGCTTGAACAGGACCCAAATTATGTCAGGTTCACTTGTGCTGCACTGTAAATACAATAGGGATTGCGACTGAGAGACTGTGAAACTTTGGTAAAATGATCTTGAAGACACTTATATAAGTTTAATTAGGGTATCTTAGACTCCTTGGAGTGTAGACGCTGGGCTGCAGAATGAAGTTGAGAAGTTTAGCCTTTTCTCTACCACATCTGAAGATGGGAACAGAGTGGAGGAGATGGTACAAATATCCCTCAAAAAGATTTCCTGTCAGTGGATTTTGAGGTAGGCGTGGGAAGTTCATCTTTTCGGCGGACAGCATGTTAGAATTTTAACAAGAAATGCTCCACACTTCTGTGAAATGTCATACTATGTTTAACTGCCTTTGCTGGTGAGAACCTGAGATAAGATGCAGAGAGAGCTGAGGATATCTTTATTGCACACAACTGGGGTGTGGTGCAGAGGTCTCTGAGAAAGCACAGAGGTAAATCATAATTCTTTGTGGTTCAGCACAGTGAAGAGCCTGAAGTGCTACATATGGGTTCTGTCACCCTGACCTGAGTCAGGGGGACAGACGTTTTTCAAAAGCAGCCACTGCACAAGGAAGTCAGTCTTCATCATGGTGTTTTCTAAATTATGGCAGCTGGACTTTTCAAAGTATTAACTTTGATGCTGGCTCTGTGTGTGTGTGTGTGTGTGTGAATATTCTCAGATGTCTTGTAACTTCTGGATGATGCACCTCAAAAGAATGTGAAGTTCTTGTTCATTTTTCATCCCTGGAGTCTTCTTGTCTTCTCCTAAGGTTAAACATGTAACAGCCAAGTTGTGTAATATGCCCACAATAATAATTTTTGACACATTCTGAGCAAGCTTGGGTACAGGATATGTCAAACCATATGGAAAGAAGAGAATTCTCCATTTTAAAATCTTTTTTTGATGAAACTAAATTTCTTGCCACTGAACTTTGTTTTAATTAACTCAAGTTTTGATAGTTCCTAGGCACTTCTGTATTTAATTTATGAGCTATTTCTGAACTCTGTTGTAACTTTTTTTTCACAAGGTATGAAAAATTTTTTGACAAAGCCTATCAGTTGGCAGAAATGTAATGAAAAGAGGCTAATTTAAGTAAAATCTTCTTGGCTTTATGAGTATGTCTCATAATCACAGTGTATTTGTAATGTTAAGTGGCTCATGTGGAGGCAATGGAGAATTGTCCACAATATGCATCACCTGTGACCAACATCTCGAGGCTGGTCTTCATTCCCCAGACACTACAGGTCTTTGGAGTAGAGACACATAAATTCTGTGGTGTTGGGATCTTTTCAAGCATTGCACTTGTTAAATGATTTAACCTTAAAAACCAAGAGCAAATATTTAGGCAGTAGTTAGAAATTTTGCTTGCAAAGATGTTGGTTCACACAAGAGGACTATGGGGCTGATCTCCTCTTCCATTCCTGATGTCCGAGTGGGGAATGAAACCTGGTTTTCACTAAAAGACAACAGAATGAAAAAAACTGGGGTGCTCTAGTAGATATTATTGTTTTGTTTTTTTTTTTTTAACCTGAGTTGAATAGTTCCTTAGTATTTAAGAAAGATATGAATATTTTTAACTCTCCTCCCTTTTCCTTCTTCTGCAATCACTCTTTAAAAATTTATACAATTAAACAGACACATGGATCTTCATTTAGGGTGTCTCTTATGCTTTTCTACTACTTAACCTATTATTTCTCACAGGTTCCTTGTAAGAGGTAGTAGTGATTGTTTCTTTAAAACTTGCACTTTATGCAATGGTCTGCATTTGATTAAATGAGTAAATACTATTTATGTTGATTTTTACCATTCAGAGTAAGGCTGAATGGTGAATAACTGTCATGTGATCAGTGTCACAGAAACATGACTTCCTGAGGGAAAAGACACAAATCCATGTAAAGAATGGTGGTAGAACCTGATCAAACATGATTATCTTACTTATTTAAATTGTTATTGTTAATTGATTTAATTACAGCTTAAAAAAACATTCCTGACCTTAACTCACGTGTCTATTTAAGTTAATTATTTCTATGACTGCATAGCTTATAAAACCAATTATGGAATTAGCACTTGTAACTTGCTTGTGAAAGGCCTGAAGGATCTACTTAATAAAGAACCTGGTTTCCAAAATACTGATATCAAGTAATAGCAAAATCTCAACATTCCAACAGTAAGGGAAATGCCTCTTGTAATTTAGTAATCTCTTTTGAAAGATGTACATCAGGATACTTCTTTTTCACACACACAGGAAGGGGCAGGTGTGAAGCTTTTTCAAGATCAATTACTCTTTCTTCTATGGACCTCCTAAAACTTAGTCCTGAAATCTGCACTGTACTGATTTTTCATGAAGGTCAATGCAGGCCACATTCATGTTTAAGTGGAGTTCTTAGATATCCACAGAGTGTGTGCAGATCACCACATTCAAGGATGCACAGGATCCTCAAAAATGGTCACAGGATAGTGATCACTTCCTATTATGAAGCGCTCATAAAATTTATGCTACACTTCAATGGGTGGAATAGAGATTTTTATTTTGTTTTCTTTCAAATAACATGCAATTAGGACAGGAAGTTTTGAATCAAGTTCTATCCTGTTTGAAACATTCCTTCATGGTGTCTAGTTGTCTTCTTTGCCTTATTAATCTACTATAGTGGTTGGACTCTTTTCCAACAAAAATGATTCTCTGATTCCCAGCAGAAAACATCCAGGAGTATCTGTCAGAGAGACAGATGACTTTTTTGAAATAAACCATAACAGCAAAAGATCTGTGTTATCTTAGAGAAAAAAAACACCTCAAATATTTCAGAAGTTTGAGGTAAATATGTCCTACAAAAATACTAAGCCAGAAGAGTCAGAAATTAGAAAATACAGCTTACCTGAAGAACTTGCCTCTTCCCTGGCCAGGCACAGGCAAACAGAAGGGAAAAAAGCAGAAGAGGCAAAACAATTGAAACAAAGCCTAGCACCTCTTTTTCTTTGATGTGATCTATCTCAATTGCTTTCAGAGAGTCTAAGATGGAGTGAGCATACTTTTCTGAATTGGTATGTCAGAAAAAAAACCCATATCTAGGCTTTGAGGCTGCTATTTTTCTCTAATAAAAGCCAATATCCCATAGCACTCTCATTACTTTCTCAACACTAGGTTGTCGCAGTGTAGAGTAGTGTCAATAAAGAAGTGTCTTTCCCAATTTAAATGTAAAGGGTCAGTTCTAAAAAGGGGAAAAGTGATGGTGTAAAACTGCACAGCACTGGAGGTAAAAGTTTAAAAGTGATCTGAGAAAGTTTAACTCAGTATTCTTGTGGAACTAATCAGCCAAATCTGAAGTTTTGTTTAGCTGTGAATTTCTCAATGCTTGATTTAAAATTACTTCTGTAACTTGACATTACTGATAAAATCTTAAATAAAATTAAATTGTGAAACATCTGAAGTGTCTCTTGCCCTGAAGGCAAACATGAACTGTACTTTGCTCATCTGGGTTACAATAATAAATTTCTGAAGCCAGTTTTCATGCTTCCTCTGCATCAATGCATCTGCAGCTTTGGCTTTAGACTTCTGAGGTGGGGCTGACTGGTGGCTATATAACTGTATTAACATACCTCACCTCACAGTACCTATTCCGTGGAGGGGACACTGGTGATCATTACATGTGCAGCCAGAACTCTGCCCTTCCCTCTGGCTACAGAGTTGGTCTTGAGATCCCCAGGCACATATAACAATTTGTGAAGGAAAGGTGTGATCTGAATGACATAGCTGCCTTTTAAATCAAGTAACTACATTCCCAAGATTCGTATTTTTTTCATTTCTGAGTTGAAGTAAGAACAGTTTAATAACTAAAATGAAATAAAATATAGCAATAACAATAATTGTAATGAAAAGGAATCTTACAAAAAGAGAAACAAAACCCCAGAAAACCAAAATGAAACAAAAAACCCCAAGTGATGCACAATGCAATTTCTCACTACCTACTGATTGATGCCCAAGCAGTGATCTGCCCCTCCCTGTTGACTCCCCTCAGTTTCTCTACTGGACTTTCTATGGTATGGAATAGCCTTTTGGCTAGTTGGAGTCCACTCTCTTGGACATGTTCCCTCTCAGCTTCCTGTGCACCTGCTTGCCAGTAGAGTCTGGGAAACTGAAAAATCGTAGCTCAAAATAAGCACTACTTAGCAACAACCAAAACATCAGTGTGTTATCAACATTACTCTGACACTAAATCCAGAAGACAGCACTGTCCCAGCTATTGGGAGGAAAATTAACTCTGTCCCAGCTGAGACCACAACACTCTTATACAGGATTTAGCTACAGTATGGATTTATCTTTCAGCTTCTAAGAGTTATTGATGAAATAACTCATTGATTATATGAGAGTCTCTGGAAGGTCACTAGCTAAAGACTTCAAAAGACATAAAGAAACTTGCTCTCTACTAGTATATGGGTCATTTAACACAGAAATTACTTTGAAAGTGATGGATAAATAGAAGATGTCACTTTTGGGAGATGGAGGAGACTCATAAACAAATCAAATCGATGGATTTAAACAAGAGGTGCTTAACATTACCTGTGAAAGACTGTGTGTGTAGCCTTTGGTTACATAGATTTTACTACAAATTGCAACATATAACCAAGATGTCTGGCCTAATTTTTTGAGCTAGCTGAAGCCTCAGAATCATCATAAGAACAGAGTCTTTCCTCCCATCCACATGCAGGAAAGCCATGGGAATCCAGCTCTGAGTCCAGTAGGAGCTGGGAGCCTATGTGTTGCCCAGAGACAAGGAGTTGTGGCTCATCTCCTTGCACAGAGGAAAAAAACCCAACTTTGGCATGTTTCTACCTGTCAGCTGAGTCACATGGCAGCTCTTTTTCTTAAATTCTCCATGGCACACTGGGAAATTCAATGGAACAAGAAGTAGGGATTGGGAGAGGCTACTGGTTTTAGTAAGCTACTATGTAAGGCAATGGCAATGTTATACTCCTGCAGGTGTTCAAAATGTGCTGATTTTGCTTAAAAATAGAATGATTCAGCTGGTGCAAGAAGTGCACAGTACTGTATGACTTTGGACACCCTACTAATTTGAGTCATGCCCTTGAAGTTATGATGGTCTTTATAGGAAGCTGCTGTGATGAGATGAATACACAACTTCTTCTAAAGAATTTTACAGCATGATTTTGATTAACTGCTATGCATCATTAATATTTGTCCAAGCATGTAGTTCTCATCCTTCAGCAGAAGGACAAAGAGGCACCAAATAAGGGATCTGACTGAGGTAGTAGACTGAGTCATAAAAGAAAATATAAAGTTTTTGCTGTAATTATGGGCTGTAAACTCTAAATTAAGAATCAGCAACATACTAGACAGTATGCATTCAATATGTCCAAGGAAAAGCCAGGAGCTGCAAGCACTGGTCTCTCTTGTTTTTAGCAAATTTTTAAGTTTAAATTGGGAAAGAAAAGTACATTCTCACATGTCACCTGTGAAAGACTGGTAATGTTCACACTAGTTTATATACTCTCACTCTTTAAACCATCCTCTTAAAGAAAGGATGTAACCTTTAAATAATTTATTCATGTTTATCCTGAATGATCTTTCAATCATTAGTTTGCTTAGAAGAATTTCTACTCAGGGAAGTATTTTAAAGAGTAGAGAAATCTATATAACTTGCAGATGGAAAGTATTTGTGTGTGCTCACTGAACTGTTAATGTAAAAACTATTACTTACTGGAGAAAGAGGAACCTGTATGTGAATCTAAACCCCATTTGACAGTGAAGGGAAGGAAAAATTTGTCATCTGAATCACTCAGTTTGAGACTTTAAATTATTCCCACCACATGGCAAATAGCTCTCAAGCTGGTAGAATGTTAGTAGGGTTCACTGTTGGAGCAGTAAATTGCTTTTTTCCTAAGAAAGAATTTAGCTCCTGTGCACCTAAAACATTGCCCCTTTCTTTACTGTTTTGACAATACAGGACAATCAATGGACCTGCCTATCAAACACATAGGTGAATGCAATATTGAGTTCATGATGGGCTGTGACTGCAAGATCATTTCCATGTTAAAGTTCAAAGATTTAGGAGTAAATTCACAGTATTTTGTATGTCCCACTTTCCTCCAGAGATAAACATTGAAACACTGCCCATCAGCTGTGTATCTAGTAAAACTCACTATAGATTCCATTATTACTGAGATTTGCTGGCTGACATTGTGAATTGGGTGTCTACATGAATACAAAGGACTAGTAACAGTCACATGCAAAGGAACAGGTGGAGTCCTAACTAGGGTAAACAATTTTGAATGCAAATCTTTGCTTGGTACAGGCTCCATTATACTAGCTATATATACCATAAGCAGCTCACAGACTGTGGAAACACTTCTTGATCTAAGGGACAGTGAGAGAGAAAAAGGCACAGAAAGAAAGGAATATTAAATAAATATCAAAACAAGGAGACCAGTTTCTGTAGTCCATGGGAAACTCTTCTGTAGGTGTTAGAACTTCTTTCCATACAGATTGTATTACTCACCTCCACATCATACATGAGGGCAAGAATGGGCCTTGTCTCTCTTTGGGATATATGCAATTTTACTAATTGTCTTAAGAGAGTCAACTATGTTTTTTATATCCATGATAAATAGTGAGGGAATCACTGACAGTGTTAAAAATGTGTCACTTTTTGCAGTGGTATAGGAATACACTTATCAATGGTGTCCTAGACATCTTTTAAAAATCTATCTGTACAGATATAGATGGATATCTTGGTGCTGGGTGTTTTTCTTAATTGTTTAGGTTTTGGGGGTTTTTAACAGGGACTATAAACTTGCTATAAGGTTTTTTTTTAGCTTTCTGAAAAATGGAAGAGTATTCTATATTTAGCAAAATGTAGCTAATAGACTTGGATGTAAAAAAACCCCATATTTGTTCTTTATACAGAGGAATATTTGTTCTTAGTACCAAACATATCAATAAATTTTTCCTTCCTGTTCACAAAAATCTGGCTCTTTTTATAGCAAGTGCACTGACTACACAAGAGAAAAACCATGAGTGTATCTCAGCTGATTGGGATTATATGCCTTTATATTTTCACGCTAGCACATCTCTTCTGGTTATTTAACTGCTTAAATCTGTGGTACATTTTTACTAATAAGAAGAGTTTGAACAATGTAGAAAATCCTGTGTGTAAAGTTTGACCTTTGGAACTGTAGACATGAGACAGATCTTAAACCTAAAAAGACACTTGTTGATAGAAAAAGAGAACCCAGATAACAGTTTGGACACTCTTTTTCAGATCATGCTCTGTAGGAAGAAATTGAGTTCCTGTTCAGTAATAAAGGTTTTTCAATTTTCTGTAGATGTGGTTCTTACCTAATCTGTAGCCATGAGACAGACCACCATCAAATAAATAACATGTAGGTTGCAGTGAATTGTATGGAAAAGATCAATCATCAGCCCATGTACCTACATTAGTACAAGTGTAGTTTCTATTGGATGTTTTTCACTGAAGTAGGAGATATTACCAAAAGTGTAGGTTACCATGTAAACATTTTGGTGCACTGTTCAATATTCTAAAATTCTAACACTGATAAATGTTCATGTTATTTTATACTATGAAGATTATTTTCTTTCACGTAGCTCTTTTGAAACTTTTTGTAACAGAATATACAAAATTCTCATAGCAGCTAGCCATCTTGCCTGCAATTGCCTAGCATTTTAATAGATATTAAAAGACATGAGGATGATCAGAGGACTGAAACACCACTCTTATGGAGACGGGCTGTGGGAGTTGGGGTTGTTCAGCCTGGAGAAGAGAAAGCACTGGGGAGACCTTAAAGCAGCCTTCCTGTACTTAAAGGAGACTACAAGAATACTGGGGAAGGACTTTGTATAAAGCCATGTAGTGATAGGGCAAAGAATAACGACTTCAAACTAAAAGAGGGGAGATTTATATTAAATGTAAGGAAGTTCTTCCCTGTGGGGGTGGTAAAGTATTGGCACAGGCTGCCCAGAGAAGCTGTGGCTGCCCCATCCCTGGCAGTGTCCAAGGCCAGGTCATATGGGGCTGTGAATAACTTGGTCTAGTGGAAGGTGTGCCTGTCCTTGGCAGGAGGAGTGCACTAAGTGATCTTTAAGGTCCCTTCCAATTCAAACTATTCTATGATTCTATTATTCTTTTCTGAGATAAAATGCAAGCGATTACCTCACTGATCATATCACAACTCCCTGTGAGAAGCAGCATCTGCTACCTCAAATCAAGTTCAGTGTTTAGTTGAGTTAGAAGCTCAAATGGGTGGTTTTCCATATGTGCCTGTCTTCAGTACTTCATCTTCCAGCTTTTGACCTCGTCCTGGCCCCAGGTATCAGTTAACATCTGCTCACATAGTTCTTTGTCTTTTTTATTGTAACTTCTTGATTTGTGAACATAATTGTGTCAATTCCTCTTGGCTATTTTTCACAGCATCTGTGCAGATACTCTAGAGAAGTATACTTAGCGTTCTCCAGAAATATCCAAAGCAGGTCAAACACAATATTGAGGGTTTTATTCCCTATTAGTTATATCTTTCTATGAACAATAATTTATTATATGCCTCTTATTGGAAAGTAACTTATTTGCAGCATAGCTTGACAAGTAACTTTGAAACTAATAGAATTACTTACTAAATAAACACAATAAATATCTGAAATACACCAAGATAAAAATAAGCTCCTGACTTATGTAAAATAATTCAAGTGATCAGTCACCAAACTTAGAGCTCAATAATGTAACACACTATTTAACACACAGAATCATTCTGCTTTTTACTGCTCCTTGAAGGTTAATTAAGTTAATTTTGTTCAGTATTTTATGCTGTCAATCTGTCGGGGTTGATTTTTACTTCAGATGTGTTACATCTTTGTCCATTCCACCTCATTTATTGTGAAGTTAGTTTGCCTGTTTGTAATGCATTTTTTTTAGAGAACAACAATGTTGTATCTAGACTGTATGTACTGTAGTAGGAGTGCTACTGTAGGCAATCTCCAGAAAAGAGAAATAGAGAAACAAAGTCTCTTGATCTGTTGTTACCTGTCAGATTACTGACAAAATGCTTTAAAATGTAAAAAATTGTAGAGTTTTGACTACATTTGAATGAAATCCGCCTTTGCTATCTAATCCTTAATAAATGCTGTGTTGGGAATTGATATGAGTGTTTTTCAATATTTAGTTTTTTTACATTATGATTCTAGCACATATCTCATGAAGATAATGGCTAAGATAATCTATTTTCCTTAGTCTTCAATAGCAATTTCAAATGATACATTATTTCAGAGACCTTGTGAATCTCCGAGAAAAATAATTAATAATAGATGGAGTAATGGAAATAGAAAGAGTAGAAAAATTCTCTTGAAAAGCTCTAGAAAAAAATGTTCTCGGTTTGGGTCATTTTAATGACTGAAGAAACTACAGGAAGTACACTTTCCTTTGGATAAACAGTTATCTGATCTAATTTTGACTTATGGTACTGGCACTGCAAACAGAAACTCCTATATATTGTGCAGCGATAAAATGTCTTTTCTGAGGCACCACTGTTGTTAGTCCTGTATCCCAGAGGTCTAGAACTCAAGTTCTGGAGCCATCCATGACATTTTTGTATCTGAGAATATGTTCTGTTGTCTATATTAAGAAAAATAGAATCTTAAGTATTAAGAATACTTTGAAATTAAAAGAGCAGGATATAGCTTTTTTTATGTTCCATAACATTATGTAACCCTCCAGTAGAAAATTAGTTACTTTGCAAGTTGAGCACTTTCTTTGGGAATGGATGTTGGGCATTGCAAAGGATAAGACTGAGCTTCACCTTCCTTCATTTCATGCTGTTGCAAAATATTATGTCTTTCAACAGACAATTCAGATAAGTAACCTTAAACATTTGCATTTGGGGGGAAGGTATTCAAGCTCCCACAGCTCTAGTCAGTCACAGCTCATTGCTCCTAACCTTGTTTTCTCTTTCAGGATGGATTTTACCAAGCCTCCCGCTTATTTCACAGCCCACATGCTTTGCCAGCTGTCCTTGCATAATGCAAAATTCAAGGCTGTTACCTATTCAAAAATCAAAGTATCCTCTGAATATAGCCTTTGTAGAAGCCTTTTTGCAAACATTTAAGATGAGCATTAACTATAAACAATAGAGAAGAGCATACGAGATAAGCTATTTCTCTTTTTCCTTTTTTTAGTGCTCAAACTAAGCAGAGAGTGTGTACATGTATAGGTTTGATGGCAAATCACCTTCTGTCAATGGCATGTTTCAATTTGAAGAAGCTCTTGACACTTGTCATGCTTGGGGTGCCTAATAGTCTCTTCTGTCAGAAGAAAATTGGGTTTCTAGTAAAACATTTGCTCTAAAACTGCGTAAAAACTAACGACTATATCAAGCTATGTACATTGCTGGAAGCTACAGTCTGCTAGGAGAATTGCTTTTTATTTGGAGGTTTGATATCATCATGCTGTCAAGGGCCTCACATTGGCGTTTGGCAGCCAGGACAATGAGTTCATTGTACATTTTATTGCAGGAAACCTTAAAGCCAGTTTATGGCTCAGTCCCCAGTGGAAGCTGATAATTTTAACAATCATACTCATTCTGAAATTTTCCAATCAAAAAGTTTATCTTCATCAAGTTTCTGAATGCCCTTCAAACTTGGGAATGATCACAACAGGCAGGGTAGGTGGTTATTGCTTGTGCTGCTTCTGAAATACTACAGCGATGGGCCACAAGCTGAGACAAAAATGTAGCAAACCTGCTTTTAAGTCAAACATTAGAAGGTAGGTGTAGAAAATTCCCATTAAAAATATAGAAACATAAGCAAAACCATAAATCAAATCTTCAGGTCTAATAACAAGACAAAACAAATATTGAGGCATCCACTTCTTTCTTCATGAGTGAGTGCTCTATGAGAAAAATGCTGGTCTGCCAGGAGTGAGAACAAAGGAAGACAAGAGTTTAAGTAGTAGAGGCACCTCTCTGGTCTTTTTTATATTCCAAAAAGACTGTAAAACTAAGCCTCTTGCCAGAAATGGCAATAGCTACCTGTGTTCTGACACCTGCAAAACAGAAATGTTAGATTCTAGTTGTCACATTTTTATTTCTAAATCAACACTGGGCCTTTTCACAGGCATCTAGTGCCAGGGCACTCTTGGGTCTGGCAGGTCCCTGGGTTGGAGGATGGCAAGAACTCCTAGAGCAGCACTGTCAGGAGCAGGGCAGGCGAGGAAAAAGCCAGGGCAGACACATTGCCAGGTTGCAGGTATCTCCCTGTTGATGGGGATGGGACATTGGCCTGTGGTTTGGCTTGGTATGGCCCATGGCAGGGCTGGAGATGGCATCCTATAATCTCACTGGGGTAGATACTGATGGTTCCTGGGGGGCTGGAATCGGGTTCTTGGTCATAGGCAGGGTGAGGAGAGTCACAAGAGCCTGGGAAGAGATGTTAACACTTGATGCTCTCAGGGACAGATGGAGAGTGTAATGAAGGTACTAAAATTTTTCTCTTTTTTATCTCTCATCTTGACAGGCTTTCAAGTGATACTCTTAAGCCTTCCTCAGTAAAGAAGGTTACAGAAACAAAAGGCAGAAGGTGAGAGGCCCATGTAGATTTCTTCTGGGGCTGAGATTCTTGAAATTTCCATCAGGCAATGCTGCCCCTGTCCTTTCCTGCCACTGGCTGGAAATATAATAACATAGCTCATCCTTTAGTTGATAAACTTTTAAAAAGGGAGTAAAATTTAAACTAATCTTACTTAATTGATTTTGTTACGCAAAGGCAGCTCTCTAGACAGCCTGTGCTCTTGGACTTCTTTCTGCAAGATAGCAACTCCCTTTTTATTTTTGATGTGTGAAGTCAGTATTTACATAAATGTGATTTTACAGCAAATATATAGTGTAAAATTGGTGTATAAGCCTTTTATTGTTAAGAATATGTGGAGAAAATCAGGTGGGACAAAAGTTCAACTAAAATAAATACATAAAAATGTGTTAATGATCCTTCAAATGGATATACATTACCATGCATAGACAGACTGGTGACTTTGGTGATCTGGGAGTCAAAACAAAGGACTATTTGCATTTTGGGTCAAAATAAACTGCTTTAGGTTCAGTTTGGATGAGATTTCAATCTCCTTGATATGTCTTTGAAAATATTACTGAGTAACATTTTATTTTTTTTCTTTTGTTTTTAGCCTGAAAAAAGAGAAGAAATTAGAGCAATTTTTTAATTCTTTGCCTCTTCCTACAAACCAGCCCACAGGTTATTTTCTGCTTGATGCATACTGCATTGTGCTGAGTGAGATTGACCCAAGTGGAAATAGTTACCTGTTTGTCTGTTTCTAAGACTCAGACCTTTGGGTTTATTTCTGGGTTAAAGGGATAGATATTTATTCATAGGATGTACTGTTTATAGATGAATCTCAGTTCAGCCATGGATGGTTGAAAAATAATTACACATACAAACTTGAGAACAAGTTCTAAATTATGTACTTTGTGTATTGGCTTTTTCCTGGTTTCGTTATCAAATAAACTGCTCACTTCAGGTTGTATCCTGGAGTATCCAGGAGCATCCTGGAAATTACTGGCCTGTTAAGTCTCACCTTTGTGCCTGGGAAGATCATGGAAGAGTTCCTCCTAGAAGTTATGTTAAGGCAAATGGAGGGCAAAAGTGATTCAAGACAACCAGAAAGGCTTCACCAAGAGCAAGTCCTTCCTGACTTATCTAGTGGCCTTCTATGATGGAGTGACTAGAGAAGAGATGGCTCCAGGGAGACCTTATTGTGGCCCTTCAATACTTAAAGGGAGCTTATACGAAAGATGGAGACAAATATTTTATCAGGGCCTGTTGTGATAGGTCAAGGAGTGAATAAGAGGGCAGATTTACAGTAGACAGAAGGAAGAAACTTTTTACAATGAAAGTGGTGAAAGAGTGGAACAGGTTGCCCAAAGAGGTTGTAAGTACCCTGTCTTGGGAAACATTCAAGGTCAGGTTGGAGGAGACTCTGAGCCACCTGTTCTAGTGGAAGGTATTCCTGCCCATGGCAGAGGCTTTGGACTAAATGACCTTGAAAGGTCCCTTCCAGCTCAAACTATTTTGTGAATCTGTCATTCTATGATTTTTTTTGAGTTTGAGTTTCAGGGTTATACTTAGGTGTTCCTAATCTGATGAACATCTCATAGGATTTCATATTGTACAGCTGTGAGTTGAAATCATGAACATCTCTGTCATTTGGCACTAACACTAAAATATGGATTTTGATCTCATAAGAAACGTGTCATTAATGCATTATGTATTGTATTATAAAGCTATCCATGCTAAAGAAATGTCTGGCTGATCTGAAATGCATAAAGAAGTTAAGCAACATACAAAGTTAGCATCAAATCTTTTATTTAGATGTGGAAAATATTTGACATGTAAGAATACTTTCAATTAAAAACAAACCAAAACAAACCCCAACAAAGTAGCTGAAATAATTTTAAAACTAAAATCTGTTTTTCAAAAGATTATTCTAAAGACATTTGAAGTCCTGCATTTCAAGGTGAGGGGCATTAACCTGGGATGCAGAAAATGAAAACAGAAATTACTTTTTTGTCTTATTTAACATATTGGAAATAAAAAAATTCCTTCCTGTCCTCTGAATTGGTCTAGACAGGCTCTTGAACTTTTATCTCCTAAAGGCTAGGGCAGCACTGTCAATATTGATTGCTGAAGCTCTCTGTGTCTTCTCCCTCAAGGTTCAAGCTTTTGGAAAGGTTTCTCGTTTTCCACTCAACTTATGAAGCAGAAAAATAATTCTCCTGGAATGAAAATTCAACAGGCTATTATAATACATATCTATAAGTTATCTAGCCAATCCTGGTTTAAGGAGTATAATCCTGGATGCTGATGCTACTCCAGAGTTCATGAACATGGTGTTCATAGAAACAGAGAAACAATACAGCTTGATATTCCCTTAAGTGCCATCTTTCCCTCAATATAGGATTTCCCTGATGTTTACAGCCATCTAGCAATATTACTTTACTTCTCTGCATTGAATTAGGCCCAAGGACAGCTGTATAACTGAAGCTGATGAAACAGAGTTCACTAAGAGGTAAAGCAATTCTTCATATGATTTCACATTTTCTGGTTTTCCTCCATTTCTTATTTTGTCTATTCAACAGATCATTGACTGTAAAGTGCATAAAATTTGACATTAAGTGTTTGTGATGCTTTAAGAAATGGAAGAATGGAACCTGCACCTTCCAGAATACCACATATAATTAAAAATCTGACATACCCATCAGCCCTGAGTAACTTCATTATAAATGGTACAGCAACAATTCAAACCCCAAGCTGATGGATTCTCATCTATCACTCCTTGGTGTTGCTTCTTTAATTTTGATCTCTTTGACACAATAGAAGTTTTGATGTTAATTACAATAGGACTAAGATTACTCTTTAGAATCGATGCCAACCCTGAGCATCACACCCACTGAGGTGGGATACCTTCAGTCCCTGCAACCATCTCAATAGCTTTGTAGATGGAGTCCAGCTGGCAATGAGCCAGGCAGTCAGTGGCATATGGAGATGTCTTATGCACGCTTTATATGCCTGGCTCATATTCAGACCAAAGTTGCTGCCAAGCCACAGAAAGTACGCATGTGTCATTTGTGTGTTTGGAATGGAAAAGCAGAAAGATCTGGCAGAGAACTCAAAGCACCACAGGCTCAAGCTAATAACTAAATTCTTAGGTTAGAGTTGAGATCCAGATAGGCACTTTTAACCCTGATATGTAGCTTGGGTGGAATATAGGCTCTTGTGTCCAAGTGGTTAGAATAGGTCCTGGGAAAGAGAATCCAATGCTGAGTACAACCATTTGTACACTGCACATTTTGTCTGGTGATGCTTTAATGTAGAGTTTATTAATAGTATCTCAGCATTCACATCTCTCCACAGAGACTGTTCTGAATTTAGCCCTGTTTTGGTTTCTCATGTTCAAACGTGGCAAGATTTTCAGCAGAGTTGTCCCACTGCAAGAAATAATCTTTTGGCCTTGCCTCTTACCTGCTGGTTTATAGAGTTTCTTGGGATGGAAGACATTCAAGTTGAAAACTTTCCACATCAAACTCTTAGTATCTAGGTAAAAAACTTAAAACGACAAGATTATTACATAAGTTTGTAGATGTTACTGATTTGTTTGAAGAGTCTAAAACACTTCTCTTGTAAAAAATCCAAATGCAGACACCTAAGTGTTGAATAGGTTTCTACAGCAAATTTTATTGATATGAACTACATCAATTGGGTAGTCTCTCCATACAATGAATAAAATATACAAATGCTCAAGTAGCAATAATGGTACTCAGTAAGCCAGCCACTGTTAGTGGCAACAGTGTTGCTTAGTCGTTCATCAGAGTGAGCTCAGGTTCATGTGAGACCTCAAAATTTTTACCAATAAAAATTTTGCATAAATATCTACTTCTCTGAGACACATTTGACCCATGACCTTGATCAATTTCAAAACCATGTTGCTTCTTAGAAAATGGTCATATCTCATCCAATTGCACTCAAACATTCAAGAATGTCTGAAGGGAAAAAAAAAACACGACAGAAAAATCACTATGTATGCAGGTGAATTGCTATTGAGGTTCAGTGTTAATAATTTTAAGAAGAAGTTTAACAATAAGAACATCATATTCTGTTCATGGTGCAACATTAAATGCCAGAAGCAAGCAACCTGGTTTTATCAAATTGAAACATTTACGATAGTCCTAAGCATCATTCGAATGCTACGTTTTCATCTTCAGAAAACATTCTATTGTCAATGTTATTACAGCATGTGAAACTTGGATGATTCCTATGCTTTAACCAATATAAAAAAGTATGAAGAAAAAAACGTAGATGGACTTTTTCAATCTGGGACCAGATTTAAAAATGGAAAAAAGGAAATATGAGCTATGTTTGGAGAACAAGATCAAAAGTGAAACTTTCAGACTCGAGAAATCCTTGGTTTATTAATTAATATATCATAACCTGAAAGTTCATCCATTATTAAGAGTCTTAGTAAAGAAGTAAAGTTTTAAGTCTAATATGTAATCATTATTCCACCTTGCTGTATAAAAGGAAAATTAGCTTGCTTGCTTGAAATATGTGAACAAAACATTTCACAATCTGGAAGTTTCTGTCTTACAATTTGTCAGTCTATACCTGTCAGTAGTTCTTCAGCTTCAGTCTTGAATTTGTTTTTCTTACGAAACAAAATGGGAAATTAATTACTGTGTATTCAAACCACCTAAAGATTGCTAAATTAAAAAAAAAAAAAAAAAGAAAGAAAAAGACAAGGAGATTTTTAGTGCTGAATACTTTGAAATTGTTCCATCCACAGACATTTAAGAAGGAAGTTCAGAGGACAGTTCAAAGTGCGAATCATCAATCTGTCCTTAACAAAATGGGTTAATCCATCTGCCAACATCCCTAACTATAGAATCATAGAACCATTACAATTGGAAAATATGTTTAAGATCGTCAAGTCCAACCAGTAATATCACACTGCCATGCTCATTATTAAACATAGTTCCTCAGCACCTCAGCTACATATCTTACAAATATCTCTAGGAATGGGGACTCCACCACCTCCCTGGGCAGCCTGTGCCAGTGTTTAACAGTCCTTTCAGTGAAGAAAATTTTCCTAATATCTAATCTAAATCTCCCTGATGCAACTTGAGGCTGTTTCCTCTTGTCATGTCAATAATTACTTGGGAGAAAAGGCAGAATCCCATCTCACCACAACCTTCTTTTGGATAGTTGTAGAGTCCTCAGACGAAACAACCCCAGTGCCCTCAACTGCTCCTCACCAGACTTGTCCTCCAGACCCTTCACCAGCTTTGTTGCCTGTCTCTGGACATGCTCCAGAACCTCAGTGTCTTTCTTGCAGTGAGGGACCCAACAAGGTGCAGACTTACCATGGGAGTAAAAAAGACTTTATATATGGCATTTGCATCTGGGTATAGCATTCTCTTCTAGGACCACACACAGCATTGGGAAGTTTGTACTTTGTATCCATTCTGCTGTTATACAAGGAAACAAGAGATAGGATTTGGCATAAGAACTCCTGTACACATGTGTATAAAGTGCTCAATATCAGGTGCTGAAAGAGCTCCACTGAATTTTGACAAATGTTACTATGGAGCAAAGTTTTCATCATTTACAGAAAACCAAAAGGAAGTTTTCAACTTCTACAGATTTCTGTGTTCTGCCACTTCAAATCATCACAATTTATCGTTATTAATCCTCACCTTTTCTTTCCAAGGAAGGCACTCTGGATGAAGTTGTGTATTTTTCTTAATAGAATATGTATTTACTGTTGAGACAGTATGACAGAGATTCACTTCAGAATATGGTGATTCATTTATGTAGCATAATCTTCCAATAAACATTGTGCTTTTCTGATTCTTTATTCTCGGGTCATGACATTGTGTAGTCTTTTCTAGAGGCAACCATTACGCCACTACTCCTTCAGAAATAAGAATAACGCAGCTGAGTGATTCTCTGGATATTTATCAGAAAGATATCTGATGTTACAGATTTCCAAGAGTTTGAGACTTGTCTAGTGGTATGTATTCTAAAGAAAAGATGGATTACTGACTTTCACCTTTCACAAAACTATTCCCTGAGATTTCAGCTATGAAAATCAATCACTGTCTTTTAGGTTAAATATGACACGTAACTGTGTTGTGACGTCTGATAGGCTTCGGATGCAAGGTGAGTTCAGTGCATGCTTGCCAATGGAAATTATCTCCTTTATTGACAAATTTGAATGCTTTTGTGCTTATAACACTACTTGCACAGCACATGTTCTGCTGCAAATTATGGTGTGTATCTGCATCTGACAGATAAATAGAAACAAAACATAAATGACTCAAGAGTAAGTTTCTCTTCTCTCTCATCAAAACTCCTGAGTCTGTCATATGAAAACTGATTCTTCCACAATTTCTTATTCAAGTCCCACATTCCTTACCTAGGACTGAGTCTGATGAAGCATGACTTGACAGTGCTGTTAGATGTGTCTGCACTAGCAAATGAGATCTGTGTGGGGCCATTCTCTACCACTGTAGTCAGCTGCCATCAGGCGACCTGTACCTCTGCTAAGCTCTCAGCCTCCAAATCATGTTGGATGCTTTGTAAAGCTCGGACTGGGAATCAGTCCTGATCTGTGTTAACTTCTGAACCATGCCCAGTTAGGCTATCTGTCTCAGACCGGTATCATACTAAAGATCTGTATTTTAGATCTATAACTGGGATGTTTCTTGGCCCTAACTATTACAAATCTAGCCATAATGTTTCACTCTAGAGTCATAAATAACAATTTATAAATGATAATTTATTATTCTACTTATAATATTATAATAGCTTTTATAGATAATACTATTATTACCTGTGGAATCACAGAATCACAGAAAGGTGGGGGTTGGAAGGGACCTCTAAAGATTACCTAGCCCAACCCCCTTGCTAAAGCAGATCCACCTAGATCAGGTCACACAGGAACATTACCAGGAAAGTTTTAAAAACCTCCAGAGAAAGAGACTCCACAGCCTCCCCTCACCCTTACAATAAAGTAGTTTACCCCTGTATTGTTTACAGTAAAGCACTTTTTCTTTGTGTTTAAGTGGAACTTTTTGTGTTCCAGCTTTCATCCATTACCCCTTGTCCTGTCACGACACTACAGAAAAAAGTGTTGCATCATCCTCATAACATTTACCTTTAGGTACCTATAAGTCCTGTAAGAAATTAAAAGTACATCTATTAACACTGCATTTATAATACACTCTTTACTTTTTTTTTTTTAAATGATGTGGATGATTCCTTGTCTTAACTCTGAGAAAAATAGTTTAAAAATGTAAAGTTGCAGATCCCTAAAAATCCTTTGAATTGCACTTGCTACATATCAGCTCTGTGTTTGGTCACTCACAGGTGAACCCTCACAGGTTCTAGCCACTAAATCTCACTCTCACTCATAGTTTAGCAAATATGGATAATTTTAAAGTTTAACAAAAAAAGGAAATATTCATAATTTGAATGTCTTTATTTGAACAGCAAATACCTGGCACCAGTTTACATTTTGATACATACAAGATAGTATGTTCTCCATTCTTCCCACAGAAAAATTTTTTATCCACTATGTATTTTCCAGTGTTTAAGTTCTCATACTTCTACTGTCTTAACAACTTTACATCTCATATCTGTCTTTCTCATAATTCATAATTCTTAAAGGCAACTCGGTGTCTGCCATAGAAACTCCTTACATCGAAAAAAGTATTAGCAGGGAAATGTATAATATGTTTTCTGTGCAGGCCGGTATCCAGATATTCAAAATTCTAAACTTTAACTGGACAGCTTGCAATTTAAACACTATGTGTCTGCCTCAGCTTGAATTTCTTCGGAAACTTCAAGCAAATACATTCAGTAGTTGGCCGGGAACAGGATCAGAGGACAATGACCTTTCTATGGAATACTGTTGAATTAAATAAAATTTCTTTTCTTCAAACTTTCAGATAAAGAGCTTTTGCTCTGTGAGTCTGGAGAACACGTAAATATTTCTCAAGTTATTTCTTCTGTCAGGCTAGAAGAATGGTTTTTAACAGTTATTTTCAGTGAAGGATGTGGCAATCTGTTCATATGAAAGGAATTAATGGTTATTTTGTAAACGTGGTTGAATGAAAAAAACAAAAAAACCCACATTTGATGGGTAACTATATGCTTGAGATTGTTCCTCATACACAAAAATTAAATACTTGTATAAATCTCTTATATGATGTTAGCAACATAAAGTATCAGTCTTTTCCATATTTTTTATTATCTTTTTTGCATTTTAAAAACAGATATGTTTTTAGGCCTACCTTGTTTGTGACCATAATAGACACACATCCTCACTGCAAAATTCTAATTTCAACAGAAGACTTTTTCAAAATCAGTGGCTGTCAGGTATGTTACCATACCTCAGGTCTTCTCTTTTGGTAAGAGAGGAATGATGCTTTTCTGGCTAAATCTTGGGACATTCAACTAAAAAAATAGGTAACTGCCATGGTTTAGAAGTCTACAACACCTTGCTCAAAAGTTATATGAACTGACTGCTCATTTTGCTTTGCAAAACAGAAGATTTTAATCTATTAAGAATCAAATGAGGTTGAATGTTGTGCTAAACACAGACAATGCAGATAAAGTTTTTGCTCACTGAAAATTTGGTCTATAGCTTGCACACAGCTCCTCCTTGAGGACTTGAGCGTTATTACAGAAGAGGTACCTTTTAACATTTGAAACATTTTGCCTATGCCATAAGACAGTTCTGAATTCTCTCCTTTGAGCTATTGCTACTGTTCCTGAACCTTTGGCATTGGCCCAAAATAAAATACTAGGTGTCATTTTTCAGTAACAAGGTAATTTAGGAGAAGTTCAGAGACAGTCTGATTCAAAACACTTTGGAGTGAGCTATGCATTCAGATAGGCCAATCCTTTTCTCAAATAGCCTCTAGGTGACACTTGGCTCCAAGGTGAAGAAAGCCGAGAAAGTGAAAAACTAGCATATCTGTACCTTCTTTCATCATCCAGCTTCATGTGCAATGTTTGGCCTAGCTGAAAGGAGACAAAGAAATTAAAAAGGCAGAAGAACAGAGAATTGCACATCACTGGCATGTGTTCATGTTTCTGGTATGTCCACCTGAAGAGAGATAACATAGGATATGTAGCACTTTATTGCTTTTTTCATTATTTTAAATTTATTCTTAATGTATCAGAAGAACAAAACACAAAACCAAGTTCAATCACATAAGCTACAACAGCTAGAGTATAATTTTCTACATATTGGTATAATGTGTTTTTATCAGGCTGTGAAGGTAGTGCTAAATGTGTAAAATTATCACAACAAAATGAGAGTAACTGTTTTCCGGAAGACACTCAGAGCTGCTCCCTTCTACCCCAAAAGAAACCAGATTTCATGGCACAAACAGGAATCTTTTCTTTAGAAACAGTATCTGAGGTATTGATGTTTGGAGGGGTAGTAGATCTGGAGCATGTCTGACAGCCTGATAAAAATAGATTTTTCTGAGCCTTGGGAATCTTATGGAAAAAACCCTTTCAGCTGCAACTCCCTTTATGATATCAGGGGGAGTCTAAAATTAATGTTTCTACTAATTTATCCAGGTAGCACAGTGCCAGTTTTGAAAAAAAAAAAAAAAAAAGATAAAAATGACAGTGTGTGAGAAGCTGCCATAGGCATGAGTGGGATGGGAGACATGACAAGTCCCTAGACTCAGAGAGGAGTGAAGACAGAGCAGTTCTGATTTTATAAACCTAAATTAAAACCAAGGTGGAATGGGAGAAGCATAAGGGAAATGTGGTTCAGTTGTGTAAAATGGTCCTGTAAAAGCAACTGTGTGCATGACTGTCTGTGTGTGTATCTGTGTATGTGTGTGTATGTCTGTATGTGCACACACATGCAAGGTAAAGGTATGAGGGGATGAGTTTGAATTCATCTGTAGCTTTAAATACTCTTGCTGTAAAATTCTACAAGATTATTTAAAAAGCCTTGTGACATGGAAATTAGTCTCTGTTAAATTTCAATTGAATCTGTAGGATTTTTACAAGGGAGTGATGTTAATCTATGTTTCTATAGCTATCCCCAGACAGATAAATCTTGGTGAGTGTTCAATTTAAATACTTTTTAAATTTCACTTTGATAATCTACAACATTTCATAACTGGGTGAGGTAAATAACCCTGTGAAGCAAATTCAAGTAGAATGTAATATTTTTTAATGTAATTTTTTAAAAAAAATACATTTCATATCATTATTTTTCACTGCTTATTAGCTCATGTCATTCCCGATTAGGACGAAAATTTTTTCTGGCAGAAATGGTGAAATTATATGCATTAACAAATCTAAAAGAACAAAAGTTAAATGCTAATTTTACATTTACAATAATCCTCAAAAGAGACTGAACTGCTTATCAGTTCAGAACAAACAGTACCATGTGGCCTGTGCCCAGTCATAGAATGTGTACTGTAAAATGCTAAAAAATACTTCTACTGGATTTCTTGGAAGCAGAGAATGGATTGCAGTGGTGAAGCTGCCCGAAGCTGCCTCAGCTCTAAGTCAGACCCACCTCTGGCCAAGGCCAAGGTGAATCCACCCAAGTGCCTCTGTAATAATATATTCAAGGTGAAAACCAGTAGCAGAAGGGGAAGTGGGATGAGAAGTGGGATGGGAGAGAAACAGCCAGGCACACCTCAAGGTAAGTGAGGGAAGAGAGGAAGCAGTGTGCTGGAGCAGAGACTCCTCTACGTCATGTGATGAGGTGACAAGCTGCCCCTCTGCAAGTCATGAAGATAAACAGTTCAGCCAAGATCCTCCTGCAGTCTGTGGAAGACCTCGTGCTGGAGCAGATAGTGAGAGCCATTTGTGAGGAGCTGCACGAAAGACTCATATCAGAGAAGTTCATGGCCGACTATCCTGTGGGAGGGACCCCACACTGCAACAGGGTGTGAGAGTTGTTGGGAGTCTTCCACCTCAGCAGAGGAAGTGTTAGAGACAACATGTGATGAACTGACTGCAAGTTCCTTTCCCTGCCCTCCTGAGCCACTGGTGGGGAGAAGGCAGAGAAATCAGGAGCAAAGCTGAACCCAGGAAGAAGGGAGGGGTTAGAAGAAGGTGGTGTTTCTAAAATCTGGTTGTATTTCTTATTATCTTACTCTTTTTTTTTTTTTTGATGTGGATTAAAATAATTTTGGTTTTCACCAAGTTGAGTCTCTTTTGCCTGTGACCATAACTGGTGAGTGATCTCTCTTTGTCTTGACCCATGAGGCCCCTTATATTGTTCTCTTCTCATCGCACTGCAGGCAGAAGTGAGCCAACAGCTGTCTGGTGCTTAGTTGCTGGCTGGGCCTAAATGATGAGAACGTTTTCTTTTTTAATATTTTGGCAGATTTTTTTGTTCTTTGTACAGGTGCTTCTTCTTTCCTGCTGAAGTGTGTCTTGCCAAATCACAGATCAGCCCAGGCTGAGAAGAGGTCAGCTTTGTTTACAGGACAGTTGCAGAATAACTCCTGATATGGAAGGGGCTGAGTCCCTGAACAAATGTTAACTGTGGCTGGAGACTGCAAAAAGACGTGTGAGGGAAGAGAAAGCAGAGAGATCTACCAGCATTAAAATACCAGCAATATCTCTAGCATTTGCTTACAGACTCACTACACTGATATTTCAATAAACCTGGGTATCTAGATAAGGAAAGATTGTCAATACTGATAGCATCCATTAGTTTGTAATATATCTCCATATTGCTTTACTCACGAGGATAAAGGATAGAAGTACAACATCCAAGGGAGAAAATAGCAAACAAGAAAAACCCATATAGTAGTTATAATGACATACAACACAGAATTCCGAGGTAAAGTTATCATGACAGCTGCAACCCAATTTCATTGCAGATGGTTTTGAACTCTCTAAATAGGGATATAAAGTATGGGTCTCAGTATAATGACTATGCCATAGTCAGGCAAAGCAGGATGTGAGAGGTAATTTCATAATGTTAGTATTCCATGTTTCTCACTTTTCTAAGCATTACCTGCCCTGCTTTTGGAAGGGAGTGAAAAAGGGAGTTTTTACCTTGAACATCAGCCTATCATTATCTGTAAAAGATGTTAATGCAAATTGTTTTCCCTAGAGTGCAAGCCAGCACTGGCAGCATTTGTTCATACCTCTCTTCAGCTTTGAATTTGCAAGGTGATCAACTTAGACAATCCCCTTTGAGGGAGTAACACTGTGGCTAAAATTAAATCTGTACCCCAATGTATAGATTACACTGGTAAACACTGAATACTACAGTTACGTGGTAACAGGCTCCTTATAATCTTTGGTCTTACTAGCGAATCAGCAGGTTTCAAAACTAGCTTCCAGAAGGTCAAAACAACATTATAAACTAGAGTTTTATACAATTATCAAAAAGATCACATGGACTAATTCAAGTTACAACACAAGAAGCTTCATTTTATCCCACGATCTATCTTTGCACATACAGGATGCTTGCTGTTTGATAACCAACAGCTGACTGGTTTCTTAACTGCTCGATTCAAAGGTCGCTTTGGAAACTATTATTCCCAAAGTGAAGAAAGCAGACAACACCATTAGGGGTGGAAGATGAAAACAGTAACACAGATCCTGTGGAAAGGTGAAGCTGTCAAAGGGAAATGAACTTCTTAAGCTTCCTAGCTTCAGGTTTGTAGTCTTAATAAAGAAGAGTATAACCATCAGTGCAATGTGCAAACAAATCCATCTGAAACAAAATGATTGTGAAAACTTCAGCTTCATAACCTACACTGAAGACAAATTACTCTCTTCCACCGTAGTTATTTTGTATCTTGAAGACAATTTGAGAATGGGAAAGCTGCCAAAGAGTGACAACTGACCTAATAAATAGAATAAATCTGTCACTGCTGTTGTCAGTTTCCAGTCTTGTCTGACAATACATTTATCTACTACATCAGGGGCAAAACGAGGCTTGCAGAACACCAATTTGATTTAAATGAACCCAGGAAACTTCATTTAGAGAAACTCCTCACATTGCCAGGACTATAACTATGGCATTTTCAAGAAAGTTGCCTGCATTTCAGTCACATCAACACCTGAAATGACTTTGTTTTAGAATTCCATCCAAACTATCAGCAGACATCTTGAAATGCTGGGAATGAAACAAAAGTAAGAAAGTTCTCATTACACTAATTTCAATTAAGCATATGTAGTGGTTTTGCCTGGGCCAGTTTTTTTGGTAGCAGGGGGAGCTACAGAGGTGACTTCTTTAAAAAAAGATCTGCCAGAAGCTTCCCCTGTAGCTCACAGGGCTAATATCAGTCAATTCTGAGATGAACCCTGCAGCTGGCCCAGGCCTGGCCAATTAGTGACTGAGGTTACACCTCTGTGAATAAAGTATTAGAAAAGGAGAAGTTATGGGGCAGTTGCTGAACTGCAGCAGCAACAGGGAGTGAGAATGTGAGAACATCTCCCAATACACCAAGGTCAGTGGAGAAGGGGGAGAAGGGTGCTCAGGCCCTGGAAGAAAGACTGTCCTGTGACCTGTGGTGAGGACTATAGTGAGGCAGGTTGTCCCCCTTCAGTCCATGGAGGCCACCAGGGAGCAGAGACTCACTCTCAGCCTGTGGAGGACCCCACATTGGAGCGAGTGGATGCCTGAACGAGGCTGTGACTCTGTGGGAAGCTCACCCTGGAGTGAGTTGTTGGCAGGACCTGGGAGTCCATGGGTGAGAGAGGAGCCCACACCAGGGCAGGTTTGCTGTCAGGACTTGTGATCCTGTGAGAGACTCAGGCCAGAGCAGACAATACCTGTAGGACTGTTCTCCCGGTGGGTGACTCACGTAGAGGCGGAGTGTGAGGAACTGCCCCCATGGCAGGCCCCATGCCAGAGCAGTTCATGAAGAACTGTAGCCCTAGGGAAGGACCCATGCTGGAGAAGTTGGTGAGGGACTGTCTTTCGTGGGAGGGACCCCACAGTGTAGCAGTGGGAAGTGGGAGGAGGCCTCCCCCTGAGAAGAAGCAGTGACAAAGTCCATCTGTCCAACTGACTGCAACTCCGGTCCCCCATCACGTGCACTGCTGGGGGGGAAGGAATGAGGGTTCTGGGAAGAGGGAGGGGCGGGGAGAGATGTTTTAAGATTCAATTCTATTTCTCATCTCCCTGTTCTTATTGCTCCTTTATTAAATCAAACCTTTTTCTCCCCAAGTTGGGTCCGTTTTGCCCATGATGCTAATTGCTGAGCGATCTCTCTGTCCTTATCTCAACTCACAAACTGCTCTCTATATTTCTCTCTCTCTCCTGTACAGTTTAGAAGGGGGAGTGATATTATAACTTAGTGGACACCTAAGCATATTACTATATAACCACCACAGCATATTACTAAAATCAGATTGAAGTTTTAGAAACAATCCTTTTCTATAAAAAGTTTGCATCACTGTTAGACATTGAGCTCAATGTAATACTCTGCAAGTCAGTAGCACTTTGTTGTCTTTTGCCCTTTTATTAGAATTCATGCAATGAAAGACTGAGAGGCTGGGAACAGAAAAGTTGCATTTAAACTAGCTTAGAAATATTTGAGACAAGAACTGAGTTATACTTCATTTCCATGGATCTGGGGAAAACCTTTTCAATCACTGCCTGTACATGGCTGACCCAAGGCCCAAACAGTCTTGGTTATTTTGACTGTAAGAAACAGCTGAAAAGGGTTGTAATAGTGGAAGAAGTATGAGCAACCATCAAGAAATAGTAAAAAATGCTCATGCATTTTACTAGGCAATGCTGGCACAAGAGCAAACATGTCAAGGGTAAATTTGTGAACAGAAATTATAATTCTAAATGTTAGATTTTTAAATTATAATCCAAGTATTTTACTTAACTAAATTCCATTACATATTGAATGAGAAAAAGAATCTTTAACGTTTTTTAAAGTAAGTTAGATCAATTTGTGAGAACTGCATGATATGGTTGTTTGAAATAACAATGGATTTGATGTCGTGACCTAGCTTCTTTAAGCTCTTTTTGTTGACTTTTTTTTTTCTTTTTTTTTTAAACACTAAGAAATGAATGGTAGTTTCTTCAGGACTGTTTCTGCGTTTTCCCAATTTATATGGCTTTGACCTTCCAAGCTACAACACATTTGGTGTCATAAATTACCCATGTACTTTTCAACTTGTCTGAATCCTGACATATTACCTGAGAAAGCCAGCTGAAACAGAACAATAAATAATTCCTGTGAGGGAAAATATTCCATTCCAATATTACACTACACACACACACATTTGCTGTGTGCTTCCACAATTGCTTAGCTTCACAGTGTTTCCTGCAGAGCACCATTTCCTCAGAGTTATTGAAAAACTGTGAGCTACAATATCAGTGCCAGCAAATATAGCTTCTTTCTCACAAGACTGACACGCATAGTGTATCTTTCCTTCCAAAAATGCAATATCTTTATATTAAAGAATCAATATGAATCACATCAGAACCCGGTTTTGCCTTCTTATTTGTAAGTAGCAACATATATTTTATATGAAACTAAGATAATTACAATTGTTTTTCATATATTCATATAAAGAATAAGGACACAGTTGTAGACTTCCAAGCAATAATGCTGCATAATTTCTGAATTTTCCAATCTCAAGTTCATCTAAATGTTGCCACTGTTGCTTCATTTTTTTCCAGAGAGCCATATAGGACCACTATTAAAAGGTTAACTAAATACCTATGCCTTCAAAAAATAAGCTTACTCCCTAAAAGTACAGAAATCAATAATGGAAGAACACATTTTTAGTGGGTAAATTATCACAGTTATGTAGATCTCAGCTGTCAGCATCATATTTTCTCAGTTGAAGGCTTACCATACCTTGCTTGAGAAAGGCAAGCATATTTCTTTTTTGAGGCAGTTGAAAACAGTAGCCAGATGGATGTGAGGTTGCTGAGACTTTATTTCCCAAGGTTCAGAGAGTGGCAAGACTGTATTCATGCACACATGTGCACAGCTGGCTACCTGGATTAACACAAACAACTTTGCACTGCCAGCACCCACATAAATACACATAGCACTCACACAAACATGAACACTATGAATGGCCTGATTCTGTTCCTTCTTTGTGGGCTGGTTGTGATGGAAATCTGATAGTGGGGGAAAAAGAAAAAACAACCCAAAACATATATGCATAAAATATTAATCACTCTAATGATGAGCTTTAGATTCTCAATCTACTCAGTAGCCAGTCTCCGGGTGCCCTGATGCCCCTATTTTCTGATATGCAGATATATGAGTCCTGGAGACATACAGTTATGTTCCAGAAAGTTATATCTTTTAGCCAGTGACTGGCATCTTTTTTTCAGTAGCTGGTACTTTTTATCCTACTTGCTGACTAGTTAAGATTGAAGTTCACAGCTTTTACACATATCAGTTCAGAATAGAGAGCACACTCACACAGAAAATAATTAGAAAGAAGGTTTAACAAGAAGACAGGGCAGATTTGAACTATAAAATGAAGGACTCAGTCTATCAATTATACCAACAAAATACATTCACATGTGACTAGCTTGTTCTATTCTCTTTCCTCTACATTTTTTCCTGTTTATTTCTTCCTAATCCTAATCTTAGCTGCTCCCCTTCCCACTTTTGTTCCTCCCGTAGACATTCTATGTCTCTCACATTTCCACAATTTCTTTAAACTACTTCATAATAAATTTTAATGTAATCCCCAAGACGGTTTCCTCTGATATGCCTTAATGAGGCTTCTATCTGCATAGACAGTAACCTGTTCAGACTGCAAGGTGCTGTGAGTGATTGTCCTTGACTCTTGGTGGGCTTCTCACTGGGCACAATGGTCCCACCACTCTACTTGGATAGTCCCAGCATAATCTTGTTCAGAGTGCCCCATGTATGTTACAGTTTCTCAGTTTGTCACTCTGCTGCACATCTTCACTGAATCATTATGTTCTTGCTGATTAGTTTTTAACTACATAACTTCAATCCCCAGCTACTGTTTTGCATGAGACAAAGATCATTCTCCAAAGCCATCAAATGCTCCCCAATCATGTCCACATTCAGTGCCTTTGGATCCTGTCTCTCAGTCTTTAAGCATTTTAATGTTTAATGCTTATTCTTGTTACTACCGTGAATGAACAAAGCATGAAGGTATGAACTACTATCATCATCAGGTGCTTAGTACAGCGCACTCTTCCCAGAAAGACCTTGACAAATGTCTGTCCCATTTCCTTTCTCTCTCTTGATCCTTTCTTTCCCACTTCTTCAAGTAGCAGTAGAAGTTTTTCTGTTTCTTTTTCCCACTCCAATCTCTACGGTTCCCATCTAGTTCTTTCTTCATTCTTTATAAAGTGGATATAACAACATAATGGTCTTTATTAAATACAACTGTAACAACCTATTTTTATTCCCTCTGTTTTCTGGATTTGGGCACTGAGATCTAAAATGCAAATTATGGAAAGTGTGAATTACTCTTCTCAAATGTTTCTCTCCATTGCCACATCCACCATATTTTTAACTAGGTTGGGGGACATTTTATTTCAAAGAAAGTGACTTTACTTAATGAATAATGAAGTGTTATTCTAAATTTTCATAGAAATCATACATGACATAGGATGATAAATTTGTCATTTACCAATGACTAATTTGGCACTTTGTGTGGGATTCATTTCAAAATTAAGATATCTACATTTAGCAGTCTAGATAAGCCAGATGTCTAAGATCTTATAGTTAATTGCATTCTAGCCAATACAGTCAGTGGAGTCTGCCAGAAAACTATATTTGAGACATCAGCACATGGCTGGTAAACATGTCACTGGACGTGTGGGAGAGTTCTGCTCTTCTGGAGTGTTGTATGGGGCCAGTTCAGTTGCAAAAACCTAGAAACTTTTTAAATACTTTAGGATATCAAAGACTTACTTATAGGCCTGGCAGATATGATGAAGGACCTAAAGTAGACTCTTATTTCCTGAAAATTAAAAAATAAAGGAAAATGAAAGAACCATTTTATTGCTAGCAATGCTAGATAACATAAAATGAACAAGAAACTCTTAGAATGCAGTATTTTTTCTGCCCTGAAAGTAAAATGAAACCCTTAGACACAAAATATACAGTGGAATCAAATCCCAGACTTCACAATGCCTATCATGGGACCTTTGGCATCTAAGTAGAGTCTTAAATTCAAGTGCTGCTATTTTGAGGTTTGAGATTTTTCTAGAGTAAGAACTTCTGTCTTTATAAGCCAGAAAAAGCTGTAAGATCATAACAATAATATTTTGTCACCAAAATAATCACAATTGAATTAATTAACTGGTTCATTTGTTTCTTAAATGACCCACAATCAAGTATTGTAAAGTAAATGTCTTCCAATTTCAAATGGATATGGAGATCTGAGGAACAGACAGACACAAATGGATCTTATTTCTAACTTGAAACTTTAGAAACACTTTTTAAAAAAGTTTCCAAAGTCTTCAAGAAGAACTGTTGAATTGTTTTCTCAGTCTACAATCTTGCTTTTAATCAGGAGCTGCAAATTGCCAAGGCCTGGGTAGATTGGGTGAAATGTTTCTTACTGATTGCTTACTGTTAGCAACTTTTTGATGTTGCTGATAAAGTGACTGCACATTTTCTATTTCTTTTCCTTTTTGGGAAAGAAAATAAACTCTTTTTTTCTCCTCACATGAGATTTTCTTTTTTAATATGCAGTTAAAATCATAAATGGAAAGGAAACATTAAGTCAACTACAGGGCTTGAGATCAGATCTTCCACTCAACTCAGCCACTAGAAATACAGCTTAGTCACTCTGATGTACATCATGAAAAACCACAACTTAACTAGGGCTGTCATATATTACTCTAGAACCTACGTACACGTGTTCAAAACTTATAAAATTGATACCAGTTTTTGGAAGTTTGTTTCGCTTTGGATGAGTCAATTATCTGACCTCTATAGATGCAAATTCTACTTATTTGGCATGGCAACTAGGAGACTAGTATTGAAAATACAAGAGAAAAAAATAACAGGGACAAATGGTAATTACTAAAAAAAGGAAAAGAAATATTTTTTTTCTATGCCTATAAGCTTTTCTGAAAGAATCTTTCTGTACATGGAAAACATCTTTTATATGACAGACAAGTCATGCTGTAGATTTTGAAAGGACACACATATGAGATATAACCTCCACAGAGTATAATAGGCGGATGTTATCAGAATAGCAAAAATGCATTAATATTGACTTTGCGGTCTGCTATTACTGCAGTTTTCTTCTAAAATTCATAACTGAAAAGATTCTCTTTCGCTTGAATGAAAAATCATGGCGTGTTCATGCACAAATATATAAAATGTAGTAAGAAAGCATATTCTGACACAACTTTTCAGATTTTGTTCTGCTGTCACCCATGTGTGATTTCAGATGAAAAATTAACAATATACGTTCAAAGCAGACCAAAGAAATCCTAAAGAGTTACACAGTTTTAGTGAGTGAACAATGAGCAAAGGAGACCTACACAGACATGACTAAAGTAAAGCATCCACAGAGGTTTTGATATTTGTATTGCACTTTTTCAAATACAGATGCCCTTTTGATAACAATGTGATATTGACAGTGCAGGAATGGCTCCTCACCTTATATAGATTCTTTTAATCTAACAGTCTTTATGTAATGTATCTATACTCTTTCTTGAATAGAACACTATTGGAAAAAAAAAATCTATCATTCTAATTATTAGAAATATGCAAAACCCGAATATTATGTGTAATTTTTCGTCAATCCAAATTCACCCATCATCTATCTCCCACCTGCTAGTCAAAGATAGACAAATAGTCTAGTCCATCCCCATGAATCTCTTAAGTTGTGTCATCTCTTGAAATATCTCACTTTCATTTTCAGAAATGCATGACAGGAAAAATAAAATCAAAAACAAAAGGAAAAATCTTTGCTGAAGAGCATTGTGTTCTCATTGAATAAATATTCACTGGAAACTCTGCAATTTTAACACAGCTCCTTTTGGCAGCTTGATTTCACCTTCTGAAAGAAAATTTATCATAGTAATTACAAATTAAAGAAAATTAAATGTTTGCCCACTATAAATGCATCCTGGAACTTCATGAATTTTTAAACGAAGATTTTTCCACCCAGTAAATTTTCTGGACAGAGCTGATATTTTCCTTCAGCTGAACAGATGTGTAAAAGATTAGTTGTCATGGATTTCAGTTTCACTTTTATGCCTAAATATCCTTCACACTTTCCACTTAATCTTACTGCTTCATGCTCTTGACAGTAGAAAAATATCTCCTTAGAAATGTGTGAGTTTAAATACTTTAATGACAAATAGATGCTTGAGAATCCTATTTTAACACTAAATAATTTTTCTTGACTCTCTGCTTGGAGATGGTAAATCTATGCATATTACAATCCTTGATTGACAAATGTTTGAAGGATGCCTTGAATATCTGTGGATATTTTATATCTGTGAAAAGCATTAGCAAGAAATGAATTTCTCTTCAACCTATAATCATCATATTACTTCAGTGACACTTCTATCATATAATTCAGAGGGAGAAAGACTGCTTTGTTTTCTTCTCCATCCCTATAATTTAGGTAAGAGTCTAAAAAATTATTTCTGGCAATGTAAGAGACAAGCTGTCAATGAAAGATATAGACAACTTTACCACTTTAGTTAGCTTCTGTGCAAGCTTGGAACCATGATATGGTGCTATAATTAAAAGAGAACTACAATGGAGGCTTAATAAAAGAAATGCCATCTGTCAGTGGTTTTGTTCATAAAAGACATTGTATTAAAGAGCGGGAGCAGCAGGAACAATCTGAAGGAAGAAAAGCAGTGTCGTGGTGCAATAGCACCATCTGTGAAATAGCAGAGAGCTACAGATTCAATATGGCCTGCAAAGGCAATGCAGTACTTTCTGCTGAGTTTTAGAGCAGCGACCTCACTTTTACAGAGGCACAATGTGTCATGGTTTAGGCCCAGTCAGGGACAAAAAGACTACAATTAGACTCAAGTACCACAGCCTTAAGAATTCCCAAAGAGCAGGGAGGGCTTAATGGCTGCTTATGTTATGCTGTCCAGGACAAAACAGACAAGGCTACTCGGCTTGGGGAAGAAAACAGAAAATAATTTAATCCACCACCATCTAAAACATAACCATAAAACCCCAAAACATGATGAACAGAAAACAACACAGAGTAGTACAACCAGTCCTTCAAGACCACCTTCCCCCTACTCCTCCCCTCTTCCTGGGCTCAAAGCCCTGATACCAGTGTCTTTATCTCCTTCCCCACTGAACAGCTCAGAGGGGCAGGGAATGGGGGTTTCAGCCAGTCTATTCTCGATGGCTTCTGCTGTTTGTCTCTCCTCAGGCCAGGTGGGCTCCGCACTGATCCTCTCTGCTCCTCCACAGGGTACCTCACACACACGGCAGCCCAGCACAGGCTGCTCTGACATGCCTTCATCCCAAAAGCTGCAGCTCCTCTCCACCTCTCATGTGGGTCTGCTCTGCGGCTCACAGGCCCTCCAGCACAGCCTGCATCATGTCTGCCTCCTCACACAATCTCTCGCCCGTCTGGGTCCCACAGAGCTGCTGGTGGCTCTCAGTCCTGCCATTGCTCTCCATGGGTTGCAGAGGCATCTCTGGTCTGATGATCTTCCTTCCTTCCTCCTTCTCTGACTGTGGGGTCCACGTATTCACCTCCATCTTGTACCACTCTTACACCTTCGCCCAAGCACTGCAAATTCATGTCCTTAAACAGTGATCACAGAGACGCCAGATTGACCCAGCCAGGCTGGAGGTGGGTTTGAACCCAAGAGCCGGGGGAAAGTCCAAGAACTCTTTACTGGGTCTTCACTGAAGCCTCCTCCCCCTGTTGCCAAGTAAAAGCGGCTCCTTGCTAAACCATGACACTGTGTTACAAAACAGGCACAGGAAAACTTTTCAGTCTGTTTTGAAGCCTCTGCTTTCATTTATGAGCACCAAACACAGAAGTCGATCCTTCAAGATGTAGAATTTAGAGGGATGCAACAAGTTAACATGTGAGTTTATATGGTGGGTGAGATTCCTGCCTCCAGAGCCACGTTCAGAGTTGAACTGAGGACTTCTACAAATTCAGGTTTATATAGCAGTTCATAACTTCTGTAGTGCAGTTTGTTACAGTAAGCACTGAGACTATACCAACATACTAGAAGGATGGATTTGTCTACAGGATGCTGTGAGATGAGTTTTTGTGTTTGAACATGAAAGCTACATGAACTTACTGTAGAGGCTGAACAAAACTGTATCAGTTTCAGAGCTGACAGAGTTCCTCTAAATTCCTACAATCTAGACACAAAACATAGTAATTCTCTTGGAAGTTCAAATTAAACACAGAAAGTGCAGAAATGAGATAAATGCAGACTCAATCAACTTTAGAGATGAGTTTATACAAGTTGCAGTGTAAATTGGTAAGAGGGTTACTGAAATAGAAAAGTTAAAATTCTATATATTCGTGTTCACTTATGTTTATATCAGAATTTCTCATTTTTTCATAATTAATATATACCTGCATATACACATATATCTTGATTCTATGATCTTTGTAACATTAATTTACCATGTTTGGGGTATTGTGATAGCTTTGGGAACAGGGAAATTTGCAGAGCTTTGCAAACTTCTGTCAGCAAGGAACACAACATAGGTATATCTGGCTTCACTAGAAATATGGCAGCTTAAGTTTCATATTTGTAACAACATGCAGCAATGGTCCCTCTTCAGAATTAAGAGTAACCAGAGAGATTCTCCTTCGCCTCTACTTTGCCCTCATGAGACAGCATCTGGATTATTGTATCCAGTTCTAGGCCCCTCAGTTCAAAAAGGACGGGGAGCTGCTGGAGAGAGTTCAGCACAGGGCCACAAAGATAATTAAGGGAGTGGAGCATCTCTCTTATGATGAAAGGCTGAGGGAGCTGGGGCTCTTTAACTTGGAGGAGTCTGAGGGCTGATCTCATTCATGTTTATAAATATGTAAAGGGCAGGTGTCAGGAAGATGGAGTCAGGCTCTTCTTAACAATGTCCAATGATAGGACAAGGGACAATGGGTACAAGCTGGAACATAAGAGGTTCCAAAGAAACATAAGGAGAAACTTCTTCACTGTGAGGATGAGGGAGCACTGGAGCAGGCTGCTCAGATGAGTTGTTGAGTTTTCCTCCCTGGAGCCATTCAAAACCCATCTGGACAAGTTCCTGTGTGACCTGCTCTAGGTGGTCCTGCTCTGGCAGGGGAGTTGGTCTTTCAAGGTCCCTTCCAACCCTTAACATTCTGTAATTCTGTGAAACTTTATCAGTTTCTAGATGAAGATAATGTTTCTGTTTGTTGTCTAAGTAGCTATCCTCAGTTCACAGAAGCAAGCTGTACATATTGTGGTTAGAAAGCAGGAGGAGCCCTGAGCCTGCAGCTATAGTATGGGCATTCTAGTTCCAAATCATTATATTCTGAATTGTGCTATATGATACATATCCTGGCACAATTACAGCTTTACAATGTCTCTTGTTTTATGACTTAATGCAGTGGACATTGCTTCAGGTACTGGCTCAACAACAGTGAAGGCTGCTGGGAGACATGTGCGGGTTGTGCATCTTGGCCTGCCAAGAGTTACAGATGTGATTGATTTTACTTTCATATTTCCATTTTAGTCATAATTTCTAGCCCATTCTGTTATTGTGAGCTGAAAGCAACACTCACATAAGATCAATGTTTAAAACTTGAGAAGAAAAAGGCTTTAATGCCCACATTTTTCTGGAGCCTCCTCATCTCTGTATTTTATTGATTTGCAGTTGCTTCTCCTCCATCTATTCATGTGGTATTTCTTAACATACTGTTTCTTCTGTTAATAGTATTTACTTCAACTTATGTTTAACTTCAGGCTAGACTTTTCCCTAAGGCTAGGGGAAGTGACAAAATCTTCAGGATCTGGAACACAACAACTGTAATTTTCAGGCATCTGGAAAGACAGCAGAAACAGTTTTGAAATAAATATTTTGGTGTCCAAATCACATTGAATAATAAGGATTTACCACAAAATATCTTTACAGACACAGAAATCACTCTTGAAACCAACTATAGAGTAGTGTATGAACTTGTAGTAAAGACTAGGCTGTGGAAATCACCAGTGTTGTTCTCTATGCTGAGCTGAATCAGAGACTTCATGTAAAATATTATGTGCCTTGATTTCCCTTCTGATAAAGCTAGAAGTAAGTAATTATTGCCAGACTTTCCTCTTGCTTTCTTTGAGAATGTGCTTGAAAAAGCTGCTAATCTTTCACAAAGGAGAAATACAGTGAGTCTCTGATTATGAGCATGGCCTTGAGATATTAAAAAGCCACTATTTTGACTTGAATACAAAATTGAGTGGGTGACATTTCCCACATCACAGATCCTTCTCAAAAAAAAAAGTCCTATGTCCAAAATTTCTAAGTAAATATTATCTTCAGTTTTAAACGTGCATAGATTAATTCAAAAGATGAAACTGAAAGATTCATTTAATTACTGGACTCTTTCTAGAGTTTCCAGGAGCTCCAAGCCATTCAGCATTCCTGAATTCAACATTCTTTCTTTACATGTCTGTCACTAGATGGAAGACTCAGTATTGTGGCTGTTAGTAAAAATCCCCAAGAAAATCAGCTTGCTATCATGGAAAAAGAAATAGATTTATTCGTCCACATAAGCGACAATGAGTTTGACCATGCAGGAGGAAGAAAATTGAAAAGTGTAACAAAATCCAGTATAATAGAATTTTTTGCCATTAGATATCAGTTCTTATTATCTCTATCAGGCTAAGACACTTTGAAGACTGAGAGAGAGATCTGCTATGCTGATCCTTCAAAATACTTCCCAGACTTCTCTTTTGAAATGAGAAGACTAAAATCCTGCTATGCCATTATGCAATATCTGTTTCAAAAAGAAATCATACGTTCCTACTCATAAAAACCCACCATTTTTGTCATAATTCTTGGCACCATTCTACAATTTTCTGACCTCTCTTGTCCTTGCTGATGAATATCAGAGCTCGAAAAAATTTTTAGTGCAGATGGACCCTTGCAGCACCGAAACGCCCACATGGAAATAGTAGTGCAAGGATTCATTTTAGCCACTAGATGGTAGCAAGACCGCACATTTGAAGAAAAACAGCCTGTATTTCTACTCGCGTTTATACCGAAAATAACCAGAACTAATTGGGTGGCAGGTGATCGTCACTATGCATTTCAGCCTTGCAGATGAGTTTTGCTAGCTTCA
Organism: Colius striatus; assembly: GCF_028858725.1. Classification (NCBI taxonomy): domain Eukaryota; kingdom Metazoa; phylum Chordata; class Aves; order Coliiformes; family Coliidae; genus Colius; species Colius striatus. The sequence goes on along the minus strand of NC_084759.1, from coordinate 198,784,165 downwards.
GTATGTCACTTCTACATAAATCCTGCTTTCATGTTCTGAATCTGTGTCAGCAATCTTTGAAACTCAGACTTTTAAATCAGACTTATTTTCTTCTTACTTATTAGTTTTGGTTTTTTGTTTGTTTGTCTTGTGACGAGACCAGCCACTGGACTGAAATCCATAAATCACTGAAAGTATCATAAGAAACACAAAAATTAGGACCTTATAAATATCAACTGTTGCCTTTCTCATTGGCTACTCCTTCAAATTCAGAGTTCAGAAGTATAGTTGTTTAAAAAAAACTCTACAAGGCAGTATTAATTATGAAGTTATAAACTCTTGCTCCTCTCTAAGCAAAACAGAGTTTCACTGGTAAAAGCAAATATCCATCAACATTATTAAGCCCTCCTAATTTGTTAGGATGTTTCATATAAATGGGTGTATACACCATTCCATATTTTAAATAAACATGGTAAAGGGAAACATGTTGTATCATAGGCTAATTAAAGATTTGCTATAGTCTGTGTCTCTGATACATCTCAGAGCTTCTGTTTCAAGGCTGGTTCAGATATCTGAAAGTCCTATAACGCATTCTGGGAAAACATGGATCGTCCTCTGATACAATGACACACAGAACCAGAGGTGTCATATGCTCTGCAGGAGTATCTCATCAGTCTTCAGGGACAAACACAAAGTGTATCAAGAAATAGCTGCCTTAATTTTTTAGAACCATCTGTAAACTATTTTAACATCTGTGAGATTTTAAGAGTTTACTTATGGAGACAAGTATGATGTAAGAAGAAGGAAGGCTGAGGAAAAAAAATGTGTGCAAATACTTTGGCTTGAAAAGCCAAAACAGAACACTGATTGTGCCAGTATCTCTGGAGTAAAGACCTTGTCTGTTCCTTAAGTCAATGACACCATATTTGAACTCCTAGAAAGCACTTCTTCAGAGTACTGAAATTATGAGCTTGTCATGAAAATAAAGTTAGCAATTTCTCTTCCTCACAATCTTATGTCATTAGGATAATAGTTAAAAATTTTGTTTACAATATAAAATATTTCAGAAGTTTGTCTATGACCCTGTGTTAAAACAGTGATCCAGCTCTGGATCAAATGAGGGACTTATCAGTATTTGTAGAGCTCATTCCCTTTTTTTAATATCTCTGAATAGAACGTGTCAGGAATCCTTTGGTAATGTCTGTGAAAACTATTTTTTATAAACTAAAAACAGAATAGGTTGTGAAAAAGAATTAAAAAGGCAAAGTTTTTAAGATTATAAAAAAATGGATCTATCTTGTCCTTTTAAACTTTAATTATTCTCTTCACAACTTTGCTTGCTGATATTTTATGCTGTCCTAAAATTCAGAAGAAAACCAGAACTTTTCAGCAGGATGGAAGCAACACATTCCAGGTTTTGTTTACTGTATCATGAAAATTTGGGCGTGAAGTTTTGTATCCAATGGAAAAAAAAAAAAACAACTTTTTGAATCTATTGTTTTCTCAGGAAGAGTTAACTTCTACACTTCAGCATCCACAGTGGTGGATCTCCCAGCACTTCTGCTAGCTTTCCTGCTAGGTCTTTATGGGAGCTATTTGTGGGTGCTCTCCTGGACAACAGCAATATTGCTGTAACTGTGGCCTGTAAAAATGAAATCTTTGATTTACATAGTTTGATAACACAGATATGTGTGGATCTAACCAAAAGGAAAATTAATTTCCTTGTTTTAAAGACTCATGCCATCCACAGGACTATTTTGGAGAGGTAGTTATATGGGATTTTCGCATCAACACTTAAGGGGACACATTTGCTTAAGAGTCAGTTGTCTGAACATCTTGAGCAAACATTTCAAGTATAACAAAAAACAGAGTTCCCTTGACTAGTAGCATACTTGCCAGGCCTTCTACGTAGAGACTGAAACTAACTCCAGATCAGAATGAGCATGTGGAACCCACATGTGTTTACAAGTTAGCTGGGACTTATGAGACCCTTTGGCTATTTATTCCTATGTCCATCAGTATTCCGCTTTCTTGCTCACTGGATAGCAGGGTGCTATCCTTTTCATGAGTGTCTAAGTGCTTAGTATTTCCTTGAATTTTGTATTTTTACAGGGAGAAAATAACAATTTTTGTTTTTTAAATCTCTCAATGCCATCTTATTGTGATTTCTGTATGAACTATGACTGTTAGGTCAGCTTCATTTCTATCGCTGTTAGTGCTTTTGCTGTCAAAGGAATATAAGGAAGAACATTTCTTTCATCTAGCCTCACTTTCATCTAAACTTAAGCTAGTACCATACCAGCAGTCAGACATAGGGATAGAAGCTTCTGCTGATGACATTTAAAGGAAATCAAAGATATTGTTGTGGATAAAACATTCTACCTTTGGGACTGAAAACTCCTCCCACATGGCACAGTAACATGCCATGAAGATGTGACTTCTCACAGAATGTCAAGGGCTGGAAGGAACCTCGAAAGATCGTCTAGTCCTACACCCCTGCCAGAGCAGGACCACTTAATTTCCTATGGCATCGTGCAATAATTAGTGTGTAGTCAATGACTGGCAATGTTCAGTTTTGTACAGAAAGATAGCCCATGCCTGAGAGTTCCATATATGAGAGCTGTCAATAAGGTACAGTCAAGAATTTGGACTCATTGATATGATAGTGGATGGACCATTAAAGTCAGATTCTTCACACATTCAGAACACCAATTTGAAAGTGATGGCATCAGCTGCTAGAGCTTTCATCTTCTGTGACTTGTGTGCCTTTAAGCATCCTTTCTATATGTGCTTTGTACAAGGCCTCCTGCTGGCTGATGCAAGACCTGGAGCAGCAGGGAATAGGGAATGGGACTTGTGTGTATTAGAGACTGTTAAAAACAGTCCTTAAATATATATGTGTATATATATATATATATATATATCTATATATATCTTCTAAAAGAATTAAGATTAGATAAGATTCATATGTTATTTTTGGCATTCAAGCCAGGAAGGATTGATTCTGATTCCTCACTCTATGAAGTTAGCTTCAGAATTAGTCCCTCATGAAACTCCTGTGATCCTCTTTTTAGAAGCAACAGTTCTTTTTTTATTTTCCTCAAACTCCTCAGAGGTATCTTTGTTATTTAGACTCTCATATTAAAGAATATAAAAAATTAAAAGTAGAACAGGCAAGGCAACTAACTTGCTTTCCTTATGGTGCTTTAATCTTCTGGGAGACTTCACTAAGGGAGACTTTTTAGGTTGATATTTGAAGTAAGATTTTATCTTTAAATTTCTTATCCCAATTTTGTAGTGATCAAAGGTTAATACAATCAGGGAATATTTAACATGAAAGAACTGGCAGAATCTGTTTTTTTCCTGTCACAAATTGTGATTTTAAGATCTTTTAGGATGCAGATAAGCACACAAGTAGCAGAAGAGAGAGTTTGCATTTGGATGATTATGTGGCATTATTCTACATTTCAAATATCATGAAAGAGAACAAAAAATAAAATTGTAGTCAGGTAGATCTAAGGTCTCATCACTCAAGTATATCTTTTTAATTTTTTTACCTCAGTTTTTACTGTTGTTTTTCTTCTTTCAGCAAATGTTTTACTCACAAGTAAAACCATTTATTTCATTAATGTCTTTACTTTAGCCTCAAGTTGGACACCATTTTCAATGTTCCCAAGTCTTGCAAACTACAGCAGCACTGCAATGATGATTTAATTGTTTCCTTCTCAGGAATTATTTGAAATAAATATTCCCTGAAAAATGTCAGGTTCTCTACATTTGTTTTAGAAAAGGACCAGATGTAATGAATACTAAGCAGTCAGGTACTCCTACTGAAGTAGTCCCTAACCGCTATTCTGTCATGTCAGCAAACTGTGACCGTTTCTGGCTAGCCTTACTGCACTATCAGCAAATAATGTTTTTGATGTTCCTTCATTTCAGATCTCCCAGTTCCTGTTCTTCATGATGAAATGGAACTAGACATGATGCACTACAGATGTACTTTTAAGGGACTTACACAAAGCTTTGTCCTATAGCACACAATAATCCATATCTGAGGAGAGATAAAAGTTTGGAAATTACAATTTATAAGACTTTTTAAAATGATGTGCTGAATTTGATTGAAATAGAATTAATTTCTTTCACAGTAGCTAATTTAGGGCCATGTTTTGGATTTGTGATGAAAACAAAGTTGATAATTTAGGGATGTTTTTGTTAGTGTTAAACAGTGCTTACACACTGTCAAGGCTTTTTCTGCTTCTCACACCACTCCAGCAGTGAGCAGGCTCTTGATTTGCTGACATGCACAGCTTTTGCTTTGCCTATTAAACTGTCTTTATCTCAACTTAAGTTTTCTCACTTTTGCTCTTCTGATTCTCTCCCCAGTCCCAACAGAGGGGAGCAAGTGAACTGCTATGTGGGACTCAGTTTGTAGCTGTAGTTAAACCACAATAAATGGAAAAAATAGTCATTAATGTGTGCCTTCACTGAAACACTTAAATAGACCTTTTCAGGGAGAGATTTTTGTTTCCAGAAGTAACAAGAATATCTTGAGTGGACAACAAGTGTCCTTTCCTGAAGATGATACAGAATATTAAAACTCACAGGAACCTCATGCAACCTAAGTGTTGGGAAAGGGAGAGGAAGAGCCTTTTGTGCCAAACATTACTTTTTAGTAATGAGTGGCCATAGGGAAAAAAAAAATCTGAAATTTCTCATCTATTATTACAAAATCTCAGCAACTCACATGATTTTCTATGTACGGGCCTTGAGGGCACCCTGTAGAAGAGACTAAGACATACAAAAATGTGACCACAGAAGCAGGAGAAATCATAGCAGGAAAGGAAGGTAATCACAGGCTTCTGGTCTTCATTTCCCGTCTTCATTTATTGCACTGTTTGTCCCTGCTTGAAGAACAAAAAAAAAAAACAAGAGAGAATGACATATAAAGAAACAGGAAAAAATGATATCTTAAAGCATTCTAATGGCAATGATAGAGGAATATACTGATCAAACAAGCTAGGGAGATATACCAACTTCCTTAATTTGGTAAGACTGAAAATACTTTAGTAACATAGCTGCAGCTGGTTTTGTGGCATGAGAGATTGCTTCATCTCTAAAAAGCCTAGAGTCAAGCTTGCATGAGAAGCAGTAGACTGTATTAGGTGGTTATAACAACGAAAAGATTCATAGCACATGATGAGACAATCAACCACAGCAGTACTAATGTGTTTTATGATGGAAGGACATCACCCTTGGTCCCCTTGAAATATATGTTAATATTTTTCAACATCTGCTACCCATCTTTTTGACAATAGGATATAAATGGACTGGGTTTAGCTTCTTTTTGTGCTGGATAGACCTATATCTCAGTGGCCACTGTGAACTGTGCTTTTGTACAGTTTTCACCCTGATTATTCTTGGATATCTGCAATTAAAGCCATCTGAAAAGGCTACAGACTAGAGGCACCTCAGAAACAGAGGCAATTAAAATAATGATTATGTAAGACGAGTCATAGTGATGACTATGGCATTTTGGCAAACAAACTTCCACAGTCATCTCTCTTCTTTTTTATTCCCTAGTAATTTTTCAACAGACATCTAATGAGTAATATACAATGAAAGATATTCCTAGATGCTGATCCTGACATTCATATGAATATATCCCAGAACATTAGAATCTCAGTCTTCAGGTACTTTTAGAAGGTGCTGACAGTACAAAGACTTCAAGATTTGTTAGGAACCAACAAGATGCATGGGACTAGATTTGTTATCTGAAGATGCAGATAGATACTCATTAGAATTTCCATGAGTGACTGTGTGCTCAACTCCCACAGCTTCTCATGAATGATCTCACTATGAAATAACATCTCAGTAGTCGCTCACCCTTAAGGCCTTCCCAAGCCTGCCATTCTAGACATACGTCTTGATGACAGAAGATCTACAGTTGCCATGTATTGTAGAAAAAATGGTTTTAGACTTGAGAAATGTAATGTTCTGATGCCAATTATATACTCAGTCTGAGCTGCTGACAGTTTTCTTTTCCTTTCACACCTAGGCAACATTTCTGGTCACAGAAGATGAGGCAAAGGCCTCAAGAAAGGAACAGAAAAACATGTTTTGTGGGAGAAAAGAGGTGACGTTCTGGGCCTTGTCTATTGAGATGATTTAGGCAGAAGCTTCTGGATCTGATTTATGAGGGAATTTTCTGGGCCAGAATTAGTTTCTGAAACCATTATCTACACAAAGTATAACAAACGAAAGCAAAAATCAAGAGTTTTAAAAAAAGGGCATTTACTTTCTTCCTCTTCTAAAACTACTTTTCAGACTAGTGTTGGTGATTCTTTATTGTACAGGAGAGCCATAGCACTGCTGGAAGGAATAACTGGATTCAACAGGGAGAAAAAGTGGGCAGAGAACTGGAACCACACAAAAATTCAAAGCTATAAAATATAATACAGGCAAAAATATTGGAAGCTAGAAGAAGACCAAGACACGTAATTAATTAATAATGCCCTATGAAATGAAAACATCATGGAATTGAAAAAAAAAACATGAGTAGGTCCATGAAGTTGGGTTTCTATGTTTACAAAGCATATATTGAGGAGAGAAAGAACTTGCCTATAGGGTATTTTTCTGTGGATGTGGGGTGTTGCTTGTGGAAGGGAGATTTTCTTACTTCAAAAGATATTGTTCCTTCAGTCTTGAATCTAATGAGATCCAAATGGTACCTGGATGTAATTATTTCATAGAGTTTGTTGAACACATATTAGAACTTTCACCTGCTGTAATCTTAGCTGAAATAAAGCTTGCAACAAGGAGGAAGAGTGCAGTGTCCTAGAGCCTTCTGGAATGAAATCTTTCAAATTATAGATAATAAATCACTTAAAGCTGAAAACCACATTTAGGTAACACCTCATTGAGCCTTTTTTAAAATATTTTCTCTTGGTCTACCACATGTATAAATAGAGTAGAATAAAAATGATTTGTCTTGCTGATAATGAGACTAAAAGCACCAGTAGCAGGATAATAACATATGCTTTCAAAAAATCCTGTTAATGTTCTTTAAAATATTTCTGTTTGTTCAGACAATGGAAAGCTGTGTCTTTCATTTGTAATAATAGAGGAAGGAAACATTAAACGAGAAAATCTTCTACATTTTTTAGTGGACAGATTTCTTGGCTAATGGATCATAGAATGGTAGGGGTTGGAAGGGACCTTTAGATATCAACTAGTGCAACCCCCCTGCAGAAGCAGGTCAACCTAGATTAGGTCTCATAGGAACATGTCCAGCGGGTCTTGAAGACCTCCAAGGAAGGAGACTCCACAACCTCCCTGGACAGCCTATTCCAGTCCTCCCTCACCTGAACAGTGAATTAGTTTGTAAAGGGTTGTGTTTATGAAGGAGCATGGAGGAATACAGTCGGGAAAGTGCTGCCACAGTGAAAAGTCCTAATGTCTTACTCATTGGGGATTACTGATTTAGATATCCCAGGATGAAAGCCTTAATGTTATAATTAAACACAGAGGGCCATGACATATATGTCAGGGAATAGAGACGCTTTATTTTTTTCCTTTCCCCCCTCCCCTCCTAGACTATTCTACTCTTAATTTTTCTTCAAGTGTAGCATTTTAAAAGTTGTGTTCATAGCCAGACTCACCTTTCTAAAAGGTTTAGGACTGAGATTTTTAAAGTGCAAAATTGCAAGTGCCAAGGAGAAAGAGAGAGCTGGTAAATAAATTAAAACTCTGCAAGAGGGTTAAAACTCACCCTGAATGAGAGAAACACAGAGTAAAAGACTCTTCCAAGAATGAGGCAAATTGTTTAGATGAAAATATCTGCAGTCTGAGATGTTATACTGTCAGGATTGATAAGCCAAAGTATTGTTAAGGTATTTCTGAGAACATACGTGTTCCACGGAATGTTTTTCAGAAGTTTTAAAAATAGTCATGGTTATTTTTCCAGGTCAGGGCATAGCAAGATATTTTATTCAGCCAAGGCTTAGGAAATAAGACTGAAAAGCAATGAACCATACTTAAGACACAAGACATGCTGCCAATGTTCATTAGAAGGAAGTCAGACCTCGTCCTGTTAGATTCAAGGTACACAAGAGATCAAAACAACAATCTTGTCCAGCTGCCTTCCTTCTAACAATTTTCAAGCTGCTTCATCATGCACTAAATCTAATGTTAATTGTGTGTAAGTCCATGCAAGAATGCTAATTAAAACAATGTACCTATCACATACTCTTATGCCTTCCAGGGAGAGAGAACACAACAGACAGCTGCTGTTACAAGTCAGTGTATGGGAGGATAAGAGGTAATTGACCCTGTAGTTGTTAGGTTAATTCACAAAGGGAAATCTCTTGCACAATTGGTGTTTCATCTGCTCTCACATAAAAAACACAGCTGTACCAGTAGTATTCTCTTTACATAAACTATTTGTATACAGTCATGAAGACTAATTACTTGAAAGAGAAGTTCTGCAAGCACAGGAAATAAGGAAGTCTTGTGCTTAATATATTAGTTCTACATGCCTGACTGACTTCAGAATCTAAGAAAGCACAGACTCCATTTGAAACCTTTCCTCTGTCTGGGACCTGCTCGAAAACTCTTCCCATGTGGGAGATGTATGACCACAAACACCTTTTTCTTCCATTAGGCATAGCATGTAGGTTCTCCTGTTCTAGCTGGTCATCCATTGTAACTAAACAGATAGAAGTTTGATTATCTTTGATACTTTTACTCCCCTACTGAATTCCTTTAATAAATTATTGGTTTCACTGGGAGGAGAAAGGAAGTAAAAAATTAGGACTACACATGGATAGGCACATTGACAGCAAAAGTTTCCTGTTGACATTGTCAAGTTAAAAAAATCACAGGCAGATGTCAGGTAAAATAATACTCTTTATATACAGGAGACTGTTGATTATACTCCAAGGGTTCAAAAAAAATTGTGGTTTTCTGTAATAAGAAAACCCAAAAGATCCTGCAGGAAGCCACAAAAAGTTAACTGTGCTCAATGTAAAGAAGTAAACATGCAGGTTTTAATATGCTGATGGAGTGACTTTTAATACCTATTATTCCCTGACACAGAAAGAAGTGATATTGTGCCTCTCAAAGTTTCCCTCCAGTTACTGCAGGTGTATGTGTTGGAGAGCCAAAGCCACAGCATTTGAATTCAAACTCCCTAAAGATGCCCATGCATGAGCTTTCGGTTTGATTTGTTCTAGAGATAAAATGACCACCTACATGTATTTATCTAAATCCCAGTTGAAAGTTTGTGTTTAAAAGTGGGCAGAGCTTAGGGTTAAGATTACTAAGAAAAAAGTCTCAGTCAAATCAAAGTTAAAATTTTCAAATACTTCTGATTTAGTGTAAGGGAAAAATTCAGAGGAAGTTCTGGGATGTAGACAGAGCTTGTTTAACAATATTAATGGAAGAGTTTAGTCGAACCCTTTGGGTCACAGGGTCACTCAATGCTTGCTAAAAAGATGTTTATCTTTCTTCTTTAGATTAGAAACCTACAAAACTTCCTCATAGAAGTACAAAGCTACATCCCAGAGTGATTTAACATCTACCCCTACCCACCAGCATCCATTGCCTCTACTCTGCCTTGAAAAGGCAAGAACACATTTTCATGTAAACAGTTTTTCAAATGTATGAAAACACTGGATATCTTTTAGAATATTTGAAGTTAATTCGATTGAGTAATCAAGTGATTGATAACATAACTGAAATTAACACATTTCTGTTTAGACATTTCTGAATGATGTGAGCAGTGGTACAAATCTGTGCAACATTTACCTACTTTTGCTGTTATTCTCTGAGAGGTAGTTTACACATCCATGTTAGAGCATGAAGGGAAAAGCATAACAGTTATAGTATTTGATGCACTCTGTTCATTCTTCAGCTGTTGTTAGGATCATTTTCTTTCTAATCAAACAATAGTCTTTAGTAACTAAGTCATCTACTCTCTGTGATTAAAAGCTCAATATCTTTAATGTTAGCCCAAAGGCTAGTAGTTTATATAGGAAGAAAAAAAGTCAAATTAGGTACTGCATTTCTAACTTATATGGCTCTCCTAATTTTATTGAAGATTTGTGGCATTAAGTGGCATTTCCTCCCCCTTCTCTTTGAAACATCAGACCTCAGATTTGCAAGAAATTGCAGGTTTCAACTTCCTAAATGAATTGTTTAAAAATTATTTGTTTAAGAATTTAGATCAGTTTAGAAACAGAGTCATTACCATTTACTACGTGTTTGGCTATTCACGATCCTCATTTTATGTTGATATTTTATTATGCTTGAATCTCAAATATAAATAATTATTTAATCTTTCTGGGTATCTTGATACAGTTACATACTTACAGAGAGCAAGAGCTGTGTAGCTTAGCAGGCTTATGACGACCACTGATAGATCAAACTTACTCAATTTAGGCATCAGAAAGCTCTTGAGCTTAAACCCTTGTGTTTTTATGACAGAGATATGGTTTTCTGTCCTCTTCTTGAGTGCCATGCATTAGAAACAGAAAAGAACAACAACAACAAAAGACTCCTGGTAAACAAAGGGGGAAATGAATCAATTCCCAATGGGCAGTTTTTGGTCTCATTACTGCTAAACAGTAGAGCATTTCTTATATCTTTAATCTATAAAATTGCCAAGACTGAGTTAATATGTGCATTACTTATTTCTGATTTTGACAATAGCTGCAGTAAGTGAAAAACATCTTAAGAATTTTGTTACTTTACCTAGGAAAATGGTCTGCTATATACATATTGAGAGATTAGGCAAGTTAAAGTCATATAGTTTCCCTTCATTTTGCAATTGCATCAGTTGCTCCTTGGGTGGAGAAGAGAAAAGGAAAAGAAGAGCCCCACAAGTGCAAAAGGAGACATTGTCTTGGCATGACTACATCAGCTCATAAAGTGATATGAAACAGGATGATATGTCAATGTAGCTTCAAAGTACATGCAGAAAAAAAAGCAATCTAAATGGTATAGACATTCAGACAGCAAGGGAGACAAGGCAGGAAAGATCTGCTCATATAAAAGAGGAAGACTGTAGAGACCTATGTCTTTGAGAAACAGCTGTGTGGTTTGATTTCATCTCTCATTCAAAATAGAAATGGAAGTTTTCCTAAGTACATGGAGAAAAAATCATCCAGAGACCTATGTTTTATGACTTCCCAAAATGAGCTAGCACATTCTACCCTGCAGAAACAATCAGTGATTTGTCCTGGAACTCTCTGCCACTTCAAAGTAACAAAATGAATTGTTCTTTATTTTTTGGACAGCTTTCCAATCCTCCTTTATAGCTTAATATTAAAAACTTGATGGAAAACACAACATTTGAGGCTGAGAAAAACCGTTTCCAATAAAGTGTTGCTTTTGGTTTTTTGAGCATATCTACATGTGAAAAAGATGATTACTCTTTTGTGTAGTTTTGTTGATACTAATCTGTTAAAACAGTAAAGGCTTACTAACAATTACTAATTCCATGAAGCCACTTGAGTTTCTTTCACACCTTATGCATCAGAACCTGTTCCAAAAGAATGAAACACATATAAACCAAAAAGATTCCCTGGGTGAGATCTATGGGCCAAAAGAAACTTCTAGGAAAAACTGAATCTAAATTTAGCAAAAATTAAAGACAAGACAGTCTGGAGCTGGAGTTATTAAATCTGAATAAACCCTGGCATTGTCGTAAATTGCTTTAACCTGTCAACTCAGAAACAACCCCCAAACCAAAAAACACACAAACTGATAGATTTTCCTTCCAAATACATACCTAATTAACAGAAAAGCATTTTGGGTGAGGTAATCCCTTTCAAGTGACAGCCCAGATTGAGACAATAGTAGTAGGAGAATCAGATTTTTGGGGGAAAGGACAAGGTCTGTGGAATAATTTATGAAGCCAACCTGTGGGTACAGTATTTATCAGATACACATGCTCACTCTAGAGGACTTTTTAGAATAAGATGGATAAAGGTTCAGAGACCATTTCTTTCTAATCTACAATCGGCAACAAATCTCATGTCTCTTACTTTTCAGATTTATATCCTAAACACTTTTTTATAGACCTTATAAATTATTTGAATAGTGGCTAGCCTAGCAAGAGGAAGCAGATTCTACCCATCTAACAGTTAGGAAGGTACTTGGACCATTGTTTGTAGCATTCCAGTTCAATACATTTAAATATAGTCAAACTTTTCTTTCTATATAAGACGACCGAAAAATAACAATTCTATATTATTTTTATTTCGGGTTTACTCAATTCACTTTTCCAATATTTAGTTGTAGCTTCATCACCAAACTGAAGTATCACTTGTTTGTAATTAACTACAATCACTGATTTTAAGGAAGAAGCTTTTCTCTTAATAAAACTATACATGTATGCATGAATGCCTTTGCCTTTAGTTATTCAACTGTCAACAGCCTACATGAATTGTGACTTCCAAGGCTGGTGTGAACAATGTATAGATGTATAGGTTTTCTGGCTGCAGATATCAGCACTGTACTTCAATTAGATAATTTCTGAAATTATTTAAAAAAAAAACCCTCTTATTTTTGTTAATTTCTATATAAGAGGGTCCATGTTTTATGTGATTGTAATTAGACATGATTTGTGACAACAGGCCCATTCATTCCTAGTTTTTAAAAGCAGATTTGCCACAAGGTGGCAAACTATGTCTACAGGTTTAAATTGAAAGGAAGATTGTAGAGGTGTTGAAACATCACTGAAAACCTTTATTTCCTGTACTCAAATAGAAAAGACTATCATATTGATACCTGATGCATCTCTAATGTGTGGAAAGGAGGAAATTTTGTTTTTGTGAAACAAGACAGCATGCAGATGGTGAAAGATGAATTCATCACTGATGCTTTTAACTCACCACTTAATTCACAGAATATGTATTTAAAGAAACCTTCCAGATCTCCTTGAGAAAGTACTTGAAATTGCACTAAAAATATGTATATGTCCATAGAAGCAGCTGTGAAACCTGTGAATAATAATTTACGTAATTATAGCATTTGGCTTGGTGGAACTAACTTTTGCACTGGAGTCAGTATTTTTCCAACCTAATAGGACATTCTAAATGATCTTCCATAGGGATTGGAATTGTATGACATCCAAAAGAACAAAAAGATTTTTTATAAAAATCTCTTTTAAAAAATGAACAAACAAATAAACAAACAAACTTTGATAGCTAGATGATGCTAAAATATGTATCTTGCAAAGATTAAGTGTAAAGGTACAAGCTAATTTGATTTGTGTATTCATTAGAGAGAATGTTGATGGCATTATTATTACAGTATGAAGGAGAAAAAGCCAAACATAACAAACTCTTTGCTCTTTAACAAAAAGCTTTTTTACAATAGCTATGAACGTTTGATAAGTGTAGAGTTCCTTCTGGAGAAATGTGTAAGAAAGGAAGAATTCTGGACAGGTTCCACTTCTGCCTTTTATTGCTTCGCTGCAGCTGCAGTAGGCCTGTATTTGATAACTTTCTAATTGTAACCACTTAAATTAACTCATGCAACTGTAAATAACAATGCAGATAAGCCACTGTTCTGAACCATAGAATAAATGCACTTTGAGAAATACTTTGTGTTTTTTTTATCAAGGGATAACTAAAATTCCTTAGGTAACCTGACAGGTGTTTAAAGGAAAAAACCCCTCAACTCTCTCCCCTAGAAAAACATCCAATTTTCAGTCACTTCTAGGAATGCAGGCATTTAATAATAAGATTGTTAGGACACTATTAAAGAAAATTAGAATGTGGGTGGTAAGGTAGAAATTTACTTTTGGAACCTAACTTTTAGGTAAGTGTCTTACAGCAGCTCCTCTGAAGATTATTATCTCTTCCTCTCCTGAGATTCTACATTTTTCTTCTTTTCCGATCAGATCCAGACAGTTTGTATGTAAATGCTTTTTGGCCAATCTAAAGTGAACACTTAAGGGAGCATATGCTGAACTAGTAGAAGTCATGTTAGGCTGCCTTTTTAATATGGAGTTAAGTGACAGACCTGCTTTAATGACTCTACAAATGATCCATGCAGGAGTTTTTAAACAGTTGTTGACAGTTAGTGGATCCTTCCTTCTCATTTTTGAGGCATTCCAGTGCTAATGGAAAAAACAGGATAAAGAGGAAGAAAGCATTTGTGTCAATTCCACAGAGACTCTTATCTGCCATGTCAAATCTTTATAAAATGTACAAATCCTTACTGACATTAAGGAGTTAATACGTAGGATGAAATCTAGCTTCAGGTCTTTCAGATTTTGTGCTTAAAAGAAGACTTAAAAATAGTGAACTCGGGACTGGATTAGTGTCATTATGGTGTTATAAAGATTCACAGTGCTCCTTGGAAATGAAAATTTGATTTACTACAAGAATGTACTTTTTGTAAGGAAGACTGTACTCTGTGACACAGAAATTCATACTGAATTACCTAAAACTCTTACTCCGCCTCTGGAGTTTGGTGTCTAAAAAAAATCTAGTGTCATAGTAGTTGACAGATATTAAGTTATTGCTCTAAACAGCTGTGCAACACATCTGCAAACAAGGACAGCTGAGCTCAGGAATCCTTAACTACTGATGAGCAGCTTAGTGACTCCAGCAGGCATAGATTGCTGTGACAGACTATAGTCACAATAGAGTTAATAAGGCCTGAAACCCAGGACAGGACCTCTGCTCAAGGAGATCAGTAAGGCATTGACACAGAGCATTGGATACATAACTGGAATTCATCTCTAAATATGAGTTGCAGAAATCAAGTTAGCAAATATGTATGTTAAAGGGAATGGAATATCCTGGTTATCTGAAGGTGGAAGTTTTCTATTTTCATGTACCATTAAACTTGCATAAACAATGATATGACCTGACTATTTTCAGGAGGTTCAGCTTGTGATCTGGGTGCAGTGAGCAGCAGCTGTTGCCATTAATCTGTGAGAGAGCACATAAATTGTGCATAATAAAAAGGTGGAAACAAGGAAGTGAAATTACTGTGTTAATAAAAATAATTAGTTATTCAGAAGAAAATATCAGCTTGGAAAAGGTATACAAACTGAGGAAAAAAAGAGATATATACAAATGATGGTAAATCAACAATACTGAGAATCAGTTTATTTCAAAGAACATCAGAACTTAACCCTTCTATATTTCACTGATGGCAATGTAAATTCAGCAGTCATCAGTGACATTGTGTGTGAATATATCTTAGTCTATATCATGCCTTATATTTTCATTTATTCCAGAGTAAGTCATAGATTTTCCTCAAAACATACTTGTCCCAGCCCATGCTTATATACATAACTAATACATAATTGTGGTGTGACTAATACATGTCTGTGGTGTGCTGTGCTTGATTCAGCCCTCAAGTCTCCACACTCAGCAAGAGAAGGCAAAATAAAACTGACTGACCCAAAATGATATTTGGTAGTTATGACATATATGAAAAATGACTGTGATCTTGATTGAGTTAAATAGACAGTTATTTTGAGCCCTTCCTTCTTGTAAAACCTCACTTTTGTTGCTTTTTTTTTTTTTAGCTTTAGCTACTCTCTATTTTTTTGGCTGCATATATATATTTAGACAGATATAAAGTTCCAACTTTTCAATTTTATTTCTCTCTGATTACTATCAGAGAGATTTTTTTGGACAGCATGTGATGCTTGTCTTTTTGGGCAAATAAAACTTAACATTTAAATATAACACGGTTGATTGTATGGTTCTAATGAAGCTTGTTTGGTTAAGAACCTGCTCTCAAGCCTTCTAGTCACATCACTTTCATTAGTTTACTCTGAATCTACCTGACCAATGTATAAAAGTTAATATAGACCAACATTCCTGTGACTGACATTGAGGTTAGAATTACAGTTCTAAAATGCTTGATGTTCCACCTAGTTCTAACTGGTTTTGTCATCTTCAAATGTTATTGTAACCAAAAAGCATTAAGCTGAGGCTTCAAAATTTTTACAAGTTATTCTTTCATTTCAGCTGACTTACTCATGCCAAATAACTGTCCCAGAGCAAGTATATGTTGAAAGAGGAGAATGTGTGTTGGGAGGAAGATCTGCCTCATGTTCAGTTCATTATGGGCGGCAACCCATCAATCAGGCACAGCCCTTGAGAAGGCTTTCAAAGTAGATAAACTAAGTACCAGACACACCCAAGGTCTGAGCTTCCAGCACAGAGTTTCTTTGCCTTCATAATATAAAATAGTGTATATATCTGTAAAAAAACACCAAACAAACTAATAGTTTGTATGTAAATAACTAATAGTTGCATGTAAAAATTCTAACAATAGCTTCAAGAGAAAACAAAATGTGATTTTGAACTTCTGTTAATTTGTTGGTAAGAATTTTATATGGAGCTTTCCTAAATTCAAGTCCAAAAGTCAAACTCAAAATTAATTCATGTTTTCTGGTTATAGCTGCAATTTAAACAAGAAAAGTGTCTAGTAGGGCACATATGTATAATGTCATCATAGAATCGTTATGGTTGGAAAAGATCTTTAAGATCATTGAGTCCAACTACTGACCTCACACTGCCAAACCCATCCCTAAACAATATTCCTCAGCACCTCATCTATGCATGTATTAAATGTTATTCATCTAAGTCCAGTTATTAGAATATGTTTTCTATTTCTAATCTTTGTTTTTCTGTACAGTAATTTCTCATCTATATTTATAACATGAATGTTTTATTAATTTTGTATTCATAATAATAATATCATTTTCTCATACATGATTTTCCCTTGTTTAAACCACATAGAACAACTTACAGAATGTACCACCATTGACATCCTTCTTGCATAGAGGAAGAACTTTCACATTACGTTCCTTAGAAAATACATACAAACTTGTGGTCATCTTTGTTCTTCACAATTGCTCTGACAAGTCCATTGACCAAATCTGTAAGAAAGTTACACCTTCTTTTAAAGAATCTGCTACAACTGGCAGTAAAATAATCAAACTAGTTCAGAAAAGTCTTTAAGTTGACTGTGAACAATCTAACAGCAAATTTGATTTTTGATTGGAGAAAATGAATTTGTTTTGCATTTAGCTGAATTTATGTAATAGGTATATAAGTTTTTTTGCCACTTTTTGTGACATTTTTTGTGACACTCACAATGTCAGAAAGAATTGGAGCCTGGGATAAAGAATAAACGAAGTTAAAATACATGTACACAACTTCTAAAAGATCTTCAGGCATTTAGGACCTAGATAATAATGTCTGTGAAATATAGGTTCCAAGTCTCATTTTCAGAACTGGCTGAGATCACTTAGGCTACTTTGTCACATTATGCACAGAAAAACTTAGAGTTGTTTCCATATGCTCAGAGTCTGAATTTGATCCTTCACCTCAACAACACTTGAAAATTCCTTCTTGGGGATGATTTTTAGGAGATAAGTGTTTAATAAATCAACATACTAAGCACTAACAGCTCCTACAAAGGTTAGAAGTGCCTCAGTGATGTACCTCCTAACAGAACGTGTCAATTATTCCACTTCAAGGCTTCTGCTTTATTTCTGTGTTTTAAACAATACTGGATTTTTATTGCTTTTGGCAAGCAGTGGACACGTCTTTGATACAACACAATCCTTAATTTTGCACATAAAAGGGATTTTGACATGAAAATTTTAGTATCTTTAGATCAGTCCTTAGGAAAACCAGAGGAGTCTTAGACTTCTATTTTTTTGTTTTCTCTACCAATTATATATCTAAATTCTTCCATGAAGAATGTTTTGACAGAACAGAACAGATAAGGAAGATTCATGCTCTACATGGTGGTAGATTATCAAATACCTTAGAAACACAGTTTAGAATCACAAAAAGATATCCTTTGTGAACAGTGGAGAAGCAGTATTTTCCTTTTCATTCAAAAACTGATCTTCAAAAAACTAAATTTTTGAGAAATGTAAAAGAAGAGTTAAATCCTGTTAAAAATTCTGCAGAGCCCGTGCCTGACAAAGTTAAAAAACTGATGAGTAGCTCTTTAGGAAATATGGACCAAGAATCAGTGCTCTGAAATCTGGAGCTTATGATCAGAATAGTGTTTAGGAGCTTTTAAAATTATATTTTTAGTTAAGGGGGCCATTAAGAGAATATGATGATGCGTGGGAAAAAATATTTAGAAACCTGTTGATTTAATGTTTGATGAACTGCAGGTTTAAAGTATTTCTTAGTGGTTTTCTAATATGTTGGATCTATGAGTTTTGCCTTATTTTATTACAAACAAGAACTCTAGTAATACCATTGCTCTGGAGTTATAAATAACATCAGAAAACTATTATGCTTATTACAATACAATAAATATAAATAGTGAGAACTCTTTCTAAATAAATAAAATAGGAGATGACAAATATTTGGGTGCAATACTGAAAAACATGTGTTTTTGTGTTCAAGCATATTAGGAGCAGCTGAGGGTGCTGGAGATGTTTAGCCTAGAGAAAACGAGGCTGAGAGAGCTGATTATTCTCTACAACTACCTGAAAGGCAGTTGTAGTCAGGTGAGGGTCAATCTCTTCTCTCCAGTAATGAATGGAAATGGCCTCAAGTTGCACCAAGGAAGATTTAGATTGGACATTAGGAAGAATTTTTTACTGAGATGGTTATTAAGCATTGGAAGGGGCTGCCCAGGGAGGTGGTGGAGTCATCAACCCATAAATGAGATGCTGAGGAATATGATTTAGTTTAATGATGGACCTGACAGTGTGAGGTTAGTGATTGGACTCAGTGATCTTAAAGACCTTTTCCAACCATAATGATTCTGTGATTCTGTGACTCTAAGACAAACCACTGACAATTGCCTTGCCTTTACTAGGGGTTGAGGATGTATTAATGACAGGGCACTGTAACTGACTAATCCTTTAAGTTTCCATATTGGGGAGCACTGATAGGCGACTTGAGTTAGGGATGTATCTCCTCTTCAGTAGACTTGTTAACCCAAGCAAAGAAAAAGACTCTATTATTTAACACAGTTTAAAAAATTGTGTTTCTCTGCATTCCGCCAAACTAGATGAGTCAAATAAGAAAAAAGAAGAAAGCTAACCTACACAAAAAGCAGTCCTGCTTCTGAAGAATGAAACAGGTCACTACTCAGCAGAAGTGTTGGTGATCATGTTTTGTGGAACAAATCTCATATTGTTATTTGATGTAGAATGGAGGCTGTTGTTATGTCCTTGCCTTATATAAAGCCAAAGGTGCCTGAAGAGGTGCTAACCAAAGCTCAGGAGGGACTGATCAACTGTAGAAAGGCAGATGATGGCTGCGAAATAGTAACTGGATGAAGAGGTGTATCCAGCTTCCTCCTCCCCTAAGCAATGTGCAAACGTGTTCTATTAGGTTGGTGACTTCTTTAACATCTTTGGTAGTGGAACAGTGATCAGATATTGTATCAAATCAGAATGCCAGAGGGCAGAAATATGTACCAAATAAGGGTCAGATACGTGTACTTAGGCAGAGAAAGGAAGAATGCAAACCAGAAGTCATGGGTCATCATGGAACAACAGTCAGAAGAATGAACAAATGTTCCAACAGTATACCTGTTTCCTTTATACATATTTAAAAGGAAAAATAATCTATTTTGAAATATTATATCCAGAATGCCTTTGGGGGGGGAGGAAGTGAGAGAAGAAGGCAGGTAATATTGTCAGAAATATCAAGTTCATCTTTATTAGTTTCCTATCTGCTAAAGCATATGTCTTGTGACTCCCCTGCTTGAAAGAATGAAATGTTTATTTTGAACTCACAGAGTCATTTACATCTTGGTTATGATTTGAGCCTGCAAATATCATGTTGCCATGTGTGCTACACTCAGATACTCCAGGAGTTTTTCAGTATGATTTCAACAAAAGCATGAAAGAGAAGTGTTATTTATTATTTTTCTCAAAGAAGAATGTTCCTGTGGCAGGTACAGACCTGGCCACTCAGCTGTTTTCTCCAGCAACAGTGCTATGGTGTTAAGATGAGGTGTAAATTCCACAGAGATGCGGCTCAAGACTGACATCTATTTTTTTCAAGTCCAGATCAGTAATAGGAAACAAATTAAGTACCCTAAGTGTCTGTCTAAAGGATTTCATATATTAATAAAACAACAACAAAAAGATGGAAAGAGAATCAGCAAGTCAGTAGTCTCTGTGTAAACATCTTATGAGGTACCAGATTTAGATGCAGAAATAATATACAAACCACAATGGATTTTTTGAAATCATATTCTATATTTCAAAGACAGAAGATGGAGGGCCTTATCCAAATTCCACTGAGGTAACTGGAAAATCTTGTGTTTACTTCAGTGAGATTGGATCTAGCCTTAAAAACGAAGCTGGTTTGCTCATATTACATGACAAATATTGTTTAAGAGAAAGGAAGAGTACAAATAGATTGAGGTGTGCAGGCTGTACTTGGCCAGCTGGCATGAAATATATTGCTGATGATCTTGGGCAGATGGTTGGTTTGGATGTCTGATTAGATTTCCACTGGCCCTCAAAAAATCAAAAGTTATCCAAGGTAACAGTTTGGGGCCAGCACAGACTGATGGTCCTGGATCATTGTGGTTCTTGGCACAGGGATTAGAGTATTTGTCTTTTAAAGGATTCTGAAAAATACAGACCTATTCCTCCTGAGACCATTTGACACAGGAAAGATCTAAGATCTTTCCAACCTGCTGTGTTTGCCCCAGAGGTACTCTGACCTAAAATCTGTCCTTTAGCTCAGGACCTAGTTAAGAAACTTGTTAGATTTCTGGAGATTAGCTATGGCTTCTCTGACTAAACTGACTGTACAAGTTTCCCAAAAAGTTATAACTGGGTTCAGAAGTCTTCATGTGCCAGCTGCTGCTGCTTATCCCTCCCAAGTCTGGTATGAACTGCCTCTCATTCATCCAGAAAGTATCCTTCCCCTCTAATGCAGGTTTCCTATTCAACTACACCCCTTTTTGCACAACCTTCCTTTCCCATGAGCAAAGCAATCTAACTTAACGCTTCTTCTGTTAAACAGTAAAAGAAAATACTTCCAAATTTGCCATTATCTGGAATCACAGCAGCTGAAGTTTGATTAAAAAAAAATAAAAAAGAACAGCCTTTTAAAAGCATATCTACCCAATATAACAGTAATTTTACCTTTTTTTTCTTTTTTTAAAATGTAATACCTTTCCTATTGCTGAGACAAGCATGAAAATAAGCTTGACAGTCTTTCACGGTTAAAAGATGTCATAAAAAATACGTCATTTTTTTCTTTATTTAGGATTATATCTTCCCTAGATAGTATCCAGTTTAGGGAAACAGATGTCACAGATGAGTGATTTAGGTTTTAGATCACTTAAACACCATGAAAGGTATTAGCAAAAGTTATTTTAATTTATTTAATTTATTTAAATTAATATATTTTAATGAATTTGTTAAAGTGTAACTTTACAGAGTTTGATGGAAAAGTTCACTCTCTGTTGCTGCAGAGATGAAACATACAAAGGAAAATAGGATAAAAGGTCATTTTTTTAATGACTTTCACAGAGATTAGAGAAAGAAAGGGTAAGAGAGGCCTCCCCTTGAGTCACGAGGTTCAAAATGGACCCCTTGCTTTCTACACTCCTTCTCGTAGAGGAGACTAGGTAGGGCTGGATCCAGACAGTCTCAGACTTGGTCAACAATTTATATCTAATGGACATAACACAAAGAGTAAAGAAAATTTCCTTAACAGTACTTAATTATCAGTCAATTATCAGAGTGACTAAATATTTGCTATATTCAACACAATGATTTAGTTAATGATTCAAAGATTACAGAGTTTGCACAAGACTTAAAGCAAAGCTTGTAAATCAAATCGCACATGCACAGAGAGAAGTATAAATGTTAACCTATTTTTTTTCTCTTTTTGACAATTGCAATACATTACTGGTGCCAAATAATCTTTAGATCCTGAATCCTAGACTCTTAATCCTGAATCTGCACAAAACTCAAATATAGTGAATTACACACTGTCCTCCACCATCAACATTTATCAGCAGCCAATGATTAGGCCTTCAGCAGCAACAACCAGTAGATGGTCTTGGAAATCATCACAATCTCTTACCCAGAGAGCTGTCTTAACTGCAGAGGAGATAATCAGGGATACAGCTTGATGTGATCTCAAATAGCTCAAAGGGTCTTAGGACTGTGAGGATCACAAGACGATTGACTTTGATCAGTAATTTTTCATTTTGACCACAATACTTGTCAGGTAACTCTTACATTTTCCAGAATGGTCAACAAGACAGGCAGATGGAGTTTATGGTAGCTTCCTCATCAGCGATGGTTCTGATGTAATAAGGGAGTACCTAACTTGCTGTACTTGCACATAGGACAATAGAGTACTAGATGGTCTCAACCTGCTCCACAAGTAGCTGAGATGAGAGAGCACTAGAATGTCTTGGTTCACCACACGAGTAATTAAGAGATGAATGTGATGTTAGCTGTCTCCAACATAGCAAAGTTGCCAGGGATGTCTGCATCACCACAATAGGATGTCTCTGTTTTCTAATATAAGGATTGTATCTTCCTTAGATAGTCTCTAGTTTAGGGAAACAGTATGTCTCCATCTTCTAACATGAGATATTGAATGAGTAGAAGGATCATTGATCATGGTTAGGACTAATTGACAAAAAAGCAGATTTTTTTGAAATGGTGATAATCTGGAAGAAGAGTCCCTAGTCAATGGGCAAGAAGAATTCTAGCAGCAGGAAAGGAGAAAAATTGGATGACCAGTAAGCAGAGAAATAGTTGAAAAATATATTTAGGAGCTGACAAGAAGGGTGGGGTTGGGTGAACTGCTAGGAGAAAAATCTTATGTTATTAGCCAAAAAGAAAACTTTGAAGTTACCTTCAAAAGCTGTTTCTAATATTTCCTTTCTCTTATAATCAGCAAGTCTTGGTGGAAAGGAAACATGAACTTTTTAATTGGGAGAGAGTAAAATAGATAGTCTGATATCATTTGTATAAAGGATGACTGCAGTATAATAATGCTACAGGCAACTGCAAGGCTAATGTCTTTAAGTCAGCTAAATCACGAAATGTTTATCTAACTTGCAAGACCCCCCCAGCTATCATAATTTCTTTTTGTGATTTCTCTCGTACCATTCCCTTTCCTTAGATGTCCTGTTGATGTTTCAGAGTTGACTTTAATGTTCTCCCAAAGGAAATAGCTGAAAGATGCAATATGGTTTCTTCTTTAGAAGCCAAGAATGTTTTAGCTCTTTCAACATTTTTTGCATGGAAGTAGGAATAAATGACATGTGGAGACTGCTTCATATCACTGTTAACAATTTGACGTTACTTTCCTGAAATTATTTATATAAGAATCATGTTTTAAATAAAGATACATCTCCTATAAAGGGTATTTATGTGTCATATTCACTATTTGCCAACAGCAGTAGAGTGTGAACCTTGGAAAATATTTAGATCATACTATCAGAGCCATAGGTATTATTTGGTTTCTCTAAACTTGCTTTGCATCTGATTGGCAAAGTTCCAGTCTGTTTTCAAAAGCAGAAGCCTAATAAAAAACCATAAATAACATTATTTTAACTTAACTTCTTTGTGATGTTCTAGAGGCAGTTACACATCCTGGTGTTAAGAAACAGTTTAATACATACACAAGAGTAGTTGGTGACAAAATAGGTAAGAAGTTTATTTTTGTGATCAATCTCTCATCAGTCAGTAATATACCCAGGGGACAGGTTCATTACATGTGAATTTGATCAAGCTGCTGTTAAAGTTGGATTCTGGACAAACTGAACTGCTTGTTGAGTGAACCACTCAACATCAAAGAGAAGCATACACATTATGCTATTTTCTCAGCTCTACCCAATCTCTCTGTTCTGAGGTATAGCCTTATTTACATGCATTCAAAATCAAATTGGAAAATGAAATTTCCAGCAACAAAAGTGAAACATTTTCCCCAGTTAAAATATATGAAAAAGCCTGGTTTATGTATTTTCTGAAAATTATGTATTTTCTGTCCATTACTCTAAATCTTCAAATGATAATTTCTTTATTAGTGTATCTGTTTGTTTATTTTCTCTTTATTTTATCATCAGAATATTTGACTACTGGACCTGGATATTTTTTTAAAGACAGCCTAGATCACTGTGATGATACTACATTACACTAATAACTGTCTACTAATATTAAAAAATGTAGTGGACAGAGCACTGCATGTTGCATAATATCTTCAAAAAGCAGGGAAAATTCCTGCAATTTGAGTTTCATATTTGAAAAAGTAGGCTTTTGCAAAGTCCTGAACTGATCATTTTAGTCATGTTGCTTTCACTGTGGTGAATGTAATGTAGATGTATTCTGAAAGTTCAATGTTTTTACTGGCATTATAAAGATCTATATTTCTAGGACTCTAGCATATAAGATTCCTTGTGCTGTAGTAAATTTAACTTTTGCTTAAATTTTGTCAAGTTTCTGGCCATTTTGTCCATTCTTCTGACCAATCTTCAGAGGAGCTGTGGGAAAGCGCAGGATACTTTCTGTAGTTAACATCTTTATCCTTTCTCATTGCCTGCAATAAGGGCAAGTTGACATTCTGAATGTACATAACAGCCATGGTTTAGCTTACAGATACAATCAAGACAGCAGCCTGCTTTTGTTCTTCCAAATTCTCGAGGTTTTACTGGACTGGTTCTTACCCCCGTACTACCTATGAGTGAAGTGACTTCTGCTTGTGGATAGCAAAACTGGATTTTCATAGTATCATTGAAGTTAATTATAAATAAAAAAAGTTTTATATGGCTTCTGTAGTGATTTTTCAAACTAAGGTCTCTTTTCTGATGGGAAAAATGCTTCACTGTATGCTTTAATACGTGATAATTATTTCAGTTATGCAGCATTGCAGCAAACTTGCAAACTTGAAACTTTAACAGTGGTTGTCCTGATGTCTATCAGCTTGTTACTGCCTATCCAGCTCACTACTGTAGGTGACTGTATAAACAGACAAAAGTAGGTAAATATTTGATAGAAAGCTTTTAAAACATTGCACTGGAATGAATTCTTGCACCTTGTGTTCCCAAAATAGTTTGCATTTATAAATGCACATATATAGTATCTCACTACATTCACCATCTTTTCTGTTTTGTGGAGGATCAAAATTCAACCACCTGTGAGTGATTTTCTCATTAATTAATTAATTAAGGTATGGATTTTGAAGGCATTCCATAGAATCATCAAAAATGTTATTATTTTTACAAGAAATCAATAAGAATTCTGTACAAGATACTTTTGAAATGTGACTGGATTACTGGACACACAAATATCTTTTGAAATTCAGTCACTTTCCAAGTGGTGAGTCCAAGTTTGCATGGGACTAAATCTTGAAAAAATAGGGCAAATTTCTAAGCTCTCTTTTCTATCTTTTAAAGGATTTTTTTTCTTCTTCTTTTTTCTTTTAAATTTTTATGCTTGAACTACACATAACTGCACTAAAATTGATTAGCTATAAAGAACACAATAATGCACTTTGATAGCTTGAAATTCTCTTTGTTTGACAACAGGAAAGTTATTAAAATCTGTATGTACAGTTCTAGAGTATTTCTTAGATTTCAAAGTTAGGTGACTAATGTAATGATTAAATTAATAAATCCTAGCTAAATTAGTAAATCCATGTACTTATGCCAATGATTAAATCCTATTTCATGTATTTCAAGGACAACTTGGCATAGGGCTGCTCGGCCTCAAGGTTGCATCTTTGAAATGGCTGTGTCTGACTTACTATATGCTTTAACACTCTTAGGAAATCAACCAGCACATGGTGAAGTGGTTACTTGCACAGCCTAAAAATTAAGTAGAGAAAGAAATCAAGGAAATAGCCTTCCTTAAGCTGAAGGCTTTTAATATAATTGAGCTTTCGGGGATTCACAAAATGCTTTATTATCTTGCAAAGCATTGGGCTGTTACTGGCAAGCCACAGGGTTTAGTCCTTCATTGGAAGTGCAGAGCATCAAATGCTTAATTGACTCAATCCAAGGACTAAATTTGTATCTGAAGTGAAAACAAATTAAGATTCCTAAAGATCAAATTAATTTAATGCAAATTTCACTTGTTAGACATAGGAGCCAGTGCACTGGGCAGTAGCGCTAGATTTCTTCAATACATAAAAGAGAAAAAAGTCTGGAGGGGTAATGTAACTCTTGGATGAGCTGTATCAAGTCTCCTGTCTGGATAAACATCCTAAGGAGACAGCACTCCTAAAATGACTGCCTGAAAATAAGTTGAATGAAACTGGTAGTTTTCCACTCTTCTAAATAAATCCTTCAAAAGCTTTCCAGTGCAGTTTTAAACAGTTCAAGTCACTGTCCATCCATCACATTCCTTCAGATGACTTTTTACAGTTGTATAGTGAGCTTGCGTGGCAAGGTTTTGGTTGCAGAGTGACTACAGAAGTGGCTTCTGTGAGAGATTCCCCCACAGCCTGGTGAGGCCCTGCCCCTGCAGCTGTGGAGACCTCAATGGAGCAGATATCCACCTGCAGCCCAGGGAAGACTCCACACCAGAGCAGGGGGATACTTAAAGGAGGCTGTGACTGCTTAGTAAGCCCATGCTGGAGCAGGTTTACTGATAAAACTTGTGACCCCATGCTGGAGTAGTCTGTTGGTGAAGGACTGCATCCCATGGAAAGACTCATATTGGAGCAGTTTGTGAAGACTGCCTTCCATGGAAGAGACCCCACTCTTGAGCAAGGTAACAGTGTGAGGAGTCCTCCCTCTGAAGAGGAAGGAGCAGCAGAGATGATCTGTGACGAACTGACTGCAACCCCATTTCTCATTCCCCTGTTCTGCTACAGTGAAAGAGGTAGAGACCTGGGAAGAAGGGAGAGGCTGGGAGAGGTGTTTTAAGGTTTCATTTTTATTTCTTGTTACCCTCATCTTGACCTGTAAGCCTTTCATTATATTATCTTTTCTCTCCCCTGTCCAGTGTAGGAGGGGGAGTGATGGAACAGCTTTTGTAGACACCTGGCAACCATCCAGAGTCAAATGACCACAAACTGGATGAGGATTTTTCTAAATGTGGAAATATCTGAGTGCTAGAAATACTTTGCTATATGCATTCTCTTTGATACAGAGATGACAGTAACTGTATGTCACCATTCACTTCACTTAGCTTATTCCGTATGTTGAAAAAAGCATTCTAATGACCACTCTTTGGTCTTAGAACAGCTGGAGGACAACATCCACAGTCTGAGAATGGTTCTCTCTTTCAGCAGTTTTTACTGTACATGTGTGTATACATGTATGTATTAAACACAAACACACACATATCTCCAGGTATATATAATCAGAATACAGCACAGAATGCCTAATTTCTCTAATTTTCTGCAGGTCTGGTGTTATAATTCAGATTAGCAACTGTTATTAAAGGCTCTTTGGATTATAAAAAGCACTGAAAACCTACAGCAAGGCTAAATTGTTTGTAAATAAATCAAAAGAGGGTTTAAACTTTTAAATTCTGTCTGACATCTAAGCAGAGGAGCTATTTTTGCTTTGGTTCCAACAGCGCTTTGAGCTCAGGTGCTGCAGGCAGAGTAGAGCTGGTGGTCACCACTCTCCAGCTTATAAACTCAAGTGGAAAGTGAGAAGAGCAGTTTTGTGACACAGGTGACACACAGAGGAAAACTGAGAATCTTTGAGGCATTTGTACTGAGCATTAAAGGGCTCAAGTTATGATGCCTTAATGGAGTCACTCTGCTATTCATGGTCTGATCCAAGCACCTACTTTGTGAAAAACAGCTGAGGAACAATCATTAGTTTCTAACTTTTGCTGTATCTTTATTTCATAGAGCTGTAACACACATGAAGAAATGAGGAAAATATTTTTCCAGAACTGTGTAATATTGTGTACACTGCATTGTTATAATTTGTCAAAGTTCAATAACAGACTTGAAAGCTTTGGCCTCTTCCTGGTATCTTTCCATTTCTTGGAGCTATGAGTTGGCTTTTTACAATGTTTGTATCCAAAGTCAAATTGCTCAGTTTTGAGGGACTCTTCC
This sequence comes from Colius striatus, assembly GCF_028858725.1. Lineage (NCBI taxonomy): Eukaryota > Metazoa > Chordata > Aves > Coliiformes > Coliidae > Colius > Colius striatus. The sequence continues at coordinate 198,756,161 of NC_084759.1, read as the reverse complement.
CACTTGGTCTTTGGCAGGGTTATGTCTTCATTTGCTGCTAAAGATGAGTTATCCTTAGTGACATTAAGTAAGCCAGTGAAAAACACATTTTCAAGTTTGAGATTCAAATCAACAAGGGTAAATATGAAGTTATGCTCCTTGGTGAAAAATTAAAGTGTTTGATGACGTCTTTATGTCTGACACGATATAGTAGGTCTTGTCCAAAGAATGTACATTCCTAAGCCAGAAGTACTTGCTGTTTGTATTTTTTTATTTCATCATTCTTATTATCAATGCATGTGTTTGCAATTTAAAAGTACAAGTCTAAGGATGAGATTCTATTTGTCTTAGAAGAAACTTCACTCTTTTCAACTTCACTGACCAATTTGTATGAAAATTACTGGCTTTTGTATATGCATTCAAACATACTTTTTCTTGAATTAATTTTCTCCAATTAGAAGTAGCTGACAATTTAAAGAGAAGTCTTTGTTTTGCGTTGCTTATTCTGAATTTCCTGCATGTATCAGTCTCTTTATCTTTATATATTTCCTGTGATACCATTATATTTAATAGGAAATTGACACCATTTTAGCCACTGAAGGACACTTCTGCTATCCTACAGATGCTGGTCCAGAAGGCTGCATATCTGCCATAGATTCTGTTCTATACTTACTTGTCCTATAGAAATAAATATCTCCAGCCATCAGATATTCCATTGGTGATGGATGCCCATGTTTAGCAACTGAATTGAGACTTGCTCCAGATGTAGACACACTCAGAATGATACCTTAGATATCTTAAGCCCAAAATTTGATTTAAGAAGTTCCACATTAGCAGAAAAGGGATTTGTCTTTTTCTTGATTTATACCCATAAGGTTGGCTAGTGGTACCAGGATCATGCATGGAGACTGAGGGAATTTGGAGTTCCAACAGCTACAAGATGAAGGGTGTAAGGTAGCCATCTCACAGTGTGAAATGGAGCATTTTTACTTCCAGTCTGTCCTGGTACCCAGTTATAAGCACAATTAGGATGACAAGCAGCAATTTCTATTGAAATTGCTCAATAGAATCTTTTCTTTTAAAAATTTTTAATGAGAGAAATTAGGGTTTTTTTTTTTTTCCTTAAGAAATCCCGTGTGGCCAGTTCTGCAAGAGCTTATCAGGAAGACAAATGATGCGTGATTTCTGTTATTCTCCATTTCCCAGTTCTTAGCTCATAAGTTCTTCAGCCATACAGAATAGGTTAAAATAATAATGGGAAGAGTCTGCAAAGAAGTAACTTAGTATACCTGTTTGGTAGAAAATTTGTGCATTTCTCCTTAAAGATCTAAAGAAGAATTGTTTTATTAGTATTTTTTTTGAGATAATCTTCCACATACAGATACCAAAGAAGTATTCATTTTGCATGTCTTCAATTAATTATGTTTGGAACTAACCTATTAGAGTAGATTTTAGATATAATATAATTGTATCTTCTTCCTATTGGGAGTAAAAAACACAAATCCAATCTTTATTTGTTAATGATGGAAAAAAATATGTTTTGTTTAATTCTATTTAATTTCCAAAGCAGTTGAAATTCAGAATATAACAAGTATAACTTAAAAAAAAACTAAAAAAAAAAGAAAATACCTTCTTATCACAGAATCATAGAATGGTAGGGGTTGGAAGGGACCTTTAGAGATCATGTAGTGCAATCCCCCTGCAGAAGCAGGACAATCTAGATCAGATCACACAGGAAAGCATCCAAGTGGGTCTTGAAGACCTCCAAGGAAGGAGACTCCACACCCTCCCTGGGCAGCCTGGGCCAGAGCTGTGTCACCCTCACAGTAAAATAGTTTTTTCTTTTGTTTAAATGAAACTTTTTGTGTTCCAGCTTCATCACATTACCCCTTGTTCTGTTCCTAGGTACAACACAAGAAAGAAGGGATATCCCAACCTCCTGACATCCACCATTTATATACATGTAAATATTAATGAGATTCCCCTCAGTCTCCTCTTCTCCAGACTAAACAGCCCCAGTTCCCACAGCCTTTCCTCATAAGGAAGATGTTTCAGTCCCCTGATCATAAGGCCCTGTGCTGGACTCTCTCTAGAAGTTCTCTGTCCCTCCTGAGGTGAGGAGCCCAGAACTGGACACAGGACTCCAGATGAAGCCTCAGCAGGGCAGAGTTGAGGAGAAGCCTAACCTCTCTTGACCTGCTGGCTACATTCTTCGTGATGCATCCCAGGATGCCATTGGCCTTCTTGGCCATGAGGAGCACATTGCTGGCTCATAGTCAGCTGTTGATTTTAGGAAAAAAAAAAAATCAATGCAGATTTCAGTCTCTTTTCCCTATGTTTAAAATTATAGTTTTCCAAAAAGCTACATAATTTTGAAAAAAAAAAAATTTAGAAAACAACAAATCACATCTGAAGCACAAAATGTAATAACAGAAAGCTGAATATAGCTTCCAAAATTTAAATTTATGTGTTTTAAAATGCATGCATGCATGAAAATTAATGACAAAAGTTTTTAGGAAGGTTCTCATTTCATAAAAATGCCTTTCTTTGTCTACAAAGAAATCAGGATGAAGTATTGAATACATCCTTTTTGGGGAATATGTAGAAAATGGGTCACAGTTGAATTACCTGAATATGACCCAATACAGAGGGATGCAGATTTGACCATGGTGTGTTAATGCTTTGTCTCCATTGTCAATGTATGGAAGGCTCTTTCCTCTGAACAACAAAAATGCAACCTGAATCCCGAACATTACATGTTGCATTCAGGTATTTCTGTTTCCACAGGTAAAGTCTTTAGCCTCTCTAAATATTTTTATGTATTTATGTCCAAAGTGCCTGAACTATGAGGTGTTTTACCTCTCAATGAAATCCCGTCAGGATTCACAAGAGAGGCAGGAGAACACATATCTTGTTCTCTGGCAGTAGTGAAACCTCAAAGCATAGTTAGTCTTCAGTTTTTTTTCCTCTCCTCACTCCCTACAGGATGACCAGGGTAAGGAAGAAGAGCTTTACTTTTCCTCTGGAGCCTAGTAATTGAAGTACACCTCTGGGAGACAGAAGACCTGACTTCAAAGCCCTTCACTGCTCATTATTTACCACATTCCAGGAAAGTGCCAGAATTTTCTGGGATGGAAGCCCTCTAAATCCTTCCTGTGCCATCTTTCACCTTTGCATAAAATGATTAAATATGCATTGGAGCAGACTTTATGAGCAAATGCATGGAAGACAACGTGAAAGAATAAAAAGGAGTTCTAAATCCTGCCCTGCCCTAAATCACAGAGCTATCTGTTGATTTCTCTTCTCATGGTTTGCAAGCAATTGTTTGGTCTGGTGCATGCAAATCAAGTCTTTTCTCTGTGTTTTTCTTTCTTTATTTTCATTATTTTCCGATGAAAGTAAAATAACTGTAGAAGTTAAGACAGTAATGTTGTGTAGCAGCAATTTTGCAGTAGTGCATAAATTTAAATACTCTCATTCCTATTCAGTAATTTCCATCTCAGGATGTGTGTGGCAGAATTCCCAGGTGCAAAGTTCATCTGTGGTTTCCTTAATAAAAATATGAACTGCTGTTTATGAAGAGAAGTTTCAGGGAACTCCTAGGTTGTGAGGCTGCAAGAACCCAAACTCCTTTTAAAATACACAGGAGAGTGGGTGTCTAAGTCTCTGAGAGTCTCTTAATCTAAGAGACTTAGGCACCCATACCTCCCTGATGCATCCCCCCTCTGCCTTCTGGCAGTGTAGACCTCACATATATCCCTGCTTGAAAGAACGCTTATTGCGGCCAGATAAGGAATATTCCTTTGGCTCAAATTCAGATGGATTTGAAAAGTATGATTTTTCTTGGAAGAAAACTGAATCCCTTAACTGTTTTCTCCTGCCACCACAGCACAACTACTGATTTACGGCAGCATGAGGTCTGCTTTTCCATCTACATAATATTTGGGGAAAGCTTATGGCAACATAATGTGTAAATGAGTATAAGCAGAATGTGTTTGCTTTTCCTTCCTGCTTGTCTACAGAGAGATGATCTTGACAGTATCTGTTCTGTGTTGAATGCTGCATGTCAGGGGTTCTATACACTGATGTTTTCACTGCAGGTGACAGCTCCTATTTGCCTACTGGGAATAGTCTTCACAGTTTGCACCATCTGAGAACAAGAAAACCCAGCAAATCCACTCCATCCTGGAATAAAGCAGGCACCAGAATTGGTATCATCACCTCACTCTATGTTTAATAGAGGAAGCCACTTCTAGAACCTGGATGACTGTCTTGGAAAATGGTTCCAGAGAGATGTTGTGAATCACTGTGCTTGGGTACCCTAACTTTACCTCTTCCCTTTCTCCAGGAATTTTCTCCTGGGCTACTCTGAAGATTTCTCTGCCTTCTGGCTAGTCATATGGCTGGGTTTCCCAGAAAAAGATGTGGGGCAGTATCTTGTCAAGTCAGTTCTTTGCTTTCAGACTTTCACCAATCTACTGCTGGTTTCTGTAATTACATATATAGACCCAGAGGGTTCAAAGAGATAAAGAAAACAGCAACAACAGAGAAAAAATATATTAATTAGCTTTATGATTAATGATTATTCACTTCTGTTTTTTCACAAAGCTCTGCTACCTGTCTGATATTTGTCCGTTTCTTTTCCATTCCACACCAGCGGTCAGAGATTGAGAATATGCTCTACTGGTCAGAGCAAACTGCTTTTGAATTTTTACATGTTTTCAATTTGAAACATTCCTAACTTTCACGAGAGGAGAATTATAAGGCTCCTTTTCAACTTTTTGTAATTTATTACTTCTTTCATGAAAGGATTAGATGCATTTTCTACAAGCCCACTCCTGCATTCAGTGTAACCCCAAACCTCTATCAATTATAATGGGAATTTTTGTGAACATATTTTTGAAGCAATGCAGTTTGGAGAGTCTTTGTGAGAGCACTTAGGTGCCTCACCATAATTCAGTTTAATCATACAGTCAGTGAATAAAACATGGCCATCATGAATGTTACTATTTTTTCATAGCTATATTGAAGTCTGGTACAGCATATGTTGGTCTCCTGCTAAGTCCTTCTGCAACATGCAGTTACCTGGTATTAACATTATAGATATATTAAACTCTTCATCCCAACTAACTGTATAATTCAGCACATGCACTTAATTAAGCTGATGGCGAAAATGATCATTACTCTATATAGACTGTATCACTTTCACTCTTCCATAGTAGTCATTTTATACGTTGAGTCTGTGTTCCCTCAGTATTCAGCTTATACACAGATAAATTTGTCTGCTAGACTGAAAAAGAAAATCCTCAAACAAATGAAACCCCCAAGCCCTACAAAACAAAACATAAAATCATGGCCACATTTCTCTGCCTTTTGTCAATGTTCCACCCTGCAGCCAATTTATCTCTTCTTTATTATTATTATTTTCTCAGACACGCTAAGTCCCTTTAGTTGTTTGATTCTGTCAGTTTCAGGCATATTTCTCAAACTTTCAGTTACACACATTTTTTCTAACTGGTTGTAAGACACAAGTTTAAACAATTAGACTTTAACACTAGCACTCTAACAAGACACAATATCCCCAGACAAACACAGAGGTAATACAAGCTTCCCACTCATTTCCCTTGCTTTTCATACCTGATTTTTCATAGGCATGAACTGGACTGGGATCATGATCAAATATATGTCCACATCGCCAAACCTCCATTTTCATGGTCACTGCGTATCAAGAAACATTCATATATTCTAAATGCTTTGCTCTTTGTTTTATCGTAAGGTATATAAGTTTTTATTGTTGATGTTAAAGACCATAGCAACCAGTTATCTTCATTACTCTTCATTCTCTTCTTATTTATGATTTGCAATGTGAAAGTATTTGGGAAATGGATATTCTCAAGACTTGATAAAAATATTGGATGACTAGAAAATAATTCTCTAGAAACACACCCACCTGATAATTCCCCGTTAACAAGTGTAGATGGAGATTTTTCAGCTAGTGGGGTTTTAATCTTCATAGTATGTCACATATTATTTTATAATGTACTCTTTTCATAGAATGTTGTGTGATAACAGTCAAATACCTTACAATGTTTAAGAACATTGTATCATTTACCTTTACCAACGGGAATATGTAATCTCATGGAAAGCTAGTTTGACAAGAATTGTTTTTATAAATCTATATTGATTGACAATAATTAAATTACTCTACTTAAGCATTATATCAATCAAACTATTATTTTGCCCTGTGTCAAACTGTCAGACGTGTGATTACCAGATTGTCCTTTTTACCCTTTCAAAATATTGGCACATAATTCACTTTTTTTCCACATCTCTGGAATACTGTAATATGCCAAAATTAATGCAAACAAAATAATAATTATTATTATAATCATCATAATCACCATCACTATTAACAAGAGATTTCTTCACCTTGCTCTTTTAAAGCTCTGGATCTTTATCTTGACCTGGATACTAAATTAACCCTCCCAAATTGCCTTTTGTCTCGAGGAACCAAAAAGTGTAGCTTTTTACACTGATTTAAATAGTTATAAAGATTTTTTTAAATGAAATATATCATTTATTCTGCCAATTCACACCCCAACATGAAAGGTCTAAGACATGTAGTATACATTTGTCACAGTTTTTCTATGATCAGAATAACCATTCCTAATAATAATTTAAGTATACCAGTTGGATCTAAGCTATAGGTTAGATAAACTTCCCACTGTAGCCCAACATTCATATAATTTTTTTCAACTAATTCTCTGTAGACTTTAAAACATACTCTTCTCTTTAATGACTCCAGAAAACCATGTTTCTTTTCACAGAAAACCGTGCTTGGCTTGCAGGGAAGTGGTGCACACCCGGTTCCCAACCGAGATGAGGCTGGCACATGATTAGCATGTTTATTCTACCTGGGGAACCTTGAAAGCCTAGTTGGTTTCCTAGTTTAAAGAGCTAAAAAGCATCCAAATGAATAGTCTAAAGATCATATATGTGAGAGGAATGTGAAGCCAAGCACAAGACTTGAGCAGACTTCAGGTGTGACACCCCTCCAACTGATTGTAGAAATCCACTATGTAAGCAGCTCTACCTGAGCTAGTTGCCAGTGCTAAGAAGTTCACATCTCTCCAACTAGCCATGTCATATTGATCAGACAAACCACACCTGGGAATTCTTTGTTTCCTTCCTTGAGTGGAAAGGAGCTCTTCTGTTGTGCACATATATCTTTCAATTGTCTAAAATAATTTTTTTGGGTGATGGGTGTGAAATTCCAATGTTGTCAGGCAGATCTTGGGTAAGTACTGCTTAGTGTATCATACTTGGAAAAACACAGGTGCTGACACTGTTAAAACCAATTTCACATTTAGGAAACAATTAGACCTTGCAAGGAATGCATGAAAGTGCTTGTCCAAAATAACTTCCAAACTAAACTACATCATGCTGTCTCTTTCCATAACTTGTGCAACTTTTTGTGAAGAAGAGGGTGCTGTGCAAATGGTCTCAGAAACTCCTATGCTTAGTTGTTTTGTAGGTTTACTTTAGGCTTGTTTTCATTCTTCCTACTGATGTTTTTCAATGCTCCCCTAATGACTGTTCCCCTGCAGTAGAGAACAAGCTCAAATCTTTGGATTTTAGCTTCGTCTTAAACAGCAGAACAGCTGTTAGAGGCACCTGTTATTAGAGGCACCTAATTTAATTTGTCCCATATTCTTCAAAAGGTAAGAGAATTGGCCTGATATATCAATGACTTCTCAGAATAAGATTTTTCTTTACTATTTGATGATTTGTTGTTTTTTTCAAAAGCTGTTTAAACAACTCATGAACTTGAGACAGTTTTATTTTCCCAAGTAATATCGTGAAAATTAAGGTTTGCAAATTACTTGCAACCTTCATGTTTCTTAAGTGACATCAGTCTTTTTTTTAGAAAGAAACAGGACTGCAAATGATCTCATGTGCAAAATTAAAACAATGATTAAACTCTTCAAGTGAGTCTCATTCATGCAAAAAATATTTGTACAGTCATTATTCACAAGCTCACTTTGTTATTTTTTTAAGTTATCTAAAAGTCATGTCTGATTTCTGGTGTGCTTATTTACATGACAGGCACAACTCTAGCCTCACCTGCCTGCCCAGGATTTGTCTTTATAGTCACTTCAGACCTTTCCATGAATAAAGCTAGTGGCTTATCTGGTTTTGTTCATTGAAATATTTTTTGTTAGTTAACTCTGCAGAGGAAGGAAGTGTTTTCTAGTAATTGAGGACCAGATCCAAATCTAGCTAAAATGAAGAGTAAAGCCAGCTTGGGATTTTTTTGGTGAAACGTTTTCATCAGGAAATTCCAATTCGTTAACTCTTCTAAAAGAAGCATGCTGGTTTTGATAAAACCTTCATTAGGAAAATCTTCTCATATGCAGTGCACAATTTTTGGTCAAAACCAGAAGCAGACGTGCTTGAATCCAGCTCAACAAGATGCCAGTCACTAGAGCAAACAGAATCAGATTCAAATTCTTCCTTTGTAGCAGACAGGGCAACTGTTTGAGCTTAAATTTCTGTCACTGTTCGAGAAAGCCTACCAGTCAGCACCTATTTACTATTCCTTACTTCCCTTACACTATGAAGAGGACTGTGTCTAACGTCTCTCATTTCTTGTGAGAAAGTATCGCATTTTGACCTTGCTCCAGAAGACTGGTTCCTTCCTTGTTGTCTGGCTCATATTCTCGTTTCATTACTTGTAGGTAGATCCACTATCTACCAGATTCTGTCTAGATTCAGAGCTGCTGCTCTGACTTTATGCATTTCTGTTTGAAGATTTTAATTTCCTCATTTTCAACTAATAAAATCCCATTGAAAGGAAACAGCTTCCCATAAAATATTTGCTCTGTTGCACTGTCTTCTGGTCTATCTGTACAACAACAATTCCTCATCATTTTTACAGAGAGGCTTGAAGGAGAATATTTAAAAAAAACAATAACCAGAATTTCACTGAAAGTAATTTAACAATGAAAGATTAGCTGTTTATAGGAAGCAAATTCAAGAGAACCAGCAAGTGTGGGAGGCAGAAAATATAGAAAAGGAAGGTATAGATCAGACCACATAAACAAAAAGTTTAACAGGAACACTTATGCAGTATAGGAAACAAGTTTGAAATGATGAAATGTGCCAGAACAGGCAGAGAGTTTTTAATGACATAGAAGTAGATTACTTTCCTGTGATTTTCCTTAAAAAATGTCAGTTTCTAAAGAAATTATGTTACCAAACACATCAATTTCTGGTAAAGATTTCATTATATCCTTCTTCCCCACTTACCTCATCCCAATTACAAGGTAACAGTCTTTACCCCATAAACTTGTAAGCTTACAAGACATGTTTAAACATACCCTGTACCACCTCAGAAGTCTGCCTGTCAAAGGCTCCCTTTTGCATATGACATCTGCTAGAAGCTTCAGGTATACTCTAAGACTGGTTTCATGGAAGTGAAGATGAAGGGGATTTACTCAAAAAAACTGGACACAAACCTTAGCACTATTTAGTGCTTTCTGGAGACACTGGGGCTTTGTTCAAAAGTTAAGCCTTACCTCTTTAAACTGTGTTGTCTTTTCCCTTTCTTATGAATATCTCTTCTGAAGTCCTTTCAGAACAGCAGAAACAGGAATGCATATTTCTTTATTGTATTTGCTTCAAAGAGTCCCGTTAAAACTTGAGTTACAATGTTGAGTCTACAACATAATGGCAACATGCCTTACAGTTAAGCTCTCACTCAACAGGTTCTCCCAACTGCCAAGGGCTGGGCTCACGAAAACCTTAACAAGAGATTGAAGCAGGTCTGTGCTGCAGCATTAAAGTGGAATGAAGGAGCTTAACACAAAGCCAAGGTAAAGCAAAGTAGATTAGAGACTGATAGATGAATGAAGCATTGAACCACTGCTTTTGTGTACCCTTGGGGCACTCTCATTATGTTTTGAATCTCTACTGATGAGCATTTTTTTGCTACTGTCTTTTCTGCTGTCTGTTAAGTAGGAGACCCTTTCAGATGAATCATTTCTATATGCAGTGTTAAGGCCAGGTTTAGATTCAGTGGATTTAAGCCAATTTTCACCAGTCCAGCCCAATAGCCATACTGACCTTTCAGGCAATTAATCCAAAATTTAGATGAAGCGTTGTCTTAAACTTGCCAATTCTCTCTATATGGAAGTTAAAATACAGTTTTCCTATTCATGTACTCAGCTTGAATTCCCTTAAGATGAAGTGCTGGATGTTTTGATTATTACAACATCCTTTCCTTTGGCCTCCAGACATGCAACTTGCTGTGCTCAGACGCTTTCAGAGCACTGCACATCATTCCTGTGCTTTTACCATGTGACATTTCCCTTTCACCCCGTTGTTGGCTCTCCCTTCTCTACCAAGTCTAACAGAAGTTGTTTGTCTTTAATTTTAAGGACTTTTCCAGATCTCCAGATTTCTTTCTCTTTCATTACCTAAATAAATGTTAACTCTATGCCCATCCAGTGAGGATTTTTTCATTACTACTTGCTTGCTTTCAGCCCAGGTCCTTCATGTTTCCTCTCATTTTCTATGAATGTCACCTAATTTCCAAACACAATGCTCTATGACATTAGAAAGATTTGGGAGGATCCAACATCTAAATCCTTCACCTGCCACATGACTTAAAGTACAGCCATAATGACACCATGATACAGTCATCTTTTACCTCATATCACATTCAATGATGTAGTATGTTAACAGCTTGTGATAGTCACAAATGCAGTATGATGGTCAATGGTCAATGGTCATGCTAGATAATTAAAATACTGCTTTTTCTTTCATGTTACTGACTTTACATTCTTCACCCAGTAGGGGAAATCAGCATTTTGATTCAATGCTACAGATTATTTTGGTGTGATACTGTGTTAAAGAGCATCTGAGAATAGACTTCCAGCACAAGTTTTATGTCCTGAGCAATATTTTTATCCAACATCTCCGAGTGGACTTGGAAAACAGAAAACAGAGGAGACTAGTGACTAAATGGATAGTACAGATGGCCCAGAATGATTCAGGTCAGGGATTGTCATATTAACTTTACCTATAGAACACTTAATATAGTGGAGTTGTAGTTTGTGAAGACAATGTAATATTATAAAAATTAAAATCATCATGCTGTGAAACCTTCATATATCACAAATAGTTTCTTTCCTAATATATTACTTTTCAAAGGCTTTCTTCCAGAGTTCTCCAGAAGCAGCAGAAATACTAACCTGTACTTTTTCAGGTGTAACTGCTTACTAAAGGTGGTGCACAAAGATTTATATAAAGTTATTGGGCCATGTAAGGCTAGCTTTCCTAATTTTTCTTGAAAAATCTCTCTTTTAAGAATTACTTTCATGTTATTGAATTCTGTCTACTTACAATTTAGATGTTCTGTCTGCACTGTTTATTTTCACGTCCATCACAGTCAATGATTAGGGGTACTCATCTTTAAACAGTGATTGTTCGGATTTCAAGATTCGTAGGAGACACACCTCTAAATGTGCCAATGCCTTTCTGATAACTTTTAAGCAATTAGCTTGAACAAGGTGCTCTAGGTGAATTCTAGTGAAAGAGTGTTTTTATGTATTTTGATCAATACACCTTATTCTTTTAATTTAGTCTGACATCATGGGCCAGAAATTAGGCTCACTTGTGAGGCTGTGTGATTCTTTTACCTAGGTATAAGATTCATAAAGTGAAATCTCAAATCCCCCGAAGTTAATATGAAACTATCCATTTACTTCAATGACACCAGAACTGATATCAACAGAAGTATTTTAGTTATAATATATCACACTTCATTTCTCCAAACAATTCTTAGACCAGAGCACAATTTTATAAAGGTAGTTTCATAAAAGGGCAGTTCAACAGTAAAACGGTCTCAAAAACCAGAGTTAAAGACAGTTGCATATGTTCCAAGTTCTGTTACCTGAGCAAGTCTGAGCTTCCCTATTTTTTATAATAAAGATATCAGGTGTAAACCTGCATTTTAATTTATACTGTGACTAGAAATATATAAAATACCATCACCACCCACAAAAAAGTACACATGGGCTTAATACTTTTACATACTTGTCCAAGTGTAAGATAAAATATATAAATGTCTTCAAGAAGTACAGAAAAGTTGTAATAGTACCTTGTTAGACTGCTTAAACTAAAGAACCATGCCAAATCTAACAACAAAACATAAACCTTAGATTATCCCACCAAGAAAGTACATTTATGGTAAATGTAATCGTAAGTCCTTGGAATATCAAGTTGATCCATATAGAACATGTGAAGATAAAATAATGCAATTTCTGCCGACTTGTAATTAACAACACTGATGTAGTCACCCTATACAGACTCTGGGTAATGTAAGAGGAGTTCTCTATGTAAACCATGACATTTTAGTACATTCATTCATTATCACACATAAGGATTTTGCTACAGTGATGCACATCAGCTAGCACTGGATTAGTAGCGCTCACTATACAGTTCATATACCTAGTATAGGTAACACAGGACCTTTCCAAACAATAATGTGCCAAAACAAATCTATCATTTAAATTATCTGAAAGGGAAATGTATAGTCAGTAGCACTTGGCCTTTCATATACTAAACCCTTGATATAATCCCAAACACAATAAAACTGTCAGGATATTTCTACTACCCACTTCTGATAGGATATACATTAATTAAAACAAGCAATGTGTAATAGGATGCAGAGCTTGCTCTAATGTGCTCATGTATTGAATTTCAGAGAAGATAATTCTTCCAGATTTCTGCTTTGCAGTCAAACATTGAGTTTCTAAATCCTAGATTGTAATGGGGGTATGTAAACTGCTAGCTTCTCTCTGCAGTTCAGAAAGACTGACTACACACCAAAGTCTGGTTCAGGTCTTCATTCCACTTTAGTTTTTCCCAAAACTTAAAGCATCAGTCATCCATTTCTCTCTGACTGGAGCTATGCCACTGAACCTTCTCTGGTCTCCATAAGCGAGTAACCCCTGTGAATCTCTTGATTAATAGTGTCAAACTCTCAATTCTAGAAGAAAAGATAACTTGAGTAATATAGCTACCCCTCCTCAGCTGAGTTCCTTTGATCTTTGAAGGAATTAAGGAAGACTTTATAAAATATTGGTTCTAGATAACATATAAAATACGTTTTCCATCATCTAAAGAGAAGGGAGAGGAAGTCTTTGGCTTAAGAAACTGAAATCTTCCCACCTCATCTCTTTCCTCTCTCCTTTGACAGAAACCAATGTCTAAGTCCTCTACACTGTTGTGAGTAATAACATTTCTTCTGTAGATGTAGATAATTTTTCCATATGATTATGCAAGCCAAGAGGGCTGAAGATTCAAGTGTTAGTTTCCTGAATACAGTTTATCCAATACTTATTGGATTAGAGGGAAAAAAATTAAAAAGTTGATTGTTTCCTTTTCTTCTGTTTTATGTCTCCTTCAGTGAAAGTTAAAGACCTCAATTTAATTTTGTAGTTCCTCTTCAGAATACTGACTCATTCACAGTGCTTAATATTTGCTAGTATTGCTTCAGTCGCTATTTGAATTTCACTGAACAAAACAGGCATCTAATGATAGAGCTTTCTTTTTTCATCTATAAGGCAACACAGAATATTCTTAAGGCTGGAACTGTTAATTCAACTGCTATTTAGATCCATAATTAAAGAGCTTCCATTTGTTCTCTTTGTTAAATGCATATTTTTTGAGAATAACGTTTCATCACACTATAAACATAATGGCCAAGAAGACAATTGTCTTAAATTTGGTGAAGTTTAACCACTACCAGAGGTGTCCCAAAGAACTGGATTCTATTAAATCCTGGAAAAAAAAAACCAAACAAACCTCAAAGGAGTTAATGATATAACACAGCAAATGGGCACTCCAGATTTTTTTTTTTCCAAAATAGATGTATCTGCAGACCTTAGAAGTTTAAAATTATATAGGCTATTCCCACAAGAAGAAAAAAAAGCCTTAAAAAAATGCTCTCTCCTGCAACTAGTTAATCTTTTTGTGTTTAAAAGTTGCAAGTATATTTTAGAAGAAAAACAGAAATTATTCTAGCTGACATTAAAGCAACCATGGAAGCATTTACTCTACACCTTAGCATCTCTTACTCTTGCCACCTAGGGCAGAGGAAAATTTACATGTTTTGATTTTTTTTTCTTCTTTCTTCAAAAAGTATCACTTTAACTGAGATTTGGGATAGCTGTTATCTTTTATGTTTCTTTTTTTTTGAGCTTGAGTATTTTTTCCTTTCTTGAACTTGAGCTTGTATGAAAAAGGCAACACTGGAGGTATATAAAGTGAGAAAAACATATTATGCTCTCTAATCTGTTTTCCCTACTATACCATGGCATCCTCCCTCTTTCTCTCCATCTTTGGTGTTACTACAAAGCTAGATCCAAAAAGAGCGTAGATTTGCTCTCAGAATGGAATCCAGATTGCAGTGCTAAGTGCCAAGGTTTTCTTTGCAACAACAAGAGAAAAGAAAACGATTATGATATGCTTCAGAACAGTAACCCAGCCGGTCCCCTGAGCAAACCTAGTTGATTGGGAGATCTAGGCAACAGGAAATATATTAGAAATAGAACCAGTATGATGTTTGAAATTTTACCTCTCTCTGGAGCTTAAGTGCATTACTCCCAACTTTTGTGGTTGCATATTTAGTAGTAAGCAAAATAAGCCACAAACCATTCTGTGATCCTAGGATTAACTGACGTATGACATTTCAGCTAAACTCTCTTCCCCACCACAACAGGGTAGCTACAACAATACGATCTATTTGGCAATGCTAGCTCCTGAATCATATGTGAGTATTGTTTGCAGGAGTGTTACTTGGCCTGGGCCAACAGTTCAGCTGTTCCTGGCAGCAATGTGGATGCGTAAGTTGTTCTGTGACAGTTCTTGGGCTCATGGCTTTGCCACATTTACTCTCATAGATGTAAATTGTAAGGGTATCTCCAGCTCCGCAATATAACAGAGGCATAAACACCATGTTTTGTCTCTCTAAATTCTCTAATTGTCATGCTACTTCTTAAGGGGAGGGAAATCCCACCATGTCTTGTATCTACATTTTTTGTACCTATTTTGGAATTTTGTGCTATCTAGTTCTCGTATCATACATATGTGATAAGCCATGTCAGCTGACGTTCTTTACTTTTCTGTGCTGACACTTTTGCAAATACTTGCTTATATCAGCCTCTTTTTCCCTAGCATGTACTGCAGCATTCTCATTTTCAGAGCCTGAAGTAGTTGATAATCTCCCCTCTCATCTGTCACAACTTTTTCTGGGACAGATTCAAATTAGTATCTTACATTTTTAGCTTTTTGGTCAATTTAGGAAATTGTTATGTCAGAGTTAGTTGCTCACTGTTGTCCTTCTGATTGTATTATTGCTCTGACACTGAAATCCAAAGAGGGAGATCAAATAAATATTAATTACTGTTATTATTACCATCCTCAAAGTAGGAATATGGAATATTTAGCATGTATGTGTAACATTTAAGTAGGGAAAAGGTGAGGATGTGCAGGATGATATCTGTGAGTACAGTAATCTCACATAAGACTGGAAAAGACCACAGATCACCTGCACCTGCTGACTTGTTCTCTGTCTAATCTTAAACTCAGAGACTGGGATGTTACATTGCAAGCATGTAAATTGAAGTTACAAAGTTCTTTCAGTATATGACATCTTGAGAATATACAAACATTCAATTCCACATAACCTTCTGAAATGTGATCATCAGGGAGCTCATAAGCAGAGATTCACAACAACAAACTGCAAAGCAGAGCTTTTAGCAACTGGCTCTTGTATCAGTATTTATAATCTTGACAACCCAAGTTCCAACACAACATATGGAGAAAATTTCACCAGTGACCGTTTGACATCAAATATCTGAGTAGTGAGATAAAATAAGTTAAAGAATATATGGTACAGTTATGAATAGTGTGGGCAAAGATATGAGGGTTTGCTTGTTCATTCTCTTCCCAAACAGGAATGAGGATACATCAAATGAGATGTAAAAGAAAGAAGATGAGGTAGTTCTTTAACAGTGGATGTCAATTCTATGGAATTCATTGCTAAAGAATGTTGCGTACACAAGAAGGCTACGTGGAATCAATCAAAGATCAGGCAAATACTTAGAAGCTAGGGGTTACGAAACAAAACCCACACCAGGCTTAGGAAATTTCTCAGACTGAAAAGAGCTAGAAGATGGAAAAATATGATATGGGAAGTATATTGTATTTTTGGCTGCTTGCTTCCTCTTCCCTAAGCATCTGTTTACAAACATCAACCCACTAGTGACGAAACCTGAGAATGATAGAATCATAGAATGGTAGGGGTTGGAAGGGACCTCTAGACATCGCCTAGTCCAACCAGCACTGGACACAATGTGGACAAGAAAGGACAAGAATGTGCAAAGTCTCTGTTTATGAGGATTCAGAGACATTCAGGGAAGGAAGGAGACCTCTCTGTAGGTGCTGGGCATGTACCACACTGCAGCAAGGAGGCCTTGCCTTTACCCAGAGTCCTTGAACCCTGTTGCATGTGACTACACACAGAGTTAGTGTGGGTGCCAGTGTCCAGGGAAGGGTTACTGAGACTAGTGGGGATTTGAGCAAGTTGAGGACTGCTGCTGTTGAGGGGAATCGTATCTTGCTGTTTGTAGGTTTAGAGGCTCCCAGAGCTATTCTGATTATGGCACAGGGGTGATTTTCTGCTTCTTTTTATGAGGCAGGTTACAGGGGCAAATTTGTACATGGTGAAATCTAGGGAAACTGCCATCAGCGTACCTCACTCAAGAGAGGCAGGGGGTGGAATCCTTCTCCTCTAATTGGACACTCTTTCTATCATCCAATTTCATTAATTTTCATGCCAATTTTATAAATTGTTTGTATAAGGATTAGACCTGCTGCAATAACAATCCAGAAGGAAGTTGTAAGCTTAATCTGCAGGCAGACAAACTATGTTCAATTTGTGTACACAGTTCACTACTGTTTATATCAGAGAAAGTGATGTTACAGCCTCCAGCAAATAACTCCAGCAAAGTCTATACCGAGCACTTCAAAGAAGAAATCAGAAGAGGACCTCAGAAGAGGGATGACTCCAATACACTCAGCTGAGTGAACAATTGTTTATATTAAAAGAACAATAGCTTAGTCATCCTTCTAAAACTTTTTGCTGATGCAGGAAATACAGGTAAGAATAAGATTCCAATAAATTTCCTGTGCCAAGCCTGAATCAGCGCTTCTAGTTGATGAAACCAGGGAGGAGACTGAGGTCTGCAAGGCTGAATATAGAGTACCTCTAAACCCTTGCTTAAAATCCTGCTCCTGGCCTCTCAGACTTCCAATACACACTGCTGGAAATGTGAAAAGTAGAGATGAATCCTTCATTTGAACCAGTGCAGCTGTTCTTATGCTTTTGATAGAGATTGCCATAGATACAGAAATACAGGATCCCCATTCCCGGTCATTTCTCCAAGGTTAGAGACATATTTGCACTTTGCCCCCTTCTGTGTGACACCTACTTTTATATGAGGTAGGCAAAGAATGACCTACTTAGGGCATCCAAAGCACTATTTGCCTGCAAATATCAAGTTCCTCAGTGATGTCAGCAATAAAACAATTTCAGGCAGAAGTTTCAGTCCCTGAGAATTTTTAATCTATTAAATTGAATTGCTGAAGATCTTCTGGCATCTTCAGGAGAAGGTGGTAACTGCATAAGAGTTTGATGATTGCTGATTTTGGCCCAGTGGTTTCCATCATAGCAAATGAGAGCATTCAGGGCCGTGCCTGACCTTCATAATGACCTGTTCCTCTGTACTGCAGGAAATCCCTTGACAAGCTGTTCCAGCAAGAGACTGGGAATGACAACAGCAGCCAAAAGGGAGGAGAGCTATAGAAAGGTGAGGCAGGGAGCACACTGCAACAGCCCTGAAGGGTTACTGAACATGAAGTGTGCTTTATGTCACTGTGTCAAAATTATCTCCCCATGGGATGGCTGTCTCCTGGCGTACAGACATTATTGCTACAGAGTGGACAGCCTACTCTAAATCCTCAAGTGGGGGAGGTTAAATAGAATAGATCATATAGTAAAACTGAGTTTAAGATAGAATAGATCATATTGTAAGACTTCCTGTCCCAAGGGCAACTTAACACATGTCTGGAAAATAAAAACTTTAAAATTATTTATTCTTAAAGGTTTGTCCTCATCTGTCCAGCGTATTGTAGCTATACATTTCCCTTGAGCAACAGCTTCCTTGATTTTGCTGTGAACTGTGTTTGTACATATTTTTTTTTTAACATAGCAAGTTTCGTAACAATGAAGACACATTCTCATCAGACTATTGCTCTGGTATGACCAAACGGTTTCTGTTAAGTTCACTCTTTGGAGTTGCCTCAACAGAGAATAAGCACAGAAAAAAACAACCTCAATCTCTGATTTCATACCAGCTCTAATATATACATACTGATACTGTACCAACTTGGAAATCCATCAGAATTTTCCAGTCTTTTGTAAGAGTAGTGTAACTCAGAAAACAATGAATGTATCTCAGTGTAGATATTTAGCCTTTTTGGCTCATGTCTCCCTGTATTTTATAGTTCAACTGTAGAAGAATATTCTTATCATAGATTCATAGAATCATTTCAGCTGGAAGAAGCCTTTAAGATCATCGAGTCCAGCCTTTGTCGCAGCCCTGTCAACCACTAGAACATTTCCTGAAGTGCAACATCTAGAACAAAATGAAACTGCTGTTGCACTCATTGGCATGAGCAGGGTTCATTTATACTGTTAAAGATTTAGCATTTTACAAGTAATTGTGTTTTACACATTGAGATTTTATTTTTGTCATCCTCTATTTAGATATTTATAAATATTAATAAGATCCCCCCTCAGTCTCCTCTTTTCTAGACTAAACACCCCCAGTTCCCATAGCCTTTCCTCATAAGATATTCCAGTCCCCTGATCAACTTGATGGCCCTGCGCTGGACTCTCTCCAGAAGTTCTTATGCTTATGCCTTTTTATACCTGTTTATACTTATACCTGCTTATAACTTATACTTGTTCTGTTATACCAGAAGTTCTGCTTATACCTGTTTAAAAGTTATAAACACACTTATGGCAGTGAAAAAGATTGGTGTTTTTGTGGGTTATAAAACACAAGCAAATGGAAGCAAAATAATTGCAGACTATGGCAAAAGCATCTAAAGGAATATCAATTAAGAACTTAGAGACCTATTGTGCACTAGAAAAGCTGCAAAAGGAAAAGTCACATTTTTAGAGTTCATATAAGTCCAAGTTCTCTATTGGTGGAAAAATGTACATGACATTTTGCGAGCTCTGTGGAACTCTAGAGTATATGCCAGCAAATAACTTTTGTTAGTGTATCTGCAAAAGTCATCAGAAGTAGAACAACATCAAGTAGCTTGGAGCAAATTTCCTGTCCCTGCAACACTTGCTAAGCAGCAGGGCTACTGGTGCACACTGACGTGGCTGCTCCAGAGCCACAGCATTCTTCTCCCGGCAGCAGCCAAATAGCAGCAGGTTTTGTGTATGTGCATACAACGTGAAGGCTGAGGAAAAAGGCATTCCCTGCTTTATTTAACTCCAGGCTCATAGTCATGAAGGGCTTGTTATGACTCTGCAAAAAACAATTACATGTGGCTTTAGAGTTTAGATTAATCTATCATGTCTGTGAATTTTATAACAGTGTGGATTGTGGCTTGCCATCATAGCCAATTTTGGACTGATTTAGGTCCTCAACATTATAAAGCAAAAAGTCTTACTGTGCTCCTGTTGTTCATGGCGTATATTGTAATATCAGTCTGCTATGAGGTAGTATCCTTATTAATCTAGATTTATTTGTCCCTGTTGAATTAACTTTCTCTAAGCTAACTTTATACTAGTTTAGAAGTTTGTCCACTGATTTTGCTGAAGAAGGATATAAAGCAGACATGAACCAATGGAGTTACAAGAAGTCCTTTAGATTGCCATTTAAATAATGTGTTATCAGGAAAAAAAAAAATGTTCAAATTATCGCTTTCTTACTCCTTCATACAGAGCACCCCTCTGATGTTTAAATATACTTTCTTTTTATTCATCTGTGAGTAAGGACAGTCTCCATCCAGACTTTTAATTAATATTCATTCTTACAGTGTTCCCACATCAACAGCTTTTTATCGGAATTTTATAGTACTCATGTCCCACTTTCTGTTCAGTAATCCATTTATTCTTTAAGATTATCTTTTGATTTAGAGTGACTGTGCCCGGTTTATGACTTGTTTACAAGGATCTCCTTAGTTACACATATGTTGATGCAAGCTTTTGGATGAACTTTTAGGGTAATCCTCTTGAGGCTGGAATTCACCACACCTTTTTGCTGAGTGGTGTCCTTTGCAGTCGCTGCCAACTCTTCACATGTATTAAACTTGTCATGGATCATGCTACACAAGCTAAGAAGTATGTCCCAGAAATTATTTCTACACCAATACCTACTACTCTTGTGTAAAAATGACAATTGTTCTTTGCTGTTGAAAGAAGCAGTATAGCTGAAACAGCACTCACCACTAAATTATTAAAAGTAATCTAATGATGACTTTAGAGCAGGTAGAGATTTTATATTGTACTGTTTTGTGATAAAATGGAAGAGGGTATTATAAGTCACTCATAAGCTGGAGACACACAGTTTTCTCTGCAGATAAGGAAGAATCTTGTTTTACTTCAGCTGCACCCACGGAACAAATGTTTTGTTGAATCAAAAATTGTCCCTACTCTGAGCATTTTTGTTGGGAGGAGGTGAAAAATAGGATGTCAACATCTTATCACTGAAAGGCTGAAGCACTCACAGCTACACAGTGGCGCAAGATCTGATTTCTGAGAGCACAGTTGCCTCCAGAGAAATGCACTGGGCTGACCTTGAATTCGGCTTTGGTTTGGTTGTGCACCCAATTACCTAATGTTACTGAAAAGTTTGGAGAGATCCTTCCTGATCTCCAAACACCTCTCCAAGAGTACAAAAAGCTGTGTCATGTCTTAGTTGACCTGTGGAGTCTCTGATTGTGCAAGGTGCCTATTTGCAAAAAACTGAACAGCGCCTCTGAACTTTACAAACAACATGGCATGAATCACATTAGCATCTAGGGTCAGAAATAAATGAAAACATTGCATCTAGTGCATAATAAACTCAGACTTTCAATAGCCCCTTGACTCAAGAACAGACACTATCCTGCAAATAATAAAGTGACCTGTCATCGTCAACAGCTCTTCCATATTTCCCTTACCTATACAGATGTAAAACAGAGGATCCTAAAGTTGAATATTGAAAGCTGTACTGGCAAAGCTCTTAGAATTTGATAGATCTTTTGTTTTTAAAACCTGTTTGTAAAATCCAAGTGTTCTTTAAAAAGTTTATTTTCCCCTCAAGGAGCCTAAGCAATTGGTGCCAACAGGCCAGCTGTCAAATCCCAGTATCGTATGTGTGTCTAGAGAGGAGCTGGATTAATGGAAAATTTCATAACAATTTCAGTGTTGAGATTCCCAAATGGTTTGTGTTAATAGTAAAGGGGTGGGGAGAAATCATATGAACTGATGGATAATTGGAGTTTGTTTCTAAAATCATAACTAAAATCTTATCTGGACTAGTTCTGAGACATGTCGAATGTCTATGACTTTGTGCTAAAGGAGATAATTAACTCCAGAACAGGTAATGAAATTACTATTGACATTATCAATCTTTAAAAATATAAAAAATAACAATAAACCTATTAAAAAAAACAGAGGAATACATATCATCCATTTATATGAATCTCATTCACCCCATTTTGAATGTTAATGAGTCACTGGAGAATAGGGAATTTAAATGAGGTGGATTAAAAGGACAAACTATCTAGAACATCTGTTAATTTACCAGTCTTAAAATAAACTAATGATAACAGCAGCATGTGCAGTCAAATCTGCCAAGAGTCAGATATTTATTAAGTGTAGTTGAAGATTTTGGATAATTCCTTTACAAGAAATGGATATTTTCCAAAAAGACATTTGATTGAAGGATTAGACAACCTCCTTTATTAGTCTAATATTCCAGTCTTTCACTCACTATGATCTTATAATTAAGATGACAGTAATAGGATGATTAGTTGTCTAGTTACAATTGTTCATCCATTTCTCTAAGGTAGAACTTTTTTTATCACCAAGTCTAACATATAAACTCATCTTCAGTAAGCCAGAGTACAAAGACTTTGCTGCACTATATTGTCTTCAGCCATTGACATCCTGTGATGTTCAGTCAGAGGCTTCTAAAAGACTGTCTCTGCCTCTGGAAAGGAATAACCACAGGCAGCAAAACAGGTTGGGGAGCAGCTGGAAAGCAGCTTTACAGAAAAGGACCTCAGGATCCTGGTGGACACGAAGTGAATGACATACCAGCACTATATCCTTGTGGGAAAGACTGATGTCCTGGGCTGCATTAGGCAAAGTATCACCAGAAGATTGAGGGAGATGATCCTTCACCTCTCCTCACTGTTGACAAGACCCATCTAGGGTGCTGAATTCCATCCTGTGCTCACCACTACAAGATAGATATGGACTTACGGGAGCCACTAAGGCAAAAGGCTGTGAAGAGGATTAAGGTACTGGAGGCTGAGAGAGCTGGGAATGTTCAGCCTAGGGAAGACTCAGGGGGATCTTATCAGTGTGTATAAATATCTGTCGGGGAAAGGAGGTTAAAAAGAGGGAGCCAGACTCTTCCCCGTGGTTTCTAGCAAATAGACAAGAAGCCATGAGCACAAACTGAAATACAGGAAATTCCATTTAAACATAAGAAAAAAAACCTTGTTCTTTGAGAAAGATTGAACACTGGAACAAAATGCTCAGAGAAACTGTAATGTCTCCATCCTTGAGGTATTGAAATCCTGACTAGACAGAGGCCTGAGTTTGAAGAGGGGATTGAACAAGATTATCTCTAGAAATGCCTTCCAACTTCAACTGATTCTGTGCATCTGATTCTTTTAGTTTCCCTAACAACAGATACATGTGATACTTTAGAGGCTGGAAGGGAAAAACATTCTTCCCTGTGCTTCCATCTGACAGCAATATGTTTTTTTTCCAGTGATAAATGTGATTCATCACTTTACACAGGAATGCCAGATTTTTCAGTATGGGTGCCTGCAGACACAGTTAGGTAGCTAAGTAGCCAGCTACATTTAAAAAAATGTTGAGTTTTTCTCCCTGAAGTGCAAAGTAAATTAAACCAATATTGGTTTTGCACCTGGAAATCCCAGGTGTACCAGGTTGTTCCTTCACTTTTTAACTCAAGTGCATTTTTACATAAATTGCTTCTCTGGTCCTGTTTCACTGTTAACCTTAGACTTATGCAATCATTTGCATCACTGAAGTGAAACATTTTTTCTACTTTGTTCAGGCAAAAGGAAAAGGCATCTTTGAAGTTAGAAGAAGAAAAAAAAAGGGCTCTGGAGAAAGAATTGGCACTCTGAAGTGGAATTTGGACTCTGAAAAACATGGTTCCTTAACTAGGGCTCGGTGACAAAATCTGTACTGGCTCTTTTTTTCAAGGTATCTTCATTATATTGTTTTAAATTTAAAATGCATTCTTCTATTTGTTTGTTTTGGCAGTACTGAGTAGAGCTGATCATTATTTTTTTTTTTTTTAAATGGAAGTTCCTGAAAAAATGTTTTCTGAGAGGAGCCATTGATGTTAGGATCCTAGTCAATTTCTGACCATGGCTTTCTTTTAAAATATGACTACCAGAAAGGTATCAATCAGTGTTTATGCCATACCTTGATGATTAGAGCACTGTCTGCAGAACCTGAAGAGCTGGATTTCATTTTGTGTTCAGCCTGAAAGGGTCCAACAGTCAGAAATTCTCCATCCTAGGGAAATGCCTTACCTCTGAGGCTGAAATGGGAACAGATACACTAATACAATGCTATTGAACAAAGGAATGAAAGATTTATGAGATTAGCAAGCAAAGCACTAAAAGTTTAGTCTTTCAGTTGAAAATGAAGAATTCTATTTTGTTTCCTGCCTTCATGCCTGTTCAAGAATTTTACCTTAAGTGGTCTTTAAGTTGAATGCAGAAATCAGAGCCCAAAGCATCATGATGTCTTCCATTCATCAGGAATGGATCCTTCTTTTAAAGCACTTCTGAGGATAAGGTCAAGATGCCTGCACAAGGGTTAGTTTCCTTCCCAGAAGGTAAAAAACCTGGGTCTCAGTTCTGTTTTATCATTAGGGATTCAAAACCCCTTTCCAGAAGACTGCCTTATACATAAAGACAGATCAGCACTCTGGAAGGGGTTAATTGCTGTTTTCCAGTGTGCAATCCACAGGCCAAAGACAAGTACAAGACAAATGGAAATTGCTTTGTGCCACAGCAGTTTGGGGCATGGTAAGGACCTAGTTTCTAAACACTTCTTTGTAATTCATTCTTCTTCTTTTTTTCTTTTTTTTTGTTCCGATGACTGTTTAATGTAAACTGCATAAACAGCTAACAGAGCAGGAAATTGAACTCAGATGTAAGTTGCAATCCTCTGAGGTGAAAGAAAGTGTGAAACCATGAGGCCATCCCTTTTGCTGGAGAGTTGTCTGATCACTCAGCGGTTAGGAAAATGCTGGCATAACATTGGTATGTCACAGTTGAAAATACATGGGCCTGAGTTTTAATTTTTTTCCCCCATTTAACATTTTAATGGAGCTTGGGTTTCAAGTGAATACAATCATCTGCATCCTAGCTCTGACAAAGACCACAGACTGGATAGTGAGAGAACACTCAGGTCCACGTTTGTGATAGATATTTTTGATAGACTGCTCCTGGGTATCTTTCCTTTTATTGTGTGGGTACTGGACCACTCAAATGAGATACCTCATTCTCCCATGTGCTGTGTACACAAACTTAATACCCTATTCAAAGCACCATGACCTAGTTACTGGTGGCAAACATCTAGCAGTCAGTCAATGCAATGCCTAACTTGGAAGTGTATCATCCCTTCACCAACCTGTTCTCCCGAATCTGTTTTCTCGCCTAGAGGATGACTCTAATCATACTTATCTGCATATTTTTAATACATTTGTACAATTCTTTGAAGATTTGTAAATACTGACTTACAACAAAACCATTTTTAATCCCAGTGCAGGTTCTCATTAAAATGAATAACATATGTTTGTATAATTCATTTTGCATTAAATAATAGAGCTCCAGCAAAAGCTACAGCTGTAATACATCTTAAAAGGTAAAGATCAACAAAAAGGAATTTTATGTGCTGTACCATTAGCAGATCAATGGTTCTTTCTCCAGGTTGAGGCAGGCATCTCAAGAGAGCAAAAATATTTCTAGAATGACAGTAAATTAGTTCAACAGTAAACATGCAGTAACAAATTCCTGGATTAGAAGGACATGGCTGTTCTGCTGCAGAAATCGGCCAAGGTAGTTGGAGAAACTATTTGGATGCATATAAAAAACATCCCAAATGACACTGGAATCCAATAAATGCAGGCATGGGATTTTATACTTTTTTCATTGGTCTGTGTATGTGAAGTAGAAAGGATTTGAAAGGAAATAGATGTGCAACAGAAGTAAGGGCAAGAAAGCATGACTTTACATCCTCATGGTTACCAGATGGTTATCTCTTCATCTAGCTAAGAACAGTCCATCTAAGACATATTGATGTCTCACACATAATGAATAAACCAAGCACAACTTAAGAGAGATAAACTAAAAACCCTGTCAGAACTTCAGCTGGTTTAAATCAGTATAGATCCACTGATGTCAAGAGGCTTTTGCCAACGTACACAAGCTAAGAATTTGGTATTGTATGTTAGCATTTCATCCAAGCTCAGCTTGGACTCATTGCACCTCAGGAGTGAGATGGAGAATGTGTTTCTAAAAAGCTATTCTATTCGCTTTATCCCAGATCATCTTCATGTCAAAGTAGCTCCTTGCCTAATTTAAGAACAGTGCCTGGCTGGGATACCTTCACTGGCTGTAGCAGTGCGGCAGCTTTCAAGTCAGTAGCACAGAGGAAGCCTCATGGGAAACAAATACTGTGAGGAGGTGTCAAAAGTGAAAGAAAGAACTCAGTTACAGAAGGAAAGGAGAATTCTACTGTGCACTTTGCCACAAACATTCTTGTAAATAGTAGACAAATACTATTAGCTTTAAACTATTACCCTAATATTTTTCCAAGTCATCAACCAACTTTTGTCTCTTGGTGTTTGACTTTCCATCTGAGTTTCTTCAGAATTTTAAAGTCAGGCACTCATTCATTGATTCATTCATTCGTTCATTGATTCATTCATTCTCCTAGTCTATTGCCTCTGTAAGGACACCAGAACAGCTCTACAATTTTTTGCAATGGAAATTTTTTTTCTGGAACTCTAAGCTCCATCATATTTTCTTTTTCATTGCTGGGAAAACTCTAAACAAACGCAAACACAGATTTCTAAGCATTTCCTTCCTCAAAGGTGGCTGATGTCTGGATTCACAGAATGTTTTTAATCAGGGATCATGGTCTTCCAATATGAAACCTAACCATATGATTCTTGATTTTTTTTTTACCATATTACAAGGAACTTTTGTGATCACAGAACAGTTCTATTTATCACATAAACTTCTCCTTCTAGACATCTCTGTTTCTACAAAATTTTCTTCATCTCATTTTTCCATTCATTTTCTTTTTCTCTTTCAGTTGCCAGTGTTAGTGTGGTTTGTTTGGGTCACTATTCTTCTCTGTCACCTCTGCTTTTTCTTCCTACAGCAAATGAGGTAAAACAAATAGGCCACAAATTAATGCAGAAAAGTAAAGTGTCTGTTTTTTAAAACACAAATACTTATTTTGTAAGCTGCATGGCTAACAAACAAGGGATTTCAACCTAGACTCTTTCAAAGTCATTGCACTCTTT
This sequence comes from Colius striatus, assembly GCF_028858725.1. Lineage (NCBI taxonomy): Eukaryota > Metazoa > Chordata > Aves > Coliiformes > Coliidae > Colius > Colius striatus. Next base: position 198,729,231 of record NC_084759.1, on the reverse strand, counting down.
CCAGTGGGAAACTGTTAAAGAAAATAAAAAATCAATTATCTCCTTCCCTCAGGAGAATTCTAAAAGCAAATAACTGATTACTTGTATATTTCTTTATCAGAAACCAGTCTGGGTATGTTATTTTTTCTTGACTATATTTCAAAAAGTTTAATGAAATGCAACACTTAGGAGAGACTGTTCAATTATCCACATATACAAATTGAAAGCAAAATTTATTATTCCTATGATAATTGTGGTTATTTTGTTAAAAAATTACATCAACTTGTTATCTTTATGTTAAATTCTGCCATTTTGTTATCACAAATAGTTATCTATGTAATGGTTTTAAGTGACTAAAAACTACTCATTGTCTATTATCTGGAGATATTTGAAATTAAGAATGATATCTTCAATACATAGATGGAAACAATGCTGAGAGATGGAAAATGACAGTAAGATTTATACCAAGCAGTACTGCAGTTGACCGCTTTCTCTTATGTTTACTGGCAGCAGTGCAATATCCAGATATAACAAGCAGAGTTTGAATTAAAATTGGTGGGAGCTATTTCAGTGTAGACAACTGTGAGGGCACATATTAACCCAATGTGTTTGACACATGTGCAGCCTTGCATCAGCCATAGCAGAACATTCTCACATGATCTCTCACTAGATTGTCTTCAAGTTCTCAGAGAAGGGTTAACTATTCAGTCCATGTGATTTTTTCTTGTCTGAAAATCTGGTCCTCAGACTGCTGCAAGTATCACTCTTTCCTTCAAAACTGCTCCCATGTTTTTTAGTGGTTCTGGTACTCCTGGAAAAAAAAAAAAAAAAACGAGACAAAAGATGAAAATTAAACTAAACAACTTCAGACTTAGAAGTTAAATTTGGATTTTGACATTATTAACATGACTCAAGGAAAAGCCAGGACGAGAATTCAGGTTTCTACAGAAGATTTGACTTGTGTAAAACTTGTCCCTGTTTCCTATACACTCGTGCTAAAGGGTGGGTGTCAGGAGGTTGGGACTTCCCTTTTTTTCTATAATAGTTAGCAACGAGACAAGGGGTAATGGGATGAAGCTGGAGCACAAAAAGTTCCACTTAAACATAAGAAAAAACTATTTCACTGTGAGGGTGGGGGAGCCCTGGCACAGGTTACCCAGAGGGGTTGTGGAGTCTCCTTCCTTGGAGGTCTTCAAGACCCTCTTGGACATATTCCTATGTGATCTAATGTAGGTGAACCTGCTTCTGCAGGGGAGTTGGACTAGATGATGTCTAGAGGTCCCTTCCAACTCTATGCGTCTATGATTCTATGCTTGAAAATTATCAAGATCACACTTCTTTCTTCATGAGGAATTTCAATAGAGGGAGAAAAATGTCTTTTACATACACATGGTACTTTGCCTATAGTATTCTGATATGTCATATATTAAATCTTGGTTTATATTGTGCATGCCTTCTTCAAGTCAATGGAGTTTACACTGAATAATTCTTAATAGAATATGGCCATGAATTTTCCCCTATAATTGTTTTCTGAAAACATACCTTTACAGAAGAAGAGACGCTGAGGATACAGAATCTAAAAATGCTTGCACATCCACTTTTTTACCAATGACTATGCATTACATATTGTAATGTACTCAAACTATTTTATCGTTTTGTTCTGAGATGATATGCAATGAGAGTTTGCAAGGGGAGAGGAGGTAAAAAGAAATACATGCCAAACATATGCAGAAATAAAAATATTTCCAGACTGAAGTTTCCTTATTTTATTAGGATCAGTCCTAGAAAAATATGTATTTTGGCTAGCAGGTTTTGCTTCAACCTATGTTGAGGGCAACCAAGCACAATCAGAAGCAGCTAAGTACAAGCTGCTATAATGCTACTGTTTACACCAGTTTACACCTCTGTTGAATCTGAGTTGTGCTAACTATATTAATTACTGTGTAATTAATGAAAGTAAAAATTAATTGATAAAGTCACCAATCTTACCAATAAGTTAAGACAGAGGAAGAAATGTAAAAAAAAGGTGTAACACTAGGTTGAAAGACTTAAATTAGGGACAGTTTTCTGCTTTTAACAACTTGAAACAAGATGTATTTCTCACTTCTTTGAAACAGTGGATATTTCACTTTGTGTCATACACTCTTGGTATGAACAAGCCATGTTAAGTACTTAATTATGTAATGTATATAACAGCACACAAGTGTGAACCACTAATGATAAAAATGTTATTTTTTTTACTTGATTCAATGAATGTGTATATTTATGTATGCATTTAGAAGAGAAAACTATTGAACATGTATTACTCAGAAAACTGTATTCTGTCATTTGTTCCTGAACAGATAGACTGTTGCATACAACCTATCTCATACTTTAACCATGTCAACTTCTTCTCTCAGGAGTGTACATTCAGTGAAGGGGAAAATTGAATTTTCTTTGCAATTGATTGCATACTTAGTACTTTTCTGAAAAATACACTGTCAGGGAGAAACACAAACAATTGGGGGAAATTAATGTCTTGTTTTGCATACCTAAGGACATATTCTATTGTCAGTCATCCAGGTGTGTTTTATTGTGAAGTGCTGAACAAGAGCTACTGTGCAGGTCCATAAATGTCACAAATCATATCAGAGATCAAACATGGTCCCTAACTGTTAAGCTTTGTTTTCACTAACACCCCATAGTCCACTCTTTCTGTCTGGCTATTTTGAGTTTTAGTGGTGATATATTTTCCCAAAAGTCCAGATGGAATTTATTATGATTGGGACTATTATAGCATTATGAAAATATGACCCTTTTTTTTTTTTAAGATTGTACTGCTTTCTTAACTCTTTCACCAGGAATTAAGTATTTCTTATGGCTATACAGTTAAAATTAATGCCTCAAAGAAAAAGGAAAAAAAAAAATAAGGATACATTCATATACCTGAGGTTTGCAGAAACCTGAGACCTAATTTTGACTTTGAGTGCAGTGCCTTTGTATCTTTGATAAAGCTGTTTGGTAGCTTGGTTTTTAGGTTACAATGGTTAAAACTTTACCATCTGACACTGAAGTGTTATATTTGCTGATTTGACAGCATGAAAATGGGAACACAAATTTTCTTGAGGTGTCCACCTGGAAGCTGTTGGAGACACAGAAATATCATGTAAGTGATTTATAAAATTGGCCCAAATCCAAAGACTCTTTCTCCTCATTTAGGAGTTTCCTGGCAAGGGTTAAATAGAGAATTTATGACATGCAAATGTAAATTCAGTGTGATAGTGCTAGAGCTATCAACTTTCCCTGAACAAGAATTGGGATGAATTATTGAAGTGATAAATGATTTCTTTGTGTTGTCCATAATCTCAAATCCAACAGCAAAGTATTCAAAGAGTTAGCACTCCAAACAGAAAAGAAATCTCAGCTGTTCCAGAAAATGAAATTATATCATACTTGCAGTTGTTCAGAAGACCTAGAACATGAAGATATTTCATGTAGGTGAAGGAGATTCAGTCAGATCCTTAACTGCTGTGAATCAGTGCTATTGCATAGGTTTGATTTGATTAGCCAATTAATATGTTGTGTTATATTCAAATGAGTGATTATCAGAAGTGATTAAGGAATAGGGAGATTTACCATTAAGAAGTAAATTTGATGTAGAGGTCTATATATGAGGAAGTCACCTTTGGAGTTGCTCTCTTACAATAAAGTAAGTAACAGTTTTACAGCACCTACCTTCTTCCTTGATTACCCAAAGTGTCTGTGCACCTAACTCAGATCCTGCTGATCTTTTAGATCACTGTAACAAAATTAAATAAGTTCTCTCCCAAAACCTTTAAATCTGTAAGGGACCTGTGAAATAGACTGGTAGTCCAAAATCAATGTCTATGAAAAGGTGCCAAAACTAGAATAAAATCCATCCTGCAAGTCAAAAGAAATGGAGAAAACTAGTTACAGCCTTCCCAAAACATACATAGCACAAAAATTGTGTCATTGCAACTTAGGAAAATTTTGGGAATTGGAAATCAATCTTTTACATTATTGTTTGAGGTGAAAGGTGTATTTTTACTTTAATTTAAAATGTTTTCCATGTTTAAGTTATTTTTAAAGTCTTTTTTCCCTAAATTTTCTTCCACTTCCAAGTAAAATATTTAATGTAGGAGTGATTTTATTTCATTAAGATAACCTTGTAAATAAGTATTCTGATGTTTTAAAAATTTGGCTGTATTTCCTCCCACTCCCATGTTCTTTTCCACTTTCTCCCTTCTCTTTTTCCTTTTTTCTTATTGATGCTAATGTGAAGAAAATAAGAGAGTTTTTTTAACAAATATGTATGTTTGAACTAAGCAGAATCTTCACATTTGGGGTGATTTTACTATCTGATTTTAAAAAAAAACAAACCAAAAATAACAAACAGGTTAAACTATAACCATAGAATCATAGAATCATAGAATCATAGACTCGTAGAATGGTAGGGGTTGGAAGGGACCTTTAGAGATCATGTCGTCTAACCCCCCTGCAGAAGCAGGGTCACCTAGATCAGGTCGCATAGGAACATGTCCAGCCGGGTCTGGAAGACCTCCAAGGAAGGAGACTCCACAACCCCTCTGGGCAGCCTGTGCCAGGGCTCCCTCAACTCACAGTGAAATAGTTTTTTCTTATGTTTAAGTGGAATTTTTTGTGTTCCAGCTTCATGGCATTACCCTTTGTCCTGTTGCTAGCTATTTTTTCTTATATTTAAGTGGAACTTTTTGTGTTCCAGCTTCATCCCATTACCCCTTGTCTTGTTACTAGCTACTATAGAAGAAAGGGATGTCCCAACCTCCTGACACCCACCATTTAGATATTTATAAATGTTAATAAAATCACCCCTCAATCTCCTCTTCTCCAGACTAAACAGCCCCAGTTCCCACAGCCTTTCCTCACATGAAAGATGTTCCAGTCCCCTGATCATCTTGGTGGCCCTGTGCTGGACTCTCTCCAGAACTTCCCTGTCCCTCTTGAGCTGAGGAGCCCAGAATTGGACACAGGACTCCAGATGAGACCTCACCAGGGCACAGTTGAGAGGGACAAGAACCTCCCTTGACCAGCTGGCTACATTTCTCTTGATGCATCCCAGGATGCCATTGGCCTTCTTGCACATGAGGGCACATTGCTGGCTCATGGTTAGTTTGTTGTCAATCAGGACTCCTAGATCTATCTCTGCAGAGCTGCTCTTCAGCAGTTCGATCCCCAGCCTGTATTAGTGCATGAGATTGTTCCTTCCCAGATGCAGGACTCTGCACTTGTCCTTGTTGAACCTCATGAGGTTCCTCTCTACCCAATTCTCAAGCCGGTCGAGATCCCACTGAATGGCAGCACAGCCTTCTGGGGAATCAGCCAGTCCTCCCAGTTTGGTGTCATCAGCCAACTTGCTGAGAGTACACTCTGTCCCCTCATCCAGGTCGTTGATGAAGATGCTGAACAAGACTGGTCCCAGAGCTGATTCCTGTGGAACTCCACTGGCAACAGGAGAGTAGTAAAGAAAAATCAAAGGAATTACTACTACATACACAGAGAATATAAACTCAATACTATTGCTATTCAACATTTTACTGTGTTTTTTATAGGAAATGAAGAATTTTTGCAAAAAAACTCTGTTTTGCCTAAGAAGTCTGGCTTGGTTAGAGGAAGGGACCCAGCCTTGGGACCCGTGTCCCTCAGCACAGGTTAATGGCTGCTGCCATGACCTGAGCTAGATAATTTAGAGATTGTTTTGAGGTCTCCATTGCTGTCCATTATGCAGGCCTGTTTTAAAACAGATTTATGCCTGTGTGCATAGAATGTATCGTTCCAAATTAGATGACTTGGGCCTTTTTTTTTCACTCTAAGTCACTTGGAACAACTTGCCAGTTAAAGGAGTGTTTGTAATTGCTTTCAAGTACATTTCCTGTTAGCATCCTGCTCCTTCTGGAAAAAATATATTTTGTCTGTTTTTGTCAGTATCATTAAAAACCTGATAACCAGATTACTTGACAAACTGGAAAGTTTCCAAGACAGCCGTTTCAAGTTTCTTGGTAGATAGTCTATACGTTGTATATGTTTGTGAATTATACATTATTTACTTTATAAACTCTTCTGATCTTCCATAAATCTCTGTTCATAGAGTAAATTTTAATGCACTGCATCCCACTTCTTAGGGGCTGCCCTATTCATCTCTGCAATACCACACATGTCGCCACATGAGAAAGGGTTAGTGAGAAACGTCTTTGAAGTGTAGCCATTGGGCATTGGATGGACCTGCTTTTCAAAGTGGGAAATACAAATCATTGCTGCTTATTTTCTCTGTGAAAGAAATGCAATGCTCTGTTTAGAGCCTATCCTGACATGAACACATGTATATGAACCCTTTTTCAAGGAAAAAAAAAAGGGGGAAATCCTACCCTTGTGCATGATTTGAGGTCTAGGGGAGTGGAGTTTTTTGTATTGTTTGAGTTTTTTGATTCTACTACTTGGCTGTAAAAAGAAATGGTACTGTACTTTTGCCACCCTTCATGGTCATTTGAAGCACATTGGTAGTTGCAGACAAATCAAGGTATCTTTACCTGCCTTAAGCCTGAACAGAACAGGCAGATTGCAAGCCAACTTGTGTCTGAAAGAAGCTTAGCTGCATATATGAGATATTAGCCTGAGGTAGTAAACTCTTAAAATAACAATTCGCCTGTTACCTTTCTTGATTTCACAGTGCAGACATGCTCATGACAAAGTCCCATTCAACAGTAATTGTCTCTACAGATGAAGTCACTTTACCATTCAAATATCTGTCCTCACCAAACAGTTGGGAACTACAAAAGAATTATTCTTCTTTCACTATGAGACTAGATATCATGATGTAGCTTGACGACATCTCAGAGAAACATATGTACCAGGGCCAGAAACTGAAGCCAAACCTCCCAGAGCCCTTAACCCTTGTCTCAATATGCAATATCAAGAGAAAGTTCACTGAAGTCAAAGAAATTGGTTTTCTTCAAAATACGTAGAACAGGCTGAAAAACGAGGTATGAGAGCCTAAGAATTCCCACTGTTCAGCAGATATTTGCACACTCTACCATATCATTTTGACTTGAAAACATAACATCCTTTCAATAGGGCACCTCTGTCCTGGAAGAACCGCATTTTAAGCTTCTGATGCAAAACACCTCAAGACTGGCATAAATTCAAAATCACACTTAGATCAAGATCCAAATTTTGCAGTGTTCCTCAATAAGTTAAACCAAGGACCCCTCTTCTAACATCTGTGGATATTAGGGTATTTGAAATCCAACTCCAAATTCCAACTTAAGCCACACTCTAATGTAAACAAAGTTAATGGCTTGTCAGCATGGGGCTATAAAACAATGTGGGTGCTGTCATAATATTGATGTAAGGAAACTTTAAATATATAGCCATTTTTCTGAATGTAACAGTGGATTTTGCTCTTAGGAAAAGTCGTTAAATCAGTTTGTCCAGGTTATGTAGCAGCCAGTGAAAATATACAAATGTGGCAGCCAAGAAATTACATGGAAAAAAAATTGTGCCTTGACCCATTGACTTTACCCAATGCCAAACAGTGACTGCATTTTATGTTGTATCACCTGAATTGTATATCCATGTAGCTAACACACAGCTATGGTTGTACGGAAATAAGGAGAAACACTTGTTTGACCTCCAACACTCAAGGCGGTCCTGGAGTAGGAGCCAGGCAGAGAGTTTGCTCCATTTTACCAGTAGAACTGAAAGAAACAAAACAGATATACTGTACTGAGATACACCATCTATTCTGATTTCTACCAGTGAGGAGTTGTTCTCAGCTGTGTGTGTGTGTATGTCTATATATATATATAAACCTGATGAATTAAGGCCAGTTTTAAAGACTCATGTAGAAGTTCTTTGGTGATATCCAGAAACTCACAATGTAGTTATTGTCATTCAACTAAAGGCCCTGCAAATTAATCTTCTAATGTAACATAAAAAGATTTGTTTTGTGACATTTTAATGATTTCCAACTGTTGGAAAGTAAGCTTAATTTACTTTGTGGTGATCTGTACAAGCTGTGCATATTTGCACTTCAGCTCATCTCTGTAATCAATTCTTTTATATCCTAAGTTAATTTATATCAGTCCTATTATATATTCTCCAAATTTAATATCATTTTGTAATACTGCTAAAAATATTTAAACTTAATAGTTATTATGCATCTTTATTTTGCATTTTGAATGTAGAGGAATCATTACAATTTCTCTTTTTAGTTAGAAACTGCGGCCAAACAACTTTTTTTAATGCACAGTGACAGCTACTCAGTGTGAAACTTGTGCTTGGACACATAATAATTTTGCTGAGTTTTTGTGAGGTGTTTTTGAGACCATGTTCTCTCTGTACCACTATTTTGATTTATACTAGCAAATAATCTCACTGGTTTTGCCTGTGTTACATTAAACCCAAAGATATACACGATGGGACAAGTTCAGATAAAGATTTGGACTGATCTGGGAACTTTAGAGAGATAAAGCATTAATACTTTCCAAAACTTTAGCAATTATTTGGATTTGGGTAAGGACCCGTGTCTGATTATGTTTAAATATTTTGACATGCATGGTATTCTATTCTATAAGATAGATAGATCATAAGAACTTCATTTGTACTGTTAGTCTACACTATGGAATCAAATTACGTTTCATCCATGTTGAAGAAATTCAAGATGAAGAGATGATGCTAATATATAATACACTCATAGAAATTTCTGGATATCTGTGTGCTCAGTGTGATATTAAAGGATCCTGATATTTCCAAAGTTATTACAACTAAGAATTCACAGATGTGCCTCAGGGATAGGCACTAATTACATGAGAGGTAAGTTTTATTAAATTCCAGCTTCCAATTCAGTCACTAAGATAAATTTTCAGCTTCCTTGGCTGGTGTGGGCAAACATTGTGGTAACATATCTCCATGGTAGAAAATTGTATTTTAAGTAAAGTTAAAAGAAGTGGTGGGAAAGGTTGGCAGTTTCCCTCCAGCTCATAGATTTCATGCTAGATAGTGTATACTGACTCTGTTCGACATTTTGAAGTGATATTCTCCGAAGCCTCTGTGTTTGTTCAGAGTCACTAGATGTGTTTCTCTCTATATGCTCCCTTGATTTGTGTCCTGACAGTGATGCAGCAGAGTAGGTGAGTGTCTAACAGAATCACAGAATCGTTACGTTTGGAAAACATCTTTAAGATCATCAAGTCCAACCACTAACCTCACCATCACTAAACTAAACCATGTCCCTCAGCACCTCATCTCTGCATCTCCATCTCCAATTGCAGTTATCTTTAAATAAACTTTACAAAAGTGTAAGTCCCTTTCTAAATTGCTCCGGTTTGCCTCAAACCAAATAAGTAGAAGCTCTGCAAGGTGACGGATGAGAAGGATTTAGCTGATCCTACTGATTTACCAACATGCCAGGGAACATTGTGAGTAGGAGCTGAAAAAATTAGTCACTTGCAACGTCTGTCATTGTTTTCTTCCATAAGTTTGATATATTTTAATATATACATTGTTCTTTGATATATTTTTAATTTATACATTGTTCTTTGCAAACAGATAGAGGAGCATCTGGTCAAGAGCTTGTGTCTTAAATTCAATATCTAATATCAACTGACATTTAGTTCTTTTACAGCTCATTTTAATGTTGACTGAAGAAGTCATTAAATTTTGCACTCCATCTGAATTATTTTCCTGAAGATGACTACAGAGAAAGTGTATCACCTGTGAGATGATGTTTCAAATAATCCATAATCCACATATAATCCATGACTGTATTATATAAATTGCTTATTTAATCTTGACCAATATTTCTCACTTTCTTCTGCATTGCCTTGTACATATATATCTATATAATTTCACTACCATTTGAGTAGTGAAATTACCTCTGCATCAGAGGTGTTGTTACTCATCAAAAGCACGAGAAATGCTAGACTGAACTAGATGACTAGATCCATATTCCTCCACTTTTCCTATTGATTTTGTGCAATTTTGAGACTTGAAAGGTTGCAAGAATTCCTTTACAGGAAGAGTTGAGTTGATCTACCTTTCTTCCTTCTCACTCTTTCCATGCATTTCCCCTCTCTAATACTTAGAAATCTTAAATCTGTATTGCGAAAGGACAGAAGTAACGATTAACGCTGAAAAAGACATTACTTTGTTTATATGTCACAAAACCAAACAAAAGCCCAGAGTCACAAGGTTAAATTCTAACACTGGCAATTAAATTTTATTCTGCTTATATAAATTGTTAGTTTGTTTAAACATAGTTAATTGTCAGGTATTCTTAAATGTCATTAAATCATAACACATTAAGTTAGAGCACATGGTTTATGTATATCTCCTTAAAATTAATATATTATGAATAAACTCCTTAATTGCTTTGAAGTACAGATGGAAACAATTTTCATGAAATTATAAATAATCACCATGCTGCTGATTGCAACAAGTGGAATTTAAGCTGGCCGAGCAGTCTTAGAAGTTTAATTAAATGTACTAAAAAAGCAATTTGATGCTTTAAAAGACAAATTGTTGTACTGCAATGAAGCAAATCAAAACTCCAGTTAGGTCTGCAAACCAATTTTTGCTGCTGATCTCAGAATTCCCAGCATTCTCAGTTTAGAAATGTTATGCTTTACAAGTTCAGTGCCTTGAGTAAATGTAAGACTTGACTTCTGGAAGCATTATTTAGGTGAAGACATACAGATTAGCAAGAATGATTCTTAGACATTATAGATTCAAATGCTTAACAAGGCTGGTAATTTTATATGTTATTGAGAGAACAAACCCTCTGTATAGCATAAAAGAGAAAGATTTACCAGATGTCATCAGACGAGTTTGGAGTTTATGGAGTGTAGAGAAATATAAAGGAGCTTATGTTTAAGGTTGTTCCTTGGCCCTTCATGACCTTGTAGATCTATGAATCTACACTCAGGGTAACTAGAGCAAAAAGAAGAAAATTTTGGCAGAATCTTGGCTCCATCCCTCTCCAGTGAACTATTAACCTAGCATAGACATATATAACCTGGTACTTTTGTTTCTGATAGACAGTTCCTTCCTTGGTGTGTTCTTCAGGCACTGCAGCTGAGCTATGAAAGGCAAATATAGTGCCTGGCTTCATAAGTAAAGCTCAGACCCCAAGAGGGATTTCTCATATATCCATTTTTACATTCTTGAGTTAGGATTTAAGTGAAGCTGAAGCAAAAAAGTTGAAAACTGTAATAGAAATAAACATGGTTCAGATGTCTCCAAATCCCACACTTCCGTGGTGCATGTTTACTTCTGGGGTCTGTTTTGCTTCAGGTTTAATTGGGAACAACACTAACCTAATCAGAGATTATTTCTTCTTTTTGTTTTCAACATATGTGTCTTTTTGCAAGACTGATTATCCTGTATGGGTTTTTGTTCAGTCTTAAAGGGCACAGATTTTTTTGCTAGATATGTGTATATGTCCATCACCTTTCAGGCATCTCAAATCAGAACAACTTGAATCAACTTGACAACTGAACTGATGACTCTGTGTTTGCTTTCTACCAAAACCTAATCAAGACTGAGGTAAAAAGCTACTTCCTCATTTGAGCTTTCAACTAACTGCATATGGCCCATTAAAGTGCATCTAATGCATAGAAAGATGATGACTCTTACAAAACTCATTTGAGACAAGCCCTAATGTACATAAGTAATTGCAGAGGTGGCTTTTAGTATAATAATGTAGCACTTAGGCTACTCGCACTGGAAGTGAGGGAACTAATTTCCCTTCCTTCATCAGACAGAGGGGATCAGACCCGTATTTTCTCTTTCCCAAGAGAGTGGATGACAAATGAATTTATGTAAGGAAGGTTAATGAGGGAGGGCAGAGGCACCTCCTACCTCCACAATGGGGAAATGGATACTAGATTTACTGTCCCTAAGAGTGAGTTAGAAGAAAAGAAATAAGATGAAACTATGTAATTTAATGATTAGAGCTTCTTAAGAAAAAGGGAGTCTCAGGCTTTCTTTCTCCATTTAAAGATCTATTTTATGTTTTCCAGTAAATATGAATTGGAGAAAATTAGACTAGAAGTCAAAATTCCTTTGTTATCAATTAAATATCCCAATTCAAGATGTCAGAGACCTTTTTTTTTTTGTTGGTTTTTTCTTGGTGCATACTCCCTCTGACTTATAATACTTTTGAAAAGCAAAACAAAGCTTCAATAGGAAAGGCAATGACCTGTTCTGTATTTCTGTGTATTCACAATAATAACCATTTTTTGAAAAGAGACTTCTCTGAATATAGGACAACATGGTTTAGCTACATATTGAAGAAGTCATCAGGCACCATCACCAGAGTAAACACTGATTAATAAGCAAAATACAATTTCACACCTATTTGACAATTTTTATTACATACATGTACAGATGCATAAATGCCACAATGTTTAGTTTTACATGGCCTACTAGGACTAAAAATGTGGCTGTGATGGTCTTAATTGGATTCCACATGCCCAGTTACTACCTGTAGGGCTAAATATGGCAAAACATGGACTTATTCTGATCAGACTTTGTGAAATCTACCTCCTGAACTAATAACTAAACAGAAGGTGTAAAAATGCTTCTCCCTTGTTTCATTTATAATGCTTCTAATCCAGACAAACAAAATATCACGAGTAATATTTTCTTTTAAATGGAAATTGTAAGACTGGAATGTATATCCACAACTGTGTCTTCCAAACTGCAGCATGTCTTTTTTTAGAAAAACATGTGGAAATGGTTAAATTTGTAATTAGAAAAAGTAACAGTGTAGTTCAAAAACTGTATGGCACAGACTGTTAATGTCTCATAACATCTCCCAGCTAAGTCCAAAGTACTGATCTTCAATTGCATGGGCAACATCTGAAGCACACCTTGGGTTTCTGTGGTACATATTACCTCTGTTGCCGGATGAAGAATATCAGAAGAGTTTTTGGATGCAGCGCAAAAAATAGATGAGAAAGCAAGTAAGTCAGAATTACCCTAAAAGATCATATTTTCAGTTCTGCCTTGCAGGATATTTGGCAATTTCTTTTCTCTGTAGAAATGGCTACATAATTAAAGTACAAAGCTCCTTTGATCTAAAAAATCTCTGTGGGATTTAATAATTTATATCAGAATTTACCAGCACAGCGGAAACCCTTTTTATATTCTGGAGTAATTTCGCTTCTCTTTGTCAGATCAGCTCTAGTTGAAACAGAGACTTGCTATTAATGGAACTGAACTATATTTCAACGTCTCAGACATTTTAGTGGCTTTCATTCTACCATATTTCATTCTGTTACCGGTTCAGCAAAGATCTTAAACACATTCTTAAATCTAATACTTTCAATGGGACTGAAGCCCATGTGTAGATGTTTTATAAAAATCAGACCAGATTATGAATTCTCTTTATGATGTTTTTGATGAATAAAAACATTTTGAGATGGATCCTTTTTCTTTCATTCACTGGACAGAATGTGAAAGAAGACATGAGTATCAGGCCTAGAAGGAAAAATCTTGTCAGAATCATCTGCATAAGGCTATAGTAATAGATCTGGCACATATCTGGCCTAATAGATGCCCTCATTAAAGATACGTATCTATATTTTCTTTAGTGTTGGTGAATAAAAATATGTATGTTTACAGCTCAATTCATGCCTCCCTAATATAAATGTCTGAAATGGGCTAAACTTCTGCACTCCAGGAGTGTCTGTTGCCATTATCTGACTATAAAGAGGTCTCACATAGAGACATTTACACTGTAGATATCTTAGGTTGATAGGTAAGGTGACTCTCGTCCTATGGGATGTTGAGAGTAGAGGGAGAAGACCTATGAGACCAAGATCCATACCTACCATCCCGTCTCTTGAGACTAAGCACTACCAGATGTGTAGGCAAAGAGGAAAGAAGCAGACACAGGTACAAAAATATCTTAATCTGGAAAATTTTCCAGTAATCAGTGGCCTCAGAACTTCCTGATCCAGAATTTCTTTCTGGCACGTCATGTTTAATAACACCAGTTGATTCATCCTCCATTAATTTATTCCTTTTTTACATCTATATATATTTTTGAGCTCCATGAAATCTTGTGGCCTTGGGCTCCACATTGTAATTACATGTTGTGTGGAACAAACATCCTCTCCTTTAGTGTATAACTTATTCCTTAACACTTTCATTATATGTCTGCTAGTTCTTATGTTATGGGGGTGAATATTCACTCTTTGTTCACATTCTGCATATAGTTTATGACTTAAAACCTTCTGTCATTTCCCCCTTTCGTCATCTCTTTCCCAAGCTTAAGAATCCTAATGTATTTGCTCTTTCCTCATATGGAAACCATTCAGATCTAGACATTACTGATGTGAACAGGATTTGCAAAATCAGAATTCAAGGGGGTTGAGTGTAAAGAAAATCAACTATGTCAGGGGAACTAGATTTTGTTAGAACAAATCCTCACCCTAGCCCATGAAATACAACAAAATCCACACAAATATAGAATGTTTATTAATCATTGTGGAGTGTATAGTATCAAATTTATTTGGGTATTGTGGATACATTTTACATAAAATGAATTAAAACTGACTATTGTTTTGTCTATTAGAAAAATAAATAACTTCAGAAGGAAAGGAGTAATGAACACAATAAGTTACTTCTTTTATCTCTATTTTCATAAATGAGACCCATCAAGTTGTAAGGCAAGGCAGGCTGAATTTTCATTTCTGTGTTTGTAGTTATACATTAGCCAATATCTGATCATCATTTGATCTTCTCCATCATTGTATGGAGATTGTATTGTGACATGAATTGATGGACTCAGTCCAATTCCTAATTGAGAGAGTTATTAATTCACAATAAGAAGAGAGAGTAAGGAATTGAACACACATGAAGGTACTTCACCTCCCATAAATGTTCTTATGACTGTGAAACCAGTGGTGTACTTCTGTACTGGGTTTGTTCCTGTTATTTATTACCAGTATTAGTGCAATCCCTAGAAGCTCCCAAAAAAAGAGTCCCATTGCGGAATAACATGTTGGTTTCCAACATATTTTATGCACGCATCATTCAGTAAGAAGTGTGTTCTTCTAAAGCAAAACAATGTGTTTTTACATGATTCACTATGCTTTGCTGCAAGAAATACAAAATAATTGAGCAAGACTGCAGTAACACTCCAATACTTTGTTATGATTTTCAGCTGTGTTCAGCAGAATAAAGTGACCCAGGTTCACAAACTCCCAAACTGTAACTAGCAAAAGTGAAATTGCACAGTGAAAGATTTCTGTAGAGGACATAACTCTGAAGATTGATATTTTAAATTGGTAGAGTTCATGCAAAGATACAATAATCTAAAAATGGATGTCTTTTTCTCCATGATGTGTGACAGGTTCAAGTTGCTGCATTTTTACTCTCAGTGGTTACGTTAGAGAAGAACATACAAATTATCATCTGCATTCACCATCTGAATTCCTGTGGTGTTTAGAGGCCTGTGCTCATCAGCTATAAAAGGGAGGAAGAACATTACTGCCTTCCCTAAAGAATTCATGATTCAAACACAAACGAGAGTTGGAAATAGGTGAATGAACCGACAGGTAGGCTGTGGTCTTAGTGAACTGGCAAGCAAATCCCTGGCAGGGAATACTTTAACCCTATTTTAATGTTCAAAATTTTAGCTGCTAAGCTGGTCTACCTCATGTTGGGACAAACTTCACCCATGCCTCTCCAGTCAGCATGAGAGCAATTACCAGCACCACACTCATAAAGAACAGAAGAGTAATTTATGGTAGATTTGATGACAGCACGGGAAATACTCCTCAGAATGGTAATGGTAACAGCTCACTACAGACCAGAGAGCTCTCAGCTGATGGGCAGGAACAGCCCAAGAATCAATGCCTACTCAAGCTTCAGAGATAAGAACGTACTCCAAGAGCCTATTTCTGTGGGCATGACTGTGAACTGTTTACTGCTGTTGAAGGCATTCATCAGCCCTTCAACATTAGTGGAACTAATTCCTGGCTAGAAGGCCAGCAATCTGGCTCAATGACATTGATAAATTTCTGTCTGCATATTGCCATTTTTTCAAGCATGCACGGAAAATAGATAAGAAATACCTAGACTATCTCTGGTAGTTGGAGACAAATTCTGGATGCAAGGATATATAAGAACGAAATATAGTCCTGAGGATTTACTTCTCTAGGATTATTTCCTCATTCTCAGCTTATTTCAGCTTGGATGCATTTATATATCCTGACTCTAATGTCATTGCTGCCTGGTGTGGTTCACATCTATCAATCTATGTTGCAAAGGGACAAGGAGGATTTTTCTACTTCCTTTTACGTGGAACAGAAACATTAATGTGTACTATAAAAAAGGTCTCCTTTAGGCATGTTGCGTATTAATCTGTCAAGTTCTTTCAAACCAGTCTTTTTTGTGCTGTCTTAATCTGGTTATAATACACAGGGCAACATCATGTAAACATAGTAGCACAGTTCATTAATTCATGAGCACCTCAGCTTTATGTACTGTTCACCTTCTAGATGCCTACTTAAATTACTAGAATCACAACCAAGTAAAAACTGTATTTACTTTGCATAAAGTGATGGAGCAAGTTTGTTTGAATAGAAAAATGTAAACTACATTTGATTTTGATGCCTCTCCCATTGGCATTTAGGTTTTCTGGGGATTTTTCTATCACCTTCAACTGTATTGGTGGACTTTAAGTTTTTATATGGTTCAGTTCATATGGGAGGAGATGCTGAAAGCTTAGCTCAGGTTCTCACACTTGCATGGGCTCAGAGTGGGACTTGGCTTCCTTAACATAGGCCTGTAGTGATATTTGAGACAGCTTTGGCCACCTGAGACATCCTCATGGAGTAAAAGATATAACACTGGATTTATAAAGGAGCTGTGTCCTTCCAGGCCAACAGGTGCAGACCATGTGATTTATAACACAGTGCCTAGAACAACAAACTAGGTGCTAATATTTCAGCAACTATTCCTCAGAAACCAACTTGTATGTGAACACTAAGTGTAGATATCTTAGTCTGGAGTCTATTCTCACTGTCTGTGAATACTTAGTTAAGCTGATTTACTTGATGGAGTTGTAACTCTGGCAGGAGCACCTTGTCTCCTGGAATGAGGAGGAATGGATCAATTCCTCCATAACACAGTCTGCAAAGCAAGTTCCTGACTTAAGCTTGTGGAAGTGAGGCACTGGATACCACATGCTGCTTGTACACAAGGCATTCTTTTCTCTTCTCTTTGATCTTTCTGCTCCTTAATCGACTGCAAATCATCTGCATATGATACAGATTAATGCAATTGTTTTGCAGGTGAACATGTATAACAGCTGTGCACAAGAAGTGGTGGTATTTCCCGTGGCTGCTTCATTTCCATCCTGATTAGTGCACAAGAATTGGCATACTATTGGTGGTATCAGGATGAGTGTATCACAGCAAAACGAATGTATTCTACTGGCAAAACATTTAATACAGTTCAAGTTGGGAGTTTTAAAGATATCCCTTAAGTAAGAGAATCAAAATTGATCTCCATGTTTCATAGGCTCTTTTGGATTATCATCTGGAGATCATCAACAGGAAGAAGATGATCAAAGCATTGAGAAGTCTGGCCTCAGTTGAGAAGTACAACAATGGTATTTAAAGATTTTTTCAGTAGAGATCACATTGTATTTATTTCTCATCAGAGATTAGATGGCAACACTTAAGAGTCAATAAAAACTTGGCCTTAATTGAAATATACAATTAAACCAGTAGCTACACTAGCATCTTTCTCTGCAATGCCAAGGACATCAATCCTAATTTTGAAGTCAGACAGTCTCTGCCATCCTTGATGAAATCTTCCATAAATATGTAATCCTAGAGTGAAAAGTAATATTTTCAAGTTGATTGCCTAAAGCACCCTTCCAATTCCAAATTTTCACATCCATTCCACTCAAAAGAAAATAGATGTCTTTGGTGACTATTGGTCAGACTAAGAAGATAACAAATAGAGCTTTGGCAAGCAATACCTGTCATGTGCAATTTGTGAATTAAACTATTAATGCTCTGCAATGAAGTAACAGGGTCTGGTCTAATTTCAGTAAATGAATTTCTTTTCAAATTTCAAAGTGGATGCTTTTGAAAATACGTAATCTTTTGCCTCTGACTTCTATATCTACCAGTCATACTTTTTGCTTATGTGTTAGAGAGTGAAATAAAAGCATCTGGATCACAAAAGCCTAATTTTCTGTGGTTTGAGCTGCAAGTTCATCATTGAGAGCTACAACAGCACATCTTGATTATGAAATGTCCCAGAAGAGGCCCTAAGACATATCAATCAATGTGTTACTTGAATGTGGAGTTTGTGCATACTGTTTGCATGGACTATAAAAAGGTTATTCAATTGTATTCACATTTTCATATGCTGCACAATAAAAGCTATATTACTCTATAATACAACACAAGCACAGTATCATGCAATGAAGCAGAAAGTCTCTCAGCCCTGTTTTTTCAGTAATGTTTGTATTTTGGTTCAGTCCCCGAGGCTTCTGGCTTATCAGATGCAGACAAAGTGAAAAGAAACAGTACAAAAGAAAACTGTTATAGATCCATACATAACATGATGCACTGTGGAATGAGACTGAAATATGTTCTTTAATAATGAATACTAAAGTCAACATTTATAATAGTAACAGGAGATACTGAGCTTTCTTTTCATTTGAGGGTCAAGAGTTAATGTCATATCTCAGCTAGGGAGCTTAGACATACAGTGCCCCATTTATTACTACTGCAGTCTGTCAGTTGGATGTTAGCAGACAGTGTTAGTACCCAGCACATTTTCATGAGGAATTAAGTATTTAAAAAGACATAGTCACTTCTGTATTAGTTTGATGGTATTGTTTCTGAGGTAAACTGCAGCACCTCTGACAATAAATGTTTTCTGGCATATTGAAACTTTTGCTATGAATGGTAACACTTTTTTTTTTTCCCTTGTATCTGTTGCTCATTTTAATTATGAAAAGGAACAGAGTTGGAAAAGCATGTCCTTTGCAACATTTACTAAGCCAAGGGCCTTTTCTCTGAACCGAGCCTGCTATTTTCCAAATCAATAAGCTAAAAAGCCAAATCCATTTGTTCATCTCCACGATTGTGTGCATGTGTTCATAAAAAGATTGACATTTGACCATGAGCTTTTGCCAAACACAGATTTGTAGTGTCAACACCAGTTGAAAAAATAAGCAGAGGCGTATACAGAGTCGCATGCATACTGCTGTATATACTGCACCAAGTATGTAGGTAAAAATAGGACCTCAAATTAAACAAAAAGGTCCCATGACTGTCCCTCCCTTTTTGTTCTCAGCCCCATCTGCACAGCATTGATGTTTTCATCCATCAATAATGTGTCAATTTTTTTTCTAGATTACTTCTGAATGTCTCACTTAATGTTAACCTTCAGTTGACCAAGGCATCACTTATGTACTCAGTGCTGAATATTGACTAGCATCTTGTGCTCTTTAGTATTCCGTTTCTTCCGGCAGATGTAGAAGTCACGGATTAACCAGAATTCTTATATAACCCACATGGCCGTGTTACCCAAAATGCTTTTGAAATGATAAGAAATCTTGAACTGAGGAACTTCCAGATGGTTTCTAATTTAATGATGTAGGGAAATAATGAGAGCAGGTCAAATCTCCACTTATGTCTTCTAAACCACTGCTATTGTATATTCAGGGTATTCAGACAGAGTGCTGTGGTTGCTAAGACAGAGGCAGGTGCCTAAAAAAATCACACACAAGTTCAGACACATCCTATCCAGAGCCTTGAGATATCATTTTAAACAAGTGAAAGAGTTAAAAAACCCTATTTTATATACCTGTTTTAAGACTTTTCAGAACTCTCAGTTGACTGAACAAGATACAGAAGTTTAACAGCATAGTCACTGAGACATCCCACTGAGATGATCAGGGGACTGGAACATATTTCATACAAGGAAAGACTGCGGGAACTGGGGCTGTTTAGTCTAGAAAAGATGAGATTGAGGTAAGACCTTATTAACATTTACAAATATCTAAACAGTGGGTGTCAAGAGATTGGGACATCCCTTTTTTCTAATGTAGCTAGCAACAGGACAAGGGGTAATGGGATGAAAATGAAATAGAAAAAGTTCCAGTTAAATATATGCAAAAACTATTTCACTGTGAGGGTGAGGGAGCAGTGGCACAGGCTGCCCAGAGGAGTTGTGGAGTCTCCTTCCTTGGAGGTCTTCAAGACCCACCTGGACATGCTCCTATGCGACCTGATGTAGGTGACCCTGCTTCTGCAGGGGGGTTGGACTAGATGATCACTAAAGGTCCCTTCCAACCCTTACCATTCTATGAGTCTATGATTCTATGATCCCAGCAGATGTCTGTGGTAGCCTTCAGTTATTGTGAAGAGAAATGCTTTCACCCATTTATCCTCCCAAGAAAGGCATCTTTGCACTTTTCGGAGATAAGAGAGCAGACAACTCTACACAGGCAGCAGCGTGGGGAGGATATCTGCTCTTGTTGCGTGACTTCTGGTGGGGAGGAGACCACCCTCTCTTTTTCAGAGCATCACAGAACACAGCTTGATTTCTGTGAGCTGGGGCCAAAGCTTTCTTTTCTTGTCTGCCTACTCCCCTTCTTCCTTCCCCCACATGGTGTCTGCTTTCAAGATTGTCTCAATAGCCAGCATTGTAACACACAGAGATGGATTTACACAAAATTAATTTCAGCACTTGGATAGAAACTCATTATGATTCTTTGTAGCCCTAGAGATGAAATTATTAAATAAGAACTCGGGGTGGAAAGCAGCCAATGTTCATAGTAAGAGCATTGCAGAGATTGCATAACAGAGTATTGTAAGTGTAACAGAAATGATAGAATATAATTATTTTATGCTGTTCATCAGTTTCTTTGAGCAGTGTAAGAGCATAGTGGCACATATTAAGTTAAACTAGGCCTCTACAGAAGGTAGCAAGGTGTCTGAATTACAGTTCATATTGGGGTTGCTGAAATGGCCTCAGATAACTCAGATGGAAATAGTTTTGTTTCTTGGTGTAGCATTGAGAGTAGTGCCAATTCATGTGAATAGCTGTAGGTCTCCATGGTTTGGATTTCTATATTTGTGTGAAATTTCCTATGCTGTCCTCATATTCAATGACGAGAAATAGAAACTTTTCGGGCCCATTTTTTTATCATCCTACTGAAATAGTTAATATTTACTTTCCTGGCCAGGAAAGTAAAGAAAAAAATAAGGAGTTTTCAGGTACATAGGTGCAAAAGGATGATTAGGAGGAATGTGGGCCTGCTCCTTAACATATAGGGTGCCCTGGTAACAGAGGATGCAGAGAAGGTTGAACTACTGAATGCCTTCTTTGCTTTGGTCTTTCCAGCCAAGGCCAGCCCTTGGGAAGTTCAGTCCAGCAAGGACAGTAGGATGGCCTGGACAGCAGAAGACTTGTCCTGAGTGGAAAAGAAAGAGGTTAAAGTCTTGTTGGGCAAGTTTAAGGCTCATGAGTCAATGGGTCCTGATGGGATGCATCCTAGAGTGCTGAGGGAGCTGGCTGATGTGGTTACTAAGCTGATCTCCATTGTTTTTGAACAATCATGGAGGATAGGCAAAGTGCCTGAGGACTCGAGAAAGGCCAATGTCACTCCAGTCTTCAAAAAAAAGCAAGAAGGATAACCCAAGAAACTACAGGCCTGTCAGCCTCACCTCCATCCCTGGAAAGGTGATGGAACAACTCATTCTGAATGTCAACAATAAATATATGAAGGAAAAGATGGTTTTCAGTGGGAGTCAATATGTATTCACCAAGAGGAAATCCTGTTTGACCAACCTGATAGCCTTCTATGAGTGCATAACTGGCTGGCTAGATGAGGGGAGGGCAGTGGATATCATCTACTTTGACTTCGGCAAGGCTTTTGACACTGCCTCCCACAACATCCTCATCAGAAAGCTCAAGCAGTGTGGCTTGGATAAGTGGACAGTGAGGTGGATGGAGAGCTGGCTGAATGACAGAGCCCAGAGGGTGGTGATCAATGGCACAGAATTGAGTTGGAGGCCTGTGGCCAGTGGAGTTCCACAGGAATTGTTTCTTGTTCAACATCTTCATCAACGACCTAGATGAGGGGACAGAGTGTACCCTCAGCAAGTTGGCTGATGACACCAAACTGGAAGGACTGGCTGATTCCCCAGAGGCTGTGCTGCCATTCAGGGGGATCTCGACCGGCTTGAGAGTTGGGCAGAGAGGAACCTCATGAGGTTCAACAAGGACAAGTGCAGAGTCCTGCATCTGGGAAACAACTCCATGCACCAGTACAGGCCTGGGATTGACCTGCTGGAGAGCAGCTCTGCAGAGAGAGATCTACAAGTCCTGGTTGACAACAAACTAACCATGAGCCAGCAATGTGCCCTCATGCCAAGAAGGCCAATGGCATCCTGGGATGCATCAAGAGAAGTGTAGCCAGCTGGTCAAGGGAGGTTCTTGTCCCTCTCAACTTTGCCCTGGTGAGGCCTCACCTGGAGTCCTGTGTCCAATTCTGGGCTCCTCAGCTCAAGAGGGACAGAGAACTTCTGGAGAGAGTCCAGGAACTGGACTGGGGCTGCTCAGTCTAGATAAGAAGAGACTGAGGGAAGATCTCATTATTATTTATAAATATCTAAATGGTGGGTGTCAGGAGATCAAGACATCACTTTTTTCCTGTTGTATCTAGTGACAAGACAAGGGGTAATGGAGAGAATCTGGAAGACAAAATTTTCCATTTAAACATAAGGAAACACTATTTCACTGTTCAGGTATGGGAACCCTGGCACAGGCTACCCAAGGAGGGTGTGGAGTCTCCTTTTCTGGAGATTTTAAAAACCTGTCTGGACACGTTCCTGTGTGATCTGATCTAGATGAACCTATTTCTGCAGGGGGGCTGGACTAGATGATCTCTAAAGGTCCCTTTCAACTCCCAACATTCTATGATTCTATGACATAGTTCTTGCTAAAATATGGCTGTCCCATTACTGTAAAGAGTATCTGTTCAGCAGCAGATGCTTATACTGTACTTAGCTGAGAATCTCACCTTAATTTGTCTATTAGTTACTTCAGAATACTTGCATATCAAGAACACATCATTACTCTGGTTTTGAGTGTCTGAATTCTCCAGGCTACATTCATGAGCGCACAGAGAATTGAATAACACAGGAGAAATTTATGAATGAGTTAAAGTTGACAGCATGAGTCTGATGTTATGTGCTGATAATGCAAGAAAGCAAATAAACAGCAGAACTGCAGAACGATAAAAGGTTCGCATGTACTGACATGCACCTCCTGGCATAGTTTATCTTAATCCACCATATTTGCTTCATTCACCCTATTCTTCAATCCTCCCTTGCAGAGAGAGATTTAGGTATCCCTTTATCTCTGTAAGACTGTACTTACTCAGTTACCTTCAATAGTAACTTATTCCATATGTCTCTTTCTCTAAGAGTGAAGCAACCCTGCCCAAGTCCCTGTTTGCTCGTTTTTACCTAATATTTCAATTTAGTCCCTCAGTTTTCCACTTGAAATAGTAATAACAAAAGCCCACCTTTTTTAGCTTACTTTATATTTTCACTATCTCCTTTTCTTCATACTGAAAATGTCAACATCATCTAACAGATTTTTCTTTTCCATGGCAAATAACATCAGTTCCCATGTATTTTCTTCAATTTATAGTAAAAAATTGAATATCTTAAGAATAGAAATGAAAAACTATTTTTTTTTTTTTTAAATTTATCATAAAGGAAGAACTTGATCATAGAATCCTTTAGGCTGGAAAAGACCTTTAAGATCATCAAATCCAACCATTAACCCATCACGTCCCTCAGCATCACATCTACACATCTTTTTAAATACCTCCAGGGATGGTGACTCAATTGCTTCCCTGGGCAGCTTGTTCCAATGCTTCATAACCCCTTGTGTGAAGAAATTGTTTCTAATAGCCAATCTAAACCTCCTCTGATGCAACATTTCTTCAGGTAATCAATCCAATCAATCATATCAGATTAGTAGACAAAATGTTAGAGTTTATAGATGATAACTTGGAGAACAGAGAAACAGGAAATACTCTCATGTCAGCTAGTTGTAACACACATGGATTTCTCCAAGCCATGTCACCAGGAACAGACATAGTATACAGGTAGTAATAGCAGAGGAAAAAAAAGGGAAGATCTGAAAAGTTTTGACTTTCCTTTTGGAAGGAAAATATGTTTTAAACATTTTTGCCATTAGCTCTGGTATTAGTAGTAAAAATGCAGATTTTCTTATCTGGAGAATT
Organism: Colius striatus; assembly: GCF_028858725.1. NCBI lineage: Eukaryota > Metazoa > Chordata > Aves > Coliiformes > Coliidae > Colius > Colius striatus. The sequence continues at coordinate 198,704,915 of NC_084759.1, read as the reverse complement.
CTAGTGAAATAATAAAGCACTGATATACTAGAATAAATATCTTTTTTTTTTCTTTTACAAAGATTATATTTAATGTAATTATTTCCATATACGTTTATATACCATCAAAAAAGGTTAAAATTGAAGAGTTAGAAAGTGGAAAGGCAAATAAAAGGGGAAAGAGGAATATGAAAAATTTTACTGCCTGAATTAACCCTGTCTTACACTAAGCTTTTGTTTACACTGGTATCTGTCCAGTGAGTTACTGATGATTTATACCTGTATTTGTGAATTTCAGGCTCTGAGAACAAGCTGCTGTTATAGTTTTTACTCTAGATCAGAATTTTGAAAATATAATTCCTACCATTGCCAAAATTTCCTAAGAAAGAGCATCCTGTCAAGAATGATGTCTCCAAAAGCAGATATGTGATTTGGGAGCTTTCTGACATTATGCTAAGTGGCTTAGGTACTTTCTCTGATCAGTTTTCCCTGAAACATAGTTCTTGGCTAGTTCACAAAGGAATTTATAGGTCTGTACCCTTAGATGCAAAAATAAAAACTGAAGTCTTTATGGGCCGTGTTTTCAACTACTCTTAAATTTGTAAGAACTGTAGGCTCATTTCCTTCTTTTCAGCATAATATTTTACATCTACATTTCTCCTTATGAATCTCTTCTATGTTCAAGTTTTCAGACCAAGACCTCCTGCCCTGAAGGTCTGAATACACTTAGCATTCTTCAACGTATTTGGAATATGAGATTCTGAACAAAATATTGATGAAGATACTGCATTTCCAGGTCTGCTATGAATGCATAGCTCAGGGATTATGACACTTACATAGGAAGTGGAAAGTCTGATGCTGACCTTCCTTTTAGTTATAAGGAATTTGGATTTGACTTACTCCACTCTTTTCCCCTTCCTCCTCCTCTTTTTTTTTTTTTTTCTGAAATTACTCCACTTTACACAGAATAATGAAGTATTAACTGGGCCCAAGATAGTGGTCTGGTTTACCCTTGCTCTACTATCTAGTTAATATAAACCAGGGAATTATTAATTAGAAAAATAAATAATCCCCTTAACTACTTTTGTTTAAGTGAGCGTTACAACTGTTGAAACAAAAAGATTTTTTTTCTCTTGTTTTGTTGTCATGAATATTTATTTTAATTATTATTTATTCCATGCAAAATGCAGCTGTTTCCAGAGGAAAGAAAAGTGTCAGTCTTGCAGTGCCTGGATAATGTCAACCATCCTCCTAGAGAGTAGCCACAATGAATTCACATTCCTGTAGGCAGTGTGAAAGAATAAATTATTTCAGGCAAAAAAAAAAACCCAACTCTCCAAGAGTTGTGTGCTACACATGTAACTTCCTAATAGAATTCACAACCTCTGCAACAGGCACATGAGTGTCCCTCACAATAAAGAGAAAAAAATAAGCACCTGAAAATGAAATTCTGAGAATTCAGAACTTTGAGTGAAGTGCCTATAGCCAAAAAGGAAATCTTTAGGAGAAGATGAGGATTACTTAAGTAGTAAATCCTTCCATGCAAAAAGAAAATAAACCACTTTCCTATCACAGTACGTAACATAGCACACAGAGCTCTCTGATATTAGATAGCTTAGATTCAAATCTGACTCAAAGGATTTGTTCTTGCAAAACATACCTTTACGATCTAAATCTTCAGACAGTAAAACAGACATAGCTCTTGTTCAGAGTTGTTTAAAATAATAAGTTCTTTCTACCCTCTACTACCCAGCAGTACTCTTGCAGTATTTCCCAGACTTGAGGCTTGGGAAACTAGACGGTTATTTATTATGGTAATAAAAACACTAACAATACGATCACCTCCTTGAATCAGTGATTCTCTCCATTTCTGACTGGTTTAGGCTGTCTGTGAGGCCTAAATCATGTCATTAACAAATTTTGTATCAGAGCTTTTATCTAATTTGGCAACAACTTTTAAAATGTGATTATATGCTGTGAGCTAGTTCTGTTATAAAATGGTCTATAATGTTTTTATGGAAAAAAAATCTTAGTTTACTTTTCTTGATTTCATTGTACCATGATTTATATTTAACACCTCTGTTTTCCATTGTCAGCAAGACCCAGTACTTCCAAATGTTCATTTTACTGCTCAGAATTATATGAACAGTACAAAAAGCTCACAACAAGCTGGTATTCATTACTAGAAGTATAGCATTTTAAGATTAAATTTATAGTTTAATAACTCACTGATATTTTCACCAGGAATGTGTTCACTGTTGGATATTCAGTTAGTTTTTTAAATTTAACCCAGGCATCAGAAATTACTGCTTGCTTTTCTGAACTTAATCTGATTTATAAACCAGAGAGGATGCACACACACATGTCCACACTATCATCTTACACAAAGTGCAAATGATATGTGAGATGATATTGCACAGACTGTTGCTTTAAATCAATATTGTCAAGCACTAAGAGTTCAAAGCAGTGGCTTTCAGAAATTCCAGCAACACATATAATGTGTATTGTTTCTTTGACTTCTGTTTCTGAGCTCACTCGGGGCTTTCTCAGTGATGGAGAAAAATAACAAGGATATTCCCTAACATTGAACAAAATAATTGACAATAATGTCCTCTCAGTGACTTAATATACTTGAGCTACATAATACAATACTTCATGCTCCAAGATACACAGATTCATACATAAATGAGAACATATGCATACATGTCTACCTTTGAACCTGTTAACCAGCTCTACGCTGGAAACAAATACGCTATAAATAAAAAGTTTTAATCTAATTCCAACATAGAATCACAGACTGGTAGGGATTTAAAGGGACCTTTAGAGATCATCTAGTCCAACCCCTCTGCAGAAGCAGGTCCACCTAGGTCAGGTCACATAGGAACATGTCCAGGCAGGTCTTAAAAACCCCCAAGGAAGGAGACTCCACAACCCCTCTGGGCAGCCTGTGCCAGGGCTCCCTCACCCTCACAGTGAAATAGTTTTTTCTTATATTTGAATGGAACTTTTTGTGTTTCATTTTTATCCCATTACCCCTTGTCCTATTGCTAGCTACAATAGAAAAAAGGGATGCCCTGACCTCCTGAAATCGACCCTTTAGATATCGATAAATATTAATAAGATCTCCCCTCAATCTCCTCTTCTCCAGACTAAACAGCCCCAGTTCCTGCAGCCTTTCCTCATATGAAAGATGTTCCAGTCCCCTGATCATCTTGGTGGCCCTGCGCTGGACTCTCTCCAGAAGTTCCCTGTCCCTCTTGAGCTGAGGAGCCCAGAACTGGACACAGGACTCCAGATGAGGCCTCACCAGGGCAGAGTAAAGAGGGAGAACCTCCCTTGACCAGTTGGCCACACTCTTCTTGAGGCATCCCACAATGCCATTGGCCTTCTTGGCCATGAGGCCACAGTGCTGGCTCATCGTTAGTTTATTACCAATCAGAACTCCCAGGTCTCTCTCTGCAGAGCTGCTCTTCAGCAGTTTGATCCCCAGCCTGTGCATATCTATATCAGATGACACTATATAAAAAATTGCCCCAAATTTCTGAGTTTGACAAACAAAAACACAAGAAGTAGTCTCTTTGATTATGTCATCTCCTAGGTTTCAACTCATGTAAATAATTACTAATTCTATCAATACCATGATGAAATGTTTGACGTTGAATACTGTTTAATTCTTGTAAATATGAGGTGGCAAACAGAAATATCTAGGCATTTTTCACTTCAAATGGATGTTCTTAGTAATGAAGTAGGATGGATTGAATCAATACACAAGTAATTTAAGTGAACAGTATGAACAGAATTATCAGTGTAGGAACATCTGTATTTTCATGTTCATTTTTGTCAAATGTAATATTTTATTGCAAGACTTTATCTTATTTAGCTTCTAATACCTTTAAAATTGTGTTTTTTCTTCTACAGACTTTAAGTCTAATGATTTCAAGAGAGATTTCACATAACATGTGGTAAATACAGTATTTACCACGTCAGTTTCCCTGAAGTGGATTTATATGTAAAACTGAATTGACATTGGTGAATGTTTTTCACTTGACAAAAATTCTGAGGATATTTGGTGATGAATCAGTTACATGCAGAGCCATGTTGACAGTGATCGGGGCATAGGTCAACTACATTTATAAATCCATTAGCTTGAATTTATGTAATCAAGATACATACCATCTGTCTAAGAAAGGACATTAAGTTTTGTGAGCTAGGAAGACAAGTCTCTGTAATTAGTCTTTAATGACCTATCTTGGACTTATTGATCTTAAAGGTCTTTTCCAACTGCAATGATTCTGTGATCTGGGATCTGGACAAGGCTTTAAACAGTATGAGGATCAGAATTTAGGTCCATGGATGCTTTTAGCAGACCAACAGAAAGCCTGATCAGCAGGCTGTATTTGTCAGTGTAGCTCATTGGAGTTGATGGCAGTGTTTTATTTCAATTACACACAGGTATAAATGACAATTCAAGAGGATTCTGGGACGACAAGTTTCAAACTGTATTTCTCTTCCTCTCCTCTAGATGAAATCCTTAAACATATGTTTCCCAATCACTATCATATTCTTTCAGAACTTTAGACTCAGTGTGTTTCCACTAATTCCAGTCAATCTGTTTTAGACTTTTTTCTTCATTTGTCTGGAAAGCATCCAATATACCACATGTTTTCTTTTCCTTCTTCATTAGTTATTCTTATGCTAAGTGGAGATATGAAAAGCACATAGAAGTTCCCAAAATCGCTTACTCCTTTGCACCGTCTTTTACCCTCCCACACTGCCTGCTGTGCTCAAATTCTCTTGTCTTCAGTTACATAGCTAAATAAGTTTCCTTTAATCTTAAACTATTTCAAATGTAAATCTTGAAGGGCATGATATTGCACCCATTGAAGTCTTTCCAATGTGTAAAATGGCCCAGCTATAGTAAAATATCATTGAGGGAACTCTGACTCAGTGGGGAAGATGAAGGCATTGAACTATAGGCTGGATAAAGAAGATGGTCTTTAATGAGTGACTGTTCAAATATAGAGGGCAATGTTGTATTTCTGCCGCTGATAGATCTCAGAGGCAATCTCTGTGAGACAAGAAACTTGGCTTTACCATCATCTCCTTCTCTGTCAGACTGATAGGCGATGATATTATTTTTAAGGGTCTGAGGAGGCCATAAGTAATGCACTAAGGAACTTTTCACCTACTTTTCTCATAAAACTTTCTATGAAGATTCTCCATTGCTGCTTACATTAGACCTGGTATAATGGGATTCTGTGCCTTTTGCCTTGCAGAAATTAAATGTGGATAGGAAATGAGTAGTGATGTATAATCAGGAGATCCAATCCAGGGAATATCCCCCTCTAGACTTGTAAAATAAAAGACGTCAAAACTCCAAAACCTTAGATCTGACACTTATTTTTAGTTCCTCCAGTCCTAGCTGCTGCTTCTTTGCACCACAGAGAAATGGAAAGTATGATAACAACTGGTATGGTTATATATGTCAACCAAGCTTTTTTAAGTATTAGAAAATTAGAAAGAAATTAAAACTGATAAGTTGCTGCTGAGGAAGGGCATAAAGGGTGACAAAACACACAAGAATAAAATCTGGAAGGCAGAGGTTTACAGTGTATTTGTGATACACAAAAAAAGCAAGTTAGAAAGGTTGTAAAGATACATCAGAAATCTGGCAAGAGAAAAAGTTGATCCACTAACTTGCAGAGAAAGTCAGCAAAGCCTGGGTGCTGAGGATAAGGCTGGAATATTCGGTGCCTTTATCATGTCAAAATTCACATGAAAAAAAGAGGCAAAAGGATTAAGCTGCATGGTTACATTTGACAATTACAAAATTCAGTGAAATACATTTTTTACTTGCATCTCTACATTTCCATAATTTTATTTTATAAATTTCAAATAAGATTGTCATAGTCATGTTAGTTCAGTTATTCAGTAAAACCAGCAGTTTCAACATCAAGCACTAATTTGCCTTTTCAAAATCAATGCCTTGCTATAAAAATGACAGGATTCAGTTGACATGAAAGGCATTGTCAGAGTATTACTGGTTTCTTTAAATGACTTGAACTTCTGGACTTACCAAGAACCATCAAATACTTTGCAGACCTTGACATATGTGTACAGATCTCAATTTTATACAGAAAAATGTTTTAAAAAACTAGTTAGATTGGAAATTTTGGGAAAGTATTTGAGGTACTTTCATTTTTTTACTTTCTGCCATGAGTATCTTAAAATTAACTTTTTTTTTTTCTTCACCATTATAACGGCAAGAGTGACAAATAAAGGTACACATTAACATTCTCATATAGTAAACTGTTCCTGGGACTAGAGTGTTAAGAGAAAGTAATGCACATGATGAAAAGTGATTTTTTTCTGAAGAACAGTCATTGCTGCTCATAGCTTGAAAAATGTGGAAATTTTCAATGGTTCTTTCAGTAATTAATGTCAGTTATCACAGTACTGTGGTAATATTCATGTTCCAGCCGTTTAGGTGAATTTTCATTTTTAGCCCCGTGAAACATTTTCCCATGTTTTCCAAGCTAAAATAATAAAAGCCTAAAGCACTTGGCTGTATCATATAACTGATAATGCATAAATGTGTTTAACAAGAATTTCAAGCAAATGGAGCTGTTCATATTCTTTTATTCCTGCTTTTTAGCTATCTTAATTCCAGAGTGAAAAGCAAGATTTTGAATCACTGATCCACAATGATGGATTTGTTCTCCACATTGTATTATGTTATGGTGGATTTGTAAATGGAAACTTTGGAAGCAAAATAATTTCATATCACTGTTAGGATTCTCATATACAACTTTCCCATAGCTTTGATGATATTTTTTTCAGTTAATGGCATGCAATAAATATTTTGTGTAGTATAGAATGTTTCTGTGGTTTATTAAGGGATATTTTAAAAACATACAGCTCTACAGCACTTCCTGAAGGATTTAACCTTGATTCTCTTTAATGAACAAGTAATGCTTTTCACAAACCTGAAATTTGTTACTATAAATTTTCCAGCGTTCATAAACCACCTTTTTTCCAGACACTTACTTTAAAACGGTATTGCAAACAAACATGTTTTGGACCCTGTATTTGCTTATAGAAAGCCTGTAGCCAGCATATTACTCTGGTCACCATTTTTAACACTGAAAACTGGTAGTTTAAAAAAAATATATTCTGAACAGAAACAAAGTTGAGCATTCATTTCCATATAACTAAATTTAAAACAATAGCAATTAAAATATGTGTTTTAGAGGGAAAAAAACACTTCACCCAAACACCACAACAGAAGCTCTTGTTTCTGGTTTGACAAATGAATTACTCTAATCCTAGAATGTAGAGATGAGTCTGAATAGTAGAGTCATGTTAGGTCAGAAGGGACCTCCAGAATTCATCTGATCTAAACCTCTCTTTCAAAGAAGGTACTTAAAGTAGGTACTTGGGACTTTGTCCAGTTAAGTGTTGACTATCTCAAAGTACAGAGTCCTCACAGATTTGGCCTTTTTTAGAGTGTTTAACCATCTTCCTTGTTAAAAATAAAAAATAAAACCATATCTTAATATCTAAGAAGAAGTTTTCATTTGCATTGATTTGTATTCACTGTCTCTCATCCTTCCACTGTGCATCTCTAGGTGTCTATGTCATCCCATAAGGGATTTTCAGACTTCTTAAGTTTGAATAAACCAATTCCATATTTAGGGGTCACATGTTTCACTACTAGTTTCACCTTTATGCTAGAGTCTGTTAGCTTTAGTACAAGTAGGAAGCAAAGAAGTACTTCTTGCATCTGTATTTTATGTCTAATTAAATTAGTCTCCTTCCTTAGATCATGAACTCGACCTGTGTAAGACTACCTGTAGTTCAGAAGTCCTTAGGTTGATACGATTTTCATGATCATTAGTGTTTTGCATAGCCACACCAGAAAGCCTACAACTCCAGTATTGATACTTTTTGGAAAATAAAACTATAATAGAAAAGTATAGGTTAATTAATTAGGAAAAAAACCATTAAAGTAATCCACAACTACAAACTTGTAAAATTAAAATGCAGTTGTAAGTATCAGATCATTCTCTATGGTTTTGAATTAAAACTTAGCCACTGTAGTACGTCAAAACCTGGTGAGAAAAGTGTGTTGAACATATTAACACATAGCTGATCTTCATTTTTTTCAGCCTCAGTGAAAATGTTTTAGCTTAATCAACTCTGAGTTCTGATTATATTCTGTATATTGAAAATGTGATCTCTGATCTATCCATCTGTTCTGGAAATATTCTTGAAATATATATCATGCACTATATGGCTGAAGAAGTGATTGAAGAAGTTCTGGTTTAGTAAATAAGCAACCACTCAAAAAAAAGGCAGATGACTGTGATAATTAAGATTTCTGATTAACTTGGCCTCCTTTTACTTGGGCTTCAGACTGTCTTTGGAATAAATTTTCAGAATTAACTTCTATTGTTTCTTGTTAGATGACATGACAATAACTGTTTTCTCCTGCTGGCAGTTCTTCATGAACTGTAAAAGTTGTGTAGCAACAGAACAAATGGAAATAAAGTCCAGTATTTTCCAAGAACCTAAGATAAGCAGTACTCAAACCTTCCTTTCAAATTCAATAGGAATTGTACATGTAATTCCTTTAGGCTTTTTTTTTTAAATATTTTCAACCTCCATTTGATAAGAAAATAAAGTTCTTCAGCCTTCTTGACAATAAAATATTCTATAAATCTGAGTGTATTTTTCACTTCAAAGTTCTTTCCCTTTCACTTTCTAAATTCCTTGATTTCATCCACATACCTCCCACAAGTGTCTGTAGCCAGACTGAGGAGAGCAATGTATATCCAGTGTTCTAGGAACAGATTGCAGAGCCTGCCAGCTTTAAAACTTGATTGGTTCTGTCCAATTTTTTATTTTCTAGCTAACAAGATACAGAAAGTCTCAAAACTGAGACTACAGTGTGTGTAGTTTATTTCTCTCTTTTTTAAAAAAATTGTTAATGGTTTTATGAGTCATTCTGCGGCATTTGTAAGAAAGGATCTTAGCCCTGGACTTCTGCAATCACGCATTCCCTGAAGTACTCTCAATTCACTAATGCTCATATACATGAAAAGGTTAGAAAAATATTGTAATATCATAGCTTTGCAGTCTTCTAGGACTTTCCTATTCATTCCTGATTGTATCTATGTGTTGATATAGCAACTTACTCTTCACTGTCTATGGTAGGTACAAAACTCTCCAGTGGAGTAGCTTTCTGTCAAAAAACACTGTTCCATCAAAATAAAATCTTCTATAGGAATGCTTCAATTCTAACTTAATTTTGTTCAAAAGGAAAGATGCAGAGAAGGATGCACTGAAGAAGGGGCAGTCCTGGAGTCTACTGGGGTTTTTTTGCACTAATATTCTATTTTTCAAGAACAATGACAATATACTTGTGAGAATAACACCAGTAACAGAAGCAGGAACTCATTAAGTCTGTTCCTCTTAGCTGAGAAGTCTAATCATTAAGTGGTAAAAAGTCTCATGACACCTCTGGCCATAGGATCCTTATGTTTATGGCAGTTGCTGTAGTGGTACAGCTTCAGCAAAGGAGTAGGGAGGACATGGGTTCTGCTGAGTGGGTTGGGGACTTGCATGGGAAAAAAGAACTGTAGATCTGGGTATGTGAAGTGAATGTATACGGTCTGAATCCTGCTCTTTGGGCCATTTCAATAATCCTTTCTCATAAGAAGTGCATGATCTCAGCTCTTGGATATTTCCTTCAGCCATGCAGACTAAACTGCTCCTCTCAGACTAAAATTTCATTTAGTGGCAAAATTGTACGTGTAATTTGCAAATTACCAAAAAAACTAGAAAAAAAAAAAAAGCTACTCCATGGTCTCTGGTTGCAATGGGTTGTCCTGGAGTTAGCAATCTGTCATCTAGTATGTCAAATGTTTCACACCATAATCTGTTAATCCAGAATTCTCATGCATTTTAGCATAAAGAGAACCGTTCATATTTATTTTATTCAGTATATTTTTTTCTAGTTGGAACATTGTGGCCTCATTAGGACAAAAAGTCTAATTAAAACAAAAATGTGGAGTACTTAGACCAGATAATTAACCAGAGATCACTAAACAGAAATGTTATGCACCTCGAGTTCTACATTACTAACAATATGTGTTTGGCAGAAAGTTAAAGAACAGGTTCATGCTTTTGCTTATAATGATCCGTGATCTATAGTCAACTGTTTGGACGTCCCTGGATAATATTGATGTTCTGTACATTTTTGATATGTCTATGGAATCTCTATATCATATTTCCCAAAGTTTAAGAGAGCAAACATCCTCTTTTCAAGCTTAATTACTATAGTTCTTTGCTCTATGCTTCTGAAAACCCCTTCCTAAAAACATACACTTTTTTAGAAACCCAGCAAGACTCACAGATTTTAAAAGAATCTAAAAAAAATTCTACAGAAACAAAATGATGCACAGCCTGTGGATTCTGCCTTAAGTTTGTTACCTTTTTTTTAAGACAAAAAAAGGAACGAGGACACACATTCTGTCTCAAAAGAAACAAAAAAAGATATGTAAAAAGCTGATGTCATCCAAAATAATCAGATGTTGCTGATTATCTTCCTCTCCCAAGATTTAGGGAAAACAGAGGAAATTACTGTCTTTGCAGGCATTATTTTAATCCACCAAGGCACTGGTGTTGTCACAATTCAAGAGTTTGCTACAATTGATGCAGCAAAACTCTGGGTTTTCTGTCAAACCCAGCTATGTTGATGCACATTGCAAAGAGCAGTCACTCCAAAAGCCTCCATTAAGAAGGAGGGAAGGCCTTGTCAAATGAAAATGGTTGATCGTGCCTTAGAACATGAAAAATAATATCAAAAAAGTCCCTTCTAAATATGAAAATGTTCCATAGGAAATCCCTGCTGAGCATAGCCCATGACTTTTGACCACGTCAACAAGATATAATTAACTATGACAGATTGCTATTGAAGACAGAGGCATAGAGATGGACCAAAGCTGTCTGGTTTTAAGGGCCTAATTTCAGCTTCTCTTTAAGTTAGAGACATATCATCTCTTTATGTGTATCATACACTTGTAATAAGAAAATTTTGGGGAACGATCCTGTGAAAAACACACAGGGAAATTTATCTTTTTTTCTGTGACTACAGAACATAATATTCTAGTTTCAAGGCCTTAGGTCAATGCCTTCTTTCAAAAGCAGCCATTGGTTTCTATATCAATATATATTTAAAGCAGGAATTTTACAAACACCTGGAAAAATAAATCACGAAATTGTAAAAATAAAGGTTTAAATTTAAATAAAAAACAGGCAGACCTAAACTACTGTTTTTCCTTAACCCACAAAAATGTAAATGTGATTGAGTTTTGAGTGTCCCTGAGCTCATTCAATCCCTCTTTACTGTTAAATTCTTTCATGCCTCAGAACTCCTCTAATATCAGTTAAACCTGTTTGAACTCCACACCCAGCAGAGCCTTTGGCAGTTGCTTGACTTTCAGCTGACATGGGTGACTATACCGAATAATTAGTCTGTTATTTTACTTCTACATCTTTAAAAAAATCCATGTTATGTCAAACAGTGGTAAAATAAATTTCTCCTATTTCAATGGATTTTGTTTTTCATACTCAGTTTTGCCTCGAACTCCATCTCTGTGTGCAAACAAGGAGTGAATTTCCAGCCCTTAGAGGGTGGTGTCCTTGGATTATATTTAGTTTTTTCCCTAACTTTTGGTAATGACTTACTATCTTAATACAAGCAATATAAATACACTGCTAGAATTGCCCACTTGAGTAGCACTGCCTACTCAGGGAATACTTAAATAAGTGTTAGAATAATAGTTTGTGTGACTAAAATGCCTTTCTGAGTACTCCACTAGTACAATCACAGAATACATAACGCTTTCCTTAAAAATCAATTCTGTTTTGTTTTAAAAATTCTCTGTAGCTTTCCAACTCATTAGAATGACATATATCATGAAGAGGTTTTTTCCCTCAATTCCTCTCTCTTAAATATATTTTCAAAGGTAATTTTAAATTCCATGGTGGTTCAGAAGCAAAGAAAAATGCATCACATGTCTTCCCCCCAACTTTGATAAAAATTCAAACAATTAAAAAAAACCCCAGAAAAAGTTACATCCAATGTCAACATCTTGCTGTCACAGTCTTACAAGCCTAAATCTGTGTAGTAGAAGTCATCTGCTTGTAATGACCATGGCTGCTTCAGGGAATTATTCTCACACACGCAAAACCTGAGGAGAAAAAAACCTATTTTACTTTGAGGGTGAAGGAGCAGTGGGACAGGCTGCCCAAGGAGTATGTGGAATCTCCTTCCTCAAAGGTCTTCAAGACCCACCTGGATATGTTCCTATGCAACCTGATCTAGGTTGACCTATTTCTGCAGGGTGTTTGGACTAGGTAATCTCTAAAGGTCCCTTCCAACCCTACCTTTCTGTGACTCTATGATCTCAAAGACCTGTTGAGTTGCATGGGTAAGGTGAAACAGTGTGGATTTGTACTGTCAATGTTAGAAATACCACAATATTTCTGATTTCCAGGCATAGCTCTTGAGGAGGGAGCATAGGTGGCATCTGACAAAGTAACACAACATAGGTGGGGAGAAAGCAGATTTGATTATAAGTAAACTGCAAAATTTATGTGTTTTGGATTTGTATATACATGTACAACAACAACTGTGTTTATGTACATACAACCAAATACAAATGTATGTAGACACACATGCACTGATTTGTTATGCAGTTATGTATATTTTAATATGAATGATTTTGTATATACAAATATGCAAAGCTATATCTTGTAGCAGTCAATCGTTGATGATAATGAAAGGATAAAACTTGATCATTTATTGATTTTTACTTATTTCTTTACTTTTCCTCTGACTTTTTACCTTGATTTTTTTTTTTTTTTACTCAAACATACACTGTTGGTTAGTATCTAAACAGGACAGAGACACTTACAAGTAAGATGATCAATAAGCCAAATCAAATAACATTTATTTTGTCAGAGGAGAGGAAAATGTCATAAGTTGAGATCTGTTTTTACATTTAGAATATATTCAAAATGTTTGAATGAAATCAAAGTCATCTCCCGCAGTTTTCTCTGAATAGAACACACTGTGCCACCAGTAACACTGCATTCAAAAGCAGTAGTTTTACCTCTCCCTACTTCTATTTTGCCCCCTCAGTTTTTCTATTCCTTGAAACGGTTCACAGAGAAACCAGAATAGCTGTAAATCTGTGAGTTTGCAGCACACACTCAGATCAGCTATGAGTGTCTTCCCCTGAGAGAACAGTACTCTGAGCACCTCTGAAAACCTACTTGCTTCCTTTAGTGCATCAGTAAAGGTCAAATTCCTTTGAAAATCTCTCTACCAGGATAGAGATGCTTTGGAGAACTTGGCCCTAAGTGTGTGGAATTACAATAAAACCATTACAAAGCAGTAATCACTACCATTCATTTGTTCTCTCAGGAAAACTGGCCAGTAACATTAGTCTCTTGGCATACACTTCCCAGTTGAACTTATTTTGAACATGAGTGTGCCCAAATATTTCTCAAAATATAAATAAGAACATTTAATGCTTCATTCTTAAATTTGTTCTAAAATTACAAAAGAAACCCCACCAAACCTAAAATCCAAAGCAACAACATTTCTTTTTCACAAATTTATTCTATTATTCTGTTATTTTAAAAGAAGCAGTTATTTAATCCTTTTTATTGGCTACATTCTTCAAGAAACTTTCCAAAATAATCTGCGACTACTGAGTTTTTAGGCTGTGTCTAGTAGGAAGAAATATTTCTAGATGTAATCTGCACTGAATAACAAATGTTGATCTGTGTTTAAGTATGTCTGCACTTGCATAAGTGAGTGGTGGCTCTGTATGATAAAAGCACTGTATTTATTTATGTGTATTGGAGAAGATCCTTTTAATTCTCTCTCGTATCTGTCATAAGGTATAATGATGGGATTTTTGACAAATACTTCTGTAGATAAGCACGTTTACCTCTGGCTATATTTATATGACATGAATTTTACTTCTATTAGACACTTTCCCTGTTGTTAGCTAGTTTGACTTCCACTTGCTTCTTGACTTTCTGTTTCCAGACAGTTCAGTTGTGACAGAGATAATCACTCAAACCGATGAACAGGAAGGTGTGCATTGGAGTTTAATAAAAAGTATTACTGAAGACAGAGTAACTTCGAAGCCAGAATTACACTCTTACGAGCTCATATCCTCTGGCAACACACATAACATGCTATTGCTACAATGATTCATTATCAATAATTATTCATTATATTCACAACTTAGTAAATTGTATTATCTATTCAGTACTCCATCTCCTTTCCAAACATTTTCCTCACTTAATATATTGACATTATGGCTTCATAGTAAACACCTCTAGGACTCATTACTATCTCTGTTAATCAAGGCTATCTCTGTTAATCAAGGTGACTGTTAAAACATATTTAAACCATGGAAAAGCGTTAAAACTCTAAGCAACATAGTTGATGTGGGGACTTCATCACACTGATTTATTCTACTTCCATGCATCTCTTTAGTTTCAGAGCAAGGTTTCCGAAAACCCTTTGCTAGTCATCCATGTACCTGAAAGGAATTTTTCTTCCTGAAGTTTGGATTCTGCTTGTGTGTTGCTTGATTGGTTTCATTCTGCTTTTCAGTTTTTCAAGTAGTTATTTGTCCTGCTCTGGTAATTCATTATTCTATGATTTATTGTGCTATTTTATTAGCTGAAATACCTGCTTCACTTTAATAAAAGAGGTTTTTTTAATAATCAGGAATATAGAAAAATCAGCAGCTTATAATCATAATTTCACTTTTTTAATATTTCTTTCAGCATTCACTGAGCTTTTCATTGAAGTTTATTTTAAACTATAAATAAACTCATACAACCAGAACACCTTATAATTGGTGATTTTACTTTTATCCAGGTAGCCTGAAGCTTTGCAGCCTTGTTTCCTCAAGGCTCAGTTTGGCTGGAAAAATTCCAAGGTCCCTACAGGTGCTACTGTAAGCACTGCTGGCAATTCACTGGGTGGCAATTTTCCTCCTTATGTATGGCATAGTGCCTTCCTTAGGACTCTTACAAAACCAGGAGGCATCCTAATGGTTGTCCAACAAACTGCAAAGTCCTGAAAAATCTGTTTGACTACGTTTATTGAAAGAAAGACTAGTGCACGTCACCTTATATTTATGAACTGAGCATCCTAGTTCGATCACTTAATTTCTGATTTCAACTTCTTTCTACAGATTTATTATGCTTGTACATACATGAATCAACATTAGATATTGCAATTTTCATCTCAAAATTATGAGATTATAAAGAATCAGAATCTTTCATATAACCAAATATTACTTTGGAAAAGACTCTGTATCAAGTTCAAAAGGTATTATTAAAATTATGATTTGCTGATACTTGTATACACTATTGATCAATTCATGTCTTGTGTGCTCAGCAAAAACGGTTTTCAGCTTGTCAGCTGCTAAAAAATCTTTTGACATGGGTTTGTGTGTTTCTGAAGAGAAAGACACATGCTTTCATGAGTTTTTTCATGTCTGCATCAGTAACCCACAAAGTCCTACATTTTGCCTTTAAATGTTAACTTACTTCACAGCTCTGTTCTGTGGGTACATTTCTACCATCTAGTTTCATATTTTATTATATTTTCCACTTCTTTAAATTTCCCTTTTTCTTGATATATACATTTTATAAATTGAATCAGTATGGTCTGACCCAGCACATATTAAAATGCCATTTGAAACAGTTCCAAATTCAGGTGCTTATAAAAACAAATTTGAGGAGCAACAGTAATTCCAATCCCTCCTATGTTATGTGGGCAATTTAAAATTATGGAAATACTTCCAACTTTATAGGCAATTTGAAATGGAAAGCAACCAGAGATTCTGGGCATGTGCTCTGCATATAGAGATTTTGCAAATAGAAATGCTTTTAAGAGTAATTTCCATGTGCACCCATTTACCTGGTTCTGTATATGTTCCAAATGAAAATTGCACATTTATACTTTAAAATTCAAAATATTGCTTTTATTGGACCTCTAGCCCATAAAGAGAACATCTGTACTATAACTGCAATCTGTCTGTTCAATTTGTACCAAATTCATGGGTTATATAATGGATCTATATATTTATCACACTTTCCACATTATAAAGCACATTTTGGGTGGAGGGAGGAAGAGAATAGGCTAAGCACTCGTTGGCTCTGTATACAGTACAATATTATTAAAAAATATATTATCTTCTACTTAAGCCAATATATTTCTGTTAGATAAGCATGCAAAGTCCTGACATAGACAGATGTGTCCTTATGTCACGTTTAGGTTACTTCTGTTCTTTGGACACATGCATGTAATCTTGTTTGCTCAGATACTTTTCTTGTCACATTGAATCTGTGTTTACAGCTGACTGCAACGTTAGAAGAATCAGGTTCAACTATGAATATTGATGGTAGAACTTCACTTTCAAAATATTGCTGGCAATTTCTACATGAAAAGGACAATTATTGACCTAGTTTACACTATAAACACTCCTACGAAATAGGAAACATTGTATCATTATAAAGTAGGAATCCTTTCCTTTGTAGTAAATCTTCAGTAAACTAAAACTATCCTCAGTCAATGCTATTCATATAGATCTGTAGATTGTCATAATGGTAGCTGTCCCTGAAGATAAAAGTTACAGTTAATCAATAGGCATAGCAAAGGTATCTTGGGTCATCTCAGCATGGATTTACCAGTGTAGGATTACCCTTACATTTTCTGACATCTCTAACAGACAATTAAATAATTAAAAAATTAGTCCTTACCTTCCAGTGAGGAAGCTGTGGTTGTACCTCTGTATGAAAAGATATTGAAGAAAATATTGTAAAAACTTCTGTTTGCAGGCTTTTGTGTGATGGTGACCACAGGAGCTGCACTGATTGTTCCTTTGTGCCAGATGTCATCAGTAGAAAGTATCAGTACTCACCAGTAGTTGGGGAAGAAGCTGAGGCTACTAGAAAGTGAAGAACCAGAATAGTGGAGGTTGTGGAGTGCTCTCCACATGGGTGAGCAGAAATTTTGAAAAACAAAGGTTTATGGTATCAGATAGATAAAGTATTGGACACAAATTTTGTCCAAACCAAAAGAGAACTAAGGAGCTAAGGGGAGAAATTTGAACTGAACAGTCTTGGGAGACCAAAGGTACAGAGAGGCACAAAGTGCAGGATTATACATTCTTTAAAGACAAAGATTAAAAGCTTTAGTCTCAGGCAAAAAGGAGTCAATAAAATTGCAAATGTTTAATTCCTTGAAGGAAAATGTTCAAAAGGCAGCTAAAAAATTTATAAAGAGAAATCAATCAAGAGCTAATGCATTTGAAGACATTTTCTCTTGCACAAGAAGTTTGTAAGCAACAAAAGCTGGAGCCTAAAGGAATGCTTTAAGATAATGTTTTTGAGAAGCAGCACTTCATTTTCATCTTGTATTTAAATTCTCCCTTAGGCATCTATCAGTGACTGCTGAGGGAATATGTGACTGGAAAGACCTAACCAAGAACAGCTCTGATTAAGTTTTTAGGACCTTCATCTACAGCTGTAGCAAATAAAGAACACCAGAATGCTCAATATCAAACAAACATACTCCAAACCAGAATGTAAATAATTGATAACATATATAACTCTGTGTTCCCATAGGTCAGAAACCTTCCTCTAGATTAAAATAATTGAGCCTTAGTCATGTCTTCTGTGAAATGTCTCATTTGATGTCAGTCCTTCCAGACAAGAGATATTAGGGAGGTGCACAGAGGCTTCTGCCACTTACCTTCCCCAGAGAGCAGATCATGTTATGTTGGCACCTCAGTGCAGTAGGTTTTTTGTCATTTTCAGTGGGTCAAATGCTAATGTGCTTGTGCACATTATATGACTCATGTTGTGTAATATTAACACACACACAAAGCACATGGACTGTATGAGTAGGAGCCTTGATCCTAATTTGTCAGAGAGGCTTAAAAGCCTAACTTCAGTGCCTGCAGCTGAATTATTGTTATCATCTCACCATTTCCAGCATTTCTTTGTGTGTCTGGGGCTCAGATTCTTTCTTTCCAGTTCAGAATTCTGAATAGTGACAGGTTCAGAAGTTTCTATGCTTCTGTCAATATTGTTTCTTTTCTTGAATCATGAACTAATGGACACAAGCTTAAACAAAAAGAAAGAATTTAATACACTGTTTTTAATGACACAGAATTTTCTGTTTGTCGGCTTCTTCATTAGGTATTCCATCGTAACCTCAAAGTAGCTACATATGTCCTCTGGGATAATGTCATTCAGCTAGCTGTGAAACCACCCAGCAATTTCATCATTCCAATGTCATTTGGTATTTTTTAAAATAGACTTTATTATTTTCTTATGACTCTACCCAACTCTTTCTCAATCTTTCTCAATTTGCAATCAGTTTTTACATTTCAAAACCAAATTCTCAAATATCAATTAAGAAAAAGATATTTGAAAAGCACTCCCACCAGCTATCTCCATTCCTCAAAGACAAGTTCTGCTTCAGAATGCAATAAGCCTCTGGACTGAGCCATTTTACTCCTTCTAATGGCTATCAGTAAGTAATATACAAAATCTACCGACTTCAATGTGGATAGTCCACTGACTTCCATGAATCTTTTACTAGGTTTATAAAATGTGACTTCTCAGCACCCTATTCAGTCATGTTGTCTGATTCTTGTATTAAGTCTTATCTTTGGACATGAAGATGGTAGTTTCTCGTAGTGGTAGATTAGTACTAAAAAAAAAGTGTATTTTCTATCATGTAGCATTTATACTACAAGAAGTGAATTCTGTGGCCTTTTGTGCAGTTGTGAATGGTTTTGCATTCTAATGATGGCCTGTCATTAATTTATACTGGAATGGAAAGGGTTAGCGTGTGCAAAACTGCCTCAAAACACTGACAGACACATAATTTATCAGTCTACCATTCACATTTATAGTCAATGGATAGGACTCTTCACCTTACCCAGCTTCGATTGTCTCAGAGTTGCCATCAAATATAAGCAAGGCATCTATGTCCTTGGAGTTTAATGCATAGAAACAGTCACCTCAATAATCCTCTGTCTTGAGTATCTGTCTCAGATTATCCCTGTCATCTTCCAGAGCAGACTCATGACACCTGGCTCTTGAGACTAGATGAAATCTTAAATGACCAGCTGAAAGTACATACTTACATTTACAGAGTATAATTCAGATGAAGTAAATTCCATCCCAGAAGCAATACCTTGAAAAGTATTAAGAAATATTGACACTGTTTTTTTTTTTTTAAATAAAAAAATCTCATTATTGTAATGGGAAACAAAAATAACAATCTTTAAGATTATATTGCCACAACATCTATTTTGAAAATATTTTCTAACTATAAAACAATTAATAAATATTTGAAAGAAGGGACTAAGAATTCCTTTTGAAGATTTTACTCGAGTATCTCCTTTTTTAAACAAGTGCCTCCATACTTAATATTGTTGAAAAAGGCAATTTTTACAGCCTTTCATAGATTAATTTGTAGAGCAGTGAATTGTACAGCACTCAGATACAGTTATAAGGCACATTTCAATGTTATGTTTTTACCTTTGACTTTAAAAGAGTCAAGCATCTTTAGTCTTTGACTAATTCAACTAATTCAATTATGATGTTTCATGTTCTCACAAATGTTATAAAAACTATTCAGATAAAAGTAATTAAGACAGTCCTGTCAGTAATACCTTTACCAATCTGTCTCCCTATGCCCTGAATACTTCTCTAGTGCACTGGCAGTTCATCCTACACTAGAGTCAATAGAGAAAATTAAAAGATAAGTGACAAAAAGAACTGACTCAAGAAACAGATATTAGAATTAAAGACAAATATATAGTGTAACTGTTTTGGACACCTTCAGGTGCAACGAATCTGTGGAAGCTGGCAGAGTCTCTATACTGACTCTAGAGGAAGACCAGATGATGAATTAAGGCAAAATGACTAACATTTGAATGGCTAAAATTAGGGAGAGTTAGATGCCAAAAACATGCTTATGAAGGAAATGTGAGACATGAATTGGTAAAACCACAGTCAGTCTAAAGACGGTAAGGTCTTGATGAAAGAAGGGGAAAGCAAGAAGGAACACTTCAGCGATTTAGTCAACCACCCTGTCCCAGACAGCCCTGCTGTGCATGATGGAGATGATTCATTCAGTCAGTCCTCATGCCAAGGAAAACAGGTCAATATGATCTGAAAAGAAAATAGGCTGTCACGAAGTTGACGAACAGCACATTTCCCTGGGCGGATAATATCTATGCAAAACTACAGAGGCAGAATGGAGACTTTTAGACATTCAGTAGATGATTCATCACTGTTCCTTTCAGAAGTGAGTTGGATGACTGCTTTTCAAATGCTGAAGCAAGAGCAATCATGTAGTGAGGATATTTAAAAAAAAAAAATCCCAGTGACTTAGATATATTGTCCCTCTTGATTTTGCTGAGATCTGAGTGCAGAGAATTTATTTAATCATAGCAGTAGAGGAAACACAAATCTACCAAATAATGTAGCAAAGGAACATTTCTGGCATGATTGCCAAGACTGAGCTGTCACTGAGGGAAGAAAGTTGGTTGCACAGCCTAGGAGAAAACACAATGGCTAGTGACCATGTGAGATGGAAAGACATACATAAGAGAGACAAAGATTATTGAGGAAGTTTAGAACACCACTGGTCTGCCAGTTGATATTCATATCAGTATAGTAGTATTATATCACAGTACCAATATTTTTGGTTTATCAGTATATCAAGATTACTATGAAAACCAGGGGATCATAGAATCATAGAATGGTAGGGTTGGAAGGGACTTTTAGAGATCATCTAGTCTGAGATATATACATATATATATATATGTATATGTAAATATCTACAGCAGAACCCAGAATCTCACCTCAGTTCAACAGTTAAGGTAATTGACTTGATTATGTTTGGTGTATTATTGCTCTTTTTAAACACAGAGATGGAAACAAAAGTTTGCCAGCAGAATAGCAGGTGTATTAAACACATACTGCCCCAATGGATTTAAAATTAGGTCTGTGCTTATGTACAAAACAAGCATGTGCTTATATAAGAGCCTGAATTTTATCGTAGAATCTGCTGCAATAAGATTAATTCAATTAATGTCTATGCAGACTTTGCTACAACCTATGCTGAGCTAAAGCACATGTGTCTGGGTGACCTTCAGTTCAAACACCTGCAAATCTGTTTGTTTTCTATTAAATGTATTTATTATGGGTTTATTATGTTTATTTTGATTGGGTGGCATTTGTTTTTGCATAGAGGCTCAAGTAAAGACAGAAGTAATATATACATAAATATTTCATTATTATTACTGTTATTATTACCAGTGTCTGTAGGTCGAGGAAGTGGTCTAGAGAACTTTTCCAGATGTTAAGTAGAGTTTATATCAGTAAGCAATGAGTGGGAGAAATGGGACAGAACAAAAGTGACATGAAAGGAACAGCCACAGAAGTAGATGGAAAAATATCAGAACTACCAAGGGAATAGATTTGACACCTTCTGAATCTACTACAGACCTTTTTGCCACAGGAGTGAGAAGCATGATGGAGGAGCATGTGATTTAGCTGCTGAATACAGTCTTTTTATGTCACTGGCCAGTCTAAGCCTCATTAGCATTATTAGGGAGAAGGAGGAAATAAGTGGCACATATGTCAGCATTAGAGGAGATCCTAAAACTTCCACACATGATTTCTCCTCTGCTGAAATATTATTTCCTCTCAACATGTTTGAGCCAGCTGCTTCACTTAGAGTCCACGTCTAAGATAAGGTCTTTTTATAGCAGTGGGAAGATCAGAAATTGAATTGATTTGAAAGGGTGATTGTCACTTAGTAACATAGATAAGTCTTCCCATAAAACTCAGTTTATGGGACTACAGCACAGTGAAATGAGAAGAGTGTGACTAGAATGTGGAAAAAGGAGAGAAGTATTTGGACATGGTTACAAAGTTGAGTCTCCTTACGAGATGTTAGGGCCTGCGCTGTAGTTGATTATAAAGATAGCATCTGCAAAATGCTTCCAGGGTTACTGTCAACAACCTTTGGAGACTAAATTTGGAGATTCTGTGATCACTGTGACAGAGTCAGAAATGTTGAACCTGAGTGGACAATTAAGCAGTTTTCTGAAATTCACCTTTTTTTCTCAGTCATTTTTTTTTTCATGGTTAACTAGTTTCCTTATATCCATTGCCTTCTGCAATTTTTTGATGAGTGTGCAAACAAATCACAGGCATGGCCCAGGAAGGAATTCATTGCATATGCCATTAGTTCTGATGAGATATCTCATATGTTCATCATCACATTTATATCCTTTGCTGGGTGAGGGCCACTGATTGTTAACCCACCGAAGCTTTGAGCCTTTTTCTAGTGAGTGATATTTGTGCCATGTTATTCTTTGACCTAATCACACGGTAATGTTTTTGTTTTCTGACTTCAAAACCTGTTTCTGCCTTTATGAAAACTATTAATTTTCTACACAAATTTTTCTTTGAGATTTACTAACATCCTGTGACTTGGTTTGCATAAAAATCCATTTAAAAACTCTCAAAAACACTGACAAAGTAGCTAAAAAAGCACAAGTAACTACTTCCTCCTTATACTATAATCTCTTCTTACCAGAAATCCTCTAAAAAATGAAATAAACTTCCAGAAACCTGAAATTTGAGTGCTCATTTTAAGAAATTGATAATGCCAGAAACAGAGAGAAATAAGTTGAATTTAGTTGGATTTCTCTATTATCTTTTTAATCAGCATTTATTCATACTTGGAAAACCACTTCCCTTCTGAATGCTTTCCTGACATTAGGGCCAGAGACTTTCATCAACATTTTACAAGTGTGACTGAAGCTAAACAGCATACTTTTACTAGATAAGATCAATCCAGTTATGAAGTCAAGGAGATAAGTTTATTGCAGCTGAATATGTCAAAGTATTGCAGCTGAATGTGTCAAAGTAAGATTGCAATGAAAGGAAAGAAATTCTATATTCTGCTCAGAGATGTATCAAAAAGGTGAACTGGTTGGTACTTGGATTCAGAGTTGGATATTCCCAAGGTCTTTCTGGGACTGTTTGGTATTTGGAATGTCTGTCATCAAAGTTTTACTATCACTTGGGAGAAGATGATTTTATAGTCATTCCTCTGCCAACCTTGAGTCGTCTGGGTTGGGATTTTTATATAAGAGTAAATATATTGGGTCAAATGAACAGTTCATCTAGCTTGGTCTCCTGCTTCTGACATGTCAGATAATAGATGCACAATATGAGCAGTGCAAGGATAGAGTGACACTTTGCAGTTGTGGATCTTCAGCTTCCAGGGCTATTTTCCAGCTTCCAGGACTATCTGTGCCAGAAATTCTAACCTTGTGATTTTGGGAACATTACAGAAACAAGTCCAAAATTTAGAATGATTGAATCCAGGTTGTAGGTTTGGGGTTTTCTTGTATATGTTTCATTGAGCTTTTTTTTTTTTTTTTAAATACATTTCATGATCCTCCAAACTATTGGAAATATGTACACATTTTTTTTATACTTATCATAGAAAGTACAGATATTTCTCTCTTGTGACTTATCATGTCACAGGAATGCATTTCCTTGCAAATCTCTGTATTTTCAGGTTTCTAGCAGAAGCTGAAGTTCTTCAAATATATATGAAAAAAAAGGGGAATGTGTTGTTTGGAACAGAGCCCATTTTAGTGCAAGAATGAATTATCAGAAATCTCAAAGGAAAATTTATTCTTGTGAGATGTTTTTTCCCTCCATTTATCATAAGATTCAGGTACTTTGTGTTTCACTTAGATATTTCATAGTTAAAGGGCAAAAATTACTCTTACTCTAATAAGAATTTCAGACTAGATTAGTTTTAGATTTTTTTAGAAAAAGATGCAATCAGCATTTATATCAAGGTACTGTTCTATTTTTCTTCGTGAATACATACCTCTATTTATATATAAACATTGTGGACATGAGTCTGCTATGATTAAAAGATGTATGTAGTATAGATGAATGTATCAGACATAGTTTATTTTTTTCCTCATGTTGTTGTGCAAATTAATGTAGGACTTGGCTTTACAAGAAGATTGGAGTGAAAATTCTTGGCAGGTCTCTGACCCTGATCATCTGGAATCCAAACCCCTAGAGTCCTCAGATCTCTTCAGATGCAGAGCATAACTGTAAGCCAACTAAACCTGCATTACTATAAGGATTTTCTTTTTCTATTTAGATATAATTTTACAACTTTTATGTAATTAAGCTATAAAATTGACACACAGGAAGGACCACAGTCTTCATATACACATTCTTCAGTGACTACGTCTGTCTTGGTGAAAGAAGTTGAACATG
This sequence comes from Colius striatus, assembly GCF_028858725.1. Taxonomy (NCBI): domain Eukaryota; kingdom Metazoa; phylum Chordata; class Aves; order Coliiformes; family Coliidae; genus Colius; species Colius striatus. The sequence continues at coordinate 198,680,480 of NC_084759.1, read as the reverse complement.
GCCATTTCTCTGGCACTGAGACGTGGTGGCACAGCACAGCTCACGTCCACATTCCCATGAGAAGCAAAGTCCTGTGAACACTGGCTAAGCATTGTCTAGGAGAGGGCTATGTGGCACAGAGAAAAAGAAACTAGAGCCTGGGCTAGCACACTGTAGGGTACAAGTCCTGGGGTTCTGCTTATCTGCCACTATGGTACTTAAAATCTTTTCCAACAGTCAGTGGCAATTTAGACTCATGTGGTTCCTGATGATGTTAGTAAAATAAGTTATAGCTGAAGATCAGAAACAATTCTTTTGATTATGTTATAACCAATCCTACTGGAAGGCTTGAGTTCGTAAGGGTAACAAGACCCTTAATCTGTGTGGCTTAAGAAAGTCATTTCACCGCTAACCTTGGAAAACAGTGTAGACCTTGTTGTCACTTTGTTTTCTTTTAGTATAGGAGTGGGTGGCTATGTTTGTTGTGGAAAGCTTGTAAAATTAAACAGTGCAATTATTTTAATCTCTTAATATGTTTGGAATTACGGCTCATGGCTGTTCAAAACACTCCAGTCACTGGGTTTTGCATAACACATATACCATAGAGTCAGTAAATGTCTACCATATGAGCAAGAAATGTAGAATGATAAAATAAATTCAAAAGAAGACCTTTCCAACCCTGGATGCCCAGGAGTTAAGAGAAGTAAAAGTGACAGCTGTCTTCAGCAAGAGAAAATCTATTCAAATATTGGTTTTCAAAGGGTTTCTTAAGTGAGGAAGATTTATTTTATTACGGGCATGCCAGAAATGCCATGATGATAGAAAAAATATTACAAGAGTTATCTGAGACCCAAAATTCCACCATATTGTGAGTCAGTTATTTAAAAACAAATAAATGGATACTTCAAGCCTAAGACACACAAAGGAATGCAGAAACAGTTTTGGAGCATTTTCTCCTTTGCTGTAGAATACATTAATACTCTATATTAATGTACAAATTATATTAGACTACACTAATTCACATAGCACTACATTCACATTCACATCACATAATAATTTACTCATTATTATACAAATTTTTGTGAGCACTTCTGGATTAAAAAATGTAATTCAGGGGCAGTTAGCTCTTGTAATTTTACTATCCATGATTGAAAAAAAAATATTGTTATTATTAAAATTCATACATCCTAAGTAATAATATTCCCTTTGTGTTTTACACTGCATACAGCAAAGTTACTGATGTATGACAGCACGTCTCTATGTCCTAGCTCAGAACTGGGATTTCTGCTGACTCTTTCAGTTCCTTATGCAGTATTCAGTAAAATATTACTTAGAAGGCATATGTTATGACTAAGTATAGTAGGGCATCTACTTGTTCACAGATTCAACCAATTAACATTTTTTGAAGATAGCAGTTCTCCATGTGAGTAAACTCACTTCGTAAAACACAGTTCATGTACAATAATACTCTTTATCGTCAAACCACAAGACCCTATCAAATACTCATTGCCAACCTCTGGATTTCACTCCCTAGTCCACTCTTGATCACCCAGATTGATCATCCCTCCTGCAGAGGTACAAGCTTTTCTCTGCTGTTTTTCAGTATGAATCTATTTCCATTGAAAATTTCTCTTTTATCTTATTTAGAAAGCACCATTGTGATTCAAAAGAACAGTAGTTTTAAAAATTCTTTTTCCTGGATAGATTACTGAGCTTCATGAAAAATTAAAAAATCCTCAAAAAATTTTAATATCTACAAAAATAATTTTCAAAACATAAAGGAAAAGAGGCAATCGCCGCTTTTGTGAAAAGGAATAAATAATTTCCCAGAAAAGTTTCTGAAACGCTGACAGAATCTTCTGTGGATCATGATCACTGTGTTGAAGAAGAAACAAAGAATAAACTGAACACCACAGCAAGGACTAAGCAAGTTGTCTCCAAAGTAGGCTAAAGATAGATCACCCTCCATAGATTTAAAACACAGCAAGAGAGTACAAATTCCAGAAAAGAGCTGTTGAAATACGGCATTAAACTACTTTCTAAATTATTTTTAGTAGGGCTCTTACAGGTATTTAAACAGAGGGAAAAGCCATAACATTTTTAATTAGATTTTGGTCTATATTTTACAATCCATTGTACAATTTCTTAGTCTACATGAAAAATGTCTGTCTGAAATTTATATACCAAGTGAGAATAGTCCATAAGTGAAAGACAGTAGGAATAACTTGATGACTGGAAGTAAAGATATGATTGTTCTCCCTGAAATTTAGAGTAAAGTTTAAAAGAGTAAATATGAACAAGAGTATCTAACACATGAAAAAACATAAATCATAAATGGCTGAAAAGATTGTATATGAGACTTGTTTAATATATTGCTTGTTTAATTCAGCAGCAGTCTCTTTAAGTAACATAGTGTCTCTCCCAAGGAGAGAAAAAAGAAACTGAGAATCTAAGCAAGCATGGACAAAGCAAAGGAAATTATATGACTACGAGAAAGCTTTCTTAAAAATAAATGTTCATTTCATTTAAATTTGAACAATCACACTCATAGAGATTATCAGGTATCTCTATTTCTGTTCTCCTACTTAACCTCATAGTAATTGAACCTGTGTTGGAAAGACAAGACCAAGTTACAAAGGAAGAATTCGTTACTATCAGACACTACAGAATATAAATCTCTCTATCTTAACAATTAATTAAAAAGTTTTAAAAAAACAGGATTGAGAAGAAAATACTAAAACTACTCAGAGATTATTAAGATTGTTCCTGAAGATGTTTTAAATACATCTTGAATTTCATCTAACAAGGTTATTCTAATTCACTTCAGCCCAATGTTTTTAAATTGAATTTAGAATAATGTTTTACATTAATGGCATTTATAGGAAACTGGGAAAAAACAATCACACTCCCACCTGGAAAGTCCTGTGTGAGCAAGCCATGTGGTGCTGCATTCTGCCTAGGCCAATATTTTTCTGTGTGGGGACTGTGTAAGCAAAGACTTTTTCATATGAAGGGCTCCAGGAAGAGGGAGTTGAGATGCACCCAAAAAATACATTTTCAGACAAAACAGATGGAAATGGTGTAAGGCTTTGCAAATTCATCTGCTAAAAAAGTAAGAAGCAGAGTTTAACAGCGTAACAAGGCCTGAGTTTGTGATGGCATCTTTCAACAGAAGGGATCATGTGAGGCCAAGAGGGAAAGGAAGAACTCAAACACATTGTGAACTTGATGGAGGTTGTGAGGCCAACTCCTAAAGACAGTTGAAGTCAACAGCAAGCCTTCCCGTGGTTTCAGTGGCCCACAGTTGTATGTTTAAACTTTTGCAGGCCTACTGAGACTAAACCAAAGCTCTTGAGATTCAATTATCATTCTTCTGGCAAAAGTTGCTGTTATTTCCATTAAACAACTAAAATGAGACATTGCTAAAATATCCTTGGCAAGTAAACTAGTACACTGATGTTTTGAAACCATTCATAAATGTAGTTCATGAAGATAACTTCTTAATGATATTCACTGGGACATGAAGAAAAGGGGTTGAATATTTTACAAGACAATTTTAGTATTAAAAGAGGAGATAATTTTAAAAGTGTTATGTCTTCTAAAAGGGACGTATTTGTATGTATGTATATACATATACCTATAAATATATGTTGTGTCTATATATACATACATATCTACATAGCTAAGATTATAAAATCATTTTCCCAAATTCTAACAAGTTTCTTTTCTCTGAAAACAAACTGTTAAGCACTCTGCAAGCATGCCAATTGCTGCTTTGAATAAAAAGAAAACCACTGACATTGTTTCCATCCCGCCAAAATAAACCCACCCTGACTGCTGAGATGTAGACCAATGGCATTTGTGCATCACAACCTCATTTCAGAGTAAATCCAGCCACAATGTTAAAGAGTAGTTTAAATAATAAAAAAGTTTCATTAACTGTAAGTCAAAACACATTTTATGCCTAGAAGGCAATTTTAAGCTTTCTTCTTCTTCCTATTCTGTACCCTTCATTACAATACAATTAATTAAGAATAGGCTCAAACCAAAGCTAGGATGCCAAGCAGCCCTGAACACCAAAGAAATCTGAAATTGTGTATACAGACAGTCAGTGGATATTTACATAGTTCTGGCAGAATTTTTATAAACTAGATTACAGTTTGTTTTCACCAAAGAGTAGGTTTCATGGGAGTGAAATGGCTTTTGCGCTTGACTCGGTTGATTAGTAGTAGCTTTCTGTGTGATCTCCTACCCTTTTCTCCTTGCAAATAATGTGCTGTATCTTGAATCTGGTGCATAATGGTTTATGCTACAACATTTAATTCACATTTGCAAGTTAGCCAGAATGCTACGGTCAGCAATCACAATTTGACTGGAAAGTAACAGTGCGTTAAGCTATGATAAATTAATCTCTTGGAAACTTGTGAACATGTCCTAAGGAACTTATGGTTGCCCCTTAACATAGCATTTTTTCCCCTCTATCATTTTAATAGCGTTAGCCTCTCAGCACTACTGAAACAAAAGAAATATATCTTTTTTTTCTTTTCTAAAAGAGAAAGTTAAGGCCCAGAGAGGAATGGTTGCATAGAGTACACTCATCTAAAAATGAAACTGAGTCAATCCTCTTAGTCTTAGATTAATTCATTAATTACTGTGCAATCCATTCTCTCAGGTTATTTTCAGCCACCAGTTTTTAGGCATTTGGGAGGACTGGGAGGGAGAAGGATCATATTACTATTAGGAATAAGGAAGACCAGATTGAGACAGAATAATAATTGGCTGAGATTATTCTTCAGACCTCAAAACCTTTCTGAGGTTTGAAAAAGTTCTATTACACTCCTTTTATTTTCTTCATCTGTTTCAGTGGCACTTCTTGATAGCAACAGAACAGTGAAAATACTATCTGTAAAGTTGTGGTTTGAATAAATTTTACCAAGTGTACAGTCCTTCAGTATTTTTTTGTATTATTTTAAATATTATTTATATTAGGTTTCTATAAACAGAAAATGCAATAACAACAAAGTATGCTCAGATTTAATAGATATTTGAGCATCAGGCCTAAAGAATGCTGTGGTATGTGGACTAGACACAGAGCTCCCTGGGCTCATTTGCAATCAAGGCCTTGTTTGGCCCCTGCGATTGCACAATGACTTCAGAAAGGCTCTAGGGAACCTATGCTTTTAAGTGACATCACGTACTTAACATCTTGCATGATAGTTGTCAAACATATGGAAAAAATATAAGATGGAAAGAAAGAAGGTACAAATCCATTAACAACAAAATATTTTCATTTTACTAATGTTCTTTCAAATCCAAATTCTGATAGTCATAGAAGCATCAAAACTACTTCTGAGATGTCTGGATCAATCATATGTTGGTTATGTATTTGTTAGATTATTAGCAAATTAATTTTAGGAGCACATACATGCAAGCACATCTGGATTATCAACATCAATTTGCTCCTGGAAATTCAGAAATCAGAAGAACATCTTGCAATGTTTTAGTGCTTTATGAGCATAACATCTCACAGCCAAGAAACCCCCTAAACTCCATGAAAATTAAGTTAAGGAATTTTTAATAAATTCTACTCTCTTTATTATTTTGAAGGTTTGATAAAATCATGTATCTGTTCAAAGTTTTTCAGAATCACAGTGAGCTTTAGAGTGTATTTGATAGACACCTTTTTTTTTTTTCACCTAATAAGTCTACTTCATGGTATCTGTATTTGATAACCACAAGTGAGAGTCTGTGATTGAAAGATCCTGGCAATTTTTAGGTTTAGATGAAATTAATTACTGCTCTCAGCCCACCATCTAGAAACCTCAGGAATTAAATCAACACTAATTGAAATAGTAATTGATAATGTCAGCTTAAAGGCCACAAAACAAATGAGCCTTAGATCTGAACTGTTCCCTTATCTCCAGATTATAGATTTATATCCTGGAAATGATTATTGACACAGAAATGTATTTGTTGATGACTTCATTGGAAAAATTACTGGAAGTGTGTCAAATAAAACTGGAAGAAGTATAAAACTGTAAGAAGAAGCTGTGAATGTACTGTAAGGTATAATTCTGCCCTGGTAGGAAGCAAAACATAATGTCCAGATGCTATCTGTTATTTCAAGACAGGATTCATTTTCCCTGACTCCAGATTTTTATAACTTAAAGTTTCAACATCTAAGCTAAGGTTTCAATTCAAGTGTCTAATGATTGGCACCTAGTACCTTTTTTTATGGCCCATGAAATCCTGTCTGGTGTCCAGCTGCTGCTCCAGAAAGTCACAGATTTTCTGTGAATCCTACGTCTTTTTTTCCAACTAGTCATGTATGTTTGGGATGCTGTGGAGCAATTCAAATGGTAGTAGACACCAAGACTGAGGCAAATGGATCATGACTGTGATGTCTAGACTCTTTTTGGGGAAGGGGAGATCTTTATTCAGGGAACCTATCTCCCAGCTTCTGGCTGTTAACGGTGTGGGACTACCCACGTGTAGATAAGCAGTGCCATTTCAGGTACCTTAGGATGCCTAGCCAAGCCTCCAGCTCCATTAGGAGGTCACAGGTCTCCCATAACTGGCATCCCTCAGCAAATATCACAGACAATCCAGGGTAGCTCAAATAGCACAAGACAGCTGAAATGAGCATCTATATCTCTGAATCTGGAGACATAGCTTACCTTTAATGTTGAATGAAGTGAAATTTGTAATTTATGTTCTTACTTGGGAGTATCTTCTGGATTTATTTTGTGATTCGATATAAGGAATCCATGTAAAAGAGAGACATGTTATCTGTACTGTGGGTACAACTCTCCCATTCAGCTTTGAAACTGAGGATGAAGAAATGTGGATGACAGCAGTACACGTGGTTCTCAGCAGTTTAAAGCTCTAACCTTAACCTCTAACCTTGCCTTGGGTGGTTATTTAAGCAGTTGAATTGGTTGGATTATTGACATAAATCTGTCTTTAAAATATCCATCTTGAGTTATCATGGTAAACGTAGACACTTGGATAAAACAAATTAGTGAGGACACAGAGAACATAGAGTCAAATCTTCAGCTAAAGGAAATTCAGAAAAACCTTGTACATGGCTAAGAATCAGTCTTTTGGTTAGCAGAAAATCTGTTTGTACAGTTACGCAGGGAGCTTACATTCACAGCACCTGGTTTGGTTCAGAAGGAAACCACAGGACAAATGAGTTTCCTAAACTTATAATTTATTGAAACTGTAGTCCAGAAAGACACTTAAACGTCTGAGTATCTTTCATCATTGTTGTGAAAAGAAATAGTCCTGCAATCCTGCAAGAGCTTAAATATCTTATTCTAGTTTGTCAGAAAACTACTTTGTCTGGCAAATCTATTAAGCTGTTCTACCCGTCTGGAAAACGTTCTGCACTTTCATGTCCTATGTCATTCCAACATTCTGTTTATTTTGCTCATTAATGAGAATACTTTCAGAGTGGATTAGATGTAATCAAAATATTATGATCTCCTCACCTTCAAGGTCAGGCACAGAACAAAGTATTGGCCAGTACAGTTGACCAGCCAAAGGATAGATTATCTGTGATAGACAGATAGTGTCATGTTGTTGTTTCAAAACAATTGTGTGAGTGGCAGGAGGTAATGTGTTAAAGAAATAAACTTGCAGAGAACATAGGATATATTTGTAAACACAAAAAGCTCATTTAGGAGTTGCACAATCTAAATACTGCCTATGAACACCACTTGAAAACCTACTAATATACACAAAATAAACTTTTAAATGAGGATTTAATGATAAGATGACAACACATTCCTAAATGACTCGAACTTTAGAGAACATCAAAAGGTCACCAAGGTGCCAATCAACAAATGAACAGAAATATGTGTAAAATTTTTCAAGATAGCAGCAGCTTCTATAATGATCACTATAATGGTCAAATCATAATACATTGAGGAGTCTAAATATGATCAGTCCTGTATAAAAATAAATGAGAACATAGTGTATATTCTTACAGTTCCTTCTCTTAAGAAAAGTAGGAGATTAAGTAACTTAATGAATGACAAAGTGCTGTAGTAAACTCAGTCCTCCTGTAAGTACACACAAATCCATTGGCAACAGAATCTGCTCTTCTCCAGAGCCGTATTTAGTATCTGGGATTTCCATCCTCACACTGCATTCATTACTTCTGCTTCACACTAAAGCAGATCCATTGCTTTCACTAAATGGAGCATGTCATTTTCTTAAAAAAGTGCCTGACCATAGAAAAGCAAGTATATATAGAGCATAGCGTGAGGAACACAGCTTCCTATCCTGATTCCTGCCTTTGATTTCACCAGCCCTATTTCTGTCAATAATTACATTTAAAGTACATTCATCTTAATCCCCCAAAGCATCACATTTATATACGTGAAAAAATCCCTGTTATCAAAACTTGGGTCTTGACACTATGTCACAATTAAGCTGATGTAATGCACTTGACTGTAGTTCTTGAGAAAGTATAGCAGGCAGATTATGTTGGGGCTGCGGAACCAGGATCCATGAGAGCACATTTGAGGCACAGACAACAGGGATGGAAATGTGAAGTTTTTGCTATAAAGTTCTTTGGGATCTTGTGGTACCTGAGATTTTTCTCCTGGAAACTGTGACACAGAACCCAGCCTCAAGCTTCAAGAAATGCTAGGACTCATGTACACTGGCATCCCAGAGTTCCTACAATGATTCAATGTTACATGAAATGACCAGAGACTTCACTGACGTGTTCCTGGGTTTTCATTTCCTAGCTATAAACATTATTATTTTCTTTTGCATACTGAAGTTCCTACCTGGGCCATTTGCCTGCATTTCCTGGTGCAAAAAGCCTAGGCACAAAGAGGAAGTGGCTGTATTTCTGGGACACTGACACCATTTGTTGTGTTTAGTCTAAATTGCAAATCCAAAGTCTTCTGATGGGTCAAATTAGGGTTAAGGAGGAGGTTGGAGGTTTAATAGCCTATCTTTAGGGAAAAAAAAATGTTTTCCTAGTTCTAGTTCTAAAGCTATTTTGCCATGGCTACACAGTCTTCGTTATGGATCTTGATTCCATCAGCATCATAGTTTATCACTAATTGGAATATTATGCTATGAGTGTTATTTCCTTCTAGCAATTAGGATTCTTGAAAGTGTGCCTATCAACTTCTCTGTGTCCAAAGAAGTTTCATCTGTCTCAGAAGTATTTGTATCACATATATGGGGAGGAAATCCATTCAACCTGAGTGTCAGGAGGAGACAGAGTTGAACAGATTCCTCAAATTGATTGAATGTTTGTAGCAGCCTTCACAATCAACAATAGGTTCCTTCGAAAGGTTACCCTTTCTTCACTCCCAAGAAACAGATTTCCTACTCCCATACAGTTTTGAATAACATTGATATGAAAGTAATTGAGGTTCTTCCATGCATTTTAGTAAAGAGATGTATTAGAAGTATGATCCATCTTTGCTCTGATCTCACAGCATATAGAAATACCAATATGAGCAGTAATGGATGCAAATCACCATGTCCTACTGAGAGCAGTTCCAGTTGAATAAAACTTCACCTTACTCATCTATACATCTTTTCTGAAGCTCTTCTGGGATTGAATTACTGTATTTGCATCATGAATGCATTAAAAAGGCATTCAGATAAATAGCCATACTTGAGTTGTTGTATGAAGTGTATGCAAAATAAAAATAAAACCACTGTTATGACTAACTCAGCATTAGACTGAAGTAACTGAAGCACAGAATCATATTTAGGAGAGGGGTATGCAGCAGTAAATAAAATATGTCAATATATGTACTTTTAAATGTAGGAAAGGTTGGAAACATATCTTTAATAAAGACAATGTGACTTTTTTCTCACTCCAGTTCAGAGTAAATAAAACAATCTACTTTCCTTCCAACAGCATTACAAACTGCATTACAAGTACAATGATACTCTATTGTTTCTTATGGCTTTCAGAACAAAAGTGAAGTTATGTTTTGCTTGGCACAATTGAATCTTCTCCTTGAAGTCCATCAGCCAGGTCCCAAGGCTTATCTTTCTCTGCAAATCATTACTTTTAAGTTGAAGTGTCTCTCTGAAATCCTTCCTGCACTTTTCATTCCAGGCGTCTTCAGGGATGTTGTGTGTTTTTGGAGTGTGAGGAAGTGCTGTCTATTTTCAGCTCTCTTGCTGTCTACACCCAGCAGCAGCTAGTGTTTTTAAATAAAAGTTGGAACATTTCCCTTAACGTCTTTCTCCTTCCGAGTTTAAAACATACATAAAGATATGTGAGAGTATATCACCTGAGGTATACAAGTGGTAACATTAGCAGATTATGTACTGTTCGGAAGTAAAGTGGCCTCTGTTTTTCATCTTCCCCCACTGCAGTCTTCTGTTAGAGCACCAGGAGTGGCTGTTCTGCAAGATGAGACCTGACTGGAGTGACAGACTAGGGCCATAATCTCACCAAAAAGTGTCATAGTCCCAGACTGCAGAACAGCAGAGTAAATTCAAGAATGGTAACCAAGGTTAGCCAGATAATCCGGGGATCATCAGGGAAGTATGCTATGACGAGATAGACCAGAGATCAAGCTAGGAAGGCCAGTCAGCAAAGCAAGGTCAAGATCAGCAAGGGAGGCATGGACATGTCTGTAGTGAAGTCCAGGCAAGGACCAAACCCAGGGACATGGCTGAAGTGTACCTCCTGGGGTAAGGAAGCAATTACTGTGTTTATGAAAGTTGCGTCCAAGGTTTCATGGCTTCACCATAGCAGAGCTAGCCTAGAACACAGACAGCTAAACTCCTAGGAGGGAGGAAAGGTGTTGCTGACATTGTTGATGTGCTTGAAGCCTTGAAATCACATGTTCATATATATTTCAAAATGTCCTTTTCAGCATACTCCCAGAATGGACAATGGCTAGCAAAAGCCCAATGCTCCTCAAAGGAGATAGCTGAAAACCAGTCCTGCACACGTCAGTGACTGGGGATCAGCTCTACAAACTATGCTACAGACTTTTCTATATCTTTTCATATATCTACAGTGATGTTACAGAGAAATTGGGATTTATCTCTGTGAATCATGCACAGACAACTTAATAGGGCACTTAGGATAGGCTCCAGCACCTATAGTGCTATCAAAGCTCAAAATTCAAGGCATGCAGAATCTCCTCATTTTCAAGGGTGTGAGATCTTACACAGTTAGACCAGATGAGTGGGATCTGTCACTAAACTGCTTATCATAAGTGATCCACTTACTAATAATTTCTGTGTTGGACTTCTATGTCATTGCAAATCCTTAGCTACATTTTAATAGGTGATTTAGACATGTCCTTGTGGAACCAAGCCATGGAATTCATTGCTATAAATATTAATGTATAAATATTATTATTCAAAACATAACAAAATTATCACATGAATAAGAAACAAAAGCTGGTCTGGATCCATAAAAAGTCTTCCAATTTCAATATCTTTGTGCTCTAATCAACATTTAGACAAGTGAAATGAGATCTACATAGTGATTATTCAGCAGTCTGCTCTTTTAAAAACATTTCTTTTTGTCCATTTCTCTTGTAAATATATGTTTAAGCTACCACTATGGCTTTTATGCTTTGTGGTCATGCTCTTGATTTCTCCACTTGGCTTCAGCCATATATAGGAACAATACAGAAAGGGACTTGTAATTGGTCTGCCATTGATATATGTTCCAATAAAATAATAATAAAGATTAAACAACAGAAATGTTTACAGTATTGATGGCTAAGTTTTGAACTCCTGCAGTAGAGTTTGTGAGATAGTGAGTTCTGGCAAAAAAAACTCTTGGGATTTTGTGGGTTTTCCTTAAAGTTTAGTATAGCAGCAGTGGATGCAGTTGCTTCACTTGAATAAGTCTCCTAGTGCCTAAAAAATGGTATGTGGTGTCACAATATATTTATTTCAACTACATTAATTGCATACAAACATTTCTGTTAGGTCACATTGGAAAAATAAGATTGCTGAGAGTCTTCTGTATGCTCATTTCTTCTTCCAATTCCTTATTTGCTTGAGGCAAATGATTTTCCGAGAGCTTTATGTGTGATTAAAGAGGCAATAATTCTTCCCAGAAAAAGCAATAACATCATCCAACAGTATCACATTCCTACTTCTTAATTAAAGTTCTGTGCTTTTGTTATTCATTGACAATAACCAATACACACATACTTCTGCATAATTACTACGTAATTACTTGGACTAGATGATCTCTAAAGATCCCTTCCAAGCCCTACCATTCCATGATTACACCACAGGTTCATTAGGGTCTGTGCATATATATGTGTCTGCAATTTGAAACTCAGATCCATCCAATGAAATGAAAGTAGTCTTAAATGAAACTGGTCTTAAAAAATGAAACATAGTAACCCGTGGGTAAAGGCAATTGAACATTTTACAGAAAGTGGACTTTATGGATACCATTGTCTTTCCACACTAATTACAGGACATGAATGTTCATAATATAATTTTTGGAAAAATGAAGTAACAACAGTGACAACAAGCTATTGTACAGACAATGTTCAAATTCTGCTCCTAGTACTACTTTATGTGAATTGCAGTTAGTTGGAATAGTGTAACCTTGGGGTTTAACATGACTTTTTAACAGAAAAATTTCCACAATCAACAATAGAAAGCAAAAGCGTGACATTTAATGACTATAACCCTGAGTTCATGAGAGAATTTACAGTGATGCCTAATTTAAAATGTCCTGTGCAGTACCACATCTGTCAGGGCACAACTTTAACAAAAAGCTCTAGAGACTTTTAGGACCAGATAGACTTTGCCTCAATTCGACCATTTAACTGAGATATTTAAGAAACAAGAGGGGTCATTGTAAACTCTGTTGAGAGTTAATGGGGACAGAGACCTGCAGAAGAAAAATTAAGTAGAATGAAAAAGATCTGATTGAAACACATCCTGAAACACATAACTTTCTATTGACTGTTGACTGGTACTTGAAGTGGAGAGGAAGGAATCCAGTCTCCAGAGTACTACTTCTGCCTAATAAAACATCTTCTCCAGCTTAAATATTTCAGCGACTGTGTCGATTCAAAATTGTTTTTATACTCTCTGGAAGGGAGTTTGGATCCTGCTGCCTCCTCAGTCTGGACATTTGCAACTAATTCATCTTAAAAGTGACCTAACCACCTATAAATGAGATTGCAAGCAGTCACTGTCTACTTCTTCTGCTGAGACTATATTACTGTGCAGAGATTAATACAGAAAAAAAGAGAAAAATTAAAGAAGACTGATTTTAGCCTAGCTACAACAGCATTAATCTGGATTGCACTGGGGACAATACCTTGAATTTAAAACCTGGAGTTTCAAGAATGTCATTACCACCCAATCACTGATTTAATTTATGGGTCTGCTATTTAAATACCAGATGGGACTGGGTATTCACATGGCACAGGAAACATTGGTAATACTCTTCACCTAGGTTCTGCTGCATCAAGGACAGGACTGAATAAAAGCTATGAAAAATATCTTCAGAGATCTCTCTTCAGTGTATGATAGTTCAGATGTAATGGGTTAGTATAAATCCAGTGAATGAGTTGGGAAAATTTTGTCTTCAGATTAGCAGATTTTATTTAATTCTTTCACACTAGGAAAAAAAAATCTAAATAAAATTAATTTTGTCACTTTTATAGGGGTCAGTATTATTAAAGTTTCATCAACATTTATAAAAAGAAGAAAGAAATGTGACAGATGAATTTCAGCAGGCCTATGTGAGATCCCTTCCCAAAGTACAGGGAAATGTGAGAATTTAAGAAGGGGGAAAAAAAAAAATTGGAAGGGAATAAAATTTTTTTTGAGGACTACCTAGGGAATATTTCATTCTCAACAGGACCTTGAGATGTAACTAGTTATGACCTTTCTGTCAAAACCAGGAACAGAACAGATTTGACTTCAGGAACTTTCGAGGATACATCATCTGCTATTAGCTATCCCCAAAAAACAGCTTAGGAATGCCAAGTATGATCCTATTAATTTAATTTCCTGATACTTATGAAATGTTGCTGAAATCAGAGGTTTTAAGTAAACATATATTTTTTAATTTTTTTTTTTTAAAGCTGATCCTGAATAATGTTGCAGCTCCTAAGACATCTCTGTGCTTTAGGGCTGTAATTTTCAAGAGCAGGAAGCTGAAACGCTTTCAAAGCACTCAGAGCACTTGCATAGATTCCCCAGGATTTCATAAAAATTTCTTGACTGAGTTGAATGAGCTACTCTGAGTGCTGGTAATTTGTGGATCTAGAGAGAAGACTGTAAGATAGTATCTAATATTATTCAAGAAAGCTCTATGGCATCCTTATATTTGAATGATGAGTGTCTCAAAGACTTCATAACATCTGCATAGAACTCTAACAAGGTTAGCTCCACCAAATGCTTGGTCAACTTTTGTAAAATGAATCATGACATAATGGTGAACTCAGTATTCCATTTCCACAGCTTTATGTGTGGAGCACAGAGTTCAACTATAAATCTATCATATATTTCCAGAATCTTAACATTTATTTTTCCTTCTATAATCAAGAATTATAATAAAAAGAAGGAAAGCTGAATTTCCTCTGCTCTTATTCCATGACATCCTAGTGATGTGAAACACAAACAAGCAAACAAAGTTTTACTATCTGATACAAGATATCCAACATCCCTTTAAATATCCCCATGTACATACATTTCTTTTCTGTTGTATAAACCCGATCTAGGAAAACTGCTTCTGTAATGAGACTAAAGTATGAAACTCTACAGAAAACATACTTTAATCAGAGTAAAATGGAATTCATGTCTGACTTCTGATTATACTACCTGTCTAGAAAACCATTTCTGTGATATGCTCTGGGAAATCTCTGCAAGCTATTGCAGTTAGAATAATAAACAGTTAATTCACTGTTCCTTCTGCATGGTAGCTAGTGGACACTGAAATAATGTGGAATTCCTACATGTCAAATTATCAACTCCACTGTTTGTCAGAGAGTTTTGGGTTTTGTTCTTTTAAAGGAGAGTATTTTGAATATTTCAAAAACAAATTCAAGACGATAGAAGCACAAATGTTTTGCACATAATTATTGTCCATAGTATTTAACACATATTTTGCTCACACAATTGCATAATAGTTTTCCCTGAAGATCTTTTTTTAATAAATAAAAAAAATCATTGCATGGAATTCAGATTAGTGTTTATATTAATATATTTTTTTTCTTGGAATCACAGAATGATAGGGGTTGAAAGAGACTTTTAGAGATTCTCCAGTTCAACCTACTAAAGCCGGTCCACCTAGATCAGGTCACTCAGGAACGTGTCCAGACAGGTTTTGAAGACTTCCTGAGAAGGAGACTCCACAACCTCCCTGGGCAGATACAACAGAAAAAAGGGATGCCCCAATCTCCTGACATCCACTATTTAGATGTTTGTGAATATTAATTAGATCCTTCCTCAGTCTCCTCTTCTCCAGACTAAACAGCCCCAGCTCCCGCAGCCTTTCCTCATAAGGAAGATGCTCCAGTCCCCTGATCATCTTGGTGGCTCTGTGCTGGACTCTTTCCAGATTAGGCCTCAAGAGGGCAGAGTAGAGGGGGAGGAGAACACATTTATGTGTTTCTGTTTGGAA
Organism: Colius striatus; assembly: GCF_028858725.1. Classification (NCBI taxonomy): domain Eukaryota; kingdom Metazoa; phylum Chordata; class Aves; order Coliiformes; family Coliidae; genus Colius; species Colius striatus. Next base: position 198,664,882 of record NC_084759.1, on the reverse strand, counting down.
GTTTGAATAGTGGATGTATCAGATACATCTGAAGACTTGCAAAACAGAGACATTAAAGTGCTCATTTCTATATATAACACAGGATGTGTACTCATATCTTTGTGACACTATTCTGAAAATTAAATCTCACACATAGGTATGAAGGTATAGGTGGAGATAAAGACCATGCTGTGTTATCACTATGCAGAGACAACATGATGAATGGAAATGCCTGAAGGAGCCTGTATCTCAGCCTCACTGTACAGAAACAGTAGCAGGGCCATGAACTCAGTTTTACCCATCGTTATATGGTTTAAGCTGTAAACTTCCAAGTTTTCTGGATGAGAGAAAGAGCAGAAGAGAGTCAACTTGAAAATGACTGGAGGATTCTGTTTTTTCCTGTTAAGTCATCTGGGATCAGGTCTCTTAATAAATTTAGCCTTTGCGAAGATGTGTAGGGTCCTAGTTTGAAGACTGAAGGTGCATTTCCTCTTTTAAGGATCAAGTGCTATGAAAGAAGCAAGAAAGGAAAGCTACCTGAAGAAGAGGATGGATGTCATGCTGCTGCTACACCAGGCAAAGGGGTGGATAATGAAGCTGTAATCTAGTAATGAAAGAGAGACATGGCAAGGCACCAGCTAGATCTCCCTCAATGAGATTATTTCATAAGATAGATTGTCTTTATTAAGAATAGAAAGTAATATTTTATTTTTCTATTTAACTTTGCAAGTGCTCACATTCAAGTCTTTCAATATCTGTTCTTCCAAATCTGCTTGCTGAGAGCTACAACCATGCTATATATACTGTGTTAACAAGTCATTTGATCCCTTTAAAATACATGCTTATGTAGCCTAATATCATTAAAGAATGGAATTCAAATACAAATTATATACTGTTTTATATCCATGCAGAGAGATAATCCAGTCATCAGGGATGTAGGATATGGGGAAAGACACACGGCCATATAGATCTTCATTAGAAAACAGCTTCCAATTGCTTCTGTGTTTGGTACTGTGGAATTTATTAGCTTTGTTCTTGTAAAGTCATAGGAGAGCTGGTAGGGAATAAATATAAAACTGATTGAACCCACAGCAATACCAGGTGCATAGAATTAGACTAAAACCTTTAAAAAGTTCATAATAAGCAGACTGTGTGAAGCATGTAACTCTGATCTGTCCTTCCCTGGGTAAAAATTCAGTGAAAGAGAGGAAAAAAAATGATGCAGTGTGTAAGTACAGAAGGTTTACAATTTTCTGTTCTGTATTTGACATTTAAATTGAATGAATATGGGCCAAGAACTGGAAGAGCAGAAGTTACATGAAATAAGTTAATATACATTAGCACTGAGCTTTGTGTTCATGCTTGCTTGCATATCTCCTGCTGTTATTACAGAAAACTTTGGATAATCTGTTGTAAGACTGATGTACTTTAGCAATCCATACTGTGGAGAGATTTACTAAAACAAAATAATAACTTTCTTCTAGAAATTCCTTTTCTAAATTACATTTTCTTGCTTAGCAAAGTTATTTGAAAGATCAGATCTGTGAAACCTAGTTATATACATGCATACTTTTTTTTCTCCTCCCTTTCTATACAATTATAGTATTTAGATTCTTTAAGACCGTTACTCCAACTAGCTGTTTGATATGATGTTTCCATACACTATGCCTATTACTGAAATAAAAATATCACTCTTTCAATAACAGCAAGCTGAATCCTACTTTACTATCACAAAGTCTTGTTGATACTTCACTATTATGAAGTCAAAAACATCCTTCTTTTTATTAATTGGACTATATATGGTTGAACTTCTTGTCCATTATCACTTTTTTTTACTTCTTTCATTGACTTACCTAAGGGTAAACACCTTTCTACTCCAGTATCCAAAGATGATTTTGCAGTTTACTTCTGATTATGTGGCTGAGTATACCGTTGCAGAAAGGAGCTGAGCTGAGGAGTCAGAGCTGTTAGAAGATCAGGACCTCAAAGTCCTACTATGCTGGCCTACCTCACCCACAAGTGTTATCTGGAGGGATGCAATCCAGTTCTGGTCCACAGTACAGTAAGCATTATACAAACAGATATAGCTCTCTCTCCATACAAAATGGCTTTACTTTTCTCATACTATCTAACAGGAACAGTCCTGACTGTGCCATGTTGGAATCATGTCAAGACATTTCTGCAAACTGACACCAACTAAATGCTTATCAAGGGTGTGAAAACTGAAACAATATGCTTAGCTACAGCACAGTGCTTGAATCAGTTTAGTTGTTACCATAGATGCACCTTGGCAGATCAAGGCAGTGAGATATATACCTACTTTTTAGTTACATGATCCTAAAACCCCATTTTAACATACACACAAATATTTCAAATTACTTTTTCTTTTTTTGAGAGTGAGAGAAATCAATTGGTTCAATAAAAAATGAAGTCTGAGGTTGGCTTTTTTGTGCTTTTTTTGTCTACTGTCAAATTGAAAAGGATGGGTGGAAAAGGATTTGTTTTTTCAGAGAAGTAATCAAATTTGAAACAACTCTCTTTTGCTAAAAAAAACCCAAACCTCAGCTTCAGAAAGGATTAAATTAGAAGTTTCTTTCATCCTTTCTTGTGACCCAAATTATTTACTACAGCAGTATCCATTGATTTATTTGCTCCTAACTTACACTAGTGAAAGTTATTCTATTGGTCTGAAAAAACACAACAGAAACAATTTTTACAGTTAAGGATTACTACTGAATTCTATTCTGGGAAATTATTTTTTTGAGTACTCATGGCTGACTGTGGTAATGTGGCAGAGCACCTTGTGCATGTGGGAATCCAAGTATTAAGATTCTAGTTGTCTCAAAATTCCAAACAAAATTCATCATTTTATTCCAATCCATGTGCATTTTGTATACAAAGTAATGATTTTTATTTTTCTATGTAAATTTTGTGTACAAAATATATTCTTCAAAGAGGGATAGTTGCACCTATTTCAAGCACCGGTTTAATCTGATATTATTGAGAAATATGAAGTTTTCCTTCTTTCTGCCTCATTGGAAGCTTCTGCAAATTCTACTTTCTAAGAGAATTTCGTCTGGGAATTGTGGCTTGGTATATGTTAATTTAGATTCTTGTTAGTGCTCCACAGAGTCAAATCATTGTCCTGTCTGATAAGTTTACCCGTTACTTGCAGGGGATATATATATCATCTAATTTCTTCTAGGGTAAATATTAGGTTATTTATTGCTGTTTCTAAGTATTCTTAGGTGTGCAGAGCTAAGTCATGCAAAAACAAAACATGGGAAATGAAATCTTGAAACCTTGCCATTGTGCTTCTGCTTCATAGAGAGAGATGAGATGAGATAAAAAAAGAGGAAAATCTCATCTTCAAGTTTTGGGGTTTCTGGTTTTTATATTTCTATTTTCCATAATATTTGGCTTATTTTAGACTGATTCTTAAGTCTATATCTTGAATGCACTATATAATCAGTGTTACATGGGTGCGCATTTTATTCTAATTTTAATTTCAAAGAGTTTAAAGATGTATATTGACACTTATATTCTGATTAACAGAAATCTTGACAAATAAAATTGAACCAAACATTTTTCTATCCCTCCTTGATTTATCTGGGATTTTTTTAGTAACGTGTTCTGATCTCCTACATCAGACTGAGCAATATCAAAGTCCAGTAATTACTTCATTTTCCCATGGTAATCCTTAAATTCCGATTTGAATGAGAAAAAATTGGTAATGATTAAGCATCTAAAATACTGAACACTGCTTCCGTCTTCCTACTTTTGGCTTGTGTAGTGTTCGCTGTGATGACAACCCTCCTATTACTCTACTGCTTGTTTTTTCTAGAGCTCTTCATGTTTCCAGAAGCTTCCTTAAGCAAATTACAAGAAGTTTTACACCTTTTGAACCCATTTTATTAGTTACATAAGTGACAGAAGTGAAACTGTTGCATAACTAGGAAACATCAGCTCCAAGCATTTAATAACAAATCAGTGAAATTCACAGAAACAGGAGGTAGTCTCAGTTCAAGAGGTAATGGCTGTTAGGACTTGAGGAAAAGAAGAAAAGTGGGAGTGAAACGAAAAGTAGAGATAAGTCTCATAATCAGTAAATCTCTTTCAGAAAAATAGAACAAAAAAACTTGAGCTCAAATGTTTTGTGCAGACTTATTGAGTTTCCTACTTTGAGTGTGAGATCCATATAGTTTATATGTCACAGTTACCCATTCACAGGAAAATTTCTTGCATTTATCCAGAGCATAGTAATAGCTATACTCTTCTTTAAGCCTGTTTTGGTGTTTTTGGTGTTTTAAATTTCTCAAACTGCATTCTTGATGTTCTGGATGAAGGAGTAGGAGAGTGGTAGGAATATGCATCTAATGTAGCAGTTGTTCTTCACTTCCACATATATTCCCTACTACCAAAAAGGGTATGAGATAACTTTACATGTAATGAAGAGGAAACTTTCAAGATAATTTTCTCTTTGCCTATATCCACACAGGTAGCTTTATCAAAGAGCTCCCTGGTCATCTGCTGTGAACTGCCTTGTGCATATCTATTCCTGTGTCAGAGTCCTTTATGGTAATAAGACTGTGACTGTACTGCTTATCAGAATACACACAATGAACAGTCAGTCACAACAATAGTGCAAGAAATATCTGCTTATTTTCATAAGGTTTTTCAGCGCATTTCACACACTTGACTGATTCAAGAGAGCACAAGGCAGTCTTTCATATGACCAGAACATACTGAAAGTCACATCTGGTACAGATGGAATACATGGAGTCTTGCCCTTGGTATAGACTGATCATTCCTTGTATCTTGTCTAGGTTTTCTTATTAAGAAAACTAAACTTACTCCAACTCATAGAACATTCGTATGTTCATATGGTATGCATGAGTGCTAAGACAAGGATTCCAGGTGAAAAGGTGTGAATTGCTTAAAAATGCATCTTTAGTCTCCACTTTTGCAGAACCAGAGTCTTGAAAAAAATTACCTGATGCATTACAACCACCTTCACAGAATCAGAGAATCACAGCATGCTTGGGGTTGGAAGGGATCTCTGGAAGTCATCTTCTCCAACCGCTCCTGCTCAAGCAAGGCCACCTACAGCCAGTTGCCCAAGACCATGTCCAGACTGTCTTTTTAAAATCTCCACAGATGGAGATTCCAAAATCTCCCTGAGTAAACTATTCCAGTACTCACTCACACACAATAAAAAAAAAAAAATGCGTTTCCTGATGTTCAGATGGCATCTCCTGTGTATCAGTTTGTGCCTGTTGCTTCTGATCCTGTCACTGAGCACCACCAAAAAGAGCCTGACTGCATCCTCTTTGCATCCTCCCTTTAGGTATTTGTACATATTTATAAGATCCCCCTTCAGCCTTCTGCAGGATGAATAGTCCCAGCTCTCTCAACCTTTCCTCATATATGAGGTGTTCCTTGCCTTCATACAATCAAAACTAAAAACACAGAGTCCTAGAATTCACTAAATATACATCATGAGATCTTTTTGCCTTAAATATATTGCTACATTTGTATAACAGCCAAACACAAAAGGATAGTAGTTTTATAATTTGTCCAGTTCTTTTTTCCAGTACTCTATGAACAAGCTGATAATCACATTTCAAAAGGTTCAGACAAGGACGGTGCATTGTATGATATTTGTCTCATTTCAACAGAAATCTCTCCTAGAGTTTCCCTCTAGCCACCTCTTGTTACTCTAGTCATTATTTTTTATAACCCAGTATTTCAATACAGGAGGGAAATGCAGTGATTTTTATGTTTCACATTAAAACACACATGGGATCTGTATTAGGTCCCTTTGCTTTTGTAACATCCAGACAGCCTGGACTTTATTGTTTGCTCTGATGTACCACTGGGAGAAATTCTTCACTGGCTGGTGTTTCACTGTGTGTCAGTTTGGTGTCTACTTTTCCCTTCTCACAGTAATAACTGCTAAATATTTAGCTAGAAATATATAAATACAGAAGATATCTGCAGTGAGACAAACTCAGGCCACCACTTGCTTACAGTATACAACAAAACTGGCTTCTCTTTTAGATATTCCCTGTTCCTCTTCAACAGACATGCCTCATGTTAGGGTTTTCTTCTCAGAGTATTGATAATAATTATTTGACTAGGAGACTTGGAAGGCTAAAGAAATTATGGGAGTGATATAAGTGTTACTTGGTGTATATCAGATAACACCTTTATGTGAGAAGGAAAAAAGAAATTGTGCATTCATTGGGAAGAGGCTGCTGTAAATCAAGACACAGGTCTCTGTGTAAGAGTAGCTTGTTGCCACTGCTTGTGCAAGCTATGGGAGGGAGAAGAGGTCAATAAATCACTCTCTCTTGTCTGTGGTCTTTTGGAGGGCCAGAAAAGCTAGCCAAATGCAGCTATAATGCATGCCAAATACCTCCTAGATTGTGTGTTGGAATTCAAGTCAGACTGTGGTTAAAAGGCAAAATAATGCGTTCCTCCACTAGCAGACATTTAACCACTATATAACAATTTTGTCCCAGAGGGTAGCTTGGCAAAATGCTATTAATAAAGGAGTGTAGCAAAATGGAGAGCTTCCTGGCACACCTTCTGAATACTGACTAGTGTTATACAGTTGTAACTGGAGCTGTTCGGAAATGTTGTGGTATGATTCTGTTCCTTTAGAAAGCTATATCTGAAGTCTTCTTGTTACAACATTTGGTGAACGTTGTCCACCAAACGCAATGTCTTGACTTCTGGCCATCTGCTCAATCCAGCGGCTAACAGAGCCCCAGGAGTGGAAACCTTCATCAGGGGACTGGTCTGGGAACTTGTGTGTCTGGAAGTATTGTACCTCTGGGTCTGCAGCAATATGTCTGAGGAAACACCATAGATGAGAGGGACTCCAGGGTCTCCAGTGACTGGAACACACCAGCTGGAGGACTTTTAGGCATAAGTAACTACAGACAGTCAGCAAAGGCATTAAAATAAGGGGATAACATCATCATCTCAAAGGGAAAACCAAGAGCCCACTGTGGGGTTTGTGGGATTTTCCCTCTGGACTACTGAGGAGTGAGTGTAGGTAAGACTGAAGTTAGACAGAAGTTTGTGTACCTTTTTCTGGGGAGTTACTTTGTGTGCACATAAATCTTAGTATTTTTAGTAAAATCCTCTTCAGAATAAGGACAGACACTCAATCACCACTAAAATTTCTTTCAGCTGCTTCCAGTGCAAGGCTACGAAGCATAGCACTAGTTTGCATTGCAGCTATCACTACAGCCATCCTCCTCAAGTGACATATCTGGATCCCTCAACATGACTAGATTTGTTCGGGGTTAGCAAAAAGGCAAAAGGACAGAAAATCACACTGACTGTAACCTGAGTGAGCTTTTTTTATCACTGCTACAATAATGCATTTTCTTGCAATTAGAGCGAGGACAAAATTGTGAAAGAGAAGATAAACACAGTATGAAAGGCCATAAATGCACTACTTGATAGAAAAGGCATAACAAGCACCTCTCTACTTCAGAAGACTTGAATTCCTAACTCCTTGAAGCTCTGCATACTCCCACTCTGACTGTCATTGTTGGGCACTGTACCCTGTAAGAATTTTGTAAGATGAGTTTAGAAAGAGCCACTATTTTTTCCAGTGTAATTCTCTGTATTGAATAGAGCAGTGAACCTCCTTTAGTCAATCTTGCATTGTGATTTCTGTATTAGCTACAGCATATCTGTCTCTTAGACGTTGCTCCTATGTTGGAGATTTCATGTTAGATAATTTGCCACATCTTTCAGTGAGCTGTTGCAATGGTTGATTACTTATACTGTTAAAAATGCATGTCTGTGTGAATTTCTAGTCTGAATTTGCCCAAGATTTGCTTCTGGCTATTAGATCTCACACATGTTATTCCTGATCTGTTAAATACATTCTGTCCTTCCACAACACCTTGCAATACTAGATCTCAAGACAGCAACATATCAAAAGAAAAGGGCTCTTTAACTGCTTGTGGTAAAGGCATCTTGCACTTTGAGTCTGATTTTTTCTCCTGTCTTCACTCAGCAGTCTGAAAGCTATCCAGACAAACCTATCAACCCATAGCTCTCATGAGCCTTGTGCCCGGCTTCCACTACAAGACAAGAGTGAAAAAATAGATGTGAAAAACAACCCTTTGGACACGTTGGTCTTTTTACCTTATCTGCAGAGGGAGCCTGGTGAACTAGGGAGGCTTGGCAGCTTTAGAAAGCTGAGTATGAGATGGATACATCTTTATGTGACACAGACTGTTCAAAAGGACAGCTGGTACTTCAATACCACAGTGACTGGCACTCTCAACTGTAAATATAGAGAACAGGTCCAGCATGCCTAAAAACCTTGATTTCTGATTGTCAGCTGTGATATTTTAAAGTGCTAGCATTGTATGTGCACTTGAAAACCCAGACATTTCTGACTGAAGCAGTCCATGAGTAACTTGCCATTACTAAGGTTCATTTAACTTTCTGGCTCAGAACTATCCAGGCCCATACAGCAGTCAGAGGCTTCTTGATACAGCTGAACAATAGCATCACGGGGTGAACCCATGGTATTGTGAGGGCTAACTGCAACCACTGATGGATGTGTGCCCATGTGTGGCTGACTAAATGAAAGGGAGACATTGGCATGGGCAAGCTGAGCGTCCAGATGTGCGCCTACAGCCCTAAGGAGTCTAAGACAGTAACGGAAGGAAGGGGACCCGACGTGAGCCACAAAACCAGACAGTGACCTCATCATGTTTATAGTGGAAAGCACTCATCATGTTTATAGGAGAAAAACAAGTCAGTAGCCTTATTATGAGCAGAGTTTTCACTGTTGTATGTGGTGAACACTAGATGTGGTGAGGGGCTCTCTGTTGGCACTTTGTAGGGGAGCTTGATAGTGTCGCAGTGTGTCTTTCTGCATTTCTTAGAACAAAAAAAATTGAGGTCCTTGGCTCTCTTGTAAAAGATCTCTACAAAATCAATCTTCAGTGAAGCATTATGTGCTTGAGAATGAGCAGGGATGTCCAGGGCAGGGTGGAGTTCAGAGAATAGTGGGTAGTTAGAAGGAAGTTCCTGGTTCCAAAGCCTTGGAGAAGCAAGCCAAAAACTCAATGGAGACAGGCCATAGCTAGAGTGAATCTATCTATTGTCACCACCTGCAACTAATTTGAATTCTGAAGGCCTGCTGGGACCTCAAGGCAACCCAACAGCCATAGCTCTGCTTGACCATTTTAGTCACAGAAAAGCTGGCCTTTTGTTTTAATTGTTTCATAATATTTAATGTGAAAACTTCACTGTAGAGCAGTATCCAGAGAGGCAGTAGTCTGAAACAGTGAATGTGGAGTACTATGGACAAAAGACCTCACAGGGGTCTCTACTGATGCAGCTGAATTCTTTGTAGAGATGTCTCTTCTCACTGGACAAGAGCTTGAAGATACCTATAAACTGATAACTAAACATCTATGGAGAGGCCAGACATCTAGGTTTTGTTCTCATCTAAGATATAATGTACAGTTTAGGTGAGCATCCTGATTACTGCACCATTGATTCAATTACAAAGGAATAAAATCTCTTCCCCTTACTCAATTTTCTGAAATGCCCTTTTGTGTCTAGCACTAAACAAAGTGTTTTCTTTCAGCATCTCGAAATTTATTACTATTTCATGACTGAAGAAAATCAAGTTTACAAACTGCATTAATTCTCCAAACCCACATACTGAGTGAATAAATAATTTTTACAGGGGGAGAGAGAAGAGAGCTGCCCTGGTTTCAAACAAATTGTGGTGACAAAGTCAGGCAACTCCCCTCAAAATAACCTAATTCACTAGTATTGTGGCTACTCTTTTGGTCAGATAAACTTCTATAGTAACTCAGAACTTAGACTGTGAGAGTACTGTGGTTGTTGCTTTACTGTTTTAATATTGTTATTTTGTTGGTTGACTATCCTTTTTTCATCAGTTTTATTTTAATATATTGAGATACTTTTGCAGTCTCTTTATTACATTCAGAGTGCTTCACATAATGGGCTTTTATTTTTGATATACAGATATTTACTGCTGCAACAAGACCCTTGGCATAGCTGACGTTATTTTCATACTAGTAGCAGTCAAAAAATTCAAACAATGATAAAAATAAAACAACCAAGACTTTTCCAAATAAAAAGACAATTTGCTTCTGTGCTTCAAGACTGAAAATGGGAAACTGCAATTGCTCACAAAGCCCAGTGACATCATTGCCCTGTAAATCCCATTTACTGTGCAGTACTTGAAGGCTGTGGTGTTGGCTACTAGAGGAGAAAGATTTATAGCTGAGAGATGGATAATATGATCAATGTTAGCTGTTTTTATTACTCACCACATACTTCCATACTCTGAAACACAGCACTATAATATTAAGAGGCCTGCATGGGCTAATACTGGTCTGCATTTTTTGTTTATGGTCTGCTCTCTGAGATTTAGTGTGTGCTCCTGGCTAGTGCTTGGCAGGCTATAAACACCAGAGTTGAGGCACAGAACGAATTTTTATCTCTGCCTGAGTCACCAGGATAACGAGGGTGACCACAAAGCCCTGTGTCCACCCAGCCACACTGCTGAGTCAGGAGTCACATCCAGCAGCAGCTCCTGGCCTTGTGCTTCCAATGGCACAAGCCTACACCTCCCTGTAATGCTGAGTCTCAGCAAAAAGCTGGAAGAAGGAGACCTGGCTGAAACCACAGGAGCAGACTTCTCCAGTCAGCACAAACCCTCTGTGTAATACACATGCAAGACCAATATGAGGAAGACAGAAATTACTGGTAGGAATATAGATGCATTAGTTTATTTCAGGCACTTACTGTGGGGAAAAATGCATGCCAAGGGAGCAGTAAATACAAACACACAAAACTTGCTCTAGTTCACTTTGTAAACTTAATCTCCAAACACAAACACACCACAGCTACTACAAATTGCACCTTGTAGTGTGCAGGGCTTTTCCAAATAGATATGAAAACCCAGTTTAACTTACAAAGTGAACCACAAAAAAAGTAGGGATGCTGGCTCATATAGCTTTTGATTTCAGGTTTTTGGCTGCATGGCCATTGAAGCAATTGTGCTTTTTCTCTCTTTCCTCTTTCCTAGATCTTAATTTGTTCCCAGTTCTTCACTATCCCTTTACCTGTTTTCTCTGAAAAATAAATAACTAAATATCTTGTTACTATCCTGGATACGTTCCTACCTCTCATCCAAATCCATCCATTCAGAGATATTTGATAAAATGAGAGGGAAAAACATGGACAGGTGCAAGTAGTCTCAGAAAAAAGTGAGAAGGTGACAGGTACAGAAGTCATAAGAATAATATAGAAAAACTCCTATGAAACATCAGTCTAGATAGCCTAGTCTTTTAATCACTCCATTACATGCAATGTGTATTCTTTTGGTGGGAGGTACTGGGATTCCTGGTAAGAGGTCAGTGTGTCTTTTAATTAGCTGTTGCACAACCTTCCTGTGAAAAAACTGGTTCATGCCCTGATCTGGTTAGAACTGCAGGCTATAATCAGTCTTTCTTTTTTGGATGTTGCAACAGTAGTTTAAGATACCACTGCCTCCTGCTGTCTTATACCAACTCTCTCATCAAGCTGGCTACCCTTCCCACATCAGTAAATGCCACACAAGCATCCCTCACCCAACTTATTACAACTGTCAAAGCCACTCAGCCCATTTTGCTCCTACCTGATCTTTCACCACATCTCAGTCACAAAGATGATGGATAGTCATGGGCAGTCACAGTCAGCTCTAGGTTTTCTCCTTCAATGTCTGTGCTAGAGGATATCAAAGTATGTCCCCAAAACAGGACAATATGACCTGGTGAAAAAATATAAAGTACTTTAAGAGCTGGAGTTGAGACTTTCGCATACACAATATAAACCAAAGATCTCATATAATACTTTGTCTCTTTCTTTAAAAGTGATGCAGCAACTTGTAAATCATAAAGGAGGTGCTTAAAGAATGTTATAGAGTATAAATAATTTCATTCCTGTAGCATATGTCATGCTTGTCTAATGTAGGTGTAGATTACGGAGAGAAGAAGCTTCAGAAATAGATTCAGCTCACAGATCAATATCAATGTAGGTGTCTGAAGATAGATGTCAGACCTTCTCATTATTAATGATCTAACACACATTGTCCAGGTTGTTATGCAGCTCTCCATAAAGCATACACCTTCTTTGGTCAGCTGATGAGCTCTACCAGCAGCACCAATTAGGATCATGGCTTGGTTCAGCTGACAGCTCACAGGACGACAGTGCCATCTGAGATACTCCAGGGTGTCTTGCCTGGTCCTCATAGGAGATTGCAAGTGTCCCTTAGAGGCCCATGTCTTTTCTTCTCCTGTCTTTGGCATCATGTAGCACCTCGTGGTAAAAAACTACCCAGATTTAGACAGTTGAATCCCATCCCAAGGATCTGTTTCATTCTTAAAAGTGGCATAGCATGAGACAAGCAAATTGTTAGAGTAAAATGGCCCTATGGAAAACTTAAGTGAAGTCTGTGGAGTGCACTTAAGTACTTGTTAGACACAATGTCTGCTGCTGAGGTGGGGTCCTTAGAACAATACACAGTCCATGCCTTTAGAGGTTTACAACCTAATGTCATGATCTTGCCCATACTGTCATGAATAAGTCCAATGAATGATTCTGTCTGTATGAATACTTGCAAGCCCAGGCAGAACTATGAATAGTGAACCCAAGACCAGTTTGTGGTTAACAAAATTCTTACAGTAACGTTGGGAAGCTTATATTGGAGCAGATATTGATGTCTAGCTGAAAGTTTCTAAATAAGAGCCAAGAGGAGTTGACTCTTTGCTGCCAACACCAGGATCAAATACACATTAATTTTTATGTATTTTGTGTGTACATTGGCTCAGACACACAGTTATACCTGAGGTGTAGGTAAAAATCACCAGCTATATCTTCTCTGGAGGTGTTCAGAGCTAGCTGAATATTCTGCTAACATGATGTGGAATTAAAGGTGATCCTGTTGATGTACAGCACAAGCAAGCAGAATATATTATGAGGTGTGATTCCTGTGCTGTGCAAACAGGTAGTAAAGGTGGTCTCTATGTCAGTAAGCATATTTTTTCCAAAAAAAGTTTGGGAGATAACAGCTACATAAACATTAGTGTGGATAAGACAACCAGAGCGTAGTAAATAAAATTAGCCTTGCACATATATCAGCTCTTTAGGAGGACAGTGTAAAAAATGAGTTCTATGGGCTTGAAGCAACTAGTACTGTGTTAATAAGTGTAATTCATCATCAAATCTTTCTTTATAAAAACAAAAATACATTGCCATATCTAAAAGACACAATTGGTTCCTCAAATGGAGACTCCAAAGGCATGCTAATAGTGTAGAAAAGTATACAAATGTTATTTGAGTTTACCAGATAACCTTCTAAAATAAGCAAGTATCTTGGGACAACTTCATTTCTTCATGCTTCTCTTGAGTTGCACGAACAAGTGGCTCTGTCTTAGATACAAAACTAGCCGATAGACTAGATCAGATATGACTTGAACATCCAAGAAGGCTAATGGCATCCAGGGGCCTCAAGAGCGTGAGTAGCAGGTCGAAGGAGGTAGTTCTGTGCCTCTACTCTGTCCTGGTGCGGCCTTATCTGAGATACTATGTCTAGTTCTGGGCTCCCCAGCTCAGAGAACTGCTGGGGAGAATCCAATGGAAGGGTTAACAAGATAATCAGGGTGATGAAGCATCTCTCTTATGAGGATATGCTGCAAGACCTGGGGCTGATTAGCCTGGAGAAGACTGAGAGGTAATATTATCAACACTCATAAATATCTAAAATGTGAGTGTCAAGAGCATGTAGTTATTTTTTTTTTCTGTAGTGCTCAATGTTAGGACAAGGAGTAACAGGCACGAGCGTAACGCAGGAAGTTCCACTTGAACACAAGGAAAATCTTTTCTGTGAAGGTAAGGGATCAACAGAACAGGCTGCCTAGAGAGATTGTGAGTCTCCTCTGGAGGTTTCCCACCTTGACATGTTCCTGTGCAACCTGATTGAGCTGAATCTGCTTTAGTAGGGGATTAGACTGGATGATCTCTAGAAGTCCCCTCTAACACCAACCATTCTGTGATTCTGTAATCTAAACAGTACAAAAGTGAATGGTAAGCACTAAAATTCAAATTTCTCATTCCTAGATTCTTCACTTGGAACAGAAGCTCTCCTTTGACCTGAAAGTTTTGTAAAGGCCTGCATGTTTATTTTTACATGAATGTTTAGGGCTGACTGCTTTTCTTGTAAAATATAGGGTTGAGTTCTCACCTCTAATGAGACATCTGGATTCAGTTTTCTGCTCAGTTTCGGGGCATTGGCAGCAATACCTGTTATTTTGCTAGTGCACCTTAAACAGATGACTTGGCAATGACACTCTGCATCCTACCTGACAGTCTGTTCAGAAACATGCAAATTTTATGTGATAAGAAGGGAACTTCTATTGATAGTTTGGTTAGGATACTTGTTTGAGAAAGGGGAGGCCTAGCTATGGGTCCTTGTCAGTATGATGTATTTTTATGTATTTGAGTAATTAGGTTAAAAAAAAAAAAGGAAAAACAAAGTAACGATTCAACTTTCACCCTTCAAGGTTTTCGAAGGCCTTGTCTAACTCCAGTCTAAAGATACTCAGCCTTTCCAAAAAGGCCTCATGACATATTCTGATGACAGGGAAGGGCTATATGCTATTTCCTTTCCTTTGCATGGGACTTAGAATTTCATGTATCAATGTGCAGTATTAGAATTTGGTATTCAAGAAGTGTCTCAAGCATGTTACGCTTATTGCATGTGTCACATAGCTACTCCATGCAGTCACTCCCTGTATGTGCTCAGTCACCTTTTTTGCTCAGTGACCCATTCAGAAATGCTTCATTTACATCTATTGCAGCAGTGTGTTGGCAACATCAAAGCATTGATGAAGATCTCTCCCAGGTATTTTCTTTCTCATCAGCAATTCTGAGGACTCTCCAGCAGTGTACCCCTAAGGCTAGAATATGATCATATGAGGCCAGTTCCTTGTCCTGTCTGCTGCCTGCTCCTTAAATAATGGAGGAGGAACACACTTGCCAACTAGCTTCTTAGTAAGCAGGAAAGCAGCAGCTAACATCTGTAAGGCAGTAAGAAAAAGCTTCCTAAACAACTATGACAGCTGTATTGCTTATGCTAACATAGACCAACATACCTTTGATTCTGGAGCCACCAGACCTTTCCAAACCTTAATCAGATATCAGCATAGTTCAGGCAGAAGTCTTTAAAAATGTGAGTTAGAGAAGTTAAAAAATAAGACTCATTTTTATGCCAAATGCAAAATATAGACAAAGATATAGAGCAATTAAACTAGAAAATTTTGAACTGCCCTCATTTACACACACATGGTGCAATCTGGCCTTCATTTAAAGTACATTGTATTCCATGTGCTGTATGTTTTCTTTAAGAAAGAGCATACGTCCTCTAGTCATTTAATGAGGTAAGTTGCATACTTACAGTTTATGAGTAAGTTCTGAGATGATATCAGAGCTTGTCTCTAGCTTATATTAAACTGGATTAATAAACATCCTTAGGCAGTATTTTTTTGTTTATTTGTTTTTCCTATTCAGACCACTTGGAAACTTATTACTTGGAAACTAAATCTTTCATATTGTTAAACTGAAAGACTTTGCAGCCTTTTTCTGTACAGAAGCACACAGAAAAAAAAAAATTAATTGTATTTCCTCTGATTATTATATGAAAATCAACCCAATGGGTACTAAAGCAAAACTACAATATTTTATTCCAGAAATTCACATGAAATCTCAGGTAGTATGAGTAAATTCTCTGTTGTTCTGGCTCATTTCAGTGCTTTAATAAAACAGCCTCTAAAACAGTATGGAAAATGTGTGTTTCGCAGTGCACCTGCTGGGATAATGTGTGAGTCACTGACTGAACACTCTTTGGAAGTCAGCTATCATATAGCTGTAACATTAACAAAACATCTTATTACTGTCATCCCCCGTCAAGAATATGACTAATGTGGAAAGAGACACAAAAAGAGAATAAATATACATTTCTATTCATTTACAGTAAAAGCAAGTTGCTGTTTCAAACAGAAGCCAAAATATCTCCAAAGTAATTGCATCCCTTGTGTAAGACACCCTGTGTAACATGCATCAATAACTGGAATTTATTTACGTTATAAAAATTACCTCAGTGCTATAGAGACATCATTCATGCTGCTATGGTTAAAGTTATGACAGCATTTCCAGTAAAAAGTTCACTTTTCAAACATACAGGGTTCAGCTGTGTAAATCTTCCAGGAGTTTAAATGAAGGTACGCATACGGATCTGCTTCTGTGGTGGAATTTCATATAGAAATATGTACAAAGAAGTGGCATGGACCTGGTAGCCTTTGCATTAAATTGCATACACAAATAAAGAGGCAGGAGAAGAGAGCTTGCTGCCATTCTGTTAGCTCTGCCTGATACATTGTGCTTGGAGTCACAGGGTATATTAACCAACATTGTCCCCTTTCCCTCAGCTCCCAACAGCCTTCAGGGTGTATTCCACTTCTTATCTTCCAGACTGGAAATATTTTGCTTCACTATGTAAATAGGAGCAATCAAATAGAGTATTTTTACCTAAGTATTCTGATTCATGGATGGGGACTGCAAAGCTGAGGATTACAGAATCACAGAACACAGAGAATGGTAGATGTTGGAAGAGATCTGTAAAGATCGTCAAGTCCAACCCACCTGCAGAAGCAGGTCCACCTAGATCAGGTCATGCAGGAACACATTCAGGCGGGTTTTGAAAATCTCGCAGAAGGAGACTCTACACCCTCCCTGAGAAGCCTGTGCCAAGGCTCCCTCACCTGAACAGTAAAGAAGTTTTTGCTTAAGTGGAACTTTTTGTCTTTCAGCTTTTGTCCATAAATCCTAGTCCTATCACTGGACACTACTTGACATCCATCTTTTAAATACTTTTAAGTATTAATGAGATGCTCCCTCAGTCTCCTCCAAGCTAAACAGCCCCAGTTCCCATAGCCTTTCCTCATAAGGAAGATGCTCCATCCCCTGATCATCTTGATGGCCCTGTGCTGGACTCTCTCCAGAAGTTCTCTGTCTCTCTTCAGCTGCGGAGTCCAGAACTAGCCACAGGACTCCAGATGAGGCCTCACCAGGGCAGAGTAGCCTGGCCACCTTGCCCCAAAGCAATGGACACACAGAGGGGCTGCTCATGAAACAGCTCTTTAGTAACCGTAATCTACAGAGCAGCAGATTAAGTCAAGATAAAATTGCTGATATTTTCTTTTAAAATACTACACAACAAACAATGGTGTCTTTTTTACATCAGCAGCTGACTTGGGGGATTTTTTTTGTCACCAAAAAAAAAATTTACAGCAAGGCCTTATGACCCCTCCACATACATCTTCATTACTGTTTGAATTCACATCAGGAGTGTGAATTTGAAGCATCATGTATTGTTTCTAAATATTATGTTTTCGATTTGCATAGAAGAGCCACCCCAGGGCACAAAGTGTTTCCTTTCACTAAACCACAACTGTTTTCCTAAACCAGAAGATACCGTCTGGGAATGCACTAATGCCAAGGGGCTTCCTGGCAGATTACATCTAGTTTGAAGTTTTATCCTACAGATACACTCATCTTGGACTGGATTTCAGGTAAGCAATACAATGCTGATACTTGTAGGCTTCATCTCCAATTTCCTGGAAGATTTGGTTTTACTGGATTTTTTTAATAGTGGTAGTGAGAAAGGAAAAAAAAAAAGTCATCATCCCATGAAAATTTAAACCTGACAGCTGGCAAAAGACAGAAAGACATGAAAGGGATATATTTTGATTGATGTGGTTAAAAAATGACATGTTGAACAGAACTATACCAAATACCTGTCAAACCCTAGATTTTAATTCTATTATCTTGTAAAGATATGGGGTTTTTTGCTCTGGAAGATAATCAATGCTTTAACTGCAAGGGAAGGCATAAATTTGGACTTTATATTTTCTTCCTATACTGTTTCCATTCTTCTTCCTTTGATTAGATTACAATAGCACAAATGATATCTCCTGATATATAATTCCTAGCATACCTTCATTATAAAGTCAATCCACAGTCCTGTAGTTTCACTGAGAGTCTGTAGAGGGAGAAAGAATAAACCTATTAAAGAGCATTTCAAGTGACCTAAGAGGCAAGATGTGATACTCTTATGGAACTGAACAGCAATCTTAGAATTGCTGTACTTGCTAGTGTAAATATGGAAACCATCAGAAAGTTAGGGATACATCAAAGGCCTGACAAAACTTTACTTGACAAAAGAAAAGTATAATCAAAGCCTGGCGATCTGCACTTATGTGGTTGTTGTTGGCCATTTAATGACATGTTAACTAAGCACAGCTGACTAAAGCATCACTAATTGGTCAAACATATATAGCCTGCTTCTCAGTATACTATAACGTAACATTTAAGGGTACATATGTTTTATATCTGTATTCTGAAGTAGTGTGTGAAAGTTGTATGTAGGTTGCAGTACTATATAGCTCTACAGTTTGTAGAGGCGTTGCATACGTGAACAAAGTACTATATAGGCCCTGTTATGTGAAATTCTCCATGGAAGTTTTCAAATAGAAACATCTCTTTAATTGTTATATACATTCACCATTAATTGAAATGTTTCAGCTTTGACCCCTGTCAAATTGATGTACACTGGCCTTACACGTGATCTATTACAAGCAGCAGATAAAGTCTTCTGAAATTAGGAAAATGAGGCAATAGTAGTTTCCATCCAACAAAAAGATTATAATTATTAAAAGGCCTTTCCTGTCTTCTTCGTTAGGAACAATTCTGCTTGTGAACAATAGGAAAAAAAAAAAAGCGGGTAATAGAAATGAATTGGAAGCTGAAGTAAAATCCAACGAGGAAGATATAAAACTACTGATTTTAGAAGTTGAGAGTTTGTGATTTACTGCTCTCTGAAAGTAGTATTTTGAATTATAAGCAAAAATACTCTTGTACTATTACATTTGTTCTCCGTGATATAAGTCTCGATTCACTCTTTGTAGGTGGAATTTCATCAAGAAATTTCCAAATCCCTACATTTCTCTTATGTGGACAACAGATCTCTAATTTCTCCAGAAAAAAAAAAAAAAAGACATTTTTTTAATTATCAGTATGCAGTTTCTGAGTCATCAAGCCCCTTGAAGACACCTAACCAACATTTAAGTCTACTATCTGTCTGAGTTAATCAAAAGTATATGATAGAAGACACAGAACTGAAAGTGAAGCAACTTGAGTTGTAGTCTTTACTCTTACATTAATAGATGCTCTATACGATTTCTTTGCTGTTCTTCCTGCACCTGCCCTCTGTGCCTATTGCTCAGGACTAAATTTGGGGCAGGTATTTACTTTTCTCTTGTATGATGTCAAGTGCTCTGGTCCTTGCTCTGCACAGATCTCTGAGCATGCGTTTTGCTCTGAAACCTCCAGACTGTTACACTGTAGGTACATTTCAAACAAGATCAGCTTGAGATTGCCCAAGCTTTCAAGAACAGAGTGAGTTGCAGCCCTGTAGTTCAGGGAAGATCCCAGTCATATGCAAACTCTTCCCTCAGAGCCTTCCAGTAACCGGAGACTTCAGCCTGCACTGCCTGTGAGAGGGAGACAAATAACAGCATTTTACAGGTGAGAAACTGAAGTCCAGAGTACCTCCCTGGCTCTCTGGCAGTAAGTCTATCACACAGGCCAAGAGGGTAGGGCAGTGCTCTGGCCTCCAGTCATGTGACTGTCTTTATGTTTAACAGCCCTAAGAAACTGGAAATTACTATCTTAATGAAACTGTACCACTGAGGGGAAAATTGACATGATTGCAGTAACTGCTTTGAACTCCAGTTAATATCAACATCTGCCAACTTTGAAATAAATAAAATCGTTAATAACAATATTCCATAGCTCTGATAGCAATGCCAGAGCTGACAAGGTAGTTCAAATGTAACCAGGTCAACAAATACATTAAAACTCTGACATCCGTCTTACTGGTTTACTGATCAAAATAATAGCCAGGTCCTTCTGTGAAAGGAATAGCAAACCTTGCTTTGGGAAGGTTTAATTTCCCTGAAGATGAAAATCAGTGGAGAAGCTCCCAAAAAGACTGAGCTGTTTGACCTTTCCACATATTTGCTAAAACAAACCTCCCACTTACACAATGTGTGCATGCTGCTTACGTCCCTGTCAGGCTGGGTAGGACATGTAGGAGTGAAGGCGTGTGACATTTTGAGCAGCTGTGATGGTCCGGTGGAATTGCCTTTTAGTACTGGAGAAAACACTTTTTTCAGAGTGAACTCACTCCCTGTTACCATATGTAGGAGGGAAATGATGGGGTGTTGACTAACACTGTGGGGTAGCTTGGAAAATCCTCTGAAAACTGAAATAGGAGACTATCTTAGGCATTTCCTTCACCTCTTTTAGGCGTTTTCTCTTCCATCTGCTCAGTATAGAATTGCTTCT
Organism: Colius striatus; assembly: GCF_028858725.1. Lineage (NCBI taxonomy): Eukaryota > Metazoa > Chordata > Aves > Coliiformes > Coliidae > Colius > Colius striatus. The sequence goes on along the minus strand of NC_084759.1, from coordinate 198,644,377 downwards.
GCCATTTACATTGCTTATTTTGGGCTTCTGCTGGAAACTTACTTGAAACTAGAAATGTATTTGTTTTTAAACTATACAAAACATTGGAAGCATATGATTCTAGAGTGAAATAACTATTTGAATTTGGAGTTTTCCTGTTTGTAGTTTTTATGATTTTACATAAATTTAAAATGCATTAGGAAACATTTAGAGACGTGTAAAAAAATGTATGAGTTTATGCCTTTGTTCTTACAGAAGCTGGAAGGAAATCACCACTGATATGAATGGGACAAAAATAGAAACATTATTATCTTAAGCAAAGGCACTTTAAATTTCCACTTTCTGGCACACAGAGAGAGAAATACAAAATTAAAATGGTCACAAATGCATTATTGTCATTATGATTGTAGTTGGAAGTTATAATTACTAGACAAACTTCATTTTTGTACTTCTAGCTGCCTCACAGATAACCTGTCAGAAGCCCTGAGGGAATAGATTTTCTACTAAAGCAATGAAACGGGATTACTCCTCACAGAAAGGGAGTAATGACAAAAGACAAAAGGCTTTCATAGCAAATCACAATAAAATGGATGTTAGCATTCCTCTTGGCTAGTTCTATGTCCTTTAACCTTGTTTTTCTCCATCATGCTTTCTCCCCCTCCTCCCGTGGCTGTTCTGTAATAGCTGGACAACAACTCCTTTCTTCTCCAGGGTATAAAAGTCATTTATACAGCTGGGAGGAAAGTGCTTCTCCTCACAGCTGAAATTTTAGTGACATTTCTAATCTGTAAAGTACTGGCACATAACATTTACAGCCATAGTGTGCCATGGGCAATTTAACAACTTATTTACTATCCCTTTGAGATAAATTTGTGAAGCTTTTAGATGTGTAATAAATAATGTATCAGGGCCCACAAAATTCCTGTTTGTTTCAAAGAACTGAGTTTTTATTAATTAAGTACTAACACACACAGGATAGCTTAGCAGTGCCCCCCATACAGTTTGTCAGAAAGTGGCAGTCTCCAACAAGGATCCCACACTTGTATTCAAAATGTGCAACACCTGTTTCCCCCTTCTGAGACCATTTTGCTTAGTTTGGAAGAATTGGATATACTCTCTTCAAATAGAATGATGCCAAAGTCCCCAGGGCTGCATCCAGAAATGGATATAGCAGATCTATGTCAGCTTAGTGTTACTGACTTAAGCATTGCTGAGTAGCAGACCCACTTAGGTGAGATGGTGAATTGGTAAGATGGTAAGATTGCCTCCAGGTTGGGTCATACAATGTCATGCTGTGGCTGCATATGAAGAGGTTTGCTTGCAAAGAGGTCTAGCATGCAGCCCTTAGCTCTTAGAAGGAGATTTTTCTTTGCAGACTTTAGCAGCTTTTTCCAACTACAAAAACTAAGGAATCATTATTGGAAAATGTGAAGAGGTCTTATGACTAGGCTTCTGCTCTCCTGTTTTGAAAATAATGTTGGGAGATATTACTATCTAGCTGGTCACATGGAAACTAATACTTGGATTATTTGTCTTTCTCTAAGATGTGAAAGGATATTATCCTTGCAACTGTGTGCTAAGATGTCGGTTTTCTCATTTGTGTTTACACAGCTTCTAGCACAATCCTATAACCACAACATTGGTTATAAAAGTAAATCTAATAGAAGCCAAAAGCTATGAATCATTGGAAATGCAGGAATATGTTAAGTGATACATCATTTTGTAGGTGGAAATGTTTATTTTACAAAGGTGAATTCTCTCCCCTTTTGCTTTTCACCGTTCGGAAAACTATTTTGTCCATGAGTACACTGCATCTCTCTCAAACATCTGGTGAATGTGTCTTAGGGAGAAACTAAAATTGTAGAATGGTGAAATATAAATAGCATAATTATGGCTTTATTTTGGCCCACTCCTGAAATTGAAGGATAAGCTGTTGGGAACAGCTGTTAGTTAGGGAGGTGGCCCAAGGTCAGAAGGTTATTCTCTTGACTACAAAGAAGATCCCTGGACTAAAGAGAAGAAAGCTTCAGCTAGTAACAAACAGATATTTTAGCTTAGTCTCTTAGGAAAAGTAAGTTTATGGGATCACTGATATATATCTACATATTTTTGTCTCATTCTCTTCCATACAACACCTTTTGAATCCATTTGTCAAATTCAGTGCAATTTGACAGAAATCTGGAGTTTTCGGAGATATTTTGTTCCTTCATTTGTTGAGACGTAGGCAGCTGGCTAAAGAAGGAGACTATTTGTTTTACACTGAATAAAAGACTACTTGGGGCTTGGATCCATCAGAAAGGATGAGACTTTATGAAGATATCCATTAAAAGGGGAACTTCTATCAAGGTTCACCCTAGAGAAACCAGATGTGAAGAATCTACCAGTAAGAAAATAGATTTAGATTGTAATAAATTTTACCACAGATGCGATAGTACAGATAAGGAATACAAAACATACTATGTGAAATACACAGTAGTGCCTATACAGAGATGAGTGCAGATTGTTGTGATGTGACTCTATTTGTCCCTTGAGCTAAAAGAGGCAAGCCCCAGGGCTAAAGTGAGCTAACCATATCAATGCAGAGATTTGTTTGAGCTGATGCCTGCCTTCCAGCAAGGTATTTATTATCTCAAATACAGAATGATATCTTTATGTTTGAACTACATGAGCAGAGAAGGTAAATACTCAGAAAACAATGCTAACAGACATTGTGATCAAAGCTTTCACTATTTGAGTTTAATGGGGCACCTTAACCACAGCTTGCTACTACCTTACTGGCTTCCATTGATGGGGCTTTTGTTCTGCTGCATCAAAAGGCTGATGCTTAAAGAGGAATGATATGAGCAATGCAAGCAATGAAAACTGCTTGGGTTTTTGCTGTTGAATTTTCTGGTGTCTAACAAGGGGATATTTTTGACTGAAATACTGAGGGCTAACAGGAGAGAATCTCTCTGTCCTCCTTCTTCTCCCTTCTGAAATTCCCTCAATAATCTCTTTCTGTTGTATTACTATGCTTGCTTACCTTTTCCTTCCTCTGCTTTCCCCCATGTCCTGATCTTGTGGAACTAACTTTCCTCTGAAGCAGCAGCAGTCAGAAGCTAACTCCATGCTTCTCTCTCTCATGCTTTCTGTTTCTCCTGGAGTAATTCCCATTTATTATCATCTTCAACTTCTTTTGTCTGAAATGCCCTTGTGGGATGTTCTCATTTGGCAAGCACTATACATCTATTTCATACTACTTTTGCAGTGACGACTTTGCTCCTACAATGACACAAGTACAGAGGAAGACCTCACATGACTGGTGATATATATACTGGGAACAGGGAATGAGATCAGCAGAAGCTAGGACACATCTCTTCTCTCTGGGAGGTGGTTTGGAGAAGCAGCAGAAGGAGCTACCAGACTGGGCTTTAACCTAGAACTCAGAATCCCAGGTTTCTTCCTGCCTCTCCAGTAGGAAGTTTTATTCTGCTCAATTTTCTTTATAAGAACGTACTTCTATCTGTACCACTCATAGAGCTTTTACATGTACTGAGTACAACTTGGGTAATGGCATAAAAACTCCTGAAAAAAAAAGCACACCCCCCAAGAAACCCCAACCCAGAGTTAGATCTGTTAATTTCAGTGGCTTTGATCCTTGAACACTTCATTCAAAGCTGGATGTCAAAAGCTAAGCATCTAAAATAAATATGTGGCTGGCTCATTAAACGTGCGGAGTACCTTTAGTGCTGTTAAAATATGAAAATCAAAAGCCAGTCAGAACCAACACTTATCACTCTGCCAGAAAAAGAAAAAAAATAAAACCACAACAAAAAACCTACACTCCAATATATACAGATCATCAGACTGTAACTTTAAAAAAGTATATTCACATTTATCACTGAAAACTAAATTACAGAAGGCCATTGAAGTAGTAATCTAGCAAACTGAAGAAATAATACACGGAACAAAAAAAAAAAGACATTCATTGACATCTGCTGAGGATGTCATTCATACTGTTGAAATAGATTACACATTTTAAAATTCACCTTGCTTACCAGACATGCAGAAAATTCCAGGTGTTAATGGAAGAAAATGTGGAGATTCCTGAAGTCTTTCTTCTGCTCTCCAGACCCTTGAGGCAATTCTTACTAAAAAAAGACTCAAATTCCCCTTTAGCTCAGAAGAGGAGTTGCTTGAAACTGTCCCTGAGGGGGTACTGTCATGCATATTTTGATGGCAAATTCCTGGACAATGAGATATATTAATATCTATGGTCTTTTTTATCAAGGGAGAGAATGGAAAGTTATGAGAGTTGACAGAATACAGCAGGACTCTTTTGATGGGATTATCTCAAACAATCTTTTTCTTTTGTGGTTATATTGGGAGTTTTGTTGTTGCTGCTTTTCTTTTTGCAAAAAGTTAATAAGATTTTCTGTCATTGTCCAAAATTAATATATTTTCAAAGACTCAAATCTACCAAACCTGAACATGCAGCACATGACAAGTTTCCTGAGCTTGGGTTGATGTGCTTGGATCACTAACATCCCTGCAAGAAAAATCTTCATCTTTGTGTTTTCAATGAGCACTCAGAAAAGAATAAAAATTCTTGTCACGGCTTACAAACCACTGAAAGAGCAGAAACAGAGTAGAAAATCATGTTCTGTGTGTGGAACTGAAATACATCTCACCTTATTTCATTTATTTAAGGGCCAGGTATGGAGTCTAAGCCAGCCATGTCAGTAGTCTGTAGTTTAAGAAGGGGCAAGCATATACAAAGGCAATTCATCTTTTCCAAGAACAGATCTATATGAGGAATGAAGTGGAAGTCTGTCTTTCATCAGAGACTACTGGGGTAGCCAAGATGATGAACAGAGGCCAGATGCCTAACCTTTAGACAGTTGACATTAAAGGAGACAAATCTGTGACTTTATCAGAAGATGAGATGTGATTGTACTGCTGTGTGATCTGATAAAATAAACTAGTTTCTGAAGAATATATACCACACTTTTTTTAAAACCAAGTGTTTTCTCTTCTTGTGACAAGAGAAACATATCACTACTTGATACTTACCTGGGCTTCCTTTGCATGAGTTTCTCCATTAGTTTTGGATAATACCTTTTCTGAGATCAGAACTGGAATGTGTCTAGCAAAAAGTCTTTAGAAAGGATGAGAGAAGAGAAAACCATGGAAAGAGGCAAGTTTGCTATTAAAGTACATGACACTAAACAACTGCTACTTTAAGGATCAGAGTGTTAACGCTGTTGCTCTGAAGTGCTAGCCTTTTAAAGTATTCCAGAAGATACATACAACAAGCTTATCAGTGCTTCATGAAGTCATAGGAATGGATAATTGGGATCAAGCCTCTCTTTGACTCCAAAACAGTATTAATGACACAAAACTAAATACAAGGCACTGGGGAGTTTTCTACCTTAAGCCTCATACTAGGGCTTCAACTCCAGATCTAAGATAGACTTAAGAGACCTGGAGAATGATACAGAAGCCTTGAACTATCTAAAAACCCCATTGTGTTTTCATCAAGTCTGAAGATTTTCATATGCAGGCTGTTCACACCTTTAAGCCACCCAAACCTCATCTTTTAGTGCTTCTTCCCAAGACAAAGCATCATCTTGCAGCCATGCATATCCTTCCACCAGTGTCCTCTGAAAGGCTTACTTCTAAAAGCATGTTTAACATACACAGACAAAACCTTTTCCATCAACCTGGACAGCTGTGTTAGCCCTGGTAACAGTAATACCTCCTGTTGACTTCTCACATAAACAGAAGGATGGCCAACCTCTGAATCTTGAGCTGGAGATCTCCATGATGTATTTGCAACACTTTGCTAGCAACAGAGGCACCTTTATAATGACAATACTGTTGGATAACATAACAATGCAGAAGCGAACAAACCAGATGCCACTGTTCACACTGCTCTCATGAAATCATCCTTGACACCCTTCAATTGAGCATATTCCGGAGTGGTGGAGCATATAGTACTTTTCTTGTCAGAATCACTCCTTTCCTATCAGCTTTTTGAAGTTTGTCTTAACTTTCATATTCAAAGACACTGGCTTGCTGGATATGCAAGGGTGCAGTCATGCTCAGTCTTCTGGAATAACATGGTAGACGCTTATTGTCAGGAGAAGATTTTGAATTTTCTGCTTCTGAGAAGTAAAAGGCAAATGCTTGCAGACTTCAATCAAGTGTTGTATCAAGTATCTTTGAATACAATCTGGTGCTCCAATTTCTATAAGGTAGTTGTAAATGACTTGCCTGGCACACAATATTTTTTAAGATACTTCATTCTCCCTAAACCTTCTGTTGGAAAACTTAATTTCTGCTGTACTAAGCCACAGTTCTGATTTCCACATCAGAGAATCAAGATATCTAAAAGCTAAGCACTTCTGCATTTAACTTTCAGACAATGAAGCTTTTTACTGTGCCTAGCCCTTTTCCCTATAAATCTTGTTAGTAAAGGAGGGGAACTCATCACTATCTAAACATCTACAGCTACTTACGGGTAAAACCGGGACAGGTGTGGTGAAGTTTTGGGTTTCCTCCTGTAGGCCTGCAGCCATATGATTCTTTGCAGAAGACAGAAGGAAATTTATAGCCATGTAATTATTGAATAATCTGCAATGAATCCTGGGGAAATCTCTATGTGAAAGAATCCCTACAGAAAGAGACAATTCCATCTAGTTTTCAAGCTAGTCTTCTGCACTGATAATCAAAGCAGATATATTTGCAGTAACTTCCCTCTTATTAATTGACTTGAGAGTACTTTCTTTTTCATTGATTCTCATTCATCTATTTGGCAAAGTAAATTCAATTTCTACAGAATATTAACCATCAAACATTTTAGTCGAATTGTGGATTAATGAAATAGCTACAATCAGATGGCATAATAAACATAAATAATGCTATTTTTCTCCAACTGGGACAGTCAAAGCAGATTGATTCAAAGGACACATACTATGATTTCAAAAGACAATGAATCTATTTATTGCACTTTTAATATGTCATAAAAAAAGCTACAATCATATGAGGCAAAACACTGATATAGGCTGCGTTTCTGGTTTACTCACTGAGTGGGTAATTTTTCCAGTTTAAGCTTATTCCAATGATGGGTCTGGCTAACTTTGTGTTAGGAGGTCAGCTATCACCTCTGCTCCTGCTGCTGGCATCAAAGTTGAATTAGCTGCTGTATGATTGTATTTCCCTACCTGTCCTCATGTGCTCTGCAGATCAGAACCATCTACCTGTACTAGAGGAGTCAGATAAAGCCAGAACATCACTGCAGCTGTTCTCTGCATAGAGAGACAGTGAATCTAGTGAGATTTTTAATAGAGAGTTTTGACCTTTTCTTACAAATAAAGAACCAATAAAGAGAGAGTTGGGTTTTTGGGGGGTTCTATTGTTTGTTTGCTTTCCCTAAATGTGCTCAGATATATTTTTAAGTAAAGTATAAGGTGAAAAATTTTCTTTGTAATCAAAATACATAGTTATGCTACATTAAGAACATTTTCACTGTCCGAATTTGTATTTGTCTACTGGAGATTTTAATTTTTCTTCCCATCTGTGAAAGGGACTCTTGGATTTGTTTGTTTATCTCGTTTAGAAAGTCCAAATCTTACAGTTTGGGGAAAACCTCTTGTCCCTCAGCACAGTGCTTCCCATCAGCTTTAAAAGCATGTCAAACATCTTTCTGTAGCTCTGATTTATTGATGCTATGCCAAAGGTGATCAACACAACTCTGTACTTGCTTGACCAACTCAAAGGGCGTGTTTATGGGCAGACACTGTGGCCTAGAGGATGTTATCGCTTTCCCACCCCCTGCCAGGATGGAATCTGACACTTCTCACTTTGCTAATGTTTTTTTCTCTCTTGCCTCTGGCTGTGGCTAAGTGATTGTTTATAGCAGATACTTTAAATCATTATCACCTCCTGGGCCTTTGAGTACTGCTACATAATCTGCTTTTGCATCAAGGAAGCTCTTCTATCAGTACAAAACAAGGCCAAATGTTTATCTGGTGAGAAGATAGTCAAAGTGTCTCCTTCAATATTTAAAAACAAACAAGAGTACCTCCACTCAGTTGAAATGAACACTTACATTACTTCTGACATTCCTCAGTTCATGTTGCAGGACGCCTTGGGTACCTATTTGTTGTTTTTAAAACATCAGAAATATCCAGGAAACTTGTAGGGTGATAGAATTGGGTGTATTTATGGCATTATCTTAGTACTTAGTCCATGGCTTGAAGCGTGGTGGTGCTGTTGTAAGGAGAGCTTTGTTCCAGTGCCTGTCCAGCAGTGACTCTGGACATAAGCAGCTGTGCAGCGCCAAAGGTGCTGGCAGCACAAGGAAGGCCATGACCTCTCTGCTCGACTTAGGAAAGCAAAGCTTGTTGTTGCTCCTGGGGGAAAAGTAGTGGATGAGAGCTGTGGTTACTGATTAGCAGGAAAAGTGGCTTCTCCCTGAAACATCAAGTGACTACAGCTATGGCCCTCCCAACCCCCTGGGAAGAAGCCGCTTCAGGAGTGTTTTCCTCAAACACTTGCCTCCTTGGTTGTGCCGCTCACCCTCCTACTTCTCATCCTCAAGATAGCAACTTTCAGCTTTTTTTTATGGAGTTGAAAGACCTTCAGCAGACACAGTCAACTATCATAGCAATACTCACAGCTCACCAAGGGTTTCTAGTAGTTGTCAAGTAGTTTGTTGGCAGAGGAGAGTTTAAAGGAAGCAATTGAAGCATATCCATCAGTTGACTGGTAATAATTACAGAGCTCCTCTTACACACTAAGGCCAGGTGTATATTCTGGAAAGCTCTATTTGAAGAGGAATTTGAAAACAAAAGTGTCACCTACTGAAAGCACTCAAGTGAGTGTTGAATGGAAACTGGCCCAGATTCCAAAGTTTTTGTTGGTTTAGGTCACTTGTTACTAAGTAAATGAGAAAAATATTGTCAAATATTATTGGATAAAACCCTAAAATGAGAGTTTGCTTTACACTGCAAATGGAATTTCATATTTGGAACACAAGTTTAATAATTTCCTTGATAAGGAGTTAGTATTAGTGTAGGAGCTGATCTATAGGCTTAAATCTTAGTCCAAAATAAATTGCTCAGAGTGTTGGCACCAACTGGATCTATTTGGAGCCTTTTTTTTTTCTAAAGAAGTGGATGCAGAGAAAAAGGGAAATAGGGACACTGCTTAAGAAAGAAATAAGCAAGTTTCCCGGATATTCACATTCTTCAAAAGGGAATTTGACGTTCAAAAGCATTGATATCAACAGAAATGTAATGGGTTTACGTTTCTGGTTAACCATACAACACAGCTGCTTCAGTGTTCAATATATTGCAGGTTTAGTGCGTGAAATTACTCTGACATCCAAGCTAATACAAAATATGATAGCAGGAGTAAACACAACTAAATAAAGAAAGTCTAGTTGTGACTTAAAAAAACTCCTACAGTTGTACTACATTGAAAATGTCCAGACTTGACAGCACAGCTAGTTCAAGGATAATTCACAGCATGGGTGCCTAGGAAATGTTTTAAGCATCTAAAGGAGCTGAAGTTACAGTTCAAACTAGAGATACAGTAGTTGTTTTGTCCTTTCTATTATATTATTCCTTTCACAGTAATTACTTGACAAAGAAAGTAATGGGGAACAGCACAGGAGCATTTTTGTTGACTTTTTTCCTGTGACCATGGATTAAAGGAAAATCTTTATGTGTATAGGAGCAGTTAAAAGGTAGTATTGTTGATAGGCTTGGCCTATCAAGGACCAGACATGGACTATAATGAAATAATGAGGTTTACATTTTAAACATCTGAAGAAAGGCTGAGTCTTTATTCTCTTGGCTTTGCATTTAATAACCTGTCCATATTGAATATAATTATTCTTAGTACTACTTTATACTTACTTCTTACGGTTTATAAAGAATTTCCTGCCTCACTAGTGTCTCTGACACACTTCAGCCCTCTCCTTGTGCTATTTTTATTTTTCTGTCTACCTGATCTAAGTATTGTTTACTCAACCATGCCTTCTCTTTCTACTTCCTCAAAATCTTGTATAGTCCATTCCTTATTCTCTTTTTAAAGACCTCAGAGTATGAATGACTCTCTTAAAGTGGATACCTCACATTAACACTTTTACCTTAGCAATTCCAAGTCTGATCACCAATGTGAAATTATTTTTCTGATATCTCCTCTTTGACATTCTAGTGCTAGTTTGGACTTCAATGTTTCTAAGAGATATAATTAAAAATCCGTCTTGGTATCTCTTCTGCTAGCTTTTTCCCACAACTGTTGGAAGAGTCACTCCTCCATATTCACATTCTTGATGTAATTTGAGTTAGAGTTCTCATACCCTATGTTTCTAGTCTTCCTGTAATTCCTCTCATCTCTTTCAGTACCATCAAATTTATATCTTTCTTCAAACTTGTGTTGTTCTGCTGCTAACCAATTCCACATCTGTGTTATCTCTTGCCTTAATTAATCTAGTCTTTAGCTTTTCAGCTTTTTCTGAAGTTGTAGGTATTACATTTGTGTATACTTTGCTTTCAGTGTGTCCCAGGGGATAAGAATATCTTTCATTGTTGTAGTATCAGTTGCTCTCAGTTTTTGTTCCAATTTGTTTTTTAATTCCACTGTCAAAAAAGCTTAAAGACCAAACTAATACTATTTTTTTAAGCTTTTCTCTCCAACCTCTGTTATTTCCCCATGGGTATTAAAAGTATTTACAAAAGACTGTTTCCAGACTGAGGAGAGATGATGCTACAACATGTTCTTTTGCTAAGTAGTCTGGAAATATCTAGGAGTAGAAGCATCCTCAGTCTAATGCTTAATACTTGAAACAGAACAAGAAGTTTAGAATGTTACTTCTTACCATCATTTCTAGTTTCAGAATATTCTCTAAACTTTTCAGCCTATGATTCTTTATGTTGATATCTCTATTCCTCAAAATACTTGAGTGCTCAAAATAGCAAGGAATTAGGATTTGGTTATCTTACTATTAGATTACAGAATTCTTTCTCTTCCTCACTTCAATCCCCCTTTAAATATCAAATAGACAGGATTTTTGTCTAAACAGATTAGCTTAACCACTGAGTTATAGAGAAGTACTTGCTCTAGAGATGTCAAAATTAACAGTTAACACGTAGGCATTATGATTTTATTAACATTTTGATAAATTTGGCGATAATTTTGGAGTGACCAGAACATATCTATAGTGCATTGGTTTTTGAAACTCACTCAGCTAATTCTATCTAATATGACAGGACTTTCATTTGTGAGATGCAATCTGACTTTGATGACACTTCTATATGTAGTAACATACATTAATGCATGTGCATCTAAAAGAACAGAGGAAGGATATAGAATGGAGTAATTGGCATTTTTATTCTGTTATGGAGATTTTGAAGGTATTTTTTTTAGGTTGTTTAATTTCTTTTTCTTCCTCTGCTTTAACAACATTATTTAACTGACCATAAGCAGCAAACATTAAATTGAATTCTGCATGACAAAAACCATGCACAGAGCCCAAAGCTCTTTCAGTAACAAGAAGGATTTAGAAGAATGTGTCCTCATTGGATCTTGGTGTCTAATTATCCTAAAGAGACAGTTCTGCTGTACCTGAATCTTTAATTGAAATATTAATAATGATGAGTAGGAGGAAAGGATTATTCTTTCAATTCTACCTTCTAGCTTGGTGATCATTTATTTTCCACTGACTCTAGTCACAGCTACTCGTCAGAAGACTTTAATACACAATGTGATGGAAAGGAACATCAGTTATGTATATCTGGAGAACACCATTCATATTGTCTTAATTCATAACCCCAAATGAGCCATTGAGTTCACCAGTTCTCATTTGTTTACATCATAAAATCACTACATGGTTTGTCAGAGAAAGAATTCCCTGAACAGGGAAAACTGGGGCTTTTGAAGGGTATAGTAGGTTTAGTATATAACTAAACATAAGGAGTACACCAAGACTAGTGTTGTTTAAGCACTGAACTAATTTGCACATGAAAAAGAATATGTTATTTATGTTTTCTATCATCAGATACCTTCATAGCTTGATTATTTTTTCCTTTTCTTTTCATTCTGTGATCTTTTCTAATTAAGGGTTTCTTATTTCTAACCACTATTGTGGAAACAGTCTAGTCAGAGTATCTATTGTATAGAGGTTTGCATCATTTACTCATAAACACAGCTGACACTATTTTAGCTGATCAACTCAAATTAAGCCTTTCTTTCTCAGCAAACAAACCTGACCTGAAAGACAATAACACCTTGGTCTATTGCATGGCCTCTTGTTATTTTCTGAAATTAATGTTAAATGAATAGGATCTTGAAAAAGGTTGTTTCAGCTTTTGTGCACATGAAACTTGATCCTGCCCTGAACTATTGCATGCTAATTAACTCTTCAGTATTGGAAGTCAACACACAATTACATCTTCTATGTCAGTGCTCAATTTTTGAGGAGGAAGTATTTAATTAGCATTGTCAAATGAAAATGTAGACATTCACTATATAGAAGGAACCTTCTGTTGACTCAGAGTCAAGTCGTGTCAAAGGCACAGCAGGAAATTGCCATTAGCCAATCTGGACTTTCTCAACATTTGGCCCTACATCCCATAATCACCAGCTTCAGAAGGAGAGCAATTTAGGTAACAAGTCAATCACATCTGTAACTTTGGTCAACCCATCTATGGCATGCATCCACAGATGGGATGAAGATTGCTTACACATTCCAACTCCTGAACCTAGTGCTTGACTATTTTCTTTATCAGATATACTAAACACTATTGGGAGACTGTTGTTATTTTGGAGACAAGAGATTAATGACTTATCTTTAAAGTTACAACAGCTGTTTCATTTTATGAAGACTATTTTTGCAAATATTCATGGCTGCATTTGGTAATTGATATTTATTGTCATGCTTGAGAGATGAAACGATTGGAAATTGGGATTAATATTAAAATGGAAGACTGAGTCATATGGAACGTTTTTAAGCAAACTCAGAAAGATGTGCTGAATATGAGCCCATGTGTCACTTCCAAAAAAGGCAATATTGGAGCCATGTGTCGTCTTCATACCATTTCTCCACCCGGCAAGTGATGCTCTGTGCTGTGACTGCATGCAACAATTGTAAAGTTGTAAGCTTTGGCTGACATTGTGCAACAGCTGTACTATAGTAAGGGAACGAACTTCCAAATGCATCTCTCAGTCAACTGTAAAGAAATTTAGCTCACGTACATATCCTTTGTAGAAAAGCCTTACAGAACTTAATGGAACACAAATTTTAGATAATGGTGATAGGAAAACACTGTGCTCCTGCTAAATAGAAACTGCAGCCATTTTAGTTTTAACTAACAAATGGTTAGTCTCAGCTTTGAAAGACTTAATAAAGATTCATTTGATTTCTCTTGAAGATCCAGGATAGTTGCAAGCTCAAGAATTAGAATTGAATAAATTGATTGATTAAATGCAAACATGTTAATAGAATGAATCATCGGTTTCTTACCCTTTATCTAATTTTCCTTTGTAAATGTGTGAAACAATATAATTTATGTGATTTAATTTCTCTACCTTTTAAATTAAATTGAAGGACTGTAGAAAACAATACAAATAATAAATACTTTGTTTAAAATTTTACCTTATCTGGAGGGGAAATTTTGCTGAAGTTGTGTCGATAGCTATGGCTAGCAATAAATATCAGGAGGTAAATGGTAATTTTAAACAACATTCTTTGTGTATTTATTACCTGAAGAAGGTACATCAAAAGATTAAGCTAAATATTTATTTAGGCTATAGATACAGTATTCTACAAAATGTTGAGTATGTGTCTTTCAGTGAAGTGCCTTAGTGAGGTTTAGCAAGGTTGCCAAATAGATTAACTTTATTGTAACCCGACTTGCAAGTTTTTTTCACATTAATTTGTCTTTATATTGTTTTGAATGACTGCTGAATGCAAAAGTAGGCTAATTTTGGCAAGGAGTTCCAGAAATACTGAAAGGACTAATCTAAAGGGTGATAGAATTGGATATCAGCTGACAGATGGAACAAATTCCAGTATACTGGTCTATTCCTGTCCACTGCAACATCATCCCTCGCTGAGACAATTGGTTCAGATTTTCATAGAGGACTTTTCAAAATAGCACAGCATATAACACAAGCCCATCTGTTCTTATCTTGAATCACTACGAAAAATTTAGTTTAGATGTTACAAAATTGCTGCTGGGTTATATGTTAGGTTTGATACATTTCTGGTGACAGTTGCAAATCCATATAGACAGAATAACTGATGGCATATCACACTACTGATAAGATAAAGTCATTACTGATCTACATTTCAATAACACAGCAAATACCATGATTACCAGTGAACTAATTTCCTACCTCTGAAAGAGCAATTACAAATATTTTGCCTTGGAGGATAAAACACATACAAAAATTAAACCATTTTAAAGGACGTTGGAGACATGCTTTCAAAGTTTTACGTCATGTAAACTTTGGTTACAATAGGAATAGTCAGTCATATTTTCTAATTGATAGAAATATAACTATGGTCACAGTAAAGTACAAAACTGAGGATTTTAGTAAAGTCTTTTCTATGGTAAAATTTAATAATTAAGGAGAAGTTTTTTTCTAAATCTGAACAAAATGCAAAATGCCTGAGGTTTCTAACAGAAAAAAAAACACCTCCGGAAATTTCTACCAGAGATTCTGGCATTAGGGATTTAGCTGGAAGACCCTCATAGTGCTAAAGGAAGTAAACTTTGAAAACATAGGGAAAATTTCCCTCCATCTAAATAAAAGCTAAGAAGACTAAGACAGATAGAAACTTCTTCCACAATTCTAGAACTATGACACAGAGATAGGAAGTTTTTTATTTATCTGAACAACAAGGTTATTTGAGAATATTTTGAGATCTTTTTTGTATTTTGTTTCCTCGAATTTTCTTGTTTAAGAACCTTTAGAATTGAAGTGATTTCTTTTTAAGTCTTCCCTCTACAGATGAAAATACAAAAGTTGTTGACTTTAGTATCATATGGAATTTATTTAAATGTCACCAAGAGAAATAACTAATTCAAAGCCAGTCTCTTGCTTGCTCAGGGAGTTATTAAGCAGCGTAGATTTTTTTACACTGATTTTTTCAACATGTTTGTATAAAGGATGATATATGTTTTTCTGGTTGTAGTAAAGAGCTGGAGAACTGCACCTCTGATAAAACTAATCTTTCCCTGCAAATTAGTAGAGGCACAAATCTCCTCTTTTTCAATTTATAAGAAACAGAACTGTATATTAATATGCAATTAATTCCTGGCTTTTTTCTTTCATGTACAAGTGTTTGAAGAGTACAGTTATCACTACAATTGACTGAATAATTTATCTATACTATTTATGGCATAGATATCTGAATTAACCTGGATTTTCTGCTGGAGATGAGGGAATATTTTTTTTTTTTCTGAAAACTCCTGTGCAACCCAAAAATATTCTTCAGAACATTAGGTAGTTATTAAAAAGAATGTGAAAAAAAGGTAATACACAGAGGCTAAGAAGCCAAAACTAGAAGACCAATAGATGAACAACATCAGTAGAGATGGTAACAGATCTATCATTCTTGGCTCTACTGGATGATTTCATTATTGAGAAATTAACATTTTCATGAAGTTTATCCTGAAAAAAACCCAAACCCGCATGTTTACTCAAATTTCAAAATATAATTTTCAGACCTTTCTGTGACTTTTGACATTACAAATTTTGGTATTGAATTACTTCTTTTTTCCTCTCCCCTTTTTTATTATTAGGGCCTGAGCATTTTAGGGCTGACATTCCACTCAAACCAACAAAAAGCATATCACCAGCTGACTCTTTGTCTCTGCTATGTCCCAGTTAAAAATGCCTTTCACTTCACTGACACAATGTCACATACTATGAAATGAATTCCCTTTCAGAGATTCTTAGAGTCATTCATAAGAATGTAATTAGATCTGCACCTTGGTCATGGAAATAGAGATGAAAAACTGAGTTCAGAGACTCACTGTTTTTATCAGCAATAAGAAATCATGAGCTATGTCCTTCAGGACTTTTAAATTGTCTGGTAAACAGTTAAAAACAGTTAAAGCTTCTAGCTATTCAAACGTGAAAGCATATGTAATTTACTAGTGAGTTACTTCTTTATTTGTTCTGTTATTAACCTGCTTGCACAATCCCTCCAATATGTTTGGTAAAATTGACTCAGATGTAGACTAGTCTCAAAAGCTTCCCAACCGATTACAGAAAAATTATCAATTAGGAATAATGTATATGATATTTTGCTGGCATTACGCAAGACAAGTGCAAGATATGTTTGCAGGCAGGCCAGGAAGGGTGAAGTGAGTTTAGGAATAAAGAAGAAAGAATGAACATTTCATGGAGCTTTCCTGTAAGGTGAAAATATACAATATTTGTTATACAAGGTTATTAACAAAGGTCATGATGTATTTCTACTGGTCCCTTAGGGAAAGTCTATCCTTATTGGTCTTTGATTAAAACTCTAGTGATGGATGCAAAATTTGGTGATGGATACAAAGATAAAATTCCTTTGTTATTATATGAATGTAGTGTTTTATCACATTCATTATTAGAAATTATGGTTTGAATGCTACAAGTTAACACTTCTGATTCACATTTTCATAAGCAATTAAATCTGAGATTCCATGCATCAAAACCTCTTAGATTCACAAAGGGCCCTTATCACTAAGGAAGATTTTCAATAGAAATCAGTTCCATGTCCCTATGTTACCCTCTTTTCTCTCCTAGGCTGAGTCTTCCTACATTCTCCTCAAGTCAGTGGATTTTCAAGTGTGATATAACTCTTAAGGGCAGGACTCTACAAAGTTTTTCTAAACTAGCATTTCTCACAAATTAAATGCATTAAATCCACAGGGGACTCTGATTTGGTTTATTAACAGGGATGCATGGACTTGAAAAACAGGTTTGTAAAGGGAAGGATTCCAGACACTACCTTACAAGAATGGTTGCAGGCCAGTGTGTTAGAGATGACAGCTCAGTTAAGAATAGTTTTCTTTTATTTTAGTCAAATGTAATTTAAAAAGAGCTCTTCAATTTCTTTGTTGGGTCAGATTCATAATGGGAAAAATTCAATCCTGTGAATTTTTCCTCATATGAAAATGTAAATTCACTGTTTTGTATTACATTCCTCATGAAGTTATACTTTGTAACCATTACTCCCAAATTAGATTAATTAGCTATCTATAAGATGAAGGACAGTATGGTCTCAGCTGAAGGGAGTGATTTTCAAAATTATTAATATTTTGGTTAATATAGTTTATTATTATTTGACTAGTAGCTATAGATAACTTATTGGTCAGCTAATTAATATTTCTTTTCTTTGGTTCTGCTAAGAAAGCTGTTCATATTAACTCTTAATAACAACACCTTTAATCTTCATTTAGGTCTTAACAAAGTTACAAACAAATTGTCAGCCAAAAAAAATTTGTATTGCTCTCTCTACCATTCTCTTTTTCCCCCCTTTCCAGCTTCCTCAGGACAACTGAAACAATTTAGTACAATAGTCTTGGAAACAAAGATAAAAAGTCATCTTAACAAGTCTGATAGTCATCAGTTGTTCAGCAGCCTTTACAAGACTATTTTATCAAGTAATTACTCAGGAAGGCACAAGTTGTAGAGTTTTCCTGCAATGCAGAGAATTTGTATTTGTGTTGTATATCCATATTCTGCCTCTAGAGATGGAAGAAGATGGTAGAAAATTCCTCCATGGAAACAGCTATCCAGTTTCCTGCCCCAACTCTTTTTAAAGTCTGACTTCATTAGTGATAAACTGAAGCAGCTACAGAGCTACAGTGAAGCCAGCAAAGGACTCTTTTGTGTCTCTGTGTTATAATATGAAGGTAATGGGGTAGTTAAGATTAAATGCTTGGAAATCCAGAATATAAAATTAGTATATGAAAGGAAAACATGTGGAAGATTCAACAATCTATAGGAACAAACCCATGTTGAGTATGCTTCAAAACCTATAGGAAAAAAATTAAACATTTTTCTCACTAAGTGACAGAAATGTGATGGTTTAAACACGTGAAGAGAAAGGAGTAGGTGTTAGGGATGGTATTAGTTTGCTGGATTGAGTAGTTTGGCTCCCAAGAAGCTGTGTTGTGATGAGGAAGGAAGAAGGAAAAATGAGAAATTCCATTCTAGTCAATAAAATATTAAGGAGAAGCATTGCATGAACATTTCATTCTTTTGCAGCTTGCTTCCTCCCTAATGAGTGCAATAAATACTTGGGAGTTTTCAGAAAAGAAAGCACTGAACATTTTTATTACAGCAGGTGCTGGTTTGGGGTCTGATGTAGCTAGGATGGGACTTTGTTTTGGATTTGTGATTAAAACAAGGTTGATAACACAGATTTCAGTTATTGCTGAGCAGTGCTTACACAGTGTCAAGGCCTTTTCTGCTTCTCACATCACACTACCAGTGAGTAGACTGGGGCTGCACAAGGAGTTGGGATGGGACATCTGATCCCAACAGACCATAGGACAATGTGATCATCGTATAAAGATGGGAGAAGAAGAAAGAGTTGGAAGTGCAGAGCCATGGGAATGAAAAAAGACTGAGGTACAATAGGGAAACAAGGAATCTACTGTATTCTTTATACTCAGTTCTTTTGACTCTTGAGCAAATATGTGTGCATCCAGTCAACAGTGTGCAACAAACAATCAACCCGACTTCTTCCATAATGTGCAATGATGAGCCTGAGGGCAGGTCAGGAAGGACAAATGGCTGACATAATATGGATGCCATGCTTTCTGTCCTTTGCAAAAGGATGGATTATTAGTATCTGAAGGTCTCAAATTGTTGATATCTTCAACGTGACTATCCTGTCTTTATGACACTAGAAGTTATGAAAGATGAGTATGCCCTCTTGTCTCTTTCTCAGTGATTCTTTTGGTAGAGGAGTGTGACAGAGTTTTCCCAACCAGCTTGAACGTTTTTTGTCTTCATTGACCACCATGAAACATAATTACAATGGAGAAGATTTAGCCTTTATCTGTCTGTCCTGTATGCAATTTGACCTGTGATTATTTGGAGGTGATCCTCACTTTCCAGTCTGTCCCTTTTCCTGAAGGCTTCCTGCTCAGATTTGATTGATATATGAGTGCATTTTCCAGATATGCTTTCTTGGGCTTTTTTTCTCACTCCACCCCCCACCCCTCCTCTCATTTCTGAAAAGAAGCAATGAAGGAGAAAAAATTAACTGTAAAAGAAGCACAAAAGCAGAGATTTGTTGAACGATGAGAGATGATTCAAGGGGCCTCCAGGTAAAAATAGGGTAATTAGACAGCATAATTTCATATGACTTCAAGACATGAGGCAACAAGCATCCATATAGCATGCAATTATACATGTCCAAATACTAGTCTGTCTTCAACCATCATTTTCCCAGGGCTTCTCTCTGTCATTCAGCTCACAGTGAAGGATGCTTTGTTCCTTTAGGTGTAGAGACGATTTGTCAGATACCCTTGAGTTTGTGTTAGGAGGAAGGGAGGACACATGTTTGCAGCCTGTCTCAGCAGCACTGCCTGTTGTGATTGGTATGGCAGGTCTGTGACAAGACTACCCAAACAGCTGCTCAGTTTTCTCTTCCTCCAATGTGGTTTTGATACATCTGCATCCAGTCCTACTTTCCTCAGTCCATCAATCTTCCTGGCTGCACATCCCTTGGCTCCTTGACTTTCAGTGCATTCCAAAGAATGACTTTTGGGTTTATAGTTGCTCAAGACAAGTATTCCACTTCTTGAAGAAGTTTAGGCTACTTCTCTGGAAATATTCACGGGTGAGTGAGGTGGGAAGAGGGACTAAGGAATGTAAGACCAACGTGGCATCTGAGATCTTTCCTATATGTTGGATATTTCGTAATGAGGAAATATAAAGCCTTTTCCTTTCCCTCTTTCAAAATCTGTTGAGGATGAAGGAAATCTCTCTGAACACAGGCTTACATACAATGTGTGAGCAATTGCCATAACTAATGAAGATGCAGGGCACAGGAATTCCTTTCTAAATACAACATGAGATCCACAGCAGCTTTTAAAAAAAGCCTTCTTTGAGCTAGGCTGATTAGTACTGCTCTGCTGTTCAGAAATGGCTGAGTCTATATCTAGTATATTTTATGAAGTTCTTTGATTTCAAATTTTTTGACCATTCAAAATATGTTTATATATGTGTAATTACATATAACAGCAAATGGTATGTATTGTTTACATCGTGTGAGTGACTTTACACGCGATAATTAATTTTTGATTTTTTTTTTCCTAAAGATTTGATTTTTACTAAGTCTATACAGTGTGCTAATATTAGGAATAATCTTTCTTATTCTAAAATTTAAATATGCAGAAATCTCCTGATTCACATCATGTCACATAAATAAATTTTGAATATACCTCTTAAAAAAGGTTTTATTCAGTTCTACCAAATGTGGAGTAATTGTGACAACTACTCCGTATCTTCAAGCCATTTAAACAAAAGCATGAAATTTTATTCCTGTTTCTGAACACCATAAGTTGTTACTAGACTTTAAATGTTCATTGGAAATACATGCCTCAGGGCTAGCTTGCTATGTCCTTATGCTGTCTCTGAATATTGAAAGTTAGCGGTCGTCCTTTTAAAGGCCAAAACAGGAACGTTTAATAGCTATTGTATCTGTAATGTAGACTCCTATAACACTGGTGAACATGGATGAAACTAGCCATTCTTTTCAGTTTGTCTACACTTTCATGATTCCGGGTCATTGCTGAGCAGGAACAGGAGCATATATACTCCATCCATTATCCTTTAATCCAAACATTCCCAACTACAATCCCGGGTGCCACCTCCATTCTTCATCTTCGTACCAGCACTGTGGCTTAGGCAATGCTGTTCATGGGCAGTTATTCTGTCAGCTGGTAAGCAGCTAACACTCTTCTGCTGAATTTTGTTGTTACTCTGTTCACAGTACTTGCCAGAGGAATTTACATATATAGGAGCAGAAATTCTGGATCCCAATTGTCGTCCCAGTAAAACAAGGGATTCTAATGTAAGGTAGAGGGAGGGTATATTATAGACAGTGTTTAGGGGGAAGAGGTGGTATATGTAAACAAAAAACCAGAGGTTACACATCTGCTGCTGAGAGTTTGACACAGGGCCAATACCTTGGTCTTTCCTGAAAGAGAGACTCATGGACAGTAGTAACACAGCAAAACAAACTTGGGATCTCTTCCCTAAAACTTTTCATCACTCAGATTCACACTCTTCCAAAATATTCTTTTAATATAACCTCTGTAATATTCCAAGAGAGACAGGATTCATACTGATCACATCTGTCCATTCCTTCAAGCTTCAAGAAGCCACACGTTGATTTCCAAACCAGCATATATGCCATGCCATTATCATGCTTTTTTTCAGGGTACACATACTGATCTGACTGTAGATGAGAAGCCCTTTGCAGTGCTATCTGCCTGCATGAAAGGTCTAAGGGTCTAAGTTTCTAGTGTTGTTCTTACATCTTGGGTATGTGATAGGCACGGTGATGTGAGATATTTAAAGTATCAGAGATTTGATTTGAAAGTCATCTCTGAACTTTGTCACATACATGATTATCCCCACTGCAGTGACTGGGCTGTTTAAACATTTGGAATAATATCACCATGGCTGGATTGTACACCCCATGCTGTCTGAGGTGCTTCAGTGCACATGGATAAGTAGGTGGTTGAACTTAGTTCTTACTCTTACCTCACATTGCAAGTGAATGTGTCATATCTCCATAGATAATTTAATATGTTAATTTACAGAAGGATAAGACTTCAGCACTTTAAAACTAGTACTTTTAACACTGATTTCTCTGCATTTCTGCATTTCTTGCTGTAGATAATGTGAACCTCTCCCTCTACTCCGCCCTCGTGAGACCACATCTGGAATATTGTGTCCAGTTCTGGGCCCCTCAGTTCAAGAAGGACAGGTAGCTGCTGGAGAGGGTCCAGCTCAGGGCCATAAAGATAATGAAGGTAGTGGAGTATCTCCCTTATAATGAAAGACCTAGGGGAACTGGGGCTCTTCAGCTTGGAGCAGATTGAGGACTGATATTATTAATGTTTACAAATATGTAAAAGGTGGGTGTCAGGAGAATGAAGCCAGGGTCTTCTCAGTGATGTCCAATGATAGGACAAAGGGCAATGGGTATAAGCTGGAACATAAGAGATTTCAAAGAAATACAAGGAAGAATTTCTTCTCTGTGAGAGTGACAGAGCACTGGAACAGGCTGCCCAGATAAGTTATGGAGTCTCCTTCTCTGGGGACATTCAAAACCCACCTGGATGATTTCTGGTGTGATCTACTCTAAGTGGTACTGTTCTGGCAATGGGGGTTGGACTAGATGATGTCTCGAGGTCCCTTCCAAACCTTAAGATTCTGTGATTCTGTGAATCGTACAGCATAGTAATTGTTAATCTGTAAAATCATGTAGCCCCACCTGGCCTAGATCACTAGGCTCCTTCCCCATGCGTGTATCACTGTTCCTCATTTTAATGAGGAAGGCATGCTCTTCGAAAAGGAAATGCACACATGACACTTCACACTATAAAGCACTCAAGATACTTTTTTGACATGCCAAAGATAAATAGCATGATGCACAAATACACATACTACTTGATGAGATACCAGAATACATACAAAGCTTTTCACTCAGCTGTCTTCCACTGCACATGCTGAGACTATCAATAATACACACTTGGTTTGAATTTCTCTGTAATGTCTTGAATTGAACTCAAATACAAGTATAACCTGGCACTAAGCCTTTTTTTCCTGCATTACAGGAAAAGCAGAGATAATTAAAAACCGTTGTATTCAATAACAATTTTGCAACATTTATCTGCAATTGCTTTAGGCAACTGAACAATTTTAATGTTTTTTAAAAAAATGTTTTACATCTTTTTCCTACAGTTTTGAATTAGAAAAGTACAGAAGAGGAAGAAGTTAATGCTTTAGATGTCTTATTTTTGTGGAAGAATTGTAAGCAAGGCATAGAGTCTGACTTGTTTTTTTTTTAATAAAAGTCTGATGCTAGTCAAAATGCCTTTGAACAAAGAAAAAATACAACTTTAGAGGCTTGATCTTACTCAAAGGTCATGCCAGAGCAAGAATCATAGTTGAAGAATGAAAATAAGTGTAGCACTGGAGAAGGGTAGCAGAGCTACCCATTCTCATGGCATTCTACTTGCTCCATTCTCTCTTCTGGGAGAGTGAAAAGGCCTTTTCTTCTTGCAGGTAATGAACATTTTCTACAAAAAATAGATGTTTCTTCCTGCACAAAAAGCAAGGTTTTGACAAGGTAAGAAGATGCTTACTTCCCTTCAACTTGGTTATGAAGAGTCTGCTCTGCAACATCTCAAATCTCCCAGTATAACTGATTGCTATCATAGAATCATTTCAGCTGAAAAAGATCTATAAGATCATCAAGTCCAATCACTAACCTAACATTGATTTGAAGCTGTTGTGAGTTATGCAATATTCAACAAGGAGAAGTGTAAGCTCTTGAACCTGGGTTGGGGCAGTCTCCAGGATCAATTCAGACTGAGAGATGAATGCACTGAGAGTAGCCCCGAAGAGAAGGATTTGGGGATATTTATGGACAAAAAATTAGATGTGAGTCAGCCATGTGTCCTCACAGTCCGGAAAGCCAACTACATCCTGGACTGCCACACAAGCAGCATGGATGTCAGGTCAGGGAGTGGATTCTCCCTCTCTATTCTGCTCTAATAGGAGCCCACCTAGAGTACTATGTCCAGTTCTGGGGCATCAAGTACAAGAAAGACTTAGGCCTTTTAGAATGGCTCCAGAGAAGGGACAGGGAGCTGTAACATCTTTCCTAGGTGACAGAAAGTTGGGATTGTTCAGCCTGAAGAAGAGAAAGTTCTGGGCAGACCTTACTGCAGCCTGTCAACATATAAAGAGGGCTCAGAAGAAAGATGGAGAGACTTTGTACCAGGATCTGTGGTGACAAGACAAGAGATGATGGCTTTAAACTGAAAGAACATGGGTTTGGACTGGCCCTAGGGAAGAATTTTTTTTTTAATGAATGTAATGAGACACTAGCACAGATGGTCCAGTGAAGCTGTGGATGTCCCATCATTAGAAACGTTCAAGGGCAGGTTGGATGGGGTTTTGAGCAATCTAATCTAGTGCAAGATGTCCCTGATCATGGCAGATGGGTTGAATTAAATTATTTTCAGAATTCCCTTCCAAGTCTAATCATTCTATGATTCTGCAGTTCTTTGATTCTAAAAACTACTCTGCAAAATCTACTATACTCATAGATAATGTATTATATATGTCCTTAAAGTTTTGACGTATTCAGTTTGCACTTGTTTTCCAACAAGTCTCTAACCTTCCTACTGCATTTCAAATGTTATTCAATGTCTACCATCCAACTCTTGAGGTCATGACATATTTGAAATTCAGTGGTAAGCTTTTCTAATAGTATGAAAATATCCAGTTTTTAATCTATCCCTTATTTTTGAAGACTGGATTTGCTAGGCAAGAAATCACATGGGATCACTATCTGGACTAAGAAGAAACAAGTTATTCCAGATGGAAAAATTAAAGTGAAGAGGTACAGGGAACTGAAAGAAGTCTCACATAAATGTTTGTGTAGCTTTAGTGACAGGGATTGCTTTACATTCTGAGTATAACTAACACACATTTCATTTAATGTTTAATGCCAGCTGGGAGCAAAGCTATGTATGTTGTGAAGTAATATAGAGTGAAAAGAAAGTTGTATGGTGAAAAAAAGTACTGTCAGAATGTATGGTTTTCAGGCCATGTATATATATATTTACCCCAGAATATGCATCAAAATAAACTGTTTTGTATATTTTTCTCTCTCTGAATGATGACTTGTAAAATTCATGTAGTACTTCTGCACTTCTTGGAGATGCTGGACTGCAAAGTTATTTTTGTGGAAGGTTATTCTGAGTTCATGATACAAGTTGTGGTAGTTGCAGACATGATGAGTATTCACCTTCTGTCTTTAGGATCATTTTCAATCATTTAGATACAAGGTCTTCAGATAATTACAGGCTTTAGCCAGATAGCAGAAGTAGTGTCATCAATGATTGTTTAAACATATTACTTTGACTCTAGACAGAGTTTTTTACTCTCTTGTTTGTTTGTTTGTTTATTAAGATATCTAAATTTCAAGTACTGAAAGTCCAGATTTAACTTAACAAAAGTCTTCCTGAGTTATATATATTACCCACAGAGAAGACTTCCTCAAAAAGTTCATTCTAAATACCGGAATTAGGTTTTCCCTATAAAGAGTCATTATTAACTGTGCAGGGACTAGAGTATACTTAAGTCTTGGTTTCAATGCCTTATAGTTACATATCTTCACCTGAACTAGTCATTTAGACTCAATGGGGAGAAATAAACACTTCAAAATGCAAAATAAACATTTCTCACAAAAGACCCGTGTTTGTCCAAGCAGCCATAAAGAGAATTTATACAGCTGATATTAAGTAAATATCTCAATTGAACGTCACAAGTTGTATTCCTAAGGTTTGAATACTTCTTTTTTCCTGTCTCCACTATGAAACATGCACAGATTATCCTCAGTGTTTAAAGGCTAATATCTTGATTTTCAACACAGCTTGAAACAAAGATTATTATCCCCAAAGAGAAATTCTGGCAGTAAATAATTTGATCCATCTCTTACTCTGAAGTGACAAAACTTTTGTTGAACAAACTTCTTGGGTTCAGGATTTAATTTTAAGGTAGGGATGCCAAACCAAAATAGACCAACATTCGGCAATCTGCCCAATTCAGAAGACGAACATGAGGCTTGGTTCTTCTCATGTCAGATGAGAACATTATCCTCAACGTTGCTGGCAGCTCTTCTCTTGGCCTTTTTTTGGTCTCTACCTCCCACTCTCCTTGCCTCCCGTCCCCCATCTCTGAAAAAGTTTTGTCAGGTTTGACTTGCTTTTCTTTTCCATCAGAATAGAAACACGTTTTTCAATATAAAATTTGTTAAAAAACCAGAAACTTTATTTTCAGACCAGTTTACTTAAAGGAATCATTAACATCAACAGGTCAGTATAATCAGTTTTCTCAAGTGGTCAAAAGCCTCTGTTTTAAAAGAAAAAGTATACATTGCAGCAAGAATTACATGAAAAGGAAAATAATATTTAGGAAATAGAAATTAAGTTATTCTTTCAAAACAAGTTATAAAACAAGGTTTGTCTCCTTTTATTTTCTGGTTTCACTAAGTTTTTTGTTTCTATGTGTTGTAATTGCATTTTAGTCAAGCAATGTATTATTGTTTTGGTTTTGGGTTGTTTTCTTTTTCTTTCTTTCTTTCTGTAGATATTGCTTTGTGCTAGACAGAATTTGATCCCTCTTTTTCCAATACTTTCTTCAAGCTAAAATAAAATTATTCCAATGCTTTCAGAGCTTGTCTAACAAGAAGTACACACACACATCTTCTGATTTTCTTTCTTTGAAGATATCAAAGAATGAAAAAAATCTCTCAGTCTGAATGCTGTTCCCATTCTGAATGTTGACTCCAGCTTAATTTTTACCTCTTTTTAGTATGACTTCTTCTACTCTCATTAAAAAAGTAGCATTGTCTTGATTTATGATGAGAGAGACTGCCACAGAAAAAATGTCTTTTACATGGAAGATTTTGCTAACAAAGAGTTAAAAAAGTTTTTTTTTTATATAAAACTAGTCGATAACAGAAAAAAGACTCCAGTGCAGACTCATTCTGAAGATCCTGAAGTGACAAAGCTTTTCTCTGTTATGACGGTTTTCTCCTGCGCTCGGCCATTCCTCACCTTCATTCTTGGTGCCCACTACATCTTCCTTGATACTCTTTTACCTTTTTTCCTCCAGCTTTCTGGGTTTCTAAAAGCAAGGTGCCTCCAGAGCCTATGTTACAGGTGTATAATTTAGCTTCTTGCTCACTCTATCCACTCATCTCTAGTCATTTGAATAGTGACATTATCATGGGAAGCAAAATTGATGCACTTTTAGCAGCTTACCCGTGTACTAGGCTTTTAAACCAAAAGAAATCCATGTCATTGTTAGGCAAGTAACCTCTGCTTCATTTCTTGAGCTAGAGCCTGTGCTAAATATCATGTGTCATTGCCTGCACAAAGTACAGTCTTAAGTGCAGGATGTTTTTGCTCTTTCTGGTACTCAGCTGGGTGTTGACCATGTGCCCAGTCTTATACAATGCTTAAGATCACATTGTTCTCTCCCAGAAGGTCATTGCATACGTATTGGACATGCTATGCAATATTGGACCTCAGAAGAGTTCTCTCAGAGTGATCGTCTTTTTCTTGCTAGTAGAAAAGGACAAAAACCTACTGTATATTTTCACTCTGAACCAAACCAAAAGCATAGTTCACTGCTCAGAGATTTGTTCTGCCAGAAATGGTATTATGCTTAGAGCACAAGGGAGAAAAATCAAGAGAAAATCTCAAATCTCTTCTGGAAGACAGGTTTAATTCAAACACATCATGACTCCAAGAGGCAATTACCTGCTGTCAAGATCTGATCCCCTTCAGATCCTTCTCTGTAGTCATGATATCCAATCATTCTAAAATTTCTTTTTAAGTGATTATATAGAATATAACATTGTGTTCCTAATATAATTGAAAACAACAAAGTTGTTTTACCCTGTTTTTCCAGATCCTGAGAAAATAGCTGGTATTTCACTAAGTACACTACTTTGGACAGAGTTTGTCTAATATTAATTAACACTTGTATTTAAATTCAAGGAAATATAGGACAAGTGATATCTTTGGAATGAAGCTGAAGAACAAGATTACAGCACAGTCATATTTTATCTGTTTCCTGGAAGCATTCCTGAAGTATGAATACCAACATCCAAAAAACTGAAAAATCACTCCCAGGAGACAAAAAAATTGTCTTTGAAATGACAAAGCAGAAACACAAATATCAAACGATTTGTCGTGAAATGAAGACAAAAAAATCTTCCCTTTCAGACTTCATCATTTGCATCACATTTTCAGGGCTAGAACCTAGGAATGAAATCTTGCTCTGATTGTGCTGGATAAAAATCTTGTGATCTGCTTGATCCAGACATTTTGTGGCTAGATTTTCACAGTGGATCTTCCAAATAAATTTATTTGATCTGAAGAAAACTTCTGTTGGTAGGTGATAGCAGAAAGACTTTTCCTACCTGAAAGCAACTCATTAAAAAGTCTCACAGCCATAAATGTATAACCAATGCTGCAGCTGACATTAATTTTGTTGCAAGTTATGGAATGGAACGAAGTGTGGTCGGTCTCAACTAGCATGTTAGATGTATCTCATGTAGATGTCTATAGAAAACCTGATCCCCTGAGTCTCCTTACACTGTCAATGGAGAGAGATCACCACTGTAAGATAATGATTTAGCCTATACATATTCTAGCTATAGATATTCTATGTGTATACAAGATGACATGAGTTGTTCTTCAGGAATGTCTGTTTCCGCCATCACCTTTCAAGTGACTTTGTGGTGGCCCTCATATCCTGCTTCTGGCTTGATGAAGTCTTTTCTCACTATTCAACCGCACTTACATGAACAGCCTACATTTTCCAATTGCAATTGCACTTCCATTTCATCATTGCAATCCAGCTCCAAGGCTTCTCTGACAAACAAACCCCAGAGCGGTTTAGCATCTGTACGTGTGACATATTCCAGACACAGTACACTGAAATATATTGTAAGTATTCAGATTTTATATGGTACTTTGAGATATTTGAGTGAAAGCACAAACTGTGCAATCCAAGAGCAGATGTTCATTAATCATCCTTGTATCATACGTGTTCTTTACTCTTTATTGTGCTCTCTCAGAAGTGTATTTCCAGACTAGTTCAGTTATCTCCAAGACAGATTGAATCTTCTATTGTCTCCTCAGTCTACGAATACAGTCAAATTCTTACCTTCTGGAGAAGATATTTTGTCTGAGCAGTTCCATGTGTGCTACAATGTATCCATCTGGCATCCCTGAAGAGAACTCAGTGTGATAAATATTAGTACAAATTAGCATGGTTTGAAACCTTGACTACAAAAGAAGATTTTAATTAACTATATTTACTGAATGGTCTTGGGATGTGTTTTAAGACTACTCCCTGCAGAGAGATGAAGGTAAACAGAGACTATGATGCTACACATGTGTGTTTGCGTGTGTGGATATGTCTCCTCTGATTCTTTTTCTTGTCCAAAATACATCTTCTATTTTCTTGTTCCAAAAGGACTATTCAACAGCTTAAGTCATGCCAGTAAAATTTTCAGGTGCCTTAACTCTCCAAAATTAAATGTCAATAGCTGGGAGTTCTAACATATGACTCAGGGTAAAAGTGTTATTGAAAAGGTTTATCAGTCATTAAACTTTCACTCAGTGTAGATACAATCTGTTTGCCTGGGAGTTGAAACAAGAAAGAACACATATTCCAAAGTGTAAATGAAGATCTCATGTGATTATGGTGCTGACTTTGGTTAAAATACTTCCCAGAACAGTGATGGACGACTACTACTTATGGACAGGTATTCAGTTGGTAAATTAATGGAGGTTCTCCTTTTCGCAACAGTCAATGCTAGATGTAGGATAAACAGCAGCAGAGAAGCAGACAATTTTTGGAGAAAGGGTAAAAGTAGCAATCAAAGGTAGTAAAAAGCAACTGGAGCCCATCCTAGGTGGCTAGACAGAAGGAAAAGAACTCAGTTTCAAAAGTAAATTGATTTGTAACACTCAAGTATGTGCAAATATTAAGAGATTGACAACAAAAGGCATTAGGGAAATCTTAAAAATAAACTAAAAAATGAATCAACAGCTGCTCAGCTTTGCTGTTTTAGGTGAAATAAAACTCCAGATACATCAACACCAAGATAAGTAAACATGGTAAGAACACTTTAGATTCATATTGTGAAACTAGTACTATACAATAAAAGCCTGATCCACCTGCAAAATCTCACATACTCATAGCAATGTTTTCTGGAAGACAGAAAGAATATTACTTCATAGAAGGATATTGGATCAGATCCTCAGCTGATGCAAATTGGCTTAGTTTAATTGTCTTGAGTTCAACAGAGTTTTGCCAATTAATTCTGGACTAGATCCTCAAGTGAAGCTTTTACTGACATTTCAAACGTTTCATTGAATGCCTTCTGTATTGGACAAATTATCTCTTCCACACTTCTGATCTGGTCCTGTAACTTTCTCTAACTGTTCTTGCAGCCATTACAGTCTTCTGCAGAATTAATTAAATTAGAGTAAATATTTTCCAGGAAGACATAACAGGAATAAGGAATGTATCACTTGAGTTCATTTGCAAGTCGAAGCAATGCCAGTCAAATGGTGTTTCAGCTACTCATTTTGGGAATCTACAGTTACACTGGTATTTGGTTTTTACTCTTTGGAATTTCGAACTGACCTTTATCTTAGTTTTGCTTTTTAAAAGAGCCCTGACTTGACTCAGTAGTGTATTATGTGAGATTTGGTGTCAACATAATCTGACAATACATACCTGGTCAGCTTCTCTTTGAATTTATATATTAAAAAATATATATAATATACAACATATTTGTAAGACATAATAGTGATAAGATTAGGAATGATAAGATAAACTCTTGAGATAATATCCAAGGTCTTAAGAAATGAGACATGCAGTTCCTAGTTCAGAAGTTTTCTATGTTTTCCTTGCAAACTGATTACTCTCTTCACTTTCCCTTTACTTCAGTTTAATGAGTCATATTTTCCTTCCTTATCAATAGGTAGTGAGGATAAAGTTACTAGTACCTGAAGTGTTAACTTGGCATGTATAGGTGAAATGAGATTCACTCCCCCCAACTTTGCCTTCTGTGCTGGGTCTTTTAGTACTATAGTCTTTAGTATACCTTTACAGGCAATAGAGGAAAAGCTACTTCCAGAACATGCTTGTTCCCACTTATATTCCTCTCCTATGTCAAGATAAAACAATCCCAAGGCTGTCCATTTTGTTCTCCCTGGGCTACAAAGAATGTAGACTTCTAAATACCTTAAACTTTTAAAATGCTGAAATTAGAGGACATAATCACACATATGTTCCATATATTAGTTACATGTAAAGCCAAATACATACTTATGAGACAAATAACATTTCTAAATTGTAATATACATAAACTACTCACATAATCATTAGTGTTCATTATTAGCTGTGAATTTCCCAAAAATTCATAGCAGAAGTATCTGAAGGAGGAATTTTAAGGGAGCAGAAGATTGTAATAAGCTAAGGTTTAGGACAATATTTACAGAATATTTTGGGGAAGACTAATCATGAAATATCTCTTTATTATAATCTCACAGTTATTAGACATACTGTGTGTCAGTGCTTCTGACTTGAAGGGGCAAAATATTCATGTCTGGAAGCACAATGTATATGTATGATGAGACACATCAGGAAGACATAAAATGAAATTGTGACGAGTTTAGAGAACTGCTACAGATCTATTTTGAAGACTTAAATGATGTGTCTCCCTTGAGATCTATAAACCTATTGGTTTCATAGACAAGCTGTAAAAATGATCTCTTATGCCTAGAGGGGTTCCTCTTGGGGAATTTAAACTTTTTCAATAGTTAGGTTATTCAGCAGACTGTAAACTGAAGACCTCTTCCTGGAGGGCAGAAACTCTCTGACCTGTGATTACTCTGTTTTTGCCACAGGAGGTTGCAAGAGCAACTTATATGTTAGGCCTCTACAGTAGGACACATGACCTCAATTTGCCTTCCTATTGCTGCAGCATATATCTGGAAATGCAAACTTTTTTAGTTATCATTCCTTTTTACACACAGTTTCAGGTAGTTAAGAGGAAGCTTTGCTCTCTCTTCAAATTCAGAGTTCCTACAAATGTTTTTGTGGAGATTATGAAAGATATCTATCTTCATATACAACATATACATATACTTTTTCACCATGTTACAGCTACAGCATTCTTATACTCTTTATAGGAAGTTTATCTTCAAATTACTTCAATTTTCTGGTGTTTTTGCAAACATTTCTCACACTTAAAATTAAAATCTGCCTGGAAAACAAATTAAAAAAATGAATTAATTTCTCAGCTTATAATGATGTTCAGGAACTATTGTGCTGGGGGAAGCTATAATTAGCATGAACATCCATTACCATCAACTAGCATAGCATATATTCCCCCAAATCATATAACCTGGGTAGAACATATTCTTTGTTATTTAATGAGATCTAGAACAAATGTAGGAAACTACCTGTTTCCTTAGTAAGAGCAGGATAATCTGTCTTCTTCTTGTGAGATTAGAGAATCTTGCATGATTTATTTTGGTAAAAACTCAAAGGTTTGTAAATCTTCAGTTAGTTATGGTTGTTCACTGGGAACAGGATAAGTATGGTGATACTGAGGTAATGGTATTGGGTTTTTTTAATCTTTCATTTTTCTTTCTTTTATTTCCCCCTGATTGTAGCACATACTTTTAGAAGTAATCTACATTCATGGATTTGACAACAAGAAAATATAACGCTGTCATCTGCATGGTAGTATAAAACATTCCGTTTTTTGCGGTTTTCTGTCTGCAGGAAATGGAGAGAAATCCAAGCATTTACATACTGTTGGCTATAGGTACAATTTAGTTTCTATATAGTTTGACCTGTCTTTGTTGACAAAGTTTTCTCCTTGTTTATTATCACTTTAGACTCTTATCACTGCATCTAAAGCTTTATCTTTACCATTTTGAGCTGTATGTTTCATAACCTGTTACGGTGAAAGCAAAATGATAAGAGGATGAAACTATCCTACATCTCAGGGGAAAGTTGTGTAACAGACCAAATCTCAATGACTTAGTGTCAATAATGACAGAATAGAAAAACTGAGCTCTAGATAACAGCTAAAACCAATTAGCATTAGCAATTACATTTACATACCTCTTCTCATTTGTTCATGATGTGGTGTTTTTGTCTGATTTCACATTATTGGTGTATTTCCTTTTTTTAAGAGCTAAAGGGAATGGCAAAAAATCCTATGATGATTGCATTTTGTTGTTGTGTTTTGATCTCTGATTAATGCTCTGGTTTGTCTCAGCTAGTGTTAGGGAGCCCAGCAGGTTTAGGACATGGTTGAACTTGCAACGTAGATACAGATCTGCAGCAACAGGCTTACCTTTTCCTAACATACCAGTCTTGGGAGGTCTGCTATGCTAAAATCTACTGACCGATTCAGAGGGAAATTACAGAGCTATAAAATGTTATTGTAACTGTAATCTATTGAAACTTAGAATTTATATATTAGTCAATATCAACATCAGTAAACTGTATAATTGAACTGAACTTTCTGCTCCATAACGAAAATTAAATTTATATTTGAAAGTCTGTTTCTCTCATCCATCTATTTTTTCCACTGGATTTCCACTGCCTTCAGAAACGGTATACTGGTTCTGTACTGCAGCTCTTCATGCAAGTCAACAGACTGACTTTGTCCTGAAATTGGAGAGGGAGGTATTTTAAAAATTCTGAAAATGTGAATATAAAGCATGCTTTGTGCATAATATAATGAACACTTAAAATTTACCTTTCTTACACCTTACCACAAACCTTGTTGCATTGATAGGCTTTATTAACTTTTCATGGAAGCTCTCTGGGGTTTTCATCCATCAAATTTAGAAAGAAAATATTTCAAAAAATATTTTAAATTAAATCCACTGCAATATGTTAAAAGAAAATCTCCTCCTTCTGCAGATACACACACACAGAGTGTTACAATGGTCACTTCATATTGAGTGAAACTGAGAGCGACTCTAGACAAGAAATCCCTGAATTAACTTTACCCTTTCACACAACTTCTTGATTCTAACTCACTACTGACTAATTATCTCTCTGGCAGGACTGAGGGTACAAAAAACATCAAAGTAACTTCACAGCACTTTTATTCTACCCTCACTTATATGAGAAGCTACAAGATACACAATCCATCTCATTGTGCTTTATATCACTTCATAACCAACCCTCATCCAGTTTTCCTCTCACTAATGGCAGTAAAAGGATCCTGACTAACTTGGGAAAAAGTATGGCCTTAAATGCTGCTGGTTTCCTGAACACATTTCAGATGGTACACATACTCAACCTTTGTGTTTCCCGGGATATTGGCCTAACCACCAAGAAAATACAAACACTCTATTCACATTTCTTTTTTTAGTCGCAGAAAGGGATATTATGCAACTTTGGAAATTTGATAGAGATTCAGCTTTAGAGATTGTCTAGTTAATGGAAGCATTCTGGTTTCCTCAAAAGAGCTATGTCTCTCTGCAACAATCATGGCCGAAGGGCTCCTCAGGGCTTGGACTTCTCTTCTGTACTGCTGAAAGGATAATATTTAGAACAGACACAATCAACTATTCATCCCCTGCCCTGATTTATGTTGTACACTTTGGACAACACTCACTCAGTAGCAGAAATTGTCAAAGCCTTGCCTATCTTTTAAGCCCTGGGTAAGGATGGAAGTTGAACAAGAAACTTGAATTAATCACTGAATATGATACACTGCTGCTGTGCAGAATAGTTTTAGACACACTAAAATACTTCTCTGGAAATGGTTTTGACCTCAAGGTGTTCAGTGCGCAATTTAGTACTGCTTTTGTCATAAATAAGAGCTACTTGGCTATGGAATCTGTTCTCTGAGGCAGTGTGGAGAGTGACTAGTTTGTTTACAGTGCGGTGTGTGGATTGAGGAAATGAATGGAGTTATACAGCTGGAATAGGAGAGAATGTCATAAGACATTGGACACTGGATTTATCACAGATGAATAAGGAAATCCTGAGCTTGATGGAAAGCCATGAGGTTAGGAAATGTATGTACTAAGTCTGATAGCTAATTATGTCAAGAAGAGAGAATTTTTGTTTGATGTCATAGTTCTGGCTAAGAATATATCTGATAGGTGAGGTGACTTGTTCACATTGTGTGTAATAGTCTTAATATAGCTCAAAGGAAATATAGTCCTCTTCTCTAGGCTTCTAGTAATCTTTTAGATTCTAGGCCACCCAGTTTCACCACCCAACAGGTTCCTTGTAGGCAGAAGCAGGGGGTACTGGAGGGTGTTCTTCAGATAGCAAAGAACAAAATTTTTTTTCCAGACAGGTCAGTGGTTCTCAAACTAGTTTTTCTTTGTTTTTCAATGGGAGACCTTGGGATAGGACACAGTAATAATGGTTTAGCTCTATGGCTCCCAGGAACTATAGCCCCTATCTGTTGATTCTTCCTCTTGACTCCAACAGCCACTGCCTCTTGTAGGAATCTGCCTGGCAACACGCTCCCTCTTCTTTCCTCTTAATATTCTTACCCCTACTTTGAGAACTAGGATCATAAACCAGGGTTTTTTGTTTAGGGTTTGGTGGTTTTTGGTTTTTTGGATTTTTTTTAATTAATTTATATTAATTTGTCCCTAAGGCTTGCAACTTCCTCAAGGACTTTGGAATTAGTCTAGTGAAGCATTTCAGATGTTCTGCTTTGTAGTATCTTTATTTCTCTCTTCTCTCTTGGTCTTCCAACTTCTCCCTCATCGTCTTGATGTTGAAGTGACAATCTTGGAAGGAAAGGAATAAGTCCTCTTTTATTCTCTCATTTCTCTATTTTATCTGTACTACTTTTGTTTTAACACTAAAAGAAAACATTAGAGTGTTGTCATTGTCTTTTATTGACATAGTGCCACAGGAAGTAATTCCAATAGTAATAAAGGAAGTTTTGAGGGGAGTGAGGGGAGTGGAGCTTCTAGTTTAGCTGGTATCTTACCTGAGAGGGGATATACTCTGGAAAAATAAAATGGAAGGTTACGAAAGGTTTAAAACAAGCTCTTAAAGAGTAAGAGAAGAACCTTACCAAAGAGAATATATTCTTCATTATGTCTTAAAAACTAATTATGTTCAGGTTAAACCAGACAGTCACAGGGAACACCGCCTATGACTGTACTGGCATAAGCAAAGTGATTTTGTTAGATGGAGTAAGTAATTGCCTTGCCTACTGTCTTGTCTAACTAAGAAATCTTCACATGTGGAGAAGGATGATAAAAAGGAATTCTGTAGGAGAGGAAAATTCTCTGTCTTTAATGTTACTAAGCAAGATTGACTTCAACACTTAGTACGGACCAAGTAAAGTCTTTCAAAGGGAATCTCTCTTCTGTTGACTTCAGTAAAGACTAGAACTATTTGTACCAGAAAATAACATTTGAATGCTCCTGTCCATGTTCTGAAACTGAGATAAAATCATGCTTTTTCTCAAATTATTTGTTCACTAGCACTCATTTTTTTGAAGGTAGAGAATTCTGATTTCATGAAAAGAGTGTTAAGTCAAAATTCATATGCTGAACAAGAAGATTCCCTGAAACTGAAGCACTAGCAGGTGTAGTAAAAGTGAAGCCCTGAGGGCATTAAATAGAAATGATAACAAAAAAGAATATCAATATATTTCCTCTGTTTAAACTCTTAAACTTGTGAACATATACATGAATTTTTCATCCATTTAATATGAGTAGATGAAAAAAGAATACCCTATTAGGGAAATTCATAACTTTATCCACAAAGTTTTGCTGGACCTTTAAACTAGCATAATATTCTTTCCAGAAGAAACCACCGAAAGATATTAAAGATGACAAACTTCATTGTGAACATTGAAATATTGAGACATATTCATAAGCTTTGCTATAAAAGTATTCTTTTGGGATGATAATTCTTACTAACCATAAAAATCATCAAACCCCAGCTCCACTTTTTGTGTCTAATAATGAACAAATGCACTGTCAATCTGGGATTTTGACATTTTCTACATGAGTGAAATTATACGACTAAATCAAATTCATTAAAATACTGTCAGCTTTGAACCTTTGCAGACAAAAGGAGGAAATGTCTAATACATATGCACTTAAAGCAGTTTAACCCTCATTTAGCTTTTGGGAATAAATCTTTGGGTTTTATCATTGTAAAGAATAATCTTTGTGTG
This sequence comes from Colius striatus, assembly GCF_028858725.1. NCBI lineage: Eukaryota > Metazoa > Chordata > Aves > Coliiformes > Coliidae > Colius > Colius striatus. The sequence goes on along the minus strand of NC_084759.1, from coordinate 198,607,356 downwards.
TGTGTCATTGTTTCAAATACATTGCATAGAAACCCTATTTAAAACAATCCAACACTTTAAACACTGACCAGGTTTTAATCATGTTCTCAAGTGTTGACAAGCCAGGGCCTTAAATTCAAAGAGCACATCTCAGTGGAAACATTAGGAACCTTGCTAATGTAAATAAGCCATCTGATGGCACATTAAATAGAAAATAGATATCTGCATGGAAAGATCATGACTATTCTGAAAGTCTAACAAATTGGGGTAGTTGTTTACTGGTTAAGAGTATGTCTGAAAATGGACGTATTAAAATACAAGTTTTGATGGGAAGTGTAATTAGAAAAACATGAGTGACCAGAAAGAAGTTAATTAAAATAAAGTAGTTAATCTGTTACAGTCCATTATTTTCATGTTACTGGTATCACATCTAGGAAAGTGACAATGAACTAAGTTTAGTATGCAATTAAAACTTTTCCAGTGTTAAGTCTGATGGCTTAATTCAAATAAATGTTTTGTGTGAATCTTATCCTCCAAGAAGACATTTATAAACTCCTTATGCCCATATAAATATTAATTTCAGATCTTATAATTTCACTTGTGCACAAATAAATAAGTAAATAACTCTTTGGGAGCAGAACACAGGAACTGTGCATCCAAACCATTCATATTTTTGTCATCAGACTAGTCAGTAGAGTTCCAAAAGGAATTCTCTATATGTCAAATTAAAATAGACTTGTAGGGAAGAATTTCTATTTTCATTGATGTAATAAAGAAGACACTGTGTTTATCAGGAGTTTAATACAATGGATGTTCTGATTAAATCCAAGAAATATTATTCTGATTGAAAAACTACTAACGTTCTTACAACTCAGCTGACTATTCTGAGACTTTGTGTTCAAGCTCTGGATCTTATGTTGGACCGGTCCTACTAGTTACATATTTTAGTATTATTGATATCTATCATTGATAAATTTTGATGCTTTGATCTCTTTTGGATATGACTTTAAATCATAGTGGTTTTGATGTTGCTTTTATACATTTTGAGTTTAAGGATTCAAATTATTAATGGAGAATGGATATAAGAATGTGATACAACTGACAAAAATCTGTGGCTGGTCACTTGAGACTGTCTGCAGAAAGAAGAGTTAGTTAGGAGTGGTATATTTCATCACATCTTAAAATAGATGTCAAAAATAGGTCAAGTATATCACACCCTGGAAGTACTTATTTCTGTCTATTGACATTTGCAAACTAAGCTATTGATGTCCGCTTCAGAAATCCTAGCACAAGTGTTTATACTTTCATTGTCAGATATGATTAGGAACTTGCACATAACACTAAAGTGATTGAAGAAACATTCCTGAAACCTCTACTCCAAATCTGTCCAGCTAATGAAGAGCTCTATTTATTTCACAGCAAGAATATTTAAAGTATCTGTTTAGGGCTATAACAATATTTTTATCTGCCCTGACTAGGGATTCCAGTTGCATGTGCAGGGGCACAGGTTTGTGTCTGCTAATTGCAAATTTGATGAAAGGACAGTGAAGCCTGGTATGAGTGCTAATGAGGAAGAAAATCACATAGTAGTAGTACAGACCAGACTCAGAAACAAAAGAAAGGTTAAGTGATGACAAGTATTTTGCCTTATGTAGACATGAAAAAAAGAAAACACAACTAGGGCTCGAAGAGGACTAAATTCTTTAAAGTACTTAAAGAGGAATACTGTTTAAACAGTTAAACTGAAGAAAGTGTCAGAGAGGGAAAATAAACCAGTTATTGCAGTAGAGAACACACTAGGATGCACGAAGAGAAATCACAATCAAGAGAAGGCCAAGTGTTTCCTTCTGGGCCGTTCAGGGTTGAGGATAATTGACAGTTCTTGGATTTAAACCAAAAGTTTTAGTATATCTGATCTAAAGATAACCCTAATAGCTTGGAGGGAGTTTCATGAATATATCTGGGAACATTTATCTCACCTCATGAAAACAATATATATTTTTAAGCGATAACAAGTTCATTTCTGTAGAGGAGAGGAGAAAGTAGTTGTGGAAAAATTACTCATTTCCAAATGTGATAAGAAAATAATGAGGTGTTTAGTTTAGAAGGTGTGTCTGACAGAAAACTTTAATTTATGTGACCAAAAGACTTGGAAATCCTGAAAAAAAAGAGGAGGAAGCCTTTACATAAATAGAATACTATCATTTATAATTTACCTCCATTAAGGAGACACATTGTGTCTTGTTTAGAGCGAAGTCTATGGATGTACAGGGGTTAGATCCACTAGCAATTAAACCACTGTCTTGGGAACACTGTGTATTGTCTGGTGTGTAACACAGGGTAAGGAAAAACAAAAAGTAAAAAAAAAAAAAAAAAGAAAAAAAACCCTGAAATAAAAAATAGAAATACATGTACCTTGTTTATCCAGTATTCAAAATAATATTAGAATGTGAGATGCAAGATTGAATTTTAACAGTTTAGCTGTCCGTCACCTAGCTCAGATTGTTTTCTGGACAATAATGGATATTATCAGCCCACTCTCAGTTGTATAACTCTTAATTATACAATGGTTATGAAGGTCTCTAAATTGATTTGTATTGCCCCATATCTGAAACGAGTGCAATTATATACACATTATTATGGATGTGCAATACTTAACCTGCCTGAATTCTAATTAGGCTATGTACTTAAGTGATTTAGCAGTTATATCCACATGCATTCAGATGTATTCAGAAGTACAGAGGACTTCTTCCAGAAGAATGAAAAAATTAAATTTTATTGCTCCCAATAATAACTTTATAAAGTGATTAGGACAACTTTCCCATTCCAAATCATAGCATCATAGAATAGTAGGGGTTGGAAGGGACCTTTAGAGATGGAAAGAAAACTCAGGTTGACAAAAGGCAAACAGTCCAGTTTCTGGAAAGATATATTTTCCTACAAGAATGGATTTAGTCCAATTCAATAAAAATCACACACTTCCAAAGTATTGTATGGATCAGAAATTCTGCAATGTTCATTTCTGAATTTTGTTTTTTGTCCTTATTTGTTGTTTCTCCTTGTTCACAAAACCTTGATGTGCAGGGAAATGTCTCTTGGAAGTTCCATTAAAACTGATAGTGATGTAATTGACCAAAACTGAGTATTTCAGTGAATTAATGCTGTTAATTGAATTTTCCAACCAGCTTTGAAGAAACATTTGAAATGCGGTAGTTTCTGGGCCTTTTAAATCATAGTGACTGAAAGGAAAATAAATTTATAAATTTAATTCTGATATAAATGAATTAGTTTTTTTGTACACACAAAGATCTATTTAGAAAGAGAAACAAGAAGAGTTTTGACTGTTCAGCAGTCAACAGACTTATCTGGTCCCAGCAGAGTCATTTTGGTGCTGACCTGCCACTCTTGTGTGTAAATGTAAAGAAAAAAAATTATCTGCTTCAAGAAAGTTCAGTTATTGGTGCTGGGTACTCATGAAACTCAGGACTTCATTAGGGAAACGTGTTAACTTCCTACATGCAATTACCAGCATATTATATCCTTTTTTCCCTTTAAAACTGTTACAGTTAAACGTGAGCCTGCTTGGGAACCTATAGAAGAATTTACATGGCTAGATGCAATCTGTTACAGTCACAGTAATCTGCAGCTATTATTTCGTAATTTAGAACTGTGGAGGCGTTGAATCCATACCTGAACAATTAACAACCTGAAAGCATATAAACAACTTCAGTGTCAAGGAGTTTCTTTTCCCACGGAGATTTATTTTAATATTAAAAATCACACCTGAGGCTGCAGGGCAGGGATGTTAACAGCTGAACTGGAATAAAGTATACTCTAGATAGAGTTCATTCTATTAGTCTAGCTTATCAGAGTTAGTTTCACTTTGTATTCTTTCCATAGAGCTCAATGAATGCAATGAATGCAATAAATGAATACAGTATATTATCCTTTGCATTTTACATATAGATCTGCTCACAAATAAATGATTCAAATAAATGTATGGCTGCATTTTATGCAATGCATTGACAGTTTGTATAGCTGTCAGTTGCTGATGTTTTAAGAAACTGCATTTTTGAAAGTCAGACTACGTGTGCTCATGGAATATGTCTGGCACCCTCAGAGAAAGCCTGTCACACTAAACAAATTATTTTCCTGTGAGTTATCTGATAAGTGAACTGTATCCCTGCAGAACTCTCATGTAAATCTTTAAAAAATGTAAGAAAATCTCATTAGGATCACAATATGGTCCTGGATGTTTTGTAAAGCCAACAACTCTTCCAGCCAACTTAATATTCCAGCCCTGGAGGGACTCCTCCCTGTGTTTTGAGAGCCCTGCAAATTGTTTCTGAAATTCCGATATAATCACCAGTTTTATACCAGAAATCCCATGGAAGAGGCCTGATTGGAATGTGTGTATGATTTTTTTTTTAGGACTTCTTTTTGTAGCTCTGTTTAGTGGAATTGAATCAAAACCTCAATCTTAAAAGCACGGAAATACTTTCCATCCCAACCTGTCAAAATATGGTCACTTGTTCAGCTTCAGAAAGAAGAGTCATATTCCTTTCCGTGCTGCTCTTCATGCCACATCCACAAGGCCATTTCTTTAACTTTCAAATTATTCCTTAAAACAATTTCCCAGGCTGCTTACAAATAAACAAACTAACATCAGTTAAAATTGTTGATCACTATTAGTGATCACCAGATTAATCAATATTATCTAATTTCCTTAAAGCCATTGGTTGTCTATGCACATCTGTTTCATCCACAATTTTGGTGATCTGAGTTCAAGATCTAGTGTGTTTTCCTTCCTCATACAATATAGAATCTGTGGAACTTTTAAAAAATATACTTGGCATGGCATTTAGATAAAAATTAATATGCTTACAGAAAAGGTACTTATGTGTGAGATAGGTATTTAATTTCCTTTTTTATTTAGCGACAATATAGTCAACAACATAAAGAGAATTTGTTGAGAAGTTCAATTCACTTTTAAAGAGACGTGAAATTCAATTCAGTATCCTAGACCTAGGCATCTAAAGCCGTATGGTGGTTTAGAATATTCAAGAAAAACAGAACAGACAAGTATAACACATTAACAAGGATTTACTGAAGGAACACTTTAGGCCATTTCAAATGCCACTGAATATCTAAATTGTATCCTTAGTCTGAAATGGAATTCTATATTTGTCATGTAAAAGGTGGTCTACATCATCTAAATCTCTTTGAGAGAGACAAGATATCTCTGACGGGCCATTCAGATAGTTTGTATAAGCGATGAACTGCCCGGAGAACATTGAAAATTATCTCAGTTCAGATGTATATCTAAATTTCTTCTGTAAACGTCTTCATATTATCTGTTCATTTGATGGTGCATAATCTGGCAACCTTGATATTTCTAAAACCATCTAGTTTCTATGAGTACTGACTAACCTCCAGGTCAGGTGGAAAGACGAGGCATTATGCCTACACAACAGAGAACTATTTCCTTCTAAAGCAGTCTATAGCTGAGTCCCATAGACTAGGACCTACATCTGCAACTTGGAGTCTTCTTTATTCTCCACGCTTTTACCTAAGGCACCCAATGCTCACATCATACAGACTGCAGAACTGGGATCTCTGAAACTCACTCATTTCAAAGTAGATATTTCTGTGGATGCTCTTGCTGTTCCTCTGAATATCCTTCCGGCTTAACCATTGATCCCTTGTGTTGTTTAAAAGAATCGTCTGGACAAGTCACCTATATCTTTCCTTCCAGAAAAGAACTATTAAAGAAGACTTATTCTGATCCAGCTGATGGTTAAACTGGTACTGATCTAGTAATTACTCTTCTAAAACACACTTGCTACAAGACTGTAGTCTAAATTTAGCATAGTGAATGTTTTTGCTCAAAGGCCGTGCTAGTCAACAATTTCCAGTGCTGGAAAATATTATAAAAATGACTAGGAACAGCAGGCTGTCTGGTTTTTCCAACAGCATTAGAAATTACCAGCTCTGAAATGAGACCCAGGCTTCTTGTTAGCCTGGAAATGAAATAAGGACCACCTATTTCTCCAATACAGATCTTGAATTAATTCTGGCTTCTGGTTGGAAATATAATTCATTTCCCTTTAATGTTTATGTTCTTGAAAAATTTTTTTATTAAAACTGGTTGGTGATGTGACAGAAGAATGCCAAGTCTGTGCTGTATGTTTCTTGAGAAAAAGAAAACTGGCTCCCTGATGGAGGCCTCATAGGAAAAGGTCTGTAAGTTTTGAGAGGAAAGGGGGAGGAGAGAGGGAGAGGAGAGAACAGGATGAGAAAGAGGAAGATCAGTAGAAAAAGGAAACTGAAAAGAGAAAGCTATAAAGGTAAGGACTAGACAATGCACCTCAGCAATGAGTGCATCATGCACACTATGAAAGGAGTGAGTTTGGAAGGACAGTAGAGCCAAAAATGCTCTCCAGCCTAACTACTCAAAGTAGGTTGGCTGGGCTGCTGTTATGAGTCAGTTTTACAGTGGAGGTGGGAAAAGTTTGGAAACAGACTTGAGCATGGGCTAGAGGTGAACTTCATAATTCTCATTTTTTTAAAGCAAAGAGAAGTGCTAAGAGGTTGTTCAAGATGCTGAAGAGCATAAGATTTGGAGACCTCAGCTATGCTATTATGGTACACAGGTATACAGCAGTTCTGTCTTCACTGGGTGACACTATTGAAATGACTTTGTTATGTGTTGATAATCTATGTTCTTCAGAAATTAAGGTGGCAATATATCAGTGAAAGCTTATCAGATCTATCTGCATAAACTGTTACAGGTGTCTATCTCAAAGGCTTTAAATAAACATTAATATTTACAAAATTGCAGGGAAACACATTTAACAAATAGGAAACTTTAAAGTATTTTCAAAAAGCATCTGTAAAAAAAAACCACAACTCAAACAACAAAAAAACAACCAAAATCCTTTATGACAAATGTTTCATTTTAGTGTATTCCAGCTTTGACTAAAGCAGAATATTTTTAGGAACAGGGTTTAAGAATAAATCTCTGTTCAAGAGAGCATTGGAGGAGTTGACTAATTTCCATTGGCACCTGTGAGACCTAAGCACATGATTCATATTATACAGATGCTTAAGTGCTTCCCTGAATAAGACTGTGACACAGTGACCCAGTCTCAAAAGTGTATTAATGTATAATATGCAGTCTCTATAATATGCCAGTAAACCACAAATAAAATGGCTGCTTGTGCCAAAAATGTCTCATGATATGTAGCTTACAGAATGGTACACTGTAGGTTTACTACTGTAATTCATTTTTATCACTGCAGTTCAGCTGATTTCCTGAGAGAAAAGGCAAACAGGATAGAAGAATCAGCACTCCACGATTCCTCTGTACCTAAAGAGATTTATTCTCAAATAAGCTTAAGAGCATTCCTTTTGCATTCTGATAGACAGCAAGCTGCTAGAAGAAAGGCCATGCTATTCCCAGGGCTCTCAAACAGTAGACAAATAAAAGGACTCCTAAGACATGGGTTGAAGCCTTGTCAACATTCAGCAGAAAATCCTCAAAAGTAACTGAAAGGCAGAAATACTCTAGAAGAATGAATTGGTTCAGCAGTTCCTCAGTTCACTAGTTGAAAAATGCCCTCCCATGTGACAGTTAAGATAAGATACATTTTAAGATTGTTTCCTTATTTATATAAATTTCTTTTGTAGGTATTCCCAAGTTCAGAATTAACAACCTTAGTCTTTAGCTGGAACACAACTTCACATTAAGCCCAGAATTCAAATCTATTAGATAAATAGAGAGAGTATATGACACAGTTCAAGTAAAAAAAAAATCCAAATAAATCAGTGTTGCAAATAAATTATTTTTGAGGTCTATAGTTTGAAAAGAATTAGGGGATTAAAAGATATGATATGTTTCTTGCTAATTTTAGTGCTTTCTTTAGAGTCTGAAATAAACAGTTGTTCCTGGATGATATTGGGCAACAGATAGATGACTTTGAACTGCACTATCTCAGGGAAATAAGGTTTGAATTGCTCTTTGCAATGGAAGGCATTGAAGCTGGAAGAGTAGAATGGAAATAAAGGCAGACATCTGGAGCTGGAGAAATGATGAAATGCACATGAAGATGTGTAAGGAATGAATTCAACAAGGTGAAGTCCATTCTATGTAAATGATGGTAGGGGCCTGGAGGAGCTCAGAGCACAGAACTCTGGTTTGAGAACCAAAAAGCAAGAGTGGGACTTGAATGTGGAGTTACTACATGGAAAACACATGGGTTTTCCATGTAGGTGGTACATGGAGCATATACCATAGAGTAAGAAATGTCGAGAGACTTTGATGAGAAAAGTTATCATCTGCGGATAGATATTATTCCATTAATCCTTTTCTTAAGTCTAAAGAGAGCAGAAGCAAATTGTTACCATACAGATTTGCAGCTGAGAAGACTTTTTTACTGGAGTGGATTCAGGGCCCTCAGTGTCTTCAAGAGGATCAGAGTATTTCAGCAATGCAGTTTTATAAAATTCCAGCAATTACCTTGCTTTAAGGAGGCAGTAAAAGTGACTCTGTGTTGTAGAAGTAAACTAGTATGTTACATTCACTCCAAAAGCTACAGTCCTGATGAGCTCTGACAGTAGTGACTGCATCGGAATTACTTATCCCCTGATCACAGATGATTGGAAAAATGCTTCAAAATGTGGTCCACTAATACTTCCATGCAAATAAATTCTGCAAAAACATAATGAACAAAAGACTGCAAAGGTCTAGAAAGCATTACCAAGGAAAATGATGTGTCATGGAGTACTGAGGGCCATCTTCCTCCTATGGGACAGAGGAGACAAGGAGATTCCTCAGGATCACAAGGTGAACATCTCAGTCAGGGCCAATCACCCTTCATAAGGAGTAGGACAGCCTAGGGGGCAGCCCCAGCCCTGGGCATCAGATTCCCATGGGGACGGGAATGGGATGAGGCCAGTTTGGGATGCTGACTTGCAGGTTGGGGTAGGAATCTAAATCAGGGAGGAAGTTTAGAATCAGTCCCAGCATGGGATGTCCATACAAGGTGGTGGGGAGGCCTGATTTCCAGGAAGCTGTGTGAATACTGCGATGTGTAGCCCTGGCAACAAGTGTACTCAGAAGTAAAAGTCCTGCAACTAAAAATTTTTAATTTTACATGTTGAATATGATTTAAACAAAATAATTTAAATTACATTGTCTACACTGCTTTCTGTAGTATGTGAATTGAACCTTAATTTCGGTACAATGACTTTGAATAGTCCAACTGATGAAAGACACACACAACTCTTTCCCATGTTACTGCCAGATAGTCAGTGCTTACATAACATTAATACTTGCTTCATTTTCTAAAAGGTCTACAGCACGTATTTCATCTGACTTCCCTGATATTTGAAATAATTTTTCTCTATTCATCAAAACCGATTCTACTTTGTGTCATTAAGATAGGCCTGCAGATAAAGAATTTAAGTCTGTTTCTCATCACTGAAATTACTCCAAAGATTTACCAATGGGGAAAATAAGATTGATCCATATCTTGCTTAATCTAGCTACAAAAACTCAGTTTTGGTGGTCATTTCTTTCTCTCAGAAGATTTACACAGAAAACAACTGCTTCAAGTTGCTGCGTTGTTACAAGTTTAAAATCATCATCCACTTATCTTTTTATTACTTCAAAAAGAATAAACAAAATTCCACACATACACTTCAATGATCTTGAAGTTTAATGTATTAAAGTATTGCCCAAAAAAGACTTCTTGAGTAGAACCGTTGTGGCACTTAAGCATGTTCAAATCCAATGTCTGCGTGTTCTGTTTTTTCACAAAAGCACTAATAGGTAACACTGGAACAGAATACAAGAGTTCTGTAAAAAAATTCCAAATGCTATAGTTTTTTTTCAGCTATATTTGAGTGTCTAACATATCACTATTGTGCTGCTTTACGAATCAAGGAGCATTTTTGTTTCTACACATTCTTTCAAAATTTCTAATCAACATGAACTATTTTGTTCTTTGTTACCTTACTATAAATTTTGGCAAAGGTCTTACTTACATTGGTGTGGCACATTGCAAAATTTTGAATAGTGCACGAGAAATAGCTCATCAATGTCCATGGTGTCTAATATTCAGTGTAATTTTCAATAGGTTGTCTAGTACAATGTGGGATAGAAGATGCTATGTATAAATAAAAATGCACATCATATGTGCTATATCACGATATTTCCTTGTAAACACAGATCTGCTCTGCAAGGTAAATTCCTAGCCAGGTTACCCGTGTCTGAAGGTCGGAGGAAGAGAGGGAAGTTTCTTTTTTTACCTCATTGGGTCTTCCTTCATAAGCCAGATTGGGTATCAAGTATGTAATAACTACTTGGTAATGGGGAAAAAAAGTAACATAGTGCATTACTTGACAAGGGTATTTCTTCTAAAGCAGATCTCTTACTGCTTCTAAAACAGTTCTCTTACAAGCATTAGTGCTTGGCACATAATGTCTGTGTTCAGACAAGGATGGTGACCTGTGTGATAAGAGACTTCCTCCAACCCAGACTTTTTCTCTTCTAATCTGTCAGATGTTATTTGTCTTTTTTGCTGCATCATTGTGAGCCTTAATCACTTAGGACAATGCTCATGTAACCATCAATGGAAAAGGTTAAGGGTCTTAATGTGCCTCAAGCACTTTAAAAGCCTCAGAGGAAAGGTTCAATGACTGAACAATATTATCTTACTGGCCAAAGACTTATTTTCTGGTTAATGTATATAACTAGATGTGCTTGTACTGTAATGAGCAGAAGTGACCATTAAGGTCATTGATAACACTTTGTATTTATAGAAACTTTTAGAAATATTATCATCTTTTCACAGCATCTGTGTGGAGGAGTTTTACAATCCTTTTCTTTCATCAGGTTGATCAATGGAACAATTTTTTTTCTACAACAGTTTTAGAACATGTGTAGAACTTGGAGCAATAGTCAGGAATTTGGATGTATGTGGCTAGGCTGTTTAATCTTAATAACAACTTTAGCTACTCAGGGACTTTAGGATGACTTTCACAGTTCCATATTTAGGAAGTAATGGACCTGGATAAAAGATCTATGAGGTTGAGGAGATTCAAGTCACTTATCCTCTTCTGTCTAATTATGAAAACAATTATGACCTGCCTAACTGATATTTCAGGTTCTAGGTTTAGTAGCATTGGCAACTCACACTCTCTTCATGTTTCTATTCTGTTTAAAAACAATATAAATCTGATAGTCTAATTATTCTGTGGCAGACAATATAATGGTTCATGGAACTTTTTTCTCAGAAGTGCCAATTTGGATATAACAGCACACAATCTAAATTAAATAGTTACAATAGCAGAATCAATGTAGTCAGTTTGACTTCAAATTTGTATAATTTAATGTAACGTACCGAGTAAATCCTTCGGGGGCTGGTGTTAAGATACCACTAATAGTTTACCATCGACATCCAAAATTCTTACAGTAAGTCCAGAAAGCAGTGATATATTTCCATTTCAGCACAGGGGAGGAGAGATCAAGTCTGAGGCATGTGGCCTGTGAAGCTTTTGTATGCATTGTGGATAAACAGAGTATTTCAGGCTCCGGGATGTCCATTTGGCACTCCTTCAAGAATGCAAAGAACAGGCTGAAATGAAAAATTCAGTGTTCTGAAACAGATGATTTTTTTCTTAACAGAAGAAGTAATGAGAGAAAATGCTTTCCTCCTCTAATGAAAGCTAAATCCTTAGTTCAATAAAATCTTTTTTTCCACTTGAAGTGATCAAGTGTAGGTAGCTTGGAAAGTGCATGTCTCTCACACTGTGTTCATCACAAGGTTTGTACATAGCAATGGCCCAGTAAAAGCCTGGAAAACAAAGCTTTACTCATTATTAGAGCATGGTAATGCTCTGACACCTGAGCAGTGAGGTAATAAATGACTCATTAAAGAGATGATTTAAATGTTTAGAATAAGAAATGGTAATGCTTTTTCAAGTGCTGCCAGTGGTAACTCAGTAGCTTTAATTCGCTCTTGCAAGAACCAAATGTTACATAAATTAATGAAAAAAGTCCAAACCATGAAGCCCTATGAAGGTAACATTAATTAAAATCTATATATAAGTCATTTAACTGTAATGGCTTGATTTTTCCTTTGCCATAGTTAGAGTCTATCATTATATAAATGTTTTACAAAGTAGCATTGATATAATTCGTCTTTTATGAGTGAGAGAATAACCTACTTCTGGTATGTCCTGATGGCTTTTACAGCTCTGTATTTAGGTTAATATTTTAAAATTAGTGACTGGCAACACAGTCACCAACAATAGATTACTGCCTTCATACACAGTCCTCAAGGTATGGATCTTCATCCAAAAAGTCACTTGCAGTAAAATCAATGCTTCAGTTTTCTAGAATATGAAGTATGAGGGGTTTTCTTGAGAGCTGAGAGAACCTGAATTCCAGACTAGAGGTAACAACATTTACCCTGATCACCTCACATAGGTACTGGAATTCTACAGATACTGTAGTTGAGACCCCCTCTGTGCAGTGACGTATCCAAAAGGTGATTTGAGACCCTCATTACAATATTGTCCATTGTATATAGTCCATTAAAAATGTATTGAGTTTAGGCTGAATGTTCCTAGTGTAAATGTCAAACTACAAGTAGCAGTGTGTGTGTTTCTAGTGATACTCATTAGCTAGCATTCCTGTAACCTGAATGATACTGTGTCTTAAAGACATAAAAAGACAATTACTCATTATGTTTCCCTGGCTGTGGAGGCTCTAGAAACCTTAAGTTAATTTGTTTTAATATTAAATGTTTTCAGTTCAATTTCATGAATACCTACACCTGAAACACTTGGAGATCTAAGTATTACAATGCAAACTCACATCATCTTATTATACAGCTCTGCCAGTCACTGAATAAGCAATACATCCCTAACAATCACTATCATAAGCAGTCAGTCACTGAATAAGTAAATCCACTGAATAGGTCTTGTTTTCCTTAAATTAAGATTGTTTAATATGGTCCTCTGAAATCTAGCAGAGTTAGTAAATTTAATAGCCTAATGTTTCACTTACCTGGACAAACCATTCTCTTCTTTATACTCGGAGACTTTTCTCAGTTTGTAAGGAGTGCTAGAGTTGGAAAATGGCTTTTTGTCTCATAAAGGTTAAATTTTGTTTTCTGATACATAGATAAAATTCCATACAACCCAATCTAAAATGAAACAAAACAAATAAAATGAGAGCAACCACAGGAGAACTGGAGAAGCATAGCATGAGATGTGCAGCTTGCTATGCCAAACATCATGTCAGACCTGACAGCTTTAGACAATTTTATTTCTTCCCATGTATAATTTCGTGCTCATTTTCATGTCATGTATGCAAAACTGCCTGTTTCTAAAACAGGTAGAAAATTATTCCAATAAAGCTGAATTTGTTGCAATAAACACTCTTTATGCAAATACAAGAACTCACAACCAGATATAGTTCTACATCAGAAAAGTTTGCTTTGTAACTAAACTGTAACACAGAACAGGGCATAAGTGATGGAGTCCCAGCAAATAAAAGATTATTCATGGGAAACATCTGGCTGCACTGTAGGTTTATGGCTAATATTAGAATAATTTAAGCTTAAGCCACATTCTCTCTTCTAACTAGACAAAGTGATTTCAGACCATTCTGACTTGTAGCTATTGAAAGTAGTAAATCGTGACAAAGGTTGTGCTTTTAGATCTATCTTTCTTCTGGTGATGACCCACTCCAGAAACTGTTAAATTAGCCTTTTTCATCACATTGAAAACAAGTACATCCTCTTTCATTTATTTCCAGATTTTATTCTTTTGTTAGGCTTAATTCATAGCTCTGTGTGTGAATTCTACCATCTAACTGTAGACAGATTATGATCAGACTATGTCTGCGTTGTTTTCATGGGCAATCTGTCAGCAGTTATCTGTCACGTTTCACCATAATTCATTTTTAATTAGAATGTAAAGTGATTATCTTGATACTCTTTTACTTCTGCATCTTAAAAATCCTTGTACTTTGTATTCTGTACATTCATAAGTGCTCTGGTTTCTATTGATTCTAGTGTTCTGTTAACTGATTTAAAGATACGAGTCTAAAGCACTGAATAATTAGTTCACAGTTTTTTCAACTACTTTGTATCACTCATATCAAGCAGATGAACTAGAGAGGTAAATATATATCAGAGTAAGTAGAAACTCAGTTTAAAAGAGGGCTAACAGTCATGGAAGTTGTTGTAATCTGTTATTTTGTACTTTAAATTTAAAAGGTGATATAAAACAAAAAATGTTTTCAACAAAGCAGTGAGAAGGATCATTTGTAAGACTAAGGTCTGAATTTGGGCACTTAAAGTTAGATCTTTATGATATAAGCATCTCCATCTGAATGAGAGATAATATTTATTTGCTCATGGCAGCCAATAAAGATTTAGGACATGATTTAGTCATGTTAGATGTTTGGTGGTATTAGAGATATCTTATGTCAACTGCCTGTCTCCCATTTGCCAACTGAGAAGGACATCATTCTCCTGTAAGTACTTGACTGTATCTTCCAGTTCTGTGAAAGTCTCAGACTCCCTAAGGCATTTCAATTCATGTGAGGCACCTAAATTTAGGTAAGTTAGATATCACATCTGGTCAAATGTCAGGTTGCCTACACATAGGAGTCTAATGGTACTGGAAATATTTGATAGTATTTCATCTGGACTCATGTTATCGCTCTGTATGAGCATGCATCTCCTTGCTCTGTATCGTCTGATAAACCAGCATGTCTTGAATGGCACTAGATGCCTATATTCAGGCAAATGAATCATGCCCTAGATGTCTACTCCAAGAGGAGATGAATAGCTTTCCAGATGCTGTTGATCATATTATCAAAATCTTATACACTACTGACTATTTAAAAGTCTGCAACTATGTTCCTAAATTTAGACACAGTATATGCAGTCTAAATCTGCACTGTCATTATTTTTTAATTGGTACCAGTCTTTTGATAGTTCTAAATAGCCCTGCAGAGGGACGATCTTTCCATCTAACCATATACAGATTCAGGAAAACAACCGAGAGTGACTAGTGTATTGATCTAAGTTATCAGTGGACAACAGTAGCTGGTAGCACTCCATGCTGAGACCCTAGAGACCATTTGCCCTTTGATTTTGGCTTTACTCAGACCAAAAGTGTTGCATTTTGCTGCTTAATCACTTGGTTAGACAGGAGTTCCAAAGTGTTGCATTTTGCTACTTAATCACTTGGTTAGACAGCAGTTCTGTCTAGCCCACCTGATGGGAGGCTAATCTTAGTTTGATGGAAATAACAGCAGGTGTGGAGAGACCCCTTCGGCAACAAAATAACCCAGGACAATTTTTGCGTTTATACAACATGTGTTCTTAGTTTCATTTGCATGAAACTTTTTCCATGCATATGCATTTATCCAATTTAAGAGAAATGCTAACATTATGTGAAAGTACACAATGCAGCTTTTGGAAAGCAAAGTGCATATTTGGAAGACAACTGTTCACATCAAGGCTGAGTTAGATTTTGGTTTTTAAATACCAGGGCAACTCAATAAAGCCAATGGACAATCTTGTTATTGTGAAAAAATGAGATTTATCCTTTACAGTCTGATTTTTACAGCTGCATTTAGTGCTTATAAGGGTCCACCTTCTCTCAATTTTTTTACCCCATTCCCCAAAATCTCAGCTTTCACTCATCAAGGCCACAGGATCCTTGGAAAAGATAGATAAAATTTTGCCAAGAATTTGTTCTTACTCCTCTGTTTGTTATATTTAGGAACTAAAAGCCCATCTTTGAGTAGTATGGGCACAGTATGTTGATTTTTTGCCTGAGATTGGACTTTCTGGGAAATTTTGATGTGATTTCAGTTTACTGTGTGCCTCTTTCTGTCTGCTTTGTAATACTACTTGATATTTTCAGACATGTAATTCTAGTGTTTGAAATCTGAAAAGTAAAAAAATTTAAAACAATCAACAATAGAACACATTCAGAACAAAGAGGACCTAAGTATGGAGAAACTCTATTGGAATCTAATGGTGAATATGGGAGCTCAACTGAAGAATTTAAAGAGAAAGCTTGAATTATGCTTAATTTACATGTTTCTGCACTAAAGTGTTTGTGAACATTTCTATTTAAGAAAACTTGTTGCAACCTGGAAGAAATTATAGCTGAAATAATAATGTGTCAAAGTCTCAACAAACATATTATGCTTAGACATGCCTGGGCAGAGGTGTTATCCTAATTTAAGGCAACATTTTGTGGCTTAGAGGTGCAATAGTTACAAACCATAATGAAAACACTGAAAAGATTATTGAGTCTCCTTCCAGCAGGAAGAACTGTGTGTGGTCCTTCATCCTACATGTACTCTCTGTAATATGCAGAAATCACTGGAAAATAAAGATGATTAGTGGAGCAAGAGCAGCTCAGTACAGTGAATGGAAGCTCATATTTCTGGGTCAGCTGAAACTTAGATGTGCATTTTCTAAAGTTCAAGATCGTTCTCAAAGCCTTGCAAATTTGAAATTCTGAATGGAGCATTAATATAGAATGTCTGGGAAGCAGCCAGTTGCCCAAGCAGTTGTCTTCCCAAGAAAATAAATGAGAAGTCTTGAAATGTGTTTAGGAACTACTTTGGGCACAGAACAACTTCTTATCATAT
Source organism: Colius striatus (assembly GCF_028858725.1). Lineage (NCBI taxonomy): Eukaryota > Metazoa > Chordata > Aves > Coliiformes > Coliidae > Colius > Colius striatus. The sequence goes on along the minus strand of NC_084759.1, from coordinate 198,590,684 downwards.
ATTATTATTGAATTTATTTTATTGTCACCCATTTCTAAGTCTCAAAGAATCTTAAGGGTTGGAAGGGCCTTCAAAAGCTCATCTAGCCCAATCCCTCTGCCAGAACAGGGCCACCTAGAGTAGGTCACACAGGAACTCACCCAGATGGGTTTTGAATGTCTCCAGAGGAAACTGAGGGGTGACTTTATTAATGTTTACACATACAACAAGGGTAGGTGTCATGAGGATGAAGTCAGACTGTTCTCACTAATGACCAATGAATGATAAGACAAGGGGCAATGGGTACAAACTGGAACATAAGATGTTCCGAAGAAATATAAGGAAAAATTTCCTCACTGTGAGGGTGACAGAGCACTTCCTCCTTTAAAAACTTTGCCTTCTTGATTGCAGGACTAAAGTTTAGCTCATTGAGCACTTAGATCACTATAATTTTACCAAGATCCTCATTGGGTTCTTTATTAATGAAAGCAATTGTTGCACCATCAGTGACTAAGAAGAAGGTCTCAATTCTCAGTTGCTTTAAATTCAAGAATCTTCAATGAGCAACACTGGTTAATAATAGGTATGTAGCTAACTCTCTAATCAAGGTTATTACTGTATTCTCAGAAGCTATGTCCATAATGTTGCGGGTCTGGGATGGAAAACTAGGGTTCACATTTCTGTTTAGAGTGGCACGTTCACATCTCTAGTTGCCATGTGTTCTGCATACCTTAAAATCAACAAGTCTTTTATCTTAACTGGAGAGAAAAAAACAAAATAAAAAAATAAACTTAAAAAATACTCATGTGAAATGGAGGAAGATTAGAAACAAGCCAGTATGCCAATACCTGTCATATCTTGCTGACTATTCTGCATTCCTGTGGTATTGCAGCAATTTCTGAGTACAAAACTTCCTTTACAGTGGTGTGTGATGGGAAATTACAAATTAGACCTATAGACAAATACACACACTCTTTAGTGTGGATGAGACAATTTCTGTGTTCACAGCAAAAGAAGAAGTTGTTTTCATTTGAGCTGTCAGTGACTCCACTATTCCACCCAAAAATCTGGATAATGGAAAGCTGCACTGGTGACCAGCAGAAGTAGCATTAATAGGTCTCTTCTACATCCTTTTAAAAAAAATTATTCTTTCAGTACAAGTATGGTTTAGTGGATATCTGAGGATTTAACTCAAATACAGTCAATCCACTCACATTCTAATAAAAACACGTTCTATGATTCATCGAATCATAGAATAGTAGGGGTTAGAAGGGACCTTTAGAGATCATCTAGTCCAACCCCCCTGCAGAAGCAGGTTCACCTAGATCAGGTCCCATAGGAACACGTCCAGGCGGGTCTTGAAGACCTCCAAGGAAGGAGACTCCACAACCCCTCTGGGCAGCCTGTTCCACTGCTCCGTCACCCTCACGGTGAAATAGTTTTTTCTTATGTTTAAGTGGAACTTTTTGTGTTCCAGCTTCATCCCATTACCCCTTGTCCTGTTACTATCCACTATAGAAAAAAGAGATGTCCCAACCTCCTGACACCCACCCTTTAGATATTTATAAATGTTAATAAGATCTCCCCTCAATCTCCTCTTCTCCAGACTAGACAGCCCCAGTTCCCGCAGCCTTTCCTCGTATGAAAGATGTTCTATATCCTTGAGCATCTTGGTGGCCCTGCACTGGACTCACTCCAGTAGTTCCTTGTCCCTCTTGAGCTGAGGAGCCCAGAACTAGACACAGGACTCCAGATGAGGCCTCACCAGCGCAGAGGAGAGGAGGAGCAGAACCTCCCTTGACTTGCTGCCCACACTCTTCTTGACACATCCCAGGATGCCATTGGCCTTCTTGGCCACGAGGGCACATTGCTGGCTCATGTTTAGTTTATCATCGATCAGGACTCCCAGGTCTCTCTCTGCAGAGCTGCTCTCCATTAGTTCGACCCCAGCCTGTATTGGTGCAGGGGGTTGTTCCTTCCCAGATGCAGGACTCTGCACTTCTCCTTGTTGAAGTAAATATACATTCAAGTACGATCTTTTTCCCACTTGTAAAACAAAAGTGGCTTAGGAAGAGAAGTTCTGCTATAAGGAGTTAAACCTCTGAGCACATACTTTGTTCCTACCCTGTGAGACACTTGAATTTGCCTTTTGGTTTCCCTTCTCATTTGAAAATTCTCTTGCAAGTGTGGGGAGATGGTGTTCTGATGATTAAACACAGATTTTAGTGGCTTGCTGTATTAACAATGTTTCTGTTTTCGCCAAATGTTGTTGGCTCTTCACGACTCTTCAGTGTGTACCAAGAGCTGGCACATCTTGCTGCATTTATTCTGGCACTTTTCAGTTCCCACAGTGCAACAACACAGGCACCAGAAGAGTAACTCAGCAAACAATTCAAGGGACAGAAATGTCAAGCAACTAAAGTCTGACTTCATTAATGCAACCAGCATACTTAAACTGTCCTGTAAAACAAGAACTGGAGGAATAGAACAGAATTTTAAAAATATGTTACCAAAAAAAAGAGAAAAGTTTCAATGGAACTCAGTAGCAGCATGCTCCCTTGGCAGGGCAGGAATAAAATGCAAGTAACCCCATGAAGAACACTTACCTGTGTCTTCCTGCACAGGTAAGCAGGAAAGATTAGTGCCCATCAAACATGAGACAGGAAAGCACAGAGGCTTGGAGGCAGAAACTCAAAACCAGACCCCAGGTTCACACAAAACATTACAAAGTAACAGCGTGGGAAGACTGATGGAGCACCAGAGTGAGATTTGAAGCCAAAGTATCAATTGTGAAACACAAAGTCAGTGCTGTCATCTGCAGTGTGTAGTGGGGAGATCTCGGAAGTTTAATCATAGTTGGGTAACAACTCACAGAGAGCTTTCTGTCATAGAAAACAGATAGCTTGAGGTACTGAAAGTAGCTTCGTTAAGTCAACTTGACCTCGCTCTCCTGGGGAGACCAAACATCTGTCAGCTCTGTTCCCACACTGATCCTACACTCACAGGGCAGTTGCAATGAAACCAAATTGCTGCCCTACCTGCAATATGGGAATTATGATTCTCGCTTAAAGTGCTCTGTGATCTGTAGCTAACTGAATGATTGATTTCTTTATTCACTGCTTAAAAAATCTCTTTCTTCGATTTAAAACCAAAATATTTATTCTCAGATCAACAAGTCATTTTTTGGCTTTATCCCAAATAGAATTATTTTTTGGGGGTAAGATTGTTATTTTTTTTCACTTATTCAGACACATGAAACATTTTATTAAATCTTTTCCAGCTCACCAATTTTCAATGAGGTTTTAAAAATAAATGTAATTACTTTCTATAGAAATTAATTTCTTTCTTTAGAAAAGACAGGTGATATTTTCTTTCTTGCCTCTCACTGACATGTTTATATTTCTGCTTTCCTCTATTCTTGGATAACACAAAATAACATTTAAAAAATTGCAGGTGAGTTATTTACACTGACTGATGCATTCGTCAGTGAAGTGGAAATAGTCACTCTGGTAGTCATTGCAAACATAAGAGCTTAAACAAATTCCCAGACAGCTGTAATGCCTACTATCTCCAGCTGAGCTGCACATGATAATTTTAAGTGTTATTTGTAATACTAACGTAACAGCAGACTGTGACCATCTGCATGCAATGTAAAGTTTCTCTGACTAAATTAATAATCTTCCATTGCAATCCAAAAGTATTATTAATGGATAGGGATTTGCATATTTTAGAATACCACTATATGCTTAATTTGGCTCTCAGATGACTCCAGACACATAGTGCTTCAGTAATGACCTTTTGACTGTTTTCTGTTACCTTGTAGAATTAATCCTGACAGCTTCATAACTGTTAGAAATCTTGGATTAGTTAGTTGGAGTATTGAATGTGCATTTAGATGTCATGATTTCTGCTAAACTCTTTTCAAATATTTAAGCATCTCTGCTACCTCAATAGCTTTTCAGAAACACAACCTCTCAGTGTCCTCCAGAAATCTGCTACTAAAGCAAAGACAGTTACCATGACCTAGGGAATCACTGAAGTGTCAGCCAGAAAGCTTTTTTCCTCCTTTATTTGCTTGTTATATAGGAAAAAAACCCCACATTGTTTTTATGTTATCAATTCTTCCTTGATTGTTATCTTGATAAATAGATTATGCCGTAGTACTCTCTGAGGTCATGCCATTCCTCCTGCTCATAATTTCTAGTTCTATTAAAAAGATACTGTTGGTTTGCCTCAAACTCACTAACACATGCATTCCAATTCAAATCTGAAATCATCACACATGGTTGCAAATCTTCTTGTTACCACCCTAGGGATATTGTGAACTGGCATACAGGATTTTTCTGCCTATTGTAACCTCTCCAGTTTGTGTGTTCCATTAGACCAACCACTTAAAACCTCCTTCCACCTTCAATATTATTCCCTTTAGAAAGAACTGCTTTCACTCCACTGGGATATATCAGAATTAACTTAATGGAGGCCAAATGAGTATTCCAAAAAGATTTATTATATTTGGATATGAATAATAAAGGCTTCTATGCAAGACTGCAGATTATCTACAGTACAATTAGAGTAAAATCTCTTCAGCATTCAAATACTCATTTAGACATGAACTCAGCCACCTAAACAAACTCCTCTCTACTTCATCATTCTGGGAAGCGTGTCCTGAGATTTGTCCAACAGTGGCATTAGTTTTATTGGTGTAAAACTGGTGTAAGAGGAAAATCACATTCAGAATTTTCAATTTTTCCAGCTGTTAAGTGCTTTCAAATTAATTTCCTTTTTTCTATTGATACTGAAAAATGTCACTTCCTTAACCTTTCCCCCCCTTTTCCATTTGGATAATGAAAATAGAAGGGTAAGACTCATGCAAACATTACAGGAATTAAAATATATTAACACTGTCTTCAATTTCTCACTCTTGAGCACCATACTTCACTAACTAGTTTGTATATATCTATGAAAGTTATTTATTTAAATTATATTACCACAAAATGCTTACTTCTTTTATTTTTTTTAAAGTAATATAGAATCACTTATTTCTATTTTCAGAAACAGCTCTCTTGATAGCTTTCTTCCTTGTAAAAGTTATTTAGCAACTCACTTGACTTCCAGGAAAATTAAGGAAGGATGAATCAGGAGTGGGTCATAATTAAACTAGAGGTTTGCTCTGTACGGGTCAGTTTAAAGATGGAGGTTTTTTACATTCTTACATCAGAGCTCCTAGCCATGCTGTTAATGATATGTGGAAATAGCACAGGTGTTCGACTTTTGCTTCATCGAAATAGAAACTCCATTTCTCTCCTCAGGCCAATTATCTCATATACTCTCCATTTCAGAACTTATCAGTCGAAGTTATTTGTAAGAGAACAATCCTACATTAATGAATGTCCCTGTGAGTAAAGGTTACTTTGTGTAAGACAATAAAAAAATCTGAATCTTTAAATTATAGTTTTGGCATTTCAGCTCTCTGGTTTCAGACTCCTAAGAGAACGGTATAAACATAATTTGCTTTTTGCAAAATGCAGCTTTTTGTGGTATATGTAGTTTTCTACAAGGATGTGGCAGTATAATTTCATATACAGTGCATCTCATCAAAATTTTTAGAAACTTGTACAAAACCTCCTGAAGTCTTCATATCAGTAGATATTGGGATGCTTTACTGCTCAGGCTTGGAATCCTCTGTGATAGAGAGCTCTATTTTTTATTTTCTTTTCTCATTACAAACCCATCCTGATGGGTTTTGCAATGTACACTACCCAGCATTTATCTGATGATTTAGCATTCTCTGTTGCCACAAAAACAAGTTGAATAAACTGTAGCAATGGTATGCAAACAAATGTGTTCCTTTGTTTACAGCAATGGCATAAATCTGTGTGTATTGATACTGCTGTTGAGGTTTCTGATGATCCTGAAAGAGAGAATTTGAGCAGGATATCAATCTTTTATGATCCTAAAATAATGCCATGGGATCTTTAACTTCCACTTGAACAAGCACTAAAGGCAGAGAGATGGAAACTTGGATTAACTTCTTATGCAAGTGACACCTCTCGCAATGTTTTTGACCCTTACTTTAAAGCTGTCACCGGTTGCCTTGATTTATGGAAACACTATCCTTTTAAATCCTCCTCCTTCTTATCTCTGCAGGCAGTTTCCTGATTTGCTTTTCTTTCTCTGAGATCATCCATATTATTTCTTGACAGAGTCTGTGTGGACAGCCACACTTTTGATGGTACTCAGAAAGAAAAACAATTCTCTGTTTTCCAGTAGAACAGATGATGTTACGGACATTTTTAGTAGCTTCACTCAGAAGACTCAGAGTCTTTCTGTTTCAGGTTACAGAAAGGAAAACAATAATTTTTTAAAATAAAAAAAAAATACTGCAAACTCCATTTCATCTTACTTGAGTTTCACAAGCCAAATTTCCCAGAAAAAACAGAATTGTGCTATAGTAATTGGATACTATTTCCATCATTCCAAACAGCTTTCGTCAGTAGTAAAGAACCTGTTGGACTAACATTGTTTCACCAACAAAAATAAAAGCTGATCCCAGAACTAGAGATTATGTCCATGCTAGTGAATAGCCTAAAAAGCCACAGGAGCAAGTTGCAGCATGAGCACACCGATATCTATGCTATTTAACAGTTGTCACTCTCCCTGTCAATGTTTTGCCTTGGGACATTTAGCATTGTCCAGACAATACCTGGGCACAATTCAGGAGAAAACACATGTCTGTGACTGTTTCCCATAGGCAGTTTGGGTATTTTCCTTATGGTTTGCTTTGGACAGAAGCTAGATGAAGTGTGTGAAGGCAGGCCATACCATGTCATTGGAGGTCAGGAGCACAGAACAGTCTTTGTCCATTGTTTGTTACACAGATGCAGGCAAAGATTCTGCAGTTGAAGCATGAGTAAAATGGCAACAGAAGATTTCAATGGTGTATCAGCCCATAGGAAGAAAAATTTGGGAGACAGTGCATCATCTAGAGGACCATTGTCTATATTGGCGTAGCTTTGACAGTGCTTAAAAGGAGCTTCTAAAGAGTGTGATGGTCAAGGTGAAAAAATAATGAAGGATTACTTAAATAATTATAATAGCTGATACGACTGTTAGTTTTTGCTTTTTAGGTGGAAATGCATATTAGTTAAAAAAAATATAAAGGAGTTACCATTGACCATATTGTCATTATCTACAGTCCATACTGGTGTCTTTCACATTTTCCATTGGTGACATTGGAGACAACACTCAAAAACTTAATTCAGTTCTTACACAAAAAAAGAGTGATGAGGTGGGACAAGAATGGATCAGTGCACATTTCTCCTGCTCCACTGGCAGCTGATCCACCTTATGGAAGCCTGGTCTTTCCCAGACACTCATTCACACACATACCATAAAATGTTCAATACTCTCTATTATGTTTATTATTATACTGTTGGTTGGGAAAATCTTAAAGCAATGCCAGAAAGGCAATTTTGAGGAGCTGGTTATCATATAACAATCTTATGGTAGAGACTGACAGTACAAACTGATATCTCCTTTGGGGTATGAGAAAATTTATAAATAGAAGAGTTTGAAAATGTGAATAAGCAAGTTGTACTTGATATATATCTGAAAAAAATATCCACAAAAAGCTTAAAACCAGTAAAAATAATGTACAAAATCCTAAGTCAAATATACCACTTGCATTTGGATCAGTGGTCTTTGCAGAGTAATAATTTTAATAACAAAGGCATTAAGGAGAAGGGTCAGACTCCTGCAATGTCAAAATTAGAAGTAAACTTACCTCCAGCAAAGATACTTTCTTTCTGATACTAGTATTGTAATGTTTTGCTGCAAAGAGATCAAAACTGTCACAACATAAATATTCCACATGGAAAACAAATTAGAGATATGTGACCCAAAAACTGTAAGTGGAGTTGTAAGGGTATGTATATTTTAGGAATGTGCCAAGTTTGCAGCTATCAGGTACAGATAATTTTGCTCAATAAGTTTGTTACAGCCTTCTTAAAACTTGCAAAGTTTAAGTCCTCTTTCCCCCAAAACCAATTACCACAAAGCCATGGGAGAAAAACATATTTTTTTCCACATGAAACTCTATTTCTCAACCTCTGTTCACACAGTTGGGCATGCAGAATCAGTAAAGCTCTTAAAAATTCCCCAGGGTTGTCTTAGACCTCTGTGACTTAATGACAGTGTAACAATGGTGCAGGGCTTGTCACAGTCTTCCCAGTAACTTCCAAATAGTATAAAAAAATTAAATATATGAAATTAAATGGCCATTTAATCTTTTCTGACAGAGATAGTGGTTGCAATAGGACTAACTGGCAAAGTTTTTCAGACTGAGACTGTAACTCTGTATTTACTGCAACGAGACCACTGCCACAGTCATTGGAAATGTAGTAAGTGAAAATTCTTTGTTGCTTCTGCACTACTTGGTTCTGCTACAGTAGCTGAGGCAATTTAAAAGCTAACTCATGGGAATTACTGCAACACAAAATGTGTAATGTGAACATTATGTTAATATCACAAGCCAGGATAATGTGGCACTTTTGCATATCTTGCAGGCATAGTAGTAGATGGCACGTTGTGTCCTTTGAACTGAAGATATGCCTTTTCCTAATGAGGGAACAATTTTTAACTGATGATTGAGGTAAGTTTTGGCTGAATATTTTATAGAATTTTATGATTCTTACAATCCTGATTCTTTTTTAATAGAGAAAAATTGGCTGGCTTTCTCATATGAATTATTCTGGTGTTGGGAAAGGGAAAACAGCCAGTAAATGTTACATAAAAACAGGAGAGGAATTGAGTTACAGAAGTACCCCAAAGCATCCAAACCAGTAAAATATATCACATATTATTCTTGAACAGTGCAGCCTCTTCAGAGGTACTAGATTGCTTCCCCAAAATATTGTTTTATATATGATTGACATGAAAACTACACCCCCTTATCCTGAAGCTGATCTGACCACATCCATGGAGGAGCTTCCTTTTGTCCTACAAAGACTGAGCACACACAGGTCATCCTGTATCTGTTATCTCTTTCTGGCTGTCAAAGCATCAGCTTTATCCCTATTCAGTTTGGCTTTTTCATGCATATTCCTTGAGTCTCAGGTAAAACAGGCTACGGAGATACTCTGTGCCACCCTTGTGCATTACTGGACAGAGCTAGTCTTTGCCTTCTCCTTCCTCCAGTCTTTCCTGTAATCATCTCAAATGTGAGAGCAATGAAAGACTTCATAAAAGTTAGACAGCTGGCGTAGATTATGCATGGACTGTAAAAATAATAGAGCTGTAATTTGCTTATTTTAATCCCACAAATGAAATAAAAGAGGAGAAAAAAAAGATGGTATATGAATAGGTACCAGAGGAAAATCAGTTCAGGTCTAGAAAGGCAAAAAATTGAAAACCTGTTCTTTTGCCTCACAATCCAAAATGAAAAAAAAGGGATTGAGTTAAAGTTCTTATGGAAAAAGCTACTACTGGAAACCAGATTGGTCCACATTCTGATTTTATATCTTTTCACTATAGGCTATCCTTGGGCAGGATGAAAGGCTTTTTAGGGTCAGAGTCAGGTTCAGGTCCAATGCATCACTCTGCCTGAGGACATCTGAACCTACTTCATCTTCCCTAGAAGAATGATGTAATTACAACTTCATGGCAATATTATAGAATCATAGAATCACACAATGGTAGGTGTTGGAAGGAATTTCTAAAGATCATCTAGTCCAACTCCCCTGCTGAAGCATGTCCATCTAGATCAAGTCACACAGGATTGCATCCAGGTAGATTTGGAAACTTCCAGAGAAGAAGATTCCACACCCTACTTGGACAGCCTGTGCCAGGGCTCCCTCACCTGAATAGTAAAATAGTTTTTGTTTAAGTGGAACTTTTTGTCTTCCAGCTTTTGTCCATTACCTTAAACTTATCAATGGACACTGTAGAAAAAAAGTGTTATCCCGACCTCCTGACATACACCTTTCAACCACCAGTAAGTATTAATGAGATCCCCCTCTGAACAATTCCAGATCCTGCAGCCTTTCCTCGTATGAAAGATGTTCTATACCCTTGATCATCTTGGTGGCCCTGCACTGGACTCTCTCGAGCACTTCCCTGTCCCTCTTGAGCTGAGGAGCCCAGAACTCGACACAGGACTCCAGATGAGGCCTCAGCAGGGCAGAGTAGAGGGGGAGCAGAATCTCCCTCAACCTGCTGGCCACACTCTTCTTGATGCATGGCAGGATGCCATTGATCTTCTTGGCCAGGAGGGCACATTGCTGACTCATGGTTAGCTTATTGTCAACCAGGACTCCCAGGTCTCTCTCTGCAGAGCTGCTCTCCATTAGTTCGACCCCTAGCCTGTACTGGTGCAGGGGATTGTTCCTTCCCAGATGCAGGACTCTGCACTTGTCCTTGTTGAACCTCATGAGGTCCCTCTCTGCCCACCTCTCAAGCTGGTCGAGATCCTGCTGAATGGCAGCACAGCCTCTGGGGAATCAGTCCTCCTAGTTTTGTGTCGTCAGGGAACTTGCTGAGGGTACACTCTGTCCCCTCATCCAGGCTGTTGATGAAGATAGTGAACAAGACTGGCCTCAGAACTGATCCCTGAGGAACTCCACTGGCCACAGGTCTCCAATTCAACTCAGTTCTGTTCTTCTGGGTTCTCTCATTCAGCCAATCCTCCATCCCCCTCACTGTCCACTCATCCAAGACACACTGCCTGAGCTTTTAGATGAGGATGTAATGAGAGACAGTGTCAAAAACTTTGCTCTCTCCAATTCAAGCCAGCCCTTTATATTCTCATAGAAGGTTATCAGGTCGGTCAAGCAGGATTTCCCCTTAGTAAATCCTTGTTGAGTCCTCCCAACCTGGTTGAGCTCTTCCATTTTCTATAAATAAATATTTACAACAGTCACAATTTCCCAAGTGAATGTCTAAAAAAAAAAAGTTATATTACAAGAGTTAATATTTTTATATGGGATAATGTATATTTCATTCAAACTTCTCAAAGGTGAAATTGTAGGATACGTCCAAATTTTCTGACATTACCATATTTGCTCAAAACCATACCCTGGTTTATTGAATTGTGAGAGGATTTCTGGGGAATGAGAGAGATTTGAATTGCTCTTTCTTGTTAGAAACAAATTTTGATCCTATATTTTCCAAATTCTAGATTAATTATATGATTATTGAGTAAAAAGGAGACATTGTTTCTGTTTCTTCTTAAGGCAGATTTAAGGAGCTAGCACTTTTCCTTCCAATCTAATAAAATTTTCTGGACACAGAACTCAAGAGAGTTACCATTTGTCAAAAAATAAGAAGGAGGGAAGAAAAATTTAAATATTGCCCATTTTTCACTGTAAATCTTGTTCTTAGATGTAATCTAACCTAACCTAATCCAAGCTCCTCAGTTTTCTCAGATGCACTACACAGCTCAGAATCTCCTTAGTGTGTCCACAAGTGAATATTTTGCCATTTATTACTCTGAGAATTCCTTGAATCTTATGATGCACTTGATGTATGGTCTTCCTGGTACAGTGAGGCAATAATTCCTGATGGAAGGCACATTAAGACTTTCTGGGCATGCAAGAAGGGAGAAATGTGAAGACCAGTCAGAGAGTGACTAAGTATATATGGGGTAGAGACTATTATTTTTACTGCCTGGTGATATCACAGTACGACTGTTCTGCACAGCAACTTCTGTGATATACTTTATTTGAAAAAATACAGCTTCCATGGTACAATGTTTCCTAAAGCCAAAATTGAATATACATGTAGACCTCTCTTAGAAGCTGAACCCCAGTTGAACTAGAACAATGACCTACAGTAACTAGGTGTTCCTAGATTAAATAGTTGAACTGCTTATTTTGGAGACCATATCTCAAAATGACATAACTACAGATCATGTTTTTCCAAAAGTATGACTTGATCTGACTTGGCTGGGTCATGAAATTGTTTTGGGAGGTTATTGTGGAGCACGTTCTTTGGGTGAGCATGTTCCAGGTTAGATCATTGAACTCTGAGATGAAACCTCTGTTTTGGCAGTTGATAAAGGGTTGTATTCTTCAGAAAGATGCAAGTCCAAAAAAAGTCTGAGGAATGGCATTGACCATGGGTTAAGAATCAATTTTCCAACCCCTTCTTTTATGAGGGCTGGAAGGTTGGAGGCACTACAGAGATAGAAGGAAGCTTGTTTGGGAGGTAGGGATGCAGCAGAGTTAAATTGTTACTTATGAGTAATCATCTATTTTGTTATCATGAGATTTTATTGCATTTGGCACTGAATGGTTGTGTAGTTACAGGAATTTATGTTGATGCCTCACTCAAATGCAAAAAAATTACCAGAATAATTTGTTTCTAAAATAAAAAGAACATCCAGAAGCATTCACAAGGAAAATTACCTCTTTAATTTTGTCCAGCTTTAAAAGTGTGTAAAAGCAGGACTTTATTGTCCAATTAGTATTGTCAAATCATGTTCTCTTGCTGTTGGGTTTTATAGTTAGCCAAACAGAAAGAAACCTGTCATGCATGCTCGAAACTGAGCAACATGAGTAAGATTTTAGAAACTCAGAATACCTCCAAAGAACTTTTCATACAAGTTTTTAGTGCTGGTTTGTCATGATTTTGTGTGGAGCCATTTCTGTTAATGGGGAAGGGGCTGTAAAGATGGTTCCTGTAAGAAGTTGTTTGAAACGCTCCCCAGTTCTGAGCCAGACCCACTTCTGGGGCTGAGCCAATTGGAAACATTCATGATCACTTTTTAAGAAGAAGAAGAAGCTGGAAAAAGAGAGTTCTTCCTGTCCCTGCTTGCTGTTCTTTCTTCCTTCTTTTCCAGCTGGTGGTGGTGCAAGGAGTTGGAAGAGAAAGAGAAGCAATCATTTAGACCCCAAGATCAACAAGGGAAGAGAGTAGGAGGAGTGGTGGAGCAGAGACTTCCCTGCATCTTGTGGAGACGACTAGTGAAGCAGAGATTTGTTGGCAGTTCATAAAAGACATCGTGCCAGGGGTAGTAACTCTGCCCAGAGGAGGCTGTGTCCCAAGGGAGGGACCCCAAATTAGCAGAAACGGTAAGTGTTGGGAAGAACCCATGACAGAATAGTTCATTAAGGACTGTGTCCCATAGGACACACAGAGCTGTGTCTCTCCATTGGAGCAGGGGAAGAATCCCAGGAGTCATCCTCATCTGCGAAGAGAGAAGTTGCAGAGACCATCTGTGAGAGACTGACCACATCCCCCATACCCTACCCCCCTGAGCTATTGAGGGGGGAGAAGATAGAGATATTAGGAGCAGTGAACTGAGCCTGAGAAGAAAGGAGGGATGAGAGAGGGAGATCTTAAAGTCTTGATTTTATTTTTCTCATCCTCTTGCCCTGTTTTTCTTCCCATTCCATTCTGTTTCTTATAGGTAGTCAAATAAACTTCCCTTACTTTTCTCTCTAAGTCAAGTACTAGAGTCTGTTCTGCCCGGAAGCATAATTGGCAGTGAGCCCTCCATACCCTTCACAGTGAGCCCTCCACAATGTCCTTCATTAACTTTTTTCCCTTCCATCTCACTGGGGCCTCTGCTATCCTAAGGAGGGTGGGAGTTGGTGGGGGACACTAAGCAAGAGACTGTCGTGGTGGTTCGTTGCTGACTGGGCAAAATCACAATATAGTTCTAGAATTAACCACAAGAATTATTATTCCTTATGAGAATTTATCTAAAGACTCCCTGAGAATCAAACATTGGGCAGCCTGTGTTAGGTTAAGTACACAGACTTGAAGAATGAGTCAAGTGGAACCAGTGTCTGTGGAGCCTGGTATGAACAAACGAGATATTCCACCTCTGAGCTGGATGTTCTATTTGCATCTTTACCATCTCATCTCAGAGGTGGATCCATTCAGTAGCTTCCTGTGCTCTGTTGGAAAGTCTTAAGTTTCTTTTAAAGCTGACAATAACACTCGCACTAGAAAGAACTAGAGTTAGGATTTGCTGAACCAAAGTTCAGTGTATGTGGGTGTTCTTCCAGTTAGAAACTTGTGTGCCCATGGCAACTGACTTCTCATGATGTCTGCTTTGTTGTGTTGTTCTTGGATAGCTGAAATAGAGAATGCTTTTACAGCTATTTGCTTCACTTGACTGAGGATGGAATGGTTCCAGTTGTGTAAATAGCTCCAGTTTTTCTCACTACCCCATGGAGATATGTTTACTTAAGCATGGCACAGTATGAGAAGAAGCTCTGCTGGGTTCCTCCTTCCAAACCTTCCAGAATATCTCAGCCCTGAACTACAGTATCTCTGTCAGTATAGCTCTTGACCTCTCCTTGAACAAAAAGAACCAGTTTTACCATGTTAAGTCATGGTTTTGTCTAACGGACAATTCAAAGATAACTAAAACCATGAGACCCTTGGTAGGACTTTAACTTAGGTCTCCAGAGATGATCAGTTAAAATCCTAATCAACTACACATTTGGCTATTCTTATACAAGTCCCTTGAGAAAACAATGGTACAAAAAGCAATATTATCTAATTAACACATGCAGTTGGAATCTGATCTTTCCTTTTCTCTTGCAATGTCTCAGCTGAAACAGCACTCGCATCACTACAGGATTTACGAGGATTACATAAAGTGCTTTTTCCCATACACACAGTGAGTATGTTTCATCCATCAATGCAAGCTTGTATAAGCCCTGTAAATGAAGGGTTATGCATGACTTTGAAATCCTATCTCAAGTGGCAGACATAATGGAAAGTGTATAGAATACAATATACAATGGGTGGATACGCATTTTTTTCTCACATATAGTTGTAAACTGTAGTTTCTGAGCATTACACTGAGACTGGAAGATATAACATTTTACATAAGTTTTCTTTTCTGTGCTTTATAAACCAAAATGTATGAGAATTACAAATCATGTTTTGATATTCTATGTCTGAGTAATAACATCTGAAACTTACTGCTGATTTTAGAGACTTACTTCCCTGAAAATATTCAAAATTAGTACTTATGACCTCCTGGGTCCTAGAAACTAGGTGTTTCCTGGAAAAAATGATGGAGAAAGGAAAATGTCAGACTCTGGGCTGATACAAATTCTTGTAGTTACATTTATTTCAGCAGCTATGTTGTTGATGTCTGATAAACACATCACATGCTGTTAAAGAAGCATTTAATGTAAAAAATGTTCACTGCTGACTGGTAAAAGTGACCTTCCTTCTCCATAGATATCAAACACAATGTGCTGAAGATGATAAATCAGGATGTGAAGGCTACCATTACAGATCAGTCCATCAAGCCTTTCATCTTCCAGTGATTATTGCCTGGTGCACATGAATTAAAAAAAACCCCACATACAAAGAAATAGTACAAACATAGTGTGGCCTTTGCACTTCTATAGCCTTTTAGCTTTGCCAAGGTAATGTCTCAGCCAGACCTTTAAAAGAAGAGGAAGATACATAAAGCTTTAGAGTAGAGACCATCTTTCCTTTCAATATACAAAAAGCTTATTCCCCAAGGAAGTAGTAGTAGTAACAGAAAAAGGCCAGACAGTAAAAAATATGCTCCAGAGGCCACAGAGACAGTAGACTAGTCTTCTACTCATGAGTAGCCAATCTTTTTCACCTTTTGGTAATTCCATAGAGGTGAAAATCATACCACTTCCTGGGTTCTCTACAGAGCAGTGTAAAACAAAGTCCAGCAGTAACTTTGTCATCTACAGGGGAGCTGTTTTAGTGTAGTGAGAACTGTTAATTATAAAATCAAGAACCCAGAAAAAGTAGGTTTTGAGTCCAGCTTGTGTGACTTTAATGGAGTTCTAATTTGAAGGAATGTTGAGCACTGACTTGGAAAATCAATTGTCAACATAGATATTGAAGAGATAGCACTGAAATTAGTTTTAACTGCTGAACCTACAAAATGCAAACTGCATTGCTCAGAAAATTCATAACAGCCAATAAAAATCCTGTCTCCTAGCTAGATAGCGGTCAGGATGGTTTATTTTAATAATATCTGAAAAATAACACCCTATAAAATGTATTTCTTGGTAAAAAGATATTAATTGTATTTATATCTCAGTCATTCCAGATAGATTAATTTATTGCTGAGCACATTAGACATCTTTTATTTGCTTCTTGTCATGCTAAGACATTTGCTATTAGAAAATAGCTTTAAAACTATCTAAATATTTGCAGCTGAAAAAGGACCTGCTCTGACTAAAAATCTTTGCTTTTCAAAACAAACTCACTTTCTTTAAGTGTTTTCAATCCAAATATCCAAAGTAATGTTTAACCTTTACTGTCTTTTCTTCCATCTTCTACAATAGCCTTGTTCAAACGTTGCAGTATAATCGATTTAAATTCCAACTCTTTGCTTGTTGCTCAATACACTGAGTTTTAAGTATGGTAAAGCCTCATTAACGCAAATAAATGTTTAAACTCCAGACCATACTCTGTCTTTGGAGCTTTTCATGGCAAGAGAACTGATGCATGTCTTTCACTATATAGTGCTGTATAACAATTAAAATGTCTGGCAATTTAAATGGACAAGCCTGGATCAGATATCCACTCCAAAATTCCATAATTCTGAAAACCTGAGAGGCTCAACAGAACACTTTATATGTCAAAAATTAATCATTTAAATGTGGTGGGAGTATAGCCTAGACTTAGACAAGTCCAGGCTTTAGAATGTAACAACACACTATATTGTTTATAACAATATATCTGACAGAAATAAGTTTTCAACTGTCTATGTTTGTCATATATAGATGTGGGCTTCATATTTTATTTCCGTGCTTTAGTTTCATAATGAAAATGTTTCTGGATTTCATGATCATGTAGTTCAAATGTCATACTAAAGAAATGTGACTCCCCATTTTCGAAGATGTGGAATTTTTGTGTCTACAAAGTCCATTAGACTTAGAAAATTTTTTGGACTATCCACAAATTGAATTACAGACTATGTTTCGAAGACAAAAGTGAATCATGAGGAGGAAGGACTAATTTAGCAAATAATTCAGTCAGAAGTACTAAATGAAGAGATCGGAGATTGTGTTGCATCTGGCAAACACACGTATTGGAAAAGGATGCTTATTCCAAGACTGTCCTTTGTTTTCTCTATTAGGTTTTGTTCACCCTTGAGATAGAACAGTCATAAGATTCATTCTCAACTCTAAATGCAGAATAGTTGCAGGTAGTGATTTCTCATTCTCTGTGTTAGTGGAGACACTTGACAACTGATTTCAAGTTGGTTACCAGTCATCACCCAGTGGTTCTTCTCTGCAGTCACAAGTAAGTTTTCCTGGTTGATATTAATCCTGGACATACTCTTCAAGTAGCAGTCAAGATTAAACAATTTTTTGAGTGTGCATTTCAGGAACCATTTGAACAACATCATTAGACTAGATAAATAAAGTAAATAAAGAGAAAATGTCAGGGGCATCTGTATGCAGAATGAAAATTAACCACTTTGACAGCTTCTTGCTGAATTTTCCTATTTCTTGCTAAATATTCCTATATCTCCTATTGGTTTTAATTTTAAGGTTTGAACTTAATTTGATTGGTGTTACAGTGTCATCTGTGTAAAGCTTTACTCATCCAGTCTTAATTTCATGTGTGCTTTGCTCATAAAAGGCTTGAAAACAAAGAAAAATGTTTATAAATTAACAGGAATAAACTCCAAGGATGAGAAGATATCCCTCAGGAATTTAAAAGAAACATGAAATAAGTAATAATAACAGAAATTCTATAGGCAAAATTAATTGTTACCATTCCCAAATATGAAAAATCAGTCACTGGCTTACATGAGAGATTCAGAATACAATGTTTTCCAAGTCTGGTCTTCAGATACTTTTGATTTGTTTTTCATTTTTTAAGTTGCCATGGTTTAAATTTCCAAGCTTTTCTCTGCCACAGGCTGGAAGTTGATGTTTACTAACAAAAAGTTAGTAAAGTGGATCTGCTTTTATGGAAACTCAAAACACAAAGCTCAGAGCTGAGTTTTCAGAGATCAAGTATTTTAAGTCTTGAGAGAGTATAATGAGACTTGATATCACAGAGGCAGAGGTAGGAAGCCTCTCATTTCATAAAACTTATTGTATACAACACATCATGTTGTAAGATCAATAAGACTGAATAAAAAAGGCTTTTACGAAGTGCAGGATTTGTCTTTGCAATGTTTTCATGGGTTTCCCAGGCTGATAAGATGCTGAGAATGGTCTAAGCTTTTTATAGCTTCATTCAGTTCTCTTAAAAATAACCTCAGATCTCTTTCATTGACCAAGTGAATAACTAGTCTGTCCAGGTGGCATTAGATAGTAGGAAGCATTATGGCGTTTTTCTCCTGTGATTCAGAGATGCCTTGAGAAATTCCCTTCTCAGGGGACTCCATTGTCATAGAATCATAGAGTCATAGAACGGTAGGGGTTGGAAGGGACCTTTAGAGATCATCTAGTCCAATCCCCCTGCAGAAGCAGGTTCACCTAGATCAGGTCACATAGGAACATGTCCAGACGGGTCTTGAAGACCTCCAAGGAAGGAGACTCCACAACCCCTCTGGGCAGCCTGTGCCAGGGCTCCATCACCCTCACAGTGAAATAGTTTTTTCTTATATTTGAATGGAACTTTTTCTTTTCCAGCTTCATTCCATTACCCCTTATCCTGTTGCAAGCTGCAATAGAAAAAAGGGATGCCCCAACGTCCTGACACCCACCATTTAGATATTTATAAATGCTAATAAGATCTCCCCTAAGTCTCCTCTTCTCCAGACTAAACAGCCCCAGTTCCTGCAGCCTTTCCTCGTATGAAAGATGTTCCAGTCCCCTGATCATCTTGGTGAACCTGTGCTGGACTCTCTCCAGAAGTTCTCTGACCCTCTTGGGCTGAGGAGCCCAGAACTGGACACAGGACTCCAGATGAGGCCTCACCAGGGCAGAGTAGAGGAGGAGAAGAACCTCCCTTGACCTGCTGGTCACACTCTTCTTGATACATCCCAGGATGCCATTGGCCTTCTTGGCCACAAGGGCACATTGCTGGCTCAAATGTGTGTTAGTGTGTTAGTGTAAAACCCTAATTGTTCCTCAAAAGGCTTGCTCGAAAGAGAAGACACAACAGTTTGGCAGGGCCCAAGAAATCAACCCTTGGGATCTTTTCATTAGACCTGTGTGCTTCTACATTGTGGGGAATCTCTTACTGCAGTCTGACACACAGCTATTGAGGAGTCTCTGTCTGAGGGAGATGGCAGAAACTATGTTGTTATGTAATGCTGCATCTAGGTAAACTAATAGCATCACTTGCACTCTCTCTGTAAGGAAAGAAAAACCAGAATGTGTAATAAACTACTGCACAGTACTGCAAGACTGATGTTTGAGAAGCAAACAAATTGCACTTTCTTCTTTATATTCTAAGAACTGGGAATCTGCAGCAATTTTATGAGGTCTTATCATGCAGTTTGCATGTATTCATATTCTCAACATTTCTCAAGGAATTGGTATTAGATCTTCTTGTAAACTGGGAAATAGGTCACAGAGAAAATATTATTTTGCACATATCTCTAAAAGACATGAACCTGGGTCATCACCAGAATACATAATTCTTCCTCATTCAGCCAGGTGGAATTAACTTTTTGCTTCCATCTCACAAAAATAGAGCTCCTTATAATTAGACTTTGAGATTAAACTGCACTTCTAGTTCATCTCAAAGAAGACACTAAGGTTATAGCAGGAGTTTAATCTGCCTTTTATTTCTATTAGGAAAGTAGCCCGAGTCTTTAAACTGACCTACTGTGATTTGTAAGCTGAAGGCAAACACGAAAGGATTTTATTAAAACCAAACTACTTAGCTTTTTTGAAACACCCCTGCTTGGTATTTGCTTTCTATACATAAAGCCTGTTTTTCTTTTATCCTTCCAAAGCAATTTGATAAAAAAGACCCTCAAGCCTTACTATTCAGCAATTGGGCCTTTAAAAAACAGATTTTGGGTAATATGAGTTTTTACAACACTTATATATTTAATTCTTGGATTAGTGTATTTAAGGTCTGTGAGGAGCAGAGGGGACTGACTGCTTTTTCTAAACCATATGGGGGTTTTGGAATTAGTGGTGAAGTTGTTCTATGCCAGATAACTAAGGTTTATGAACAAAGCTACTTAATTTAAAAGTTCATGCACAGGTTACAGAAACACCGGTGGTGTGAGCAGGTTTTCTTCACCTTGCCTTTTCTAAACTCTTAAACACTGTATTTTCACAATAACTAAGGGGCATGCTGAAAAAGGCAAAATGCTCCTTCTCTTGCTTCTCTGTGTGTGCTCAGTAAACCTGGACATAGGTCCTGTGGCAAATCCTCATTTACTGCTTAATTTTTTTTACAGGCAAGTTTCTTGCAGCAGCTGTTCTGGGAAACACTGGCATTACTGTAATCCTCCCTACTGAACTACTCCTAGGTATTTATGGATTCTCATTGCTCACAGCTGAAGAGGCTCAAAGTCACTGGAGCTAAACTAACCCTGGGTCTTGGTGCTAGGAGCCAAATGTAAAAATGAAGAAAAATGTATGCTCAGGATTTGAATTTTAGGTTAAATAGGAAAAATACCCTGAACAAAGACCTCTACTGTGAGACACCCAGGAAAGTTTAGTTTAGCTTTTAAATCCTTTAAAAAAACCTGGTGGTTTTTCCCTTTAAATTTGATTAATCTTTTAAAATGCAGAATATAATTTCAAACTGGAACTAGAAGCATATTTTCTTATGCTTAAAAAAGATGAATTGATGGGTTCTTTTCTCCTCCGGTTCTTTGTTTTAGTTGAAAGTACTTTTCAGATTCTGTTTCATACTTTGGTAGCTTTGAAATTTGGAGTTTTCTTTTTAAAGGTATTTTTAAGCAACTATAGAAATAAAGTATTTACTGAAAAGCGTTGCCCAGCACTAGAAAATCATTTTAGAAGCAAATATAATGAAGAATGTTCTTAAAGAAAACATTGAAAAGGAACTAGCAAATATCTTACTCCAAGATTAATAGAAATATAAAGAATATAGACTTAGTAGACAGATCAGTTCTTCATAAAAGCCTAATCTAATAATCAGGCTGACTAAGGATTTTGTATCCTTTGTTGAAAGGAAGGATATAAGAAATAGCTGCATGCTAAAGTCCTGGTTCACTGGCTTCTCTCAGACACTTGAGTTTTATATTACAGCTTCAGTTCAATTATTTTTTTATTTTGTTTTATTTAATTTTAAATCTAGGCTGCTTTATCTTCTGTGTCCAGAGACTAGGGTTTTGTGGATTGAGCAGAAAGTATACTAGTTGCTGAAGTAGAGATGGCTGAGCTTTCAAAAGCTATTTCAGGCAAGTCTGGAGTGAATTGTTGTCATATTAATTTACCTATTTCTGTGCAGTCAGATCATACCAGATCATACTGCTGGGTATGGAAAACACATAGATACATTGAGATTGTGATGTAGCTTGTACAGAAATTCTCCTAGTAAAAACTATTCAGAGATTAATGTTCTTTTTCAGCCTCCTCTCCTTATTCCTCAGCATGATGTAGTGCTTCATAAATGCTTCCTCAGGCTCACTGGGCTATTGGATATGCTCTTACCTGCTCGTGGTTCTACAGAGGCCGAAAAGCTAAACCACAAAAGTTATCACTGTCACAGATAGACTGAATAGTTTGCCCTTCACAATATGAAATAAACCATAACCAATACTTGGAAATTTTCCCATACTCTAGTGCCGTCTGACATTTTGGTCATATTTTATTCCATCTTTCAACCGTGTGCAACACACCAGGTAAGGTCTTATCACTGACTTGTATACAGGTATTTTTGCTTCATTTTCTTAGAATCATGTATGCCTTTATGCAGCTCTCCAACACTAGTAGTTCATAATCATATTGTGAGTCTCTAGTATACAGTCTTTGTTACTTCCAAGCCCTCATTATCCAACACTTCCAGCTGAAAGTTTTAGAACTGCCTAAGTAAATGTTCTTACTTTTCATAGTACTGAATTTTCTCTCATTTCTGTCTCTAAAAAGCCAAATCAGTTCTTTCTCTATGACACTCCCATCTTTCACTATAATGACAATGACTTTCAACTCTGTGTTGTCATGTTTTATTAGATCTTCTAGGCTTCTGTGCCAAAGTCATAATGAAAAGATTACATGAAGTTTGTCCAAGCTTGATCCTCGAAAAATTCCACTGGAATGTCCATGTGATCTAAGGCTTCCCTTTTAGATACAGCTTGTCATCTCCCATTTAAGAAACACTTTAGCCAAGTTCTAGCTCTTTCATTAATCATAGCCAAGGTCTAGTTCTTGTATTAGTCGTCTCCAACTCAAGAAACTTTCCCTGTGACCCAGTCTCAAATACTGTACCAAAGTCCAGTTATGTGACTACAATTACTCAATTTTCCTCATGAAAAATTTGTGTTTTATCAAAACAAGATTGAGCATCCTTCATACAAGATATTTTGGACAATCTTTATTCTTGTCATATTTTCAATTAACTTTTTTTGGATTTAATACTGCTTTGAATTTATTTTTTTTTGTTCAAAATTTTCTTTAAGCCTTGAGTCTTACTATTAGCAGTATAATTGCCTTATCTCTTTTTTAACATCTTAATATGCAACTACTAGGTTTTCTGCTTCTTTTCTTATGATAACACTCCAAATTGGCAAATGCATTAAAACCCTCTCCTATCAGAGCTGTTATTTTTTCATATTCAGCTATTTTATTATATTCTGGCTGGTTGGTTGATTGCATAGTAATCTTGAATGCACAGAATTCTTGCTCTGTTCACTGCTTTTTCAAGTAAAAATGTTTAACACTGAGTTTTAATTCCACTTCACGTGCTATTTCCCATTCCAATGGTTGGTCTTGACTATCTTAAGGGTCTTTTCCAACATAAACGATTCTGTGAGTCTAGGTTTTCACTCTTACTGTCATTAGTCACTCTACATTTATGAACACCAGCATCAGTGAATTCAGGGGGTTTTGAGTACCATTCCTTTAAAGTCAACTTAGTCTGCCCTGAACAGCTACCACTTTTAATTGCTGCCTTGAGAGAGTAGTGATTTTGCTATCATAAAATCTTTTTGGTTGGAAAAGATCTTTAAGATTATTAAGTCCAACCACTAATGTCACACTGTCAAGCCCACCACTAAACCATTTACCTGTTTGTTTATTTCTTTAAAATTAAAGTTGGTCTTTCTCCATCCTTACATATTCTGACATCCATGATGTAGCTTCTTCGTTGAGCAATTTGTTTTATGAATCTGCAAAACATTTTCTTTCATAATATGGTATCCTGGGATGCATCAAGAAAAGTGTGACCAGCAGGTCAAGGGAGATTCTTCTCCTCCTCAGCCCTGGTGAAACCTCATCTGGAGTACCATGTCCAGTTTTGGGCTCCTCAGCTCAAGAGAGACAGAGAACTTCTGGAGAGAGTCCAGCACAGGTTCACCAAGATGATCAGGGGACTGGAACATCTTTCACACAAGGAAAGGCTGTGGGACCTGGGGCTGTTTAGTCTAGAAAAGAGGAGACTAAGGGGAGATCTCATTAATATTTACAAATATCTAAATGGTGGGTGTTGGGAGGTTGGGACATCCCTTTTTTTTTGATGGTATCTAGCAACAGGACAAGGGGTAATGGGATGAAGCTGGAAAAGAAAAAGTTCCATTCAAATATAAGAAAAAACTATTTCACTGTGAGGGTGATGGAGCAGTGGCACAGGCTGCCCAGAGGGGTTGTGGAGTCTCCTTCCTTGGAGGTCTTCAAGACCCTCCTGGACATGTTCCTATGTGACTTGATCTAGGTGAACCTGCTTCTGTAGAGGGATTGGACTGGATGATCTCTAAAGGTCCCTTCCAACCCTACTATTCTATGATTCTATGATGAAGACTTCAACATTTTCATCAATTACCCTGCCACTTAAAAAAATTCATTTTTTTCCCTGTTGCTCAGTGTCTTTTCTTAAAAACATATTTTCACTGGAAAAAAGTGGAAAATACCCCAAATGCTAATAACTGTTTTCCAGTCTGTATAGAAAATTCATCTCATCTCATCTCATCTCATTAGAACAGAACCAAACCCATGCAGCTAAGCTGGTTTAACTACAGAATTACTTTTTGCCATCATGTGTCATGAATACCTTAACCATGAAAGGCTGTATACTTCTAATCAGGTACTTCACACTCCTTATAAATACATTATTGAAAATTCCACAGATTTACAGAGATCCAGTATCAGTGAGTAAGCATTTTTACATCAAAGTATCCTCACCTAATTTCTTAGAAAATTTTTGATTCTGTCCTTCTGGTCCACTCAAAACCTTGATGCCAGATATAGATAAAACTATAGACCAGAGAAGCATTTTCCAAGTCATCACAATGCATGACAACATATCACAACTTGTAACGTATTCAGTTTGTTTTTCTACCAATAATGACTCATCTCTTGATCTCCTGTAGAAAGCAAAACCCATGTCTTGTATTCAGGAGCTGCAAAAAACTCTTGTACATTTTAACTCCTGGTAAATTGTTTGGAACCCAGAGCTAGGTGAGATGAATCCCATCCTTCATTTCTGATTCTAAGCATTGCTGTTCATAAGAAATAAGGTTTGTTATAAAGGCTATTTTAGTGAAAAACAGAAAGGATTTGAAAATATCACTGAACTTCACTGCCTTAGCAACATGTATTTGATGTCAGGTATGTGGTCATCTGAGTAGAATATATATACTATTTAATGTCACAGCAGCCAAAGAGAAGAATGAGTTATTTAACAAAATTGGTGCTCAAGTGAAAATGAAAGAATTATATGAATCTACTTAAGGGCAATTGATGTTAGATTAGAGCTAATCAACCAGCCAATACATAATCAGAAGAATACATAATTGCTACTATACTAAGGCATCATACAAAGGCAGTAGATGGATTTTTTGAGAGTACCAAAGAGACTTAGACACCCAAATATATTGACTTACATTATTTCTTCACTAATTTTTATTATAACCAGAAAGTAATTTCTTTGGCTGATATACACTGAAATGGTTCAATTGAGCTGAGTGGAACTAAACAGATTTTGTAAGAGCTGAGAGTAAATTCCTCACATCTCCTTCCTCCCCTGTTCTACTTAAGCAACATAGCTTTCCTTTCAAGTGCAACTTATTTTGCGTGGCCTCTGTATATTGTAAGAGGAAATTACATGCAGAAGTTTTCTTTTTAAAATAAGTCTTTCTACTATAAAATTTTCCTTGATTGAGCATCTCCTTCCACGCTTAACACGTACACTTGGTGATCTCCGAATTTTTTCACATCTGACTATCAGTTACAGAGGCGTCATTTTCTTTCCCCTCTCACAATATGTCATTTTTTTAATGTTCACTCTGAACACTTGCATATGTGAGTGGCTCTGCTGACTCCACTATTATGTGGGAGCAAAACAGCTTGCAGAGAATCAGTCCTCTGTGAATAGTGAACAATGCTTAAAAATACATTATAACTGCTAGTCATTAGACTCAAATTTCCAAATGAGCCAGCTTGAAATCTGATGTGAACTCCAAGATATCTAACTGATAATTTTAGCTGATGTTCCTGCAATGACACCTGGCACATTCAAATACTTTACATATAGCCCACCATTTCAGAATTGTTTTTTCACGCTTTTTGCACACTTTTGTTTCTTTTCAAAAAGAAAAAAAAACCCCTCAGATTTAAAATTACTGATTTATTTATTGTTTCCCAGCACTCCTTTTCTACTTCTTTATATATCTAACTAGCACTAGAAATAGTGGGAAAAGGTTAAAAACAATCAAAGGTGATGAAGTCCTTATAGTAAGGGAACTTGATTTTCATGAAGCTGTCATAAAAAGCACTGACAAATGCAAAATTTCTGAATTAATATCATATTTTGTACTTTTTATGCAACTCAAACACTTTCAGAGTTACCTGCCAAAAAAGGGGAACCTCTGATACGCATTGTGAGTGAAAATGTATAGTTCTGTGCTTTCACATAAAATTGCTGAACATATATGTATAAAAGGAAGGCAACTCATTCTCCAGTGTTTGAGACTAGTAAGAAAACTATCTCTGGTCACTGTAAGAAAACAATGAACTATTAAATCTGATGAGGACTGCATTCTTTGAACACTAAAACTGCCATGAGGTTTTTACATAGTGGTTTGTTTGAATCATTCTTATCAACCATGTCATGTATTGCTTAATGATGTATGATTTTAATTTATAATGGTATTAAGACAGCAGTTTGTTTCATTGTCACTTTTGGGAACCATAAAAAGAAACATGTGAGTTACTGGATCTTTCTGTAGGCACATGGGAAATTTTCATCATCACAAAAATCATTCTCTTGGGAATGAACATTTCAGACTTGCATTTTTTAGCTAAAATAGGATGGATTCTAAATATTTCAGTAAATATCTTTTTTTGTTGGAGCTTCTGTTGGAGGAAGAGCCTTGAGAGAGTGAAATAGCATTTAAGATTTCTATTTGTTGCTTGTATTGATATAGAAACATCCCAAGTGAGCACTGGGATCTCATTGACAAACCTATACCCTCGAATCAATCACTCTATCAGCAAAATATTTTTTCTTATTTCCCAGCCTGTGGAAATTGACTGGAGAATTAATCAGGAAAGTGCCCTAACTATATCTTGGCTATTGTGTGTAGTGCAACATAGACACTTTCCAATATAAGTGATTATTATTATTTCATTATGATTAGTCTAATCCCTGTTTTAATTCCTGTGGGCTTTTAATATCCAGTACAACCTGCTACAGTTTAAATTGCTACCACAATTTAACACTTCACTGACAATTGGGACCTGACACTGGGCAAATTTTGACAGTTACTGTTTCTTGCATTGCAGGAAAAAATGAATAGTCATTTCCAAGTTGCTGTGACCATGAGTAGCACAGCAACTATACCAGCTTCAGGTAAACTACCAGAGAACTGGCAACCTCACAGCTTACTTTTATGTCAAAAACATCACTCAGAAATATTGTTTGTTCAAGGTACTTGAGATCTCGTGGCATTGTTTATGACCTCCACTTCCATATTCTTTTATTCTGTCAGTACATTTACCTTTCAGAAAAAAGTCTGTTATTTTCCAGCATCACCACTCTCAAATTGTCTGTGACACAGTGGCCTAAAGATCTATAATTCTTGGATCTGATGCATACTAACAAACAGGTGAAACACATTAAATTATTTTGAGGTCTGTGACAGAGAAAAGGCAAGTAGCTGTTTTGGCACTGCTATCTGGATGCTGTCAAAGATTATACTTACAAAGACTCATGCCAGCTGTGTCAGTATGGCAGGCATATCATTAATTTTTATGAAAGTAGACTGAGAATTGTTTCCACTTTGTTCAGACTGGCAATGTGTGAGCACTTAGTGATGCTGAGTACGGTTAATTCATAGTAACCATCTCATCTACCATTTTCATCCCTACTGTGATTGCTCCACTTGTCACTATCAATGCAGAGGGCTACAGACAGGAGAGTCCTGAGAGATTTTTGTACCTGATAACAGCTCTGCTATTCCTCAGATAAATATGTCTCCCAAGTTACCTGAGACAAATCTCTACATACACTGCAATATGGAAGCAATAGCATTGCCTTTGTCTTGAAATATTCAATATGTCTCTGTTAATAGGATCATTTTTTCTTCACACGATTTCCAATCTGTTTATTAATCTGTTGCTTGGGATACTTTGAAAACAGGAATTTTTCTGATAGCAAAAGATTGTATCATTATGAAGCTTGAAATTATGCCAGTTTGCCATGAGAATGGTAACAAAATGTTTCGGATTGACATTCTAGCCAATTTGATTACTCATCTATTATCTAGGGTTCTCATTTCCCATTGCATGTTCTGGGTAAGTGCTGAGAACTCCACATAGTTCCTTCCAGTAGAGATGAAACTCTCTCCTTCTGTAGTAAAGGATTCAGTGTCAAACCTTCATGGTAACGTAACTGCTTACTAATGCTTACTTACTAACCTAAACTGTTAAGATGCTTTTTCAGTACCTATAGTTAACGTTCATTATACAAAGAGAATAATTAGTAATTAAGGTAGGTAGTTGTGCTTCCAAATTGAAAAACATTGGATAAAATCTACGCAAAGCTCATTATTTTGTCACTCAGAGTGAGATTCATGTCATAGACTAAACCTAAATTTACACATTTATATGTAGATGGCTACTGTGAAACTATGTGCCGAGGTTGATACAGTAGCTGAACTTGAACAGAATCATTTCAGTTGAAAAAGACCTTTAAGACCATCCAGTCCATTCGCTAACCTCACACTGCCAAGTCTGTCACTGAATCTTGTCCCTCAGCACCTCATTTGCATGACTTTTAAACATCTCCAGGGATATTGACTCTACCACCTATCTGGGCAGCCTGGGACAGTGTCTAACAACCCTCTCAGGGAAAAAAGTTCTTCCTAATCTCCAATCTAAATCTCCCCTGGTGCAATTTGAGGCCATTTTCTCTTGTCCTCTTGTCCTGTGCAGATGCATGATAAGGTACCTCAGCTCGAACTAAATTCCTACATTTAAGCAACTGTATTGAGTTCAGAGTACAAAAAAAGCCATTTCAGATTATCTTAAAGACCTGTATTTAATTTAACAGTACTAATAATCGTGAAACTTGTCAGTTCAAATGAGAAAGATTAGTAAGGTTAGAATTAAGCACACACCCATCCCTCCTGTTCCCCACCAATAATAGCCTGTTTTCAGCATGGTGACACAGTTTAAAAGAACAAGTTAGGAAATGAGCATTGTTACACATTATTTTGATACTTCTTTTAGCATCTGAAAATCCAAGTGTGCCAACATGATGATGCACTGGGACATAGCAACTCTCAGAGAACCTTGAATAAAAGCACTGGTCTGAGTAAGTAAAACATGCTCTCTGATTCCTACTTTGGTAGTTTACTTTATAGTACTATCAGACAACATGGTATTTATACACCTCAAACATCTTAGGTGAAAAAGGTTACCTAAGGTATGTTCCTTTCATAAAAAAGATCCAGTTACCTTTGCACAGCACAATAGGGTATATTGTTTGCAGATGTGTGATAGTGAAAAGGCAGAGGGTTCTGGACACATATAATCCTCCCCGTGAAGGCTTGCAGTAGTAATCATCCTCACTGGCCTAGATGAGACATTTCATATTTAAGTGATTTTGGCATTATGTGAGGTGAAGATTTAGAAAACAAATTGAATGTTCAGTGCTTCTTCAACTTGATTTAGATGTAGGCTGCAGACAAGTCCTAGACTGAAGCAAATTAACATAAAAGGCAGTTCAGGCTGTTTGGTAATGGTGAGTTAGACAGTTTTTTCCTGGCACATCCTAGGTCCTTGGACTGAAGGTGTTGTTTCTGGAAATGCTGCAGCAGAAATGGATGGTGGTGTTTGATGTTCCAGTCTGCTTTGCACCTGGTGCCATCCACTCTCAGCAGCTTCCATGCTGAAGCAAGACCTCTGTATTTAACAGCTTTATCTGTGTTCTATTCTTATCTGATGGAAGGACGTATTTTTTACATTACAATGCTGTTAATTAGCTACCGACAAGATTAATAGGGACTTGTTTTGACATAATTAGAACTAACTCCATTACTTACTCCTGAGGCTAAGGCTGTGCCAGAAGAGAGGCTGATAAGCTTTATAGGTAAACATAGATTCAAAAGTACTTTATTAACAAACCTATTTTATGAAAATTTAATAAATATATGAAATCAAAAGCTGTATATGTAAAGTGTGTTTTACAAGAACACATTGTGTGAAGGAAAAATAGTGTTTCACAGGGTGTAATAGAGTATGATGCAATGAGTAGTTGTTGTTTCTCTTATACGTCTATAGTTTGAGGCTAAATCTCCTGCCTTTACATGTTAGCATATTCACAGAAAGAAAACAAATCAGCTTTTCTGTGGAACTCCTGAAATGGACACCTGCTCAGGCTAAAACTCTGATTTCAAACCACTATGTAAAACTGTCAATTGCTCGACGATTATTTGGATGACTAGAACAAAACAGGAGGTATTTATAGGTAAGTTAGAAAGAGGGGTAGCTATCCATACCCTTTAAAACATAAAAATAATTTTTTACATTCTTCCAATTATTTTTGTCAAATTCTTACAAAATAAGTGCAAGTCATGTCTTCATTTATCACTTCTCTGAACCACTGCCTCTTCTCTGGAGGAAATAAGGAGTTCAGAATCATAGAACAATTTAGGTTAGAAGGGACCTTTAGAGGTCACCTATTCCACCTCTCTGCCATGAGTAGGGCTACCTCCCTCTAGATCAGGTTGCTTCCAGAACACTTCCAGGGATGGGGAAGCTATAACCTCTTGGAACAACCTGTGCCAGTGTCTCATCACCCTTAGCATGAAAAAATGTCTTCCTTATGCCCTGTGTAAACCTACTTTCTTTCAATTAAAACCCATTTATCCCTGTCACATCACTACAAACACTGTTGAAAGTCTTTGTCTTTCTTATAAGCTCTCTTTATACACTGAAAGGGGATAATAATGTCTCCCAGAGGCTTCTCTTCTCCACGCTCAACAATCCAAACTCTCTCAGCCTTTCTTCATAGGACAGGTGTTCCAGCACTCTGACTATTTTTGTGACCCTCCTGTGGACCTGCTTCAACAGCTCCATGTGTTTTTTGTGCTGGAGACTCCAGAGCTGGGGACTCAACAAGAGTAGCTTAAGTAAGGTGTGATAGAAATACAGAGAAATCATAGACTCGGTATACAGTTGCTAGATTAAATTTATATGACTTGAAAATAGATACTGAGAGCAATAACCACTGTCTGAGTTTCTATCTGATAAAAATGTGATTTTAAAACTCTGTACCAAAATAGTATGTCATTAGTAATCTGGTCCAAACTTAATTTACTTTAACAGAAATAAGCATCATTGAAAGGTTTTATTGAGAAGAGTGAGATTTAGGTATAAATAGATGAATATTTCTAAATTTATTGATTTTCTTTGTTATGAAGTAAAAGAGATTTTTGAGTTTCTGAGAACCTGAATCTTAAATCTATTTGTGAATTGAATGTTATAGATCCATTTATAAATCAAACCAAACTGTAAATAAACCTTTTTATTTATGTTCCTATTCCACGATCTCTGCTTACTTGCTTGTAGATTCTGATAGACCATTTACTTAAAAATGGTTGCAAAGATGCTTTATAGCTGTAAGTTACCATAAAATAAATTTTCTTCCTGAGACATAATCAGCACTTATGCAGTTACTTAAAAGCCATGCTCTGTTATACACTCAAAAAGTATAGGATATGTTGAATGTAATGTCAAAAAAGATACAATCATACTAGAAAAATATAGAGAGGGACAGCTGATAATCATTGATTTCTGTGTGAGAAGTGTCTGAAAAACAGAATACTGAAGGGAAGATTGTCACCAAGCTTTTTGCAAAAACTGTAAGTATTATGGGAAAGGCGAACAGGAAGTGACTGCTTTGGTGCGTCAAATATTTTAGCAAGATGCATGCTGAAACAATCAAAGGAAGGTTGACTATTAACATACAAATAAACAAAAAAACTCATCAAATGTTGTGAACAATATTTCAAAAAGCACAACTGAAAAATTCATAAAAGAAATGCACCACTGAAGGTTTTCTCCCACAAATACACCATGTCAAACTTGAGGAGGACATTTTAGCTGCACCAAGGTCTTTGGCATGGCTTCTACTAGAATGCCTTTGCATAAAAGCACCACCTTCTTGTGTGTTTTCCTGTGACTATCTGCTGTTGGAGACCAGATAATGATGCAGATGAGCTTTTGTTCTGTTCCTAGACAGTAATTCCAAGGTTCTGGGAAGATTTTTTTTAAATTTTTTTTTTAATCAGATGTGGTGTTCAATGCTTTAAATAGAAGAGGCCTTTCTGTTCAGATAAGGTATGAAGGGAGGGACTCAAGCAGGGAAAAAGTGAAAAGTAGAGCTGAAATTCTGCCTCCCTTGTAGTTCATGTGGTAGTTTAACCCAACCTGTGAATTAACTAAAACAAAGCTAGCTTGGATGTGGGCTGTTTGGTAGGCAGACATGTCCCTGGGATCCAGCCTGAGCAGATGGCCACTGTGCACTGATGTCAATGCAGGAAACTGGCCATTTAGAAAAGTTTCCTCCCTCCCTTCTTCCTAAGATTGCTGGCGTGTTTACAGTCGAAGGGAGTTGGCCTTCTGAAAAGTCACATTTTGGCATCCCTGGAACAAATAGCATGCTCTGACCACTTAACTATAATAGCTTATGGGTTCAGTGCTCCAGTATGAACCACCTCATCTGCTGCTTTCATCTCAATGCTGGAATACTGCATTTGGCTTAGAAGTCAAGAACAAAAGAAAATGTCTTGAGAGTGTGGATCTATGAAGTAACCACAAGTAACACTTCTGAGTAGAGCATATTTGTAAAGCTTTAAAGTTGCCTCTTGCTAAAAAGAGAGCAAATTCTTGTACAAACAGTATTGCTTTCTTCTTAAACTTGGGTAAATGTGTCTCAGTCTTGACCTTATCCAATTGTATAGAAAGTTTTCTATGTGATAAATACAGCTAAACTTCAGATGTTAAACATTTCCCCTATTTTTTTTTTTGCTAGCCTTGTTTTTAACTACAAATATGAAATATTAAGTCTTCAAAACTTTATACCACAATTCTGAGAGTAGGTAATTTTATCATTAAATGATTATAAGGAAACATATACCCAGACTGAAAAACTGTGTGCCAGGAAATTCCCTATGCTACTTGAAACGAAAACTTTGCCTGAAGTTAATATTCACAGCTGCAAAGAGATGACAGGTGATCTCAGAAGGCACTTTCAGCATTTGAATCACAGAATGCTACATTAAGGATCTCCAGTCATCATTTAGGTACAATCTTGTAGGTACCTTTAAATGCCCAATTTAACAGATTAAGGGGTTAGTCACAGAAGTTTAGCATTGTGATGTTTTTTCTGTTCTTAATGGACAGAAAGTAGCTCTTACAGGCTAACTCCAAGTGGCTTCTGCTCTGAAATGCCCTGCAGGTCAGGTCTCTTTTTCTCAACAAAGAATGGAAAGAGAACCATGGAGATTAGTCTCCCTCATGTTATCCTTTGTGATGATTCTACATATTTTCCCATGTGACATCTAAACTGAGAAACTCCAGAGCAAAAGGTTCCTGATCTGAGTGTAACTCTTAGCCTGTCCTAACTCAACAGGAAAGTGGGATTTAAGCATACCC
Organism: Colius striatus; assembly: GCF_028858725.1. Taxonomy (NCBI): domain Eukaryota; kingdom Metazoa; phylum Chordata; class Aves; order Coliiformes; family Coliidae; genus Colius; species Colius striatus. The sequence goes on along the minus strand of NC_084759.1, from coordinate 198,557,481 downwards.
TAGACATCTCTCAAATCTTGTTTATTGGGAAAAGATAACTGAGGCACGGGCTGGTTCTCGTCTTTGGTGAACTTTTAGGAGGTCTTTGTTTTGAGATATTACAGGATCTTCTGTGGTGCAGAAGTACAGGTTTAGGAGAATAGCAGGACATTTGCATTTCTGTGGCAGGAAATGTTTGTTTTGAGGATGTTCAGAAGCAGGGTGCTGAACTCATGCCTTCATCCTCCTGCATGACTTTGTCCTCTCCTCTTGCGTAGCCCACTGGCATGATCTATCCCAACAGTATTGCTTAGAGCATGTCTATCTCTGAAACACACCAATAAATACAGTGTTGGTACGTTCTGACACGCTCATTATGTTCTAGGTTCTAGATTTCCTTCTTCTGCCTGAGATTAATTTTGTATGAAATAGTGGACCACTAATGTGAGTGGTAAGTGGACTGGAATTTTCTGTACAGTCCTGTTTATGATTTTGTTCGTTAGCTATAATGTTAATCAAATCATGGGAAGATGAGCGTTCAAGGTTTTTCTTAAAGAAAATCTAAATGATACTGGAAACCTCCTACAAACTGGAAACATGAAGGAAATTTTTCTAAAATTATTTTTAACAAAACTTAGAGTATTTTTAATGATTGTTTTTTTCAGGAAAACTTTCCTGAAATCCCTAAACTACTCTTTGAAATTAGAAGAGGCAAATCTAGCAGCCACTTCTCTCCCTTTCCTTTTCATTTTCCAGATATCACATGTATTCCCACCACCCTCAAACCCCACACAGTATTTTAATAATGAAATTTAGTGAGCCAAATATGCTGCTTGACAAACCTGAGCTGTTAATAAACCATGTGCATATCTCTGGGTCATTTTCTCTTCTGTTTTCAAATGTACTCAACCAGAGACAACTCAGTCTCTACTATTACTAAGTGCAAACCTGATGATAAATAAGACATATTCAGGAAGAAAAATCAGCGACATCAGAATCCTTGCTTCGAAAATGACAAAAATTACTTACCTATTTACAAACAGAACAAGAAAAAATTATCCAAGAAATCACCGAAGAGAACATTCCACAGGGCATTTCATTCTCAATCTTGGCAATTGAAAATGGTGGAGTTGACTTGCATATGAGAACTGTTCAACATATCAAAAAATGGTTATAAAAATGTTGTCAGCAGGTTTTTATCTGAAAAGGCTATTTTAGCAACAGTGATATATTTAAATATAACATATTACATTGCTTCCAACAGGAGATGCTTTGATCTAGAGAAACTAACATTTCATTTATCACTACATTAAAATATGTCTTCAGTAAACTGCTATGATTTTTCATCTGGCATGTTGGTTTTGGCATGGCATTTCACAGAATTTTGTAACTAGCACATATGTAATCACATAAAAAATAATGACAAAAATTAAAAAAATATGGAAAAAGTATTCAGGGTGTTTCAAAGCTTTGTTCAAGTCTATAAACGAAATGCTCTTTAATGCATTAAGTGCATAGTTACACTCCCAATTATACCTATATAGAGGTAGATATATAGTTATCTTTGTGATGGTGGAGAAGTCTTCTGCCATTGACTTTCCACCTCTTCCAGGTCTTTCTTGAAACTTAAAAATGAATTTATCTGCCCTCAGATAGAGGACTTAAAAAAAAAACTTCCTGGTGAGGTTTATCCTACAGAGCATCAACTCCTGTATTTATAGTGACTCAAATCATATTTTTATAGTTTGGTATATAAAAAACTTCCTGCCTCCATTTGCTCAGTTTCCTAAAGTTTGAACAGATTGCTATTTTCCTACAGTTTACATGAAATTTAGTTGATATACTCAATAACTTATGCCCCAAGGTAAAATCCCTTCTCAGATTTCTTTTCATATGGAGGCCTCTTTCATGTGCATAAATTTAAGACAATAAAAAAATCATCTCTCTTACAGGTTTAGATTAAGAAATATAGAGTCCTTTATTTTTCCCTTTAAAGGTAGAAAAGAAACTTATCTCCTATTAGCAGTGAGCCAAAAACTTGTCCTGTTCTCACTGTGCTCACACATAATGAATTTTTAAGTTTTCAATAATAATCTTAATGAACAAGTCAGGGAATTAGTTGGCTCTATAAGTGACTGCAATCAGGTCACTTATAGGGTAAGACAATCTTAAAATTAGTGAGGCACTGGGGAAGGCTCTTTAGAACATTTCAAAATGTACATTTTAACTCCATCTTTTGCTATAAAGGGAAGGTCTCCCACTGGCTGAAAAACGATAAACCATCCATACATAATTTAATTTGTTTTGTATAATTTTACACGTTATTTTATTTGGAATAAAAGGCACAATTTTTCAGGGCGTCTCAGCAAGTCTCTGCTTTATTTAAGTTTCTGCATTTTGGTAGTGCACAGCAGGGTAAATATATGCAGAGATTTTTTCACCCTTTAAATAATGGAGACTGACAGTTGACTGAAAAAAAATAGATATCTATGAATAGTATTTGGTGCAATTCCTTCAGTCAAGTAGATCAGTGGTGTAGCAGAGTAGCACCTGATAAGACTTGGTTGTGATGACTATAACACGTACAGTGTGCATGGATGTCTTGGTTGCTGAGTCCACAGATGACAACCTAGTGCTGCCACTCATGACTTGAATAAAACTGTGGATTTAAACAGTGTAGACCTCTTTTCAAAAGTAACTTTTCAGACTCCAATAGGGTTTTTTCTCTTTTTATCCCACTTTTTTTTGATGATCAAAACAAAATCAGACTACTCAAGACTGCAAATAACTCAATTTATTTTTCTGGTTTTAATTTTATATATGCTATGCTATTATCAATCAGGACAAAGGGTAAAGATGTCATAAAATATTTACATAAGAAGATTTCTGTGTGTTAGATAGAGTTTTACTCTCATTAGTGGTATCTTTGTATGTTCTAATGGTCTATAGCAGAAATTCTGATTCTTGTACATGTGAGTGTGTGATCATAGAAAAACAAAATGGCAAAAGGCAAAACTGAGATGACAGCATGGATTCTTCTGACAAATAGAAGAAAAATTAAGCAAGGATAGAATCAAACTGGTGTGTAACAAAAATCATGGCTGCAAACATTTAAGAAATCTTTCATATCATAGAATCATAGAATGGTAGGACTTGGAAGGGACCTTTGGAGACCATCTAGTCCAACTTCCCCTGCAGAAGCAGGTTCACCAAGATCAGGTTGCATAGGAACGTGAAGAAATATATTGTAAACACAGCTAATATTTCACAGTCAACTGTGAAGTTTTGAGGCATTCTGAAGTGTTTCCATTTGCTCTGAAAAAAAAAGCCCCCAAAAAACTCCCATAAAAACTGCAAAATGTTGACAATTTTCAGGCATTTTATGGGTTTCACTTCATGTGTCAAGTGGGATCTGCCTACAGCTAATACAATTTCACCATTCCGTAATGAAACTGATCTCTCAAGTTATGCCTAGTAACATAGAAGACTGACATGTTCAACATACTTTAGGTCTAACCCATTCTTGCAATGAAAAATGAGTAATTTATATATTTTTTTAATAAATCATTTCACCACGTGTTTTTTTGGAGAAAATACTGTGTATTACTTGGCGTAAATGGTGGGATATTGTGCAATACACAACAGAGTTCATACTTTCAGTCCATTGCAATGTTTCAGCATAGCTTCACCGAGGTCACTGCTGCTGCAACGAATTACACCAGCCAAGATCTGTTATTGAACTGAGTTGCAAATTTAGTGTGTGACATACAGAGACAAAAAACTATCCTATTCATAATGAAAAAGTAAGAACAAAACTTTGAATCCCTATTCAAAAAACCTCTGTAACCAGAAAATATTAGTTATTGTTCATTTCAATGACTCATGATTTGCTTTTTGTTAAGTCATATTAGATATTTGTTTTAGGATATTTTGCTTCTGTATACCACATACAGAAAATAACATAGCTTAAAGGTCGTGGAGGGGCCAAAGTGACATAATGAAACACAGGAATAGAGAAATCAGCAGAGCTATCTGCTGAGTAGGAAGGAGTTTGGTGAGATCAAAAATAAAACAAAAAACCCTCTGAAAAGTCTATCATTTATGTCAGTAGAAAGGTTTGACATGGGAAAAAAAAGAAAAAAGGAAAAATACAATATTTTCCTTCTATTTTTTCTTTTAATTACAAAATATGATTACTTTAATCAAACCTTAAGAATGTAAAGCATTGAAGTAAAATCCCTCTTTCTGGTTCTAGTAATGTAAAAAGAACACAACTGTTCAAAACAATAGTAAATCTTTTTTCATCCTGGCTTCAGCAGATGCCACTTTTTTCAAGTTTCAGAAGAAGGTCTGCTTAGGAAAATATGTGTCATTTTTGAATGGTGCCCTCACTGAAAAATGGTAGAATTGAACCTTGAGTCTATTTTCACATATCATCTTTCAAAGCATCAAACCGTGAATAAAAAAAATGTTAGCTCCATTGTGGGGTATTAGTTAAGAAAAATATGTGATGTTTTTATACTACAATTTCCTTCACAAATTGGTGAGTTTATGTCTGCCAGACAATTATCTGTTCTTTGAAGAACATATGTAATATGTTCTTCATTTAGTAAATTCTACTACATTTTTCTTGAGTGTTCAAGGATAGGATGCTGTACTTTAAAGAAATACTGTGAGTCTAAATATTTGAGGTCAATGGGTCTGGTTGGCTATAACTGAGTGGATTTTCTATATTTAATTAAGTGGCTGAACCTGAGAGAATAATCATCTGCTGTTTCCACTAGCCTGAAGATGTGACTACTCAAGAATGTTAGAGTCATCCCTTGAAAACTGAGATTAGTAGTTGAAAAGTCCATCCTGTGACTCATGGGACCTCAGATTCAGCCCACCACAAGCCTTCACCTCCCTTGTTTTGCAGGGGAGTAGTGAAATTTGTCTGATTCAGGGTATTTCCCAGTTTTCTAACTTGCCTTAATTAATTTGCAGACTTATGACCTACCCATGTTTCCGTTTGGACTGCACATGCATTAACGACATCCTGGGGCTATGGTGTTCACTGATTTAAAAAATTTGAGGGCCTTTAGCTCTCTGCTACAGTGGTACCTATGATGAAAGAATGCTATAGAGACATCTTAATGCAAGGTAAATTTCTGCAGTAGTCTTGAGGGGAGCTCACAGATCAGTGGTTGCAAAGTAGAAATTCCCACCTTCATCTCAGTCCAACTGCATGGTACACAAACTCCTTCCAACAAATGTGCCTAGTTAGTCCTAGTTTTGGCTTAGGTGTTAGTGCATCCCCAGATTGCCTCCTTTTTGCAATGGTATGTTCTTCCACACATCCTTTTTCCTCAGCTTCAGTACTGTTCATCACTTTACCCATCAAAGTCCCTGGTGTGAGGTAGGTCATTAAGAAATGAAATTAACAACATAGCTTAAACTGGAAAACTACCGAGAGCTTCATATTGAATCTCTGTTCAGTATTTCTTGTGGATTAAGATGAAAATTTGTCTCTCTTGATTGCCTCTAAATGACAGTAAAATAAAAAATTCTGTTTCCAGAGGGATTATCTTTGATTGGTTATGTGTGTATTTGCTTTTACATTAAAAATTATTATAATGACTTCTGCTAATTTTTTTTTGTTTTGGGTTGATTGTTTTTTCCTTTGTGTAGGACTTGCAAAACCTCTCATTGTTCTATCCCAGAAATAAGCCTGACATGCATGAGCTACTTCTCCTGATTCTGATGGCCATATATGAAACGAGTGGAACGAATGGGCATTGTACATGACAAAAATACTAGTTTGATGCATGGTGTGTATTTTGCCTTGTCAGTGGTGTGGTATCACAAAACCAGGCTTAGATTTTTTTATGAACGCCAATCTAATTCCAGGCTGGTTTGGAAAAGAAAGAACGTATGTCTGTATAGGCATCCAAAGATACTCCATAAAACCATGAGTACAGAACCTGTTTCTGCCACGAGTACCACAAAACCCAGGAGTAAGTTGCTTCAGACCTCTCCAAAAACCACTTAGATCCCTGCCAAGTCTGTTTTCCTTTATAGTTTAACTCTAGATTCAATAAACACAAAGAAAAGGCCATCAGATGAACAAAGGCTATGTAATTTACAGTTAGAATGTGTAATTGGTGTTTCATAAAAATATGGATATAGTTATGTCTCTGGGCTGAATTGAAAGAACCACAAGTTTTGATAACTTGCACCTGCAATATAGATTTGTTGGATTTTCAGAAAAGTGAAATACTACGTTATTTGCACACAAAATGCATATTCCTTAGCTATGTTCCTCTTTTGAAACCTAGCTCCTGAACAATGTTGCCAAAAGAAACAGCTTTTGTGCTTTCAAACAGCCAATATCTTACAAAGCCAGGCAGAAGAATGATGTTATGTGCAAGAGATGAATAAAAATATCAAAGATCTGAAGTTCCAAACAGGCTCTGGAGGCCAAGAAAATGGTATTAAAATCCATCCCATAGAAAATAAAATCAAATAACATTGGGATCAACCTGAGTGTTTAATCCTGCTCAAGAAGCTACAGAATTGTGAATGTTCCTAGGCAGAATGATTGCTCATTTTGCAGTCAAACTTCCTAAGATGTTTGATTGCTGCAATGGGTTTATTCATTGACATTAAAGGTATGAGCCTACTGTTTGTGAAAGTTTGATGTTGAATGAGTATCTTTATTATTATTTGAAAACAATAATATTCAGAACTTTAGTCTTGAATTCTGGGTTTTGAATTTAGGGGAAACCTTCTAAGATTGACGGCAGAAGACTGGGATTTCATTCAGATTAAGGCCAAAAGAAAGATTTTGATAACTCAGTTTGATAGTCTTCAGAATTTATAGAAACATAAGCAAAGAAATTATGCTTTAGTTATCACGTAATAATTTAACTGCATGAATATAATTCCTCAGTGATCTCTAGAACTATATCCATGTACAACTTCAATAAATTTTTTAAAAAATCTCTAATTTATGTAAATACAAGAATTGAACTCAACATTAATAAGCAAAGGCACACACTGCTTTTAAACTTTCTCATGCTAGTAAAATGTGCAGGTGAAAATTTCCTCTCTGTTCTTCAAAGCTGTTGCCAGTTCAATCTTTTTTCATTTACTTAACATAAATATTGATAACACAACTAAAGACTTCAGAAAGAGTTAGATCTGTTTATCAGAGGCTATACAAATGCACAAGAAAATTTATTATTTTCCTAGGCACCACTTGATTTTAATCAGAAATTAGCAACTGACCACCAAAAATTAAAACAAAAATGGCAGTATACATTAAAAGGTCACCTGTGGGTTACTTATGAGTGAGAGTCATCTCACCTGATTTTACATATCGAAAGATTAAAGTTCTTACAATTAACTAATCACCATAAGTTGTCTTTGTGGGGCTTCTCCAAAGAAAAAGTCATGTGACCTCTGTTGAACTGGATCAAGTGTTGTTTAGAGGTACCTATTTCCCTTCTTGGGCTAATTGGTAGTCTCTGGTGACTGTATCATAATTAATGGCTTACATTTGGCTCATACTTGCATGAATGAGCTTTTTGCATGACCAAGGAGCATCTCAAAGAGAGGAAAAGAACAAAAGAGGTCATAAACTGAATAAAAGGAAGTGAGGAAAAAAAAGTGTACTTTCTCCACTATTTTTTGTAAATGCCATATTTAATGAGACTATTCCTTCTTTATTTCACTTTTTGTTTTCTTCTCAAAAAAGATTGCTCTTATACAGAGTGGTTCTGGCAGTAGTCCTCACTGTTACAAGATACATCTTGGAAGAATGTAGGAAGCTGGATCAGTCTCTGTCTCTCAGTCACATAAGTTACAGCTTGGATGTATATTTGAGATTTTTATGACCTTGCACATGCTTCAGTTGTGAACAATTGCTTCATTTGTTTCTCTCATTCCATTTTTTGTGTTTTATTATTTTCTAGTGAAGTCTAGATTTTTAACCACCTTTTTGTTTTCTTTCTAGACAAATATCTTCACAAATAGCACAGTGTAATTCTTTGGTCCTTTCTGACATGAAAATATAGGGTAGATGTAAATACTCCCAGGGAAACTCAGAAGTTGTTGGATATTTTTAGTACTACATAGACATAACCTGGATTTCCCTAACCTACATCTGGATCTGCTCTGGTTTTTGGTTTTGCCGACAATATATTAATGTCTGGTAAATGGACTACAGGGTCTCATGTATTCAGAAACCTTAACATGCCAAAATAATTTGCTGTTGTACCTTTGCCTTCCAAAAATCAAGATGATGAAACGTACTGCTACAATGAGGTTTGCTGTAACAGTACTTTAAAAATCAGTTATCTTGATAATGATTGCAGTTATTAGCCATTGGAACAATTTCTCCAGGGATTCATCTTCCTTCTAGTTACTTACCTCAGCACTGGTGTTTCTCCTTATATATCTGTTCTAGCTCAGACTGAGGTTGAAGGTTGAGCTCAGAGATCAACCACCAAAATTCCTGAGTCAGGTCAGAGATAAGTGATCAAATCATAGTTTTAGTCCTAAAGTCTTTCTCTATACAAACTAAGTCTTCTCATCTGACTAGCACTAATATGTAGCTGTTAAGTAGTTTAAATAAATTAAAATAATTAATTAAATAATCAATGCAATAATTAAAAAAATAAAATAAATTATGGAAATACATCTATTGGTATCAGTGATAGAAGGTATGAGTTAAGCTTAAGTTCAATTAACTTTCTGCTGCCAATCTAATCAATATTTAACTATGGAAAAATTATAGCTATGTTTTTTCCTATGCTGAACAAAACTGTTGAAAAGTATTTGATTTGTAAAGATTGCACCCTTTCTTTGTAATCTAAATTGCTGTTTTCCTTTTCTAATACTTCTACTTAATGTTTCTTTGTGAAGTGAAAGCACCTGGAGCCATGCATTGACTTGGTAGCAATAACAGCTTTGCACATAGAAATACATTTGGTGTGCAAATATGTTTTCAAAAGCATTCATTCACTGCAGCTTCTGTTTTATGGCCTCGGGTTCTGCTCTCATTTTCTGAAAGGAGAAAGCTTGATAGAGAACATGTTAAATGCTAGCTAACAAAACTGATATATACACCACATTTCACTTTGTATCTGCAGTTTGCTAGGACAGAAACTATCTACCCAAATCACAGTATCAATGTACAGGGATCCTTCACATTTTAATTCAAGTTGCAGTCTTCTCAACTCATAGAGCCATGAATATATTAGCATTTCATATAGATGCACATGGTTTCAATGATGCTGAAGTTATTAGCTTATTTTTCTTTTTTGTTTTTTGAATTTTTTAAGCAATAGCCCCGAAGACTGAATGGCAGCCAGGCATAGCCACATCTAGAAATGTTAGTGATGTAAACTGAATTAAATCTTGTATAAAAACAAATAATTCATTTATACTGAAAGGAGAAATAAATAAAATTAATTAAAAATCTGTTTGCTTAGTTTGAATAAAATATCTTTCTGTCAGACTCTGAAGGTAATTTTGCTCAACAAGAATCACCAACATGTGGTCACTCTCTTTCCAGGTTATAATGCTGAGATGAATAGCACCTTTCATAACAGAGGCCTCAATAACCTCTGGACTTGATCCTGAAAACACTTTGTATGTAATTATGTTGGCTTCAGCTGTATTACTTCAGGGTGGGTTTCACTCACTTACCATTAGACATTTAGAAGCAGACATGTAGGCTCCCTCTGCAGTCAAAGAAGAGATATAGGAAGCACTAAGGAAGAAGTTGAGTTCCTTGTCTGAAGTTTGGTTTTGTTTTTTTTTTTTTAAATGATCATCATAGAGGAAGATTAGCATCAATCTTTACTGACTGCATAAGGAGTCTCTGTGATTAGAAATCTAGGGTTTAGCAAATAAGTTTGTTTGCAAATTTGAATGTTAATGTTTTTATGAAGAAATCCTGGGATCCATACAAAGGACAGATGAGTTACCTGTGAAGAGAACTATTTAATGCAATATTAATCAGTTTATTTAGTGTAAAGCATATATTATTAATAAATATATACTATTTATAATAATATATCATATATATTACAATTACATACCTCCTTTGGTCTAAAAGTCATAGAGATGCTATAGTACAATCAAACCTGGATGCAGCTATGATATAAATGGGAGTAGTATGCAAGAAGGACTCACTTAATCATATAGATCACAGTAATGGGTTGAATGGGCTACAGCTCCCACAGAAACCAGTTCTGCTATAAATCTAAACCTGACCACATAGGTAAGTGGGCTGTGCTCCTCTAAAAAGTGCCATTGAATTGTGAAGCAAAAAAAGAGAGGAAAATAGCACTGGTATTTTCCCAGTAACTCTCCACAAAATACACTTCTAATTCAGAACATAACTTACTATGGACTATCAAAATACTCAAACTATGATGATATGTGCTGCAGGGATTTTGATAAGCTTTCAGGATTTGGCTTCTATTCACTGGGATTTAGATGCCTCACTAACCTCTTTTGCCTCCGTTAGGTTTCCTTTATGGAAAAATCCATACTTAAATCTTTGAAGTTTCCCTTTAGAGCTCCCAAAATCCACAACATTAGAAAAAAAATGGGGCAATCTTTGAGTTCACCTCCTTCAAACCCATTACACAAGTATTTCAGGAAAGGACTTAAACACAATACCAACACAGAACAGAGGGAGTGTGCAAACAAACATACTACACCGAGTTAATGTTTTCAGCCTTCTGACACTACTGCTAACTCCCATATTCCAGATGAATTTTGAACTGACTTGGCCAGTAGTATATTATCTTAAGCTACTAACAACAATCTGTCCTTGCTGATGAAGCTGTAACAAATTTAATGTTTACAGTTTAAGGGAGACAATCTTTCAATACAATCAAAACAGCTATTTATTGAGGACAGTGAACATGAGCCCACATAATGTATGCTGTGAATCATTAAGGCATGTGGTTCCATTTAACACTATTTTGCTTGCAAAGTGATCACCTAGAGTTAAGTTTTGCCCTAAATTGGGTAGAAAACAAAAATATCTGAGAATAAATAATAAATAGGGTGTGTTTTCAACAAAGCTATCTTTTAGAGCCAGAAAGAACATTTCTATCTATAGAACCTTTGCTTGGATATTTGTCTTCTGTTAACCACAAGTACATATTTTTATAAGAAAAAGTGACTTTCAGGCATTCACAAAGGTTTCTTCATGGCAAGGATAAACAGAACTAGATATCCTGTATTCTGAGATAAGAAAATACATGAAATCGTTTCTTGTAATAGCACTCATGTTTTATTAAAATTAGGGTGTTTTTTTATTATTGCTACAGCCACTGCTGAGGGGAACTGGAGTTCTCTGGACGCAGCTCAGAGATTATTTTATTCTTACCCTCCTCTGCTTGGTGCTGAAGCCAGTAAATCAATACAGCATTCAGTGAGAGCAGGATAATGGCTTAAACCAATTAGTTCAACCACTGGTTTCACTGGAAATTGAAGCAGGAGGTAGGAATGTCCTTCCTTAGAAACACAGAAGCACAATTTTTACAAAGCAGAGAAATGAGTTTCAGTTAATTTTTCATGGAAATTAATTTCTTCTCTGACTCATAGAATACACAGAACTGTGGGCTCACAGGAGTTGCTTTCCTTTCCTGTCCAGGACATAGGTGGAAATATAACAAACTTTTCCACAGAAAAAAAATCTTCATTCTTCTCACCATATTTAAGCCAGATTCCACATGCACTGTGCGCCAAAGCTTGAACTAAAGTTAGTGGAAATTATAGATTTCTCATGGGGCTGTTGAAGTCTTGAGAGGACAGGGACTAAATAGTGACAAGAAGAAACCTCCAATGTGACATTGCTTAATTTTTACCTAATCCTGTGACATGCTGAGCGAAGATAAACGTTGTGAATTCCAATATAGTTTGAACATGTTCAGGAATTCAGGATCGGATCCTTTATGACTAAGTTTTGATAATTAGTCAGGAATTTGGCAGCAAGACAAACATGGATATTCTACTTTTACCTAATACTTTTGAGGAAGGTTTCATCTTCTTTTAAGTAACATCTTAGATTTTTCTCCATACCTTTAATAGAAGTTCCTCTTTGACCTTGGTTTTTTTTCCTCCTTTTTAGATCATCCCAATGGGGACAAATTCTGTATCGCAACTTACATCAGTGAATGAAGTGAAATCTGCTCTTACTTGGGAGCTGTGGGGCTAGAAGCTAGAAATACATCTCTTCATACACTCTGACTCCAAGTAGGATTTCTCCCGATGCAGTCTACAGTGAATGCTGAGATGCTTCATAAACTGATAGACTACAGCAGCCTTGACCTCCTCTTTCTGCTCTAACTGCTTTTTGTTGCTTTTGTGCTTTAGATCAGGTAGAACTTGGGATGATCAGGTAAAAAACAAAATTAAAGAGCTTACAGAAATCTTTGTCACTAAAGGTTTGCAGGATCAGTCTGTGTTTGCAACTTTGTGTTCCTCAGACACGGCATGCTGTGAGAATCAGGATGTAATATAGATGTCTACTTCTCTCAAATCACCTGCATATTTATCCTAAAGCAAAGCAAAGCAAAGCAAACCAAAGAGCTACTTAAGAAGAAATATTGTTATGAGTAAATCACCTTACAACTGTAACGTAAGGGCTCTGCCCCAATGATACTATAAAGAAAATAACAGTTCCTGACCCTGGTTTTAAGGCTTGTTGGGGTAGGGGAAAACATGAAATCAGTGTGCAGGTGCTGCACTATGAGTACCAACACTTCACTAAAATAGATTCTCCTCTTCCCAAACTGGTTGGAGAGGGAATGAGCAGAGTCCCTTGTCTTTCTCTGGAGATCCTCAAATGTCAGCTTCAGCTGTGGGCAATGAGCAAACTCTGACTATTCCTGTTCAGACAAGGCAAAAACCTGAGAAACAGAAAGATTGAAGGAAAAAATACCTTCTGATGGTCTGTAAAGTGGCAATTCAACATCTTACTAATACTAATCTGTTTCTTACTCATTCTCTTTAAAATACCTACTTTTATTAACTCTGTGACATATTTATTTATATAATTCTGTTCCTTCAATCAGTGCAAGTCCCGTTATTGTCAGTGGAAATACACTTGGTGTGTTCAGAGAATATTGTTCCAGATTCTTGGGCAGTGTTGAAGTCTGAATTTGACTGGAATCTAAGGTGAGATCCAGCCTGCCAATATGCTTGCACAGTAACTGTGGGAGCCCAGTGACCCAAGCTTCCCCAAGCAGGCACATTTCCTGGCTGAGTCACAAATACAGGTACTTGGGGTTGACGGGATGAGATGGTTTCCACCTCCAGGTTATTGGTCCTTCCTTATCCTACAAAGGCTTCCTCTCTGCTGGATGAGGAGCTTCACTGCACATGCAGCAGCTCCTTTGCTGCTCCAGTTTGCAATCCAGCAGGCGAAATCCAATCAGTTTTGGGTTTCAGTGCTTTGATCTAACATGCTGGGTACAGAAATTGCTCCACATTTGACATTCTCATGCCTGCTGCTGGGTGTGGAGGCAGGGGTGGCTGGCTGGGAATAAGCACTGACAGACTTCAAGCCATGCAGTCAACAACTCAATTTCTCGGTCTTGCTAGTAGAGAGTGGGAGGTTCCTTCAAAAAGTTTCAGAGTTGGACAGGAGTTAGGGAAATTCTCATGAAGGACCTCAAAGACAACAAATACACAGTTGTTCAGCTGGATGAGATTCACTGGGCATGACTTAGCCTTACATTTGGAAAACAATCTCTTTCTTGAAAAGATTTAAGCAAAATCATTGCATTGCATAGTGCTGCAGTCATTTCTGTCTCTACTTATGGAAGGAATAATAGTGTTCAGCATAAAGATAAATGCCTATAGTATGGCAGCATGCTTCTGTCTCATGTTTCTACTGCAGCCTTTTCTAAGAGATGATCTATCTGTTTTGACAATTTATTTCAGATGAAAATAGTTTTCTCCAAAACATGTCAGTTTGGCGTTACAGCACATGGACAGTATTCAGACATGATCAAGCAAAAAAAGAAGGGAATAGAAAGCCATAAAACTAGCTTATCTCTCTTCCTAATTTTAATTATTTGCTGAAAGTATATTTGATAATTTAACTCATGCTTGCATTATTGTTCAACGAGGGGAAAAAAAATGCAGTTATCTGATGTTCAACTTCTATTGTTTTATGATGCACTTAGCCGTACAGGAAATTTGAACAGTTGTCCAGAGCACTGGGTATGGAATTTAGTCATAGGGGAGCCTCAGATTAGCTACATCCCATATCCCCCCACCCTCCCACCCCAAACAAGAGAAAAAAAGAAGCCTTTTGAAATTGTTGTTTATAAGAATCTATTAAATATTTCTTCTACTCAACAGTCAGTGTCCTTTCTCTAGGAAAAGTAAGGCTGTCACCATTGCCATTATTATAATCACATTATCTTCAAAACATTAAAAGGAATCTTTATCTTCTATTAAAACTTGAGACAATGTCTCTATATTAGGGATAAATTTCTATAACTTTGGGGGCATTGGACCCTTCATAAGGGTCAAATGCAGTTCTGACCAAAAAGGTCACTCAAAGAGGCAGCATTAATGCATACATTGAGAAAGGTAAAATTCCTTTTGGTATCTCCAGTAAAGTTATACTTACCTAACCTGGGGTTTTCTGAACAGTGATTTAAAATACATTGCCAAGGAATGCATCAACTGATAATTAAAAATGATACTATGCAGATGATGAGTATTTCCTCAGCCTGTGTCCATGGTATGACTTTGTGTAACTTTGTTTTACAGCCATAGTAACAAGGAACAAAAAGGCATGTTTATTCTGTGCTGTCTGCCCAGAAATTTGCTGAACTTTCTCAGCTTTCGTTCAGCAAACAGCCACACGAGGGCATCTTTTTTCTTGGTTTCTTCCACTTCAATAAATGAAGAGCTTAATTATTTCACAAATTCATTTTTGTAATTCTTAAAAGATTAATCTTCTGCTGTTTATTGCCCAAAAAAATGTGTGATCTCATGATTTGCTAGAAGGAAAAGGAGCTACTATAATAAAATTGTTTCCAAAACCATTCCTTTTACATTTCACAGACTACACACTGGTTCCAAAATGAGAAAGGGGACATTCATACTGATTTCTTTTTCACAAGAGTCTGAAACATCTCCAGTACATGAAGCAAGCAGTACTTTTCAGCATATTTTCTTTTTACCAGGATTCACGTTTTCAGAGTGCCTCAATTCATAGTTCAGTAGTTCTAATGAAGGCTTAAAAAATCAGCAGGGCCTTTTCTTCCATCAGTCTGCTCCTCATTTTCTCTTTGTTGAGCTGAGCTGCTTCTGGGACAGAAAGTGGTTACCAGCAGAGTGCCTATGATATTCAGCAAGTATCTGGGAACAAGGTAAACTGTAAGAATAATTCTCCACGAATTTCAAACACAAGCTGGGCTCTAATCTGCATCCTACTGATCACAATTTTTTTATTAAACAGTACAATCCAGGGATTAGAGCAATGAAAAATTTCATTGATGATGATGAAATGAATGTGAAATAATCAGGTATGAAATCCTCTTTTGAAGATCTAAAACAGCAGATGTCAATGGCAACTTTGAAACAACCTGTCCTCAAATTCCTCCAGTTGTTTTGTGGGAATATGACACATGCAGACAAGTGACGTCTGTGTAACAGTGTATGCATAGTTTATAAAAATATCATCAACTTGGTACTGTAGAAACAAATTGGTTTAAGAAAATAGACAAAAAGGTGTAAAGTTGACTTTTGGTGAACTTATAAACCCCCCCCCCATATTTATATTCGATTGTATACACCCAGACCACCCATCTGACTTTTACGTGAGTGGTGAGGATGAAGCTCTGCTAAGGGGAGTGACAAGGTGGAAACTCCAATATATTCCTCTGGACTTCTTTGGTTCTTCTGTTATTTCATGGAGCAACAGTTGGGAGTCTGTTCTGCAACCAAGCCTCTGGTTGAAGACTTTCAATCTGAGCTCTTCATTGAGGGCAACAGTTTTTCAAAGAGCCACAGTGTGCCTTGCCTGGAAGCGTCTGATACTATCTGTGCCATATGTTCAATGGCTCTCAGACTGTGGGCAGAAAGGCTCTTCCTCGGGCAGCCACAGAAGGAAATATGTTGGAGAGAGGGTTTGGTGTGGGAATGGGTTGGTCCAGGAGAGAAATTCTCTCTTAGGAAGTGGTCTGTAGCATGCAAAAGCTGGAGAACCTCTGATGTAGCACATTCCAGGGGCAAAAAAAAATATAAATGCAATGGCAACTGTACCTCTGGCAGCTACAATTCTGCATGTGGGCTACGCTTAAAAGTGCACCGACCCCTAGCAATAGGCCACTGCCCAGCTGCTTTTTCCTTATCAGCAAGTGTGGTAGGCTTGCTTTTTTTTTTTCCCCCACTCCCAGTCTAACAGCCAGTGACTCCCAGTCTAATAGCCAGTGATCTGCAGTGCAGTCCCTGTCAGAACGTATCACAGATACAATGTGAGTGAACCTGAGGGTGCATACTTCAGACATTATGAGCTGGACCAACGCCTGTGCAAGGTGAGCATGACATTAAGTTGGGATGCCCCTGTGCAAACTGACACAGTGGGTGTGTGATCCAGCAGTGCAGGAGAGATCTGTGACCCAAAGGAAAGCCCACGAGCAGGGAGTCCCTCGGTGCTCGCTCTTAGCCCTCTGGACACATCGTGGACACACAGTATATTTGAGTGCCGAGTGTTTGTGTCTGCACGGCGCTGCTTTTCTCTCGGCTCACGCTTTGCTTCCCGGTGGCCGGGGCTGTGACACATGCCGGCAGCAGAGCAGTGGGTGTGTGTCTGAACTGGCTGACACACACACACACACACATACGCTCACGAAGCAGCCCATTTGCTGGCGGGGTGTGCATGTGCGTGCGAGGGAGTGGAAAGGGGTGGCGGGGATGGAGGAAGGGAAGCCAGGGGAAAGTCTGACACTCCGCACAGAAGGAGCGAGACCCTCCGCCGCCGCCGCCGCCGGGGAGGAGCCCGCCTGGCTCGCAACGCCTCCAAAAACCCGTCCACCGGCTCCGGCCCCGCGCCGGCCTCCCCTGCGCACGGCCGCCGCTCCGGCTTCCCGGCAGGTACCAGCCAGCGACCGGGGACCGGCGCTGCTCCGCTCCGCTCCACCGGAGCGCTTCGCCGCCGCCGCAGAGAAGGGGTTGGTGGGGAGGGAGGTTAGTGGAAAAGTGGATGGGGTCCCCCTGCGTGTCCCGGATCCTCCGCTCGCCTCTGCCCCGACAGCCGCCGGAGCTGCGCGGAGCGGATGCCGCCCCCGGCACCTGGCAGCGGGCTCCGGGCCACCTGCCTTGCTGTCATCAGGAGGTGGGAAGCTGTGGTGAGGGACGCTGGCCCTGGGAGTTCAGCAGAGTGGGGTTTTGGGGTTCAGAGGCGAGGAGGATGCCGTTTCGGGGAGCAGGGCTTAAAAGCTGGGGAGGTGGGAGCGGTGCAGGCAGAGGAAGAAGTGTCGTTCTCTCAGCCCCCACGCCAGTGCGCCTGCTTCTGCAATGCATAGGTGTCTCAGGACGATGAGAAGAGAAGCATGGGCATAATCCACCCATGTTCATCAGGAAAACTGTTGCATTCTGGAGCAGTGGTAAAATTCCTTTATTTCCACGTAGTCCTCCAGCATTGCCATGAGCGCGACTGCTGAGCGTGTCCATCACTAGGAGCTGCAGAGCACCTGGTTGACCTGAGGTGCTCACTGAAATGAGAGTATTCGTCTTCTCACACTGACAACCTCTACTTTACTCTGTGCAGTAACACAGAGGGTGGTAAAGCTCCTTGTTTTGCAGTGAATATTACAAAATGAAAGTTGTTGGTTCTAGAGAAGAAACATTCCTAAGCATGTTAGGTAACTGGTGACTGTAAGGACTGAAGCAGCACAAAGCAGCCACCTATGTTTCCTCAGAAAAAGTTTCACTTTGATTTGAATTAGGAAAGCTTGTTAGAGTGCAAGAGATCAATGGGTCAGTCTGACCACAAGCAGAGAGCACTTTGCCGAGAAAGCAGCAGCTAAATGCTGCATCTATGGGTCTGACAGAGACCATGAAGAGGCAGGTTAGAATTTTTGCAGGAATTTTGTCACATCACTTTTTTGTTTTTACTACTTACTCGCAAATCTAGGGGACAAGTAAAGAGACTTGATATTTCTGTTTACCATTAGGAGGTGTTTAATGTTAGAACATTTTAATATTGTTTGTCAAATTCTCATTAGTATAGCTGATGTGATTTTCATCTTTGCCTTTTAAATAATTCTGTTTAGCTATTATGAGCCTGATCCAGATAAGCATTATTCATCTCCTGCAAGGTATATAAGGGCCAATGTCTTTATTAAGTCTGTGAAAGCTGGGTGTTTAAATAGTGTTCTAAAGAGGCGTTGGGGTACTTTAATCCTCAGTTGTAATCCTTCTGTCAAATAGAAGTACACGAATTCTGCACATGTCACACCTAATGTTTTCAAGACCAGTCCTACTCTGAGATGCTTCATAAACAGTAGCATTTTAGCCTTGATCAGGGTAAGCAGCTTGGCTTCACTTTTGTTTGAACTTTATTTTGGCTTAGACATCCAGACTAGCCTGATATCCAGGAACTAAACTGACTTTCTCTCCACTAACCCCTGGATCAATGCAAGAGGATTCTTAGGATGTGGAGAACAGAGCAGACTCCTCATTAAGTGCAGTGCTGAAGCAGAGAGAGATGTGTTCCGAACCAGGCAGAAGTGTTGTGAGCCAAAGTCTTGGACAGATAGTACATGGACTCTGTACATGGAGCAGCTTAACGAGAAGGGGAAATAGCTTCACCAGTGTCCTCTGCAGTATCTCAGTAAGAATGACTGCACTTGCAAGAGCTGGTATAAGATTCTTTCAGGAGGACAGTAATGCCAGGAAGAGAGAAATGCCTTCCAGTAATGCTAGGCAAGGTGACTAAATCTCAGAAAGATATAATTTTGAGCTAGCTGTATTCCTGCCCTCAGACTTGGCTTGGTGGGTAGCTGCAGTCAGATACCCAGAAGAACGATACTTCTTTTGGACCCCACTTGTGATTATTAGCCTTTGCCTGCTTGTTTCCTAACTGCAGGTTGTGCCATCAGCTGACCTTCCAAAACACTATAATAGCCTTGATCTCGCTCAGTTTGTCAATGGTTGCGTTGTTTGGTTTTGTGGGGATTTTTTTAGAGGTGATATTTTCACTGTAGATGCCACCATGTTTATTATGCAAATTATACCTCACCCTTGAAATTCTACTGGGATTTTGCTATTGAATTAAGTGAAACAAGACCCTAGGAAAAAAAAAATTAAGCTAAAATATTAAATGGAAATAGATGTTGTGCATTGGTAAAGCATATGAAGATACTGCATTAATGTTACTCAGTGATTAAATAATGATAATTAAGCAAATCAATGCTGTAAACACCAAGATATTAAAAGGAAAAGCCAAAGAATGGAACACTCCCAACAAAAGCTGTCCATATGTTGGTCCTAGCAAAAGGGATATACTCATCATCTCTTTCCACATTCTGTCACAGAAAAAGTGGAGATGCACATGTACCACAGAGTCAGGATCTTTGCAGTTTAATTGTCGGAATTTTATAGTCATTCAAAGTCACACTGTCAGCCTAGGGTGGTCAAAATAATGATGTCTTTCTGGATTCTTTTTTTACCTGTTTTGATTGTGTCATTTTTCTTTTTGCTGTTAAAAACACAGAAGCTGCAGTCTCAGATGTCTCTTCAGTGTGCACCACTGCAATGTAGACGTACCAGTTACCTGTGGCTCTGGAGAGGCTGATTCATTGTCTGGGAAACAGCTGAATTCCCAGCACATGCCAGCAATTCTTTGGCTAAAACCCCTGGTGCTGGAATTGGCCACTGAGCCACCTCTGTACTCTTTGAGGTTTCCTACATGAGGGAATCCTTCGATGCTGGTTAAGCAGGCTTTCCCACCACGCTGTCCTGGCAAAGGCAGCCTGTGGGATAGCCAGAGCTATATTTGGCTTCTTGTCTTTTTAACCCGTGGAAAATGCCAAAGGTGCATGCTAAACGTTGTTGAATCAAATAGATGCAGCAAATGTGCCATGTATTTGTTTTCTTTGCTTCCTGGATTTTCTCCAACTACAAACAAGCAACAGAGGAGCCCATAGTAAAGCCATACCCATGAGACATGAGGCATGGTTGCTGTACTTAGACGATGTGTGAAGCAAACTTTTGTTACATGGGTGTGCTATTTTTATCTTTTTTGTAGTGCTGCGCCTCTGTTGTACTCCTTAACACAATCTCCCCCCCTGCCCCAACATTTCTGTCTGGGTTTTATGTATTTTATAAACTTAGCAATGGCAATGAGTCAGTGCTTAAATTATCACTGTAAAAATCTTTTGTCCTTTTATCTTTTCCTTTCTATGCTTGTGTATTCATAAAGACTCCTTTCTGGTATTGTTATTTTTTACATCCTGCAGACATGCTGCATGAACATCCACATGTTATTTGACAATGGGTGATTAAAAAAAATCAAAAAAACCACAAAAGCCAAAAAAAAAAAAAAAAGCAGCTCTTCTGTGCCCTTGTATTCCACTCTCCCTAGCTGAGATGGATACAACGTCACATGGAGACGATCCAGGATGAGTCAGGGAGCAGTGCTCTGCTCCAAAATTCCAGTTTGCGTTACAGCTGGGAGGCAGCATTTAACATCATGTGGATTTATTTTCTTTTAACGAGAACTCTAAAATAATTTATGGAAGTCATACAAACCTAATGGGCAAAATAGATAACAGTAAGCCAAGATGAACCTGGATTCCCATCTGGGTTGAATCATTGACTCAATTTGACTATCAGTGATGGGTGTGGTATTTAAGCTTAGAATATTATAGAGGGCTTAACTAAATCATTGCACTTTCCTGCAAAATAACTGGAGAACGTGATTAAAGTTCAGAGATCTGCTGGTACCTAATAGTTTATCTAATAGTCAGCTTCACTGATCAGACTAAACACAGTATGATAGAGGCATTATTTGCAATATTAATTTGAAGGATAAATCCTAAAGGGTTCAGGATATGTACAGCTAAAGACAAATTCATGCTCTAGAACTTATTTGTACATGGAGACCTATAACTCATGAGGACCCTCAGCACTGAGTGAGTTTCACACTGCATGTATTACTCAGCTTTCAGTAATATGGATTCTTTTTTGTACATTGTTGCATATTTTTCTTTCTTTGTTATTATAAACAGAAAAAAGAATTGTCTGAGCTTTCATTTTAATGTGGTCAGTTTAAAAACCAAACAAATATCCATAATTAAAGCATTTCCAACCTACTTGGTCAGTGGATTAGAAGACTTTCAGGAAGCAAGTGTCACACAGATGAGAGGCTAAAAGGTTCTGTAACATCTGAACATACTCCAGTGACATGCTGAGTTTTTGTTGTTGTTTTCTTATTAATTCTTTTTCCAAGGGGGGAGGAGATAAGTTACTGGTTTTCCTGGAATGTCCCCTCCCAGAAATCCCAGAGACACTGCAGCCCTAAGTCTGATCACTTCTTGTGTCAGCATAACTCAGGTCTAAATGCAGAAAGCCTAGGATTAACTGAAAATTATACAAAACTAAAGCTGTCATGAAATGAAAGAAAAACTTGGGCTCATTCTGTCTCTCTGTACTTAGTGACTTCAAGGGAATTAGGCATGTGTTTAAAGACAGACTGCTATGCAAAATGCTTGCTTGGAAAGAAGTGCGTTCCTAAAGTCGAAATCTAGAGTCAGATCAAATCTTTTAAAAGTTAAGTGCAGTCCTGAGGGCTGATGTGGCCAAACATTCCAGCTTAGTCTTGGCTAGAATTTTAACATTTCGAACAGCTAGGTCTAATGGTATGTGTCTACCTAGCTTGTTCTATTCCCCTGGAATTTATCAATGACACACTCCATATAATTGCGGCTGCTTTTTGTCCATTTAAAATCCTTTTTTGGTTTTGCAAGAGGGAGGCTGCAAGGAGTGAGTATGTAAAAAATCCTTCCTTGACCAAAAGCAAAAAGTTGATTTTTTCTTTCCACAATAAAGAATTAAAACAATGTCTATTGCTTGCATATTTAAAATCAGAACCTCTGCTAAAATATAGTATTCCACAATATGGTGAATTTTTCATATGGAACTTATTCCCTGTAATTTTATAATGCACATATGTGAGGTTTAATGAAGTCTTATTCTAAAATGTTTTAGAATAGTGTAATAAAGGAAAAGTCTTCAGAACATCCTTTGGTATTAAAAGAACTAAACAGCTTCATTTGTGAGAGAGGGAAATAAAATGAAGGGCAATGACAGTTAGTGATAGACCGTTGCAAATGCAGTTCCTATTCTCCAAGACTTACAGGAAGAACCAGGCTTGATTATGAAGTTCTCTGTACTATGTTCCTGACTTGCTTCATAATCTCTGCCTTTGCAAAATGTAATGTTACTATATCCATTCTCTGTGATCTGAAAGATGTTCCACCTGCATAAAAAGTGAAATGTACTTAATTTCTTAATTTAATTTACTTCATTCCATGATGTATTTCCTTTATAAGCAGGTGCCTGAAAACTTTTATTAAGGACAGAAATCTTCAAAGCTACTACAGTATGTTCTACTAACAGAGTGATTGCATGTTACATCTCTGAAGGTCTGTTGTTGCTTACTAGAAATCAGAGGAGACACAGGAACAAATCTGTTTATGTCCGTCTTCCATATTTCTTAAAATCAGGTTTTTTTATTAGGAAGCATGTGTAAGATGCGTATAGTAAAGATTTATCACTTCTGTGACCTTTTTTGATTCAGGAAAGTTCTTATTAATTTATTAGCTATATTGCAGTAGCAGTGGAAGGTCCCAGTCAGAAGTGAAGGTCCTCCTGTGATTATCTCTGCTGATGTATCAAATTAAACAAGAAACAAAACCTATTTTCAACCATGGTGCAGGACTAGAGTCAGCTAGCACAGAAGACTAAGAGATGTGGGTTCCTCAAGAAAGCAAGCAACAAAACTAATTTTATTTCATAGATTAAACAGAGGTCTCAACCCTGTTTTCTGTTTTTGAATGATATAAGCATGGGGCAAAACTGAGTTTCTAATGGCATTATGAGATCCCCTATTGTGAAAACTAAATAGTAAATTTGACCTAATGCCCCAATAAATTAACTGCATTGAATTAACCTGACTTTTGGTTCCTTTGACCTCCTTAGTGTAGTAGATTAATTTTTAATAATGAAACTTCAAAGAACCCCCTTTATTTTGGGGAGGTATATTTTGGGGAAGTTAGAGGATTTTCTGTAGGCACTCGGTCTCCACATGAACAAATCTGGAGTTCTTGGATCCATTGAGCCATGTAATACTTTGAGTCAGAAACTAAGCCTCTGTGTTTCAAATGGAGCAGAACTCTTGTCTTCCAAAGAACGGGGAAAAAAATCTGCTAAAAAGACTATGTAGAAACACAAACTTACCAAGAAGGAGGAACCATACTATTTATCTATTTATTTATTTATTTATTTGTTTGTTTGTTTGTTTATTTATTTAACCTGGCGAGTGGGCATACTCATTTTTTAATGATCTCCATGTATCTCAGCACATGAATATTGGAGACAGTTAGTGTCATCCAGATTGCTACCTAACAACAAGATAAGTCATTAATTTGTAGAAACAGGTGTACTGAGAGGAACAGAAATCCAAGCATAAAGGCCAAGCTAATAAAAGCAGGTATCTTTATTACCTCTACCCCCTTCCTAAAGCTGCACTGTAATACCATTTTTAAAAGATTTTTTTGATAATAGAGAGTTTTAAGGCAATAAACTATACTTCCTGAATGGAATCATGCAAAAGTAGTACTGGGCGAGGGATTTCATAATGATCATTTTAATGTCAAGAAACCATTCACAGATGGATGGGCTTTAATTTAGCACAAGCGTCTGTACAATTCCCATTACTGTAAGGTACTCTGGAGCTGAAGGGCAAACTTCTGCTACAGCTTGTAGCTACATCAAGGAAGTGGTCAGTGTCCATGGGAATGATGGGAATACACAACAGTTGTTATGTTTCAAAAGATAAATCAAGATATAACAAGCTGTATCTTCAGTTGGTATAAATTAAAGGCATGTAATTGAAATTAGTAGATTGATTTGTTAAATCTCCTTCACTGGAGACATTCAAAACCTACCTGGATGAGTTCCTGCATGACCTACTCTAGATGGTCCTGCTCTGGGAGGGAGGTTGGACTAGAAGATCTTTCTAGGTCCCTTCCATCCTTTGAGATTCTCCGATTCTGTGATTTGTAATAGCTAAGGGCAGTCCTATGTCTTCAGAAGAAATGAACAGCTCTAAAAGCTGAAAGATGAAAACAGTGATTTAAAATAACAATATACACAGAGAGCATTTACAGAGAGAAGTTACTGTGAGGAGAAACTGGAGACTGAAGATACTATTCCAGTGCTATCGCTTCTTGTGCACTGACTGAATGATTGTGGTGGGATCCTCAAAAGCTACAGCCATGAGGAAAGCCAGCCAGCAAGCCAGCTGGCAGAAAGTTAGGAATACAATCCGCAGTTTAGGTCCTAATCTGTACATATAAGTGCCTAAATTAATTTGGGATCCTCATCCATGAGCTCTCCCACCATATGGATATCTGTATAGGATCAATCTTTTCCTTGTGTCAAAATGTAAAATAAAAACCTAAAATAAATTTTTAAACATTTCTATCATATACTTCAGTGGTTTAAGTGCCTGCTCCTGACTGAGGTGACCTAGAAGTATGCTTTTTCAGATATGTGTCTGAGCAGTGGTGTTTCTGGTGCTTGAGAGCCTGGCTTTCTCAGCCACCATGGCTTTACTTTGTTGTGAGTGCTGTGTTATCAAAAGGGACAACAGAAAAGGACTGTGACTTGGCATGGCTAGAGCATCATCTTTTAGGGATAAGATTTCTCTAACTGGACCTGCTTCAGTGAATAGTATCATAGAATCATTTCAGCTAGAAAAGACCTTTAAGATCATCAAGTCCAACAACTAATGTCACACTTCCAAGCCCACCACTAAACTGTGTCTCTAAGCATCTCATCTACATGTCTTTTAAATTATTCCACTACCTCCCTGGGCAGACTGTTCCAGTATCTAACAACCTTCTCAGTGAAGATATTCTTTCCAATATCCAATCTAAATCCCTCCTGGTGCAACTTGAGGTTATTTACTTTTGTCCTATCACTCATTACTAGGGAAAAGATGCTGATCCCCACCTCGCTACAATTCATTTTAGGTTGGCATTTCCTATTTGATACTGAATGACACTATTGAATTAGTCATTAGGAGTCCAATTCTACCTGCTCCTGAAGAAGTGCACTAACCTTAGGGCTGTTGGATAAGGAGCTGGGAGAGGAAGATCTTTTAATTTCAGTTTGTGGGAGAACTGGATATGCTTGCAGCCTGCCCTGGCTTTGCAAGTAAGGCGGGCAGAGCAATGCCTGCTTTTGAACATGATAGACATTAAACAGTTTGGAGTAATCACAGCTTTGTTCTATGTGAACTCAGTGGCTCAGGTGCCACAGGAGACGTGCTGTTAGGCAGGTTTGGCTACCTGCAAAGCCTGGTAACAGCAGAGGACAGATTTCATACCAGACTGTAATGTTGAACCTGGATGACTGAAGAGGCAGTTCCAATCATAAATCTTTGTCAATAATCTAATCTTTTAACTGGAACAATTTTAGTCGTCCATGATGCTTTACATAACTACTACCTGAATCATTGTGGTATGTTGATCTGATGTCTTCTAATCTGTATATTGTAAAAATGGAGGTTTTCTCAGACATGATGAAATCCCAGGTGTTTATTTTAGGACTCTATTTTTTGTAAATTGAACTAAAATTTTTACAGGTTTTAAGGAAAAGCTGACTGGATGTAATTTTCGTAACAGCAGTCCAACCTAATCAAGGAAAAAGTGAGACAATTGCTGCATCTAAGACAGTTACTGACATTGTTCAGGCTTAAAAGATCTTTTAGGTCCTTTTTCTGGAAGAAAAGGTGCATTTATCTCTGGTACTCTGTGCTGTCTGTCTTTTTAAGATGAGTTTCCTGGGTAATACCATTTGCAGTGTACAGATTTGTTCTGGAATTATGACTCAGTGTTTATAGTCCTCTAGTGTCATCTACTAAAAGCAGACATATATTGTCTCATAAAACTGCCTCATTGTGGAAAAAAAATAAAAGATAAATCTATGGCAAATAATTATCTGTCCCAATATAACACCCTGACAACTCATGCACCTTTCAGTGAAATTAAGAGAGTTTTCGCATGGGAAGATTTTCTACCTTTTGATAAAATAATTACAGACTTCTTGGGCTGCAGATTGATTTAACTCACAAACCAAAATATATGTGAGAGGTGAAATAGTAGACTGGTATTCTTTCATTATCTCTTTAAAAATTATTTTTAATTATTTAGTTTTGCTGTTATTTTGTTTTTTTCCTGAAGAGATTTTCGCTTGTAAATGCAGATCAATTATTATGCTGTTCTCATGAGTCTGAAGCTCCCATATTCTTTGGTTCCAGTGGCTTTGCTAACAGCTCATTGCTTTCCTAAATAGCAACACAAGCACAATATGAAACTCATAACAGAGACATTGATCTTCTTGATGGTCCATAAAAACAAACCTGGCTGGCTAAAGATAGATGAATTATAGTGCTTTGACTTTTACAGTGATGGAAGGGTTATTTTTTTAATTGTCTCAATTTGTTGCTCTTGTACATTAGTGTGTAAGGATGAAGAATACTTAGGCATAAAACACTGCTGAAATCTCCAATGCCAGTTCCTTTACCTTTTCACAGACTGACAGAATAGCAGGGGATATGTGCAGCAAATAGTGCAGGGAGTTTGTCTGTCTCAATCCCAACCATCTGGTTTCAAAACAAGAAAAAAAAAGAAGTAGAAGGAAATTGTTATATTTAGTTTAACATCCAAAGTGAGAATTTTCATGGTTTATCCCTGTTTTTTTCCATTGTGCTAGTTCCATGTTGACTGCCAGTGTGTTCTCTCACACAAGGGCTTTATCTTTTCTCTCTGGAATTGCCTGTCCTCTTTAGCAGTTCTCCAGGTGATTTTGAGGCACAGGACAAGCTATTCCTGCCTCCAGACTCTTCTAGCCTTGAGATTTCATCACCTTCCCACAGTTTAACTCTTTTGTGTGCTTTTGTAAGAACTTCAGACACAGTTATCCTATGTCCTGTCAATTCTCAGAAATGATCCCGACATGATGAGAAAACCTCAGTCCCCAAGGGTGCTCTACTCAATAGCAATCTTGCATGTAGGAAGTTAAAGGGAGATAATTCAGACAAATTTCAGATCTTGTGTCAGGATTTCATGACAATGATAAAAAACCCCTTTGTTTATGTTATTGTTGGTGCTACTGGTGCCACAGGCACACCTGTTCTGTACTTGGTCAGTGCTGAAATATGGATAGGAATTTTCTTAGTAAGGCAGGCTTTTTTTGTTTGTTTGTTTTTCTCTTAGGTTATTACCTTGGTTTAAAGATAATAAAGATGTTCTAATGAATAGTATTTAAAAATAAAAACTATTTTCCATCCTTTCTGTACTTTCCTTCCTTTCTTTCACTGCAAACAAGGTAAATGCCACTGAAGTGATGTGAGAAGAGAATTTTAGATTCATTGTGTTTGGTTTTCCATCCAGGAATTCACATGACACAATGGAAACTGGAATCTGACACCTCCAAGATAAACTATTAGACTATCTGTAAAGTGTTAAACTCATCTTTGTAAGTATAATTGTATGTAAGGCAAGAATCAGTGGGACGCAGTGACTTTGAATATCCATAGTGTTGTTGTCTTTGGTGCAAACATCAGCAGAGATTATAACGGTCTGTTGTGATGACCCTGAGGGAATCTCACAAGGCCTTGCAGTAGGCACTGTAATATTTGCTTTCATTCTTTTCTCAACAAAATAACGGTTTGATGTTTGGAAGGCATGACTCTAAAAATTGTGCTGTCTCTCTTCATTCTTCTTGAGCCACATGACAGACATGAGCAGGAGTAGTTAGAAAAGTTGAGAAGATGCTGTTGGAGAATGGAGATTTTAATGACTGACACTGTAGAAGCAATTTGCTTGAGCCATCAAGATTCTGTGGGTGTTAAGTACAGATGGATCCAGGATCCTCAGTCAATTTTCTCATAGAAGATCAGTAGCTTTTTTCCAAGTAGTTTTATTAGATCCCTCTGATGGGAGTCTGAGCTACAAATACATTGTTACAGAAAGCTTCCCAGGCTTAGCCCTTGTGTGTCACCACTCAAAAGAGAAAAGCCAGCTATGCTATGGAGGCAGCAGCAACTGCTCAGAGCTCTTTTGGGACATGCTCAAGTTGAAGATGTGACCTCAGTCCCGTGGGTGTCTTTTCTCCTGTAGCTGTCATTTCCACCTCCTGCTTTTCTATTAGGTTGGGAGAAAGTCCCAAAAATAGGAGTTTTTGGCAATGTTTTCTGCCTAAGTACTTATTCCCCACAGAGATATGGTGGTGCGTGGGATTCTCTGGTTTGTGTAAAACATCGAAGTAAAGCATTCCTCTTGTGGTTCAGAAGACATTGCTTGGAAACCCTGACACAGAACAAACATGTTTCCTTGTTCAGAAGCTGGGTGATTGGACAGAATTTTCACATTTTGGTTTAGAAGTTTTGTCTTTTTCCATTTCAGAAGATGGATAAAGCAATTAAATGTAAAGGATGTTGCAGAATATAATTTTCTTGATGACCCCAGAAATTGAATCCTATTTGGATAATAAGTGCTAGTCCATAAACCAGCTACTACATTTAATATAATGGCAACTGTGTAAGTTTTCTGTGGTCTGTTTAACACAGGAGTCCTTCTAATAATCTGAAGTCTAGAAAACCTTTTACAATTATTTAAACATTTTTCTTGGAAAGTGCATGGTATTTTACCTCTATGTTTCCCACAAGCTGTCCATACCCTGTACTTACAGTTTCTGAAAACAAAACACAGATAGGCTTTGATGGTAATTTGAAGTTGCTATGGGATTGTTTTCATTAGTTAGACGTCAAGGCTGCTGTCTTGGAAGAGGAGAACTGTCCTGTGTAGTACCGGAAAAAATGGTTTATCTTGCTTGTTTCAATAGTGTGATACTGTCACTTCTCTCTCCCTACAGAAACTTTCTTTTCTGTTTCACTTTACTGAGGTGTTTGAAAAAGAAGGAAATCACCACACATAAAATGAATAGAGTCTATTTTATAAATTCACCCTTTTTGCCACCCAGGTGCAAGTCCTGGGGAAGTCTGAGGACATTCTTAGCATTCAGCAGTTCTCCTCAAGATTATTCTAAGAAACACATATCGCCTGATACTGAAGCCTGCTCTGGTCTGATAAGGTTTGTATACATGTGGAAGTCAGCGTGCTGTTAAACTAGCATAACAATGTTCACACTAACTTTTTGCATGACCAGTCGCAGGGTGTATGTCCTAAGGCTGCTTTTGAAGTAGGCTGCTTTAAAATTAAAAGTCTTCTAATGTACACTTCTGTGTGATGTGATTGCAAAACAGTCAGTATGCTGCTAAATCACATCTTTCTATGTCTGGACTCTCATGTTGACAAGCCTCCAGTATTTAAATTTTAAGGTCTCGGCCAATTATTTCTATAAATGCAATAGACAATATCAGTGCACTATACCATGATATAGAGGGCTCAGATGCCACATACCAGAGTAGAACTCTATCCTCATTGAAGTAAATATATTTTCACAGATCTTAGTGAAAGATCCAACTTTATGCTGGTGTTCAGGTGTTTACTTCTATCACAGTAACATCTAAAAATTCAACCTGGAATTTTGGCCTCATTGTGCCATTACTAGTAAGTTAACATCTAAGGAGAGCTTAGATAAAAATTAGAAGAAAGGCTTTGAGTCTCATTTTATTTATGAGGAAAAATTAAAGGATTTAAGTGTGCATAGCTTGTTTGAGTTTGACAAAGATGATGACATGACTGTATATACTTCAAAAGTTTAATTCCAAAACCAGCAGAGGATTTACTTAATGTTAAGGACATTCCAAAGGTTAGGACACCAGCTCAGGAGACCTGGGGTTAATTCCATGAGATACATCTGTCCTTAGGCAAGTAATTTCTGCTTAGATCTAGCAAATTCCTAAGGCACTCAACTGGCACTTCTTTGTCTACATCATTGAATGTCAGTCAGCTGAGACTGAAAACCACCTAATTTAGACAATTAACTTGCTAAATACCTTTGCAGGTCTGGATCTTGGCCTCTACCTGCCTCAGCTGTATGCATCTGTAAATGGATAAAAAATGGCCTTTGTCATAGAAAAGTGTGATAATAATAGGTTTGAAACATATGGATGTTCAGATGTTGTAACAGTGGGAGTCATACAAGTATAATGTGTAGAAATTAAGATAGGATTTATTTAACTTGTCTGTAGTTTAAGGTGGTCACTTAATCTTCCTCTGTTTTCAGTAGAGATGAGGTGCTCCTAAAGGCAATTTACTCTGTTTAATGACAATATGAAACAGGAGGATGAATTCACCCCAGCACAGCTGGTCTCCACTCTCTCTGGAGGATGCCAAGACATTGCCTGAATTTTAGATAGTTGAAAGGAGGCAAGATGAGTGTTATCTTAAGAATAAAAGGATCAAATAAAACCAACTCATCTTGATTTTAAGGAAAAAAAAATGATGACTGTATTTGCTGAAATGTCCTTTAAAAGAATTATAGAAACCACCTTGAAGAGCTTGTGTTTTCCACCTGTTATTTCTCATAAAACATTCAGGAATTTTTTAATTAAAAACCTGCTACATGGTAAAGCTTCCATTTCTCCTGTTTCTGTGAAGCAGTCCTTGTGCAGATCTCCCACATCCCATAAGCACTATGGTGGACGTGCTACTATGTTGTGTTCAGTAAGGCTTACATGTCCTAAGTTACCTAACACTACTTTTGAAACTCTGGGTCTTGATAATTAAATGAGAACTGAGGTCTTGTGTAAATCTACTCCTAAAATCTCTTGCTTTAATATAACAGCCTCATGGTAGTTGGAACTACTGTGTTACCTCTAGGTGGTAGCTACCTCCTTGAAAATGATTGATCCTCCGAGAAAATGCATCTATAAGCATTTTGAGTTTAAAGAAAAAAAAAGAGTAAGAAAATTAAAGTTATTCAGAGGACAGCTACAAAAATTCTGGGAGCTTCTATCTGAGCTGCTGGAGGTCCATGTGCAAAGCAGCTGTAGGATGCTGGGACCTGAGGAAAGGATGATCTATACAGACTCGTGAGGAAGACTGAGATGACCTATATGAGAACCCTGCTAACCCATGCAATTGCAGAAGTTCACATTTCAAAGAAAGATAAGCTTAATTAGTTTATCCTGTTGTAGGCATGACTGTGATAGAGTCCTTCCTTGTATTATTACATTCATTACCCTGTGAGACAGCAACATCTCTTTATGAGCAGTTTACTCTTTTTCGTTTGCAGTCTTCAAAGAAAAGGCCTGCTTTCAGGCTTTGTTCCTCTTATTTTGATAGCTCCCTCCTTCAGAGCTCATCTTTACGCAGCTGGATTCTTATTTTCCTCACAGCTACTTGTCACTTGCCTACTTGACTTGCTCTGCAGGGAAGGGGAGAGGCCCTTTGCTTTTCAGCCTCCTGTCTTCTGGCTCATCTATTGATGAAGTGTCAGGGATGATTAAGCAGTCAGTCACTTCAGTGACAGAGACCTGGTGTCATAGAGGCTGTATCTACATATGCTGAACTAAACTTATACTTGGGAATGTGTTAAATTATGTGGAATTCATTCAAGAGCAAAATGCTGGAATTAATGTTTATTGCTTTTTCTTAACCATGCAGATCCAACACCTATTGCTTTGGGAAATCAGAGGTGGACTGTCCTAAGGCCTTAGAGGGGGATTTAGGGCTCACACAGAGGATCTAAAGGCAGTAGGGATTTTATCTGTATGTTGAGAAATCCTAACTTAGATCAGGATGTGAAATAAGAACCGTCTGATTGAAGAAGTATATTTATGTCACAAGGTTATCAGCTTAAAAGCTCATCTCCAACCTGAGTGCAACAGCTAAATAGGAACTACAGCTCTTGATAGTTCACCAGAGAGCCTGGAAAGTGTAAGAACTCTTGGCTATTGCTACTTCAGAAACATAGCTGTATATATACACATATATATAGTCTGCACTGTCAATGTGTAAAGGAATAAAGGTGAAGACTATGTGAATTGCACTGAGACACACTTCTTGCTAGACTTCCTTGGCATCCTAAAGTCCTGATCCTTCCAATGAGTGATTCCAAACCTATGACCTCACATCATCTGCTTTTCAGGGGCTCTGAATCATCCTCAGAAAGTACCTACCTCTTTCCTATGATTTACATCTTCTGAATCTTACCTAGAAGACTGATGTGGGCAGTGAAAGATGCTTCTAGTGCTTCAGACACGCAACAGACAACTGTATATGAGTGCTTGCCCACATGTCACTGCAGATTGTAAGAGATGATAGAGAGGACAGTGAGAATGCAGACAACAATGACAGGAACTCCGCATTGCCTATTAATAGCAAACTAGCTGTTGTGCTCTGCCTTTTACAGTTACTATAACTATTTCACTTTTTTGCTGCCTCTGACAATTTTATTCATCTGATAGCATTCATTATATGCTTAGACTATAAGCTGCAAGGAGAAGCATCCTCCTTCATAGTATGTGCATTACTATGAGGTCCTGCCCCTGACTGGGACCTCTAGGCATTGTCCCAGTATAAATAATACATAAAAATAGATCAGCAGTGTAACATCCATCAAGAAAACCATACAGAGACCTAAACAGTATTGAATTTAGTATTGAATTGCTGTACCGTGTAGTGTGGGGTTCGTGCAATAGCTTGCTATAGTTTTCTGAATTAGAACACAGATCATACAAAGTCATATATCTATGGGCAATGTGCAGGAGGCTTGGGGGAGATCTGTAATTACTAAAATTGGGAAGTGTGCCAGAGATGATTTACAAGTATGGGGAAGAATACATCTTTTGTGACATTCAGGACTTTATCAGGTTTATTTTGGAGAATTTCCAAGATTAATAACAAAAAACAGCCCAAATTTTTAAAGTAAAGCAATCAGACTAAATTTCAGCTGCAGCAATAGCTGCAATAACCCAAGCTTCCTCTTTCTTGACACAGCACTGATAGTTCATGTTGCACCAGGTTGCATACATTAAGCAAAGCAATTTAGTGGAGTGATACAGACTGCTTTTGAGGTGTGCAAGGGCAACATACAACAAAAATGGGTATTATTATCACCTGTATTACAGTCTTTGTTGTAAAGTTCATCTGCACTCAGAGCCTCACTGGACTATATGCTCTATCCAAAAAGCATGAGTTAAAGCTTCTCTGAAAAAAAGTTTAAAAGTATGTTAGAGAACAAAGGTATGCCTCTGAGATGAGGTATTAGTGTTCTTTTTCAGCTTGCAATCATCATGGTGCAGTGATTTTCTTCTGCATAGTTGTAGATAATTGTTCCTTCCAATCAATTCAATGGACTTGCTGAGGGGGGTTGTGGAAGGTGGAAATGGCCACTGAGGATTTCTTTCTTGTGACAGCAAACCATTGGACCTGTATCAGCAGTTCTCAAGTGTTTTTTGAGAGAAATTGATTATAGTTGTCATTTTCAGCAGAGAGACACCTCTGCTCCCATCCAAGAAGCTTCAAGTGGCTGGGAGTAAACAGTCCCTGAAGTGCCTATTTCTCTCTAATGACTGCAAATGGAAACTAGATTAACTGACACTTAGTTTTCAGACTAAATTTAGGATGAAGGAATTGCAATATTTCTTTAATTCATTTTAACTGCTCTTGCAGGCATTGGGATATCAATGGCAGCAAAAGCTTTGAAAGCACCATCTCAAATAGCAAACACTGGTCCAACATTTAGGTTTCAGTGGTTTGAGGCAGTGAGCTGAGGTGAAATCTCTTAATTGTCAACATGGGAGCCTACTTCAGTGCCAGAGAGTTCAGTCAAATAACTGCTGTGCTAGTTCTTGTGTGTGTTTTTGTCTGTTTGTTTTCTCTCTTAATCTTTGGAAAAACATTCCGTTGCAAATTTGAGGTAGAAGTAGCATCTCCAGTCTGCTGTTGAACTGGGACAAGCTTCTGTGCTGGTGGACCAGGATGGAGTTCTATCCTGGTAACTGGTGACTGCTGGAGCTGATTTTTCCCTGTTGTTCACTGATAGTGCTGCAGGAGTGTATAGTACGTAGTGTAGGAAAACCACATAGGATTTGATTTAGGATCATCACTACCATGACTGTTAAGCATCTGTGTGACTGTTTGTTGAAGGGGGTATAACAGCTTGCTGGGTGCTTTTATGTGACATCACCAACAACATGAATAAGTAAATCAAAGAGAATGTGCTTGAAGAGACCAAGGCATTTCCCTCAACTTCAAAGAATTGGATTTAGCCTATTAAATCTAAAATTGTGTCTACAGGCACACTATGTACATACAGGAAAACAAATACAAACCTTATTTATCTGCTTTCCATAGCTCTTTTGTTAGTCTTTTGTGGTTTATCTGGAGGCATCGTGGCCATTTTTCTACTGTCCTTCTACCCAGGATGGAAGAAAGATACTTCTCTGTGGCATCACATAATTTATTTTTAGTAGCTTTTTGAAATCCAGCATCCCTGGAGGTTTAATTGCTGGGAGCTGTGCAAGACAGACTCCCGAGTCTTTCTGTATCAGAAAAACGGATGGCTTCTGATTTCAGAGTTTCTTCATGCTAAACAAAGTCCCTTAGTTCTGCAGAAGACTTTAAAAATGCATGCAGAAAACTTTATAAATGCACGTAGAGAGACCAAGAGTCTTTGGTTTACATAGATCCAAATAAACACATAAAAAGAAAAGGTTTATTTCATTACTTTGAGGAAGAGTTAGACAGATAACTTGAGCAGCAAGAAGTAAGCAGTTGAGCAATCTCCATTCATATCATTCACACTCACATGTTGGAAAGAGAATTCTCAGCTCAAGAGTGGGCTCAAAATTAAAAGAGAAATATCCCCTAGGCTTTTGGAATAGGAAAAGGAAAAGAAGCTGCAGAAGCTCAACTCTCATGAATTGTTAAAACAAAACAAACAGCTGGATGGCAGAAGGGCTGTTCTTTGACATAAAACATTTGCTAGAACTCTTTCTTCCAAGATCCATGCTGATTATTTATTTGTTTTAGTTTTTCTTTTTCATGACTTGATTTAATTAAAAAAATAATTAGGCAACTCATCTTCAGAATATGGTGAGAGGATGCTAGCAATAATTTCACTAGCCTTAAGTGTGATCAGTTATTAAACCCATCTTCTGAGCATGTGGTGGAAGAGAGCAAGGGATCCATCACATATCTTTCTTTGCCTGTAACCTTACCATCTTAGAAGTTTATATCTCATTTGCAGTCCTACTTCATTGTAAGCCTTCTGTCTTCAGTCCTGCAGATTCATTTCTAGAATGTATAGCAGCACTAAACTTATGGTGTCTAAAGTAAACCAGACAATGCTCACAGAAGCTGAGTGGCTCTGTGGACAGGTCCTTTGGCAGAAGGGAAGAGGTGGTGGCATGTGGCATGAGGGGCCTGACAAGTACCAGAGGTTAGTAGTGCCACCCTGTCACAGTGCTGCCTGCATGGCATTTATCACTTCTCTTTTCTGGTCTATATCTCATGGAAGGTGAACTAAGAACATCTGTGGAGAAGTCAGTCATTTCTATTCTAAAAGCCTGCCCCTGAGCAGGATCTTGTAGGAAGACACTGCACTGTAGTGGATGTCCGCTGTTTGCTGGGTTTTTTCAAAGTTTCACAGACCTTTTCTGAAAACAGTGATCATAATAACCAGCTTATGTTTTGGCCTAGTATTGCCTTTTTTAAAACCACAGTTAGATTTCAAAGATTTTACCTGTAATTGATCTGCCCCTGTCCTCATAAAACCTACAACTCCCTTTCTGCCTGATGACATAATCAGGCTAAGCTTGGTTCAGACATCTGTATTCTCACTATTGGAATATTTTGCATGGTTTTGCCATGTCTTGTATTTTCCACAGAAATTACACAACTGAAGGCAGTATTTTTAAAGTGCCAGAACTTGACAGGATGCTTTGCTGGCTCTGTCACTGGCTGCCTATCTTGCTCGCTGATGGTGTTGGTGGCACGTTTCCCTTGTGGATGCAGGGACTCTCAAGCAAACCACAGGGGAGACAGATGGGTCACATCTGTATTTGCAAGTTAAACAAGGCCAAAAGACGTATTGGCCTGCAATAACCCGTGATGTTTGTTAGCATACTCACTAGACTGGTTTTTGCTCTTGCCAACTAGCACTTTTCCAAATTGCACTATCATAAGCTGGGGGGATGTGGAGAGCTCCCAGTAGGCAATATGGATGAGACCACTCAGTTCTGAAGGGAATGAAGATTTAGCTACATGGACAGAAGCTATGCCAGGATGCTTTGTCTCATGTTCTGGAAATAATGTCTGACATATTTTATTTATCAATACAGACTTAGACTTGGGGAAGCTCAAGTCTGAGTTGCTCTGGGAGTGACTGTGCCATATTCCTGTAATTTCCTCCACCCATCTTTTATTTGTTTTGTCTTCTTAGATATACGCTCATCAAGGAAAGTATTGACACTTACTCTTTATTTGTAGAATGTTTAGTATCATGTGGCCCTGACCTGTAGGGATTTCAATGCAAATAAAGGCAGTTGAATCTGCTCTTGCCCGTTTGTTAGCAGCTTGTGATGTTTTCTCTGACTGGAACTATACTGTTAAGAAAGGAATAAAGGGTAGCTGTTTAAGAACTGTAAAACCTGCCTCACTTCATCTCTGGCTATTTAATTTTGGAGGCTTATGTCAGAGTCTTAAGGTTAAAAATGTTTCTTTTCTTGTCTTGGCTTGAACAGCAAATGGAATGTTTCAAAGGGGAAAAAAAAAATAAAGAGCCCATACAACACAGGCCAGAGTGATGCAGCCTTGCCTGTTTTTCTTGATCTGAAACACTTTATTAGTTGGAGTGCAATGTGGCCTGACCGTCTCAGTTTCCATCCCATTTCGGGTGGAAAGTTGCACACCAAAGAGATGCAGAAGCAGTTATTTGCTTATGAACTGGCAGAATTTCGCTCATTTTCTTTGCAGCATAACATTTTCTTGGTAAACTTTTATTCATCCCTTCTACCTCCGGGAATACCCCCAAAACTGCAGAGTAAACAATTTTGGCTTGCAATATACAAAACTCTGAGATGATAATGCAAAGCGGTGAATAAACTTTCTGTGTTTTAAGTGGTACAGACTTGAACTCTGCTGAAGGGGCTGTGTGCAGCAAGGTCAGGAGTGTGATGAAGCATGAGTTTGGAAGGGGAATCTGCTGCAGAGATAGTATAACCCATTGAGTGATAAGTGCTGACAGACAGGCACCCTGATGTTTGAAGTGCTTTCCCTTGCGGCAGAAGTATGTCTCTGATCCTGTTGCGTTATGACCAGACTTGGTCTGTTTTGAAAGCCTATACTTTCTTCACATGTAGACTCAGAAAGATTCAGACTGAATGTATTTAACAGAACTCTGAATGCTGGGCAACAGTTAAAGATAAATTTTAAAGATTCGATATGGCCTTCCCAAAAACCTTTAACAATAATCATAAGCATATGTCAGTACATTCCCATTATTATCATAATGTGTTTGCATTAATGTTTTTCTATTACTTCACCATTAAGTTGCAGTGTTTAGGGCACTAGTTCATAGAGAATAAAAGCATTAAGTTATGATTTCAAAAGAATTATAAACCAGTAACATTGGGGGAGTTCAGTCATCTTCTAGTGCTTAACAAATTGGGAGTATTATTCAGTCTGTCCAGGCAAGCTTTTGCGTGGTTCCTGTTCTTCTCTGTTTCTTTCCTGTGGGTTTAGCTTGTGAGCACTCCCAGTATGGCCACACAGGGAGAAAAACTGAAATATGTGAGTGAGACCCAGAGTGGGAAGTGGAAGATTAAGTGAAATGTCCTGGGACTTTCCAGGAGAAAGCTGCTCTGCTCCTTACCCAAACCTCAATGATAGAAGTAGTATCAGAGACTAGTAATGGATGATTTGACTAATATGAGGTCATAAGAAATAGTAGTGATACATTTTCAGTTCCTTGAATCAGTTTACTTGTTACGTTTGAAATTTTTATTTATATATATATATATATATATATATATATATAAAATTACAAATTTTGTAAATATAAAAGCCAGAGAGAGAGAAAAAAGGAGATTTTTTAGTTTTTTACTTTTAGTTTGCAGTCTAAGTCTGGGACAAGTTCTCCATCCGTTTTCCTGTATCTCCAAGACAGCAATACTCTGTCAGATTTCTGGTACTTATCATGACAATTTTATCATCTAGTCTTGTTCTTTGACAACGACTGACTAGAACACTTCACTGCCTTGGAAGACAAGAGGAGGCAGGGATGTAAGTATTCGTATTATAGGGGACTAACCAAGTCTCTCCTTAACTAGTTGAATACAGAGAGTATATCTACATAGAAACTAGAAGAAAATAGTATTTTCATTTTGATTAAAAATAATAAAACACTAAGAGACATGTAGATATGCCAGGTTTCAGTGATCTGCAGCCATGCTCCCTTCCATTAAAAACAATGAGAAATAACTTACAAGTGCGTTCATATTAGCACCCCAAAGGATCACTGTCTGCACTTTCACTCCTTCCCACTCTCTAATGTAAATGCACTAGACTGCATTTTTTTAACCATGCAATCAGAAAGCATGTGTTTTCAGGGTCATTACAGCAGAGAGGGGACACTGAATGAGAAAGATACCAAGGAAACAGAAATGCTGTCTTGTTATTTTTAAATAAGCTTGGTAATATTTATTTTCCCTCTGCTGCACAGATTTTACGTGAGAGGCAGGATCACATGATTTGCCATCACATTCCAGCTGTAGCTCTGACATTTGTAACTTTTCAGTTCTTGGCCTTGTAATCTCATTCATTTTGGAATCCTGCTTCTGCAGCATGACAGTTTCTTTCATTTCTTCTCAAGTTTGAATATTACACAATAAGGTCATATACACCTAACATCACAAATATGCTTTTCCTTTTTAGTAGCAAGAGAAGAAGACCCCATTACACAACCATTAAAGGGGTTAATTCCTTTACCTCCTACAGCAGAGGACCATGCTCAGATATATCAGGGGCTTATAGAATCATAGAATGATTTGAATTGGAATGGAAATTGCCATCATCCAGTTCCAGCCCCTGTGCCATGAGCAGGGACACCTTCCACTAGACCAGGTTGCACAAAGCCCCATCCAGCCTGATCTTACAATGTTTCAGCAAACGAATATTCAGTGGAGGGCATTATGTAGGTGGTAAATATATGGGGATCTGGAAATAGAGAAGCAAAAGTAATTGTTCTGGTAATGTTTGTTGTTGGTGTATGAAGCATTTATTTGGCCTGGATATAGTCAAGGAGATAGACAAGTGATAGCATAGACCTACATTTTTTTTTTCTTCAATATATGATTTGATAGTTAACTAGAATCAAGAAAAGGTGCTAAGTAGCTTAGGTTAGGAGATTCACTTTCTGGTAGTTAGTGCTCTTTGTTATGCATGTGGCTTCAAATAATCAGACTGCCAGCTTCAATTGGAGGTGAATCTGAACCTTAGAGATATTATCAAGTATTTTCACACTAAAGTTATCATAGACAAGCTTTACCTTAGTTCAAATTATCTGAATGAACGTGATCACTAATTATTGTCAAAAGAATTCAAACTGGGAACTTAAGAGGATAAATTTAGTATTTGTGTACTAGTGAACACAAATATCACTGCTATTAAAAGATTATTTTGGAGCAACTTCACTGAAGTAGTGGGCACATGCCAGTATATCACTTACTGATTATTGTCTGCATTAGGCTGGTACAGCACCATGGTGGAGATTTCGTATAAGTATTACTATAAATCTCTGCAACTCTCTCTCAATATATGAAGACATTCGGTAAAATACAAAGAAGTTGATTGTTGGAAAAAGATTGAAGAAGGAAAATGAGAATGAATAATCATATAATCACTATTTGCAACTTTAAGCTTTTCTAAAAAAAAAGATAATCATGATTTAGGAAGAAATGAATTTGCGTGCTATCATGTTCAAATATTGCATGATCTCAAGAGACTTCAAAGGTACTGAACATGGCCATAATATTACCACGAGTAATAATATTCTTAGTAATTTATGTTTTTGATGTAAGTACAGAAGTATCTCCTTAGAAAAAGTAAATTAGCATTCATCTTTAATGTCGTGTTTGGATTTTAGAACATGGGGTCTTCAGTGTTTATTTATCTAAATCACATTCATTACAAAGCTTTCATGTTTGCTTCTGCAACTCATTTGCTCAGGGGAATTCATTTACCTGATGGACTCTTGTGTCTATAGGCATTTCTAGAGATTCAATTCATCTTTACGAAAACACAATTAGACTGTCAGTATGCAGTTGTTTAAAATAATCCCCATGCTTCGCCGATGTGGTGGGTAAGATCATGACATAGTTTACAGATTTACACAGGATTTTAGAAGGAATTCATAGGGATTTCTATAGAGTTTGACCTTGTTGACAGTGTTATTGACATAATTCATTTTCTACTCTGTTACATGATGGAAATCTAAAATGCAGCCTTGTTAAATAGCCTCACTGCGTTGTAGGAGGATTACAACTTCTTTCAACTTAAAAAAAAAAATATTATTTAAATTTAAATTTTCTGTGGGCAGGAATGAACCCACTATTTAATACATCATGTATGATTAAGAAATGTTATTCTGGAATAAATTTCCTACTTTTTCTTGGTGAGCAGGGTGAAAAGGAAAAAATACATGTATTATCTTGTTTTTCATTGAGATCCTTCTGCTGAGACAATTGATATGATTAGAAAAAGCTCTATAGAAACTGAAGCTGGAAAATACAGCACAGAGAAGGTGGTGTTGTTTACACTATGTTTTTTACTTCAGATTTTCTCAATATTGCACAGCAGCAATTTTGTGTTTAAGAAACAAATGGACTGCTAATCAGTGTCACTGCTTGAGTTTTCCGATTCTTGTGAGTGCTTCTGAAGTGTCACTAACTATGCTATGAACAGTACTTTGCAACAAGCTTTACACCTCTGAAATTGATTACTATTTTCTGACTTTTTGCATTTACTTCAAGAAAGAACCATAGCCCTACATTAAAATAATAAAAAATGTTTCAGATGATATTGGCTTAGTGGATTGAATGTGTTCCCAGAGATATGTCCCAGAATCTATCTTGTTTTGCAGTTTATAATTAAACTTCTTATTCCCTGAAGGGCCCTTGTTTTGACTTTCTAAGAGTGAAAATGCAACTTGATAGATATATCTTTGTTTTTTTCACTGTAGATAAATGCAAAAAATGTCCAGATCTGCTTAAATTACTGCCAACATACAATCTCTAAAAATAAAAGAATAAAAAAGCCCCATGCTCTTTGTTTATTTGAAAGAATTCTTCTAGTGTTTGGAAGCAACATAAACGTAAAACCAAATGGTTATTTAATTATTGTAAAAGCACTAGTATTGTATTTATTGGCCTATTATTTGTGCTGAATGCAACTGTTGTCATGACATTAGTCTTAATACAACACACAAATATGCAGTTAATATCCTGAGGATTTTTAAAAAAGACGTTG
This sequence comes from Colius striatus, assembly GCF_028858725.1. NCBI lineage: Eukaryota > Metazoa > Chordata > Aves > Coliiformes > Coliidae > Colius > Colius striatus. Next base: position 198,515,737 of record NC_084759.1, on the reverse strand, counting down.
CCTTGTCAGATGTCTTTCAGAACTGACTTTTTTGCAACAATTGTGTTAGATTGTCTTTTGTTTGGAAAGTTTTCCTATACTCAGTTCACACAGGGTAATTGGCTCAGCCCTGTTCCACTTCTGACTCTATTAAACCTATTTTACTGAACCTAAAGTGTGTCCCCTGGCTCCTTTTGCAGGTGATTTTCTCAGAGATGCTCTGCAGCTTCCCAGTGGTGGCACTGGGTGAAGTCCAATCCAACAAGGCTGAATGAGGCTGTCAGATGGATTATTCAAAGTTCACAGTTTGGCTGAGAAGGTTGAATGGTTGAATGGTGAAGATGCTTTAGCTCAATACCTCACTAATACATGAGTTCCCAGCCTTGGCTCTGGCTAACAGCACGTTACTGTCAGAAAAGTAACATTGCCTTTTCATCCTGTTCTGCTTTTATTTTGAATGTTTCAATTAATGAGGTTAATGTACAAGGGTTTTACAAGCAACATCCTGTCTGGAACCACACATGCTGTACAAAGCTGAGCTAGAAGATACACTCAGGGTCGGGGTTGGTCTGACATACAGGAAGGAGAGAGAGGAGTTTTTACAGAGTTTTGAAATTGTCTGTCCTGTAACTTGTATATCAGTATGGGCCAGATCCCTATGAATGTGTCTTTTGGTTCATTACTTGGACCAACTGAACTTTAAAAATTAGAACAGGCTTTTGAGAGTGACTGAGCTCCTTTGGTTGTTTTGGTTTGTTTGGTTTGTTTCTGTCTTTGGAAATACCAGGCAGTATAGCTAACTATCTTACAGCAGCAGCTGAATTAAGTATCAGTCTACATTTAGGTGCTTAACATGTTCATAGACTTTTTGAGTGTCCTGTGATTGAGTCTGAAAGTCTCAGAGTCATAGAATAATAAAATCTTTTTTTGGTTGGACCTTTAAGATCAAGTCCAACCTATAACACTGCCAAGCCAACCACTAAACCATGTCTCTCATTGTCTCATGTACACATCTTTTAAATATCTCCAGGGGTGGGAACTCCACCACCTCCCTGGGCAGCCTGTGCCAGTGTCTTATCAGCCCCCTCAGTGAAGAAGTTCATCCTAATATCCAATCTAAACCTTCTCTGGTGCAACTTGAGGTCAGTTACTCTTTTCCTATTACTTGTTACTTGGGAGGAGAGATCTTGAATAAGATACTCTTATTACATGTTACCATTCCAACTTTTACTATTGGGATAGTGAATAATTTCTGTTTCATCTTGATGTTCCTCTATTTTGGGGAAGAAGCCCACCAAGAGGTAGTAATCTCTCCCACGCCAATCACTGTAGTGTCCCAGGCATAGTCTGTCCTGTGCATTAGTCCAGCTTGACACAGCCAAATAACAGATGGTTTGGGACAGTATTTGTGGGAATAGGTGCTGGCACCAGTTTGCTCAGGAGGCCTCATCCATTCATGCTTTTATCTCCCTCAATGCTCTTCCACTGTACAACAGCCTCAGCTATCCCCTAGACTGGGACTTCCCCTTTGCCATGGCACATCACAGTTTTACAGCCAGCTTTGCTCAGGTCCCTTGTCCTTCCTTACAGCATCGAGGTTGTCTGTGACAAATGATAGAATTGTTTCCCAGCCTGATTTCTGAAATTTCTCACCATACCTCCTGCTCCCAGACTTAAGCAATTACTGCTGCAGGGTGTGCTGAACTCTGCATGACCAGTTTGAGGGATTTCTCAACTGCAACATCATGCAGTACAGCACCAGAGCCTGCCTCAAATTAGCTCGGGACCACAATTCCAAACACATGTATTTGGTTCAGCAAAGGCTGTTTGTTTGTTGGGTGATTATGTTTTTCTAAGCTTATGATTTATTTGTAGCATGAGTGACATATCTGCAAGAGGTGGTGATATGTCTCTAGGTCTTTTTTTTTTTTTTCCCTCCTGATTTTGGAACGACACATCAAACAGCTATAGCAGTGCATGTTAGAGAATTTAGGAATGAGTAAAATTGCAGTGATAAGCAGGGACTTAAGTGAAGCGAATACAGTTACTGGGTTTTAAAACCAAAATGGCATTACTGTGATGAAAGAGATAATTTTGATTCAAAGATGGAATAGATCTCATTTTAAAGTTTAATTTTGTGTTACTATTTTGTGATTGCCATTGTTGGATTTCTCATGGGGCTTAAAGGCACACGTTTTAAAATTAAATGTAGAAATATGTATGTTTAAACAACTGATTTCAATATCACTAGTTACATTATTATCTCAATACCAGACAATTTCCTATTTGCTTTGATCTTCTTTGATCTCAAACAGATTGCAACCAGTTTTTAGTAGTGTCTCTTCATAACATTTCTTTTTCAGTATTCCCATGCTTTGGACTACATTGCTTCCATTGAAGATGTTCAGTGGTCAAAATTACTATATTTGAGTTCTGGATCTGTTGGATCTTTCTTCCTGGTTTTCCTTTTGGCCTGTTTTCAGATTAATAATGTGAGAGTAGACAGCTTTAGGGGAAAAAAAAAGTATCTTTCGGCATGTTAGCCCAAAAAATACTACTAATCAGCATAAAAAGAATAAAGCCGTGTGTTTCTCCAGTGCCCTGAGAAGCATACCTTTTTTAAACTCTTGACTCTCAGAGATTTACATTCCTGTGGGAACAAAAGTGATACCAAGGGCAGCAGCTTTTGAGTGCAGCTGTAGTTATCATTAGAGATAAGTATTTGAAGGAATTTTGAGATTTCAGACATGCATTGATATTAAAAGTCTCACGTGTGAAATATGGAGCTATGTTAACGAAAACGTGGATGACCATTACTTGGTACTTTGTGCTTCATTTGGAAAAAAAAAAGAAAGCCTCTAAAATGCATTATTTTTAATATTTAAGAATTAAGGTCATAAGCTGGAAACTCATACTCAGGTAAGCCTGCATCAGAGTATGCACAAGTTACTCTTCTGTGAATATTGTCTCATTAATATCCATAGACTATTATATAATTTAAGCTGTGCTTTTGCCAGTATCAGTCTCAGAACTTTGCGCCCTATGCTTTCACAAGAGACAGTGGTGTAAAAGTGGTGGGAAGTAAAGCTTTAGCAATATCTTTTCTCCTTTTGCCATTCTCCCAAAGCAAAACTTGGAGTCTCTCTGAAGCCTTTTGCCAGCATGTATTATTAATCTACAGCCTATGTCTACATTTTATTTTTTTTTTCTTGAATCATATTCAACCAACTAATCATATTTAATAAGTATTCCATCCAACTATTATTCATCTAAGAAACAATGCAACCTAACTGTATTGTGCTTTCCCTATTGTAAAATCCAGTCTGTTTGGGGGTTTTTTTAATATTATGCTGTTATTTTTCTGAAGCCAGACTGGATTCAGACACAGTACCTGCCAAATATGGAGAGACTTCAGACATAGGTTCCAGTTTTTACCAGTCTTTAGTGCTTTGTGGATCCAGATTCAGGCATTCTAATATTGAATATGCTGGTATGTTTTAGCCATTGAATATTTGGGAGTCAAAAGTCATATTAGCATAGAAGAAAGTATAGAAATGCAGTCTGTAAGCCCACAAAAGAATCTCATTGCATTACAGCTGCTTAACAAGTTATTGTGCATCAGGCTAAGTACTGTAATTGTCTGTCCATGCACTTGAGCTTGCCCAGAGTGAGGTAAACATCCATGTGCTCCAGGGATTACTCATTAAATGAAGCATTGTGTTTTAGTACTGAGAAGTCTCTGCTGTTCTTCCATTATTTTCTGTTTTAAAGACAATTTACTCTACATAAGAGTAATTTGAATTGAGTGGTTTGCTGTGTGTTTACATTGGATAATTTTCAGTTGCTCATGCAGACTGTAGACAAACACATATGTGTGCACACAAAATTTATCCGGCTTATAATTAGGTATTGCTGGACCTTTGCAATAGCAAGATCAAAGCCAGATTGTAGCTACCTTTGTAAAATCTTAAAAGTAGCTGTAATTGAAAAAAGAAGGTGTAACTTTTTTATTTTAAAACTTTGTGAGGATGTTTTTTTCAGAAAGTCTACTGATTTTTTTGGTCATCATTTCATTATTAGTTTTTGATTAAAAAAGCCATGGACCTTATAAACATGTGAATTTTTTGAAACAGCACTGAAACTAGGCAGTAACAGAAATATCATTATATTATCATGATCCACTGACAACTTGAAAGTTGACTTTTGATAGATATAATTAAAAAAGGAAACAATTTTAATTGCAAATAAGTAACTAGAACTATTTTGATCCCTTTGAGTAATTACAGTTTTTAATTGTGAGTTGATATTTTTTGCTGTTGTTGTAGAAGGTAAGGAACTTTTTTCTATAGGGCTCACTGTGGTATTTCTATGAAATGTAACCCATTTGGTTATTTAGTACCCCTCATGATCCACTATATGAGATATTACTAAATAAGCTGTATTCTAACAACCCCTTAAATTAGTGACTATGCATGTATGAAGTATAAGTACGGAGTATATAAAGTACTTTTGTTTTTTTAATATTTATATTTGTCCATTGATGATCTAGAATGTAACAAACTCAAATGACTAATCTTTTTCATGAGCTGTGAATTTTAAGTTTGACTTTGTGAGAGTATATATTCTCCAGTGGAAGTAAGATGTTTATCATGTCTTAACATAAAGTCTAGAAGTCAAGGAAGTGCTTGACTGGAATAAACAAGTAGCTCATTCGGTCTGCCATTCTGGCACCAAGAGTGGATAAGACCAAATATTTCAATGGAAGACACAAATCTTCACAATGTTGACATTCTAAATTGCAAGATACTGTCCCTTACAGAACTCACACCTTGAAAAGTGAAGATTAATAGAGTTTATAAGTGTATTTCCATAAATTGTAAAATACATTTCTTTAATTATCTTTACAATTTGAGAACAGAGGGCTTTAAAGATATATTATCAACTTGTGTAAAACAATTTCTCCTTTCCTTCTATTTCATTAATCAGATGGGAAAACTTGACCATTTCAGTACAGTAAAATTGAATTTTCCTGCATTTTGAAAGAGGCAGAGGGTCTTGATCCATCTTCTGGGTACTGGGGTCTTTTGTCCATTCTACTAACTGAAAGTATTCACCAAGAATGGCCCTTCTGCCACTGGTTTGGAGCCACTGTTGTCTGTGAAATCTGGAGTGTTTCTCTTTCACTGATCTAATGCGATATCTCCTCACCTATGTATTTGCCAACCTTGGCAAAAACTTATTTGATTGAATGTTCAAAGCTGGTCCTGGATTTTGACCAAAGACTTAGTTGTGATATATTGCATCTCACCTTGTGCAGTGACCATAGCAAGATATTTTTCTTCGGTGGAGAATATTAATTGGAGCTGATTACTACTATCACCTTCCTAATTTTCTCTGACTAATATTCTCTTAATTTCCCAACCACTCTATGTTACACAAAGTAAAATAATGAAGTAGCATGCATAAAATCTCTAATGTTAAAACAATTGAGTGATCATCAGGACTAAATCACAATCTTCTTGTTTTTATTGCCCAGTGGAATCTACTTTCTGACTAATGTTCTGAAGGTGTATGAGGAAAAATGAATACATTGTCATGTTGCATTGTGTGTATTGGAAGTGGTTCTTCACACGTTGAGTAGCAAACATACAAAATTGATTGCTCAGATGGTGTTGCAGATGCAAGAATTTTACAAGGACTCAGAAGCAGGCTGGACAGGTACTTGAAAGTGATACCTACTTGGGGGTTACAAAATAGACAGGCTACAACAGGATCAGGAAATATCCTGAGCTGAAAATAGATGGAGGGAAGGGGGAGCACTAAGGGTGGGGAAGTATCATGTATAAATGTTCTATTCTTATTTTTTTCTTACACTTACTGTTGAAAACAGAGTACTAGACTTTATGAACTTTCAGGCTTGCCACTACAAACATTTTTATATTCTTGTTTAAGTAAGGAGTTGTGTGAGAGGATTTTTCTGGAACAGGAAATGATTGTTGAAGGTGGAGAAACCCCAGAACTGCTTAACTGTAGTAAATAAGTAATACATTTTGTGATATGTATTTCTAAGGAAAGCAAACTGAGAGAAAACTTTAATGCTGAAAGAAGCTCAAGTGTGATTACTTTCTAAATTACTGACTGTCTAGATTTACAGTCTTGCTTTTTTAGCTATTCCATTTCATCTTATATTAAAATGAGGAATAGATTTGCATTGTTTTCTTGGTGATTTCTTTTGGTAATTCTCCAAGTACATACAGGAGGCATTTGCTGATCTAGTTGCATATATCCTATGTCTTACTTTCTAAATCCATAGCAAAAGTTAGATACCATAACCGACACCACACATAAACTATTGATAAAGAAACAATTAGCTGGAGCAACTACGTCTGCTAAAGATATTGCTCTTTTTCAGAAAGGAGATCGTTAATGTGGACCAATTAAAAGAGGTATGGTCAATTTATAGTTAATGAGTCAATTAAATGACTCATAATATTGAAATTTAGTATGTACATAAGACATTTACTTTAATTTGGGTTTTTTTGTTTGTTTGGTTTTTTTCTTATCCTTTGTTAGGATTGGCCTTGCATACTGGATTCTTATCTTTTTATTGTTTTGGGCTTTTTTTATGTTTATACAAGCACTTCTGAAAAACAAGAATTTAGATGAGGTGCCTCTAAATGAACAGAGATGCCAAGGTTTGAGTGGACTTTTGAATTAACTCACTTTGCACATCCTGGCTGCTAGGGCTGGGTTATAGCTTGTAAATTTCACTGGAAATAGCCTACTTTCTTTTCATCCATAAAACTTAAATTTACCTCTGGCAAAATTGTTGTTGCAAATCGAGTTTTTAAAAAAAGTTACAGTTATCAGTGTTATTGTTCTTAATACGATGAACAGTAAAGTTGATGTTGAAAATTATAACTGTCCTTACAAAATTGCTCTATTTAACATTTAGAAGAACAAAATTCTGCTGCAGTGTTTTTCTTTGCATATTGCAGTGTTTATACAAATGATATCAGCCACAGACTTGTATCAGTGGTCTGAAGTAATTACTTACTGATCATTAGAGGGATTACAACCCACAAGCTTATAGATACTCTGGAACTTGTGAAGAAAAAAAATGCTCCCTCTGAAATAAAAAATGCTTTTTGCCTTCTCCGTGTTTATTAGTGGTGTGACATGATGGCAGTTTAGCAATAATTTTCTTGGTACAAATGTTTAGTCATTTTTGTTCTTTTTTTGTTTGTTTGTTTCTTTTTGGCATTAATGGCACTTCTGTTGCTATGTGTCTTAGTCAGGCACATGTCTCCAGAATAAGAAAAGCCACAGTGTATATATATATATGTGTCTTTGATTTTCCTGAGTTCCAGAGAAATATGACTATTCTGTGTGTCTTAGAAAGGGAGTGGTGAGACCAGATCCTACATTGCATATTACACAGAAAGAATTAGCAATGAGCTCTTTCTGAGTCTCAGTAGGAGCACAAAGAAGCTGTAGTGGGACTAAGGGTCTAGACAGCTGATCTCATGGAGAATGGAGGATGGTCAGCACAGCACAAGAATGTTCGATAGCTTGTCAATTCATGACCCTAAGATCTAAGAGACTTCCATTCCCCCAGACAAAGGTTGATCCCCATTAATATGAATAGTTGAACTTCATTTGACATCAGTTGGTCCTGCGTCTGAGTGCAAGTACATTATTCCCCATGCCATTCATTAATGCAGGTCACATACCTCAGCTGAGCAGACAAGGGAAGCAGAGTTTCCAATCATCATTGTTGTTTTGCTTTTGCAGTACTGTGTGAAGATAGTCAATAGATTTATTCCTCTGTAATCATGTTCCATGCTTGAGTATTTTTAATATATTTGTTGTGTTTTGTAAAGTTCATCTTTACACTTGTGCCTGTTTATGTAAAACTCATATGCTATGTCAGGTAGCCCATTTGACTGGGTAGAAAGAAGTATATAATGTTTAAATTAGTGACAATGCTAACTATTAATTAATATAATCTGATTCTACTCCTTATTCACTTTAAGTCCTCCTATAATGACTACTGAGTACCTTTAGCATCAGCTTTGCCAGTTGGAATAGTAAGAATACATTTCCTTGGCGAAGACTCAATAATATAAATGCTAGTAACTGTATATTTTAAATTGAATATATGAAAGGTATTGTATAAATTTTTAAAACTACATCTTATCAACATTTTATTCCTCTCCAGGGACAGAATTTTCAATTTTGTATTGAAGATTAAAAAAAAACGTACTTAAAACCCAAATATTAATTTGTCCAACAGGTTATCACTCATTTCCTCATTTTAGAAGTGGTTACCATTTAGTTTGATGAAAGACCCACAGACTAAGGCTACTTTTGAGCAACCAATGTCTCGTTTTTCAGGTATTTTCTGTATCAGTCAACAAATACCTAATATTTCTGTTCCTTGTGAAGAAATTGCTCTTCACAGGGTAGTCCATGTAAGGCTTTTGTATAATGCATGCTCAGTTAGTTGTTATATTTGTAAGTTCCAGCTGCAGCCATCACTCTCTAAATCTGTCATTGAAGGATTTTATTTTAAATTCTGTCTGGCTTTGTTTTCAGATGTCTCTGAATTCCTCCATGTGTTGAAACACAGCTGACATATCTACCTCTGTAATTCAAGGGATCAGAGGTTTAAAAGCACTAAAGTCCAGTAGAGAAGAGCTTAAGGAAGATAGTTAATCATGATGATCCCAAGGGGTTTCATAAACTCACATAGGACTCATCTGACATGAAGAGTCCTGGATATCTTCAAGCCATGGTTTCTTTGGGGGCTGCCTGTTTTACCAGGGAGTGGGGTACTCTATAGAATAAGCACCTGTGGTGGATGTTTGCCCACCTGCTCAGCTGTGGCTATGGAAACACAATCCTCACCACCACATCCCTTTTCTAGCTAAGCCAGTATGTAGGCCTCATCCTTTCTAGTTATTTTTCTCCCCATAATCTTGAGAAGCATTTTATGTAGTAAATATGTTTGATACATTAACTTATATCAGAAATATTGTAGCCATCAGTACTAGGAAAGTGATCATCTCACTGTACTAGGCACCGGTGAGGCCTCATCTCAAACACTGTGTTCAGTTTTGGGCCACTCACTCCAAGAGGGACATTGAAGTGCTGGAGAATGTCCAAAGAAGGGCAATGAAGCTGAGGAATTGTCTGGAGCACGGTCTGATAAGGAGAAACCTGGAAAAGAGATGGCTGAGAGAAGACCTTGCTCTTTACAACTACCTGAAAGGAGGTTGTAATGAGGTGGAGGTTAGTGTCTTCTCCCAAGTAACACGTGAATGGACAAGAGGAAATGGCTATGAGTTGCGCCAGGAAAACTTTAGATTAGGTATCAGGACTTTTTTTTTTCACTTACAGGGTAGTCAAGCATTGGAACAGGCTGCCCAGGGAAGTGGTAGAGTCACCATCCCTGGAAGTATTTAACAGATGTGTAGAATGTGGTGCTGAGGAACATGGTTTAGTTGTAGATGTGGCAGTTCTAGGTTAGTGGTTGGACGTGATGATCTTAAAGGTATTTTCCCACTTCAGCAATTCTATGATTTTGCCATTCTACAGTGGCTTCCACATCTTGATCCATCTGGGAGAGAGTAGACTGGCAGGGAGTTGTTGCTAATTTGAACAGAAAAGGGAAGTCAGTCTTGAATGCACAACTGAAGTTTTATCTTCTAGGTGAGCATAATTCATTGGTTTAGTCTGAGTGTCAGCAATCTATCCAGTAGTATTTCTCACCCAACTTCCTCTTCTAACTTCACTGGGGGAATTCTGGAAGAAATCCCCTTCTTGTCTCATCAGTGCAGACAAAAGCATTATTTCAAACACAGTGTCAGTAGTTTTCACACTCAGTTCTGTGTTTAGTTCTCATGGGATAAGCAAATCTGGACTGTATGGGTGAGCAATATCTGTCAACCTTGAGGTATTGAATTAAGTTATATGGCTAATACATTATCTGTACCTATTCTGTGTGTACTTCACTTGTCCTGTGCACACCTCACTGTTCTTGATACAGGGGTTTATGATCTCATGAATCAACTGTTGAATTTCAGCAACTTTCAGACAATTTTACAAAATGAAGGCATTCCTGATTTTTTACTAGATTTGTGAGCAGATGGGGTAGACATTGCCCTCATCAGAAGAATCCTTGGAAAGATAGGAGTGATCATTGCAGAGTTGGAAAAGCCATTTGATAGCTGTCAGAGGCTTAAGTTGATCAGCGGAAAGGTGTTGGATGCTGCTGAAGACCTTCCATATGTAATCCTCTGTGAATTAGCGGTTAAAAGAATTCATAGAAAAAATTATGTTGGAAAAGACATCAGTAGGACATATGGTCCCATTTACAGCTCAATGAATGGATAACTTCGGCTTTGGATCCGATTGCTCAGAGCTATGTCCAGTTAAGTTTCAAATGTCTGCAATGATGGAGAATCCACGACTTCTCTGAGCCCCTATTCCAATATTGGCAATCCTTGTAGCTAATGAAGCCTGCAAACTCCCTCAAGATTGAGACTGCCTGATCTTCTTAGGGTGCAAGTATCTACTAGGGAAAAGTTAAATAGAGGTGATGGTTTACATCCTACCTTTTTTCTATTAATCTTCTGGCTATGGCAACTCTCCAGTAACTAACTAGTTAATGGTCTAAAAAGATTTGCTATTTTTCAGTGAAGTATTGACTCATCTGTGCACTCTGTGCCCTCATTGTGTCCTCACGAGACAAAGGAAAGTTATTGTGGTTTTAAACCAAAGTGGAAATAGTTCTGCATTGAATGGAGGTTGTGATGCCTGAATTCTTGTTTTCTTTTTCTGCATGACTGTTTTAGGTTCCAGGAACTGTCATGCTAGCACCCTTCACAAAGCAACTTAAAAATAGACCAGCAAAACAAATCTGTTGAACCAAATATAAATTGATTTCTGCTGCAAAAGCAGCAGAAGGTTCTTGTAGAGTCTGATAGCAGCATATTTTAATCTTTGAAAATGGCAAAATTGGTACATAGGATTGGTACACAAATTCAGTACTCAGGAGTGCTTACAGCTATGATAACCTGCTGTCTGAACTCACACTGGCCGCATGTTGCTCCTTACACAGCTCTGTGAAGATACTGTTTATGGAAAATGAAACTGTGACTGCTTGTAATATTCTGCAGTATTTACAAGGGCTTAAGTCAAGAGTGAAACACTGGAAGAAGTGGTATGTGAGTCATGGATCTTACCACAGGAATCACAGACAACAATCTGTAGTCCCTGGTGAGAAGGGTGGCTGGGTGACTAAAGCACTGCCTGGATGTAAAGGGGATGTGGGTACTGGTCCTAACTGCTGGTGTGACCTTATGCAAGTGATGTCATCTCCTATGGTAACATTAAAAGAAAATCAATTAACTCCTAATGGCAAGGAAAGAGGATAGAGAATAAAGGCATTAAAGCTTTTAAACTACTCAGATGCTGTGGTGATACCTGAGGGAAACCTGTCAAGAAGAATAGGTCTACATTGTTAGTGAATTGTGTAAGCTTACAAATGGAATGAGTTACAGTGACTTTACTGGTTCCTTGTCTCACATGCTCCAAATGCAGATGAAATCCAACATTTCAAAAAACTGGGAAGAAAGTAAATGTCCTCAGTCTAACAATATAATAACCGGGTTAATGTGCCAACACAGATTACTGCACTGTACACATTCATCTGCATATCATTTTACATATTGGCTGCACAAACTGTTGATCCAAAATTAGTTGGACAATGAATATAAAAAAACGCTCCTCCAATAGTGTTCAAGTGTATTGTCATGAATTATTAAATCAAAATTTGTTGGAAGTGTAAATTAAAATTCTTCTGGCATGTCTCTCCCTATGCTGCAGTTTATGTATTAAAGCCTTGCAGACTGTGCTGTACAGAGTTCACTGACAGTGCATCAAATAATGAGGCCATATGTTGATGAAAGGAATTCTATGAAAATATGCCATCGGATATACAGCATTTGATCAAAGCCCAGCTGTCATATAAGTACACATTTTTAAACCATCACTGAACTGTATTAACCTGAATTATTTTGAAAACTAGCAGATCAGATTTTTACACAGCTGACAATGAACTAATACTGGCTGTTAATGAAGTGTGCTTATCAGGATTAGTACAATAGAAATAATTTTAAAACTGGCTAATTATGTTAAGAAGCCAACTAAAACATGCAGTTGCCTGTACTTAATATTTGAAATGTTCTAGTTTTCTCTGAGAGTCCCATAGACAGCTTTTAGTTACAGCTGGGAAATCCATGAGCTCCTACAAGCTTTTAAATAAAATTCCAAACTAGTTGGCAGTACATTTCTGCTTACATAAGATAGAACTACCTACAATTTATAGCACAATCATGTATTTGCTGTGAGATAAAACAAACTTTATAAATATATTTGTAAATGTGAATCTTTGTTCCTTTATTTCTTCCAGTTTTGAGGGGACTTTGTTTTGGGTTTTTTCTGGTGGAGTATTTTTTTAGTAACTTCTGCTGGCTTTTGATGGTATGGATGTGATGGTTAGCTGTGGGCAGAATCAACATATTTTTGCATGCACACAGAATTGTCTGGCTAGTGGTGCCTCTGATGCATGTATAACTGAAATGTATCATATATTTTTGTATAGTATGCAATTAATGGATACAATTAATATGTATAGTATGCAATTAATGGAGTCACACAACAGGAACTGGCTTACGTAAGGATTGTTTGGATCAAGTACAGAAGGGCATCTTTCATTTATACTTGAATCTATAGATCTATTCATGCAGACAACTCACTGACTATGCTTTCAGAGTATGTACTATTATTTACCTTGCTGTTGTGTCGTGTCTAGAAGTAAGCCTGGAGTTGATTCATGACAAATTTCACCATAATGCTACATTTTCTTCCCATTAAGCTGAGTTTTTAACAAGCATGTAAAGTACATAGTAGGGCAAGACTCTGTGTAGGTAACTAATCTGTAAAATACCCCACTGACAGTAGTTACTGGTGACCATTGAAATACCAGCCAGCCCAGACCTCTGATAGTTGATCTGTCGCTGCTAGAGGACTCATGTTCCAGCCCTGCAGATGTTGGAAGGCTTCCTATGAAAGGAGGTACAGAGAACAATTTTTCCATTGAAAAATACTGGCAAAAATTTGTAGAGGTTAAAAGAGACTTTTAAGTTGACCATTGTAGATATATGTTTCTTCCAGCAAAAGAGTGGTAGCTGCAGGGTCAGTGATTTAGCTGGCTTGACAGTGCTGCCTGGGGTTAAATCAGGTTTCAGGAGGAGAAATGCAATCCGTTAGTGTTTCAATGTTCAGGCAGGTCTCCCCAAAATGAGGATTTCTTTCCTGTGATGGCTGTCATGACACTTTTCTGGCTTTTCAGTATTTTCTCAACAGCAGGCCAAGGCAGCTCCAGAGGCAAAGCTTCCTGCATGCATTCTCTCCCTGTCTGCTTTTGCAGAACTGAGCCAAGCCACCATAAGTGCTGCAGGTGGTGACAGACATTTTAGAGGAAAATTGTCTGGCTCTCTTCAAAAACTTTCAGGCATCACGGTACTCGGCAGGAAGCGGTTTTCATCTAGTCTACCTTTTCATTAATGTCTCTAGGAATTTTTGTGCTACTGCTTTTTTCTTTTCTTGGATATCAAAGCTGTTTTACCAAAAATACCCACAACCCTCTTAAGCTGTTTAAAGTGATTCTAAAATGGATTTTATGAGGGATTTTTTTTCTGGCTTTCTAGGGAAACATGCTGTATTTAAAATAATGTAACAGAGGTTTGGCTTAAGGTTCCTTTTGATTCTTATGTGTTGCTAAATGGTATCATACACTGCTTTCTTCTTTGGATTGTGTTTTTGATCGTTTTCTGTATTTTTTTAATGATCAGACATGTAGAGTGTTCTTATGTACAGCCTTCAGGAATCTGTTATTACCAACATAATATCTAAAGTCACAGTTCCTTCCACCAAAAATAAAGGAAAAGAAAGGAAAAAAGTCTGAATGCCTATGAATCTAAACTTTAGAGTGAAATGCATGTACATATTTATGTGTGGAAAATATCAGTGGTACATCTGGCTGGCAGGACATCTGAAGTATCTCTCAACCTCCTCTTTGCAATATCATTATCAGATGACAAGTTGCTTTCCATCCCACCCGTTTTCTTGGACAATTGACATTGTGCTTCAGAAACAGTCTTATTTTCTTCTTTTAAGAAGATGGAGTATGCAAAAAATTGGGGTTAGAGAGTAGCATTTGTTTTAGTGTCAGTCTTGGATTTATGCATTATATGTCCAAAAGATACGATGCCAGAGATAAAACTTCTCAGAATCACTGTTTCTCGTGATGTATAACGTCTGTGTCCACAGCTGTCTATGTGTCGCTTTCTGAAATAGTTACTTCTATGTCTACGTGAAATCTTTGGGTGTAATCCTGACCCCACTGACACTGACCTGAAAAATATCCTGATATCTTTTGAGGATAAAATGCTCATTTCCTATGTGTATAATTTTAGATGCCCAATAGTATATTTCATGGTCAGATAAGCTCCTCATAGCAGTGTGACACAGACATAAAGGCTACCCATTCTTAGTGGTGTTTATCTCCAAAGAGACTACATGCCTTTTATAAATACTTCCATCAGTAGACCAGCTTTAGAAAGATTCAGAGAACTATAAAAAATAAACCAAATAAGTGAGTTCATTCTTCTCTCATGTTTCACTTCCTTATTCACCATTTTTACTTTAACTTGGGTTTATCTTAATGAACAAAAAATCCAATGTAATCCTCAAACATATTTTCTGCCCATTGGAGAGCTCTATTTATTATCAGATGGTTCTCTGCAATAAACCCAGATTTTTTTTTGCTGACTCTCTGTTACCTCAGTTGCATCCTCCTTGTCTCTCAGTCTATCTTTCTTTACTCTATTTGACTCTTCGCAGATGGGAATCAGAGCAGATATTTGTCTTGCCTTCCAAATTACTGGTGTTGAATAGATAGGGTATAAATCCTGTGAAGAGCTCACTAAAGGTGAAGTCTGTAAAGCCTTGTAAAACTCATTATAAGCTGGGTTATGCTTCGTATGAGTCTTTACTGTTCATCTGGGTATTTAACACTAGAAAGGTCTGCTTTATGCCAGGACCTTATCTAAACTAGATATATTAAATCAAATAACAAAACAAAACAAATCCCTGACTGTAGGCTCATGTAATTTTTCTTTAACTGCACCAAAGTCTTTTTATTCACTAATTTTTGCTAGTGTTGGGAAGTGATGTAATACTGATCTGAATCTTTTGTAAAAAGAAGTGTTTTTCAGAATCCTGGAAGAGAACATTCTCTACACTATAAAAAGTACAAAAGCTACTTAATAAATGGGGGAATAATGATGAATAATCCTGTTTACCTGTTCTTGGATGGAGTTACATTTGAACTGGGATTTCACAATGAAGAGAAAAGGCTCTGCCAAAAAAATACATCAGGAGACTGTCTATCTAAGGGGTACAGGAACATAATTTCATTGTGTTCTAGGTGAATGTCATCTTTCTTGTTTAAGAAGCAAGTTAAAAAGGTTAAGTAAGTCTGGAGATTTAATTTTATTTTTAATCTATTTTCTTTTATGTATATTTTATTTTATATTTAGTCTATATTATTTTATTTATTAATGTGACTCATGTGTACTTGTAGTTTTTCCCTTTTATTAGCAGAGAATATTCAATATCCATCTCATGATAATAGTACAGTTTTGAACCACATAGTGGACAACCATAGTAATTTTTCTTTTGGAATACATGTGATAATTTATAGGTGAGACCTCTAAATGTACTGCATTGCAAACATATATCCGTATATTTGCAGCTATAGTAACATTCTTTAAATGAATGTACATACATATAAAGTCCATGGACAATATAAATAAAGAGGTAATATAGCTTTCAATAAATCTGCATGGTAGATGAGGTATTTTTTGTTTCTTTTTACAGCTATTTAGTTTTAAATATTTCAAAGCAATATGTTTGTCTAACATACCCCCCATACTACTTGCTTTCTGACTGCAGGAGACAACTTTTGCTCTCTTCTACTCCACAGAAAAATAAAGTAAAACCCGAAGATCTCAGACAGGGATAGATGAGGAGAAGAAAGAAAAACTTTGGCATCAAAGATATAGGTTTACATATTGAGACTACATGATGTAGGTAACTTAGTCTACTTGTGAGTACTTAGTGTCTAGGAGACATTTTTCTATTCTATTCTGGAGTTTTAATTCAGAGATTGCTCTAAATTTTCAGTAGTTTCAATTTGTAACATTACTATTACATTTAACATAACTGAGCCAAACCATTTGGTTAATAACACTTTGGTTATTCACAAGCTGTTTTCACTGTCCTCTTCATCAGAGTACAATATTCTTAATTTTAAAATTGCCTTGGAAAACTAGAGCTGGAAACAGGTTTTAAATTATCCAGCTCTGTATAGGTTTTTGGTGTGAAATTGAACTGAGAGTGACATGAAATACTATTAAAAAAGTGTGTGTTTCCAGATGGGTCACAGTCCTTCCAGTGCTGGACTTCACGACGCCAGGAGAAGTCAGGAAACCTACACAGTAGTTGTGAATGTGAGATTTTGCATTTAGATAGGTTTGAGTTGAACTATCTAAAAAGAATCCTGTAAGCACAGAGCTCCCTACTGTCTATGTGTTTGAGAAGGCTGAAGAGCTCTGTTTATTGCAACAAAGGGCCTGGAATAAATTATGTTTAGTAAATTGGCTCCAGGTTTTCCTGTTTCAGACAGTAGCTGCAGAGCAATCTGTTTTATAGGCTCCACTAAATCTGACCAATTGCAGGGAGATGACACCTCGTTTCAGGAACGTGACATCACGCATGTGCCAGTTACATCCAGCCACCTCTGTCTGACAAGATGGCAGGACACCAGAAGATCAACACTTTGTCTTTTGGCAGTTTTAACCTACAGTTCTTTATGAATTTATGAGCCCCACAGGGAGGTCCTGG
Organism: Colius striatus; assembly: GCF_028858725.1. Classification (NCBI taxonomy): domain Eukaryota; kingdom Metazoa; phylum Chordata; class Aves; order Coliiformes; family Coliidae; genus Colius; species Colius striatus. Next base: position 198,498,721 of record NC_084759.1, on the reverse strand, counting down.
CAGGATGGAACCAGGCTCTTCAGCCTCTCTTCAGCATCACATTCCCACCCTGGTGTGGGACAAATAAAAGCTCCTTTATTCCACTGGAATTATCCCTGTTTTGGTGAGGTGTATGCATAACTTCTTTCTCCTGTGGGTCTTGCAGGTGATAATTAACACAGTGCAGATATTTCCCAACTGAAGCCAAGGTAGGAAAGCAGCGTTAGCCTCAACATTTTTCTTGTCAAGCTCCTTTTCCTTATTTATTTTGAATTTGTTCATGATGAGGAAGTTTTAGAGTGTGTTGATGCTTAGCAGAATTATCAAAGAACTAAAAGAAACAGTAATTTTCCCTTCTTTGACAAAACTCTTCTTACTTTTGAGGGGAGGAAAGGATGGAGGAGACAGATTTGCTTTTAGGATTAATATTTTATTTCTGTTTATGGCTCTGATTACTTCTGAGCAGTATGACTATGTTTTTTTTCCTCAGCACAGAACATTGATTGACTTGCATATGTTACAGAGAGGAAGGATATTTCCTGAAGATTAATGGCCAGTTAGTTGGCCTGAAGTTCATTAACCTGAGCTAGTCATTAGACTGCTGGAAGGACTCTGTGTGGAAGCTCAAATTGTATTAGAAGATCATCATAAACTAAAAATATATGTGACAATCTGGCCAGCTTGCAATGAATCTAAGACAAGACAGGGTTGGCTTGAGCTCACAGAACAGCTGCCTTCAGTGTAAACTAACTGCCTTGTGTCAGGAATTCAAGCAAATGGTTTTTCACAGACATTACTCAAATAAAGGGGGAGAGGGAAAAAAAAAAAAAACCAAGATTTCCATTAGCAAAAGAACCCTACATGAAGAATGAGGTTGTGAGGTGTGGCCAAAGGTTCAAGTTTGGTCCTCGTCCTCAATTAAGCAGATGACAGTCCTTTCAGGCAACAGTTTTTTAGTATGAATGGTAGATTTAGTCCTGATTCTTCACTGTACTTTGCCTCAAGAAAATGAGCCCACATCCTCTGGTGAGATCCCTATTGGCTGAGGCCCAGACCCTCAAGCAATGACTTCTCAGCATATTTGTAGTGAGACCGGCTTCCGCTTAATTGCTTCTTTTTGAAGTATAGTTTGTTTCTATCTTCTTGCTGAAGATGAACAGGACCAGTGTCTCTTTTCTTAATATAGTCCTCCCATTCCTCCTCCCCTTGTTTTCCCCTTCTTCTCCCACAATAAATTTCTTTGAGGTGATATAACCCAGTGATAACAGTCAACAGTAGGCCTTCATAGTCAAACCACCACTGGCATGGAAGAAGTAAGGGCTTCCTCTCAGGACTCTACAGTCTAAGAAAGGGAAGGGAAAGATGAACTAATGTCATTTCATGTTTGTTTTCTTTCTTTCTGTGTCATCTCATGAATATGTAGTAACAGTTGGCTAGAAGTAGTGCATTCAGATACTGAATTTGAGTGCTGAGGTAAAGATTAAGAAGAAAGCGACTCAGTGTTCTGTGATAGGAGTAAAGTTTTGGGCATTTTACAAATTGTCTCACTTTCTCTCTTTCCCAGTCATGACCTTCCTGCACCCTCCCTTGTCTTTTGCTATTAGCAGGAGGTCTGAAGGCTCAGAAAGCCCCAGCTTCATCTGAGAGAGTTTCCTCTGGCAGAGAGAACTGACATGAGCTGTCCCTTCATGCCAGGAAGGAGGTAGTGCCTGCATCACAAGGTGCTAAGTTGATTCTGGATACTTCTGCAGTTCACAGAGATGCTCTGGCACCAATGCTGCAGTGAGCTTAAGTGCCAGACCAGTGAAGAAGCTCAGGGATCACAAGCTGTGCTGCATCTCTCACAGGCTCACGAGAAGCCTTTTCCTTCATGTCTGTGCAAGTGCCAGTGGATGTGGGCACTAGGATTACTCTTTTAATTAGGTAGTTTCAGTACTTCTCAGAAAAGAATTTTCATGGCAAGTCATGAGCCATTAATCTCACCACTAACCATAACATTTCCTTACTACTTGATTTACAGCGTTACACAAACACTGACATTTGTCATTTTACTAACTATCTTGCTTGACCTCTGGTATCACACACTTGCAGCGGGGAAGATCTGATCTCACAAATATTTTTCATACTCTGATCTCTGTGATTTATTAACCATGAAATTCTGCCTCCCAGAATTCAGAATGCTGTTTCAAATAATTTCGTATGTAAAAGTGGAGTTATTGGGTTAAAGAGATCCTTTATAACTGGGTACAAATGGGACACCAGGATTGCTGTGACTGCTTTCTGTTCAACTACTGTGGTGGCTTGTGACTTTGAGGAACTATGTTCACTGCAATTTTGTTATTCGGTTTTTGCATGGGGAAAATAAGGACAGTGATAATTACTTTCATTTGTAAAACACTTTAAGATTTATGGAATATGAATGACTGTTATTGAGTAAAAAGTGTTACAAGGCTGGCTTAGTTGCACACTGTGCAAGTCCCATATCAGCCTATTGACCTCAGCATGAACCACTCATTAAAGTTTATAGGACATTTTGGTGGGTGAATTGAGGCAGTTATTCTGCTGTAAATATCATAGTGAAAGCACATTTAAATCCATCAGACATGTTGACTTTTTTTCTCAATTAAAACTAAACACAACTGCTTGATCTATGTACTCACTCTTAGATTGTATGCCCATTGGTATCTGAGATATTACAATTTGTTCTAGTCATAGCATAAACACACAATAGCTGTTGTAGTGAAATAAAGAGTTATAAAACATTAAGACAGACAATGAAGCAGTAGAAACTGACAAGTTTTGTGGTCACTTTTGCATGACAAATGTTCTTTTTGTGGATATGATGTTAATTTAATTTGGACTTAGACTTTAGTTATGCTAGACATCAGTATTTGAAAAGTTTACATATTTTTTCAACCTCCAAGTGTTTAAGTTTAGTAATAAAGAAACAGATTTGCAACATTTTGATTTATACTAGAGAAAAAAATACTTTTGTGACAAATGTATTAAATGAGCTACTTTTTAAAGCTCATAGTAGATCTGGCTTGCTTTCAGAATTATCATTTATAGAATAATGCAAAAAAAATTACAGATGTTTTCTTTTTTCTTCCAGATTAAACTTGGATTGTTTAAAAAGTGGGGAGATATTTCACCATAGTGCAAAAGAAGATAAAGAGGCTAAAATGAGAGTTTCCCAAGTACCACATGCCTGCATCCTGTTATCTTTAGCAATGCTGTTCCTTCCAGTCACTGGAACGTCAAAACAAAATATCCCAAGACTTAAGCTTTCCTATAAAGGTAAACTTTTCAGTATTTTTCCTGATTTTTACCACTTTTGTTTTAATGTGATGTTGCCAGCAGTTCATTTATATTATTAACCAGGAAAGCAAAACACTGTCCTTACAGTTCCCAGAAACATAAGATAGAAGCCTTAAAGATGGATGGATTCTGCTTAGGAAAAGTATTTAGTTCCCTTTTTTTGGTGAAGGGTACGTGTTTCTGAAATTGTTTTTTTTTAAACTGTTACCTCATATTACCTAATATCCAAAAGGATATTAATATACAATACACAAATTAGACGGGGTGTTGTTGCCTAAATATAGCCTTCTAATACTACTTGAAACACTATGAAGTGCATTGAAGACATTCCTATGTTTCTGGCAGGGATGACCTGTGATGTAGGACACACCCACACCTTTCTAGAATCAGAGAAAGTCAAGAGAACTCCTTGAAGTGTTACAAACATTTTACAAAGAAGTGTTACACTAACATTTTCTTTTTATAGTAGTTCTTTTCTCTTTCACTAAATTGGATGTGCAACTCTGAAAGTGTTGTTTGCTTTGTTCTTACCCCTTTGGATTACAAAAACTTGTTTTTCTGAGGAATTAGCTTTATGTGTACTTGAGAATTTTACAGTCTGAGGGGTTTAAACACAGATGTGGACAAGTGGAAAAGTTTTTATAAAAGGTAAATTTCTTGTTGCTTTGAATGTACAGTACATTTCCACAGTTTTTACAAGGTACAGAGATACATCACTTTGATATTGTCTTTATCTAGAGCAAATGCTCTCCAGTTAGGGTTTTGTTTTCAGTTATGACAGCATCATGCCTCTATGGGAGCTAATTCTGCTCAGTTTTTCAAACCTAGATCATACATGCAGAATTACACTCAAATTGGTGTGATGGGATGGGAGGCTGTAAAGCCTTTATCAGTGGTTATATATTTATCATGAGTTCAGCAGACACAGGAATTTATTGAGTAAGCACAATGACATATTATTTATTTACAAGCTTCTCTTTTGCTAGATTCCTGTGCCACTGTGTCTGCTACTCCATTGTGTTTGAAAGGGTGAGAGAGAGACAGAGGAAGAGAGACCAAGGGATCTTGTTAACATTTTTATAAATTCAGGAAACAGTTGCACTCCCTTAGGCCAATGAATACAGAAACTGAAGACCTGACATGACTTACAAAAGTTAACAATACAACCTTTCTAACATACAGACTTCTCACAGCTAGACCTTTTGAGATAATTCCCAATAGCAGCATATACCATATGATGATGGCATTTATTGTGGATTTGACTCTCACGATTAGTGAATTCCTCTCAACTTCAAAAGCAGATAGCCTTGGGCAAAGTCCTGATGGATGCATTTGGCAGGTAAGAAGAGGGAGAGAGAAAAAATATTGAGGTCAACACAGGAATGAAAAATAATTCACTGAAATCTTAGTCTAAAATAGTGGCAGAGACCTGCTGGGAGTGGTTGGGAAAATGTCTGAGCTCGTTTAAAAAGATAATGAGAACATGATTGATATTTAGGCCCTGACCCAAACTTTTATTAGCAACTTTATACCTTTCAGTTCGGCTTGAGGGTTACAGTTTCCTATCCAAACTTATCCACCTATATCCCTGTAGGGGGAAAAAACCAGCAGCAACAGATACAAAATGGCACATAAATCTTAATTTGGAGAGCTGTGATGGAACTGAAAAGCCAAAGGAAAGAGAATTATCAGACTTTATTATACGTCCTCTTGCTTTTTTTTTTGGGGGGGGGGGGTGGGGGGAGGAGGAGCAGGGCTTTTTTTATTTTCCCACAAGGAATAAGAAAAAAGTCACTGCTTTATTTTCAAACATTTGCATTGTAAATGGTGCAGATAGTGTTTGTCATAAATAAACCATGCATTTGTTGTTGATAACAGCAAGGCAGATATCCTGTCTATTTAATATAGTTATTAGAATTAAGTTTACCTTCCCCTGCCCCAAGAATTCCAGTCAAGATAACTCCAAGTTTTCTGAGAATAAGGTGTAGGAGAAACTGTCTTGCCATTTCTCATAAAATTCTCACAATCATGTCACTGACAAGTCTTGACATCTCCATTCTTTTGAATTAATGTCTTGAGGAAGATAATACAGGGCCCTTTTCCTTCTTTATGGAAAACTGACCAAAACTGACCACATCAGAAGGCTCTGAAAACCTGGCCGCACATGTGTGTTCATCTGGCTGCTGAAGATGTTGTCTTTCAAAGGAAGGTTTCATCTGTTTCCAAGTGCAGCGTGTTTATGGGATGGCATTGCCCCATCTTCCCTGAATGGCTGAGAGCTTCCTTGGGCAGGAGAGCTGGAAGACAGCAGGGTTTTCCTGTGCAGTTACATCATCTCACAGTTGCAGCCCAGTGCACTTCAGCTGACGGCTAGTAAACTCCCTTTAGGAAGAAGAAAGGGAATGGCATGTGATGAATGGTGAGGCTGAGGAAAAGTAGAGGACAAGAAAACAGAAGGAAGAAGAGGGACTGGTATTAAAGGAATGCAGAGAATGAGAAAATTAAGAGAGTAAGAAAGGAGTCAGCAATGTGCCGTCGTGGCCAAGAGGGTCAATGCCATTCTGGGATACATAGAGTGTGGCCAGCAGGTTGAGGGAGGTTCTGCTTCCCCTCTACTCTGCCCTGGTGAGGCATCATCTGGAGTCCTGTGTCCAGTTCTGGGCTCCTCATCTCAAAAGGGACAAAGAACTTCTGGAAAGAGTCCAGTGCAGGGCCGCCAATATAATCAGGGGACTACAGCATCTTCCTTATGAGGAAAGGCTAGAGGAACTGGGGCTGTCTAGTCTGGAGAAGATGAGACTGAGGGGAATCTCATTCATATTTACAAATATCTAAGTTATGAGTGTCAGGAGGTTGGGCCATCACTTTTTTTCTATTCTATCTAATGACAGAATGATGGTAATGGGAAGAAGCTGCACCACAAAAAGTTCCACTTAAACATAAGGAAAATCTATTTTGCCGTGTGGTTACAGAGCACTGGCACAGGCTGCCCAAGGAGATTGTGGACTCTCCTTCTCTGGAGGTCTTCAAAACCCTCCTGGATGTGTTCCTGTGTGACCTGATCTAGGTGGACCTGCTTTAGCAGGGGGGCTGGACTAAATGATCTTTAAAGGTCCCTTCCAACCTCTACCATTCTATAATTCTGTGAGTCAGTGATAGATAGAGTAAGAGGGACAAGGAGAAGGTTGGGGTAGCTAAAAGAAAGTCCATAACCACACTTTAGTTAACCATAGTGTGCCACAACTCCTCTGCATTCAGACAGCAATTAAAATGTTAGTGTGTCTGCATGGCAGTTATAAGTTTTTATCTTCTGTGAGACAGATCAAGGGCAGAAATCTGCACTGGAAATGTTAAGATACAGATATTCAAGTGAATGATGTGGGCATGAACATAATGTCATAGGATGCATTTTGTTTATTGTTTGGCCTAGTTCTAAAAATGCATTCTAAAAAATCATACACACATAAAACTACAAATGCGCATAAGTCAATTAACAGATCTTATAGTACAAAGAACATTATGTATACTCCGTCTCTATTATATAATACACTATGACCTTTTAAATACATCCTTCATTCTATATTCCCACATTTTCGCCAATTCATTATTTGAATACTTCTTCAATATTTCTTTTTATCTTCTTCTCTTAGACTTTAGCTTTTACATATTGGTGTGTTGCTCATATCCCAGAATTTATGACTGTTTTCATGATGCTTCTAGAATGCTCTCACTACATAGACCTTAATTTACCTTTATCTCCTATATACTTTTTCAAGATTATGAGTTGTTTGCCATCATTAGAAAACTGAGTAATATTCCATGTTTTGATAGTCATTTTATAACACTAAATTCAATCTCAGAGCGACAGTGTATAAGCATCATTAGTTCTCATGTGGCTGCAGATACCCCTGTGATCATCATCCAAACTGCAGAACTCTGCAAGCACAGAAATGACATTCTGCTTCCCTAATCTTACTATCTGCTACCTCGTTTAACATCCTCATTTTAACCTTTACAGGAAATGTGGAAGGTTTCAATATACCAGTCTCATTCAACACTGTAATTTACAGAATGGCATCAGTTCTGTTAACTGGAAAAGGGAAGGGCCTGTGTCGTAATTTATACATACAAACATATTTAATTTGTATTGTGTAGACAGTTATATTTCTGTCTGATCTTTTGGTAATTGTCTTTGCCAATTTATTAGTAAGTACTTTTATTCAGAATTTGTGTGTGTGTTTCTAGATTTTACTTTATAGGGAGAAATAGATAATTGCCAGACCAGAATGTTGATTGTCATGTAGGAAAAGATAAATGTAAAAAATTCAACATATTTCCAAATGTAGACTAAAATTTTCCAGTAGAAATGTAGACTCCTAACTGCAAATTTAAGCCTATTGATTTGTCTTATTTTGTTGCTTTTAATGGACATATTAGAAGTGATTTGTGCAGAATGATGGAATCATTTAGGTTGGAAAAGACCCCCAAAGGTCATTGAGTCCAACTATGAACCTAATACTGCCACGTCTGCCACTAAACCACATCCCTCAGGGCCACATCTACACATCTTTTAAATGATCCCAGGGATGATGACTCCACTACTTCCCTGGGCAGCCTGGTCCAGGGCTTGACAACCTTTTGGTGAAGAAATTTTTCCCAATATCCAATCTAAACCTCCCTTGGCACAACTTGAGGCCATTTCCTCTCATTCTATCACTTGTTATTTGGGAAAAGTGACCAACCTTTCATGTATTTGTGGGGAATTATAAGGTGTCCCCCCAACCTCTTTTTTCTCCTAGCTGAATGAACCCAGTTCTCCCAGCTTTTCCTTACAAGACTGCACTTATAAGAATACATTTGTGTTACAGAAGTGTGCACTCAACTTTCTTGGCTAGAGATCATATTTGGACATTGTCTCCAGTAACATATCCACATTGACCCTCACAAACATACATCATTGACCTGTCCCAAAGGCAAGCCATGCTTACTGTGACCAGTGTTGGTTTGGCCAGACGACCAGGATCCAACCTTGTGACACGGCACATAGGAAAAGACAAGACTGAAGGAAACCTTTGGCTTTTAGAACAAGATTTACGTAACATTGTTAAAAACAACTATGTTAGTAATTTAAATCTAATAAACAAGAACATCATTCTCAGATGATTTTTTTCTTCTTCTTCACATTGAATGAATTAAGATGTGTTCTCACTCCCACTAAAGTTGTGGCAGGAGATTTGCCACTGAAACAAATTGAAACAAGATTGAATTTCCACTCCTTCTCACTTTTTCCATCTCAAATAAGACAACTAATGACATGAAATTCTGTCTCCTCTATTGAAGGATGACAATACTGAAACATCATCTCAATGTGGAAATTTGCCACGTCTAAGAATTGATTAACTTCATGCGATGTTTTGCATACATGGTTTCCTTCCTTATAAGAGTGATCTATTCTTACAACACAGTGAAAAAAGAAAGACAAAAACCACAGGATAACATTTTAGTGGTAGGATTTCTTTTTAAGACTTGAATGGATTAGTACATGTCCTTAATTTTCTAAAAATGACCCTTTGAACATGCTACTTTGCAATATCAAACATCCTGTTTTCTTAATATTTTTTGCTTTAATCATGTTTCATTTTATAATTGATGAGATGCTTAAGTATTGCATCAGAGCAGTTAGCTTTTTCTGTTTCATTAGTGCTGGCCTATTTTCATGCCGAGCATCATTTAATTAATGCATATAAAATATAGTTACCATTGTATAGCTCCATGAGCCTCATTTAAACTATCTGTGACATTGTAGTAATCCCACTACCGTGGTGGGGGTATTGCACAACTATGAATGGTTGGAATGTGTTAAACTGGTGATGCACAAAAAAGCCTAGAAATGAGCTTGCGTTTCTGCAGCTGGGCTTGCTTTACAGGAAGAGGAAGAAATATCAGTAAAAACATGCTTTTGTGGTGATATTAGCAGCTGTAATTCTGAATGCAAGTGAAGATCAAGGAAAACGTACTGAGGGAGGAAGTGTTGCTCTTCTTTAATCCCATGTTTGTTTAAGTCATTTTTGATGATTTGTAATTTCTCTAAAAAATGATTCCGTTGTGGAGTAATACAAAATTTTTATATTAGAGTTAAGATCCTAGTTTCAGATGCTTGTCTAGTTTTGAGAAGGACTTTTGAGATGCCTGTTTTGTCTCAAAAATGTTTTCTGGATGCAATGAACATTGAGACTTAAGTGTACCATAGGTTGAAGATGGATGGGCGTTGCTGTCCATGTGAGGAAAGACTCTTGTATATGCTGTAGCCTAAGTATAAACTTAAAGAGGTTTATTACATTTTAGTAACGGGAAAAGCAGCAAGTTTCTTACAGACATTTTTTTCCTTTCTTAAACTTGTGAACTTGGAGGTCAGATCCAACTATATGTTGCATTTTCTGTCATATAATTATCATATATACAATGTCCTGGAGAACAGCCTCCAGTCAGTGACATCAACAGTTTACATAGCAGTTGAACTAAGAATAAACTTAGAGAACTGATCCATATCAACCTCTTAACAGTGTAAACAGCCTGTAGCTCACAACAATTTTTTTTTCATGATCACAACAGGGCCTCAATTAGATATAAAAAAGAATTGTGTTCACAAAATACCAAACTATTCTGCTGAACCAAACTATTCTGCTGTGTGTTCACTTGATTAAATCTTAGAAGATGGGAGAGAAAAACAAAAGAGTAAGACTTTGGGAAGATGAGTAGTTCCTTGTGAAAAAGCAATGTGAGACAGCACTGAAAACTACTTCCCTAGAGGAAGAACATGGGGAAGATACACTATCAGTGGCATCATCTTCAAAGAGAATACTTTCAGAAGTATTTGTCTAATTGCACTTTTACTGAAGCCATTTGTAAAGCAAATCCTGAGTTTTTTCAAAGATCCCAACCTTGTTCTCTTTCTGTGTGCTAATTTGAGGGCATGATCCTCTTGACGTCAGTGTGTGTCTAGTGGTGACCAGCTGTGGTTATAGCGTAGGTCCTCGAGTCACATCCTATTTCCTTTTCCTCCCTCACCATTTCTGCTGTTCCATTTATAGACTAGTTCCTCAAAGAACAGCTGAGGGGTGCAAGAGAGATCTATTCTCAAGTCAAAGTCCTTTAGAGATAAATATACAAAGAGATAACAGAAAGAGACAGACAAAATTTCCTTTATCATGCCAAAACACTGTTGGAGAAATTGAAAGGGGGATTGGGTAGCTGTAGTTAAAAGAGGTGTTTAGGCAAATATGGGAGTGACAAAGGTAACTTTTTTTCTTCTGATTCAAGAAAAGAGGCTTTCTCCTTTGTGATCCAAATACTGTCTGTCTCAAAGAAATATGCGGTGTTGTATCACAGAGTTTGATGGCCACCTGCATAGCTGCACTTGGAACTCTGAATCTGACAGAGGCTGCTAGGCACAGCTCCAGCACAATTCACATGTAAGGGAATTAATGAAGATATTCAATGACCTCTATTTGTAATGACTTCAAAAATATGTAAGTATCAGAAAGTATAACCAATAATTGTATTTCAGTTTGCCATAGGAGAACATGTTGTAGTCCAAGCTATTATAATGTTAATTGATTTTGTTTTTATTACTGCAAGATATCCTTTAGTGTTACCAGTGCAAAATTATTTTGAAAACCTACCTTCCCATTAGCAAGCTGAGATACTTCACTACATTTCCTTGCTTTTTAACCAGCTAAGCTATATCTAGAAAAAGGGAAAACAATCTAAGGAGAAAAATCTTTTAAGTTTCCCGAAAACAGTAATTCTCTACATTGAAAATACATTTTCTTAGCGAATGTCCATCCTGTGCAGCTTCTCCAGATAATAACTGACTTGAACAGTGCCACCCCATAGCAATTACATCTCTGTACTGCACTTCTGTAGCAATTAGAGTAAGGCTATTAATTTTGCCTGTGAGCTCAGACAGCAGTCATGATGGTAGCAACAGCTGAAATATTAATGCCCCCTCTGTCATTATAAAACCTCTTGTTCCTCATTCAGACCATGGGAAAGAAAGATTATCTGTGCCATGCCAGAGAGGGAACCCCCCTGCAGGGACAGGAACAAGCAGTTATGTGTGGGGAGAGTAGGCAGGAACCTCCTAAAGCACGATTGCTGCCAACAGCGGAAACGTCTGTTCCACTGACAGGTAAATCTACTCACAGAGGTCCTTTCCCTTTGCCTGTTTTCCTGCACAGGCATTCTTCCCCATCAGCCCTGCCAGATGCTGCCTTTGCTCCCTGGGTAGCAGGTGCCACTGGTGAACTGGTTATTATTTCCCAAACTTAGTTTCACCTCCTTTACTGTATCTGCTCTGCCTCCTCCTCCATTTGGGCTTGCCTTGGTTGAGTCAAGAAACCAGAAGAGCTTTTAGAAGCCAGTAACAAGGAAGTTTCTTTACTCTCATGGGAAGTATGGGAAGGGCATTAAAGGACCATCAGTACTTAAGAGATTTTACAAGTTGTCTCAGGTTTTATGGCAGCTGAGCCAATGTAACAGCCTGCTGCTTCTGGAGAAGGACATATGCCTCTCTATCCCCTTGCCCTCAAACACATACATCCCACTTCTTTCTCCCCTCATCTTCTCCCAGATGCATGGACCTGCCCTTTCTCTTGCACCAGCTCCAGCTGTCGTCAGCCCCTTTGGCAAGGACATATGCTATTAGTAGTTAGGTCTTTACCTCTTTATTTTATTTAGTTTTACAGTCTCTCCGTACAGCTTGTGTGGGCACTGGTCCAATGCTTGGAATCGAAGAGAAGAATGGTCCCATGGCTTCTTGCTATATACTCAGGGCTAGATCCTCAGCTAATAAAGTTATTGCAGGCCTCAGTAGTTAAACTGAGGTTCTGGCTCTGAATTGTGATGAGAGCAAGTAGGGTGTGTGTCTGTGTGACTGTGGAGCATGCAGAGGATGGGAAAGGGTGGGATGTGTAGCTATTGAATGTTTCCATAAATATCTGTGTTGCTGACACACACTGGTGTGTAGTGTATGATCACATGAGTATGGGAATAGCAAATAGTTTTCAATAATGACAATGATAGTCAACAACTCTGGATTTTTCTGTCTGGAAACTGTTCTTTTAAGTCTTGAAAACAGTCACTAGGGCAGTAACTGAGCAAGTAAATCTTTTTGGCATTAACTCTCCTTTGCACCATCAACTCACCTTCTTCAGGAATAAGCTCGTGCTGCTCTCCTAAGCCTGTTAGTGTCAATGTTAATATGTTTTCCAGGTACATGGCATCTGACATAGTTATTACAACACAGAGGTTCATGCCACTGCAGTTCAAGGCCTCTCATCCTTTACCATGGAAGCCCTGTCTACTTCGTTATGAACATCACTCTCATTTGGAATTTGGCAAACACATTTGAATCTGATGAGAAAAATTAACATATTCTTAAGATATCTGGCCATTTTAAAACCAGTATCTTTAATATATAACAGTTAGAGGCTTAGTGGAGCCTGATATCAGATGCACAGTCTGAGAAAGCAGGGCAAAGTGAGTCAGATTCCCCAGTTGATCTGTCAGCATCTATCAAAACGTCAGACCAGCTACTGAGCCAAATCCAAGTTTCTGTAGCAAATTATACCTTGGGTTTATATGAGAAAACTCCTTTCAGGTTTAAATACTGGACACTAAAATCCACAAAAAAAATTCCCATTTGCTCACAGTGTGAAACAAAGTCCACTTTTCTTACTTCTTAAGATTGGAATTTCATCAACAGAGCAAAAATTGAGCAAGAATTTAAAAATGTGTCATGTTCTGCACAGCTGCAACCAGATAGTATGGGTGGAAGAAATAGCACAAGCTTTTGGGTTTTTATCATCCCACAGATATATGGGCTGTAAGATGTAGCAGAGAGAAGTCCTGGTTGCTAAGTGCATCTCAAGAGAATATTATGTTCTCAGAAATTTTTCTGAAGATGCAGTTAATTGAAAATTACATATACAGTTGTTTAAAAATACTCTAGCCATTTTTGCATCACTCAGAACAGAATAAAGTCTGAAGGAGAGTTTTGTACTCTTTTGAAAACAGGTAATGACGGTAATTTCTTTTGAGAGGAATTGCTACGTGCCTTAATGTGCTAAATATGATCAATATGTTGCATTTTTAGCACCTGGACAAACGTGCAAATTACAATACACATCTCCGTTCAAGAAGGACAGAATGAGTCCACTGCTGCAGCAGAGTATGTTCATTCATGCAAGTTAATACAAGTCCCAGATCCCTGAGATGGGTTTTATGCTAGTCTACTAAACCTCTTGTCAGTTCATTTTGTGTTACCTGTTCCTCTGAGTGTACACTAATCTCCACGCTTAATTCCCCATGGCTATGTCCTTTATCAGATTCATGCCTTTCCAATTGCAGGTCACATGATTATGCACCTAAAGGTAGCTAGAAAGTTTATGAGATGAGACAATAGCCTAGCTGGAGCAGTAAAACTCATTCACAATCAATAGGCCGTGCTCAACATTTTCAAGTCAAAGAGGACATTGCCATTACTTCCACCTGAAGCTTATCATCGCTCTCTTGCTTTTTATGTGTTTGACTGGCTGATAGATTGGGAAGCACAAAAGGTTGGGAAATGGTTAACCATGGGTGAAATTACTTTATTTTGAGTTGCTCCAAGGCATCTAAAAATTAAAATCCTGACTAGATAGAGTGAGAGTAGCAGAATTCATTTAATGCTGCCTTTTTGTAGGGTGAGTAAACTCAAAGATTGTTTGGCCCTATGGATCTGGTACTGTAGGCTTTCAGAGTAGCTTTAGAAATAGGTGAGTTTATAAGCCATCACTGTCAGAATAAAGCAGAGATTTTGTCTCAGCTGGTTCTTGCTCAGGTTGCTGGAAGATAATTTTAAATGACGGGGCTAAATTGTGGATTCCAGTTACCAGTCCTTCATCTATGTGATTGATAAGAAAACTGGTCTTTCACTTCAATACTGGCCTAAAATTTCACTGTGCTAGATAGTAGGAAAAGATTTTATGTTTGTAGAGAGAAATAACCTCTCCTGAGATACTTTGAAGGGAGTTTGAAATGAGACTGAAGTAGAGGAAAGCAGATTTCAGTCAAGGAATTCAGATTGTTTACCTGTTACCCAGGTTGAGCATCTTTGAGTGGTGAAAAGAAAAAAAAGTCAGTTTGATCCTGACAATTGAAAATGAGGAAATAGAGGTGATGAGTCCATTGTTGGCATGTTTTGCCTTTTATTTAAAAAGGATATTTGGTACCATTTAAGTCTATCAATGTGATAGGCATTCTTAGTGGACAGGTATGTGTGATGAGATGCCAACACTTATTTACACATTACCAAAGCTCATATGCCTGCCAATCATTGATATTGAATTACATTTGTAGTGCATTCTTTAAACACCCACAGTTATCACTTAAAAAAAAAAAAAAGATTGATTTAATTTGGCCTTGAGAATAACAGTGAGTTTGCTTATTTTGGCAACTTTGCAAGAAAGATAAACTACTTAGGAAAAAGGAACCAGTGCATATCCACAGTCTTAGGTCTTCTTCAGAAAAACAAATGTTTCACTCAGATATGTTTTTCAGTTGTGCAGTCTAAAAGTAATTATTTGGTTTGGCTCTGTGAAGTTTGTGAATTGAGCCTTTGCGTTTTTTCACCAATAACATGAAGTCACAAAGCAGTTTGTAATCATCTCTGCTATAATGACACTTTAGAAGTTATTTGTGCAGCTGGTTCACTAGTCAAATTTATTCACAGTTAAAACACAAGTAAAGTACAGTTCCATAAATATAAGTGAAAATTGTTTAACTTGTGATTTAATTGGATGTATTTTTAGTGGTAAGCACCTACCTGTTTTATTTTGCAGGATTATCATTTTTGCAGATTTAAAAAAACACAAGAATCAGACAAAGACAGGACTATAGATTGATTATAATCCCCATCTCTGAGACGCATGAAACAAGTAATCTGTGGTACTCTCATTTCTGATCTTGCAGAAACATCTCCTTTCACATGAGCTTTGCTGATATGATAGGCAATCAAGTCCCACTGTGTGAGGGTTTGTTGTTTTTTTTTTCACTCTTTGTGGTTGGAGTGGCATTTGTGAAGGTTATCTGAAGAAAAGATAATCTGTCCCCTCCCAATGAAAAGTGTAAAAAAATCTCCTCACAGCACTGTACAGAGAGAGCTATTGCTTAGTTAATATTATCTGTGATGGTGCTTGAGAAGCATAGTTCATAATAGAGGTATTTTAATTACTTTGGATTTTTCTGGTTTGTAAAGTGTTTACAGATTTGACATATATGTCAATAAATATTTGCAAATAGAGGTGCTAAAAATAGTTTTATTATTGAGCAGGCCCACAGAAGTGCCTGACGCTCAAAGTAAAAATGCCATGAAATGCCTTAAATTGTGCAGCAGACTCGTACTGAATTTTGGAGCAATCTCTGTAAAAGTTCTCTTTCCTGTGTCACGTTCCTAGACTGCAATATCTGCCTTGAGAACAAATCAATCCTAAAAGAGGAACAGGAATATCTAACCCCAAAACATTTAGTGGAGTAGAAGATGGTTTTGGAGACTGCTCAGAAAGAGAACCAAGATGTTGACACAATATTTTGCCAACAAGAAATCATGTTTATTCTGTTCCAGTAATTCATATCCTTTTGGAAAGACCCTGCTGTGCCATGAATGTGACATTTTCCTCCAGGCCAAATAAAATTAGTTGTATAGCAATGAGTGTCTCATGGCATGCACAACAAATCATCATTGTCCATGGTGAGATGCAGCTAAGCAAAGTATAACTTGTCTTTTACAATAAGTAATAGAGATTGGTAGTTGACTGGAACTGTTCTCTTTGCCTTCATTCAAATACATCTGGGGTCAATTGGATCTTTTAAACTCAAAATACTTTAGGAATTAAGTAAATTGCTGTATTCATGCTACAATGACATTTCTTTATCCCGGAGGTTTAGCTGAGGATTCACACAATACCCATGTAAGTTGTCATGAGAATTTTCCAGCATGTGAAAAGACTTGTTCCTGTCTAGAGGAAAATGACATGATATTTGTTTTTACTGTGTATGAAAATTCCAGAAATATATATACACAGCTTTTAAATTCAGAATCCTTCAGAGGTGTAATTAGATGTAGCTGTTTTGAAACAGGTTGAGGAGTTCCCTTTCTGGCAACTTAGGCATGGCCTGTCATTACAAAAATGTCTGTGACTGGCCACAAAGGCAATTCTGAGTCTTGATCAAGCAGTTCTAGATTGATGTGTGTTTACACGATGCTGGAGTCAAGGAATGGCAGCACTGTCACCACATATGTGACTTGAGGCTAAGAAGTCCTAACATGCTGTATAAATGTAAATACATATTGTTTTAACAGAATGATGTTATTTTCATTTGAAACCTATATGTCATGGCTTTGTTGTTGTTGATTATTCAAGTAAACTGTGATCATACTGTTGTGAACCAAGTCTACCGAGATACTTTTCTAAATGAATAAAACCCACTCTCTATTACAGCTTCTACCACTCAGCAGTGAAATATTAACCCAGAAAGGGAGTCTGTTGAATATTCATTAAATTTTCAGACTGGAAAAAAGTATTTCATTTTCAGTAAAACAGCAAATACACACGATAAACTGAGTGCTGAGCATGTAGTCGTGAAAGACCATCCCTGTGACTAACTTTATTTCTATGCATTCTGGCAATGTTGTTTATATATTAGCCTGGCTACGAAGATGCAGTGATTCAAGTCAACAGCCTTGTCTAAGTACTAAGATTGAAAAATGTTGCGCAAATGTGCTTTTCATAGTGATTTTTTCCAGTGTAATATTCTTGGTGATGTTAAATATGTCTCACTGTGAAGTGCAATTTCAACCCATAAGACTGTATTATTTTGCATTTGTGGAGTGAGAACAATGATTAATTTGGCTGTAATTTAATCAATTCTCTGTTAATGTTTACTTGGCAAATTCTATTAGCTCATGTTTCAGTTTTAGTCTTATCAGTGACCATGTTCAGAGTCTTATTTCCAAGCTCTTTTCAATAGTTAGTAAATAACTGACCAAACCTAATTCTTCACTGCTTTGCAGCTTGTGTTGTCATTTGCATCAGTAAGAAATCAGTGTCCAATGCTGACATTGCAATCTGGAGCATTTTGCAGATGTTTTCCTTATGATGCAGAAGAACAAATGACTGTACAAGGCACCAGGCAAGACTCTTGCCCACTTGGGCATTTCAATGATGAAACAGGTTTTTCCCTCAGCATTGTAGCTGTCCTAGGTGGTTCTTTACTGAAAAAAAGTACTGGAAATACTAAGCAATAGGTGACAAATGTCCTTTTAGGATGGACACTACAGAGATCATTCCTTGCAAATAAAAAAGAAATGGGAAGTAGAGAGCAGTCTTGGTCATCTTCTTTCAGGTATGTGGAGAATCAGTTCTGCATGTTTTGGCTAGTGACACACTCGCAAAGGTCCATGGATTGCATGACGCCAAGCAATGAAAATGCTCTGGAGCTTTTTCAAAAACGTATGATTTCTCTTTACTCAGATCAAATTCTTATAGCTGGAGACAAGAAGGAATTTTTCCTCATATTCTGCATCTTAGTTACCCATATCCCACCAGCAAGCACTGTAATATGACTGGAAGCTTGTCATCAGAAGAGATTTAAAAGTAACTGAGGGTGATATGGATTGCTGAAATACAGTAGCCTGTGAAATTCATGACTCTGTCTCGTTTATTCATGTTAATGCCTGTGAATGACTAATTGCTATATACTGTCATCCTGTATTTTTTTTCTTCTTTCCATTCTATCTACTAATTGGGATGTAGAACTGTTGAATAGGGATTTAATCTAGACTGCAAAATTTATAAGGCATTTATTATTGTATACAAAGGAACAGATAATCCAGTAATGCAGCCAGCTCTTATGTCATGGGTGGAGAAGAGAAAGACAATTACTTAAAACTTATGTGCTCCAGCAATTCTCAGCTAATAAACAGTATTTTAGAGATCAACTGAGAAGAATTTGAGCAGCCCAAGGGAGCTAAAACCTCCTGCTATGCTGTGATTAGCATCAGAGAACCCTTTCCCAATAAACACCTCCATCATATCCTGTACCAAGAATTTCCAGTCAGAAAAAAACAAAGGAGGAGATTTGTACTGAGTATGGCATCTAATGAAGACACATCTGTATTGCATACAAAATAGAGTTTCACTAGAAGTGTCTCTCCTGTATCAGAGAACCCAGTTACAAGTGTCAGGAGGAGGACATCTTTATTATTGAGTGAAAACATGTCAGTGGAATGAGCTAAGCCTGAGAAGTTCTGTGCTTAGAGGACTTTTCCTTTTTAAAATTTGTATGTATTTATTGCACTGGCTGGGCTATTCTTCAGCCACGCTATTTGTCAGCCAGCTCTAGTGTAAGAAGCAGTTTAGATGGGATTAGGTTTTTATACTAACATGCTAACCATAAGTTTTTCCTTAGTGATCTTACTGTCAATTAATAACCAGGTCTTTTAAATTATTGCTAAGTTAGAAAAAAAGCCCAAAACATGACATCTTTCTCTTCACAAAAAAATACGACAGTGCTGACGTAAAGCAGTGTAGCATTTAATGTTGGATTTAAGCTTTCAATGTGAAGTAAGATTTTTTTCAAAGTACTGCCAAATAAATCTCACCTTGGGGAATAGGAGCTGCAATACAAGACAACTTGTTTTCAGACTGTATCGTAATAACATTCAGCAGTGAGGCAGACAAAACCACATGAGCTTAAGTAAAAGTGACTGAGTCAAAAGTGAATTGTCATCATATAACAGGTAGTCACATTAATAATGATAAAATAATTTTTCTCCCACAGTGCTGTTTATGAGCCAGCAACAGGACTTAATCTTTGCTTTGCTTGTCACATGTTTTGTGAAAGACCTTGAAGAAAAAAGTTTTCATTTGTTTTTTTCTCTTTAATTTGTTCAGGAATTTCTCTGTAAAACACTGTCCTCGATTTTCATAATGATCGGGAGTGTAAATAACTTGTGCTGTAAGCCTATAAACTCTCTAGCAGGAAGGATTCCGCCAGGCAGAATACATTGTGCATCCAGTGCCGGAAAAGTGGAAATACCCTTAATTTTATGATCAATTAAATACAGGATTTGCCTTTCTGTCCAAAGAATTCGTAGTAGTTTAGCTTGGAGAGCTTGCTTGTGGAAGAACAGATTCACATGTTTATTTTCCATCTCCCCAAATTAATGACTGCCCAATAAGACTGACCTCTTTGTGCTCTTTTCTGTATGTTGTTTGTATCCTCATGCAGAATTACATCCAGAGTCTTCATTAAGGAAAAGATTACAGCTTTTTTTTTTTTACTTTACAGTCTTATAGCTTTTTTTTTTTTTACAGGAGAAGCATAGATTCTTTCATTAGTTTCACAGAAAAACATGGGTTTTTTTAATTACCTTTTAGATGAGACTGGAAGTCACTATTAAATGACAGTTAAAACTTAAGTATGAAATTTGTGCTTTTAATGGGGAAAACGTCCTCTGCAGATAGAGTGAGGATGTATGAACCTATTGCCACCTCTGTAAGGAAAGTAAAGACCTCATGATCTTAGAGGTGTTGCTCTCTGAACATGCCTTTATATTACCTTCATTTCAGTATTATGTCCTAGGGATGTACCTCTACTTGGTAATTGTTGATTTGGATCTCAATTCTCAGTTGAAATGATAGTAATTGAAAATTTAATTGTATCACTTCTCTATACTGCCACCAGAACTTAATATTAAACAACAGACAAACTGAACCTTATATCAAACTTTCTGTGCACAATATCATTATCTCCATCCTGTTCTTCTCAAACATACATATAGATTGATTTCTAAGTGGAAACTGGTAATCAGTGGTATCCTACTGGGACCAATTCTGTTTAATATCTTCATCAAGAACATTATGGGATTGTGTTCACCCTCACCAAATTTGTGGATGACAACAAGCTGAATGGTGCATTTGATACACTTAGGGGAAGGGATGTCATCCCTCATCTAGATGGACTAAGTGATCTCGGAAGGTCCTTTGACAGGTTGGAGAAGTGAACCTATGTGAACCATGAAGTTCAACAAGACCAAAGGCAAGGTTCCACATGTGGGCTGGGGCAGTCATCGATATCAGCACAGGCTGGATGGTGAATGAATTGAAAACTGCCCTGTAGAGAAAGACTTGGGGTTCTGGTGGATGAAAAATTGGATATGAGCCACCAATCTGTGCTTGCGGCCCAGAAAGTAAAGTGGACTGAACCAAAAAGAACATGTCCAGCAGGTTGAGGGAGATGATTCTCCACATCTACGCTGCTCTTGTGAGACTCCACCTGCGATTTAGAGGTTCCCAGTACTGCTGGAGCAGGTCCAGAGGAGGGCCATGAATCAAAAGAGGGCTGAAGCACCTCTTCTTTCAGGAAAGCTGGCAAGAGCTGAGGTTCAGCCTGATGAAGAGAGGGCTCTAGAGAGACCTTATTACAGCCTTTCAATGTAAAGGGAGCTTATAAGGAAGATGTTTTAGCAGGGCTTGTAGTGATAGTGCAATGGACAACAATTTTAAACTGAAAGAGGATAAGTTTAGATTGAAAGAAAGATATTTTTTGCTGCCCAGAGTGGCTGTGACTGACTCATCCCTGGAAGAGCTCAAGGCCAGGTTGAATGTGATTGAGCAACCTGATGGAGTTGATGATGTTTCTGCACATGACAGTGGAGTTGGACTAGATGATCTTTGAAGGTCCCTTCCAACCCAAGTTATTCTATAGCTGCCACATCTAATCTCTGTTTCTTGCTCCTAACTATGCTTTGCTGGCATTGACCTTCTTTGCTGGTTTATGTGGAGAACACTAATATGGCGAGATATTGATCGTGTCTATACATCAGTATGATAATATAAACATAGATTAGTTTTCTTGTGACAAAGGAAAGATATAGAGGATATTTCGCAAAGATCTGTCTTCTATTTCCTTGATGTTATAGACATAATTCAGAAAATTTACAAATGTTTCTCAGTTTGGAGCAACTCAAAGAAAACCAAGGTCAATGGGAACTGTATTCTGACCCTGGAAAGGCAAGCTCTAGGACTGCAGTTATCTCACTGGTATACTTCATGCTGGTTGCACATATTTATAAAAGACACCAATGAGTCATATGTAAACATTTTGATTATAAAGATTTTCTTCATTTTCCCACAGACTTGCTGCTTTCAAACAGCTGCATCCCATTCCTGGGCTCAACAGAGGGGCTTGATTTTCGAACCCTGCTGCTAGATGAGGAGAGGGGCCGGCTGCTAATCGGGGCTAAAGACCACATCTTCCTGCTCAACTTGGTTGATTTAAACAAAAATGTAAAAAAGGTCAGTTTATTTTCCAAATAGTTAATCTCATAAATTCAATTTTGTTCCTTTTTGTCTCTCTCTCCTTTTTTCCCCCCTTCTTCACTGACTAACTGGCAGATTCATTGTGCAATGCTGTATATCAGGAATTGATAATCTCACTTCTGACGGATTACCTTCAATACATTGGATTTCTCATGGTGTTTGATCCCTTGTATGACAGATGTCCTGCAAGAGGTCGGCTACCTGGAAGAATACTGCAGTGCATGAAAGAATTATAAAAATATAAGCAAATGAGAATCAAACACTGCATTTTTAGCTAATTTCTGTGGTCATGGTCACCTTCCTCAAATGAAACTATTTAAAAGAAGGTAATTAAGGACTGCTCGTTCCATGCTTCCTGGAATCACTGGGATTACATTAAACAGAGCAGAGGCAATTTGTATGGTTTAAAGTATAGTAAAAATGTTACTGGCAATTTTAGTATTAACGCTTGCTTTAATATCTAGAATTACTAGTGCTAGGAGAAGCTTTCACTAAGACCTACTGTACTCCCTTAGTCATGCTCCATGACAATATGTTAACTCCAGATAATAATATAACAATTTAGCATTTGATGTTCCAGGCAGATATGATTGAGCTTTGGTAGGCTCAATTGACTGTTACATGTAAAAAACAGATGCTTGCACAGGAGTACACATGAAAACTTCTTTCTAGCTTCTTCCAAATATGCTGCTTACTGAGTAGAATTTAAATTCTCAGCTGTGTTTTATATTTTCTTTAACCATCAGGAGGAGGTTTTGAATTACTATGTTCTGCTGTCAGCTCTGAAGAGTTAACTGACCCTGAATTAATACAACTGCAGCTCTGAGTCTTAGCAGGTGTAACAGGAGACTATTTCGCCCAACTTGCTGTCATTGTGTAGAAGAGAGAGACTACCAGCTGAATATCTTATTTCTTATTTTGACTTCTGCAATGTTCCATATACCAGTTTCCTTAAAACTCAAATTGAGTCTTTTGGGACATTTTTTCCCTGAAATGCCTTATCAAACATCTAACTTGAATCTTACATCTTCATTTTCTCAAAAGCCATCACCTCCTCAGGATTTTTAATTGATAATAGCATTGTTCATATTACAAATCTTTAGACTGCAGATTAATTTCTGCCATAAGTTTGTTTAGAAAACAAATTTTGTATGTGTGAAAAGCAGATTTCTGTTTCTGCTTACCTCCTAAGAGATGCTCAGTGCTGTCATTTCCCATTATGTTCAGGGGCACTTGATTAGTTCAAAGCTTTCTGGAGGTGGTAGCACTCTACATGATCTGCCCCTCCATCCAAGCTGGTATCATTTTGCCTTTAGCCAACCCACCACTGACCATATTGGGTGTGATGCTTTCCAAGAAGAGCAGAACACACACAGACCCAGGAGAATTAGTGTGCAATCAGCCAGTACCATGTAATAAAGATATTATAGAACAAAGACGTTTCATTTTGGAACGAAAATTTGCATTTGGTAAGTTGAACAGAGAGTGTATGCCAATATATCTGTAGTAACCTGAAAAGGTATAAAATGCATAACTATTTGCATATCTGGACTAAAGAGATTGTTATCTCCAGGTTTGCATATGTGAGCTTCTTAGTTTAACCATTCAAATTGTCTTTAACTTTTCAGACAAAACACTGAGTAAAAGTATATTTAAATATCTAAAACATTGAAAAGCTCCTCAGAGCATCCTGTTGTACTGATTTCCAGGATCTTCATGGCCATTTAGCAAGTTTATAAAACTAGTCCTCTTAGGCAAATGCCTAAGTAACGAGACAATATCACACAAGCATTTTGTTGGTTCTTCTGTGCTGGGGTGGTAGAAACTTGTTTAGGGAGATGAGATGAAGGAACTTACACTAGAGCTTATGTACAAATCTCAGTCCCTGACAAGGTTTCAATGCTAAAAGATATTCTCTGGTAGCAGCGAAGTGTCAGAAAGTAGCATTTGTGTTTAGACTGACCATGGTTTAGGTTGGCAGTGAGCCAGACGGCTTGCTTCCAGGCTTTCCCGTTGCAAGAAAATCACACATGTTGGGACTACAAGGGTCTGAAGTGTGTCCTTTGTACTCGTCTGAAAAAACAAAGAAAAAAAATCTGCTTGTACACAGCCAATAAAATGAAAATAATTTATTAAAATATAAAGTTTCTGCCTCTAAACAGTGTGTTTATTAATGACTTTGATGAAGGAGGTTTAAAAGACAGCAAGTTGAGGTAGTAAAATAGATGTAAGATATTTGAAACTAGAATGTAAGATTGTGCATCCTTTGCAGTTTTCCTTCTTTAAAACAAAACTGAACATAAACACTAGAATGCTTTATGCTAGGTAGATTGAAATTGCTTTAAAAAAAAGCTCTCAATTTCATAAGTTTGTAATAATAGGAACTACTGATACCTTAAAAAGCCAAGTCTGAATCTCCAACAATTTACTCTCAGAAAATCCTCATCTGTGGATATAATTACTTATACAGTAGTTTAGTGCTCTATATTAAGACATTTCTGGGATAGTGTTCAAAGAATCATCCAAAGTATGCTCTCTTCTCTGATGTATATTATACATATAATTTAATAACTTCCTTTTTACAACCTAGTTATTTACCTAAATTAGTTAATTTAACTTACATACATTAAGTTATAGCTTTATTTCCTGGTATATTTTTCCTGATTAAATAAATCAATAGTTCTTCTGGAGTTCCAATTTTTTAAATCACTGTAGTTTTTATTCAATTTATTGTGTAATTGATTGAAAACTTCCTTAGCTGGCAGCCTAAAAAAATCATTCCAGTTTCCAGTTCTTGCAAAGCTCATTATAAAATAACAGTAAGTACCATAGCATAATAGAAAAGTCCTCCACAATGAAAGAAAAATTTAGAAAGCTAAAATGATTACTCTCTACAGATATCTAAAGCTCAGCAAAGGATAATAATCTTCTGTAGCAGAGATGTATTTTCAGCAAAGCTGTACTGCCTGTCACTTAGTACAGGAATAGAGTTATGAAGTGCCATAGTCTTTTCTGGAAGGATCCTTAGATATCTGACAAGTGTTGCAAGCTATTTGTAAGTTGAAAGATTTGTGATTCCTTCCTATGAATAAAATAAAGGTGTTTAGCAAAACAAACCAGGAAGTGCAGCAACCTACATTTATTAGGGTATTGTGAATGTGGACGATGAATCTGAAGATGACTGTGTCATAACCAGTAGAAGTGCAGTGTAAAACAAATAAGCATTTTTAATAGTTTGAAAGACTGGAAAGCTGAAGAGGAAATTCTATAGGAATCATAAGCTCTGGGATCCTGCTGGAAAGACTACTTTGGTACATAGAATTTTCTTGTTAGTTTGCCTAAAGCCTTTGTTATTTTACTCCTTAAACTAAATGAGTTTTAAATACAAAATATTGTCACTTATATAAACACTTATGAAATAGCTGCAAAGAAATGGTGCACCTTTCTGTAAGTCCAATTCTCACTAACAGTGCAAGCGGGGTTATATGTCAGTTCTATTATCACTGTGTAATCCACAGTGTGACCCGCCCATCTCTGCAGGAATAGGAATGCTATCAAGGGCTGACAAGCTTTTGAAAAGCTGCCAACCTGCAGGAGCTGTCAGTGCTAGAAGACACAGCCACATGTGGGCCAAATAGATAAACATGTCAGATCCCCAATAGCAGCTTTAGAACAAGTTGTTTTCATCTGCCCCAGTGAGTATTGGCACAGGGTCACAAATTATTGTTGCTTGGAGCATCTTTAGTTTGCAGTTGTTACTATTTTTTTGCCACTACCAGGTGCAGCTGTTTTGTTACTTATCCTTTAATGCCCTCTTGTCTTGATTTTTATCTGTATTTCAGTGAAAAAATACACATATATATATATCAGCTGAGTAAATACTTGTGAAATGGCTGCAAAAAAATTCTGCACCTTTCTGTAGCTCCAGTACTTACCAACAGTCCCAGTGAGGTTATATGTCAGCACTGTTAGCATCGTGCAGTATCTGTAGTGTGACTCATGCATCTCTGCAGGAAGTGGAACATATATAGAAATACATATGTACATTTATGTAAAACAGCACCCTCAAGATAAAATGGGCAGGGTGAAGTGAAGCTGTAGACAGGAGAGTAAAGCTTTATTGCCTTGTCAGAAGAAAAAAAATCTTGTCAGAAAATATCATTGAAGGTCGAAGAGTCAGGTGGAAACTACTATCTAAAGTTCTGAACATGGAGGCATGAGGACCAGGGATGCCTAGAATAAACCCAGTGGAAAGGGAGAAGGATGGTTGTAAGTCCATCTAGGATCACATTGCTTCATTCACAGTTTCTGCAAGTAGAACAACTGAGAAACTCATTGAAGTAAGGCTGAGATTTGCCAGAGGCATGACTTGACTCTCCACACAGTGGGAATTAGTTACCAGGAGCAAATGTATACTGATGGCTCTGCCTTTGAAACAAAAAGAACTTTTCTGGATGTTGCAGTTCATAGATACTAATATTTTAGAGTATTTCCTTTCCTCAAAAAAAAATTGATAGAAGTAGAAACTTTTTTATCTGTCATATAAACTAAGATTGGTTTTACTGGATATCCATATATTTTACAGTCCTGTCCCCAGAGATGTTCAGCAGTGGGCACTGAAAGAAGATTAGAAGAAGCTGTAATAATGGTGCTTCAGGTTAGGGACTTCCAGTGACAGCGATGATACCTTTGTGCTTATTAGCCCTTGGAGAGCTCTTAGCATGGAAGTCTATAACTCTTGAACCTCTGAAAACTTTTTGGGGTCCATAAAATTGTTTAGCAAACTTAAATTTAGGCACCTGTGTAGACAAGGCAGAAGCTTTTCAACAGTGCTTATAGACACAAAACAACAGATGGGCAAGATGTGAAGAAAGCAGCATGTAACCAGAATGACAACAATCCTAGGTGGAAGACAGTGTCTGTGTTATTTCCTTTTGCATTGTTGCCATAAAGTATGTTTCTTAAACATCCGCTGTCATTTTCATATTTTACCCATATGTTTAGATATAAAGAATCACCAGTATCCTGCTCTCTGAAAACATTTGCTCATATTGGGCTTTGAATTTTTCAAAGGTAGGATTTGTCTTCAGTCTAAAATGATAAACATGTCAGGAGCAATGCCATTTACTCTAAAAATCCTGGTGTATGGTTTCCTTTCAGGAGAAAAAGACAGCAGTCAAGTCTGCTGTGGTTACACCGTGGAAAATGAAGTGTAAAAGCACGGAAGCCTTTCAAGATTTAATCCAGTGTAAATGAAATCAGCATCTGGTCCATTTTCTTTAAGCTTTCACATATGCTTATAACATACACATAAATATACACCTTTCAGAAAACCCTTAAGTACTGCAAGCATTGTCTACTTTTAAGTAGCGTTGGAGATTGAGTCACAGTGTAAGAGGATAACTGTGGCATGTGAAGATTGCTTTGTCTTGGACAGATGCAATATAAAAAGCCCATTTAGTTCTAATAAGAGTTTTCACTGTAACAGCCACCTGCCAAATTTAAGCTACCAAAAGTCTCTGAATATGTCATCCAAATACACAACTGCTATTTCCCTCTGTCTTCCTCTGCGTTTTACATTTTAACTGCACAGTGAAAAGAACGATTACCATACACAGACACTGGCACTTCCTGCAGTCTTCTTGTCATAGTTTAAGCCCAGCCAGCAACTGAGTACCACTATACCGCTTGCCTGAAGAACTGGGGAAAAAAAAGGGTACATTGAGATAAGAAAAGTTTAATAGCTAAAATACAACAAAATAGAATAACACCACCAATAATACTAATAAGTATTCATAATGGAAATTAGTGTAATAGAGATAAATAAACCCCGAGGAAAACAAAAATACAAAAACCAAGTGATATCTGATGCAATTGCTCACCATTTGCTGACTGATGCCTGAGCAGCAATTTGCCCCTCCCTACTAAGTACGCTCCATTTATGTACTGGCCATAATGTCCTATGGTATGAACTAACCCTTTAGCTAGTTTGAGTCAGCTGTTCTGGTCATGATTCCACCTAGCCTAACTACTGTCAGTGCAATGTGAGAAGCAGAAAAGGCCTTGAGGCTGTGCAAACACTGCACAGCAATAACTACATTTCTGTTAACAACATTGGTCTCAGCATAAAACCAAAACATAGTCCTGTAACAGCTACTAGGAAGAAAATTAATTCTATCTGAACTGAAAGCAGGACAGTTTTAAATCAGTCTGAAACAATCTTCATATCCTCTCTTTTCCCCTCTCTCCATGCCATATCCAATGGTATCTTTCAGAGATCTAATTTTCTGCTACTATGAAACAGTTAGAAATTTTGGTCAAATATCTCTCTGGATGTGTATTTCAGATATGAGAATTAGTACATTAGGTGTAGAAATACCTATTGGAAGAAGGAAAGTTCTGCAGCAGATATAAAAGAGATCTAAGAACATTCTCTTGATCTTTAGGAATCTCTAAGTATTTCTGAGAATTAGACAAACTTTGATAAAACTGTTAAAATGAAAGCTAGGTGAAAAAAATCTAAAGACAGCCTGGTTAGGCTTCAAATACAGAGAGAAATTCAGTTAAGGAACTTAAATGAATTAGCTTCATTTGTTTGCTGATAACTTTAAAATATTGAATTCCAGAGTACAAGTAGTACAATGTGAGCCAGCTACAAGAGCTACTTTAGGTAATCTTCCTCTCAGGATTTATATATGAGAGCAATCTGTTCAGTTCCCCAGTCTGTGGACTTCCCATACCACACGTGAATGCAACAGATGTGAGGTATTTAGAGAGCAACTGGTATACATGGCATGGTATGCTAAAATCAGCTCAGTTTCCCTTTAATTAAAATGTTCTTTGTTTCCAGGAACATATTACTTAAAAAGCAGTAAATTGATTCAGATGTTTGCTGAGAAATTCAATAAATTTCTAGTGCTTGCATTAATTTTCAGTGAAGTGACCCAGTATCAGCATACAGAAGTGACAAATGTCCGAGTTCTGCATGGAAGTAATCCATGAATGCTCATGGTATTGGGATGTGAAGTTTATTATATTGATTTGCACTGCAGTGAGTGACTGTCTTACTGGATCACTGTAGTATATGTTCTCAGTGTTCCTTGATCTTACTATTTTCCTTTGCTTTTAATTTTTCATCTGTGAATTACAAAGTTCTTCAGGAAGAAAATAAAAAGAAAGCTAATCACATTATTCTCATTTTAGTGGTGGGAAAATTGAGAGCTGAACTGACTGTCATATATAGTAGGGCAATAGCAAAACTGGGATTAGACTGTCTCCTGGTTTACTTTAGCATTTTTGGATCATATTGCCCTCTTTACTGTATCCATTTTATAGTCTCATTGGGCTAAGTCATGAATCCTGTATTTTTTTCATGCAGGGGAGTAGTTTCTCATGGAGAAGAGTTTCTCAGGGAGAGTATATTGCATATGCCAACGTAACAATGGGTTTACAACTTAATCTGGCTTTGTTGTTTGGAAACTGCAGTTGGGACTGTTGTATGGGAAGTTCACTCATGGCAATGAGTTTAAGCTTCTGAGTTATGGTCCACATGAATCACAAAGCCTTTATGAGACATTTTGATGTCCAGGAAGCTGTAATTTTATTACACACCTTCCTTGAAGTATCAATATAATGAATATCTAGTATGTAGAATGAAAGATGGGAAGAGAGCAGCATCAAGCAGCTGTTAAAATCAGTGCATTTTTATTTAAATGCTTCTACCACCTCTTACTCCTTCGAAATATGAAGCAAGAAATCCCTTTCTTCACAGGACTCAAATTCAGTGAGTGAGTGTTATAAGACATGCTGATCGCTCCAGATATGGACATGTCCTGCTGTCACTACATGTACCACTAATAAAGTACTCTAGGGTTTCTTGTAGCAGAGACTGTACTGATAGAAAAGTGCCGAAGCACGTGTGCAGTGCCAAGCACATGAGAGGCTCCAGTGAAACCCCCCAGGGCTGCTGAAAGCTATCGACCTCAATGTGACACTCAAGTGCTTGATGCTGGCATGACCAAAACTATCTCAGGGATGTAGAACCGGAAAGAGTCACATTGGTCAATTGGTCTCACTCCTGGCTATCACCAGCAACTACCTCATGTAGCAGTTATTTAGTTCACAACATAGTCCAAATCTGCTGTAAGAGGCCTTCTGAGATATGCTTAATGCAACTTCTTTAGCAACCTTGATGCTATAAACCAGGACTTCGTTCCTCTGATGTTTTGGCTTTACCTTTGACTGTTTACAGTTCTGGTCTTCTTAGGTCCTTCATTTTTCCTGCATAGTATTATCAATCTTCATTTGTATTAGTGATGCTTCCCAATTTTGTGTCACTTGCATATATTGCAGAGTGATGTGTTTACACCAAGACTGCTAAAGGGTATAAAAAGTAGGATCAGCTCTGACACTATTTCTTGATAAACTCTGAGTAACTTTCTACCCTAAGTTCTTTACTTATCAGATCATTTTTCCTTGTAATAATACCTTTTTTTGCTGGCTGACTTAATAAATTTCCATGTGGCAACTTATGCAATGTTTAATTGCAGCCCTGATGAAGAGGAGCTCTACCACATTAGTGCAGTAAGCAATTCATCTGTGTTACTAAAGTACAATATTAGAGTGACATAACAGCTCCTTAACAAGTCATATTGTCTTTTCTACCATACTCCATTTTCATTGGAAGCTTTTTATTCCTAACTGAAAATTTGTTTTGAGCCCTGCAAACAGACAAAATAAGACCAATCAGCCTATAATTTTCTTAAATGTCTTGTGTTCCTCATCTTTTGCATTATGAGAAGGTATATTATTTTCCACTGTTTTGGTAAAGCCCTGCATCATCCCAGAAATAGTTACTCCATTCATGATAAAACTGTCATTTCATACAATAGCTTCTTTGGAATCAGTCTTCAGTTTTGTTTTTGAGGTATCACTTCCACAAGGTTTTTATAGTCTGTAAGGAACAAAATTGGAAAAGATACAGAAGCTGAGGAAAATGCTCACTTGTAACCAATACTGTTAATTCATGCCAGATTACAGCTGGAATTAAACTTGTAGAAGTGAGTCCGGCCATTATTTTTATGAACATATAATGATATAGATCTCATCTATATCATCCACTTATCAATTTATGTATGTAAGTAATTTATTTCTATTTTTTTTATTATTCATTGTTCCCTTTTCTTTCCGTTCTTATAGTAAAAATGGATGTTTGGAGGAAGGGAAAAAATGTTACTTTTAGAAATTACTCTGCTCCTGGTCTGAAAAGGACCTTTGTGGTTTTTAATGTTTTGTTTTAATCAGAAATCAATTTCCAGCTACCCTTTAAAGTGATACCTTATCTATCCCACACTTATGTACTACTTAATTTTGTACTCCTGGGAGGTTTTCTTTCACTCTGCTAGCAGAGAACTTATTAACTTGCATTTATTAAGAGATTTTTAATGTCTTTCCTGTTGCTAAATTTAAGAAAATATTTGTAGAATGATTTAAAAGTAATAGTAATATGTTGTTTTTTTATTGGTCTATAGAAGATAAAATCAGGAAATCATGACAGTATCCAACCTTTGGAATTTTGATACGGATATTTTGCAAAGAAAATAAAGTGAAGATTAAGAGAAGAAAGTAATCCTGTTGAAGTATATAATTAATGTATTTCAACTAGTTACATTCTTCTCTTAATTTCATTAACCCCACCTAGCTATTCTAAGATTTCACCAAATATTTCAGATACAGATGCAACCATGAAATATACTCTATACATACATGTGTTGTGCTGTTTGTAAGATGAAACAGTTATTATATATTGTTTGATTACTGGGAGGGATTCTTTCTTTGAGGTTTTACTTTTTGAGAAATTTATGGGAAAGACTTTGTTAAATAAGGTGTTATCATTGTGAATTCAACATGTAAACTTGAAAAAATTATAAAACAAAACAATCAATTTCAAAACATCAAATTGTCTAGAGGTCTAAAGATTATGAATATAAAAGAAACCACTAGAACATCTAGTCTTACTTTTTACGTGTGGTGAAACTACGCAACTAAGTTGAATAAAATATAATAGTAAGACTTAATATAATCCCCTACAGAGAAGTCAATACAGATGCACATAAATAAGCTTATGCATGTGATAAGTTCAGTGAGACTCTTTTACCTGTGTAAAGTTACTTGTGTGCCAGTGTTTGATGGAACCAGACCTGTGGTACTGTTACACAGCATGTGATATAATGAAAAATTAAGTTTATGGTTTCTTGCTCAGCACATTGGCTTATTATTTATTGTGCAATTTTCTTGATCTATTAAAACTGAAAACTGACAGTTTCTGGGAAGTTCTTATTTCTCATATGGAAAGCAAATAAATACCACTTTAACTCCCCTGTATATAATTGCAAATTGATTTTAAATTTGGATGACTTAGCTTCACTTTTCATTGTCTAATTTGGCCTTGTGTAATGCTAAATACTGAGGCTGTTGAGTAGCCAGAAAGTAAAATAATTGATTTTTTAATTATTGTTTACTGTGGTCAATTATCATAAAAAAATGGAAATGTATATCTCAGCCTTGTATGAGATGTAGTTTCCCATGAAGGGACCTGTAAAATAATTGAGAGCAGAGCTCATTCATACATGTAATGCCTTCAAGAATGTTTCTTTGAGTGTAACTAGACCTCACAAACCAGGGGTCTGGTTCTTCCGTGTAGCTGACAAGAAG
Organism: Colius striatus; assembly: GCF_028858725.1. Classification (NCBI taxonomy): domain Eukaryota; kingdom Metazoa; phylum Chordata; class Aves; order Coliiformes; family Coliidae; genus Colius; species Colius striatus. The sequence goes on along the minus strand of NC_084759.1, from coordinate 198,466,286 downwards.
AGCTGGGCATTTTCAAAAGCCTGTAACTAGTTAGATATCTAAACTCTGACCAAAAATCTCCAAAAACCCTCAGATCTCTACCCTTTTCTTTTTTGTTACCGATATAGAGATCTTGGGTAGGATTGAGCATAAAGCCTATGTACAAGAACTGAACATTATATCTCACTTTACGTATCTATGGTCAAATGTATTTGGAGGTCATGATCTCCAGCTGTTCCTTTTTATCAGTATTTCTTGACCAGCACCCCTTCAGACTCAGATCTTCTCCTTAACTGATGGCACTTGTGCCTGATCAGTGCTAAAAGCGAGACGTAGACCAAATGAGTTCACTGGTGCTACCTTCAGCTCTTTCTAATGGTTGTGCAATATTCCCCATGCTTTCCTCCGTACTTTCTGGCACTGCACATTGTATAATCCAGACACACTGGCACAGCTGATTTCAGATTGTGTTTTCCCACCTGTGCTTTCACTACATCTGTCAAAGAAAATGCTCTAGGAAAGTAATTTGTGATCTAGTGCTGAGATGTTGTTACACTGTCTTATCTTTGAATTTAAGAAGCTGTTGCTGTAAAGGGCTAAGGGTTAGGTGACTTAAAATACATTATCTTTGCCAAGATCTTCTAATCAGAAATGTAGCTGTAAATTTACTTCAGTGGAAATTAATTTCCTCATGGAAAGCAAATACATCAGTTTTCACTGGGAAAAGAAGATGAAATAGTGAAATAAAAAGACTGTTTCCAGATTAAGGGGAGCACTGACTGTAGGTTTTGAATAGTAATAAAGCCATTTGAAGCAGGGTACTCTTTTGATTTCCTTACCAGTGTGGGACTGAGTCTGTGTATGTGGCTTATTTTACAAGGTAACAAAAGATAGGTGAGAGAAGGAGAATATTGCAGCATATGATTATGCATCCTCCCTTGATAATGATTTTTTCTAAAGCAAATTATAATTATTGTTTAATCTTACATATTTCACTATTTAAGCTTTTATAAAGTGTGATCTACAGACTGGTTCATAGGATTTAAGATAATTTCCTAACTGATCCTTGCTCAAAAATTAGTATGATTTCTTGTTATTATTAGTCATGAGAAATGGCTATAGCTTTGTCTTATCAAAGTAAAAAGGAAAAAAAATCTATATTAAGCATGATGATCCTGGAAGAGTATATTAGGCTTCTATTTTGAATTGAATAGAATCAAACGTATAGTCAATAACATCCAGTTTTGACTATTTCATTGAAATCAATGAGCCAGAATCTGAGCTGTTCATTGATGTTTCTTCACTAATGTAATTGGAGTTACAGTAACTGATAGTAATTTGTCATATGGCTCCATCTAGACCAAGTTCATAGAATTCTGCTGTGCAGATGAAAGAAGAAAGTGAAACGGTAATACTATATGCTACCAATTATCTAAGGTACAGGATTCTCCTCAAAATGTCTGCCATTTTCTCGTGAAACTCAGTGTTGACAGGTGACATTTTTAAACCGTTCACTATTGATTTCTGTCAAATGTACTTTTTCTTCCACAAATTTCCCTTAAGCTACCTTTAGTTTCTTGTACAAATCTAATTTTCATTTGGAAATTGGCTGTAACAGCTAAGTATTTTTTTTATAACAGCTTTGCCAAGTTTGCTGGACCTAATTAATCAGGAATGAAATTTACCTTGTTTTGCAGTCAGTTTAGAATCAAAATAATTTATCTCATCAGATCTTTCAGAAAAACACATAATTCATAACAGTGAAAAAGTATGCTAGTCAGATCAGCTAAGTACTTTTACAAAGTACATATAACCAATGAAGAAATGAACAAAGAACAGAGGGTTTGATTTAAAGACTTCACTTTTTCTAATGGAACTCTGCATTCAAAGTCACGTTTGTGTCAGTTTATATGGAAATTCCTTCAATGTGCATAAATCTGTTTAACCGTTCATTCAAGGAAATACTTAAGCTACAGATACAGGACAATTTGTAATATTCATAACCTTTGCCTTATTTAAATTATGTTACAGATATACTGGCCTGCAACAAAAGAAAAAGTAGAAATATGTAAATTAGCTGGGAAGGATGCCCATGTAAGTATGGTTTATTGTTGCTGATAGCACTGTATATATGTGTATTTGATTCTAAATGCAAAAAATGTTTTAGTAAGCTGTTGCTACACTTTCTTGCTGAACTAATAAACTAAGCAGTTTTTCTTCATTTAAAGGAATGTTATCCTTCTGGTATTTTTTTTTAAATGTCAATGCTTCGAGAAAAAGATATTCCGTATTTCAAGCAGCAGTCATGCTACTCTGTACCACTACGTAATAAATGTAGTTGAGAGATGAGTGGACTGTTCTCTGAAATTTATCCCAGATGACACTCTCCTGAAGTCTTTTCTTTCCCATAAAACTGCTTTTTTTCCTGGGAATATCCTGAATGTAACTGCATTATAATTCATTAACAAAATGGAATCGCAGAGCAGAGTACAAATTAACTTAATTTACAGACAGCTGCAGTTAAGGTTAAAACAAAATCTCAGACTCATTAGCTTTACCCTGGAACCACAAATCTTCTTTAGGAAGTGTGTTCAAGGTCTATTCATATATACAATAAAACTTCCATATCTCTTGCACAGCATTAGATTACATCATGTTTCTAGAGCCCCCTATAAATGTAAACTTTTCCTGCCTGCATAAAAAAATTTCTTCCTTTTTTTCCGCACAAATCCAGCTTGTCTGTTACCACAGTGGACTCCAGCTCAAAATGCTCTCTCACCTCTCTGCCTGAGGAATTTCAACTTTTTATCCTAACATATTGCCACCTTTATCTTTACAGCAGACGAAAACTAAACAACACCTCTGCTGAGCACTGAGAAAAATCTGTTACTGGTCTATATGGAGACTTTGTGCTGACCTATTTATCCACTAGGACAAAAGGAAAGAGATCAGAGAGGGGAATATTTGTTGTGGACAGAGATAATAAATATCTCCTTTTTTTCTTTCTACATTGTCTCTATAGCTTGCCTGCCACTTAGGTGTAGGGTGGTAGTTTGCACGTATGAGTAGCTCTTGTATATTCCCTCCTAAGTACCTTGTTATATATATAGGCATTTATTTAATTTTGGGGATGGCTGCAGCAAGCCTTTCCTATCATCCCATGTAGCATCCTTGCAGCCTGCAGCAGCTGCCTGTGCTACTTACCAGCAAGGCCCAAGCCCAAATAGAGCCAAGATAGACCCAAACATCTCACAGAACTCAGAAATGACCAAATAAGAGGTTGGTGGAAAGACAATTCACTCATACACAAAATATACACTTGAAAGTACTCTGAAAGCCCTTCAGTACACCACAATGATTTCTATTATGTCATCTTTAATGTTAAAGTACAGAGTCACAAATTGAGAGCAAAGGCAAGAGGATTGGTAGCCAGGCTAACTCAGAGGCTGTCTGACCTCTGACCAGTTGTTGACAGGGATTGTTTGGCACAACACAGACTGAGCAGATATCCTCCAAATTGTGTTGTAACCTCACAACTTCTCGTGGATTTTGCACTGTGGCAAAACTAGGCTTGCAAGTCTGATTGATGAACTGCCTAGTAGACAGCCACTGCAAAATTGTAGCTGTCACAACTTTGAACTGTTTAGTAAACAATCTCTGCTACAGTAGTTTTGAGTTTAAATATATCAATACAATGACTATAACCTAGTCCAATGTAAAAAATAAAATAGAACAATAAACATGAAAATTAATCTTTCTCTTTCTTTTCACAATAGACAGAATGTGCCAATTTTGTCAGGGTTCTTCAACCCTACAACCGAACCCATGTTTATGTCTGTGGCACAGGAGCATTTCACCCTCTCTGTGGATACATTGAACTTGGAACTCATAAAGAGGTAATTTACTTTCCTCAGTACTTTGACATGTCAAGGAACAACCCTCATCTTGTTTAGCATTCATCATAGATTGGAAAATACTATGAGATCGTGTGAAAAATGAACTGACAGCAGCTTGCATAAATAACAGGGTAAATGGTGCATATTGCAGGTCAGACAGGAACTCTTGTTCTCACATTTGATATGTGTGTATCTTTTTGAACAAAGCACTTTCCTCCATAAGGCTTAATATACAATGTTCTTCAGAATGACCCTTTCATATGATTAACTAAGTGAAGAGAACATTTAACCCAGATGCCTTTCTTACTAGTAAGTCATTTCCGCACATTCTTTCTGCTTACATACACACACGCGCATGAAGAGTTCAAGATGACATTCTTAGTCCTATCTTTTAATGTACATATACCCTTGGTCCACAGAGATAGTTTTCTATTCCTTTTGCATGAAAGCAATACATAGTTTGTAAATGATCTCTAAGCCTGAGTCTGAGGACTGCTTCTCAGGACTTTGCAGATGGTTTGCAGCCCTGTTGCTAAGTAGATGTTGAGTATTTTGCATCACTAGAGGAATATTTCTGAGCTGAAGTTAGCAGCTGATTGGTCTTCATTTTCTGGTGATAAATCTTGTTGTAAATGGTAAATGTTTGAGACCTAACTTGTGCAACAGAAGTATTTTGGTGTTGTGTTGAGCAGCCACTTAGTACACAAGTCTCTTTTTAACTCCTATATGTATCACACCTTGGCTATAATTATAACATTGTCTCTGTTTTTAGACAGTGTTGAGATGTGGCCTGTATGGCAGCTTGCCTGCAGTGCAAGCTTCCTATGCTGCTAGGAATAGTTTTCTCTTTTCTTTGGGTCTCAGTGAAATTTAGAATGTAAGAAACAAGGTCTGATACTATGTTAATAGATATGATTACTTGAAATATGTGTCCATTGGAATTATTCAGACATAGAGAATCAGGGCAAATGCTCACAGAAAAAAAAAAAAGTAAAAAAGTTATTAATGCTTTCCCAGACAGAGACCCAATATTATATTCCACACAGTCTATAGGTTGATTGCCCAGCCCAGAAGCACAGCCTATGTTACAAAAAAATGAAGCTGCCTGAAACCTGCCTGGTGATGTTCTTTCCCTAATAAGCCATTAATACTCCTGGTATTGTTTGGTATGTGTTGTATAATTTCCTTGCAAGGAAATATTTTGTAGACTTCTTTGCTTTTCTACTTTAAATATTCCAATTGAAGCAGCTAAAATTTTAGATCCTTTGTATCATGCTGATTCCTTAGCCTGAATGATCAAATGCACCACTGAATTGAACAGAACAGCTCTCAGCAAGAGTGTAAATAGGGCTCTGGTTTACCTCTGGGTCATTAGCAGATGCCTTATTCACTCTACCATTACACCTTTAACTACTTCTTTGATGAAGCCTGTTTTCATCAGATATTATGAAATTATGAACCTGGTCTGATTTTTCAGTCCTGCAACCAGTCTAGACAAGAGGTCTGTCTCTATTAGATGTGACCAATTACCTTATGAGAGGAAATGGAAGAAGAATCCTGGTATTGTATTTCCTAATCCCTTCAGTGTCTCCCAGTCCTGCCTGTCCTGCATTCCTCCTGATTGCTCAGCTGCAGTGGTAGGTTGGGCAGTGTTCATCACTATTCATGCCTCTTCTGGTGGCACATCTCTTCTACAGCCTCTTAGTAAACTTACAGCTCTGAATGGTGTCAGGCATAATTTCCATTCCCTTCTCAGACACACCCTACACAGCCATTGTTCTTGCACTGCCTCTCCAGGTAAATGTGACAAAGCAGGTGAGTGCTGAGGACAAACCCATTGATATGAATTTAACAGGCAGCTGAAAATGTCTCCTTATTGTGCAAACTGAAGCTATGAGTCCCACATAGTCCCACTTTTAATGCAGATGCATTATTTTAGTCCTCTTTTTTTTCCCCTTTTTTTTCCCCTTTTTTAAAAAAAAATCTCTGGGGTGTAAGAATGGATAATGGATGTTTGGTAATTAGCAGCCTCTACAGGAAGCTGTAGGATTCTTGGGTGCGCCAGGGCCTGAGATAGCCTCAGAAGCCATGAAACCAGACAGTGCTCTGCTGACCTCTGAAAGCGGCCGGTGCTGCCCAGTGGTCTCCTGGCCAATGCCAGTGCTGTGAGAACAGAGAGGAAAACAGTGTGGATCAGGTGACTTGAAACCACAGCAGACACTGTTTTTGAAGCAGTACAAATCCCTTATGGGATCATACAATTAAAGAGGATTAAAGTCCTAGTCTTGCTATTGCTGAAATCACTGCCAAAACTTCTCTTGGCTGGTGAGGAGGAGGCTTGGCCTGGTTGGGGCTGTTAGCCACAGCTCTCCTAGGAATGCTCTTTTCTTTGAAAGCTTTGTCCAAAGTGAAAGCAGGAGGTCAGTTCTGTGTGAATGCCTGATAGTATCCTTTAGTTTGTCTGGATGAAGTCTGAAATTTTTTATGTTGATCTGTAAAGCACTCAATCCTTTGAGTACTGCTGGATTTACACATGGATGATACTGATGGACTCTTTGCACGTGATATGGCAATGGGTCTTCTGAGCAGTTCAGGATTCCACATCTTAGAAGAAAGGAGAATGAGACATTAACATAGCATTGTCAGCAAAAAGAAAAATGTTCAATTTTTAATTCAATTTCCTCCTTGCTGTACTCTGATCCACTTCAGTAGCCTGGGAATTTGGTTTACCTGATATCACATAGGTTTGGGAAGATAACAAGGGTTGTGGTTTGTGATTAAATCAACTAGGATTGCTGGAGGAAATTGAATTTATGTTCACAGATGGGAATTGATTTTCTTCTCTCTTAAAGAGTTTAATTATTCAATATCCTGGGCTTTTGCCTTCTGAGTTTAAAGAGTTTAGAAGACACCTCAATGAAGCAGAAAGGTTTGGTAATTTATCATCGGATGTACATTAAGGATGAATTGAATTAATGTGTTGGGAAATCTGATCCTATGTGGCTGTCTTCAGGCATATCTAACTGTCATTTGTACTCTTTAGACCTTTTGCAAGGCAGAGGTACAGAAACAAAATTACTTTGCCCTTTTTAAAGTAATAGTTTAAATCAGAAAAGTGTATTGATTTTTTTTTAAAATTAGCTTCATGTGAGAGATGCTAAACCCACTAGTGGGATTTTAAATATCACTGTAGGTAGGCAAATATGGTAATTACTTCTGTAGGCAATCTCCTTCCTCTAACAGCAGCATAATTCTGAAAATCAAATCTCTGTACCTGCAAAGACTTCACTTTACTCCCCTGAGCAATCAGTTTGCCTTCAGGACTCACTATGAGTTTCAGGTTAAGGGTGTTTTTAGGAAGCTGAAGAAAGAAGCAAGTAAAAGCCTTGTTGTCAATTGAAAACTGTAATAAAACTTCAACTTGATGCTTCAAACAATTGAGTTGTGGATTGCTCAATGAAAATATCAAGAATAGTTTTTAAATATTTTTTTTCTTTATCTTCCTCTATGGCCTTGTTTTGCGACCCAGGAATTAATCACACTGTATTTGGGAACTGCAAGAAAGCATCTATTCTGATATCTCTTGTATCATTAGCCTTGTTAAAAATAACAAGAGAGAGCATATGCTGCTTTCATTTAAAAGAGGCTGAACTGTGTCTGCTGTGAACATTATTCAGCAGTCCCTGGAGAAATTTAAGAGTCAGCCAGAATCCCTTCTGGGTCTTGTGTTGCAACACAGTCTATCAGCACTTTCCCAAATACAAGCCAGTGCCTTTTAAGTACAATCCAGCTTTTAATTTAAGTAGAAATGAACAAAGCCTCTCTTTTTTATTATTTTTTTTAGAATTGTTTGTCACTATAGACTGATCAGGCTGTTAAAACATTTAATAAAAAAAAAAATCATCTATAAAACAGAGACAAAGGCTGTAAACATCAATGCTGAGATGCTGACCTAAGCATCAGTGCTGATCTAACACATCTCCATATGTTAGCAGTACTGTTCATCTGAGTGAGTTTTCTCTGCAGCCACACCAGGATAATGAATATGTGTTTATTCTCAGGAAATGGTATTCCGACTGGATACTCAGAATCTGGAGTCTGGCAGATTGAAATGCCCTTTCGATCCTCAGCAGCCATTTGCTTCAGTGATGGCAGGTAAGAAACTATCAGAGCCAGGCACTTCTCTCAGATGTGTGTTGGCTGCATAGTCTGGGGTCAAAGGCTCGGCAGATGCCTTCGTTGGAGCTCCTCTGGTGTTAGTCGTGTTTCCAATGCTATTTGGTGCTTACAAAGCAGAGGGAGCCTTCAATCTGCCGACATCCAATTGCTGGAAATGCAACATTGAGACATTTGAGTGGCTGAAAAGTCTCTGCCAATTGATCAGAAAGGTGGTTTCACCCTCTCCCAGTCATTTCTCCTTTAAAAAGACAACAAAAAAGAAACCACATGGACAATGTTTCAAGTGCTTCTGGGCCTCTTTCTGCAATTATCAATATGTTCTGCCCTTTGAAGTCTGCTGACATTTGCTATTTCCATAAATACATTTTTGAGGTTTCTATTTACTCGAGTAGCCGCTTCTGAAGCTGGAAGCCTCGGAACAAGACAGAGCAATCTGCCTGCTGTGTGCATCGTAGCGCTGTGTGGTCTGACATTTGGTGCCGAGGAATGTCAGCTTGACCTCTGGATTTCAAATCACTATGAGAGCTACTTTTGTCATGGTTTGGTTCATAGCTTTGGACAATTTTCATTTAACTTGTCCATCAAGTATATGATACAAGATAAGAGTGAAGCACCATGACGTTTTCATTTGCAGCCAAAGAGCAGTGGTGACAATGCTTTGAAGTATCGGTCACTCTGTGTTATAAAAAGAATATGACTAATGTTCAGTCTTTATTCTCAGATAATAAGATAGATGATTTGTGATTCTGACCCAACAGATGGGGCAGGACTTCCTTTATTACAAACAATAGATTAAAGCTAGCACTTATTCTTCTCAGGGACCCCTAGTACTGTTTAATGACCATGAAGTCTATTTTTAAAGTGGGATTTTAGAAACTTTAACTTTTTTTTTTTTACTTTTTTTTTTTTTAATGCAATAGAACTCCATGATTTATTAAGCATTGGCTACTTTCAGTAGCACTCTTATGCATTGAGTACTCTATTAAATCTTGTGAGATGAAGAAGCTGCTGTCTTTTAGTTAACTGAAACATGAACTTTGATACATAAGAATTTTGAAGCTAGATAAAATTAATGGCCAGGTTATTCTAGAATCTCTTCTCTGACTGTGCCTGATGTCAAGTGCTTCACAATAGGGAGGACTATAAAGAGTTACAGGCCTGAGCAGAGAGTGCATTCTTGGCCTAGCTTTTAATGAATTTTCCCCAAAGTATTGGAGAACAGTATAGCTCATGGATGATAAAATTCTGCCCTGGGACTCAGCGGAGCTCAGTTCCCATCTCTGCCATTGATGAGAGGAGTAATCTTTGGCATGTCACTTTTCTCTGTCTAGTTTTATATATCTGCAAAATGGTGATAAAGATGATTTGTATCCTTCAGAAAGCACTTTCTAATCAGATACACATATATGAGCTAAATAATATTTCCATATATTTTCACTCATATATGTAGGTAACACAACTGAGGAATTTTCATTCTTTGAAGAAATGCATAATCTTTCTTTGAATTGTACATAGCAATTAATCCCAAGTAAATTCCACAAATAAATCTGAAAAGCTGTTCTTTTGACTGAAAGATCACCTGCTCGTTATCCATCTTCTGTTACAAATTACTGCTCACCAAAACTGTTCTGGACATAACTGGAACTTGGAATGAGAGATACCATAAGCAGAGAGAAGTGCCGAAAATGCCCTGTCAGCAGAGCCTAAGCAAGGATGTAGAATTTCTGTTAGCCCTTCAGATTTATCGATCACTGAGTGCCTGTCAGCAAACACCAATTACCCTGCCCATTCCTCATTATGACAAATACCTTTCAGAATGCACTTTTGTTTCTTTACAAAGGCGACATACTGTCTGAAAGATGTCCTGTTATAGAAATAGGACATAAGTAACAATAATAATGAGGTAAAAAAAAAAAAAGCTGATAAATCTTTTTCACCTAATAAAGTACTGTGGATTGTGGATTGTGGATTGTGGTTTGTTTTGTTGGGTTTTTTTCCCTTTGATCTTATTTTTTAAACTGCATTTACATCTTTTGCAAATGAAAACACAAACATTGATGTTAAGTGGTATTTATTCTGCATTCACTCCCAACAAAGGACTTATCTCTAAAAGATCTTGTGAAATGTCTCCTCCCAGAGTATCAGAAAACCTGGAGAAGGAACTCATGGAAGGGGATTGTTAAGTATCATACAGCTTTTTTATATTGTTATCAGTTAACCTTTTTTCTTTTTACAAACTTCAGGATTTATTGTTGCAAGCCATTACATAAAACCCAATTTCCGCTAACCAATAAAGCTATCTTGTTATGCAGGAAAAAAAAGACTTTTAATATGCACCATGCGGCCAATAAATAAATAAATAAATTCACAGTGATACTCTTTCCTTGCCTCTTTTTAGAAAACTACTGAGATCTGAAGGAAAACTGAAAATATTGTGCAATTCTTAAGGTTCTGAAGTTTTGCATTGCACACAAACCTGGTAGATAACTAAATAATAGCTGAAATTGCAGCAAGCACACAGTAGTCTAATATAGATAGATACTACATAGATACAGTGACACAAATTCTGATTGCCTTATTCAAGTAAGATGTCTCATTTCTTTAGTGTGACCACTTGCTGTGTTAAAATGATCAAGATTTGTGTCTGTAGCCATATTCCTACCATTAAGATATTACATAGTTGAGAAAAATTTGCACTGCCTAAATTCCTTTTTTGTGAATGAAGTTTTGGATGAATATCCCAACACTAGGAAAGGGCCAAGCTGCAAAGTTCCCATTGTGAAATATCCATCATGGTTACTAGCTCAAGCACACGAGCAGCAAAGCCGTTGGATCTGTGGCAAACCTGGGGCACAAGGGCCAGCTTGAATGGATAGATGGTTATGTCCCCACCATAGCCCTCAAGTCCCTGGTCAGTGCTTACAAGTCAGGATGCTCATTTTGAATACACCTTAAGAATCCAGCACTCATTAAAGCCTGGAGAATTCACATTTCTCAGTGTCTAAAAGATTTGAAAATTAGACTTGGACTCCTTTATTTCTCAGGCATATAATTACAAATATTACCCTCATTTAAATTTAAGTAACTTCAGAGAACCCCAAATCCCATTAAAACAGTGACCAATAATACTTTAAAGCTTTAAATTAGTTCACAGACCAATTAAACACAGGTGGTGTTCACACAGCAGAACACAAATAGTTTTAATTTTGTTTACTCCACACCTGTAGAAACCTTATTCCTTTTTCATTTGCAGATGAGTATCTTTATGCTGGAACAGCTTCTGATTTCCTTGGCAAAGACACAGCTCTAACACGTTCTCTGGGCCCTTCTCATGACCACCATTACATCAGAACTGACATTTCTGAACATTACTGGCTTACTGGTAAGATCCCTAACATATGCTCTTGTCATTTGCATTGTCACTGCCTCTCTGAAGTTAATATCCCTTTTCTTGTATAAATATATGTCCACTAACTATAAATATAGATATTATATCATGATATCTTTGGATTAAGTAGGCTTTTTTTAAAAAAAAGCCTCAGTGAAAAAATAATGCACCTGAGAAAAGTCACTGAGATGAAAATGCTAATTAAAGAAAGAATAGATGCGTAAGACCTGATCATTCTTTCCATTTTTGATCTGTACATCTGTATATAGTCCTGTAATTGGAACAATATCATGACTTAAATACCTCTATTTCCAGTCTTGTTGGAGTGATTTTTTTAAAACTTCTTTTTCCAATCTCTTTGTTAAAATCTGTTCCCTATAGCAAATTGAAATGACAGACTAGAAATTCCACAGTTTTAGGTAGGAGTTTGTGTTTTTTATTTTCCCTTTTTCTTTTCCTTTTTTGGAGGGGGGAAAAATACTCTTTGTTGCTGTGAGGATCATTTAAAAACCACTAAGGGCACCCTAAAATAGCTTCCCAAGCAAAACACTGCTTTTTCTTGCCTGTTAGAAAACATTCTGAGCTAGTAAACCCTCCAAAAAACTGCCTGCCTTTACGCCCAGCCAGTCTCAAACCACACACGGAGTAACATGGAAAACTTCACTTACAAGCTAACCCTGCTCAATTAAAGCATCTCCCTTTTAGGCATCAACTGTCTTTAAAGATGTGGCAACACTGGCCCTGATTCAGGATGCCTGCGTAACTATTATGGATGTATTGTTAGGCCAGGGCCTGCTGACCACATGGTCGTCTTCCCAGAAGACAAGTTCTGAAAGGGAAAATTGTACCTCTTTACTCTTTGAGACCACAACAAGAGGAAATTCATTTTAATTTTTTAATCTTTTTCTGCCCTTTCTCTCTCTTCTTTTAAGCTGTTGCCTTACATTTCTGTCTCAGTGTAACTCTATAACCTCAGGATTAATGCTGTTAGATGATAATGAAAGGAGAAGATACTTAAAGTCATGTTACCTTTCCAAATAGGAACAATCCTTCAGACAGTTATAAAAAGTCTCACATCTGACTCTACTGACCTATTTAATTTTTATCTCCAGTGCTCAAAACCTTTCTTGTCCCACCTCTCCTGTCTCCTATCCCTTGTGCAATGTGGGCCAAAAATGAGCTATAATGTAGGCCAGGATAGGTCATTCCAGCAGGCAGTTCTCTAACTGTGCAACTGAATAACACTTATGCCACTGGTGACTTGCTGATGCTCAGCATGGAAAAATGATGGGGCAGCCAGTTTCCTAAGGGATGTTATAATATCCTAAAAAGAAAGATTTACTCCAGTTTGATCCTGAGGAGCATCTGGTGTTATCATTAGTACAGATTCACATTGATGAGCATTACAGGGTTGAGTTCCCAGCCCAAAAGAACTTACAACTAAAATATCCGTTTCCAAACATTTCTTCAGCCTATTAAAGTTTTTTCATGAGCAATTTGAAGAGAGGGTACAGTACAAGAACACAGAATAAACTACAGATTTGAGAACTGTTCATGTGTCTTAGTTTGAAGGTTAGGAAGGGAGTGCCTGCTGTCTTTATTTTAGTTCTTATTCCTGTTTTATTCTTCTTTCACTTAAAGCATCTGTGTTTTTGAACATTTCTAAGGAGAATTATATATTACTATGTCTGGGTTTGAAAAACAGCTTTAGTGTGCTAGACTGCGACGTAAAAATTACCCTACACTATATAAACACTGAAGACCCTATATGTTCTTCAGGTTTTCTTTGTTTCCAGCCATATAAAAAACTACAGTCACACTCTGTCTAAGATTTCATATACACAATCCATGCAGTGTTATACTAAGAGGCATAGACATAAACTAAGTGCTTTTAATATTTTCAAGCAGTCCTTTTAAGGTTGGAGAAAATTTTGAGTGCAGCTCTAAATGATGGGATCATTTCTGCAATATGCCATAGGGCAGCCAGTGTGATTCTAGTTTATTGTGTAACGTTCCCAGTTACTTACATTTGTACTTTGAGCCAACATGGGTACAAAGAAAATATTTACTTGATTTCAGGTTTAAAACTCCCATCTCACCTAAATCCCCTCTTCCCTAAATCTACCACCCATTTACCAAGCATGTGTTAGACCTCCAGGAAAAGTTGTACATACTTGAATAATTGTACAATTAGAAAGAAATTATTTCCAGGCATGACTCATGTTTTACTTAGGATAAGCATAAAATGTGCAACTTTTTTTTTTTTTTGTCCAGAGGGCTGAGGAAGTTTTGCTGTATGCACCTTTGTATTTTTAAAGTTTAGTCTTATTCTGTTTCTGAAAACATGATTATCCTTTCCTGAGGGGAGGGAAAGGCAAAGCATGAGGGAAAAATGCGTAGGATACTTTCCAGTTCCTTGCAGGGAATCTCTATCTTGACTAATTAAGACATGTCTTAATCTCGATGACTGAATAGCAGTTCCACAAAGGAGGAAGGGAGGAAGGCAGCTAATCTTTCCCATGACTCACGCTCACACAAGCTCATACTCCTGCACGTGGTGGCACTGAAGACAGAAGGGATGCTGCTTCTGCTCAGACATCAGCCTTTCTCATACAGAGCTGAAGAATCAGACGCCCCTGTAGCCACTGACCGGAGATGCCTCAACCGGGTCTGGGACTGAGGTGTGTGGGGCTGGTGGCCCCATTCTGGATGACAAAGCCACCCATTGGAACCAAGCCTGCTTTGCTCAAGCCCAGTGGGTAGAGGAGAGTGTCCTGTGGTGGGATACCCGAGACCTACATGCAGGCATGCACTGAACAGCTGCACATTCCTTCCTCCTTTGTAGGAAGCTAAAGCCAGAGTTGGAATGAGTACTTCCCTGAATTGCACTCAGGTTTTTTTTTTTTTTTTAATTGTAGTTTAGTTGTCTTTTCCAGGGCAAAGACTTGCAGGCAATGACTTCTTTATATCCTGTGAACTTTGGGTGGGATTCAGCTCACTTAGTTCTAAAAGGCAAAAGTTATCCTGTCAGAGCTCAGCGGTTTTGGTTGTTTCCGTAATTTACGAAGAGAGATGACATTTCCAGAGGGTGACTCACTCCACCTATTGTAGTAATCTGACTTAAAATAAGATTATTCATTATCACTTTCTTCCTTGTGTCCCTCCCTGAGAGACACCTGGATGAATATAGTTAGAAACTTGGTTTCTAGACAGTTAAAGGTGAATGAGGTGTGCACTATCCTTTGTATTTTATCAGGCCTCATATTTCTCTCGTCTAACTGTTTTGGGTTGTGTTTTCATTTCCTTATACTCTGGGATTTGCTGCTTATTTGCTGTCCTCTTTCTGAGACTAATGAGTCTTGCTTTTCTATATGTCTTACTAAGGCATGCACAGTGACACTAAAACTACTGCTGGTGTATGTAGAGCTGGGGGGTAACAACAGCAAACAGGATCATTCCAGCAAAACCAGCAGTGAAGAACCAAGTATAACAGCTCTTCCCACCAGACCACAAGAGCATGCTTAGAAAAGCACAGGCAACACCTGAATTTATTGTACCTTGTATTGTCAGAGCATGTGATGCCTTTAATCTCCTGTTTGGTTACATACAATCTATCTGTAAAATTAATGTGTGGGAAAACCTTCTATTGAAGCAGTTGATGGGGCTGCAGTGGGGTGTACACTGTGTGTATGGGAAAACAAACAATGGTTTAAAATCATCATCATAAAATTCATTTCCCATGCAAAGAATCAAAAAACCTAATTCACAGTTGGTTTAAATGCACTTTTCTGTGTTGTATGGATGGATTACAAAAAATGAGACAAAATGCCACTTGCAGAACACAATGTGCTTTTGAGATCATGATCCCTTTCATAACATTGTTTTCAGTTTCATTGTCTTCATATCTTTTAGAGTGTATTTATGTTTGGATTTAACTTTCAACTCCAGTGTTTTCAATTGTGATTTAAAATCATTAAATATTTGTGTTTCTTTAATTTCTTAGAGATTCTTCTAAGTCTGTTCCAGGAATTGGTATTGAGACATTTGTTTTTGTGTTTGACTTGCCAAGTAAAGCAATGAAATTTAATTTTAAAAAAACCAAACCATATATTCAGAGTTTTGTTCTATGAATGTGGATTTAAGAATATAAAAATCTATGTGAAATTCAAAAGAATGCTATAGAGGTATTTCACAGGTTTTCCTGTTAAATGACTCTTTCGCTAACTGCATGTTTAAGAAACTATACTGGAAGTGTATTTATTCACACCTAGAGATCTAATCTTCAAAGTAGCCTTACAGGCTCTGAAGGGTAATTGTGTATTTTCTTTAGGCTCATTTTGAAATCTTAAATTTATAGAGCTTGATGCCTGCATCATTTCATTTTTCTACCGATGCTTTTCTCTAATGTCAGAAAGGTTTAAAATGGAAGCAGCACTGTGGCTATTTTGACCTATAAATTTACTCTTCTGTCACGAAGGTGCACATTCAGCACTTTAACAGATCCCATTTTGTCTGAAGCTTTTGATTGTGAACCTTTGAATCAAGGACCCTCTTTTTGTCCTGTGTGTACTGTAGAGTTCACAGTGAAAATTCCTCAAGGCTAATATAAAGTAACAATCATTATTAAAAGCCTGAAGGCATGAAGATACATTAAAAGCTGATAATAGTAGTCCCCACATGTTGCCAGTGTGCTCTGTTTGCTCTACTGTCCTACTCCATCCTTCTTGCTGCTTTCTATTGCAGTCTGCCTGGTTATGGGGTAGAAAGACTGTGTACTTTATTGCCTAAAGAATGTATTTTAGAGTCAAGGGTCTCTTTACACTGTATTTGTACAGCTACTTCTGTTTGAAGGAAAATATCTTTGATCCAAGTACACTCAGAAGAGCTCAACTATTGTAGCACATTGGGGAATGTCTTAAAAATCACTTCCCCAAGTATCTGCTTCATTTCTACAAGACAGTGTTGTTTCCTGCTCTGTTTCAGTCAAGGACCTCTGGAAGTAGTTTAATTTGTGATTGTAGTACAAAGTTTAAAGAAAAGACAACCAAAACAAAAAAACACAACTAGTGAGCAGGTATAGCAGGACTGGAGATCATGGACAAAGGAGCCGAGGTGGACAGTGAAGGACATGTATTAAATTCCTGGTCCAATAAATATGTCTCTTAAGATACAGATAGACACTCTAATCTGCTTTGGAAGAGCCTGGAAGTAATATAACCACTGAACATGTCAAGGCAAAAGATGATGTTCATTTCTTGTAAAGAGCAGATTTAAATAACCCAAACAAACCGTTAAGTTGATATAGCTAATCTGTTTGCATGCAAAACAAGGAACTATGTCCTTAAGATTGACCAGTCAGTAGTGGAATTTAGTTTTCCAACTTCGAAATTCCATCACAACAGTTTAATGGATTTGGTAGATATAGTCTGTAAATTTGTTAAAGCACAGATATGTAGCAAAATCTTAACTTGGGAAAGCTGTCATTTATGTTGAATTTTTAATCCTATGAATCAATAAATGTTCTTCCATTCCTTGTTATCTCTAGTAAACACTAGTTTATTTCTGTACTCAGCTGCCACAATGTGTAATTAATTTAAACTCTACCATGTATTTTCAGGAAATCTGCTTAGCTTGGTATTGGTATCAAGGGCACTAAGGCAGATTTTTGCAGGCAATACTGACAGTTGCCCTATTTCCAAAAAGAGAGTGATAGCTAGTGTGTATTTATTCAAGTGGTAGTAAGACATATACACAAAAACATCACACTAAGAGCAAATACTTCAGAATCTATGATGGTTTTCACTCAGAGTTGGTAAAGAGTTTGCCACTGCTTGTCTGTATAGTGATATTTTTATTTCACTTGAAGATGCTACATAAATGCAGATATTGAAGCAGACAATTAGTAGTAAATATTAAAACTTCAGATTTTTAAAACCTTTTTTTGGGAACTTCCAGGAGCAAAATTCATTGGAACTTTTCCCATCCCGGATACCTATAACCCTGATGATGACAAGATCTACTTCTTTTTCCGAGAAATATCTCAAGATAGTGGCACGTCTGACAAGACAATCCTTTCCCGTGTTGGGAGAGTTTGTAAGGTAAGGTATTTAAATATTTAAAATATTTAATTTCAGTATTTAAATTCTATATTTAAATTCAGTATTTAAGTTCTATAAAGAAATAAATAAATAAACATTCTGTGAGAAATCTCTTTTCCCCTTCAGATCAGAGGAAATAATGAACCATTGTAATAGTTTTTCTGACCATAGTTTACTAATGCTGTGTGACATTTATTAATCTGAAATACAGACTTGATATGGATTGTGTACCTTTTTAAAAAAAGTTAATATAAATCATAATCCTTTGTCCAAACAATAATATATTGACCTTCAGATATGGAACAGTGACATGCTTTGTTTCATAAGTTTCCAATGAGGATAGGCTTCTCAATGTGTACATAGTGGCAAGGTGTTTGAGTTCTGGTGGAAGGTGTCTACTGATGGAAGGAGCATAGAAGCCTATCCCTTCAGCCTAGATCGGTAAATCATTCCTGGGCATTACTGAATGCTGGGGTCAGTCATTTGTTTCTGCACATTCCTGATAATCAGTTGGAGTGAAGAGAGGCTAAAACTGTATATCATTTCTGAGCTACACCCACATCTGCCCAAAGGTTTCTTCCCCTGGGGAGGAGTGCAGTCCTTGACCTGTTGACCAGGAGAAACTGGGTCCTGGATGTGCTGGAGTGTAAAAAGTTTCATTTGGTTGGTGCCTGACCTGCTTTAAATGATTCCTTCACTTTCTTTTTAATTTTTCTCAGTTTTGCCCCTTACAAAAGATTTCCTCTCCTATGGTATTCATAATGCAGACTGAGATTTTCATGAGCTGCACTTCTTTTGAAGAAGCATCTCTGTCAAGGGCACAGACCTCCTCAAATGGTAGTAAGGAAATAAAATGAATTAATCCAGATGAAGACAGCAGTCAGTGTAGAGTTTGCTGTTTAATAGCCTGCTGGTTTTGCTAAGGCTTTTTCCCACTACAACAGAAGAGTCTATTGAATTCTGTTTCAGACATACTCTTTATCCACTCCTTTGTCCCATAGTGCTGTAGGAACAGAAGCAGGCAGTTCAAGTGCTCCCATGCTTAGGTCTTCAGTGAATCTCCTAGGACTTGCTGGTAAAAGTCAGGAAAACGAGACTTCATATTAGTAAATATAAGCTTTGAGCAAGTGTTTATCTCAAGCGATGAATTAGTTATCAACTATGTCTTCACAGTAATCACACAACAGGTACATTTCTGTGATACTTTGATCAGAAGCTTTCCTTTAATTGCATTTACTGAGCAATGCAACTCTGCTGGCAGTGAAAATTATCTTCTTAAGAAGCATGAAAATTAGTAAACAAGGAAAGAGTTTGTGTTTTGTAGTAAGATATATCTAAGAGTACCCATTCAACTAATGAGCACACACTGAAAAACAGACTACACAAGTGTATGAATATGTAAATCTACAGCTGCTCAGCAGTCCAGCATACTCCTAACTCCTATCAAGATTTCAGTGGCCACAGATATTTCATACTTCTGCCTTTGACTTGAAATGTTAAGAAAGCAAAAAAACTCATTCATAAATCAGTTCTCTAGTAGGTTTTTAGCCAGACGAAAGAATGGATAATCTTTAGTTGAGTATTTCACAGCAGTGTGATTAATGGCAGAATGGAAACCCAAACATATATGATTTGCTGCTAGACATGGCATTTGCTGATTGTGAGAAAGCACTTAATACATTAGGAGAAATTGGTAGACAACACTCTCAAGCCAAGCACATAAGCACTAGCCAAGGCACATAAGAGATTATAGTAAACTAAGATATATTAGAGATCTCCAGCATGTTTTACCTAGAGGAAAAAAAGGAGTTAAGATATCCTAATAAAATCTAATATGTTGTAAGGATAACCTAATGACCATGCATAATTGTACCTTAAATGAGACTGAATTTGTAGGGTAATAATATTAACAGGAGAAAAATGCTTTGAATTTTAATAGTCAAAGGAAAACAATGGAAACTGACAAGCTGATTATTACTAATGTTAGCTTTGCACTGTCATCTTTATTTACTGAGTACTTCCCAATGAATGCAGAATTCTCTTGAAAATTCAGACTCCTGTTTTTCTGTACATTTCTCTTGATTAACTGCAAATAAAAAAAAAATTATTACAATGAAAAATTATGGGTATTTAATAAAAATTAAACCATTAAAATAGATTCTTCTGTTTATCAATTAAAATCTTCTGGATCTGTCTGGATCTGTGTCCTGATATGAACCATATGCTCTGCTTAATTCTCTCTGATATGGGATCAATGTGTTTTGCTGAAACAGTTGATAATATAGCAATTTCTACTTGCACTGTCTCATTAGTGTGACCTGTACTGCATAAAGTTAAGCCTTTGCCTCCTTTCCCTACCAAGCAGAGAATAACACTGGATGGGAGGAGTAACAACTTTTGAAATTATTTCCTTGGTGTAAACCCATTTTGTTCTACTAGAACTCAGTTGCTTTCTACCTTAGTCTGCCTTAGGGTTCTTGTACATTAAAGTCAGAGACACATGCTGAAATTAGAATAGGCTTTGGTTTTAATAAGAAGTTAGTCAATGCAGCCTATTCTTTGCCTAATTTTCAATGGCTCACTGATTCTTCCCCTCAGGGAAAATCTTCTCTTGGAAAGCATTCTCTTTTCCCAGCTACTCTCAGACCCAGAAGATTACAGTACTCTTGCTGGCAACATCTCACTCAGAGTCAAACAGCTGTCACTTGTTCTGTTCATAAGACTGCACTTACCATCTCGGAGCATGAGTTGTAATAATGCAGGCGCTGTGGCACTAAATAACACTAATTTAGATTTTCGTCATCTGCATTCTGTATATCACATGGGGATATCAGTACAAACTGGGAGGAAGTGCTTTCAACACTCACTTTCAAAACCAGTTGTGTAATTTATCATGGCAAATGGCATTTCCTATTCTTGGTTTGAAGGAGGTAAAAAAAGTATCATTAGCCTATCTGTAATACCTGATACTACTTACCGTATGTTCCTACTTACATGAAGTGCAATTGTTTGGTCATTTGCTTTCTTTTTAAGTAAGAACATAAGTAAAAAGAAAAAAATATCTTCAAAGTTAGCCAACAACATTTATTTGTTTTTTGAAACACAGATACACATATTTGTTACCTGATCGTACTAAAACTTAACTTCTTAAGATCATGAACCCACATATTTATATTCTTAGAAACACAGACATAAGTTTTACAGCTACATTGTCTTCAAACTCACACCAATGAACCAGTTTACATCAGCCCAAGACAGAACATAGTTGTTACACACTGAACCAGATTTTAAAAAAACAAATTGCAGCATCCATACAATGTGCCCTCTGCAGTCAGGTGATGAGTCAGCTACATTTTTGTATACATATCCACCACAAAATGACAGAATTGCAATTCTATTTAAAGAAAGCCTTACATATGCACAAATATAGCCCTGGAAAAAAAACGAGGTTTCCCTTCTATTTTCCCCGCTCAAATAAAGTGACAAATGGAAATCCCACCTTATTGGAGTCCATATAAAGGTTCTGATAGGGAGGAAAGGTGTTTTTTTTTATACAGTTGCAACCTCATTCTATTGGCATGGAGTGGAAATTAGCAAAAAGCAGTAGTCTCTGCTGCAGTATGAAAAACCTGTTTATTATTATAGTGGTTTGCATTTGCTGTATTACAAGCTTCTCTTTAATGGTTTTGGTGATGTATTCCAAAAGTTACAGCATGTAGTCTTATAGACTAATTTCCAAGACTTCAGCTGTCAAGAAATCAAACTTTGGCCCCTGATACCTTCCCATGTTTCCCAAAGTGTTCAGTATCCAGAAACAGCCTTTGTTCTGGTAGGAACAAGTGACCTCTTTGTCCTTTTTTTTTTGGTATGCCCTTCCACCCCTAGATATACCACTCTGTACCTAGGGACAAGAATATAGCAATTAGGCACAGCCCTCTTGGTTAAACTGTACTTTCTAAACACACTGGAATGTAATCATTTTAAGAGCTCCTGAGTCAAGAGCCCAGGACACACCCTGCATTCCACCTCTGGGTAATGTGATTTATTTCCAAAGCCATGAACACGAGCAGAGTTCAAGGCTATGACCTTGCCTCCCGTCTGGTGCTTTAAGGCAATTTGTACTCCCAGAATGGCAGGAGAGAGATTCCTCTGTGACTCCAAGCCCAGGGTCTCTGGTGGGCTCTGCTGTTGAACTACTTGTGTGTAAAAGTTTCTTATTCTGGAAATAGTCTAGCCATGTCTTTACCGTGGCTTGGGATAACTGGGTCATTAACATTCTTTGTATTTCTATATTGTGTAATGCATCACTGTGTAGATAATTGATCTAACTCCAAAACTACTGGAGTTGTCCACATTAGCTTTACCATTCAACCGTATTAACTTGTGTTCCGGAAACGAAATAGCCATGTTAACATGTTCTCAGCAGGGCCAATTAGTCTGGGCTCAGAGCCATGCTCATGCAGCTATCCTGCTTCCAGTTCTGAAGGAAACTCATTCCAGACAAGATTCAACTTACTGCATATTACATGCTTACATACTATCTTTGTCACCATAATATTTCCTAGCCACAATGCTAACCATGGCTAATGGATTTTGTTGGTGTTTGTGTTGTTTTGTGTGGTTGTTTTGGGTTTGTTTTTTAATTTCTCAATGATAATGATTAAAACCATTTTGAAAATGTCCTTCCTAGGAAAACTTAGGCCCTTGTTTGCCCATTGAGCATCTTTGCAGCAGTGGATCTTTCAGCAGTCAACTCCTCTGAGACTTCCAAATTTGATATTTGAGTATTATATACCATTTGAAAGTTTTCAAATTATGTAGGAAAGCAGATGTTCATCAAGATGATTTCATTTTAAGGGCTGATGTATTGGAGATGTGCCAGTTCCATATAGTCTCTGTTTCTAACTGTGATAAATTGAGAGATATAACATCAGGCTTTGTTAGGTCTTTTGGTCCAACTTTTGTTATTGGCAGGGGTACAGGCATGAGTATAGGAAGTTTTGTATATTTTTGCCCCTCATGGGTGTGTTTCAACAATATAATTGGTGGGGTTTTTTTCAGAGAGGAAATGATGATTTGCAGATGAAGCAGAAATATTTAAGTTATGCTTATATATAAAGAGGTGTGACTGAATTTTACTGAGCCTCAGGGAAAATGAGAAAGAAATTGCAGTGTCAAGATCAAGTTTTAAAAACTATATTATGGAAATGCAGCTGTACAACCTCTGAATATCATCATAGTTGCCAGAAAGACTCATTGTAGAAGACACTGTCATTAACCTGCTTACTTGGAAGTGGGAAGCCTGCAGAGTTCATTGCAGTTCCTGTGCTTAATCCAGCATCCCTGACTTTGGTTCAGATGTTTAAATATCTCTAAGAGTAGCAAATATTGACTTTCTGATTTTGGAGGTTTTCTGATGTGATAAAATATGTTTAACTTCTTGGGGTTTTTTTCTGTTATTTAATACAAAATATCGCTATCCTATCATTTAATATGAAAATAGAGCACAATTTATATTTCAGGCTTTGCTGTTGTCGATTAAGTACATTGTTGTAAATGCGTGTGTTTCAGGATGATGAATTCTAAAGGTCTCCTTAAAATGTTGACTTTCTTTGCTTTTGGACTCATGCTTTTCCAGCTCTCAACTGGTGGTTGTGAATACTGTGTCTATGACTTTAGACACTTGCATGTGTTCAAGCGAGGAAAGTAATTTTCAAGCGTTCATGTCAATAAGTAAAGGCAGATGACTATTTTTTAGAGGAAGATTCTTTCCATCTTCAATGCAAATCAGTCTTTGAAATACGTATTTTCACTGACTGTGGTGATTGGAATATTAAATTCAATTCTTATTTAAGAATGTGAAATTCTAAATGGCAAATTCAGAACTATTTGTTCAGAAAGAAACCTCTCCCAACCCATTCCAGTGTTGCGTCTCACACTGCATATTTTATGGTGATCTCAAATACATTCAGATACATTCAAATCAAATAAATTATGATCCCCTGTTTGATATTTGATATTAATCGTATGATCCAGCTAGTAACTTGTCTTGCTTGTATATTCATGATCAAGAATGTTGCATCTTAGAACCTGACAGGTTTGTTCTATCTTTTTTTGTCTTTTCTTTTCTTTATATCCTTTTAATATCTTTCTATTGTATTATATATTTAAAATATATATGAGACTTTAGATGAGAGACAGGTAAAAGCAAATCACACATACTAGAATAAACCATCAAGAGATTATACCCAACATTTAAGGTAGGTTATCCTGAGAATTTCTAAACATATTTTATTAGTTCAGCCATCACCCTTTGCTTACCTTAAATTTCCATTGAACTTGGAGTAAACAGCATATTGATGGATATAGGAGAGTATGTCTATTTTGTATCACTCTTTGAACAGTTTTGGGGAATGTTCTTAATACTAGCAAACCTATTGGAAGTAATCTTAGCAGGATTGCTGAATCAGCCTTGTGAAAAAATGATGCTTAATTTTGTTATTTCAGTTGTCTCCAACCACATTCAAACTTGCTGTTATCATCTCCCTGTCTTTGTCTGAGACAGTTTTCTGGCTTTTACTTTTTTCATTGTATCCTTAGTAACAGTCCAGAAATTTTCATTACTGTATGTTTATATTTTCCAGTTTAGATCTCATCCAAAGATAATTTGGTAGAAACCTCTGGGTGGGACGTTGAAATACTTTCCAAAATAAAAATCAGTATTTTCCACAGTGAACCAAACAGTTATGCATGGTTAACATGAGTACATTGCCATTCTGAATGAA
The DNA here is from genome assembly GCF_028858725.1 of Colius striatus. Lineage (NCBI taxonomy): Eukaryota > Metazoa > Chordata > Aves > Coliiformes > Coliidae > Colius > Colius striatus. The sequence goes on along the minus strand of NC_084759.1, from coordinate 198,441,961 downwards.
GTAACAACACATCTGCTTGAGGAGCAGGAACTGAAAGCTAATACAGTTTCTCTTAAACATAATTATAACTGAAGGCTTTTCCCCAGTAGATGTGGCCTCCCTACAGTCTTGTCATTTTTTCTGTTATCATGATAATAGACCCTCTTTCCCATTGTCTTAATGCCTAGAAATGTGTGAATGACCAAGATGGCATCCTTCCCCTAGGTGTCATGTCAGCTTTCTGATGACACTGGGTTATCTTGCCATACGTTGAGCTACTTGATCTTGATTCTGGTTGTGCCAAAGGCTTCCCCGGTTCAGTCATATTGGACGTATAGTTATTTCAGCCGAGGAAGCCAAAAGCAGGCTTGACAGTAGAAATAGTACTCCTGCATGCTGATTCCTATTGATATTTCTGCCTTTTTTTCCTATTCTCAGTGTCTAGATAGGCAAGGGCATAAGCTGAGACAAATGGTTAGGTTTTCTGTTTGGTTTGGAATTGGTATTTGTATTTGACCCTGGTTGTGCAGTCAGCTTTGGACATGTACAGAGCTCAAAGAGTGATTTGATCCACACCCTATAATCTTCATCTGAAGATTTACAATAGTCTTCATCTATAGATCTATTTAACCGCTCTAATTCTTTTTTCACCAATCAGTGTGATCCATAGTGTGGGAATGAAGCCAGCCAGTACAGAGTAGTGACCAGTTATGAGATTAGTAAATATACTGCAGTAATGATGAGGACTCTTTAGTCATAGTGCCCGATAGTGACTGTCTTAGGATGGGGAAAATACAAAGGGAGTCAGGACAAACTTTGCATTAAGTTTTGGACTATGACAGATGATGATTTCAGAAAGCTATCCAAAAGTGACAAGTCCCAGGGACCAAAAAACTGTCTGGGGTTTTGCACATCTACACTCTAGACTAGGAGTTTTCTGTTTCAAGTTGTGATGGAACAGCCCCATTCACCAGTAGAGGCTGGCAATTGACCTGCTCGAGAGCAGCTCTACAGAGAGAGAACTCAGTGTTCTGATGAACAGGAAGCAAAATATGAGCCAGCAATGTGCCCTCATAGCCAAGAAGGCCACTGGCATCCTGGGATGCATCAAGAAGAGTGTGGCCAGCAGGTCAAGGGAGGTTCTTCTCCCCCTCTACTCTGCTGTGGTGAGGCCTCATCTGGAGTCCTGTGTCCAGTTCTGGGCTTCCCAGTTCAAGAAGAACAGGAAACTTCCGGATAAAATCCAGTGCAGGGCCACCAAGATGATCAGGGAACTGGAGCATCTTCCTTATGAGGAAAAGCTGCAGGATCAGTGACTGTTCAGCCTGGAAAAGAGGAGACTGAGGGGGGAATCTCATTAATAAAGGTATTTTAAAAGTGTATGTCAGAGGCCATCACTTTTTTCTGTAGTGTCCAGAACACAAAAAGATCCACTTAAGGAAAAATTTCTTTACTGTAAGGGTGAGGGAGTCCTGACACAAGTTTCCCAGGGAGAGTGTGGAGTCTCATCTCTGGAGGTCTTTAAAACCGACCTAGGCATGTTCCTGTGTGCCCTGGTCTAGGTGGACCCGCCTGAGCAGGGAGGTTGGACTAGCTGATCTTTAGAAATCCCTTCCAGCCCCTGTCATTCTTTGATTCTGTGACTGAACTATCAAAGAAGATGTGAAAGTCATCCTAGAAGGATTCTCTGAAAACAGATTGCCTAAAAGAAAGCTTAATGTCCCAGGCACAGAAATCTAGAGGAACTTCTGATTGTACTTTTGGAGGAGATAAAAAACATGCAGCCTGCACTCTGATGATCTGATAAGATCTGTAAAGATATTAGAATGATACATTACATTATGTTGAAAACCTGAGTTCCAGACTTTCTTATTGAGGGGATGTGCAACCCTGCATGTTTGCACCTTTATTTCAGATGTCTGATTATGTGCAAATGCTACTGCTACAAGGCACAATCTGTAGGCTGAAGAATTACATCACTCTGCCAAGCTATATTTGGCAAAGGATGCTAATTTGAGTAAACATGTGGTACATGAGGCTGAGCCCCACTTAAATCCTCATCTTTGTATCAACTAGTTCAAGCAGTAGAAGTACTATGTGTTAACAATATCTGCAGTGTCCAGAGGGGTTGGTACTGTCTTACATGAAGCAATATGCAGTCCTATAATGAGAAGATTTCCCCATGAAAGGTTATGTAATCTCATAGAAACAGCAGAATAGCTAAACATAGTCACCACTCTTGCTGTCAGATGAGGACTGCAGACACAGAGATAAACTGACTTTCCCAAGTTTACACAAGGTATCCGTAGCAGAACAAAGATCTAAAACTGTATGTGCTTCATTTTTCTTGTTTATATTGCAAATGTATTTTTATTCTCTCTGAAGTCACACTTCATGTGTTGCTTGATGTTTTTGGATCTGACCCATAGCTTGCTGAAACCGTGGGAGGAATCTTTCATCTGACATCAGTATAGTTTGGACAAATAATTTCGAACTTGAATTCCAGAAGGAGGAAATTTTGTTTTCCTGTGTTAGTTCAGAGTTAACAGAGTTAACAGAACTATGAATTTGAAGGCAGAAGTCCAAAGAGGATTGCTGACTGTTTATCAGTTTATAAAGTCTGCTAGAAGGGTGGTTTGGTTTTGTTTTTCTTTTTTTTTCTTCATAATGTGAGGCTTTGCTGCAGGGTATGCCATTTGTTTCTGGTGGCTTTGTAACATAGCTAGGCTTAACACAAGAGAAAGGCTCCAAGGCCTTTTTCATTTTCAGTACTTTCACCTCTGTTCTCCGGCACTTCCTTTTATTGAGGCCAGGAATTCACTTTGGATGGTCCTTTTGCACATCTTGCCACTGGCTCTAATTAATAACCTGCTTCTAAAAATTCCATTCATTGTCTTTTTGTCTTTCCCCCACCCCTTTTTTTTTTTTTTTAAATTTAAGAGACAGTTCAGGATAATTACTGCCTTTAAAGTTTTATGAATCACAGTGTTTGACATCTTTGATGTTGATTGATTTTCAGAAAACTGCACTTTTTGTTCTAATGTTCAATTTGTCACTGTTACTTGCAAACAAATAAGAGATTTAAAACCCCAAAGATGCAGATGTTCTTTAGCTCTGCTGCCATCTGTTTTCCTGCCTACTGGATTCCAAGACTAACATTTGGGCATTTTAATGAAGATACGTTTATAAAATATATAAGTCTAAAAATAGAATAGAAAAGAGGTACAACAGAAATTATTTAAGTCGATTTTTATATCACTTGTTCATAGAGCAATAATTGTTCCAATGGCATTTATTTTCACGATAAACTTGTCTTTAACTAGAAGATTCAGGTTTTGCTCAGTTATATATAAATTGCAGATCAGGAAACTGAGATTTCCATGGAAATCTCCCAAGAAGGGAGATGTCACATTAATTTACTTCACAAATTTTACATTGTGACATTTAAACAGCATTCTTTCTGCATGTTAGAAAACCATACACTTGCCTGCACTCATTCAAGTTGTAGATCAGATATTTGAATTGTTCATACATTTTGGTAGAAGCCTGATCTTGCACTACAACAAATTATGTTTTAGAAACAGTTCATTGAAAAGTGTTGAAATGGTAAGATTTCTGGAGAATAAAATCTTATCTGGTTTATTAAAATAATATTGAATTACTTCCCTATTTATCTAGATAATATCTGTATTTAAATCATTGAGATATTTTTTGGTAATACTTCCTCAACAGGTGACAGATTGAACTGCCCATCCTCTAGTTGGCAATTCAAAAAGAAATATGCAGTCCTAAGTGCCTTCATCTGTACTATAATGAAGTTTATAGTAAACACTGCTAATCCAGTGTGCTTAGAAGAGATATTTTGGGAGATAAGATTTCAGATACTTGTGGCTACTCATCTGTTACAAGAAGATTAGGCATATTTTTGGAATGAATAGCTTGCTCATGTTGGCTTCCCCTTCTCTCAGGATTTAAATTTATCTTGTCTTCTTGTCTCATCTCACTGAAATATTTACCATTTTTGGTCTTCAGTATTAGTATCGTTTGTCCACAATCATTTGAATGCATCCAGTTTACCACAAACTTCCAGCAAGGTTGAGGCAAATCCTTGCTTGGTATAAATTTGTCCATTGATCTTTTTAAGATTCTGTAACTTTTTATTGAATCCTTATTTTTTTAATCTACGTTACTGACTGGCCTTTGCTTTGGTGATTTTCTCTTCTGTTTTTTCTAAGCCACTGATTACTTAGCATGTATATCTTATTATATTAATGTCATGTTCCACAACCATCTCATAGCATTTGAGCACACCAGTGATTCATTGCACACTGATATTATTAAATAATCTATTCCCCAGAAGAGACTCTTTTTTCTGTATCAGTTCAATCTCCAAAAGATTTTGGGTCAATATGTCCTTTGTTCAGCCTCTCAGAGGCCAATTATCAACTACGATGGTCCAAGGACTGCATCAGAATATGAAGATATGTTGCAAAGCTAAGGAGTTAATGCCAACGATGTCTGAAGGAAAGAATAGTTGCATGTTCTCCAGCAGCTGAAGCCTCAAGACATGTCAAAGACTGACCTAGTATGTACAAAAAAAAGTATTCTTTGGAAGGAAAGCATGCACTTCCTTCAAAAAACTGAGATATCCAGAGCTTAATAAGACAACTACTACTTGAACATCCAGAGGCAGAGGTATACCTATATTATTGATAGTTTCAGAACCTTCTAATTCTGCCTGTAGATAAAATCACCACAACCTTTGTCAATTCTTGCACAGTCAGTGAATCCAGGGCACATGTTAGGAAAGCAAAGACATTATTCAGAGATGACAAAGAATATTATATGGCTATTAATTAAAAAAAAAAATCTCCCCAAAAATCCCAAAACCACAGACAAAAACATCTTGCCAGTAAAATGTACATTTTATTTTGATTCAGCCATGGCAGTAGGAAGGAGAATGTTGAATGATATGTCAGTGTATGTGCAACTGTCAAAATCCTTGAAAAGTCTGTTCAATTTCTCCATTTCTGCACCATAAATTTGTGAGTCTCTGGCTTCAGAAGGACTTGCTAGATCATGGAGCACCGGCTGGTCACTGAATTCCACTTGCTTCTTTACAAACTGTACAGTGTTATTGGCAACTTTTGGACGTGCAAGGCACACCTGCTGGATGTTTATTCTAATGTCTCTTAAATTCAAGTAATATGGTTAATGTGACCTGGCTCAAGACTGAGAAAAAACAAATTTCTCTCAAATCCAATGGAATCTTATCGTTTAAAGTACGTAGTGCTGCTAAGACTGTTTCCTTTGAGCACACTTCACACTACTGTCTAGGAAGTCAGTGGAACTACTGATATATTTAAAATAAGCAGGAGCTAGACAGGAGCAGGAGGTAGACAAGGGTGATTTTTCTGTTCCAGCCGCATTACAGCTTGCTTCCTCCCTGCTTTCTGATCCTAGCCAGGCGGTTGGACACATCACATCTCTTGTGATACTGAACTGCATCCACCAGAAATCAAAGTGGAAGCCCTGCAACACCGGATTTGCTTAGCTAATCCAAATTGCCAGAGGAAGGAAAAGCTTAATGCTTATTGCTTTGTAGGATTCTTTGTTCTACTTTTGTAATTGTTTGGATTTAATTACACCACAAAGTTTATCTGCCATGCCTTTGAACAGAACACACACATGCAGAGTTTCTTTTCACTATTGGCTTCAGGCTGCTAATTTTGACACCTTTGTAATGAATCTATTGGTTAGATGCAAAGCTGCAGGCTTGTCAGGACCTCAGGAAATCAAGAAGGAGGTTGCAAAGGTGATAGATTAGCAGGAATCATTTCCAACTGTGCTAACTTATTTAAAAGTAGCAAGTATTTGAAAAGGGAAAATGGTTAGTGATTACCAGAGAAAGTTAATGCTTTGTGAACTGAAATTGAGCACTTAAAATCATCTTTCTGAATGCCTATAATATTTATGATACATCCCTGAAGGGCCAAATAAAATCTATGGAAATATTATATTGTTTCCACCGCCCAGTGTTTCCTACTAGCTTGTTCTATACATTCAGAGTGGCAAAGTCAATTAACAAAAAAGCCATTTCTCCTATATTAATTCAGAGGGGAGGAATATTTATGACCAAATTTATGATGCTAAAATTTACAGCACACATCTCCTAAACTTCAGAGTTTATAAATGAAAAGAAGTAAGTGCCTTCATGTGATAATTCAAAACCTACAGCTGGTAGACTACTGTTAGTGATAGCATTTAAGTGTTTGAATTCTTGGTTCCCATTGGAATATCATTGCCTTTACATTTTTCTATTATGAAAACAACTGTGACTTAAATAGCATTGTGGAATCTAAATAGGTCTGTTATTTAAGGCCAAAGGGGACAGATAAATGTAATTCATTTGATTTTTCAAGTAGTCAATGAGAGAAGGTAAGCTCTTAAGCAAACTCCTAGTTCCAGATTCTTAAACTTTAAAACTTTCTTCTAAAGCCTACTCCTCTATTGATTCAAGTCAGTAGGACACCTACCCTTCAGGTGAGTGACTGAAATTTCTAGTAAACTTTTATAGATTTATTTATTTCTCCAGTGACTAAAAGAAATTAAGATAAGTGTGCACATATCTTGGAAACCCATAACAAAATAAATGAAAAAAAGAATCCCTTTCTTGGATGACAGACTGATATGTCCATAGGAATAATTCTTAAAACAACATGACTGATTTTCACTGGAATGCATATCCACAGCACAATATTTACACTGCAAGAATGGATTATGAGTATGTTTTTTCTTTTTTGAGAAATCTATCTAAAATGTTCTGTATTATTATTAGCTGTCTTAAAAGGTCTTGAGGAACAACTAAATGCAAAAATCAACATGATAGTGAAAAAAAATGACATGATCTAGACATATCTTTTCACAATAGTATAATGAGTATAATGAGGAAATGTGAGTTGCTCACTGTCTGGGATGAGAACCGACTACTGGATCTACTTATAAAAAGGCTTTTTTGGGGATGAAAAAAAAAGAAAAAAACCCAACTTTGTCATTGTGGTAAAATCAAACTGTGGAATCAGCCTGAAGAAGCACAGTGAATATTGTTCTACCATCAAACATCATCTGTTAAAACTCTTATTTGTCTAATATTTAAGTATTTTTATTTTATTTTTATTAGAATGATATGGGAGGTCAAAGGAGCCTAATAAACAAGTGGACTACTTTCCTGAAAGCCAGGCTTGTGTGTTCAATTCCTGGTCCTGAGGGAGCAGACACGCATTTTGATGAGCTGCGTAAGTTCTTTTGTCTTTAATGGCCTATTTTGACATCAATATTACTTGGGATTTTTTTGTTGCTTGTAGAAGGACCATGTCTTATTCTGATATTAATTCTCTTCCAAACAGTGCTGATAATATCTCTGACTTTTATCAGAAGACTTTAATTATGCTTGGAATTAATCTGATCAGAAATATGAGGAGTTTACCCTTTCACTCCAAAATCTGGAAACTGAAAGTCTTATTTCATATAAAAACAAGACTATCTGCAATTGACGAACTTCAAAATCTTTGCATAAATTCACATGGGAGAAGTTAAAATTCAGAAAAAAAAAGTAAAGCTTTGTTACACATTTGCAAATCTCCAAATTATAAATGATTAATGTGGAAATATTCGATAGATATTTAATAAAATATTTTTCCCATTGCAGAAGATATATTCTTACTTTCCACAAGAGATGAGAGAAACCCGCTTGTTTATGGAGTCTTCACTACAACAAGGTATGCATTAGGATCACGTTTGCCTCTGGAAACAAATGCTGAGGATCTTACTTAGGCCTTTTATTAAACTATTCTATTACTAGATCCTGATTGCTGGGAACAGTGAGAGACTGAATAAGATTTATAATATTGGGGCTGTAGTCACTTAGGACGATATTCTGAGAAATGGAAATGATAAATGTTGTGCCTCACTTTTGAGAATTATTGTGAAAATGTTAACAAACAAAAGCATGCTAATTTATTTCAGTTTTGTCTAGCTGAATTTACAAATTTTAACCATATTTAATGACCAGCCAATAGTTACTATTTAAGACAAATCATTGTCATGAAGTATTATTTCTCTAAGCAACAACTTGACATCAGCTGTTTCTTAGGATGAAAACTCACTTTCTTAGGATGAAAACGCACTATGTTCTAAAGTGATTTTTCAGTTATTTTTTAGACAGGAGTTGATGGAAGAATTACTCATCTTTATCTCAAGGGGATAGATTAATTAATTAGTGACTTTTTCAACCACAGTAGTGAGATGTTCCATAGAAAATTATCAAAAAGGAAATTAATTCTTTTTTTTGTCTCCAGAACTTTTGAATTAAGGGGCATGTACACTGAAGACATGTTTGCAAAATGTATATCAATCCATCTTCATTTTCAGCTCTGTCTTCAAGGGCTCTGCAGTTTGTGTGTACAGCATGGCAGATATCAGAGCTGTTTTCAATGGCCCTTATGCCCACAAAGAGAGTGTGGATCATCGGTGGGTACAATATGAAGGTCGCATCCCGTATCCCAGACCTGGTACAGTAAGTGTCTCCTTAATTACATACTTCTATTTTTACTCAAAAGCAGTCATACTTGACACTCTCCCACCCCAGACTGGTAATTTATATTTTCCACTCAGGATATTTCAAATTATCCTCTCAACTTTTTCCTTTCTGTTGACAGCTAAGACTTACACCTACCCTCTAGGTATATAAATATACATTTTTCCATGTCTCTGGGATAACTTTGTGTCCAGACTGTCTATTTCCTGATTTCTGTCATATTGTGGTGTCCTGCTGTACAGATGAATTTCTCTCTAATGGGATCACCTCTAAGGCATCAACACCTCATAAAAAGCTAAAGGCATTTATTTATGGTGTATTAAGTTGTGATAAGGTATTTTATTTGAAGTCTTGTATTTCTGTTATCTTTGTGTCTGTTAAAATCCTGTTCCATGAGATACGGTCATTGATTCTATTATGTGTCTTTTTGCGTGCATCATGTTTTGAAGTGAAAAAATGAGTTAGTTGATGGAGGTTAAATGGGATGAAAGAAATATGATAGGAAGGAAAGAGAAGTTTAATACCTGGAAACACTTCTAAACTCCTGTCTCTTAGGCTTCAAAAGTAACAAGTAGATCAAAAACAGAGAGGGAAATTTTGAAATCGTTATTAAAGAATTCTTCCCCCATTTCTGTCTAGGTGTTAAATTTGGAAACACACAGACCTACATTACAGCTGAGGAAGAAAATAGTATTTCCAAAAAATACATCTCCTTTAAAAAAGTCATCATAATTTTTAGCCACTTTTTGTCTGTAGAATGTAAAAGAGCAATGCTTTAAGAGAGCTTTACATTATTTTGGTCAGGTGTTCAGTGCTGCTGGTACCTTGTCTAGAAGCCATCTGGGTGTTTCTGCGTTATTTTTCTGACACCAGAACTGGTGGAACCTTTGTTTCCATCCCTATTATCTAGTTTATTTTGCTCTTTCTCTTCCACATATTTCTTCATGTCTCTCTGTTTGCCATCATCTTTCCAATGAACTCAATTGTATAGTCCAAGCCCATGCTGTTTGCTGCACTCGCTAATCCCAGGCTTCATCAGGTCAGGCCCTGAGTTCTGATTCCCTCCTCTCAGCTGCAAGAGAGTTGCAGAGAGCAGCTGTCTCTGTGAAGAAAAAGGCAGATCCAGAGACTCATTTGGCCTGCATAGGATATGTGTTGATGGAGCAAATACACTCCTAATTTAGGCAATTTAGGCACTGCATGCTTACATGTCTCTCTCATGCAGAATATATAGTGCCCCCAGAAAAGGAGACTACATTTATTTATTTTTTTAAGCTTGTGCAACTCCATTACTGGTTAGGAAGTTCAGATGCGTTCAGATTTAAGTACAAAAATGGTGCCAGTGAGAACAATAGCTGGTCTCATGGCATCTAAAGAGATTAAAATAAGTCTCTTGAAAAAATCAGAGTGCCCCATAAGGATGAACACTCTGCACAGATAGACGGGTCATAAGCTCATTGCATTTTTTAGTGTATTAGCCATCACATGGTTGAGCTGGGATTCACAAGGAAGCAAACATGTCATACTGAAGCATGTCAATGCTGATCTTTATCTCTGATTTGAATATCCATGCTTGCAACTATTTAAAAGTTAGCAAGTTTAAAGATAAATGGATATTTCCCATAAGCTGCTTCTTAACTCTCCAACTGCTTCCTTTAAGCACCTGATAACGGTTGTGAGAAAATAGTCTCATAAAAACCCTTAGGACCTTCATACTCAGTGGATTTCTATAGGAGCTTGTCTGAACAAGGACTGAGAAGGGAAGTGTAGATCACTTTCCTCCGAGGAAACATATCTGTAATACTTGCCATGTAGATAAAGTAGATGCATAGTTATTTGTCTATTGTCTTAGTGAGCTGGATTGGAACATACTTCAAGCTCAGTAGTTTAATATAGGGTATCCAAATAAGCAGATTCATGCCATGGTCTCTTTGTATACTGGGCTATGCCAGACTTTTAGATATGAACAGATTTAGGCTGGGATCTGAAAAAGCACAGTGCTCAAAGGCAAGGACACCAAGCAGCATGTGATGCCGCTGCAGTGTGAATGCTGAAATGATTAATTAATTAAAGCTTAATTTCATAATTTCTTGCCAGCTATGAGGTGGTTCAGGAATGCTCAGAACAAAGCCAAAGAGGGATAACCTCTCCTTTTTTAAGTTACTTGAACATTTTTTAAATTGAAGCTCTACATAAGTGTTGCCTGCAGTTAAGCATAACCAGCACTACCCTGATTCGTATTTCTTATATTTTAAGTTACTGGTGATCTAAAAATGGCTATAGTAGGAAATGCATTTCCTTTGATGTTTGGCTTTGAGAGAGGCATTGACTTCCTTTCAGCATTTATACAGAAGCAGGAGACTGCTTACCCTAATTTAACTTTCTGCTCAGCTGCCTTTATCTCCTAAGTAAATAAAGCTGTTCACTATGGAGGCTGTGACCACTTTGAAATTGAAATTTTGACAAAATGCTTCCTGTGGCAATTTGTGTCTGAGATAAACTGCCACCATAACCATGATATCATGCCTTGGCAATGCCCAGGGTGTCATAGAATGGGCTGTCTGCCCTCTGGCATTGTGAAACCCCCTGAACAGGGTGCTGGGCATTTCTGGCACACTCCACACCACTGAGGCTGCAGAACATACAGCATTTCTTCTCTAACTTTTCCCACTGGTATTAAAGACCAAGAGGAAATAATGGGAATTAAACAGAAGCACGGCTTCCAATCTATTTCAATTTGGAAGCTGGGAAAAAAAAGGACAGAAAAAACCTGTGTCAGGCAGGCCAGACACAAAGGGTGATTTGAAAACCAAGGGAGCTTTTGCTCTGTCTTCTGTAACTCTTTAAAAATTGGACTGACATATCTGCAGCTGTCCCCAGATAACAAATCTAGTTTTCTTCAGTCTCTTAGGGTTTCACCCAAGAAATTATCCATTGATAGTCATCTGGGACTTTCTTTAAAGTGTATTCTGTATTCTGAAACAGAGTTTTCATAATGCTCTCACAGTAATCACAGCAGACATTTTAACAAGATTTTCAGTGAATTGGAGGGAAAAACCTTTTCTAGCTTATTTCTTTAGCTGTAACTATTTGCAGTACCAGAGCAACTCATACTGCCCATTTGGAAATTCTGATGGTGTACGCAGGAGTCATCTTCATTTTGTTGATGGTGAGTAAATGTCATTGAGGTCAGATTTTCAGAGTAATATCAGTGTTTAAAGATGCAAATTAACACTTAGTCTATTCTACTGATGGACACAGGACTTTAGCTGCCATCCAAGGCAACACCAAATGTTTTTGATAGACCTAGATATTTTACTAACTGATTTGCCAAAGGTTCTAAACACAGCTCTAAATCAACAAAGTAAGATTCTTGCAGTCTGAGTCAGTTCTTTTCCACAAGAAGAAACAGCTTAGCACATTACTTTTCTTCATTTGAAGAGTTTTATGTCTCACCCCTTTCCACTCCAGATCTGAATATGGACCTGAGTTCCTGAATTTTTGGATATTTTTTTAAAAAACAAATTCCTTTCCAAGCTCTAAGATTCTCCTATGATCTATTTCTTGTTCCTTTTTTTAATTTCCCTCTATTACTTTTTCTCCTTCCTTTATTTCTTCTGCTAATCCAGTGCACAGGCTGATTGAGATGTGGTGTCCATTCCATTAGGGTTTGACTGTGCCACAGAGAAACGTTGTCTGCCAAAAAGCCTCCCTTATTCTCTCGTCTGGTTATTTTTGCTACTTTAATAAGTGTGGTCATAAAACATTGAGGGTTGTACGGGGTTTCCCTTGTTATTTTTAGACTTATCTTTCTCTTGCACCTGATCTTTTGTGTGATAGACTGCATTCTTTGCTTCTCCAATTCCACTTTCCTTTGATCTCCCCACTGTAAATGAGGTTACTTAATTAAGTGAAATGTTTCACTTTATCAGTTTATTTTCCTGAGAAAGCCTCCTCCACCTCCTCTTACTTACCAACCTCATGTTCTCCCCGGCATGAGTGGCCTTTCAATTCATAGCAGCCTTTTCAAGTGCTGCAAACCCAGCAGAGAATTGCAAAGTGCCACCTGCAAAGCCAAGTTCACTTGCTTAGCTGGTCTCAGCTTAGTTAGCCTCAGATTAATGGTCTCTTGTGTCAGCTTTTTCTATCAACAACACAGGTGTGTTAAATGGTAAGTCAATACAAAGTACTCAAGACAAACACTGGAACAGAGTGGAACAAATCTCACACATCCAATGAGATGCAGACTCTTAAAAGAAAACCCAAAGTTGACTTAATTTTATTTGGTAGGGATCTTTGGTTTGTGCTTTTTTGTGGCAGGCTGGAGTGAGGTTGATTACATTTAAAATTTACACTGTTTGCACCCTATAGAACCTTAATCATTACCCTCTCCCACGCACTTTTCCATGCTCACTTTGAATAGCTGTAAGGTTGATGTGAAAGTCTTCCTGATGAGTGCTCAATTCCTCTGGGACAACTCGTGCATCCTGTAGAGAAGCATTAAGACTTTTTACAGACATATTTAAATATAAAATAGATTTTGCAACTCTCATCAGACTACAGAGGAGTCACATGGGTTTTAGGCCACTCAGGAACCCAAGTTTCCTTGGATTGAATGCCTTATGGTCGAATCTCTTATGACATAGAAGTATCTATACCCCAAAAGTCATCTCTTAGCTGTCATCTAATCCACAGAAGATCATAAACTTATAAGCACTCTGTTTCTTAAAGTACTTATTGGAAGTTCATCCTAGTCCTCAGTGTTAGATCTTAACCCCTCAGAACTCAGATTTTGCATTTCATTATATACTCTACAAATAAAGTTCAGTGTATTGAGTGTCTGAGAGGTTCCCATTTAACACAGAATTGACTTGTGAAAAGTAGTTCTTCTGTTTCTCTGCATTTTACTTGATGGATCAATGATAAGGGAAGATATTTGGAGCTTGGAAGATTTTACATCACAGGAAAATGCTGTCTACAAGGCCATATCTCCTTGCTAGTTCAATATTCATTTACCAAGAGTTTGGGGGAAAAAGGACCATGTGGTTAATTCATTCCCTCTGAAGTAGGGACTGGTGCTCCAATTCTTACTACACTTAAAATAGAGATCTTTCCATAGGAGAACAGATTTTATCCCTTCCTGGCTAACATCTAAGTAATGTTCTTACTACTTTTGGCTAAGCTGAGAGGTAATTATCCGGTGAAAAGCAAACACCTTCAGCAGGAAGGAATGAGAAGCTCCCAGGATGATATTGGTCCACAGGCCTGGAATAGAGGGACATTTTCCATAGAAGGAAAGCCCAGACTAAGACATCTTATTCCCCGATATGGGAAAGATTTAGGAAATATTTTGATCCTTAGTGTTTCACCCTGGCTACTTCAAATGCTCCCAAGAGGGTGACTTGCTGGTGTAGTACTTAGGTCTCCTTGTGAAACACATAAAAATTCCCAGTCTTCACATTGCAAAATCCACTCAACAGATGCCTACTGCACTCAATATTATCAAGTCTCTGTTGTGTATCTAGCCTATGGGTGTTTGAGTCTCATTGTTAAGTTAGTCAAAGTCTCAATGTGACACATCAATTTTAAACTGGGATTTTCAACACACTTGAAATAGAAACCCCTGCCAAACTCACAGGGAACAGCATACTGCTTTAAAATTGTCAGTAGACAGAAGTGCTGCTAAAGATGCAGAATTAAATAAAAGGATGATTTGTTACATACCCTATAGTTAGATTCCCAAACAATTGTCAAACTTTAATAGGTGTTAGATCCAGCAGTTCTTACTGACTCCACTGGATGATGTGAAGTGCTATGCATTTTGGCAAATTGGAGGTTTATTTAGGAGCCTAAATTCTGGCACCAGCTTTTGAAAATCTTGGCCAGGGTTCCCACATCATGTTAACACAGTCACACCGTATGTCTCAGTATTGTGTGAGATCTACACATCCAGCACTATGCTAAGCTGCAAATTTAATAAGACTGGTAAAAAAAAAGGAGAAAAGCTTACATATGTACAGTGTTGCTAAGTTAGTGTGTGTTTGCTTTTATTTGAGAAAGATTAATCTTAATTTACCACCTCCTGATTACATTTAGATAAAAATAAAAGATGGGGTAATAAAAGGCATCTTTGTAGATCATCTGGGATCAGGAGTTAGTCTAGGTTGATTAATGTCAAATCAAGCTCACACAGAAGGCACTAAAAGAACTTCAAGTAACTATTGAAATAATTCGTTAAAGGTTTCGTGCCACAAAGTTTGTCTAGCAGTTGAAAAGAGAGGCCCTTAGCACTTCCAACTCTGTTTCTGTGGGGGTTTTTTTATTTACTTTTTTCCTTTTTTTTTGTCTGTGTCTACTTTTTATTACTTAATACATATCTTTGTATCATGTTACCATTCACAACAGTGAAGGCCTAAGCAACCTCAGTAGAATAAATTAGATGGTGAATAAGTTTCTTACAGGATTCTTATCTAAGAGTGCTAATTTTACTAATTAAATGTAATTAAATTTTATTGATGTAAGCTATCTAGAAGAAAAGTATAAAGTCTGAACTAGTTGTTTAAACTTTTCTATCAGAAGGGAAGAAATAGACACCTTCACTGTGCAATTCACACACAGCCAAGATAAGAATCCAGGTCAGGTGGGATGAATCATATCCTCTTGCAAAAGCAGGAGGAGCATGGTGATGATGTAATAAGAACTTTTATGGATCCAAATTCTGTTACAGTCCACATCAAAAGCCACTGCCAACCTGTTCCTGTTACATTTAATATAAATGAAAATCTCTTTGTCTCCAGTGGGAGATGTAACATATCTGAAACAGCATCTGCTGCTGATATTGTGAATACATGTCCTCTGGGAACTGGGCAGTGATCACTAGCACCATCATGAGACATGCAACAGGATATGAACTCACTTTTTCAGAGGTGAAAGGCGACTTCACTCACCCACTTGTCCATGCAGCTTTTACTATCATACATCCTATTGATTGCTATGAAAGGAAGCACAAGCCTACAGGAATTGTTCTGCAATGATGGGTGGACACAACTTTAAAACAGCTGCCTGAGGACTTTGCCAAAGGGTGGCCAGAATTAATTTTTCGTTCCCTTGTTCCATCCATCATGCCACAGTGAGCGATGTGTCTGGAAATAAATTCCTTGGCCAAGCATAACAGGCCAAGCATAACACCTGTCCAGCTGTTCTTGGTGGTCATGCTGTCTTAGGATGGGATCCAAAGCCCACAGAAATAATTGAAAAGGTCCTGTTGACGTAAGCGGATCTTTGGATCAGATCCTTCATCCTTGTTTCTCCTAAATTATCTGTGTAAGTTGGCAAAGATTTCTGTATATCATGCATGGTAGGGTTTGGGCTTTTGCGATTAACAGCTTTTTAGTTTTGTATTGGTAGACGTTTTATCCTGGTGGTTTTTAATAAGTGATATCATTGATCTTCCTTTGTTGATGCATTTTTGGCAAAAACCTAGGACATCTTAAAGACTCATGTGGCTACTCTCATTTTTTCCCATAGAAAAAGTCTTCTGGGTTTGAGCTGTGAATAGGTGAACAATATGCAAATTTCCAGAAGATGCAGTCTGCAGCTAGGAGTAGTGACTGAGAGCATGTACCACAGAAAACGCACATAAAAGGAAAAATCAGTCTCTAGTACACAGTGAGAGGGGAAAGTTACTGCATGGATGGGGAAGGGAAGTGAATTTCTTTTTCATCCTATATGAAATGAATTGATGCAAAATTTTGATCCAAAGGCAGTTAAATCATATGTGTTTCTTTTGATTCTAACAAACTTTGATTCAACCCTTGCAAAGATAGACATGCTTTTGAAATCAGTAGACAGAAACTCAGACCTTGGTTATTTAAAGGCAAGGAGAAATGTTCATCCTGCTCATACTGCTTATGTAGCAAATGTGCACACAATTCTTTAGTTATTTTTCTGTCTGAATAATTTATGCTATATGATGGTTCACTTTATTTCTTTACATCAAAGTTGAAAACCTGTATTGTTTTGTTTTGTCACAGCCTTTCTGTTGTCTCTTTTACTATACAATACAAAAGCATGTATTTCCTTGTGAAATTATTTAACTGATATCTACCTTCAAAAACAAAGCTTATTGCTGTTTATTCACTGCCAATGGCTGGTGTTGTGTAGCTGTGAAAAGGGAGTTTACCATTAGTGGAGGAGGGACACACTCAGCCCGTTTGTGCTGTGTGTGCTGGTCTCTGATGCATATGTTTTGGATAATGCCAAACCTTACATAATGGAAAAAATCCTAACTGCAGGTCCTCAACTGACACCATAGATTGAACACGTGGAGATCTGGAAATGTGACCTGAAGTCTTCTCAGTTAAAATTAGCCATGAATGAGGATTGTAGGCAACTTCAGGGTGAATCTTAGCTTTCATCTGTCAGAATGAAAAGGCATTATTAAACCACATTTCGTTCTTCACAGACTGTGTTATAGCTCCACCTGCCAGGAAACACAGGGATTACATAGTTAAATACGTAGAAGAAGAAACTATCATCAGTTTATATGTGAAACGGTGTTATCAATTGGAATAGAATTTCCAGGTCATCTTATTATCCAGGGTTTGTAGTGCCCCATTAACACATCTAGATGTCTCCAGAGTCAAAACACAAGATTTTTTTTCTTGAATTAGAGACTTAGTGTATGACAAAGGATGGAAAAGAGGTACAAACTGCCATGAGAAGGAAAGCAGAGATAGATGAACATGAGAGATGATGGGTCACCAACATGACTGACCTGGGCTCACTCTGAAAGCCACAGAAGGGAAAAATTTGAAGGAGTTTGAAGAGGTAGGTTTGTGGGTAATATTCAAACAAGATGTATGAGAACCAAATGACTCTGTAAGCCAAAGAAACAGCTGAACAGATTAATCAGTATGGGTCTAATAGAGATGAGAGCCAACCCCAGCGATAAATGAGGGAGTGATAGCTATAGCAGTTGTCTGGACAAGAAGATGATGGTACTGTGCTATTCAAAGACAGAGAAAAGAATGCTGAAGCAGCTGAGCCATGAGCCTGGGCAAGAGTTTCAGCTATATGAATGAGTAAGGAAAGTCACATCGGAGAAATAATGAGCTACAGGGATCATCTGGCATCTAGAGAATCTGTGTTTTTTAGGGAAAAAAAAAAAAAAAGGAGGTGTAGGAGGTGCAATTCATGGAAAAAATATGGCCTCTGATTGCAAGACATATACAGGGAAAGGATAAATGTCAACATTTCAGTCTGGAAAGATGAACATGGTTAAAGCATTTACTAGGGCCCTTCTGTCCCAGTAACTGAGCATATCAACCAAGACAAATCAAGCCATTAGTCTAGCGTCTGGGCATGCTGGTGAGGATCTTGCCCAATTCTGACTCACTGCATCAGTAAGACAGAAACTCAGCCTCGATAGGAGGAAGAGAAATACGAAAAGCAGAAAAACTTTGACCTAGGAGATCCTGCAGTTTAAATACGTGGGATTATCTGATGATAGCCACGGGAGGGCACTGTAGACTTGCTCTTGAAACTGTCACACTGATGCTGCACTAAACTTGTTCAGCATGTAAAAAATTTAACAGCATGTTGGTACCTGTGCCTTGAAATGAGAGCTACTCAGCACAAGAAGACTCCTTCATTCCAGGCCTGATTTCCTTGTCTTCGTAAAATACCCAATGTGATAAGGTAGGGAACGAGGAAGTGAAATTCATTGCAGATGTACTGAGCCCATCCTGAGAATTTCTGTGGTTTAAAAAAATGAAGCAATAGTGGTCAAGTGATGCTTTGGGATGAGAAAAAAAATCCCTGAGCAACCTGATTTCTTACTAGCTTCACAAGTGTTCTTGCAGAAAACTCTATTTCTACTTGAACAGGGACTGAATTTGTGACTTATTCATAAGACCAAATGTCCTGTGGCCTGTGCTATTATGGTATTATATACAAGCAGTTTCTCAATATTTAAATAAAAATTAGATATTTTCCTAGATTACTGGATTGTTGTTAAATGGATAAATTTTGCTGTTTCTAATATATAATGATTAAAAAAAAAAAGTTAAAATGGCACGTTGGTACTGAATGTGTTGCTTGAATTATGATGATGATGATGACAATATTTTTAATGTATTTACATTATTTCTGATAGTGCTATGAATATTAAGGCATGTTTTGTACTCTCTTCAGGAACACTACCAGATGAAGAAACATAAAGGGTCTTGCTTGTGATCTTAAAGACAGTTTGTTGATAAAGCTGAACAACTTGTGGGGCTTTTAGTAGTTTGTGTTTACAGATATGCTAATGTAATAAATATAAATTAATTCTATTTTATCCAACATCAAACAGACACCTTTTTTTCTGATACCATCTTGTTTTCCTGAGTATCTTAGAGAAGCTAAGGAAGTTATTTCCCCTTCTAAGTTTTAATTTAGGTTATCAAAATCTCAGCCTGAGAAAGATGGGGCTCTAAGTATTCTACTTCAAAGTTTGCATATCTCTGTAGGTAGGTGCAGATATGGATGTATAACTAACAGGAATTGAAGATTTATAATTCTTAGTACAAATGAGTGAGATGAAACAAATTAACAAGTTTTCAGTGGTTTTAAAAGATAAAGGAAAGTAGATAGGAGCAGGATAATGGAAAATGAAGATAAAGGGAAAGAGATCTTGAAGAGAGGTACAAATGAAAACAAAGGAGGAGAGAGTGGAAAAATGAGGGAGAAAACAACTCTTTGGAGAACACTGCCGGTGTGCACTTATGCTTTTAAAACAACACTGAGCTTTTTCAGTTGTAAATTATGTTATCAGCCACTGACAACTGTGCTTTAGAAACCAATCTAGCTGACCCAGACCAAAAAACTTTCCTACCACACAAAAAAATCCTGCAGATTACTTGTACTTTTTTCCCCAATATTCCTCTCATCTTCTTCTTCTTTCTCTTATGTTCAGTGTCCAAGCAAAACCTATGATCCTCTCATAAAGTCTACCAGAGACTTTCCCGATGAAGTCATTAGCTTCATTAAACGCCATCCACTGATGTACAAATCAGTTTACCCAGTGACAGGAGGACCAGTGTTCACCCGAATCAACGTGGACTATCGTCTGACTCAGATTGTGGTGGATCATGTCATGGCAGAGGATGGACAATACGATGTTATTTTCCTAGGAACAGGTATGAGAGAGGACTTCTACTCTCATTTTGCACAAACCACGTCCTTTAAGAACATTTTTAGTTCAGCACACCCTGAATAAACCTATTGATTGACATATTTTTCCTATGTATGCAGCTTAGGGAAATATTTCAATGCCCCTGAATCTGTGCAAGGTCTTCATGCAAACATTAAGATGGGTTTATTTGTCAGCTCAAGAGATTGCTGCTGTTGGGATTTTGATGCCTCCTGGTCCCTAGGTGATAAATCAATTAAGGGTCTTGCCTGAACTGTCTTACCTTCTGAGTACCATTCTGTACATGTCTTTACATTGCGGAGTAGTCTAACTCCAATTCCTGCTGGCAGCACATGAATAAACAAACAAATTAACCTTAATAATTTCAAGGAGTACTTCCTGTTATCAGCATTGACATGGTGCTTCAGCATTAAACCTCATATGACATTGAAAAGCTAAGAAAGATTTAAAATTGAGCCTAAGGCAACAATTACACTTAAATACTTTTAAAGATATAATTTAGCAACATTAATAGCTCCAAATAAGAGGACCAGGACTGAACAGAGCGAGGTTAAACTACTCTGTCTGGGAAGAAACCTGCTTTGTAGTTTTTCTATAGATGATTATGTATGTATTTACATTTTTATGATAGTTTAATGCCTTAAAGAAAAAGTCTAATTTTACTGTAGTTAATTTTAGACTCACTGGGTGAATTACCCAACAGTATGGTATGCTAAGAAATATTACCATACCTATTCATACATTTCTAAAACTATAGTCTCCCATTTTACTACACTGAAATTTCTTGTTCTTAATCCACAATATAACATTTTCTCACTAGTAATAGCTCTTATAAAGCACTTCTCGCTTGTAGATATGAGCTCTTCAATAAGGAGGTCATTGCCGTTATCCCCATCTCACAGCAGGTAAAACTAAGGTACATGGAAGTGAAAAGATTTGTCCAACGGTAGTGGATGAACTACTGCCATGAACTGCAGTGAAATTAAGATTCCTATTTGAATCCTACCCCAGTGCTCTTGGGTTGCACAGAATTTTACCTTGTCTGTAAGCAAATTCATTGTTATGTGATATAGTTTAATAGGTATAGATATTCTGAAGTGATTTGAAGAAAAGACTGAATTGTCACAGAATATCTCCTCTTACAAAATGTGTGTTGTCACTGCCTTCAAGGACTTCCCAATTGCATTGTCACACACATAAGTCCAGAGAAAGCCTCTCTCTTGGACCATTTATGTCTTTCACCTTCATCCCTCTCACAACTCTTCCAAAGACAGTGTGAGAGTCCGTCTATGATCCCCACAAATCGAGTGCAGTGGTGTCAGAGAGAAAATAAAAGTTTCATAGAAGAGAATATTACAGTGTTTGCTTCCCCGCTGCCTGAGAGGGCAGGGGATAAGCTTTATCTGTGATGATGGAAAATCCCTGTTGTTTTCTGAATGCAAGCTTTAATATAGTCAACAAAGAAGGAAAGGGAACACATTCCCAAGATGTGAAATGCCTAGTAGTTAGGAGGACTCACCAAAACTTAACTTTGTTTCTGATAATAGTGAGAAATGGGAATTTAAAACTTAGCTGCCTAAAAAGATGAGTTAATTATTTAAAATATTCTTAGATTTTAGAGATTTCTTTTAGATGTTTGCTATCTTCCACTATAAAATTTTTCATAGGAGTAGTGAGAGAGAAGCAACTTGAATCTTCCCAAGTTAATCGTTACTGCAGTTTAAAGGCATCAAGGCCAGCATGGACCTGCAATCACTAGGTGGCACTCCATAATACGCAGATAGTTACTTAACTGCAGTGCCTTCCTTAAAAGTAGGAATTGGGTTTTTTTTTTCCACAAACACATGTTTTTGTTCTATTTTACCCTTTAAACTTGCCTTGTGGAGAAAAATAAACTTGAGATAAAATTTCAAATATTATATAGAAGGACTGAATATAAGTATATGAAGTAACCCATGAAATTTTGAGCAGCAAATGATCAGAAGCTTATTATATGTTTGAATGTATGCAACCAATTTGTACATATGCAGATTTTGGCAATTACATCAAACCAACAAACAAACAATACTGTAATACATAAGACATAATTCTTGGCTTTGATTGGTAACTTGATCTTCAGTAGTTTCAGAAAACAATGCAAATCTCATTCTTTCCATTGTATTATATTATTTTTATCATTTTATCATATGCACACTGCTTAGGGCTCATCTGTGCTGTGTCATTTCTACACTGCACCTCCAAGCATCCAGCCCATCTCTCCTGAGCAGTTTTTAAGGATTCTCTTAAAAGTCATTCAAGACTCAACAAAGTGGGATGGTCTGAGATTAAATGAGCAGCTGGTTTTTATCCACCAAGCAGGGATGCAGGTTAAAATTGATTAATAGATTTAATTTAAAAAAAAATCTATATAGCTCTGAAGAAGTCATTTTTGTTCAGATTTTGATGTGAAAGGAAAAGATGGAAAAAGTGCACTGCTTAACTCCCTGCATTAAAATGAAACCTATTCCTGATATAAGGTACTATATTGGATAAAAATTAATTCTGAACAAAAAAGGAAATAGTTCTCTACCAATTTAGTCCCCTAAAATGGATACCTTTGGGCTCAAATGGGCCCCAGTTGTGCCTCAAGGAAGTGTGGTGAAACTTCTAGCTGGCAGCATAGTCATGCTTGTGTGTTTGTGTTTGTGTTTGTAAGTTAGACCACTGCTACCAGGAGCAGCCTACAATTGTGTTGGCTCAGCCATACAGTAAAACCATAAATGTATAGTATAGAGCTGGAGAGACTGCAATATATGCAGCTAAGGATAGATGTTGTTTGAAGGTTACGTCCTTGATGTGTTAGCTTTATCTTCAGGCATGAAATAGAGTGGCACATATATATTGAAACATAACAGTGGATTTTACATAATGAACATTTGTTTCAGACATAGGTACTGTCCTTAAGGTTGTAAGTATCACAAAGGAGAAGTGGGCTAAGGAGGAGGTGGTCCTGGAAGAGCTGCAGATATTCAAGGTAAGCATTAATAGCCACAACATCAATTAAATATTGTTCAGGGGACTTTATGGACCAAACTGGCTTTGTCTGTCTGGTTGTTTGTTTACTGGAACTATTTCAAAGTTCCAGAGGGACATTATGTAAATTTTTGAATGCCTTGGTATTCTTTGGACAAGTCAACTGTAAAAAGTCCAGAACCAAATGGAACATGATTTTTCAAACTCATAGAAACACTCATTTATCCAGCCTTGTTCTAGTTCAAAATATTATGAGCCTAATTATTTTTAATTTAGTAGTGTTTTATTTTTAATGCCAATTTTTGTACTGTCTCAGCTTTGGGACTGTTCTTCATACAATTATTAAAAAAAAAAAAACAAAAAACAAATAAACAAATTCCACAAATATTCTTTAAAATAACAAGTTTAGAAATTGAAAGCAAAGAAAATAAAGTTAATTTTGATCATCAATGTGTTTTAGTTTATTGGTGAAGGCTGACTCAATGTTTTTGACCACTTTGATTTGGTTATTCTGGCTGAGTGATAAAGAACAAAAGTAACTGGAGCCCAGCTAACACCAGTGACTTCTGCGTAAATAAAGCTTGTAAAAAGCCCAAACCTCCTTTCGGTTGTGCAGGCATGATTTCTGATTAACTTTATTGCTGGTGAGGGAGTCCTCGATGGAGTCCTGTGTCTTTTCTACTAGTTTTCATTTCCATTTAGTAGATCCTTCTTCATTCTTTACATTCTTATTTTATTTTTTTCACAGTCTGTATAGCTCTTCTTCAGTTTTCACCCTGCTTTTTCATCAACTTTTATTTGCATCCATAGCATTTCAATTACTTTCTCACACATCCTGTCTCCTATGTGCCGTACAAGGTCTTAGCCAAAGTTTTTGCCCATACTAGAGATTAATTTGGGACTTACATAGTGTAGACTATGTTTCTCCATATACCTTTTGATATATCATGTGTACAATGAAATTTCAATTTAAAGGATCCCTCAGTCTTCTTCCCAATGTCTTGGACATCAATTATAAATATTACTTTGAAAATATCAAAATTACTCAGTGGCCTGCCAAGTAATCAGTGGTTTCAGTATGTGCACTAATTTGCTACATTCTTGAAACATAACGTCAAGGGCAAATGTACCATATGATATTTAAAAAAAAAAAATAAGGTCAGTTTTTTCCCTGCTTAGCAGACATTCCTTCACGTTTTTATTGGTAACATTTATAACTGTTGCTTCTATGGTTTTGAATCCATGAAATTGGAGTAGTTGAAGGACTTAAAAAACATCCCTTATTTCCTCAAATTGCAATAACATTAAACAATAGGCTTAGATTAATCATCTTCTATTAGCTGATAGATAATACTCTGAGCTTTGTCCTGTTTTTACATAGTCATTGGCAGAACTTTCAGTCTGTCATAGCAGTGAAGTACATCCTCTTGCAGAGGATTTGCCTATGTTTCCCTTAAATGTCATCTATGCCTTTCAAATAGTACTTAATAGGAACTGAAGTTGATGAAAAAGTTCATTGCCAGTCTCCAGGATGGGACAGATTGCAAACTCTAAGAATTAAAGTAATTTGCCTTGTAAGCAAGAGGAAGAATTTATAGGAGTTATTTTTGAAAGCATGAATTTACCAAGCAAAGGGATCTATAGTTTTATTTACTTTTTGTATGTTAAACTAATGCACCTTACTAATTCATTTTCCAGCACCCTTCGTTTATCTCGACCATGGAGATTTCTCAGAAGCAGGTAATCACAAGCTCATTTAATTACTGACAAATATATGGTACATTGAACATGTAGCTGCTATTTTCAGGTGATGCTTGTTATTTACTGGCCAAGCTTTCCATGGATGACTTTAAAATGTATCCGGAAAGAAGGAGATATATTTGAACTTGTTTGCCTGCATAAATTCATATTTACTTACAAGCATTAATTTGTGTGTCCAAGTTCGTAATTATTCTTGGAAACATATCTTTAGTCATATGGTAGTGGGATTTGTGAATGAAGTCAATGCACACTCATTTTCCGGACACTGGAATTACTTCTCTTTTTACAATCTAGTCATAAGTTATTATTACTATTATTGTTGTTATTTTTATTAGTAGTCAGAGAGAGATCAGGGCCTCATTGTGCTAAAAGTTGTTCACCCACAGACTGAAAAACAGTCCCCCTCCTCTAAAACTACAGTCTAAATCTGGGTGGTCCAATCCTGACAGCAGAGGGTCCAGTCCCAGTTGGGAATCTCGTGATGGGAAATGGATTTATGACAGCTCTGAGCTGTATGATGGCTACGTGCATGTTTGGAGGCAGCGTGACACCAGAGCCATCCCTCCCTGTCCTGCTGAGGTGGCCAGAGAGCTCTGTACAACACGCCTTCCTCACGTGGGAGGAGGTATTTTGCCATTCAGGCACGCACAGCACAGCTGGGTCCCATCTCCCCTGAAAAAAAGGTGGCAAGCCAGCTGGAGGTATTGTATGAGCCAGCTCTGGCTCAACAGCAAGTACTTGGACCACCCTTGTCACAACAGGCAATCTACTGACACGGTGAGGAGAGGGAAGTAATATTATCCCTATCCCACCTAAGGAGCAGAAGGAGAAGATGAAGTTTTATTCACACAAGGTCATCCCTAGTTCTTAGACTCTTAATATCATGGCTATCCAGCCCCTTGTTTTTAAAGGTGTTGTTAAATCATTCCTTCCATGGTTTGCTTCTAATTTTTTATGACAGCGCAAATCTAAAGGTGTAAGGGTGCTGAGTGCTGGTGTCTTTCCAGGACTGCAGTCTCGTTTCCTCCCTGCCGTGTTGTCATGGCTGGATGGGGACTGGCTGATTCACACTGAACCATGAGAACATTCTACAGTAAAGGAAGAATTTTCCCTTGTTTTGTAAAATCTGGGATAAGGTTGAAAGTCTGCAAGTGTGGTACTGAAGAAGGGAACTTTTTAAATGGACTGCCTGGAGAGAATGCCCCTAATTAATTTGTTTTGCCTGATTTGCAGCAACAATTGTACATTGGTTCCAGAGATGGATTGGTTCAGCTCTCTCTGCACAGATGTCACACGTATGGGAAGGCTTGTGCAGACTGTTGTCTTGCCAGAGACCCATACTGTGCCTGGGATGGAAATTCATGTTCCAGATATGCCCCTACTTCTAAAAGGTAAGAGAAAAAAAAATACAGCATGCTGTAACAGATCTTGTAACTTGCAAGAATTTTAGAGGATTCGGATCAGAACGTGCTGCCTTTTTACTTAGCATGTAATTTCCTTTAAAATGTCATCATACTCCGGCCATTTCTGCTCAAAATGCTGTGAAAAACAACATAGCTTTGTTTAAGTGTGTGTGACTAACTCAGCTACTGCAGTTAACATCATAAATCTATCACTTTCCTTTTTTTTTTTTTTTAAATTCAAAATGCTTTAGGGCACAGGATGCTCTAATGGAGGTCCAGGTTGTGGCTAATTGCCTGAAATGCAAGAGCCTCTCTTCAGCTTCTGACTTTTGCATGGGACACCACCACAATTATAAAAATGGATTTTAACATAGTATCATAGTATCGTAGTATCATTGTATCGTAGTATGAGTGGCCAATCATAAAATACATTTAATTCCCTGATCTTAACAAATAATTGTATTTGTGGTCTAGCCATGAGAGGGAGACAGAGATTTAAGTCCTGTGATTTGACCATGTTAGGAGCAGTATTTCCATAGTGAAAGAAGCTTCATTTGAACTTTCTGTACTCACCATCTAAGATAGCAGCATGAATCTGCATGGAGAGAGAACATACTATATGTAGACAGTACAGTACAGTACAGTACCTAAGGTGCTGTATGTGTCTCTTGGAGTTTTTGGCTAATTTAGCCACAGCTCAGATCCAACTTGTTGAGCCAAAATCCTTCACACCCTCTTTGTTCCCGTTTGGGCAGTAATTCTTGCAGTGAGGTTGTAGTCTGAGCTCAGGGTCTGGAATGAGACTTTCTACCTTAGTGGCTGCAGGTCTGGAACTTGAGCAATTAGACAAACCATTGAAGTTAATGACTCATAGGTTATCATGTCATGGTGTCTAGGAGCTTTATGTGTTTCCCTTAAAGCCAAGGCAAACTAAATTCAGAGATCCATAAAAGAAAGGAGAAAAGCAAGTGTTCAGGCTCACTGCAAAGTTAGTGACACGTGAGGCTTGCTGAAGTCTGAGGTGGGATGGGACAGAGAGATTGATGGCCTATGCTTTTTAACAGATGTGCGGTTTGGTGGGAAGGCCAAAAGTCTGTGGCTTAAAAACAAAGGACGGGTGATTGGCCTTGGGAATCCTCCAGTAGATCAGTTACTTGAATATTTGTCTTCTGTATAGCAGCCTGTGCTTCCATCATGTCTACAGCTTTTACCACAGTGGACAGCTAGGCCTCAGGAATCCACTATCCTGCAGAGGCACTGCTGTGCTCAGAGGAGTTCCCGCTCCTCTTATCTTCAATGTGGCTGTGAGAGAGGAAACAGTTCTTCTCTGGGTTTCCAATTCATCTAATAAAAATTTTAATATTTATTTATTTATCTGCACCCTTTGTGAGAAATGTGAAATCATGCACAGAAGTGTTTTGGTTTGGGTTGTTTTGTTCAGGCTGTTTTTAAAGCACAGTGAGTTTAAGTAACAATGAATTTAAATCACAGAAATTTCACTGAATCACAGTGTGTTTAAGTTACACCCAGAGATTAGCAGACAAGTTAGTTGTGGAAGAAAGTAGAGCATGTCAGATCACTATCTCTAATTCTGTCCACAAAGATGAAAATAATATTTTTCAATTGTTTACTAAACTAAATCATAGAAGCAGGTCAAGGGAAGTTCTTCTCTCCCTCTACACTGCCCTGGTGAGGCCTCGTCTGGAATACTGTGTCCAGTTCTGGGCTCCTCAGCTCAGAAGGGACAGGGAACTTCTGGAGAGTGTCCAGCGCTGGCCATCAGGATGATCAGGAACTGGAATGTCTTTCATGCGAGGAAAGGCTGCAGGAACTGGGGCTGTTTAGTCTGGAGAAGAGGAGACTGAGGGTAGATCTTATTAACAAATATCTAAATGGTAGGTATCAGGAGGTTGGGGCATCCCTTTTTTCTATGGTACAAGGGGTAATGGGATGAAGCTGGAACACAAAAAACTATTTCACTGTGAGAGTGGGAGAGCAGTGGAACAGGCTGCCCAGAGGGGTTTTGGAGTCTCCTTCTTTGGAGGTCTTCAAGACCCACCTGGACATGTTCCTATGTGACCTGATCTAGATGAACCTGCTTCTGCAGAGGAGTTGGACTAGATGATCTCTAAAGGTCCCTTCCAACCCCCACCATTCTGCGATTCTGTAATCACACACTGAAATAGTTTTTTCTTCTATTTAAGTGGAACTTTTTGTGTTCCAGCTTCATCCCATTACCCCTCGTCCTGTTGCTAGCTACTATAGAAAAGAGGGATGTCCCAACCTCCTGACACCCACCATTTAGATATGTGTAAATGTTAATAAGATATCCCCTCAGTCTCCTCTTCTCTAGACTAAACAGCCCTAAACCATACACTTTACAAGTTTATTTCCTTGTGTTAGTGATTGCTTTGCTAGTCAGTATTACCTTGGGCCAATTCCAAGCTCCATTTTGAATACCACCTGTTAAATCTCAGATCTTTTTCACGACCTACAACATTAAGAATATTTTTGGTCATTTTCAAGTCAGTTCATCCATCAGGAGACCCATGTCCCATCTTCCCACAGCAGGTTTAGAAGCTCTCTCTGTCACTATTGCGTGCTTTTTCATCTAAGTAGATTTTTTTCTCTCTCTCTTTCCCCTCCCAGTGGTTTTCCCAAATCACAGGCCCTTCTCTTGATGTCAATTGTACAAATCTCTTTAGGCCACATGCTGCTTTGAGAGTGAGGCTGGTTTTAGTTAAGACCATAATTGTCAGCAGTAGGGTGGGAGCAATATGAGTCCACATCTGCTGAGCTCCTCTATATTTTGTTGTGGAATTCCAGCAATTATGCCTGAAGTGTTACAAGTTTGCATGCTCTTCTCATAGGCGAGCCAGAAGGCAAGATGTCAAATATGGAGACCCCATTGCACAGTGCTGGGATGTGGAAGACAGTGAGTATTTTGCACTTTTCCTGCTCATTTGTGACTTTAACAACAGTGTTTGCTGTAAGAATCTCTGTCTGTCTGTTGAAAACTTGCTGAGCTCAACCGAATAACATCCTTAAAGCAGTTGCTTTTCCCACATTTTCAGACACTTTACTCCTTCCACAGTTAAATTTGCAGAGCTGGAACTGGTAAAGGACAGCCAACATGGGAAGACTCTCGCCTTCAGGCGACTCTCCCCAGCACTTACACAGGGGAGGGAGATGTGCTCCTGATGCAAAAACATCACACATGTCCCTACAAGTAGCTAATGGGATATGTATGATGTTTCATCCAGAAAAAGAGGAGATAATCCCAGAAGGAAACACACAGGGGTGAATGGGAAACGTGCCATCTTCTCTCCTTCCACCACATACACTTGACAAAAGTTCCAAGGCCTAGCTCCAGCCCTTCCCCTTCTGACAGCTACTTAAATACTCCTGTTATTAACAAGAGCCTACCCCACTTCTGTGCTTCAACTTCCCCCTCCCTTTCCCACACCCTTTTTTCAGCTGCCAAAGGGCCTGACTAGCTGCTTTGGCAACTGCAGCACTTCTCTTACAGTGAGCACTGTCAGTATGAAATCCTGCGGTTACGTGGCAATCTCTGTGGCAGCATAAAATAAATGAAAAGCATTCAAAACAAAGCTTGGGTTTGTCTGGGGCTCTTCTAACTGCTTATTAAAGAAAACAACCCAGTCAAAACAGTATTGATTGTATCGCTGTGTTGAATACTTGATTTGGGATGAGCCACCACTTTCCATTGATCTCAGGCTATTTTTGTGCCGCTGTGGTGGTGGGTGCCCGATGCAGATCTCGGCGTGAGTTGCTGAAGAAATAGAGCTGCTTGCCACAGGATCAAAGCCTTAAGTCTGTAGCACAGAATAGAGGGCTCTGACTGTACATGTGTGCTTGCAGACGTAGTTAAAAAGTCAGGGTAAAATCTAATTTCCATAAAAGTCAATGAGAAAACTCCTGTTATGTTCCCAAGGGCCAGAATTTCTTACCGTGGCTCTCCAAGTAGTGGTATCTGAGACTGAGCAAAGCTCAAGGTTATAGACACTCTAGTAGAAAGACTCACAATGTCATATTTTCTTGGAAGGATAAAGAGATGCTGGAAAAGTTAGCTTTACTAGACAAACATAAAATGACTTAGCACAGAGATTGATATTAATCCTTTACCCTGATGTAGCATCATCAATAGAAATTTTATCCATCAGGAGATGACTCCTATGTACTATAAAACCATGAGTCTGACCTGTGCCACTGCAGTCTCTTGGCTTATTTATGCTATTTGCGATAATGAATAACACTATGGCCCCAAACCCATTTAAATTCAGTGCTCCACTGAGTGAGATTCCCTCCCAGAAACATCATTGGCTGCCTGAAGTTGTTTGGCTCTACTGAAATCTCAGTGGCACAGTGAAATAAAAGAAAAGCATTTAATGCAGAGAGCTTGAATTTCAGTAGATCTCATATAGGTACTTATTATATTGAAGAAACAATCCACAATTTTATCTGTTTTGTTGTTGAGCTAACTTTTGATTTAGAACACATCACCGCTTTCACCTTCCCTTCAGGATATAAGAAACAGCTTTAGTCTGATGGTAAGGCAGATAAGACAGAGATAAGACAAACTGGAAAGGGAAATGGAGACACAGAAATTAGAAGATACTTGGGCAGGTTTACAGAAGGCCAAAAAGGAGCCCAGATCTCCTCATGACTCTGTCATTGTTTGGTCTGAAACATACTACAGAGCATTTCAAATTATACTGGAGGAAGATAAACTCAGTTTTACTTGTGACTCCTTTAAAGTGTTTGGGATGAACAAATCAGACTGTAAAATTCACCTTTAGCAGCTTTAGCTCGTGTTTAGTAGTTGTGTTACTTAAAGGAAAAACACAGGTCAGATTTTAAATTCCTCAAAGGTGAAAGCTTCAACTTTAAAATGGAGCAAGCTCATGATATCGATTTTATTGACCTCCTTAAAAACCAGTTGCACTGAAGGAAGGTTAGCAACCGCCTCTAAATCCTCATAGTTATAGTTTAAGCTAAAAGTTAAGTTTCCTTTTGCTTTTTTATAATTTGCTCACTCTTATAGCATCTGTTCTGAATCAGGCTATTTTCCCATTGCTTTAAAAAACAGGTCAGGGTTAATCTCCTATACCATGTTTGCTTTCCAGGCATTAGTCATGAAACTGCTGATGAAAAGGTGATTTTTGGCATTGAATTTAATTCAACTTTTCTGGAATGTATTCCTAAGTCCCAGCAAGCCTCTATTAGGTGGTATGTTCAGCGCTCTGGAGAAGAACATCGAGAAGAGGTAAGTTATAGTCATCAAGGCAAACTTCCTCTATAGAGAATTCAGCTGAGCATTGAGAGGCAAGAGTTACTGGGATTAGATGATGTTTTACTTTTCCTTGCTTCACCTTAGGTATCACATATCATTCTGGTATCACCATTTGGGGCATGCAGTGGGGAAGAGAAAAGCCATTTGCACTGTGTCATAAGCAGATTTAGATATTTATTTTGATTTACATGCTCATTCTATTAAAAAAAAAAAAGAAGAAAAGATAAATTAGACTTTAAATAGTGGTAAAAAATCAAAGTACCTAAAAAAAGTATCTTTATGTCCAACGGTTAACACAACTACTACTTCTGTAGGTAAAAGTATGTTCAAAGACCTTTGTTTTAAACAAATCTCTGCTCCATTTAGTGTGTGATTGCATTCATTTACTATGTTAAGTAGTTTAACTAAGAATTCCATCTGTGTCTTGCTGCATTTTTCCATCTCTCCCCAGAGAAGGAATGGTCTTTTCAGTAAAAAGCTTTTTATTTACTTTTTATCTTGTTATTGGAATTTGAAAATTTTTCTTAAATGACACTCTGTGCCAATGCAGAAATATCAGGTTAAAGAATTACTCCTTGCATATGGAGTAGAAAGCAATGAGACTTGTGATGGCCCTTAATTCCTGCAGGACACAGATTTGAGCTGCTCAGTGGTGAAGCCCTGGAGAAGCCTCTAGGTTCCTGCATACCCCCTGCATAATTTCCCACTGATTCCTCCCTGAGCTTGTGACAAAAAGGCCATCTGACCTGCAAAACAGGTCAATGTGCTGGGACTGATTTGGACTGGGTTTGAGCAAGTTACAAACCTCAGGAGTTTTCATGAGCTTTCTCTTACATGAGTGATTTTGAGTCTGCAGCCAAATCCTGCTGTGATGGCAACCATGGCAACAGGGAAAGAGAAGTGCCCTTTCAAACAAGCTGGTCCTAGGTGTTAGATATGCTTGTTTTGTTAAATGTTCATCTAAGTAAAAAGTTAATTTAAATGACAGGAACTATCAAACACCCAACTGGCCTTCCACTTTCAATGATAATTCGTTTTATGAGACTTTCTGAGTGCAGAAATGCAGGCCAGGACAGGTGCCAATCAGAGCATGAATTTGGAGTGAAGTGTGGCTCATGGCAGCAGTCCTAGAGTTGCAACCCCAGTTATGTCTTGGCCCAGAAAGCCATAGGACGGGAATACAGGACATTTCTGATTTTCCACTAGATAATAAAAAAAGAATCCTCAAGACTGTATGTGGTCTATGACATCATAGTATTTTTAATGTACTCCCCTTCTTTTAGTCATGTTTTGGTTTGGCAAAGGTTCTTTGCTGAGAGTAAAATCGTCATTAATTCATAGACACAGTGCTTCCCATAACATGTACTAAACACCAAAAGAAAGAGATTGCTGGTCTGAAATACCACTTCTAACCTCCATTACAATCCACATGTGGAAAAAAAAAAGTGATCTTTTGATCAGCTGGCCAAGCATACTGTCAGGCATAAGTGGTTGAAATGAAACCCCAACTATTTAGCCTTTAAAGACCTATGGATATTTATTGTTTGTCCTATAATTTGTTTACCTTAACTGTCCTGTACAAAAGACGCTTTACTCTGCTTCTCTAAGGCAGCAGTTTGTAAAGGCATTTAAATATTTAATCAGGGAAACAAGTAAAGTACTTGCTTAATTCTAACCATCCCCTTAAGACTCATTTTTAAGTAAAAGTAAGCAGATAGTTAATAGTTTTAAGAGTTTGGGTTTTTTTTCTTTTTAATTCTTTTTTTTCCTGAACAATAAGTTATGTCAAGTTTTGAGGAGACTCAATCATTTTAAAAAATAATGCATTGTAACTATAACATGTGCCTAAGCTTCTCAAAAAAAGCTACAAACATAAAGTAGCCAGTTCCCCGAGAAGAATGTAATAGTTCTGTGTCATAAGAATTCACACTTTTGAGATCTGAAAGCTTCTTTTGAGGGGCTGCTTTTGAGTTCTATCTGTGCCAGTTGAGGGAAGAAAAAAAAAAAAGTTATTTTCTCATAAATCACTGGTTCAGATAGGCCTCTGAAGGTCAGGAATTCAAGCTCGAGCTGTCTTTCCTATTTGATTGCAGAACAAATTGGAGGCCAAAATGACTTTTGAACAAAGTTAGGGCAGGCTAACCTATGTAGCACAGCCTGAGTTAATGCTGTATTATTTTTTGCTATACTACGTGATTCCAAAAGGTTCACTGTGGCAGTAGCCTGGCCCCTGCTGCTAGTTCTGGACCAAAAGCCATCCAGGCATGGGGATGTCCAGTACTGCACGACTGCCTAGTGTGCCAAGGATATGCACATCAAGAGAAAGGGAACGTGTGCTTATGTGTGATGGCATTGGAAGTTCCAGCAGTCATACAACACATATCTTTGCACATTAGCAACCTCACACAGCAATGTTTACTGGATTTTCTCTGTGTAAACAGTCTGATAGCTGTTTGTATGAGAAAAGTAAAGCTGTGCTAAAAGTCTAGATTAACCTTTGAGGCAAATTTAGAAGAAAATTTCAAGGAGAAATCTGCAAACAGATTTTCTACACCATGAATGCCAACAGCAGGCAAATAGCGTTTTACTACATACTGTCTCTAAAGCCATAGCATTGTTTCTGTGATCTAACTTTGATAAAACAGAAGTTCCAGCACACGTACCACAGCTCCTTGAGGTGGTTTTTGTTAGTTTATTTTTATGTTTTTTTTTTTTTCAGTCTTTGAAGACACCAGCCTGTATAAATGCATACACACACATTAACGATTACAGCATTGGATCACTTAAAGACAATGTAGCTCTTAGTCTTGTTTAATTCCTGCCAGAAAATTCTTACAATAATGGAATTCCCAGTGTTTTGACCCAGGTTACTTCTAAAGTCCTAAGAACCTGGGACCTAGGGATATGATTTAATGGTGGGCTTGGCAATGTGAGGTTAGTGGCTGGATGTGATGGTCTTAAAGGTCTTTCCAATTGAACAATTTTACGATTCTATGAATTTGAACTCCTTTTAAGCAAACTCATTTTGCACATCTTGAATCATCATATTGGGAGATATTATTTTGATTATTTTTGTTTATTTTTAAAGATAAAGAAATTAATCTAGAAGTGTCATGTTTTCAACTGTATATACATTAAAGTTGTATTCCTACTT
Organism: Colius striatus; assembly: GCF_028858725.1. Lineage (NCBI taxonomy): Eukaryota > Metazoa > Chordata > Aves > Coliiformes > Coliidae > Colius > Colius striatus. The sequence continues at coordinate 198,407,548 of NC_084759.1, read as the reverse complement.
TCATATATTGCTGCCTAAGTAAATGGCTGAGTCTGTAGAGATGGTTAAAATGTTAATCCTGTATGAATTTGGAGATCCAGAAATTTAGATTTTCGGGATTTTTAATTTGACTTATCAGTGAAAATGAATTCATTGGTATGGGAGCTTAGTTGGAGGCCTTCCTAGCAAATCCAAAGATAAGCAGAATAATTGTCTTCCTTTTGAAAGTACCTCAGTTTGACAAAAATTCCATATGTGACAGAAACAGTGTGGCCATATTTAATGTGTAGCTTAATCTTTGCTCAGCCAATGCATTACCACAACTTTTCCCATTACAATTATATTTTCTGCTCTCTCTCTCCCTTCCTGCAGCAGATTTCTCAAATAACATTGTACATTATTTTAGTGCATGTCTTGGTGGCGTAACTTATTGTGATGACGATACCATGCTTTGCAAATGACTCCATGCACCTGGAACTTAGGTTACGGACTTTTAGTTCCAGGGCTGGAACTGTAATGTCTCAGCACGTCTTTAAAGCTGGCTTTACAAATAGATGGCTTTGCACTGTCCCAGACTTGCACTACAGCTTCCTGAGGGAAGGAAAAGGGCAAAATCCAGACTAAATGGGAAGTGTTTGGCCCAGCAGGATGTCCCCGACATTTCACCCTTAAGGTCATGGTTCAGAATGTGACTTCCAGGCAGAGCAACCTGTGGGGAGGGACAGGATCTCCTGTGGTACAGGAGCTGTCACCAGGTCATTTTGCTGCCAGTGAGAATACGTTTCCTTGTAGTTTGGGGCTGTTTTAAGGTCAAGAGTCAAATATGTAGCGCTTTTGTGTTCAGCACTGCTCACGCAATTGATCATATGCGTGCAGGGTTAGTCACTGAGGTGAGGGAAAGTGTTTTGGTGGCTGGAGTTCATAAAAAAAAAGTGGAGATGTCATCTGTTCATAATCTCTTAAACTGTTGAAGTTTTCTGTAACTTAAAACATATATTTATTTCTTTATTTATTTAAAAATGTGTTAGTTTTGTATATAATAGATGTCAGGACTGCAAAAAGTGAATGGTTGGTTCCCTGCAAAGCCATTAGATTTTGTGCCCCATGGCTCTGAAAGATATTAGGCCTCTGCTTTAGGCTGCACTTTACCCGAAGTCTCCTGTGGCTCCAGGTCTTGCCAAGCTGCCATCTCCCCTGGGCAGGGATGGAACAAACCATATGGTCTGAAGTGACAGAATAGGTACAGATTGCTTTTAACTCTCTCCTTCCTGCTCTTTTCATACCTGGGGGTGAAAATAAATCCATAGGAAGGCAGGAGAATATTCCAGTTTGTACTTCAGCAGTTATTTCCCTATTCCTGCCCCACAGCCCTGGGCTGTGTTTTTCTGACAGACCCAGCTTAACAACTATCTGATGGTTTGATAGGTGCAACAGTTTGATTCACTTTTGGACAGAACATCTTGCCAAGCAGAAGATTATGACCAACTTTCCCATTGGAAAAAAAGATGTTGTTTCCATTCCACATTTTAGCCAGACGAAGAAAACATTTTTCAGTTTATCCAAGATGTGTTTCCTCATCTTTTTTGCAGTTGGAGACTTTTATGTCATGATGGCGATTTTCTTTGTTATAAACATCTGTTCAGCAGCATCTTGTGAAAAAAGGCCACAGATTCAATGCTAGCTCTGGAATCTAAGAGTTGAATGAGAGCTGGACATACACCAAGGACTGAATTTTCAGTAATACCTTCTGTTAAAGGAGTATAGTTCAATGTTGGACTCCTTAGGTGGATGAGAAAGAGATTCATTCTGCAGCCTAGAGACTACCTAGAGCTCTCATTGCTTTTGCTCTTTGACTATATGACTCATTGGCTTTTTTTTTCCCTCTCATACCTTGAGATTCTTAACAGAGACTAGCATTTTCAACAGTTCCCTGGGCAAAAAAAGGATGTAACTCCAAACTGAGATATTTCCGCCTTTTTTAATATATAATGGGGGCAGGAGTTTAAAATTTAGCCTCAAAATAAGAAATTCACCTTAAAAATAATAGGAATCAAGCCTTTCAATAATGATTTCGTACTAGCAACACGTTCTTAATTTTTCCTGTGACTTCTTGGTACATAAAAAATCTGGGTTGTTTTGGTTTATTTTTTTCTTTTTTAACTATAACTCTACAGCTGTTTTGCAGCTAAATGATTATTTTCCCAGCACAAGAGAAAGAATCATGTGCAATAATAATTCAAAAAAAAAACCCAAACCCCACAAGTGATCTTTATTTCCAGTTAAATTATGAGGATGAAGAAGAAAACAACAGAAATGCAAAGATGAGTATGGGTTCTCAGGAAATGTTCCTCATTTTCCTTTTTCGCTCTCTCAATTTGTTCAGGGGCTGTAGCTAACCCATGATTAGTCCAGCTTTACCTCTAACATTTTTTCACATGTTGATTAATGAGGGGAGGCAGGCTTTGAAGCTACTTTCCTCTCCCAGACAGGTGCACTGTTTTAACTGTGAAAGAGTTGACATGTGAATTATTTGTGAAGAGGGAGCTATCTAAACATATCATTAGCAAAGGACAAAAGACATTGACCTAACCTGGTGCCACAGAACTTACAAATACTTGGTTATTTTCCAACTTACTGATTAATTTAAAGATTAAAAGATTTGCCATCATGATTGACAATGACTATTTTTCTCCATTGTTAAATCCAGGTTGTGAAAATCAAGTGTTTGATTTGCATGGAGATCTTCTCCCTTTGTCAAATGTTGCCAGTACCTATGGCGTGTTCCATAATTCAGATTATGTAATTTTAGAACAATTTAATGTTCTTATCATGAAGGATGAAACATACAATTTGTTGATAAAGTATTGTAAAAAATCTGCTTCCACTCCACTAAGAAAGTTAATGGTAATCGATCGCTTCATTTTTGCGGTTTGTAGTTTGTTCCCCATTGAACAAAACTATGTCTCTCATGTTTAAGTTTTATTGCATGCTCAAATTTAAGCACATGTCAGCAAGCTTTTATGAATTAAAGCCTTTGTGCTTCTGAATTGTTAAATCCTATTTACAAATACTTTAGGAAAGTTATTGATTATGACATGTCTGGGAGGCAATGAATCCACAGTTGACCAAAACAACATGATGTCTTTTATCTAACTAGTCTTTTCACCCACCTAAAAGTTTAATAAAATAAGTTTTACATCTATAGGTCAGGAACTAAAGATCACATTAAGCATTCAAGTGAAAGGTTAAAGATCTACTACCAAGTAATGAAATGCCAGGTGTTTATGAAACTCCAGAGCCCTGTGGGGGGAAAAGTAGAGAGGAAAGACAGGAAGAGTTCTGAACCTATGGGTAAAACAACATAAACAGGATATCAAAAAGAGAAGTGAGGGGGAAAACAGTAATGAAGTGTTGCTCAATATGTGTGAAATTGGAGCCATAATTTCATCCTGCCAGAGGATAAGAAAGGAATGAACAGTGAAGGCACAGAGAATGAGGAGGTGACAGTCATCGTAAATCAATATCCAAGGTTAACACAGGACATTCTGTAAGAACGCTGCTTCATTAAAAAATAGGAGTCGTGATGGGCTGGGATTAAGGGACACAACCAATTTAGACTCTGTTAGCTTTCTCTGTGGTATCCCAAGGCAGATGGAGGGGCAACTTCATCAGTTAACACGTTTATGACTAGAAAGTGTCAGCTGCTACACAAATGGTGAATAGTTACTGAATAACAAGAGTGCTGGACTTGGGGATCCAGTGATGTTTTCAAGTCTCTATCCGTCATTATTCTGCGTTCCTTTCACTGAAAATAGGCAAAGCACTAGTGAGGGCTCTTTGGACTGGCACTCAGCCAGATTAAGCAGCCAGATGGAGATATTCCAAGTGTAGGAGGTACACAGCTGTCAAGACTCTCTAGACTACAATACTGGCAGAGCCACCGATAGGCAGATGCTACTGCTGCAATTGCATCAGGCCCTGAGCTCAAAGAGATCTGTCCTGTTTTCACTCAGACAATGTGGGAACTTGGTCTTTGCCTAGTGCCTTATGAAACCCAAGTGTCTGAAAATTTTCTGCTTCTTCCCATTCTTTTCCCTAAATTTCTCAAGTTTGGGTCTTGATGTTGACATGAAGCCTGAGTAGAAGAAAGAAAGGCTTCCTTGTCATATTGCAACAGCCAGGCCTCCAAGCAGTTCCACCTGGCTCCTGCTCCTGCTTCCCTCTGTGGAGTACAACACCACAAGGAAACACCTGCCTTAGACATATTTCTGCCTACAGCTATTTATTTGTGGATTAATTTATGCATTTTATACTCCTTTTTTACTGTAATAAAGATACATTTACTTGGAATGAAGTGTCATGAGCTGATAAAGTGTTTTACAATTGCCCTATGCTGTAGGTTATGAAGGGGGAAAAGTTGTGTTTTTTTTCTATTCTGTCTCTCTGCTATCTTCTGTGTAGGTGCTTGTGGCTTGATCATGATTTTTCTGCTTTAAAGACAGCTCAGTAAATCAAAAATAGCTTGTGCTCATGTAGCACCTGTTGTCAGGACAATCCATTTTCCTGTAATTTCCTGAAATTAGTATGATTTCACCCTTCTGGTGCCAAGTTGGCATGCTAATATACACTTTACAGTTGGCAGGCTTATATACACTTTACAAACAAGGAAACTAAAGCTTAGGGTTAACCCAGCACCATCAACTGGTGGCAGAAGCCAAAAAAATACTTGGCCACAGAACCAGACAGTCAGAGCCATGTTCTGACCAGGCTTTTGTAGCACCTAACTTCTTGTCTCTCCTGCAATCAGATCAATGGTAGCACATGGGCCTATATCCATCCATCCATTCACATATCTATCCACCTACCTACCTACATACCTACCTACCTATGTGTTGCTGAGGAATGTTAGAGCAGATAGAGTAGCAAGCCATAAAAGCTCCTCTGTGCTTGTATTATAGGTGTCTATTGCTTTTCTAGTGATCTTGAAATGGTCTTTCAAATTATTTAACCCTTCCAATGTCATTATCATAGAAATTTAGAAACAATAAAGCTAAAAACCCTGGAGGTCACCTCATCCACTCTATTATGATGAAGTACTAGTGAGTTATAGTCATAACAGATGGAGAATCGTATGTATGTAGGTATTTTTTTGTCCCATGGAGCAAAAGATGGAATCATGTGCAGATTTTTTACATAAAGAAACAGTGTGTAGCTTACCAACTGTGAATAAATCTAATTTAGTCATCTTTATGCCTCCCTGATCTTCATCCTCTGATGTTTGCTGAAGGGTCAGATGTGCACTCCGGAAAATTTTCCAGATTCTGTGTTGGTTCTCCCTGCCTCTACTCCCCCCCTTCTTAAACTCGCTGCTTAGCCTTGTTCTGAAGTTTTTCCTGCGTTATGACAAAGCCACCAGCAGCGCCGAGGCTGCCTTTATGGCCCCGGCTTTGCTGCAGGCTGACAGGCGGCGCTGCGGGTGCTCGGGTGCTGTTGTGTGCGGCAGCCTCTGCGCGGCAGCAGAACATCATACACCTGGGAGGTGGCCGCTTGGACCAAGCCCGGATCGTTTTCCAAGGACATGCTGATATCGGGCACTGGCAGCTGGGGCTCTGCTTTCTGCTTCCACCTCTGCTACTAATCTTTATATGGTCTTTGGCAATTCGCTTGACTTCTACGTTTTCCAGCTGCAAAAATACTTCGGTGCCCAGTGACCCACCCTGGGGTTGGGGGTTGTTTTTTGGGGCGAGGCAGGCTTATGCTTTGGTTTTTGGTTTTTTTTTTTTTTGCTTAGGTAATTTTGGAAATAATTTTCAGGTCATCAGATATGTAACTTACCTGACAGTGTTATTACTCTAAGGTGCAACTTATTTTTACATTTTTGAGTTCATACTTTTTCTCCTTAAATATTCCCATTTGTAAATGAAATTGCAGTACCATACTGACAGACTTCAGCTCTCACTTGCAATCTCATTCTTTTCTTTGCATTTTTTTCTTTTTTTTTTTTTCCAACTTCTTCTTCACAATCCTTAACAATAAAAGAATTGTACTTGACTGTAGTCATCTATACTCATTGGGTGCTTTCAGTCACACTCAGAGTCAAAGCCAGGATCAGCTTCCTTGTGTAAAACCTAGTTGAAGAAGATCAGAATCACAGCGTTTCTTTTTAAAAAAACAATAGTAGTATTTATTTTCAGTGTAGCAGGGCTTCAGCACTCCAGATATATACAAGCACATTGGCAGTACATATATCTCAAGCAAAGCAGTTAAAAAAATCAATGGGATTGTGACAATAAATGAGATGTAGTCTAACTTACTGCATTGTGGTGTGGTGAGCGTTACATTCTGTCCTCTCAGATGTTCAGTATGTGTCTTTTATATTGCATGCTGAAATGTCAGTGATACAGGTGCTGTAGTTAGGAGCAGAACTCAGACATTTGAAAGGCTCTCCTGGTATCTGTCCCAGCTGCGTATGCCCCACTATGTACTGGCACCAGAGGGACGGGGCCCTGTGCCTTTTCTCACCTCAGTATAGCACTGACACGCATTCCGTTTTTGCCGATGAACTCACCTATCACATTCTTCTTTGTCCAACTCCACAGCTGAAGGGTGATGAAAGGATCATCAAAACAGAGCATGGGCTGCTGATCCGCAGCTTGCAAAGAAAGGATGCAGGAGCCTATTTCTGCAAAGCCCAGGAGCACACATTTGTCCATACCATTGTGAAGCTGAATTTAAATGTCATTGAGAATGGACAAATGGAAAGCACTCAGAAAACTGAGGATGAGGAGGGCCGGGTGAAGGATTTGCTGACAGAGTCCCGGCTGAGGTATAAGGACTACATCCAGCTCGTCAGCAGCCCCAGCTTTAGTCTGGATGAGTACTGTGAACAGATGTGGCATCGGGAGAAGCGGCGGCAGCGCAACAAAGGTGGTGCCAAGTGGAAGCATGTACAGGAGATGAAAAAAAAGCGAAACCGGAGGCACCATGAGCCAGCCAGGCCACCGTCTACGTAGTTTGTAAATGCTATTTAAAGAAAGGACATTTTCCAAGGGAGGGGGGCTGGGAAAGATACTGTGTTCTGGTTTTGTGCATCTTGCCTATGAAATAGTACTGCTTCTTACTGAAACCAAATAACTCATCATCACTATTAATCTGTATGACACTGTACAATGGGATCTGATATTAAATAAGATGTTCCTTACTGGAGTAAGACACACCAGGTAATAATTTCAAATGCATTCATTAAAAAGAAAAGATGTACATTTTTAGCTCATTTCTGGGTAGCCTAAGGCTACGTGAGCTGTATATGTACTTCCTGCATAATTTTCACATAGGATTTAGTATCCATGTTGCCATGTTAATATTTGCTGCCGCATTCCGCCCCAGAGGTGGCTACATTTCAGGGGAGGGCAGATATAGTTCTAGTTCTTTGGCATCTTTTTGAACAAGAAGCATAGTAGAAATGTGTGACAGGTCTGCAACACACCCGCTGATTTACCCATTGGGCTTGTATACAGGCACGTGGGTGGGGTTTGCTAGCACAGAGGGACGTAGAAAAAAACCTAAATTAAGTATTGCTGTAGGCACAACATTCATTCTCTCCATTACAAAAAAAAAAAAGAGAGAAAGCATAATCATAGTTTGATAGAGGGGAATTATTAAACATTGCTCATTAGTGTTTGAGTAGCCACCAGTTTACAGTCCATCTGATGAAATGAAATGTTGACTCTAATGCAAACTGCCACCCAGATACTTGGGAGTAAATTTCCTAAGTGGTCTGTGGGAGGTATGTGCACAAATCCTATTAACAAATAATGGGATTCCTGGCTTCACCTCTCCTATCTCTCCTAAAGTTTAACTGACTGTTTCTCTGGCCCTTTACTAGCTTTGTTTTATGCAGAGGAAAAGAAAAATGAAAGACAACAACAAAGCTAAAACAAAAGACGATGAGGGAAAATATTTAGTGGCTGAGACCAGTGCTCTTGACACAGAGCTGACATTCCTCAGATGTGTGTATTCTTTGGGATTTTCTCCCAAAGGTCTTATGTATTTGTAAGTTGAAAATTTGCATTGTTGGAATTAATACTTTTATTATAATTAAATAAAAGATGTCCATGTGTAAATAAAACTTTTAAGTTAGAAATTTTCTATATTCCATAATTTCATTTGTAAAGTGTTCTTTGGTTCATATTTTGGTTTAACAGTGTAAATTTTTCCAAGTAAGCAAGAAACACTGGCCTCATTTTTGTCGACTTTACATCAATGGTATTTCATTTATTTTATTCCTGACATGCAGCAGCAAACACAAGCTCAAAATCAGGCCTACTGTCTCGTCTCATGAATCACAGCCCCCCTTCCCTCTCTTCCATCTAACCTTCCTCCGTTTTGCCTTTCACGCCTTTTTGACTGTGAAATGACAAATTAGCCACTTCCTCACATGGAAGAGAGCTTTGATGGGTACCAAAACAACAGACTTTACTTGTTTCTCATGCATTCTACAGATCTTGAGAGCAAAGTCTGTGGGAAACCCGTGTAATTGGTGTGCACCTCATTAAGGAACCAAAAATGCTGTCTCTGAAAGCTGTGGATTTGCCTCTGTCCATGCTAGTGTTTGTGTGTGCATTCAGTCCCTGATCTATAATTGTATAGGTCCAGTTTGCATTGTTGTACATTTCCTCTCTGTTAAAAGTCAGATATGGTAAAGTGTTTGTCAGATTTCAGAAAGGAATCTCAGCTTACCCACATTTCTTGTAAAACCTGAAAGCTGAGTTTGCATGTGTTGTATAAAAGCCAGCAATACCATATGTCATTAATTTTAGATGCTTTTTTAATAGGAGATGTATGAGTTAATTAGGAGATATTAGATAGCATGCGTGCAATGCTTTGATAGTGTAAAGCACTGAGTGCTAAACATTATAAAATACATCTGTGGGTAGGAGGGAACGTCTCTACGCAGGACTTTTAATCAACAGAGGGACTAATGCTGAAGATACTAAACAGTTGTACAGTACTTTGAGAACATGCAGAGAACTTGTTTGGCATTTTTGCTGCAAAGTATTGTAGGCCAAACACTCACAAGAGGCTTGTCATTTTGGGTACCTCAATTTTAAGGCCAATTAAGACTACTTAAAGGAGATATGGGTGGGTATTAAACTACTACCTATAAATCACCTTAAGACAGGGATACTCAATATTCTTGGCTGGAAGGTTATGCTGTCACCGTACAGAACCCACCAAATTATTCCTTATTAGATTTTTTATCAGTCCACAAAGTCCCATTTCTCTGACTTGGACATTAAATAAATGAGTGGAACCATACCAGAGCTATGGGATAACAGGTGGTCTGCATTCACATGTACTGACGAAGGACCTACTTTTCTCCCCACTGGTGATACTATTGCATTTCAGACAACTCTCATCACATGTTTGCCTACTTCGTAAAAAAAAAGCAAATCAATTTATTTTCCCATATTTTTTCTCATCCATGAAAACTAAATTATCTGATTTATGTTTAGATATAATTTAGGATATGTATTCTACAAATGAATTTCCCCTCCCACTGACTTTAGTAGAAGTCTGGGATGACTAAGGGTCTCAGTGCTGGGAGCATTAGATTTAAATGGTTGAATTAAAATTTTATTACTCCTAAAAACAACTTTCATTTCTTCTCTTTCAAATGTTGCAATAGAGATTCTTCCTAAAGAAATGACCTCATCAGACTGGGGTACAGTTGTAGCGTAAAACCTCAAGTGATATATAAGGCCTCTTCCATCATGGGAAATGAATTCAATATCCTCTGAACCAATGTGCTGCATTGGGTTCATGCGACTCCAGGGAGCATATTTAATAATATTGCATAGATAAAAGTCTGTGTTTTGATGCAGTGGGTAAAATGTATGCCATAGCTGGCAGGGCTAGCATGGCTCCTCATGCACGGCAGGTATTACACATGCAAGGAGGCTGGAGGACTGTCAAGACTAGGGAATGAGAGAGAAGATCAGGAAACACTACAGGAGGTAAAACAGGACTTTGTTAGGCAGGTCTCAGCAATGCAAACCTAGGAGTAGGAACAGTGATTCTGTCTACAACCTGTAGTCCCAGGGAGAGGTTGAGAGGATGAGCTGGCCCAGAAACTGTAACAGGAGAGGATCTTCTCTTTTCAAAGTATTTTATCTTCTGTATAATTTGAACTGTGAGTCTGCTTAAATGTCAAATCAATAATTTGGAGGTCAGCAGAGCTGCTGTGAGTTGTACTGTGAGCCACTACAGGCCCATAGTTAAAATGAAACTGAGCCTTACCTCCTTCAAGAGCTCCATAAAAGTGAAGTTAAACAAAGTTTTGGTCCAGAGTGTAAAAAAGTTTCCTCCACCTTAATAACTGTAGGTTTTATACAGATCCCTTAGTGCATATATACAACATAGATATTTATTTACATATGCATTCAACTCGAGTCTAGTATTGATACATTATTTTTTGTTTCAACAAAACCTTTCCATTAACCCCACTTCAGCAAAAGGGCAACGTTGGACTGAACCAAAGTGGTTTTCAATAGATTCTTAGAACAACCAGCATAACATGAACTGTAGATATAAAAATGCTGAAAACTGACATTAGCTTTAAAGCCCAACAGGGCCCTAAACTTTGTTGCAATCTTGCAGTCAGTTAAAACAGAAAATGGGATTAACAGAAAAAGGAATAAAGTAGTAACACTTGTTGTGACAAACTAGCTCCATTACTGGAAACTGTTCTAACAACAGGTGTGAATGTGTGTTCAATGCCATAAGCAAATACTTTTCTCTCCAAGCAGTTAAACTTACATTGCTTGAGATACCTAAGAATCTGAATACTTTCCAGTTCATACATAGGTTTTGGACCTGATTCTTATGACAGTCATAATGAAGTAATTAGGTTCAATGGAACAGATTTCCTCTGGTTCACGTGCTTTTGAGATCAGAAGATCCCTACATTTCAAATGTTATCAAGCCCCTTGATTTAACCATTATGGATATTGATCTGCATTTAACATTTCAGATAATTAATAATTATTTGTTATTATGGCTCATTATTCATTTGATGAGCCCATATCTCTCAGTAATGTTTCAATATTTAATAACAACTAATGGAAATTGAGTTTGCAAAGTTTTTGTCATGTGAGCATATGTTTACAGGAGTGCATATGCAAACGTCTTATTCTGTTCATTTTATAAGACTGGTTAATTTGCAAAAGGCAAATGTGATTTCAAAAGTCAAGGTTCATCTCAACTTCCACTGATAGCAGAGATTAAAATCCTTCTGGAACCGAATCATAGCCTAAGTAGACTATAATCTATTTATAGTCTGGTAGTCAAACACCCAAAGCTAAGTGTTACTCTGTGGAGTATATTGGCCTGGTTCTTGCCCATGACTGTAGATGAGATATTGAAGTCTAAGGAATTACATCTGCATGATGGGAAATTAAGCCCACATGTGTCTCTAATATATTCTATTACATTTTATAAACTTTAAATGGTCTCAATTGTAATATTTTACCATAGTGTTGCTAATATTACCCTGAACTAGACTTCTGTCATTAGCTGAAATGACGTTCTTTGCAGTTGTAATCCAGATTTTGAGGTTTGTAAAATAAGTTCATTACAGGAACCAAAAAGAAAGCATGTAAAAAGAGTGTAATTATAAATTCTACAAGGCAGATTTATAAGGTTTTATTTATATTTGTGTCAAAATAGTGGTTATCCTAAAATGTGTTAGAAACGTCAGTATTTGTTGTCCTTTTTGTTGCCAGGTACGAATACATAACCAATTCTAATGCTGAGTTTATCACTTACCAATATGTGTCTGGAACATCTGGTCCAACAGCTGTAGCAAGACTGAGTTTTTACTTGCTTGGTTTTTTTCTTCCACCATTTAAGCCCCTTTTCTCCTGCTTTTGAGTGTCTCTGGTCTGTCAGGTAACCTCACTTTCATATTGAGAAATGTTTTGGGATCTGCAGTTTCCTTGGCATAAAAACATCACTACAAAGTCACACTGTCACAATGTGCCTTTCCTAAGCATTAACTTTTGCATTCAGTTACAAATGCAAACCAAACAATGTGAGGTAAATTGGACATCAGGGGTTTTCATTTACAAAGGAAAGTTTTGTGACTGTTACTTAGAGCTTTTCTTTCTCTTTTTGCTTATGAGGTCACCATATATAATTCTTCAATCTAAAATCAAAGTCTTCTGTGCTTTAAAGCATAAGGTTTTCCATGTGATGTAAAAACCCAAAAGAACATTTCCAGGTGATTTTTTTTTATTGGTATGGACTGCTGGTTAATAGTTTCAAATAGTACAAGTGGAGGAAATCATCTGTCGAGCCATAGATGGTTGTGTAATTTGTCAGGAGCCCAGTCACATCTCAGTCTTGGTGGTGTTTCATATTCTGTTCCCTTCCTCTTATGATACATAAGTTTTTTGGCTGGGTTTGGGTTTTTTTGTGGAGTGAGGGTGGAGTGAGGCTGTTTGTTTGAGGGTGTTTAAGGGAAGTGTTTTGGTTTGGTTTGAGGTTTTTGTTTTTTCATTTATGTGTTTGGATTTGTGTGTGTGTGTATATGTGTGTGTAGACATGTGTGTGTTTGGTTTGCTTGTTGTGTTTTTTCATTTTATTTCTCTTACTAAAAGGAACCAAAGCCAGATGCTTTCTGATTGTGCAACATATGACAGAGCAGTAAGAGGAACAGAAGGCTTGGGCAGATATTTTGGTATGAAAATTAGTACATTTGCAAGGGGTGAACTCTTACAGCTTAAATAACTATGCTGGGAATATAAAGATCATTGTGGCATTTCTCTGGCCCAGGATGAATTTGAGGATAGATACACAGAAGGTATATTTTTTAATTTCTAAAATATTGTCAATATGAACAGATCCAGAAAATCTAATCTGTTATTAGGTCTGTTATATCAATACTTGCCAAAAATATAAAAACAAAAATACATGAACAGAATTTCACAGATTTCCACTGTCTAATTTTGTTTTAATATTTAAAAGTACTTTATTAAAAAATGCTGTCATTTTAATTTAAAAATATGCTTAGTAAAAATGCTTAAACATTTTAAAACAGCTTTAAAAACTTCACTTTCAAGTCTACCTTTGCAAAAACATCAGAAAAAAATGGGAAGTTGTAAGTGAGAGTGGAAAGTACTTTCTGTTTCTATGTGTTTTCAAAAAAGACAAAGAAAAAGAAGAATCAGATGTTCATGTCCTCTTTTGGAGCCTATGTGACTTTCTTCAAGGACATTTTTCTGTAGTAATTAATTGTAATAACCACATTTTAAAGCTGCCTATGAATATATCTTGGCTATAAAAAGTGGATGCAAAGCATGCAAATGTATTAAAATGCAAACACAAAATAGATTATCTCCAAATATTTCCATATTTTTAAAATTTTTGATGATGCATGCATTTCTGTTTCCCTCTACCCTAGTGAATACGTCAGAATGTATATTGTCTGGGAAGAAAGGAAGAGATTTCAGCAGCATATAATCTCCAAATTAGAAGAAAAAAAAAAAATCACACTAAATGGACTGGCTGCAAGGACCATTTGACCAGTAAAGACTATTTTCTCCTAAGGTGAAATTCATCCCTCCTACAGAAGCTCAGCATGGGAATTGGACACTATATACCTTTTGTGGTTCTTTTCCAATTTGTAAGGCATTAGTGGTACTTAGGTTGACTTTATGAGAGAGGCTGATTTTCATTCTGTAGTATAACTATTTACAGAGTAATAAGATTAAAAGATTTCTATAAGAGTATGTATTTGTAAAAGGTGCAGATTATTGACTTGATATGATAACTGAAGTATAGCTTAAATAGGCTATGTGTTGGCCATGCCTTCTGTTTTACTAAATATTTCACTCTTATATGCAAAGGTAACCGAAATGTACATTTAATACGTACTATAATAAACAGCAAAATCTGAGTTTTTGCTTCGTTTTTAAACCTGTATCAAACTACAGAGTAAAACATGAGTTTTCAGAGAAACAAAGTAAGCAGCTTGTCGTGGAAATGATAAATATATTAATGCAAGGTTCAATATTCTGAAATGTCTTACTTCAGAAGTCTCACCTAAGTAAGGACTGTCTGAGATTCACGCTTGATGATGTGAGTGAGTTTACAGAGACAGAGATTCAGATTAATACATGCAAAGTAGCAAACAATAGGGAGCCCTATGCTTATTACTTTAAATCCAATAATAGCTTTTTAATGCATGCATTTGTAAATGATTAGCAACTACCGTTGTCCTTAAAGACTGCCCTGACCTTGTGTTTTACAGTTACCCTCAAGCCAAATTATCACCCATCCATCTTGGACTGCCTCAGGAGAACCTTTGGCTCTAAGGGAGATGGAATATAATTGTCTTCTGCCCCTCAGAGTGTTTTCCAGATAGAGATAAGTGGAGAGAAGGAAAGGTTGTTCTTTTTTTTTTATCAGGTATTTTTGCCTCCCACCATATTCAGGGAAGAGGCAAATGCTTTTTAAAAAAAAACATCTTTAGGCAGGAAAATAGATGAGCTAACTGGTCCTCTTCCTCCTCTAGCCTTCAACACAGCCTTCTGTGTTTCAGGGGATTTATGAAAAGTTGAGGATACTATTTTATTAACAGACAGTCAGCATGTTATTTTCAAGAACATCCACATTTGGTGCACTCAAGGACGCCTGATTCCCAGTCCCATGCTGTGTCCATTAGACCACAATGCTTCTGACCCTTTACTGGGAAAGGTCCCAGGGTACTGCTGGCCTGAAAGCTGACGCCAGATCCCAACTGTGGCAATAGCATTCTGCTCACCTCAGTTCCACCTGCAGTTGCAATTGGATATGGTATTCTTCATTTCCGCGCCTGAACTCTTGTTTCTGTATTACCATGCGCTGCTAAACAGCTGCTGTGTTCCCCCACTCCCTCCCCACAGGTGGCTGCATTTGATAATATCTCATGTAGGATCAATCTTGGTCCCATTGAAGTAAGTGGGAATTCTGCCAGCCTGTCCCAGATCTGGTCCTACATCCAGCTGGTAAAGCACTTTCAGCTCCTGCACGGGCTGGTTGATTATCCAGGTTTGTTAGCAGAGGCGGGTGTTAGAAAGAAAGAGAGAAAGAAATCCTTCAGCATCTTTCTGCCACTGCTCACTCAGTAAGAGCTTAAATGCATCGCTCTTTTGTATGCACTTAGAGAAACAAAAGCTAATTAAGCTGAAATCTGTCATTTTCTCTGTAAGGATTTATCAGGGTCAGATTTCAAGGCAATTAGTGATGAGTCTCGGGAAGGAACACACAAGCTCTTCTTCATTTGCTCAGAAAAATTTCCAGAAATGACTGAGTTCCTCAACTCTTTCTGCTCCACTGCTTTCAGTATGTGGTGCCTCTTCTCAGGCCCTTAGAAATCAGAAGGGCTGTTAGCTGAGGAAGTCTGTGCTTAAAGTAAGAGGTATGAGGTAAAATCTGGCCCTTCGTGATTCCAACGGCGGGAAGTGTTCTGGGATGTGTTCACACACAGAATCCATATGTACTGTGAAAACAAGCCACTGGGAGCTAACAGCCTGCTCATAATCATTTATATTTCTGCAAAGTAAAACACAGTGTATGGGATGCTTAGGGGTTCTTATATTTTGCACCACTGTATCCATACAATCACTGGGTAGAATAATAACCTTATTGGTGCAGAATGACAGTTCGCAGTTCCTCAGCACATTTCTGAAGGAATGCTTATCAAATACCGGACAAAAATGTACACCGGCTTACTCAGGACAGTTTGTGAAATGCTAATACATGTTATTTCCCTCCTTACTTTTGCTTAAAATTCTCTAACAATTTGTAACTGAATATATAATGGAAAAAGTTAGCAAGTGTTTTAAGAGTTGCTAGATGAAACTAAAGCATTGTTAAGACTGGAAATGACAAACCTTGGCTCTTTGGCCAAATCTTGATTCATTGCCTTGCAATAAAAGTATTAACAGTTATAATTTCTAATATCTTCCAGTGCCTCCATTACATTACAATTACTTCTTCCAGTGATAGATATATTTCCATAAGCAGGAAGAAAGTCATCAGCAAAAGAGCAACTCCATTTCTCCTTCTCTCTTACAGGTAGGTGTGGTCCATAACTTTCTCCCAGGACAACTTGACTGTTGTGTTTTAGTTTCATAAAGAAAACAACCACAAACACTCGGTGTTTGGACAGTATCTGCTAACACATACTAGACACGCTTCTCTCTACGATTGGGATTTTTCTCAGTGATTTCAAGTTGAGCACAGGTGTTGGCATGTGCAGCCCTGAAACTGTTGTTTTAACTTTGGAAGTTGACAGCTTGGGCACATAGGAGGCTTTTTAAAAATACTCACATGAGAATCATTGTCATTAAGGTTTATTATTTAAGGAAATGCAAATTTTTATTCTGGAATTAAAGTAATTTACATTTTGTGTAATGCTGCACTACAGGCAAAACTAGTCATAGTATAAAATTGCTGCTCCCCTTAAGGGAAAGCCCTTGTATGTCAGCAGATGAAGTAAACTTTTCTTCTTTCCCCAAAGCACAGCAGTGAACCAAAGCTTTTTGAAGAGCAGGTTTCCAGATAAGTAATAAGAAAGTTGCAGAAAACCCTGATAATTCACCTTCAATGGAGGGAAGACTAGAAATGCCCTGTCTCTTAATCTGGTATAAGTAAATGGTCAGTGTGCATCAACAATATGTTTCTTCCAATATATTTTTGAGGTAAGGAATGTAGGGTGCACATGGTATACTGAGGATGTATGACAAGAGTATGCATAGGCTGTGCTGTGTGATAGGGCCACTTCAGCTAATACCAACAAGGAAAACTCGTCTATCAGTAGTAATTCTTTGGAAAAGGTACCAATTACTTGGCAAACAGTGATCTGGCCTTGATAATGTAAAATTGCAGATTCAGTGCCCATCTTCTTCAAATTATCTATTTACAAACGTATGTATGGAAACAAATGTACCATATTGGAGACAAGACGTGATCAAGAAAGTCTGTTGGGCCTGAAAGTCAGTGAGGCACTGAAAGTAAATCCAACATGATATGGTGCAAGAAAACTTACCAGCTGCTTATCTAGTCAGAAGGCAAGGTTGTCAGTCATTGTTGTTAACCTAACCATCCAACGGGGTTTGTTTCCTCCCACTTTTGCAACATCTTTTCATCCTTGTGTAGGCAACCCAGTCATAAATTTCAGAACAAAAAAAAAATCATTCTGAAGACTAAGCACCAAAAGATAACAGCTGTGTGGCAGGGTTACAGCAAGTCTTATTAAGTATCTAGCACCAAACCTCAAATTTAATGTTTGTGGCACAGAAAAATAAGTGAACTTTAAACCTAGGCATTGACTAAGAACCTAGCTATTGAATTAACCTTTTTCTACATGTACCTGCCTTTTATTGCAAAGACAAATTACAAATGTGTTTGAGCTTCAGTTGAACATTGCAGTGGCATTCATAGGATCTCACTAGATAAAGAGGGGGAGAATTCCTTCAGTTAGATTGAATCCCAAGGTTTGAAACAGGGAAGAAGTTATATCATTTCTCAGTTTTGAGAGTATTTAGAATTTTCTGCTTGAATAAAGTTGTGGGCAAAGTAAAATAAACATAATTTGTTTATCCAGCATTAAACCAGTTTCAGAAGGAGAGAATCTGAATCTCTGCTGACATACTTCCTGTCCACACAGAAAGTAATAGTGGTAGATAATATGCTACCAGGTCAGAAAATAAAAATTATATTCTTGTTTTTGATAAAATGGACTATGTGTACAGCATGTGGCACAAAACATTGTATCTTTCATTTCAAATTACTACCTTTTATGAAAAGAATATTGTAGAACAACATGATTAGGCAAGAAACAACCCTTCTGAATCTTTATATTGTTTTCTTTGTCTCTTTCCCTTCCAGCTAGTAAGTACTTTTATTTCCTCTCATTTTTTTTTTCTTTCTTGTTCCTGAAGAGATGTCATATTCTCATAAGGAGCGTGCATTGAAGTGCATTCCTGACTCCAGGATTTAAAACATGGTGAAGAGGGTAACAATGTTGTATTTCATTCAATACAATATAAACTCCATTTTGAAGAGGTGCCTTTATCTCGGGAATTAGCAATTCACTTGTTGCATACTTCAGCTTCCCTCCTTTGTCCTTTTTGATGTCACTAGAGCAGCATATGAAAGTCCTCCGTGATAAATGAAAGTGGTAGGAAGCATATGCTATTTTATGCACTG
Source organism: Colius striatus (assembly GCF_028858725.1). NCBI lineage: Eukaryota > Metazoa > Chordata > Aves > Coliiformes > Coliidae > Colius > Colius striatus. The sequence goes on along the minus strand of NC_084759.1, from coordinate 198,389,314 downwards.
ATGCAATTCCATTCTGTTCCTATTAAAATATCTTTTTTCATCATGAGTGCTCTTGTCCTATATTCTCCTCACATGACACTAAATCTTCTGGGTTTTATTTTCCAGCTTTTGTTGTTTGCGTTACATGTTCTGCTTTTGTTTAGACTCTAAAGAAACCTTTTTTATTCAGAACAGAATGTAGAGTTACATTTATGGATAGAAGATCTTTGAAAGAGGAAAACACAGTACTAAGAAACTGTTAAAAATTTGAAACATAATATGGGAAGCTTGTTTTATACAATGTGCAACCTGCTGGCTAAATGAAATGGCAGGAACTCAAAGATCTTTAAAGTCTTATACTATGTTGCATTTCATCATATACATTGTTTTTTCCAAGAGTAATCTTTTTTGTTTGCATTATACAGACTTGCATTATTACAGCAGCCGCACCACCTTCTTTGGCAGTGATCTGGTATGTGATTCCCGTAGGAAAGAGAAATCCAAAATTTGGAATCTTGGTCATAGCTTTTTGGGAACAATGTGAGAGGTATACATGGCTTTGAATGGCAGAGGTAAGCTCTAAACAAGCTGAGTGGCTAGGACTATGTTGTAGTAAGTACCATAAGCATCACTGTCTTAGAGGGCAGAATGAATAAAAAATCTTATGTTGAAATTAAAATAATAGCAATTTTCCTTTCTGTTGTTAAAGAACTAATGAAAATGATAATGTGCTTTCTGGTTTCTATTATTTTGGGAAAAATAAATCTGTGAATGTGCTGAGTGTTTATTAAAAAAAAAAAAAAAAAAAGAAATAAGATACACAGATGTTGCCTATTTGTCCCTATGTCTTTGTAGATATTGTTGTAGGAGCATAATACTTAAAAGGAAAAAATAAAAATCTTTCAAAGCATTTTCTGAAATACTATTTTATAGCTCGTACACAAGGATCTTATTTTATTACAAAAGATAATCTGTCAAAGGCTATTGGCAAAAACCATCATTATCTGGCTGTGTCATTTGTAGCTTTACTTGTTATTGAAATATGGGACCCATCTGCTCACTGATCGCAGGATAACAGCCATCATTGCCACTCGTTTACCATAAATGATATATCTGAAAGTACTAGAAATGTGATGGAGTGCAATCCAAACCCTCAGTCATTGCCTTAAAAAATTCATAGTTAATTTAGGCCAGGCTTGTATGCCTCCAGCGTATTGACTGAATTCCAGCTTCAGTAAACTCAGTTTGATCCACCCAAAATTTTCAAGGTGTGCCTAAAAATCACATCCTCGTTTATTTATTTTCCTAAAAGGCTATTTAAATTTGTGTGTCATTTCAGTGTTGTGTTGGTACATTTGAATCTGAACCATGTGCTTTAGCTTACTGCTGTGCTGTAAAGACAGTTTTGCTAAACCTTGAAATGAGTACCTCGCAGTATTTGAAGAATAATAGCTATGAAATGTGGCACACTGAAGACTTGACTGCTGCATTGAAGCTGGTCACAAAATAAATGAGTTTGAGTCACTAAAAATCTGTAGGTAAGTTGAGCTATTTGCAAAATCTGAGATGTCAGTGTATAACATTTTCTAAATAAGAAAACTTTATTCAAAAGTCTGCCTTGAGAATATGGAGTCAGCACCAAAGATCTGGTCTTTTACACTCTTGTTAGTGTGACATCATAAGTTATCAAGATTTAAACTGCAAGTGGGAAAGTTTCCTAATTGTGCTGTGATTCATGGATTATCTAAAAGTTAGTCCAATAAATGGATCACATTCCACTACCATTAACTCTCTCTCCCTCCTCCCAGTTGCTTGTTCAGCTTTGTAAATAACCTAAACTCCCAAATTTTAAAAAGATGTTTTGGAGCAATGAAGAGTAGATCTCCAGCTTTGATTCTGTTAGCTTAGTCAAAATGTTTATTCAAAGTCTATTCATTTCAAAACCTTAATTTCATTAACCTTACCTTTGAAGTGCCAGTGAATGTTACGCATTGTGGTCCAGAAATCGATCAAGAATGGCCAAGCCCTGATAGCTGTGATTCCCTGTTAACTGTACATAATCGGTGATCTCTCAAACTCCATACCAAAAGTAGCCTAAATCATTTATTGAGGGTAAAAGGCTAAAGATAGGTCCTTTTATTATTCAAAAGTTCTTCCAAATTAATTGTTTTAGATGATTAAGAGAGATAGTAAGAAATAATGGGCTTGGAGTCCCTATCTCCTGCTTTGGCAAAAAGAGCACTCTTCTTCAGTCTTAATGCAGTATGTGTCAGCAAAGTACAGAGTTATTTGTGCTGATGAAAGATTGTTGCTTTGTGCATCTATTTAACACATAATGCAGTACATGGGCATGGTCATAAATTCATTTTGCTTGAAAATGGGGAAAAAAAAGTCTCAGAGCTGGAGTAATTCTGTATGACTTGACCAAAGACACATTTTAAGTGCATGATTTTAGAATCTCATTTTGCTGTCTGACCTGTGCTAAGTAGGACTCTGTTGAGTTGTCATGTTGAAATCTTTTGACCTCGCCATGATTAGTTAAGAGATGATGTAAGCAGCATTGAAGAAATTGATTGTAAGTCATAGTCTGACATTATTCCTCACTAAGTAGCTTCTGAATCAGAAAATAGTTAAATTGATCAAAATGAAGAAGCTTCTGTTCTACACCAGCATTTGAAAAGGCTTCTGTAAGTTTCAGATAAGCTTAAATCTAGACTTAACTGTGGCATTTCATAAAGTGCAGCAGACACAGCAGTTCTGAAAGCTTCAAATGGAGGTATGTAAACATAAAATAAAACCGAAAAATTCCTAGAACTTTTTACTACTATTTAAAAAGTTTTGATGTCAAACATCTAATTTTGAAACTCCTTCTATAGAAGGCTTTTAAAATATGATATGTCTCATTATTTCAGTGCTTTGAAATGCCAACAAGTCCAAATATCTCCTCTTTTGCCTGTGATAAGCTGGGGAAAAGAAATGACAAAAATCAAGCAAAACTCAAACTCTTATTTGCTGATCAAATTGAAACTTGCTCTGAAATACCTTTTTTGTATGTTTGTTTATTTTTTTCTAAAAGCCATGATTAGTATGGAATACAGACTATTTCCATTTGCTTTGGAGTGCAATTGCAAGAATCCAGGGGAATTATTTGATGATTTACATTATTATAAACTATGAATTCAGTGTGTCCAGGGAGTCTGACTTCAAAGAAAAGGTTTTCAGAACCATAGCATTAAACAACTGCTAGTATGATCCCGAGAAATTTACAGATTTTTTTTTGTTTGTTTTAATTTCCAGCTACGAAAACACTGCTAAGCATCATTCCAATGATTTGTAGAAACAGATGGTATGCGATAGTGAAAGACTATTTCAGACTAAAATACGGTCCTTTTTTTTTCTTATCATTCTTATAATTTTTGCCGACTGTCCTTCATTATAGTCATTTGTGTGCATATTTTCTATGGAGTCTTCTTTCAAAAACATAACCCAGACCTTTAACATTTTCTGTGCTTCTATGCTGAATCAGATCAAACCTAGGTCAGCAAAAGAAAGATGCTTGTATTTTCTCTGTGTGTATTTTGCCACTCTGTTCATATAATTTCAAAAAATCTAGTTAAATCCACACAGAGTGGTTTCATTTGTGCATTTAACCTCTGCAGAGGTAAGACCAATAAAGACCACATCCAACTGTCACTGTGTTAGATCAAGATCTTAGGCTAAACATATGGTATAGAAAGATTTAGGTGTATAACCCTTGAATGTGGATTTGTGGCACAGAATTTCTGTTCTTACTTTGTTCTTACTGTGTAAAAGATGTGACAATTTTCTCAGCTTCAATAGTGGGAATTCTGGCATAACAATATGTCAGTATATATTACAAACAGAAAAAGATCAGATTTTAGTGTGCATACTCTTCAAATGACCATTAGTAACACCAAATAATTTAGCAATCAAACTTATCTTTATCCAGTATAGAAAAATTTTACTTGCTTGTACTGTCCTTGCAGGACAAATGATGATTTATAGCAGAAGTCTTTTGTTGTTTGTTTTCTAAAGGATGGTATGGAATAGTAAAGCGTTTTTCTGTCGACTGCCTATACTACAACCTCCACTCCTCAAGATACATCAGGATGAGTAACTAGTGAGCATGATAAATCCTATGAAGATAAAGATCCCCCTCGAATTAAATATAAAAACAATTAAAAAAATAAAGTTTTAAAATGACATGTGTTTTTTTTTCTTTTAAAAATGTCATCCTTTCTTTTGTCATGTCTACCAAAACCCAGCACTGTGGCTATACTGCCAATGCAAAGGAAAATACTCAGACAAAGCTCAAGAAAAAAAGAGGGAATTGGATAACAACATAAATATTTTTTCACTTAAGGTTTTCCTTACATGCTTACACACCTTGAATTTCTGTCCTGTGTTTTGCCCCTTGAGGAAGGAAAAAGAAAGCTATACTAGAACACTATTGTACTCTGAAAGGTAGTATCTCAAAGGAAAAAATGGAAAATTCTACTTTCCAAAAGAAGTAAAATTTAATGTTTGTTATATTGATGTGACATTATAAACAGCATTTTTTTCCCTGATATATGTATGGTTTTTCTGGCTGATTTTTGTAACAAGGGAAAGCTTATTCTAGGATAATTAATCTTACAGATTTTTTATAGATCATATTTATTTTTTCTGTGTTTCATGTTAAAGTGGATTCCATCTTCCACCGTGAGCTACTAAGTTGAGTGACTGTTTGTATAACCTTCAAAAGCAATACTTTCCTGCAGACATTTGACTATTGTGGTATGAATCATTAAAACAATTTACTTTTACAAAAAATAAAAATAAAGCCCATTTCTGAAAGAAGAAAGATTTTCATTCCCATGCTGTCTCAGAATTTATTTGCCTATTAACAATTCCATAACAACCCAAGTGGTCATATTGCATTCCTGATTTATCCAACAGCTTTTCTGAAAGTTAGAAAGCTAATTGCAAAAGTGATTATTTATAATGTTTGAGTGCTTTATTCAGGAGACCCATTAAAAGCTTAAACAGTGGGCACAGAGAAAAATTACAACTGTTTTAATGAAAAGAAAAGTATGAAAGCTTTATACAAATATCACTCCTAAACTTGTCCAGATTTTAAATAAAGATGTTTAATGAAAATAATGTTCTTTCAGGGGATCCAGTATGTTTTATGCTTATCAAAATAGACTATTTTACTCTCAATATAGCTATTTTACTTTACTTGGTGGTGGTGTCAAGATTTTCTTATGGTCTTCCTCAAATCAGATGTTTTCTTAAAGACATGCTGTTTAGTGAATTAATGAGAATTTCAACTAGTATTTTTTTTTCAAGAAAAGTCCCTGAAACCACCACTCCAGCTTCAAGTGATATATGATTTGCTGATTGATGGATTTTTTTAAAGAACCTTATTATTGGTAAATCAATTTATCTAGGATCAAAATATTTTACATTGGGACCATTACCAATTGTTTTTTAGATGAATAGAGCACCTCTGGGGGCTAGCAGAAGTGTCTGTTGTTCCCTTGCACAGACCAAATCACCAAAAAGTATTTTATTTGCAACGACCATACTTTGTGTGTTAAACGATGAACTTTTGTAAAATAATAGTTTTTATTTTCACATGTTTTTACTTTTTAAATAGTGTTTAAAAAGCCCCACATGAAACAAAACAACAGTTAAGTCCTCAAGACAAGTATTCGCAAAAAGATAGATAACATCTTTGGTTGTTTTTCAGTTCTTAAAATGAAATATTTCATTTAGACAGAAAAGCTCTACTGTTCAATTTCAAACCATTTCAGCTTTAGTTTCACACAACATTATTTTTGATGGAAAGAGAAAAGATAGAAGAAGCTCCTCTTTAACCCTCCTTTCTTTGTGTGCAGTGGTCTCAGACATTAATGCATAATCATAATGAGCAGAGATGAGACCTAAATTTAATATGCCAGTGACAGAATGATTCTGCATATCTGAAGAGCCAGAAAGATAATTTTTAAATCTGAGTATTTCGTATGTCATGCTAATGCCATAAATGCACACTCAGTCCGGACTAATAGTTGAAATCATTCTCTAAGACAATGTTCTAAGATTTCATTTCCAAAATGTTATTTTAATTCAGTTTTACATTTTGCAGCTTTTTAAAATTTTTATTTTGTTTTATAATGAAGAATTAAAAGTTGTGAACAGTATGATGAGAGATAATCCCATAATCTTCAATATTTCCTGCCCTAATGGAATCAATTGTATTTCGGGATATCCAGTGACTCTAAGGTATTTTTATAGTAAATTAATATTTGCCTAATAGATAAGAACATTCCTACAATTTTTCCTTAATTTAGCCAATGCTGTAATTTTTATATCACTTGTTTTAATCTCACTTCTTCACAGTTTTTGGACAATATTCAATTTGAGACATTGTATGAGCAAGTCATTCTTTTACTTTGCATTGCTAGCTCTGTGCTATGTCAGTAGACAAGAGTAAGGAATGTATGAAGACAGTGAGGGAATCAAAACTTCTGTAGATGGACTTAGGAGAATAAGGACATTGCCTGACAGTGTGTGGCAAGCCATACCTGCAGGACATCTAAGTGTTTTATGCTATACCCCTCAAGTTACACTTGTGCAATAATCAAGACTATGGCACATAATGCCCATGTGGATGTAGGTATCATCTGAATGAGGATCCACATCTGGAATGTAGATGCCCTCCTGCAGAGTTAGGTAGCCCAGACATCTGTATCTGACTACATCCTGGAACAAAAACATACCCTTACACAGGAAAGAGTGCAACATCTTGACCTTGGAAACATTCTTTATGGTTAGAGAGAGATTTTTTTTTAGACAGAATGTTCTTTCCAACTCTAATTTTTAGTTGATGGGTAGGGCAGGGGATAGCTTCTGTTTGATGTGGTAGAGAGGAAGACATGGCAAAACTCTCCACTGAGCTCCTTTTGCAAGACTAGAAATAAATTACATGTTATTGATGTTAGTCGCTTAATGAATGATTAGAAGGGTCTCAGATACAACAGTGATGAGACCACTGTAAGAACCCATGGAGAATTATAATCATGATCATAACAAAAGACAGAGGAATGTCCAGCTTCAGGACAACATGCCAAGAACATGATCTAAGACATTAAACTGGCTAAAATATCAACACACCAAACTCAGCGAGGCAGAGACATAATGTCATCCTTCAAATTGCAGATTTGGGACTGAATTTGCACTTAACATAGAAGTTTGATACTCTTCCCACTGAAGTCTGTGGCGAGCTGCCAGCTGGTCTCAGTGGAAAGAGATTTAGGCCAGAAGCTACTGTTCAAGTAAAATTCACAAAGGATTGAACTGGTATGTTGGAAACAAAATTCAGATTTTTCAACGCTTGAGAATGTGTGGGGGGTAACTAAACACAAATAGCTTAATCAAATGATAAAGGACGATGTACAGTCCAGGGTGGAGGGTCTCTGGCAGCAAATAGTTGAAGATGATAATGTAATAAAAGATGTACTAGAGAAAGAGTATAAAAACATCACTAGCATCTACTTGTAAGAGAGGGGGTTTGATTTCTGATCAGTCTAGTGGCACAGCAGAGATGTTTTGGCTGCTGACAGTAGCTAGCATTCTGGTATTGAGGCAGCCCTGTAGAGGACAGGCTGAATGGACATTCAATACATTCTAGTTATTACTGTTACTGTAGGCATGAATGACAACAAAATCTATGCTGATTTGATAGATAACTCTTTAGTCTTGCAGACTAGAGGATTAAACAAAGTAAACGTACAAATTTAGAATAAAATGTCTGCCTACTTGAGTGAATGTGTAGCAACTGCATCAGGTGCTGGAAGCAACTGTAACACTGAAAAAAACACCAATGTGAAAACAAAACAATGAATCAATTTTTGTGGAAGACAAGTGCTAATGTAAAATGGATCTCCTGCACTGATTTCAGCTAATGATGTGACCCGCACTTTGAGGAGATCAGCGATAATAGAAAAAACCTCAATACTCTAAGTAACAAATGACATCTAACATAATTTGATTGAACAGTTTAAATTAAAACATCACATTCCTAACAATCTATCCTTCTCTGAATAAATGAGTTAGGAAATTGTCACAATGGATCTGCATTAGGACACAGCACCACAAACGGAAATCATCCAGAACACAGTGATTGTTATTGCTGATGCTAGACATTAGCTTCTTGACTTTGATGTGTGTCTGAGTTCTTCAGCTTATTAGATTCCATGGACTACAACTACCAAAGTCTTCTTAACATCAACTTTTCATGGGAAAATGGTATGTGAGATCACTGGAGCATGGATCACCCATCACTGGAGCATGTAATGGAGTTGCCAAAGCTAGTGGAGATCTGTGCTGATTGAGCCAGTGCATCAGGATGGCACAAGCTTATTAGCTCTAGCAGCATGCCTGTGGCAGCTATATTTACTCCACAATGGGAGCAAGAGTCCTTAATCTCGTTCTTTTCTTTCATCAAAGTGGGATAGTTCAAGATTTTACCCATGTAGGAACCACGTTTTTCTCTGGAGCTGCATTTTTACTAGCAGACAAAATTGTTAATTATTTATAATGTTGCTTATGCTTCTATTAATGGCAATTCTAGTACTGAAAGTTTAAAATTCAACATTTACAAGACTGAGTTTTTTTCCCCTTGTAGGAAGCTCAGAATTTTTGAGTTGGGATTTTCTTTACCTTTGTTTTACAAGAAAGTTTGTCATCGTTTTTAATACTGAAGATTGAATATATATCACATTGTCTTCAGAATAAACAATTAATTAAAAAAGAAGGCTTTATTTCCAAGTTATTCTTGATATACAATCACCACACTTTTGTTAATATATATATCTAAAATAAAATGTCTTATTAAATTCAGAACTAAAAGTTTTCCTTTGAAACCAATGCTTTTATTTTCTTAATGTTTTAATTTTTAAGGTAGCTTCTATTTTCATTCTTTAGGACAACACAAATTTGCAGCATGCTTTAATCCAAGAAAAATATGGTTTATTTTTTTCCTATCTGAAATTAAATGTGATCAGTAATAGCAAAATCATTATCAACAGAATTCATTCTGCAGAGGTGACCTGAACTCCATAGAGTTCAGTTTTGTCTGTGACTGTTTTCTGTGAACTGAGTTATCTCCTTGTCATTCAACAGAGTTTCTGTGAGCAAACGGGTAAAAAAAAAAAAAAGCAAGAAAAAAACCCCCACACTGCTTGTTTTACATTGTTGGTGAGCTAACATCGATTGAAATTGAGGCTTCTTTTCCATATTGAGTAGAGTATTAAATCTGTCTTTATAAATCTGAAGTACAGAAATATGACAGACTTCTGTAAGAATGGCAGATAACAAGGATCAGAGGCTTAACCAATTGCTCACTGGTGTCAAACTGAGAATCGGCAGAAATAATCATTTTGGCACCAGACAGGAAAAGTCAAAGGTCAGGATTTAATGCCATCACAGAAGGATTCTTCAAGTAAGCATAGCAGGTACTTACTAAAGCATGATTATTTGTTGTGTTTTGGGATTTAGAGCCAAGCATTATGTGAATGGGAATGTAAAGCCTCCATGGAAAAACCAGGAGTTCCATCTTATCTGGAAAATCTTTCCCACAATAGTCTGTTTACTCAAACAAGTTCATAGAAAGTAGATGGTAGACTTCTTTTTACTACTTTTCTCCTCAGTTAAAAAAAAATATATTAAATGGAATTTTTGTGTCCTAGTCCACTAAAAACTAGATGTTCTTATGAACAGCAAGTGCAAAATTCCTCAAGCATCAGCCTGTCAGAGTAGAAGCAGCGTCTTAGTTACTTTTCTGGCATAGAACAACAAAACATAACTCCTGATGCTGCCTAATGTTGAGGATGCTCAGCTGCACAGCACAGGCAATTTGTTGGCTGGATTGCTATCCTGACATAAGAAGATGTCTGTGCAGTCCTGATTGTTATCAGAGGACACATTAGTAGCAAATCAATCTGATGCTTTGATGAAGTCCTTGGACTTAGAGGAATGTGCTCATGACCTAATTCCCACAGAACCTCAGAATCTCTATTGTAAATTTGACAATCTGATCAAATAGTCATCTCTTGTAAGTCCTCTAAGTATTTATGTTCCTTTGATAACTACAAAAGATATGAGCTTGCTATGTAAACTTAGTTTTAAAAACTGCTATCACATGTTCCTCAGCAGATTCCTAAGGATTTGTCTGTAAGTACTACTGGGACAAATTGAACAGAGGAAGGCAATAGACTCAGTTTATGCAGCATAATTTACCTGTGTCTGATATCAGTCTTCATGCTGAATTTTCAATCAAAGAAAATGATCAAAGAGATATACCATTGTTTGAGGGTTAGGGGTAATGAAAAGGTAGATCTATTTCAGGTTAAAACTGGTTAGAGTATTAAGCATCAAGTCTGCTGCTGATAGACTGTTATTGAATAATGGTGGAAGCTTGCATATGACTGACTTCAGAAGTTATTCCTCATTCCACAGAATACTTAGGAGAGAGGGAAAGAATTTGAGTAACCTCAGACTGCTTCTGCAAGTCAAGATAAACATTCAAAGTGAGAAAGCTTTGCCCATACTGTTGGTTATATAATTGAGTTCCCTCAATTCCCTGCCCCAGTCTCACAATAGAAATGATATTGACATGTGTACACAATCTGTGCAATCAGCTGGAGATTCCAGAAGTTGAAGATTTTTCCAGCTCTTGGAGAAAGTCTAAAATTCATTGCACCTCTAAAATCTAATCCCATTGGAGACAATGAAGCAAAATCCTTTTAAATGCAATAGGAGAAAGATGCATGCTCAGGATAATTCAATATCTAGTGTATAAAATATCAGGAGATTAAAAGTGGAGAAAATAAGAATATAGAGACAGCAATTGGAGAGTTAAATAGCGAGACTGCTGCAGGTAGCATTGGCAGTACCATCAAGTTTATCGTCATCCTTTTTTACAATTGTAGTTTGGGAATCTAAATTTTTAGTTCATTGAGAAAATCTCCATTCTGATTTCTTAGATGGCCGTATGATGCCCATTGGGAGATCATCCTTGAGTATTGGAAAGTTTTCTACTTCCTTCTTTAACCTTTTCTTGTATGTTTTCTTTATCTCACACACCTTCCCCCTACTTTATAGCATATTTAACACTGTAATCCAAGGGATGAAATTACAGAGGGACTTGAACACCTACTGCTTCTGTTGACATTAGTTACAGGGTTTAGATACTTTTCAAATGAAGTTCCTACTGATTTCCAAAATTATTGAATAAAAGAACGGTTTCTCATTTGCTATGAACTAAGCAAAGGAGTGTCTCCTGATTCCTCTCCGTGACTTGCTATGTTGTCTATGTGAGACATCCAATTTGGAGCTGCTGGAATGCATTGCATGGCAACAGTCATTAGGTTAAGGGAGGAATATGATAACAGAAGTGCTTTAACAGAATATATCAATAGTCCATTTTATCCAGCTTTTTATCTCAATTCTGGATACTTCAGAGGAAGATGTTGAGTGCACTTAATGCGTGTGATATTATATCATAGGGGATATTTCTTCCTTTCCCCATCTGGTGATCAATTTATACCCTGAGGCTATGGATTGAATTCATATTGTAACTGTGCAAAATTTTCATTTTCAAGGTCCAGAAAATATCTGCTACACTGCTACATCTCACTGCCAAATACAGCAATTCTGTAGTTTTAAGCAAACTTCCTGTACCATTGTACTTAAAAAAAACCCAACCAAGCAACCAAAATAAAAATGCAAGTAGACAAATAATAAAAACAAATCAAGCAAAAAAAAAAATACAGCTAAAAAGGGAGAAATTAAAGTATAGATAAAAAAAAAAAAGCTACATTTTTACTAGTTTTTTCGTTTATGTTAGGAAAACAACAGAGCTACTCTAAAACATCTCTTTTTTTCTGAGTAACAATGCCACGATTAATTTCTAAGGATTTCAAGCTGAAACTCTGAACAATGTTCTTTTAACTCACATTGTGGCACACTAAGGTTTGTTTATGTATGTTTCCACTACTCAAAAGAAAAATAGAGGTTAAATATCATTAAAGATGTTCAACTTAGTGGGTGGAATCAAGACATACATTGCTAAGTTTTTCTCATGACTCTAGGGCAAAAAAATTTAACTATCTGTTGTAGATAAGAGTCAGAGATCTTATGCTCAGAAATCTTCCTTCCTTTTTTTTTGTGTTTAAGATTTCCAAAGGAGTAGAGGATGACTGTAATCCAGTTCCATTCAATTCCATTACTAAGTACTTCCCTGGTTTTAAGATAATTTTTTAAAAAATTACTCATTAGCTTATCAAGAAAGATATGTTCCCATCAAATTTCACTGTTACAATTTCAGTAATACTTATCTGAAGAGTGGGCATTAAAAAACTTCTCCAATCCCTGGGAAATTCTGGTGGCTTGACATTTGTTTTCCTTCTGGATCGCTATAAAACACCAAACACTATGAAAGTTCATGTCAAACAAAATATTTTGAAATATTTCTCTTTTGACCCTATTAAAATGTTTCAATGAAGATTGAAAGGTTATTTAGGAAGATAAAGCTACGATTTTCTAATAAACAAAAGTTTCTAAAAAATTCCACATTCCTCTGAAATTTTTAAGCAAATTCACCGAAGTTTTTTTCTGGAAAACTGCTTCTTTATAAAAAAATACTGTCTAAGTCTTATATGACTGATCATGGCAGTCTTGGGCTGTCAAACTATGGGGAAAAAGTGTAGATTTATATTGCTATTGTTGTGGATGTTGTTATTATTAGAGTACAGATTGCTTGAAACTTGACTAATCAATCATAACCATACATAGTCTCTTCCAGTAACATGCAGGACGGCTCTTCTTCTTTAACTGTTCCAGAAAATAGCAATGTTACAGCAAATGGTGTTTTCTGCAGTATTTTTCAAGTGACATGTGAAGATTAGTTATTTTTAAGACTTCTATATAGTGTAATTGCTTTGCTTTGCCCCAGTACAATCACCTATGACATCACTGGGAGTGAGGAAAGCATGAAAATATGAGAAATCTACCCTCAAGCCCTACAATTAGGTTTTAATCAACATGTAAAAGGTAGATGTGGTCCCACTGCAATGAGAAAGATTTACACAAATGGGAGAACAGCATCACAATGTATCACAAATGTGCAAGTTAAAGGAGGTAAGATTCTCAGGAGCAATCAGCCAAGGGCTAGGACAACTTCCGTTGAAAGCAAAACAAGCAGGTTTGGCCATAATCTCTCATGTCCTTTCCTAATAACAAAGTGTCAAAATTGAAAAACATGGTCTGAATGGTACATATTTTACTGAATTAGAGCTTATCTTTACATTATAACAGTAATTTAGAGCAAGCCTTCTAAAATTGTGGTGCATTTTCTTGAAGGGGAATAAGTTACAGATGATGTGTTACATACTAGAGTATTCCCCTGTGAAGTTAAACGATATTCTTCATGGCACTCAGTTATACCACTGGTCTTATCTTGAGAATGCAGATTGCTCCCCAAGAGGTGTGCCTGATCATTCAAGTCTGGGCAAAATTTCACATGATACAGAGGGCTCACATTTGATTTATGTCTGAGATACTCTTTTACAGTCCATTACTCACACACATTAATTGCAAAACACTGTATAAGCACGTGTTGTAGGACAAGACTCACTACTCAGTCCAAAGGGGAAGCATCGGGTTTTCTGGATTGATATTTAGTACTTGAGCAATGAAAAATGTTGTGTCAGAGCCAAGGAGTTGGAATGACTGTCAACTGGTGTCATCTTTGCTCTGGTATTCAGTCATTTTCTGTAATTAGATGCTAAATTTTGTGCAGGGTACACTTGATACTCCAAACATGTCAGCTCTATTAAATTAAATACAATGCTGGAGAGAAATGCAGACAACCTAGGTATTGTCAATAGCTCTGAAATCAGATGTTGTAGCTAAAAGTGTTTGTATTTTAAATATTCTTTCCTTTTTTTTCTTTTTTTTTTTTTTTTTTTAATTCATGAAGGATGAAAGTCACATACCTCACAGGTTCCTGGGGACTGCTGAATCAGTTACAACGTTACTGAATTATGTTCTTCAGCCTGGTGAATTAGGAAATGTGGATTAATGGTTCTGTAAGATCTTCAAAGACAAAATTCCAGCTGAGAATAGTTCATTACTGCATCTACTGACTCAGCTAAATGAAAGTACCCGGTTGGAATCTCAGTTAGACATTTAAATGTGCATTTTAAATGTATTTGGTTAGGATCTATTGCTACCCTGTGATTCTAAACTTGCAAGGTGAGAGCTTTACATTAAAAAAATAAGGGGACAACAGATCTATTCCCCTTTTTAACCTAGTCTTGAACTTTTTACTAGGCTACCCAGTTTGAGTGGTCAAACCTGTAACTTAAACATTTTTAACATTATTCTGTGTGTCATATACCTTTATATGTCATGTCTATGCTCTACCATATAGTAGGTTTATTTCTTAAATAAATAAATAAACAGAGTAAGTGTAAAGAAAAACCTTCAGTCATCTCTTGAGGCCTTTGATGCTTAACATGAGGTACTACCTCTTATCAAATTATAAGCCATTTTCTTTTCCAAAATTCTCAGTGCACTGTAAAACTTCTTTCTGAAATATCTGTGTTTTTGCAGCTCAAAATAATCAGAGAAGAGAGGCAGATAAAAATTAAAATGGAATTTCCTGTAGATCCAGTTGTAAATCATAGACAAAGGCAGGAGCTAAAATCCATGAAATCAAGAGTTTACACCACTTGAAAATCTGACCCTTAATCTACTTCATTAAACTGTGTATATAATTTGTTTCCATTTATTCTCACATTACAATCACATTTTTCTTCCCTTCTAATTTGCTATTGTTATTAATTACTACTCTTACTATTATTGTTAACTCTCTGTTAATTGCATATTGATCTTAAATTAATTTCAAGGAAGGACTTCTGAAACTTGGGTTTTGTTTAATGAGGTGATATTTTCATAGAATCATAGAATTATAGCATGACAAGTGTTGGAAGGGACTTTTAGAGATCATCTAGTCCAACCCCCCTGCAGAAGCAGGTTCACCTAGATCAGGTCACATAGGAACATGTCCAGATGGGTCTTGAAGACCTCCAAGGAAGGAGACTCCACAACCTCTGTGGGAGACTCCACAACCCCTCTGGGAGACTCCACTCTATTTTAACTCATTTGTCTTTCTGATGGTTTTGGATTATCGAATAATTTGATTTTACTTATTTATTTATTCATCATTCATTCATTTAATCTGAATGAGGATTCAGTATGTGCTACTTGGTGTTTTCATTTCTTAAACAAACAAAAAAAGTGCAAAATAGCACCAAAAACATTACAGTGGCCATTCAGTCTTCCTATTGTATTATTCACAAGTAAATATACAAACTAAACTGCTTTATGCTTTAAAAACCTATGGAAAAAGATAGAATAACTAACCACTGTCTTTACGAAAGTGTTTCACATGAGTAGTGAAGGGAAAGACAGTGGGAAAGGTGAGACTGAGCTGCATAAAAAGGCATTGTTCTTTCTTTTTAATAAGCCTCACAAATCACATAATATGCTTTAAACAATAGTTACACCTTGGACTCCCATTGAGCCCACCTTGCCATTGATATTGCAAGCATGACACCTCTTATCCCTTTATTAACCTCTCCATTTTATGATCTGTTAGTCCTAGGTACACATCTGCTTCACAAGCCATAACACCACCACCTGCCTAAACATCTTAAAAACAAGACGCCTGACTATATAACAGGACACGTGCTGCTCAGCGATGGGGAGCGTGTCCTGGTGGTACAGCCAGCAGAGCAGCAACTGCCTCAGCTGCTCATCTGGTGCACACTTGTGGCTGGCTGGCATGAGCCGTGGCTGAATGGTGAGAAACTCTCAGGTTCAAACAGTTGCAAATTATTTAAAGGGAATAGGGGTGTGAATGTGTTATGTGATCATGTAATGGAAGAGCCTCTCTCGATACACATACACAAGCCATGGGGTCAGGGTTGCGAGTACTAAGCTTGAGTCTCTGTTAGTTTCATGGAGCAGTAGTACACTGTAGTTTTCCACTCAGTAAAAATAAACTCTGCAAAAGTTCAAATGAGTTCTCTTATTTAAAGCTTAGGCGAGATAGCTTTGGTATCCTCAGTATTTTAGCAATAAAGCAGTCCTGTAAAGGAATACCTCCTAGCTTTGAATGCCTCTGTCCCATGTCTCCTTCCTCAGATACTTCAAAAAATCCAGCCATTGTTCAGCTGTTGAATGAATAGTCTTGCTGGGAGACATTTAAAGGAAATAGCTCCTCATCAGCCATGTGTTGAGAAGAACCTGTCTGCTGCCCTTTCATTTAGTTGTTTACTTAGCATAAATGTCCCCTGAAATAACATTATGGTTCCTCTTAAATAGAAGTTTAATTTATTTTCTGAACATGAGGAATACTTCCATCCATACTCCTTTTTTAGACACAAATATTGATCAAATTACAGAGAGTATCATATAATGGTTTAGGTTGCAAGAAACCTTAAATATCACCTGTTCGAATCCCTCTGCCACAGTTAGGGACATCTTTCAGTAGGTCAGGTTGCTCAACGCCTCTTCAACCTGGACTTGAATACTTCCAGGGATGGGATACCTATAACCTCTTTTGTCAACCTGTGCCAATGTTTCATCAACCTCACAAGGAAGAATGTCTTCCCAATATCTTATCTAAAACTACTTTCTTTTAGTTTAAAGTCATTATCCCTTGCCTTGTCACTACATGCCCTTGTAAAAAGCCCCTCTCACACTTTCTTGTAGGCCCCTTTAAATACTCGAAGGTTTCTACAAGGTACCCTGAGACCCTTCTCTTCTCCAGCCTGAACACCCCCAGCTCTCTCAGTCTATCTTCATAG
This sequence comes from Colius striatus, assembly GCF_028858725.1. Classification (NCBI taxonomy): domain Eukaryota; kingdom Metazoa; phylum Chordata; class Aves; order Coliiformes; family Coliidae; genus Colius; species Colius striatus. The sequence goes on along the minus strand of NC_084759.1, from coordinate 198,372,392 downwards.
GAGGGGTTGCTGCAGGCTCTAATCATCTTTATTGCTCCCTCTGGTCACATACATGTCCTTTTTATGTTGGGGGCTCCAGAGCTGGAGACAGAACTGAGACTGAGGCCTCATGAGAGTGAAGCAAAGGGGCAGAATCACCTCCTTGACCTGTTGCCCATACTACTTGTGATGCAGTCCGGGATACAATTGGCTTTCCAAGTTACAAGCACACATTACTAGGTCATGTTGAGCTTCTTGTCAACGAACATCCCCAAGTGCTTCTCTACTCTAAATCCATCCTCTGGCCACCCTGTGTTTGTGCTTTGGATTTCCCTGACCCAAGTATAAGACCTTCCACTTGGCCTTGTTGAACTTCCTGAGGTTTGTAGAGGTCCACCTTTCAAGCCTGCCCAGGTGTCTCTGGATGGCATCCCTTCCCTTCTTTGTGTTGACCCCACCACTCAGATCAATGTTATTGGTAAACTTGATGAGGGTGCACTCAATCTGCTGGCCTTGTTACCAACAAATAAGTCAAACCGCACCAGTCCCAATATGGACCTCTGAGAGACAATGTTCATCACTTGGACATTGAGCCATTGACTGAAATTGTTTTGAATGTGATCATCCAGACAATTCCTTTTCCACGGAGTGATCTGCCCATGAAAACCATGTCTCTCTACTTGAGAAACAAGGATGTCATGTGGGAAGGTGTCAAATACTTTGCATAAGTCCAGACAGATGACGTCAGTTGCTCTCCCCCATCCACCAACATTTTGACTCCACTGTAGAAGGCCATAAAATTTGTCAGGCACAATTTAACCTAATGAAGCCATGTTGGCTTTCACTAGTCACTCTGTATTCCATATGCCTTAGCATAGTTTCCTAGAGGATCTGCTCCATGGTCTTGCCAGGCACAGAGGTGAGACTGTAGTTCCTGTATTTCCCTGGGTCTTCCTTTTTCTCTTTTTTAAAAATCAAAGTTATGTTTTCCCTCTTCCAATCAGTAGGAGTAGAGGCAGAAAAACTACACTGCTGAACTACACTTCTGAAGTTCCATCAATAGGGATTATGTTTCACAAAACTCTAACTGTGAAACTGTGATTTATAATGGTGTAACTAGCAAGAGAAGTCTGTGTTACAGTTTGAAGCAGCAGAAAACTGGGACTCTGAACTCATCACTTATGCATATTGTTGACTAGTCAGTGGCCAAGTGCAGGGATTGATGCTTCCTGCTTGCAGTGCAGCCTTCGTGGGGATAAGAGCCTGGAGAAGTAACCTCATATCACCCTTCATCTGGAATGAGAAGCAGCCTGGCACTGACCTTGCAATCCGAGTGCTTGTTTGCTTCATGAAAATATTCCAGCAATTTTGCTCATAAACTGCTGTGTTCCCCACACTCAGCATGGCTCCTTCCTTATCTGCCCCTACTCTGTTCAGAAAGACCAATGCTAAAATGATATCGTGTGAAACACTTGAATTCATATTGTCTTGTGGGTGAAACCAGGGTGATTTTTAATAGAATCGTTGATGCTATTTGTTGGTCTAGAAGATATACATTTTAAAGAAAAGGAAACATTCAGTTTTCCAGCAGTGAGTTTTTGAATGGTTCTTGGTGGATACACTACTGCCCTGTAACCAAGAAAACAGCTTATTTAGCTTCTGTCTTTTTGGGAATGCCTTACCTGACTTTAATTACTAAAACACATTGAATGAAATCATGGTCTTTCCTAAAGCTATTAACAGCATTCCCCTGGATTCTGTGGGGGCTGAGATTTCATCTGCTGCCTTAAATTCCTACTTTGGCCTCCAAGCTTTGTAGCTGAGAAATTTCATAACTGACTCATCTCAGCCCATGGGGCATGGCCGTTGACTCTGCTTTTATGCAGGTGGTGTGGAATACAAGGACATTTCAAAAAATTTCTTCTGCCAAGAGATGCTTTCTGCCACACTATCTATCACCTTAACAACTACTTGGGAGAGAGTACATAATGTGCTTGACATTAGCACCTGTTTTTATAACACTCCAGTTAAACACCAGAGGCCAAGACTACTGGGTCTTATTCAAAATACTGCTTACTCTCAAAACAGATTGTTTCCCAGAAAGTGCTGCAGAAGAAAATGATTTCCCAAAAGAGAGACAACCTCTTTAATCTACTGGGATGATTGCTTGCGAAAAATCACTGATTGCACCTCTAAGTTAAAATTAGTCATGTTTAAATGTCACTGATTGGAATACCTGACACTGTAAACCTAAATGAAAGAGAGATTGACAAAATATCTTAATCAGGAAAGGAGGGTATTAAATTAACTTAATATTCTAATGTACTTAATGAATTATACAAAGGGTGATTAATTCAATTCTAATCCAAATCAGGAATAACAGTTGAGTTTTTAGTTCTTACTCTAACATTTATTTAAAGGTTTGTATGGCAATGACTGTGGTAAAACTCTTGCCCAGTCCTTCATATTAAGATATAAAAATTATAAAACATAATATTAATGAAAATAGGAGATATCTATCCTTATTGCATAAAATAGTGAGGGTAGTAATATTATCTCTGAGAAGACAAACAAAGGTAGATGTCCAGTGGCCCCTGGATCTACTAGCAGACAGACAAGTTACGATCATGTGATTCTATTCTTGATATAGCAGAAGCTGCATGCTAATTCCCCTGCAAAGCTCACCATGTCCAACCTAAGCAAATATTTTTCCATCATAATTTATATTTAAAGTTCTAGTAACTTTACCACAATCTTATGAACAATATTTCAATGATAAAAAACCTTAGTATTTCTACAGGACAACAGTGTCTGGGTTTTTTTTTTATTGTATTCATGTATTTTGCTTATAAACAAAATATCTTTTTCATAATTTAAAGCTCTGATTACATTGATAATTACATCTCAGAACAAGATGTATACTTTTATTGGCTAGATCATGTGTTCCTAACTCTGTTTCAGTACTAAACTGTACTGAAAGAATCTTCATCATTCTGTAACTATTGTGTAAGCAAATGTTTATGTTAATGGAATTTTGTATCTACTGTGTCCTTCCTGATATTGAAAAACAGAAAAACAACAAAGTCAACTTCCTGTCTGTATTTAAAAATATATCTACATTTTATGTTATCTTTTAAATATTTAACATTTATGCATGATAGGCAGAAAAAAAGAGATAGAAATCTAATTTATACCTTATTAAAAGATGTGACAGGATTAATAAGATACACGGCCTAGAATTTGTGCGGATAGTTGAAATGCTACATGGTCCCATTGACAGATGGGAGATATGAATACGCAGTCATGAGTGGCACCTGATCACCTCAGACTTTTACTGAAGACTGCATAGCCTATTATGTGTGATTGTTTAGATTTTTCCTTCCTTATTTTTCAATTGAAATGTACTGTTAAGAAGCTAACATACCTATACAGGTGAAAAGAAACTCACAGTTCTTATGTACATCCCCCATGGATGAAAAAAATGACTTCAGATGATCCTCTTTGTCTGACCAGGTTCACCCTAGTCTTGCAATTAAAATATCACAGAGCCAAACATAATTAAATTGTCAAGGAGTTCATCAGTAAGGGTAAGATTTGTTGCCTTTTCATTACATGACATAATTTTTAAGGTGTCTATTGTTTTAAATACAGGTGTTTGTAGTTATAAATCACCTTGGAAAATAAACCTCCAGGCCAAATTTCACTGCTTTGTTCATGGAGTGAACATTTATCTGCAGCTAGTTTTAGAAAGCACATATAATTCAGGAAGAAATAGCTGCTATTGTCTATGTTGAAACATTACAACTGTGTTTTACTGTTGGAAGGTTTTACGGAGAGAGGAGAGAGGTTCAGCATTTTCCAGTGAAAACATTTTATAAGGAAACAAATTATGTGCTACCCAGAGTAGTTGTGGAGTCTCCTTCCTTGGAGATCTTTAAAACCCACCTGGACATGTTCCTATGTGACCTGATCTAGATGAACTTGCTTCTGCAGGGGGGTTAGACAAAATGATCTCTAAAGGTCCCTTTCAACCCCTACCATTCTATGATTCTATATTTCTGGGTGTTTTCTTTATTTAGTGTCTGAGAGCTGTAGTCCACCCCAGAAACTTTAACAGTCCTGTAGATGTAGAATGGTATAGAAGAAAATACTTAGCAAGTTGGTCTCTACAACAGGGAAACCTAATTTCTGATTTCTGCTTCTAGAGTTGGGCTACTTGTAAGTCAGAGAGCACAGGCCAAAGTCCAGGTCCCCACTTTACTAATGACTGTCCTAATTACTTTTGTTCACTGTACCATGAGTCTTTTTCTAGGAAGTAGAACAAAATAAACATTTTAACTTGAAATAGCTCACATACAGTCCCCTCTTGGGGAAATGAGAGGCGTGGATTTGAAATTAATAATTTTCATTAAAAGATGAGACTGAATTCAGGTTTTCTGATTCTTCCTGGAGTTCTCTGGACAGGTTATAATGTACAGAAGTGTTAATATTGTGCTTTTAGAAACTGACAGTTTGGGTGTCCAAAAATCTAAACCCTGTACTGTACTGTAGCTGAACAATACTATGATTTTCATAATGAACAAAGAATGTGAGCCTCCTTAGATGGAACAGGGATCTAATACTCTTTTTCTAAACATCTCTCTGCTGTCTGTTTTGGTTGGTGATCTCAGATGGTTTCTGCACTTCAGCTTCAGGAGCATTGTACACAGAACTCAATTGATTAAAAAAAGGTCTAACCACTGACTGAGCTGTGGACAAACAGAAATTAATCATTGTACCAGTATATATAGCAATCAATCTTTTGCAGATTCAGATTTCAACTAATTTTAAGTTCCAGAAGTCTATTATTAGTAGAGATGAGTAGGCAGCTCAAGGGGGAGAGTGACCTTATCCCAAGATATCTGTGCTATGCCAGAAGTACTTCCTTCAGAAGATTTTTCCTAATTAAACTAGATTTTTTTCTTTTTGTTTGTGGGGTTTTGTTTGGGTTCACCATCTGTAAAATTGCAACTGTTCTCTATCTCACCAGGCAGCTGTAAGGGTAAATACATTGAAGACTGAGAAATGTGAGAAAATTGAGGTTTTGTACGATCTACGAACACAGAAGTCAGCAGGAATTCTACTACTGACTTCAGTTGTGCCAGGATTTAACCTAAATGATTTAACTTATATTTGAAGGAAGTTTTTATTGTTTTTTAAGTCCTAGTATTCATAGAACAGGTGAAAAAGTCAGTATTTGATGGCTTTCAGAAAACCAGTCTTTCTTATTATGAACTGCTTACAAAAGACAATAATAGAACTCTGAATAGCAAAGAAGGCTTAAATAATCTCTTGACCATATCTCCTGTATTATGTTTTATAACATTTCTAAGTATGATCACTTTTGCAGATGCCGGTTGCTATGGTTTTTGCATGGGGACTTCAGCTATTTAGAGATACTGGATATATCTAGCACATTGTTTAAGTGAATGTCAACTGCTAAGCCACTAGACACACAACTAGAAAAAAAATGTTTTTCTATTTTACAGGAGTGTGATAAATTCACAGAAAATTTTTGGTCTTGATAATCTCAAAACACTAACAACCTTAAAACCATTCTTTTATTTCCTTAAGCAGTAAAAATGAAGAGCAGACATGTTCTGCCTAATGTCATCAGACGCTGGAAAAGTTCCCAGTTTCTACACCTAGCTGTGTGCCCAGTTGCATGCCAGCTCCATACCAGTTCAAGCACAACAATTTTTCTCCTCTACCTTGTGTCTAGGCAGGGCGATGAGTCAGTAAAACTCAAAAAGTTTCAAAAATTGGTTGGACAATGGAGTATAGACACAGACTTTTATGTCAGAGGTTATTTCTTTTTAATAAAAAACAAGGTTTTGCAGACAAGTCACTTTGGGTACTGTTGCCCTGAGGACTGCTGATGACTGTCTAAGAAAACTTCCTGTCATTCTTTCTCCAAAGTTTCAGGAGAACTTGTAAATACACTAGTACCTACTAAAATAATGCATATGAAAATACCTTCTCATCTAGATTTAGATGTGCATTCAGATGTGTAAATCCAGACTTTGACATGCATTAGGAATATATTGGCCTGTCAGTTCTTTCTGCACTTTCAGGATGACATCTTAGCAAGAGTATGTGTAGGGCACTCCAAGTCTTGCAAGATGTCTACAACTAGCCTAAATATTAATTAGATATTTTAGCTAAGGACAGAATTTGAATCTAGCAGAATGGTATAATAATAGTACATGTGATTCTGTGATTACAAAACGCTCATGTAGGAAAATGTTCTTTTTAGCTCAAAACATTTCTCAAGAGATCTTGTGAGATAATGACTTGCATAAAGAGAAAAGGAAAAGATATATTTATATTTTCCCAAATGTAGAAAGAATTACAAAACTAGGTAGAACTTGTGGAATTTGAAAGGTAAAATTCTGTCCTTCTGGAGTTCCAGAAAAAAAGTAATTCCCAACAATGAACTACAGTTGACCAGCTTTGACCTCCAAGCTTTTGGAAGTCATGTGTTTTCAAGCTCTCACAATTCACAAGAGAAAACCTGGCAAGGAGAGAAGTAGGGGTTGCTAAGGGAGTTCTATAGCAAAAAAAAGACCACGTGCTAGCTCTGTGAGTGAGAGAGCAACCCCTAAATCACACACTGGAGTAAGCTCAAATTGCAGTTACTTATGTGTCAGCAGAACAGAACAACATTGGCAGCTTTAGAGAGAATCTCTGATGCTTGAGCGGATGTGAAGTGGAAATAATACTAATTTAAGGACTGGAAAACTTTTATTGTTAACTTTTTGCTTACTATTGCAGTATATCCAAATTTATCCAAGAAGAAAAATGACTGTCATGTAAAAAATAGTTAATGGAGGATGATCATTGGTATCACCATGTTAGAAACATCTACATATGACTCAGCAAAGTACTACACCTGGCTGAGATGATCAAGGTGTGTTCATTTGCCTGGAGTAGCCATACATTCTTTGTTCAACAGTGAATTAAAGTAATTTTTTCTGTAATTGCTTATGCCTATCATATGAAAGCCTCTATTCCCTCCCCTTCTCTTGCAGAATATTCCACTCTTTTCATAGCTATTCAATGCATTCTGCAGGGGTGTTGGACCAGATCATCTCTAAAGGTCCCTTCCAATCCCTACTTTATGATTCTATGATTCTGTGCAGCACCAGGGAACCACCTTAAAGTTATGAGTGAGTCTTAGATAAATTTCCATACTATTTCTTCTCAATATATTCAGGAATATATTCTGAAATGCCTATGGCTTGTGATGTCTTGTAGACTGAGTTTTTTTGGTTTTTTTTTCAATATGATGAGGTTAACCTATTTCAATCTTTATGCAAACATCTGTCAGTAATATGAGAAAAACAAGAGTCTTGACTATCTGGTAGCCATCAATTATGCATACATGTTGGTAATAATAAAAAATGATCTGTGTATTTGGCCAAGGAATAAAAGCACATATGGAGTCTGTGGGCTTAAACTTCAGCCTTATATACTCTGAAAAGAAAGAATAATTCAAAAACAGATGAAGAATCTTTAGCTTTTTTTCCCCCTTCCAAAATTGCTGTGAGACAGCAGCATTTCTATTAAGGGGAAAAACAAACAGAAATACAGGATTTGAAAAAAATGTTTTACATGATATTTTAATTGCTTCAGTGTCTTATTCCCAGAAACTGATTTATATTATACCATATTATTCCGATAACTGTATATTGATTTCAGATCTTAAAACACATTCAAATAGTACTCATTTTTTTTAATAATTTTTTTTAAAATTTTTTTTCATAATAAAAAAAATGGAGTCACAATAAATAGATCAGGGTAAAACAGTTGTTCAACAAAGAGGAATAGGATGCTTTATTTAGCAGAGAAGTGATTTGAAAGCTATCTGGTTCACATCAAAATGTCTTCCACAAAACTGATTCATTCTACTTTCTAAATTACACAGAACTAAAGAGTTTGGGATTTTTTTCTTTTTCTCCTTTTTTTTCTCCCTTTTTATTTTTTTTTACAATGTCCAAGTTATTCACATAGAATATTTTACAATGGTGATCAAATGTGATGCCCAGAAAAGCTGTAGGAATTGAGGCCCATGAAATCTTGTTTCAACTGCTTTTATATTTGCTGTCGGAGATGGATATCATTCTGAAAAAGAGAAGGGCGTTACTTTGGCTCCTAGTCTATTGCAGATTCCACCCTTGTGTACTGGTCTCAGGAGATGCAGGAAGAATTGTATGGCTTAGCCCTCAACCAGCTATCAGTAAAACTATTGGTCATCACTCTATTTTCAGTAACAGTATAGTCTGGGAGCCTGTAAAACCAGGAAGGACTTTCCCAAACTGGAAAAAGAAGGTCAGTTTTCTGCCCCAAGCCCCTCATTATTGTACTTTTTAATAATTAAACAGGTTGTTGAAGCTTTCAGTCACTTTCCCCTAGCACTTTGCTAGGGCTCCAGAGAAGGGAAGTAAAGGTAATAATTCAATAGTTCAAGGGAGGAACAAAGTATTTAGCTAGGAACAGATGGATTTGCTACAGAAAGCTCAGGTGTTCATTGACAAACAGCACCTGAAATTAGGGAAGAAAATGAATTCTAAAAGCAAGAGATGCAAGAGCTTTCTGCATTATTTAGAACTTGTGACGCATGTTGAGTATTTTTTCGTCAAAAGTAGGCCATTGAATCATGAGAGCTATTAGTGGAGTATAGTACTAATTCTTGTGAAGAAGAGTCTGACTCATATGGTGGAATTTTTGATAGCTTACAATAAAAAGAAATTACTCAAATGCTCTGACCATTTTATTTCAAAGCCTAATATACCATAAAGAACATTAGTAAAGATTTTATGTTCAATTAAATATTTTAATGTGTTTATTTTTGCTTAATGCATAATGTTCCTTCTCTACAGTGGCTGAATGTAACTTGCTTAGGTGTTTTTTTTTTTTAATTGACATAGAACTTATTTTGAAATTCTCACCAAAAAGCTGTAAAGCTGTTTTAACAATCATTTTCTAAAAGTGTAGTATAGAAATATACTGTCAATAGGTATGATTATACAACTTCAGAATGTATCACACATATTCTGCTTCTGGAAACTCCAAAAGAAGGTTGTGTCATAGAAATGCAACAGTTAAGTAATCTATGAGGATAAAAGTTTCTCTAGCAAACTCACTGAGAACTTTGTCTTCTAACTTGGGAATGTTTACATTTTAAAAAAGCACTGATCTAATTAATCTGTGGTCACTGTCAACAAAACTTAGAGCAATAGTTGCTGTGTGAACCAGCACAAAGGAAGCAGTCAGATAACCCTGAAACATGTTGCCTGGACCAAATGGGTGGTCTTGCAGATTGTCATTTGGTTTGCCCTTTCTGTTTACATCACTTAGTTATTTTTTCCATTAGAGAACACCTTCAGATGCAAGGCCGATTGGTGTGTTTTCTTAGTTTCTTTCCCATCTATCATGTTGTCAATATTGATCCTGCAGCCAGTGTCACTGAAATGCTGGTTACTCAAATGAACGGAGGATATTCTTTTTACTAGGCTGATAGGCTCTGGGTGCCTGTGACAAGTCTTCTATTTTCACTGCTAAGGCCATCACTATGTAAAATAATTTTTCCTATGAAGGGCCTAATTTTTAAGATGCCTGCACACTCAGAATGAATATAGTATGTTCAGAGTTGAATGAGAAACACCTTTCTTTTATTTTTTGTCTGCCAACACAGAATCTCTTTCATCTGTTTCATGCTACTGCAGATTTCACAGAGGCTTTGGGGAAAAAAAGGGACTATAGCTCACATTGTAGGACAGATAACGATATAGGAAAAGAAAATCAGAAGCTTGGAACTTTCCATATGTCTGATTCAAATAAAATGTTTTGTGAAGTAATCATGTAGTTTTTAATTACATTATCTACATGCCAGGTTGTCTCCATTCTACAGTGCCTATTCTGAAGTAAATGAAGATCTTCCTCTATGTATCTTCCCTATTCACTCATCTAATATTACATTTAGAAGAAACTGCTTCCAGTTTAGACTCCTAAATGTTTCCATTTGGAGACAGCATGAGAATGCAGTGTAGGTGTAGTCACTATCTAATGAGATAAAACACAAACTGCAAGCCTGAATGGATCTTAGATACACTTACAAGTTAAACACTGAACCAGACATCTAAGAAAAGAAAGAGAATCTGAGCAAGGAAAACAGCACAGATATGTATTTCAGTTTTGTGATTTTTTTAAGTGGATCTTTACTGGTAAACTTAAAATTAATAGATCAGGGCAGATAAATGAACATGCAACTATGTATGTATATATAGACATATATAACCCATGAATTGCATTACACAGAGAAATGGTCTCTTTTGAAAGGGGCAATTGAAAAGATAGGTTTTTTTGTGTGTGAAATGTTCACATCAAATAGCCAGATTTAATTGTTAAACTGCAACATCAATAACAACAAAAACTTACTCTGTAGCTACTTTAAGGTTCAGCTTGTACTATTTTCAACAAAAACATTTAGCTGTTGTTTGAGATACTGACTCATTGGCAAGCAGGGAGCCAGTTAAGAGTGTGAGAGAAGGGAAGGAGTAGAAATTCAAACTGGTTTTTAACAGTTAAAATCTATTTTTTGTGTGGAAAAAGTCCAATTCATTTTATAAAATAAAAGTTTGCAAAATTTCCGCCAATGTTCAATGGCTTTTTTCTCAAATCTAGTGGGAAAATTTGCCATAAAATGAAGAATTTTTTCATGTTTTCTGTCAAAAATGCCATACATGTTTGATAAAAATGAAACCTTGATATGTGTAAATACAAAGAAAATAAACTTTTTAGTTTTAAAATCAGTCTTCTGAATGGAAAAAGTTAGAGATCCACATAAGGGCATGCAATATTGAGTAGAGGTCTACAACTAAGGTTTAGAAAAAGATGGAAAGAAAAGATGTAAACAAGCTTTTGTAATAGTTCCCATGTTGGACTGAAGCCTTAGTCTGGGTGTTTTGTTTGAAGCAGTTCACTTGTCACTAACTCATTTCATAGTGAACAAATGAATACATTTGCTTTTGAGTGCTGGTATGGTCAATATGTGATCATTCTTGTTGATAAATGGACTCTTAAAACTTAACTGAAAAAGTCATAAGTAAACGTTGAATGCTTGAGAATTCAAATAAATAATTTGTCAGGAAACTGTAACCATCTGTCAGTTCTTTGCACTGTTAGACATTTTCTTCTTTTTTTCACAGGCCGCTAAAGAAGATGGTCAAAACTGCCAAAACCAAATAAAGAACATATATTTTGGGGTTTTGATCAACTCAAGTGAGAAGATGATCAGTCACGTAAATGAAAAAGTAAGACCTTAAAGCAATTACTTAGATTGTCAAAATGAATCACAGATTTACACTATAAAATAGAGGCCAAAAGTACATTCCTGAGTTATTCTATGTCAACATCCATTTTAGATGGCAAGAAACCTTTTCTCCAGTCCTATTTCACAATCAGCTTTGAAAGAACTAAAGTCAGCATGGAAATGACAGGTGTTTGATATGAAACAGTTATTTGATAATACTGGCATCTCATTAAAAAAGACCTGACTTTGCAAGGTGTAGAGTTGCATGAGAAACCACTCAATCCTTGACTCCTTTAGAATTTAGATATCATATCCTGCTTGGAAACTTTATCAACTTCTGACAACTTGAGGCTGTTTCTCTACTTTATTACTCAGGAATGATAAAGACAATCCATGATGTAAACAGTGAGTGTGAACCAGATCACCTTGAACAGTGCAAACTCAAATAGCACAAGCAGCATTATCTTTGAGCAACAGGATACAGTAGTCCTCTTAGGTTCATCTCAGCAAGCAGATTTCTGCTACCCTGGATAGTAATGGCCTCATCTACTGCAGACATATACATTTCCTCCTCAGATGCTACTCTTGTGGTCCTGGTGATGTCAGTGGAGAGAAATATGCATTTTTAAGGAATTAATTCTTCTGATTTATTTTAGACATCTATTTTAAGAAGAAATCAGAGATGTCTTATATAATTAGATACACTTAGGGAATATACCAGGTATCTAGAGAAAAGTTTTCTGAAATCTTATACTGTATGTGATGTGTGGAAAGTCATTGAACAAGGAATCAGCCTTCTTGCCTGTAGGCTATTAACGTATCTAAGGAAAAGGCTGCTAATTGCAGTAAGTCCCTGTCGCAATTAGAAGTTTCTTGATTGTGATTGGCTAATTACTTTTTGATTTATTTTGCTTTTTTTCTTTTTCCAGTGAGCTCCACAAAATACTCCTGTATTGGATGCTTTTCTGGCAATAAATGATAACTTGCCAGTAAAAAAATTTCAAAGTTGCCAGACAAGATAATATTTGTAGACTTTGCGAGGTCTTCTCTGCTTGGCATTATTGAGGCTTCATAAAGATATGAAGGTGCTATTTGTAATATGGCAGACCTCCAATATTCTAAAATCTTTAGTATCATTACTGTAAGCATGAGACGTTTTCCACATTTAGAAATCTTTGTAGCAATAGAGACTATCAGAGTATGGAAAATTGTGTTGTCTGGTTTTGAAGACTTTGATGTTTGCTTCTGATTAGTAAGGAGAGAAAACTACCTCTCCCTCAGCTTCCTCCATTTCCTTCTGAGTGAAAAGTGAGATTCTTACATACCTCTCCATTTTAGGAGCAACTATCTTCAGCAACCAACAATTATCATGAGAAATGAGGCTGTTTCCCCTCAATACGACAAGATCATATAAAGAAACCGCACATAACTTGAATTTCCTGAAACCTCTGCTTTGCTATGAACAACTTGAGCATGCTAAAGTAAATTATGTACAGTACTTCCCTGTGATCCATCTGTTAGAACATCTTCTGCACTTTCTTAATGTTCATTAAGAAGCCAGAAATAGAACAATAGTGTAGAGCCAACTATTTAGCTTAGAACATTTTTAGTAAAATATTTATTCTAATTGTCTCCTCTAGCTTGTTGAAGTGATATAGGTGTTTGAAGATACAGGAATAATGTATTGTGGAGCCTCTGCTAGTTAAACTATTCAGGTTTTCAAACTTATGCTCTAAGATAATGCATGTATGTATGTAGGAAGTGTCTAGCTATATATGAAATGGAAAAAAAAAAATATTGGCATCTCAACTGGCCATAATATTATTTTAAAGTATCTCAATATGAAGGCAAGAGGCTTATTTTCTTCTCTCAGGACATCACATCTGAGAAAATCACCCCATATCTATTTAATTTATATTCTAGTGTGAGATCATTGTATATGGGCACCTCTCTGATCCTATAAATAGTGACTTCACTTTGAAATGTGTCATTTCCAAACATTGACACAACCGTTATTTTTCATGATCTGCTATTGTGATGAAATATCACCCAGCCCTGGCCTCAGCCCCACGGATAGGTAAATATTTTCAATTTCTAGGCCAGTTAAAAAAATAAATATAGGAAAGAGAGAAATGGTTTGTGGAAAGCTACGTGGAATAAGTCCTAGTTCTCATATCAGGCAATATGTAAACAGATTAAAAACCAATCAAATATGAAATACAAACCATTATGTGATAAGGATCTATCAGGTACTTACCTTACATAACAGACTATTTAACTCCATTGAAAACTTGTGGATTTTCCTATAGAGAGTGCATTGCAGAAGCAGTCATGGATTTAAAAAAAACCCTATATAATTAGCAAGTGGATTTATCAACTGAGAGATATATTCTTAACTCTACCTCAAGCTTCATGTGAAATATTGGGAAAATAAGGAAAACAGTGTTAACTATTCTTGCTGTGTTTCTCTCAACAGCTTTAACCTGCCCATGACTGTGGCTGCATGAACAGCTCAGTATCACACATCTGCCAGATATGGGAGTGCTTGCTGTCTCTGAAAGTCCAGCCAACCTCTCTGCCTTGGTAGTCTCATGAGGTAGCATATCAAGGCCATGTTTAATACCTGCTGTGGTACAGTCTCTGGATCTGTTTCAACCTTAAAGTAAAATGTCTTGTCTTTTTATTTTCCTATATATATTTTATCATAACTATATAAACTATTTTATTTTTAATTGCTATAGTTTTCATGGGGAATACATTGATTATAAAGTACCTAAGAGCATTTTTAGTCTATTTCCCAAGCAGACACCATTATCTCTGGAGGAAGAGGGGCAAGAAAGCAGGAAAGTATCCAGAGGGGCACAAGAAAAGTCCCTGAGGAGGAAGGGGACAACATCTCAAAGTATTCTGCCTAGCTGCACAACACATCTCTGCAGTTTGTGTCCTTCAGCCCTCTTGAGTAATTTCTAATCCTGTTTAAATCCAAGTACAATGTATTTTCGATAAAAACTAGTAGCAACATGAGGGTTAGGAAGTAGTGCTGGCCAGCCAGGAGCTCATGAACGTGACTCATTGCTGAGTGGATCTAGCCCAGGCATGAACAGTCTGGAAGAGAACATGTGTGTGTGTAACTTACCCCCTGAGAGAGTGTGGCTGCAGTCCTCATCACATTTGGAACAAAACAGTGAAATGCTTCTATTTAATTTATGACATGTCTATTCTACAGGCCACACTGGAGAGTAGAATTAGCCTAAGGTAGCTGTAAAGGAGCCAATTCATGCATGAGATAGCATGACCACAGCAGGATGCAACTCAAGGGTATGAGCTTTACTTCTCAGAGGTGCATAACTGACTGAAATACACTGCAGCATGGCATACTTAGAGCTGCTTTTGGTTTCTCTAAATTATTCTTCAGAAAAAGCATCCTTTTTTTTTCTTTTCCTTTTTTTTTCTTTTCTCAGAGCTTTCTATCAAGCTCACAGATTGAAAAATACAAAGTCAAATAAATTAATCAAACTGTGTTCTCTAGACTGGGAAGACAGAAAAAAAGAAAGAGAGGTTTATTGGTTTTAATTTTTAAATCTTGGGAGATGCTCAAAACCTCTTTTGATGGGACTATATAAGTAGCTGGATAGAGACAGTAAATATCAAGAGAAGCAGTGATAAATCTTACTCATGTTTTTATTGGGACAAATCCTGAGTTTACGTAACTGAATTACATGCCAAAAAATTTCAAAGTTTAGTGTCTAGAAATAAGTACTTATATCCCTGTGGGAATCAGAGACAACTGTGAATTCTCAGTACCTCTGAAAATTGCTTTCACATAGGTACAATTTATAGGACTACCTTCAGACACTGAGCTTTGAAAAGATTGGCCAGGATTCCTACCTATTTATTGTTTCCTGGGCCAGAAAGAGTGATGAAAGTAGTTGGCTTTTTATTATTATTTCCATATGCAATATATTTATAAGAATATTTATGCATGGAATGTTACAGAAATTCCATGCTTTGTTTCTTTTGTGAAAGATACCTTCCTCATAAGAAACGCATTATGCTTGGTCAAATATTTCTCTCTATGGGAGGATTAGATCCACAGAACTGTGGGGTTCTCATTTATCAGAAGCACTTAACTTATCACCTGGCTTTTATTAAAAAAAGAAAGAGATCTATTCTGTTTGGACAGCCACTGTACACTGGATTTAGGAGATTAAGGTTTACTCTAGAAAAGTGTTATTGTGAGATATGATATGAGTAGCATGACATCATTTCTGGCAATATAGTATCAGTGAGTGAAAGGAAAAAAAACATGACATGTAGACAGTTTTCTGATAAAGGGAGAGAGTTCTACATTATTTTCAAAATTTATTGTGTTTTAGGATTGTATATGTCATATACCAGTCTAGAAATAGGAACAGACAAAACAGCAATAAATTCTTCAGAGGGTATTTGAAAATATATTCGTGTTTCTAAGTGTGGAAGAAAAAGGAATTTAGGGTAGATTAATGAGGAGACAGTGGGCCTGGATATATTTTCTTACTTGCTAGAAAGCTAAGGATTTCCAATTTCTATTTTAAATGTCTGGCTACAGTATCTCAGTTTTGGGGGTTTTTTGAGATCAATTTTTTTTTTACCATCTGTTTGACCTTGTTCTAACTTGTATGGGAGGACATTTTTACTTGAAAATTAGTTCATTATAAGAATTATTCTCCCCCAAATCAGGAAAAATGTTATTATGTATTTTTGTTATTATACTGAAGAAATTTATTTGACAGAATAAATAAATATTAGTTACCTATGACAAAGTATATCTAGTTACACAAGAGTAGTTAATAAAATTTTGGCTTACTTATTTTTGTCTTTGCTGTACATTTTTTAATAATATTTTGTCATTGCTTTTGAAATAATTTTGAACCACTGCAGAAGTGTGTCTCAGGAAATTATCTGGTTTATCAATACAAAATTCCACCCCAAGTTTGGTGTTTCAGTTTAATTTGATTTAAGGTGTATTAGCATCAAAATAGTGAGTAGTCTTAGCAGAAATGGTGAATGTGTACACAGAAATAAAAAAAAACAAACCTTACATATATTTTCCTGAGCTTTCAGACTGGACATGTGCAAGTACCACTGTATCATTAAAAGAGCTGTATCAGTTGTTCTAATTCTGGTGCTAAGTTCAATAGATATAGTAAGGTATATTCTTTGCTCCAAAGCTTTTAGCAGAGCTTTAGATACAAAGCTTTATAGTTGCAAACTCAACAACAGACTGATTTTGCCAAGTTCTTACTTTCAAGGTCTTAATTAATAGATTTCACTAGATTTATCATTACTTCTCTTTAGTGTGTCCCATAAATTAATCTTCTTGTACTGTTTGCCATCCATGAGCTTAACAACAGCCATGCAGTATGTCTGTAAAGTATAAGTATTTACAAGAAAAAAGTAGTTGTTCTACCTCCATCCCTCAGTTCAGGTGAGATCATTAATTGTAACTGATTAGTTGTATCATATTTACATCAAGTTACTCTCCTACATAAAAATGATGTGAAAGAATTTTGTATGTCCTATGGTCTATTTATCATTGTATTGACCTTATGTTTTAACAATCTTTGACAACTTCCTTACATTCCTAGGATTAGTTTATACATTGTTTTGTCTTATGTTAATATTTGCAGTACTTTCTGCTATGTCAATTAACTGCTAGAACATCTATCTAGACACAATGTACTCAAGTATAATACAGAAAAATACTTCAAGATGCTAACAAATTGTAACCATGCTCAGATATAAACCAGATGCATGAGTGATAAACACAGAGATACAGAATTGTCACCACCCTTCAAAATCATGATTTAAAATGTCTCCACCTTTGACCTGCGGTAATAAGCTTTGCTAGGGCATAGCACAGATGGAAATCTAGACTTCTGTTTTGTCATTGAGTTTTTGAAAAGTTCCTCATAGTCTTGGGTGTTTTTTTTAAATTTGTTGTTTCTTTAGTAGTGACATTTCTCACACTACCCCTGAAAATGCTAACAAGGGTAAGGACAAAGAAGCGGTTAATGGAATTGTGGTTGCCTCTTAGCAGTGCTCAATGCAAACATATGCTTCAGGTTATGAAATGAATAAATTCTCTTACTACCACACAGCTTTCTTCCTTCCTTCCCTCACTATTTCACAGCTGTGTTTAGTGCTGGAGAATGTAAGTGCTGATATAAACCAAGAGCATACATAGGCCAGATACATTTTATCCACACTATCTAGTAACAGCATAGTTCCTGAACAGACCTCCAACTTTGGAAGACTGAATAATTTCTAAAGACAATTTTGGCACCTTTGATTTGATAGCAGTGGAAATATCTTGTCTTTCTTTTAGCAATTCAAAGAAAATTCATATCACTGAGAGAAAGAGAATATGTTTTTCCTTTCTAATCTCTATGAAACTGTTTTTATGAAACATAAAGTCATCAATATAATCTGTATTTCAGATGTTCTTTTTTTGTAACTATAAAATGAAAACAGACTCATTAAATTAAAGATTGATTGGTATTTCGTTTTATTTCCTTTCTCCTGGAAGATAGGCTTTAGTATAGTGATTGTCTGCCTATACCCTGTGTGTCCCTGTGGTTCCAAGGAAAAATCATAAAGGTTTAGGAAGGGTGATAAAGTGGAGCAAAACCAGCTCTCAAAAGGTTTTACTTCACTATACTTCCACTAGGGTCTGAGTCAAAAAAGACGTCAAAGTTTTAGTTCAAGCAAGAATGTTAACCAGAAATCTTGAGGTCTGTGTTGAACAGACTGGAGATTCAGTATCTTCCTTCTGACTTTTCAGGCTATGAGACTTGGCTGTGCTTCACATGACCTTGGACCAAATTTCAAGCATAGCTGTTCATATTTCTACAGGAAAATTGTGAAATTGCATCTAACAGATTTTCTCAGAAATGAGAAAACAATAAAAGCTTTTCCTTTTTTTTTCTTTTATTAAAGCTTAGCAATTGTATTCTCTGGTTGTACTTTTGGATACATCTGTGAAAGATCTGCATTAATATGAAATATAAGAAGGAAAAAAAATCAAAACAAAAACACTACTGTGAGCTGAGGACAGTATAGTTAATATATATGTCATTTATCCAGTCGATGTTATAAATAAATACAGTACAAGATAATTCCATGAAGACAAAAAAGCTGAGTGCAATTTCACTTGAAAAAATTAGTCTTGCATCAACCAATGAGCCTGCTCAAAAAGTTCAAACTAAATCCCAAAATTCTCATTTGAATTTTGAAGAAAATTAATTAATTCAAATCTCAGTCTAGAATTGATTGAGTTTTATGTGCAATGCAAAGAAAAAGAAACTCTGATTATTTTCAGGCTAAGTCTCTAAGTGTTAGCCAAACATATTATTAGCCAGTCACATTTGAAACAGGTAACTCCTTTAGAACATGAGGTACATAAAAGCCAGAAGGGATTCCCATCTCTGAATATTTGTGTGATATAGGTACATTTGTGCTTAGGACTTAAATCCTCAAAAGAGGAAGAGATGATTTCAGATGCACGACTCACCTTAACCTTTCTTATTTAAATATCCCATGGCTCAGCAGGCTGGCCATTGCACCTTGTTTTGTTTACTAGCAGAGACATCACCATAGTGTCTGGTGCCTATAAGTCTGGATAGAGTGGCAAACTTAAACTGGAGCTCCTGAACTGAATCTAGGTGCTGTCATCAGCAAGAGGCTGCCAACACAGACATTGCATATCAAAGCCAGGATTAGCTGCAAATTTAAAAAATCAACAAAAAAGCTGCAACTTTCAGTCTTTTAAAGGAGAGCTGTATCATTTCACCCAGTACAGACTGCACATATCTATTGTTCAGAAGATATTATGTAAACTGCCAAAGTCCTTATAACACCAGGGACAGTTAAATATGTAAACAGAAATAATTCTATATTTAAACATTCTAGTTCTTCTGGTTATTAAACTATCATTAGAACAGGCTGGAAGCTGGTTTACAAGCTCCACTGTTGTATTTCTACACTGTGGGTGGTAGAAGACAAGCCATTTTAAGACAATAAAATTTCTTTGTCAAATATACTGTAGATGACTGTTTATACATTGCAAGACTTGCCTCTCACCTCCTGAACCTTCAGGATAGTGCATGAGTGAAATGGATATGTTGTTTTTAGTTGTAGCAGCTTGGAAAGTCAGGACTTGAATCTGCTGACATGGCTGTGGTTTTTTGCCAGTTCTTTCCCTCTATTGGAGAATTATCCCTACTTTCTTCCTGACTACATGAGACACGTTGAAAAATGCCTCCTATAATACTACAGAGTGAAAAAATGAGAAGTTGGAACCTGTATGGCTATACAAGTGGTCCACGGTATAAAAATAACATTGATTATTGAGAAAAAAAAAAAAAACCTTGTGAAAGAAGTTAGAAGCTTACTGAAAATAGTTAGTGAGACAACAATATTTGTGTTCCCCAGATAAAAGTAACATTTACCACATAATCTACAATTAAATTGAAAATAAAATTGATTAAATATATATTGACAAAGTCTAATCCTTTTAGTAAGACAGTAAGTCTAAAATCCAACAAAATGTCAGCTTTCATGTATCAATGCTTATCAGGCTGAAACCCTTTGAAGAACTGGGGACCCAAATTCACAGAAGGATTAATTTTATTGTCATTTTAAACAGCTACTTTGTAATAGGAATCAGCCAAACTACGAAACTACCAATCTATCTTCACAGCCAATTGCAGAAGCTGAATCTCACATTCGTGTGTCACCTTTCTGTGCAGTCCTTGCAGTTACCTTTTAAAGACTGTTCAGTAAAAGAGAAACATCCTTAGAAATCCGGCTCAGATGTTCCCACAGTATCACAGTACATGTGCCTTGGTTCCTTATCTCTTTGTTGTGCAGTCTAGCAGGATGTAGGGAAAAAGAGTAGAGAAATTTGCTCTTGAGGGAAAGGAACTGTAAGTAAGTTTTGAGAGTGAAAGTCAGGATGTTTATTTTAATACATTATCAATGCATCACTTTACTCCATAATAGTCTGTTGTTTAGTATCTTTATCCAGCACTTAGACTATAAATTGATGTCATCCTGACCAAATCTTTAGAAAATGTGCTGACGTTTAAGGATTGTTCTGAATGGGGACATTCTACTCTGCTGGGTGGAGCAATCTGCAGAATGGACTATGGGATTTGTGATGTCAGAACTGCTAAGAGGCCACTGACATGGGAAAAAGCAGCCTGGACACCCGCTTCTGCCTACAGGTTTATCTCTGCTCTTTTCCTTCCCCCCTAACCCCTGATAACTATGTAATGCAAAATAGCAGCAATAATTAATCATAAAACGTTTGAGGACATTATGGTATACCCGGGTCTAGTTGATGGATGCAATAGAGAAACATGGAAATTCTCTATTTTTGAGTTGTTAATAGAAAAAGAGGAATAAATTTTATTTTAAGGATTTTTTTTGGAAAACACATCATATATTATGTATTTTTCTTATAGGCATAAATTTGCTTCCATGATATGAATAGTATTATTCAAAGAGGGCACTGTTTAGCATTTCAGTACTTTATTTACTGATTTATTCTGTATGTATTACAGTTTATTACATAGCTGTAATCGAGACTCTAGATTCAATACTTGGGATGTTTCTGTGATTTACTCAAGTCTACTTATAAAAGAAAAGTATCCATTCCACTGCTAAATCTAAGGTAATATAAATGTTAGCATTAAAAACTAACTAGGGTTTGAAGGTAGCACATCAGCTACCTTCCTAATACATGTCCTAGGTGATGTATATAATCACTGAGTACAATGACCTTCATACATTTAATCCATATAGATTTTTTTATGAAGTGTTTTGGTAATATCTGATTTTTAAAAAAAAAAAGGACAAAAAACAACACATTTCTCAGACAAAGCATGAAATTAAGTAAGGAGAAGTTTGTTTACTGTACTGAAACATGAACTTAAGCATCTGAATTTATGTATATAATTAAAGTAAGCTTTTCATCTGTTTTCAGCTTTGTGATGATGTGTTTTCAGTTGCATCAAATTTATGACCTCATCATTCAACAAAAATTCAATTCGTCAACAATTACTGCAATTTGTATTTCATAGAATCATGGTATGGTAGGGGTTGGAAGGGACCTTTAGAGATTATCTAGAAGCATGTCCACCTAGATCAGGTTGCACAGCAACACATCCAGGTAGGTCTTGAAGACCTCCAAGGAAGGAGACTCCACACCCTCCCTGGGCAGCCTGTGCCAGGGCTCCCTCACTTGAACAGTAAAATGTTTTTTTCTTATGTTTAAATGAAACTTTTTGTGTTCCAGCTTCATCCCATTACCTCTTGTCCTGTTGGTAGATGCAATAGAAAAAAGGGACATCCACCATTTATATACTTAAAAATATTAATAAGATCTCCCATAAGTCTCCTCCAGACTAAACAGACCCCAAAAAAATTGATAATTTTTTATCAAATTGTTATCTCAAAAAGTTAATCACATGTAAGATCAAATTGCTCTCATTTTAGAACTGCATTGTTAAAATTTTTAAACACATTTAAAAGGAAGTTGAATCATAGTCAATCACTGAAAGATCTTCTTTATCATTCCTAAAATAATTTATAAACTACAACTAGTCAGATTTCATGTAATTCACAACAGCAATTTTTGTTGCTGAAAATCTTACCAATAAGCTTTCAATACTGAGTATGGAGTTGTCTTTTTAGATTGAGGAAAGATCCTCAACATTTCCACTCAATTGAAACTGATTTTGGTTAATGATTTTTAATTAATATTTAGTTGCTTATGGGTTGCTTGGGTTTGACTGGTCGGTTGGCGGGTTAGGGTTTTTTTTTGGTTTTTACATCAGCAGTAGAAGGATGGTGAGGGGTAATGTGGGCCCACTGCTAAATGCTGAGAGTGCCCTGGTATCTGAGGATACAGAGAAGGCCAGGCACAGGTGGGTCTTGAAGACCACTAAGGAAGGAGACTCCACACCATCGCTGGGCAGCCTATGCCAGGGCTCCATTACCCTCACAGTGAAAGAGTTCTTTCTTATGTTTAAATGGAACTCTTGTGTTTCTGCTTCATTCCATTACCTCTTGTCCTGTTGCCAGATACAATAGAAAAAAGAGATACCCCAAACTCCTGACATCCACCATTTAGATATTTGCAAATATTAATGAGACTCACACTCAGTCTCTTCTTTTCTAGACTAAACAGCCCCAGTTCCTGCAGCCTTTCCTCACATGAAAGATGTTCCAGTCCCCTGATCATCTTGATTGCCCTGCCCTGGACTCTCTCCAGAAGTCCTCTGTCCCTCTTGAGCTGAGAAGTCCAGAACTGGACACAGGACTCCAGGTGAGGCCTCACCAGGGCAGAGTAGAGGGGGGAGAAGAACCTCCTTTGACATGCTGGCCACACTCTTCTTGATGCATCCCAGGATGCCATTGGCCTTCTTGGCCACAAGGGCACATTGCTCTCTCATGGTTAGTTTATTATCAGTCAGCACTCTCACGTCTCTCTCTGCAGAGCTGCTCTCCAGCAGGTCATTCCCCAGCCTGTACTGGTGCATGGAGTTATTCCTTCCCAGATGGAGGACTCTGCACTTGTCCTTGTTGAACCTCATGAGGTTCCTCTCTGCCCAACTCTCAAGCTAGTCGAGATCCCACTGAATGACAGCATAGTCTTCTGAGGAATCAGCCAGTCCTCCCAGTTTTGTATCATCAACGAAATTGCTGAGTGGGACTGCTAGTTAAAGCTAGCCCACCACATTCCGAAACAGAGAAAACTCAGTTATATGCACAGTCAGCATCTGAGAGATGAAAAATGCACTCTAGCATGACAGACTTGGAGGGACTCTCACAAGATTAATATCAATAATAAGATTAATATCAATAGTAGTAGAAGATCTCAAATTTTAAAAAGGCTTTACTCCTTGAAGAATACATTCACTTAATATTTCAGTGCTTATCATCATAACACAAATTTGTCAAAGCTCAAAGCACACTACTAAACAGACCTTCAGAGAATTCAGTCCTTTTCCAAGCTGTGGCAGGGTGATGCTTTAACAATCTGAGTAAATCACAGTTCTTTTTTGAAAAAGAGTTTTCTTGCAGTAGTCAGACTGCTTTAGAGCAGTGTTTAATAATGCTAAAAAAAGAAGTATAGGTTTCATACATGGAAGTACAGTGATGTTATAAGTTAAATACAAGTTGTCATGCCTCTTCTTCCCTTGCAAGACTTTGTCTGTTTAGTCTGTTTAGCTTAAATGTCCTTGAGAAGAAGTTGTCTATGTATAATGTTTATAACAATGATATTTAATCTAACTGTTCTAACTGTAGGAATGGTCTCAGAGAGGTTATTTGCACACCCATTTGCAGAACACAAAACATGAGCACAAAGGTTTATGGAACCTGAGCCTTCAAATGCCTGAAAAGGCAATGTGAAATGAACAATATTTGGAACAGCTGTACTGAGGTTGGGATGGCTCTGCATTAAAGTCAAGATGAAAATGTTTCTTATAATAAATCAAAAAATCAAGCTTATTTTGAATTGCTAGTGGTATGAACATTTATTAAATCACACGATCATGGTTCTACAGAATCACACGGAGTTTTTTGAATCTGTTTGCCTTTCATGATATTCAAATACATAACAAAGGGCTTTGAGGGCATCACTTTGAATATGTGGTTTAAGATAAATTCCATCAGAAATCAAACTTTTCAATTTATACACCTCTGTCAGTTAAGACATCTTTGAAGATGGAGTTTATATAGAGTTTATCATCATTTTTTTGTTTCCCTTCATATGCAATCACTGATGAGTCATAGAAACTTAGCTCAAAGTTATTTTCCATTTGCTTATGCTTAACTCAGCTGTTAAAAGGTTTTGCTGCTGAAATAAAGGTGATTCTGAAACACAGCATTCAAGGAGAAGTTGTTCCGTGTTCAATTTCTGACACTTGGTTATACACAGCTGCATCATGGGAATAATCTCTTTTAGGAAAGTGTTCCTTATTATTTTGGGAAGATAAGCTTCCATTTAAGTCAAAATTATGATCCTGTGCATTTTCTCATTTTCCTGAATAAAATCCCTTGATAAGTCCTTATCTGGAGAGGTGTTTCTGATTTGGCTATGAGCTGGGCAGAAAGCACTGCAGGTCATGTGTGATTGAAGTGGGTGGCGAGAAGTGTGGCACTGCTGCTAACATGGCGCTTGCTTGTAGAGATTGTTCAGTGTGTGTCAAAGGTGAAAACAAATGCTGTGCTGAGAAATATAAACCAGATTTCCTTTTGTTGGCCTGAGGATAGGAAATGGAGAGAAGAAGAGAGAGGGGGAATATTGTAAATTGTGGCTGAAGTGATTTTTCCACAATAAGACTACTATATGAGTTAGTATAAGCTCCCTGAGGGTAAAATTCACTCTTCTGTATTGGGATAATACATGACTGGGGTTGAATGAAAAATCTCTTTTGAAGATTTTAGGACAGCTACAGCTCTGTTCATATAATCCACTGGCTAGTAGCCCTCACTTCCCTCACTGTATCTGATTTACAGTGCTGAATCCCCACAGGTTTGATGGCCACCAGTCAAGGTAGGGAATTCAGCATATTAAGAACTGTAAAACAGTATGATCTGTAGCTTGAGACAGATACCAAATCTTTATTTATTTGTTTATGCACAGTGAAGTAGAGTGCTTATAGAGCTTGCTTTTCTCAGAAAAGCATGTTAGCATTTTGAAAGGCTAAAAAATTAACTGAAAAAGTACAACTAGAAAACCTAGTAATACAAAAGCAAAGCAAGAGAAAGGGAAAGAAACTTTTATAATTCATTAATATAACGTAAACTTTCTCTTGCAGTAGAAAATCCCCACTAGAACCAGTTGTATGCGTTCAGTGTGACAGAAGAACTTGGTCAAATATTTCTTTTTCTACTTATTTTTTCATTGCTGTGACCCATTAGAGGCATATTTTCCCTTTTAAAGAAAAAAAAAAAAGTTAGTTTGATGAACTAACTAAAACTAACTAAAACTAACTAAAACTAACTAAAAGTTAGTTTTAATGAACTTTATGTATACTTCCCAATGTTGCTGTGTTACATTGTACAGTAAAGGTAGTTTCTGTGGCTACCTCTTGAGCAAATCTAGCGATTTTATTTAGTGCTTATAACACCTTCATGAGCCTGATTCTAGAAACACAAATAACCATTCTTAATAGCACCACAGATTTCACAGAATCTTAAGGATTGGAAGGATCCTTGAAAGGTTGTCTAGTCCAACCCTCCTGCTCTGGGGGAATGTCAGGGGGATGAAGCCAAGCTGTTCTCAATGATGTCCAATGATAGGACAAGGGGCAATGGGTAAAAGCTGGAACATAAGAGGTTCCAAAGAAACATCAAGAAAAATTTCTTCACTTTGAGGGTGACAGAGCACTGGAAAGGGCTGCCCAGATGGGCTGCGAAATCTCCTTCTCTGGAAACATTCAAAATTCACCTGAATGAATTTCAATTAAGAGATATTATTCAGACCCAATAACTAAAATCTACATTCTTAATGTCATTTGCCATATAAGAAGATATTGTATGAGCAAAACTAACATAAATCTTTAAATTAACTCTAAAAATATATCAGACCTGGTTTTCCTTCCGTTGCTTCCCTAATAGTTATAATTGATGACCTATTCTCCCTGTGAAGGACTAATGGATGTTTTAAATTCCTTTGACACCAAACCTGCAATTTGAGGAATAAATGCTAGTGGGTGGAATGGTTCTTAATGCTTCCTTCCTCTTCCCAAGGTGTTAACATACCTCTACCTAAATGGTCACCTAATGTCTTATTTCACCTTTTTTTTTTTGTTTTATCTCTTCCTCCTCAGTTGTGTAGCCTGCCATCCTCTTGGCATTTAACTTGAATTTATCACATAATTGAATGGAAGGTCTCCTGCTTTATAGCTGCTGTCTGCCCTCCCCTCTTTTTTTTCAAAGACAACTCAATTCCAGAATGCAGGTGTGTGGTTTTTATTTTCCTTATCTCCATTTCCACAGTAAGATTAATGAGAGAGCCACTTAGTGAGGCTTACCAGGTAGGAAAGTAGTTACTAAAAGGGAATGAAAAATATTTTAAATTCATTGCCTTATTATTTAATGTCACAATACCATTCAGCTGCATCAGCTGACATAAAGACACTGTTGTTCTAGAACATGTATGTGTGCTTCAGTACGTGAAAATATCTTTTCTCACAGTGAATCACCTCTGCTTTAAAGTAAACTGTATGAGGCCATTCTACTCTGATATAAACTAAGGTGTTGCTAAGGAATAATGTCAAGTGATTTGTACTACTGCTTTATTTCTCATCTCATTGAGATTATTTCTATATATTTACTGTATTATTCCAATCCATATTTTAGCAATTTCTTACATATTTTAGATTAAAAAAAGAAAACAAAACATTATATATAAACAACACAAAATCCAGATGATTCTACACTATAGAGGCTAAAGATGTTATAGGATCATATTCTCTTTTCTCTGTTTTCATTAAGGTCCTGTTTTAGGCTTATCTCTTTTAAAATTTGTTGGGATTTCAGTTTGTATTAAAAATAAGTTATGCACTTGCAATACTCAGGATATGTTCATTCTATTTCCTTTAACGATCTCCTTTTATATAGTAACTGGAACTCTGATACATCAACAATAGCAGGCATTAAAATCCGTCTTAGAGATTAAAATATCAATTACAGATGGATATATAATAATTGGAAATGTCTTTTCAGGTGTTGAATGAATGTTTCTCCTTTGCATGACTTAAGGGTTTGCTGGCAAACTTATCTCTGGCTAATGTAGCCTTTTTCTAATGGACATTTTATGGCCTAGGCGAATCATCATAATAATTAGCTTACAATTCAGGACTGAAAGCAGTGTATTGTTTTTGTGAGGAGTCCAAGAACCAAAATAATTGGTTTAAAAGTACAGTGGTTTTCAAACACTGAGTTATGCTAAATACTGTGCTGTGAGAATGATACAGGACTCATTCTGGCTGCCCAGAGAGAATTAAAACTGAGAACTTTACTCTCTGTGATGTTGATTATTTAGAGCTGGGGAATCCAGTTGAAAGAATATAGCTGCAATTTAAAGTGATTAGCCTGCCATATCAAGTCACTGGATAATTGTAGACCTTGCAAGACACTACTTTTATGGTGTTGATATGCTCTGGCTTCTGGGAGCACTGATTGAAGAGGGATGATGAGAGTAAAATAGATTCAGATAAAATTAGAGACAAATGGGGCAAATAGATTTGGATTTTCTCATTTTTAACAAAAAATAAATCTAGCTTAGTTGAAATGGAATCTGGCTGTAATATTCTGAAAAGCTACTTATCACAACTCCCTCTGGTTTATGTAACAAACATGGAATAAGCTTGAGGCTTAACTGGTCTACTCAAGTTCACATGACAGATTCATTATTTTCTGCATTAGAGAGAAAATGTCAACATCAAAAGCTCTGTTCTGATTAGCTGGTAAGTGTGCACGATTGTAGTACAGAGCATGCATTCATGTATAACTACTTTGCCATATTAGGAAATCAATTTGTTTCATTCCTGTTGAGGAAGTACTATAGTATCATATCACAAGAATAAAAGGCCTCAGTTTAATTGCTGGTCATATGATTTTGAACTCTTGTTCATCACCCATACCTCCCACAAAGCATATGCAGATCCTACTGCCATAATTCTTTTTTATTCAGAGATTGCGTCACTTTTGATGCACAGATATTAGCTCCATGCATACCATTTATCTAACGATGAACAATTCACAGTACATGATTCTATGATTCTACATCAAAATAGGTGATTAATTTGATAGCTTAGATACAAGCTACTGAAATTACTGCATATGTACAACTCCAGTTGATCGAACGGAACTTCTGCTATTGAAGTAAAAGCGAATTAAACTTGGATAGCTATTTGTAAGTCTAACTTTGCAGTTGTATACGCAACATTATAAAAAGCAACGTTAATTCCCTCTATAGTCCAAGGGATTTAACTTGCCTAAATTTTTAAGGATCTGTGTCCAAGTCATTAGTATCTTTTATTGTAGTAACGTTATGAATTGTTCACAGTCAATGATGGTGAATCTACATCAATGGCATTATACAAACCGCTCAGTCTTAAAGAGCAAAATTACACCCTGGTGACAACAGAAATTGCATCTTGACATTTTTTACTTTTTCAGATCATTACAACTGAGATAACAGATTCTTCTAAAAACCAAAATCAACTTTGGCCTAGTTTCATATAAGGTGTCATAATGATATTTCACTCAAGCACATAAATCATTGAAATTCAGTATTAAAAAAATCTCAGTGTACAAACATAGTAAACTGTCATGGTAAATTTCAAAGTGTAAATAGACCCCTGGAAGCCCCTTGTGATACACTTGCTCAATTCAAATGAATAAGGATTGGAAATTTAATATTATTCTTTCACCTCAGAAGAAAGAAGTTTTTATTTTTATTGGCATTAACATGCTATCCTCCCTCCATTTGCAATGTGGTAAAGGTTACAGTTCATTAGTTGGTGATGTCAGATATTGTTTTAAATGTTCTAACATGAAAATATACCTCCTAAAGTGAAAACTGGGTGTGAAAGAATTGTAGGAAACTCATTCTTTAAGTTGATGTTGATAATTTAGTGTGAAGAAAGTAAAAATGGGAAATTCAGTCTATTTCCCTGTTAACAAGAAATTGTAGATGACTGTAGAGAATTGTCTATAAATCTGTAGGAAATCTTGTAGTTTTTACATTTTTTTTCAAACTTTTTCTTTGCTTTTCCTCCAAAATCTTGGAACATTATATTTCCATTTTCATGTTTGAATCTTAAACCTCAAAGATAACCTTGGTCAAAACTAAAGGGTTTCTTCTGTGTTTGCCTCAGATCTAGGATTCTCAAATTATTTTCCTGCAGATTAGAAATCACATCTGTTTTATTTCAAAAGATATTCTATTACAGAACAAGAGGGTGTTTAGATTTCATACAGTTTTATATATATTCTGCTTTATGGAGAAAATGGGTTACATGAATTTTACATGATATGCAGTCTTAGATCATAATACAAGCTATTCTAAAACAATAAAAATTTAGTTTCTGACTCCAAAGTAAAAGTCCTTATTTGTGACTTTGCAAAGCTGAATTGTTTTTTATTGTTATTGCTTCTTTATATTTTGCAGTAAACTGGCATTGCCAATAACTTAAATTCAAGTAGATACAAATAAAGCCTCTCACGACAACATAGAGTAAATCGATTTATGAAGCAAATATAAATAGTACTTAAGAAATGAAACTGTCTTTCATGTTCACACTATGTTCGTGGCTGAAAGACATCTTGGTAATGATAGAAATGAAGTTCTGCATATTCTCACATTCTTACTTTACCTAAATAACTTTGGGTATCTTTGGAGAGGACTCTGAGGAACCAAGGCTTTCACAAACTCTAGAGAAACCTTTCTAAATAGAATAAAATGTAGACTAAAGTCTCACAGGCTCAACAAGCATTACATGGATAGCTTCAAAATTATTAGTATTCTTCTAATGATCTTTTAGGACATTTAATAGGGAGAAATTAGTTCCAAAGAAAAGTTAAAAGAATAGTGTACTTGCCGAATCCTTAATGTCATGGTTCATAGTAAAGTAGTATCATCAAAGACCTTTTCATTCTTCCTTGGGCTTTAAAGGATTTATTCCATAAAAATCTATTCTTTGAGTAGATCTGTGATTAAATTGTACCATAATCAGGTGCATGGAATAATGATTCTTATTTCTGGTATTCAGAATGCAGCTTGAAGATAGTGATACTTTTCACACTTACACCTTCTGTTAGAGATGTAATCATAAAACCATAGAATGGTAGGAACTGGCAGGGACCTTTAGAGATCATCTAGTCAAACTCATCTGCAGAAGTAGGTCCATCTAGATCGGATCACACAGGAACCTGTCCAGGTCCCTTTTCTCATAGGAGAGATGTTCCAGTCCCCTGATCACCTTTGTGGCCTTGTGTTAGACTTTCTCTAGAAGTTCCCTGTCCCTCTTGAGCTGGGGACCCCAGAACTGGACACAGTACTCCAGATGAGGCCTCACCAGGGCAGAGCAGAGAAGGAGGAGAACTGAGATAAAGAAGGCATTAAGCTCCTCAGCCTTATCCTCCTCTTTTATTACCAAATTTTCTTCTGGATCTAATAGGGTATGAAGGCTCTCCCTGGTCTTTCTTTTATTGTTAATGTTTGTAGAGAAGTTTTCTTATTAGCATTTACCTCTAAAGTCATTTACCTCTAAAGTAAAGACTTGTAGCTGGGCTTTTGATGTAATTATCTCCGTACATTCTTGTACTTTAGCCTTTCTGATTTCATTCCTACATGCTCTGCCAACATTCCTATACTCTTCCCAAGCCAAAGCTGGCTTCCTATCTTGTTTTCCTGCTTTTCTATTTGTGGGGACACACTGATCTTGGGCTTGGAGGAAGTGGTGCATGAAGATCAATCAGTTTTCCTGGGCACTCCTACTATCTAGAATCCTATCCCATGAGATTCCTCCAAGCAGGTGTTTGAAGAGGCCAAAATTAGCTCAACTGAAGTTCAAGGTCACAAGCCAACTCCGTGTCCTGGTCCTTCCACAGGGTATCTTGAACTCCACCATCTTATGGTCACTAAAGCCAAAGTTGCCTCCAAACTTCATACTCCTAACCAGTCCTTCTTTACTTGTTAGCACAAGGTCCAGCAGCATACCCCTCCTTGTTGGCTCCTGAACCACCTGCGACAGGAAATTGTCATCAACGTTGTGCATGAATCTCCTAGACTGCATGTGCTTGGCTGTGTGGTTATCCCAGCAAATATCAGGGTGGTTGAAGTCCCCCATGAGGACAAGAGATTGTGATCATGAGGCAGCTCTCAGCTGTTTGTAGAAGGCTTCATCCATTTCCTCTTCCTGATCAGGTAGTCTATAGTAAACTCCCACAACACTGTCTCCTGGATCCCCCTGCCCCTTAATTCTTACCCATAAACACTCAGGCTGCCCCTCACTCTGCCTAGGCAGAGCTCAATGTACTTTAATTGCTCTCTCACTTAGAGAACACCTTCATCTCCTCACCTTATTGTCCTGTTTTTCCTAAATAATACATTGCCATTCATGGCTATGCTCCAGTCACGTGAGCTGTCCCACCACATCTCTGTAATTGCAATGAGATCATGGCCCTGCATCCTAACCCACATTTCCAGCTCTTCCTGCTTATTCCCCAGGCTGCATGAGTTGGTATAAAGGCAATGTAGGGGCTTACTCAAGCACACAGGTTTCCCTGGATGGGTGCAAGAGAAATCTCCCTCCTTTGACACTCCCTCAGGATGGTCAGCCTTCTGCTTCTCATCTTGATGTGGGACTGAGGAGCACTTATCATTGCATTTCCTGCTATGTCCTGTTTCCCTGTTAGCTGTAATGGCTTATACTTTGCCATTCTGCCTCCCACTTTCCAAATCGTTCAGTTTAAAGCCCTCTTAATCAATTCAGCCAACTTATTCCCAAAGATTCCAATGCCCTCATGAGACAAGCGTTTTCCATCCTGCTTTATCAAATTACAGTCATTGAAAAAGGTCTTGTTGTCATAAAAACTGAAACCTTCCCGTTGGCATCAATTTCTTAACCAGGAGTGAACTTATGTAATTTTTCTGTTATGGACTGACCCCTTTCCTCTAGCAGGGAAGATGGAAGAAAAGATAACACAAAAGATATGTATTACCTTCATTGTCCCAACACATTTTTGCTGTTGATATTTAACTTTTTACTGATCAGAATACTAACACTGATATGATTCAGTAGCTTGATGAAGGTCAGTATCATCTGCCTCTTCTGTCTAGGTTACAGGGTCAATTGCTTGAACCATGACAGTGATGCTATTTCCTTTCCTTTTGTTCCTCCCACCTAACTGCTGAATATATTTGGTCTGGAAGCCATGCACTAAATTTGGCCTCTCAGACTTGATGTATCTGGAAGAATAATAATCCAAAGTGAGTTATTGTACACTGTAAATCATAAATATCTTGAGAAAGAAGAGAAATGTGTCAAATTTGGAGCAGCAATGAGTTATGGCACAATTGTCTTCACAAAAATCAAGTCCTTTTGAATGTATTGTCTTCTATTGTTTCATTGTGAAAGCAGTACTATCCCCATCTAATCTGAAATGTATGCTGTTACGTTTCAGTTTTATTGCTATTTTCAACCACCTAAATTTGATCCTAAATTTGTTTAGGGTCAAGAAATTTAAAAAGTATATTCAAATCAAAAGTAATTGCCTATATCCATACAAAAACTTGGATGTATGATTGAAACATATATAGATATTTTTCAGCATAACTATAATCTAGCTGTAACTAGTCAGTAACTACTTCAATATTACCGTAGAAATGCAGCTACAACATGGCCTCCATGAATTTTCTTGTGTACTGAACCCTATACTGCTAAATGAAACCTTTTACCTCAATTTGTTAGACCAAAACTGTCTCAGGTGTGCTAGATGCTCTGATTTCATGCTCTTCAGTTGCATCATGAGGATTCTCCTTCCCAGCTGCATTATATACTACAAAGGAAAATATAGAAGAAAAAGTTTCAGGTTCTGTTCTGCTCTCTTGCCACAAGAAAAAGGTCCCACGTTTGTGAGATTTTATCACATTATTCAGTAATAAAAAAATGTATTTCTGTTGTTCTAACTAAAATTTCCTTCACTGTAGGTAGCATGGTATGCAGAAAGAATATGAAAGTACTGTTGTCTGGAGGCTTCGTTATATCACTGAGAAAAAATTACAAGACAAACTCATTCTTTCTTTTTGTTCTACATATCTGCCCCATTACTGAAATAATTCTGTTAATTAATCTTAATCAACCCTTTTCAGGTCTCTTTTCTAAGCTAAGCACTGAATAAGAGAACTGTCCATAGAAAACTTAGGGGAAAGTTGACTTAGACAAAGGCTTGAAATTTTTCTCAGTAGTAAATTTCACACTGGAGTATTCAACTGAAATTGAGGAGATATAAAGTACATTTTTATTATCCCTTGTTTAAATTGTGTTTCTTAGATATAGTACAATGTCTTGGTTTAGCAGCTGTTGTTTACACCTGAAGCTATTGTTAAAATCTAGGATTTCATCAGTTTGGGGTATTTTTTCCTCATCATTTTCTTGATTTTTTTCTTCTGACAAATGAGTCCTTTATAAATTAACTCAGCTGGTGCACATTTGACCCCAATTTTTGAATGTATTCTCTGGGTCAAGTACTTTTGTGTGTGAGAATAGTCATTCTTCCCACCCTGAGGCAACTAGAGTACTCATACATTTACCTTACCATCAACACATTTTTAATCATAAATAATTTTCTAGAAGCTTCATTGAAGCAAACAAATCTAATGCTAAAAAATACTAAAGGCAATTACAGTTTATTTTCTAACCTCTGCTTACCCTTGTTAAAATTATTTTACTGAATAATAAAT
This sequence comes from Colius striatus, assembly GCF_028858725.1. NCBI lineage: Eukaryota > Metazoa > Chordata > Aves > Coliiformes > Coliidae > Colius > Colius striatus. The sequence goes on along the minus strand of NC_084759.1, from coordinate 198,338,529 downwards.
TAAAAATAACAATCTGCCACTTTAGCCAGTATGTGGGTGTTTTAACATATTTAAGTGAGAAGTTATTTTTCTCTTGAAGAAGTCAATAAATCTTACGTTCTGTTTTTTATGTAAATGTAAGAATGATATTGTTACATCTGTATATGACTCTCTCTTTCTCCCCCACTTTGTCTTATCAGTTCCTTTCATTGCCAGGCATTTTGCATCCACAACCTAAGTGCCAACATATGGTTGCATTCTGTAACATGAACTCACAGCCAAATCTATGAAGTTCATTCTTTAGTCTCCACCTTTGGGACATCAGTAGGTGGTAATCTTAGCAACCTGGATGTGATATCACCATTGTGGCATTTTCATTGACACAACTCTGCTAGAGAGACCCCTTGCCCTCAAGTATAATTCCTGAAAAATTAGCCTCTCATTACAAAACATTAAATCTCTTGTCACTCAACCCTGTAGCTTGATGGAAGTGTTGGATATGCAGAGAGGGTAAAAAGCTCCCTTAAGGATTAAATTTGGCACTTCCCTGCTTGGTAATACAGACTCTGGATGGGTGGTCCCTCTGGATATCCTTTCAATAACAGGTTCACAGACAAGTAGACACCAGCTACAGAGAAGATTAGAAGTTTTAATTCAGCAGCCCCAAAATTTTATGAGTTTTGAGGTGCCAACTATATTGTTCTTATGCTTTATTACATTGGTAAGGGGAAAAAGTTGCCTTTGATGAGGGAATAGTTTCTTATTCATTATTATAAAATATCCTACAACAGCTTCCCTCCTGGGTGGTTTGCCTTCTGTTAGTGAATGTTTGAGTTTCCCCTTCTTTCCTTCTTGTGGTGATTTAGGTTTGGTGAAATCTAAACAATGTGTTTCATATTTCTTATTTGCCAAGAGAGACTTTCAGGGCAAGGCTGAAAGAAAGCAGTGCTTTTGGTTAACATCTCCCATGAAAGCAATATATTTAGAATAATTGTCCTGGGAAAAGCAAGCCAAAGGAATTTTCTTAGCTGTAGACTGACTGAAGAGCTCAGTGATTTGATAAATGTGTTACCTTATCTGAGTATTGAATAATGTCAACCTGTATATAGCAATTTTGATATTCATGCAAATTGTTATCACGTTTAAGAGGAAAGTTCCTCTCGTTATGTAACTGTTAAAAGATAAAACTTCCTACAAAACTCTAGTCATGAGGTTTAAAACTAAGAAACAATCATGTGTTGTGATTATGTTTGTATAAATTCCTTCTGGAATTAAAAAAATAGAATTTTAAAAAGTTAATACACATTTTTGTCTATGTGTTAAAAGACTAAACAATCGAACAATAATAGTAAACAGTGAACGTTACCATAGGAGTCAGGAGAGAGATAAGAGCACATAAAATGCTTTACTTTGGTCTCATTAGAAAACAGAAATTTAGAACAAGACTTTTAAATATTGCTCAAGGATTTTTTAAAAAATCTAGTTGAATCTCAAATCTAGTTGCGATCTCAAAATTTGAACTAAACCACACTTTTTTTCTAAACAAATGAATGACTGGTGGAAATTAGATTCCTATTGAAATGGTAAATTGTAAAAACAGTTTAACAAATCTGCCCTACCTTTTTGAAATCTCTTTTTAAAGATTTTTTTTATAAACTTTGCACTAGGTGTGCAATAAATTACAGAAACTGAAGAGCAATAAGAACCCTGATATAAGTCAGATAATCAGAGGATCCAATAAGTAAATGAGCATGTCATGTCTGGATTGACTAGTGTTAGTATTAACTTTAATAAAAATTTTAAGAGACATTAATTCACTTCAAAGATCATAAAATAACCTGGTGAGCTGTGTTGACTATAGTTTGTTTATACTACTTTCTGGAGTTGAAGGGCACTCTTCATCTTTTCCTTATTTGTGGTTTAAATTAGAAGGTCGTACAGTTCATGGTAACAAAAAAAAAGGAAAAAAAAAAGAAAAAATCCTATCCCCTCCCAAGTATATCTGACCTCTGTTGCCTATTGGCCAGCTTAGCTTGAAACAGTGCTTGGAAAAAGATTCATTCCCTTGAGGTATCATGATCATTTTTCAAGTACAACCATTGTTCATTCTATCTGGACTCTTTGATTCTTTTTTCAGCCTATCAGCTACATATGTAAGGTAGTTTTTCAAAGTATGTATCAGTGAAATTCTCCTCTTGGCTTTTCACCTACTAATTGCAAGCAGTGGGTTAGTTCTCCCTTTTCAAACAAAGCCACAATTTTTAAACCTTCCTTCACTTTAACTATGGTTTTACAGCCATATAGTGCAACAGGCATATACTGCATAAATTGTGATCATGATAATGTGAAGCTTTCGTCTTAGCTTCAAATAACATCTATCTGCTGCAGCATCTTTGAAATCTTGATTGATAAAGGATTTAGACCTGGTTCTAATTATTGTTTTATGTAGTTGGCAAAGGTGACAATTTTGCATAGGGTAAAAGGCTGTAATTTCTGGATTTAAGGCATGGACTCCAGAATTCAGCTTCATTATGTATTTCAATGATAGAGAAAACTTAAATTTTTGAAATGAAGAAATTTTCTATTTTTTTGAGAAATATGGAAATATGGGTTTTATGTGGCTTGTTCAGGTTACAAACAGAAAAGCTTAGTAGCTCTATGTAACTGGGAACAAAATTATTTCTGTATGCATTTGTTAAGTAAATCAAATTTTAAAGAAGAAAGTCTCAGATTGGTAAACAGAACAGTTTTTCTGTTCAATGTTTCAAATTCATTAATGACTCATTGGTCATAAAGTTAAGGGAATTACACTAGCTCTCATTTGGCCATATTTTTCTCATAAGTGGAATTTGATCAGACTCAACTGTACACTAAATCAAAGAAGTTTGCTAACTCTTTGTTGCTTCAACTGCTGCCAATTATATGAAACAGACAACTAAATCTTACTGTGTCATATAAATTCTTGTGATGCTCCATTTTAAGACATGACTGGCATCATAAGACATATTATCTTTTTATTTAAACTTTTAACATGTCTTGAGGGTTTTTTTTCAGTTTTGTTATGGTTTTGGGTTTGGTTCTTTTTTTCAGATGGATCTATAATCAAATACCAATCTATGACCTGGATGATTGTTGCAGTGTTTTTAAAAAAAAAAATGAACAAAAAAAGCCCCAAAATCTCTAAAGTTTCAAAAACAGAAACAGAGTTTTCATATCATCATGAAGTCACACACTTGAGTTAATTTTACTATATACAAGTTTTTTAAAGTTTATGAGAATCATATCCCTTGTTTTTAAAGTCTTTCTTAAACTCTTATGGCTAAGTGGACTGATAACCTGGTTGATGTTGAATTAATAGGTTTATGGGTTTATATTTTAATATCTCTTGTTAATCAAAATTATCATCCAGACTATATGCCAATCATAATCCGATTTCCTAAACACAAGCTAAATTAAAGTAGAAGCTAGTATCATCTTCCCAGTTTCAACAGAAATAATTTGACATAAAACTGAAATATGTTTTCTTCTGTAAAGATGATCTGTCTCTTTTGAGAAGAGAAATTGTGAAAGTTCAGTATGATAAAACTGGAATCATCATGAAATTATTTTTATTAAAAAAATTATTGCTATAACGTGGAGTGGATGGAAGACCAACTTCATATACTATTTACTGTGTAATATGATATCTTTATCCCAAATCTTCAAACTGAATTATGCAAGCTAATATTCCTCAGAGATTATAGACCTTTTTTTTAGATGATTACAATAGGAAAATGTATGTTCTACTGTGTGTATACTGTTTGTTTATTCTAAATATTGAAAAAATTTCAGCAACTATCTAAGTTTTTCAGAGCCTTTTCTAAATCTTCAAAATATATGAAGCAGGCTTATAGACCCTGGAAATAATTCAATCTTTTTTGATTGTTGGGTAGATTAAGTCTTTGGTTTCCAGACTGAATCTGTTTTTCTTTTTGTCTAAGTCTTCCAGAGTGCCAAACATAGAATTAATTGATTTCACATCTTTAGCTTCTGATTTTTATTAATCTTCTTGTGTGATATCATGCAGAACATGCCCATAAAGTATTTTTTTGTTTACTTAAAATATGGTATGTATTTTTTATGCTTTCACAGAAGATGTCTTCGGCTGGCTGACAGTCTATTTGAAAACTGTTTTAACTACTATATTAATAAACAGTGCTACTTTCAGATCACGGCAATATGTTTTACATTTTCATTCCCCATTTTTGTATTATTCAGACATGTAATGAAAACAGTATATGAGCCTAGCTTTTAAGTATTTATTTTTAACTACTGTTTATGTCTCTAAATTCGTTCCTTGTGTAAGATGTGCCTAGAAAGGCAATGAATACGGATGAGATGGACCCATGGTCTTATATTTTCACATGATTTCTGCAGAAGACAATTGTCTGTACTAGTTTTTGTGGGAGAATTGTATCAAATGCTAACTTTAAAAGAGGATTAAAGAGATGATTATAATAGTTTTTCTAACTCAAGTTCAATGATTCTTTATGATGTGATCATGAAGTGAACAGATAAAAGATAAACAAAAAAAGATGAGCTTTTAAACTGAAGGAATAACTGTTATTCATATATTTTTTTCATAGAATAAAGAAAGATGAGTTGAATCACTTCATATATCCATGTCAATTCAAAAGGCAAGAAGTTTCTCTTAAATAGTGAAGGAGTTTGTAGGATTCCATAATCCTTATTTGTTTTGGATGTGCCCTATGTTTAAACATACATTTTTCCAAATAGTATGGCACACCAGCTTACTATGGCAAGGAAAGTCTCTCTCATGCAGGAACGTCTGTTTCACTACATCTAAATTTAAAACTTCCTACTCAAGAGATATTCGATCACCTTTTTATTTTTTCTCTCTCTCGACACTGTGCTTATAAATTACTAAAGACTGGGAGATAGAGGCCTAATTAGAACAAAAGCAAAACACAGGGAGTTAGGAACACAGTTTGCCTGGCTTTCACTATGACTTTTGAACTTTTGAAGATTCTCCTGAAGATTACATGTTGAAACATTTTCCATGAAGCATCATTCATTAGTCCAGGTTTCCCTAAGGTTAGCTGCTGCCATTCTAAATGTATCCTGTTCATGCAAAGAAAAACGATCATTCCAATTGTGTGGTCTTCTGTAATATGTGCTGTGGGGCCAATAAACCTGAAATAAGCGTTTGCAAAAATGTGCTGTAAAACACTCCCCAAAGCCACTGGTGCCAGCTAAAAAGACATTTTTTAGGCTTTCATAGATAAAGAAAAGCACTTAAGGAATGAAACGTTTAGTTTACTGGTTTTATACAAAAAAACTTGGCTGTAATACCAAATATTTTACCATTGGCTTGAGAAATTGAAAGACTTAAACTTCAATACTAGAGCTATTTCAGGGATGAAGGAATTTTGTTCATGGCACAACAGGAAAATCATAAGGAAATAACTCTGCAAAAGAATAACGATAAACAAAATGTGCACATGCTATCAGTATTTCTTCAATATATTGGGAAAGTAGAGACACTCTGCAGTTATCATAGGTTTGCTAAACTCTTAAAAAGTAATGTTTAGTTATAATCAAGTCTTCTTGTAGGATGATGTCTTGCAATGTGGTCTAATTACAGCTAGCATAAACAAAATGATGGTTAATCTGCACAAAATGTCCAACAGTTTATAGGCTTTGGCTTCACTTTTATATTCTGAACATGTAGGAGCTTTCAATAAAGTCCAATCCTGCTGCAATTCCCCACAATTATCTTCTACTCCAGTGTATATACAGTGATCTACGTTCAGCAATAAAATAGCTTCTACCAGAGTACTCCACATCTGGAGCATGTTCTGCCTTTTATGGGCATAAGCAAAAACGTTTATGTGGCTCATGAGAAAGCAGAGCAGAAAGCTTCTGTCCTGTCTTTCATTCTTTCTGGTTTTCTTATGTTAAGTATGACAAATCAATACTTCATTGAAGTTGCTAATGTCCACTAGCTTTGTGCAAAGACATAGTATTATTAATACAGGCAAACTATTCCTTAACCACATCTAGAGATAAGTAAGAGTTCACAAGATGAAGGCTGCATTCGAAATAGTTAGACTTCATTTTGTGACTTCTGTGATTTATTTTTTATGACCTTTGTAGTTTATATTTTTGTAATCTTATTTTATTATTATCATAAAATTACAGAATGGTTTGGGTTGGAAAGGATCTATAAAGATCAACTGTTACAATCTCCCTGCCATGGGCAGGGAGAGGTTTCTCAAGGCCACTTACAACCTGAACACTGCCAGGAATGGGGCATCCACAGCCTCTCTGGGCAGCCTGTTCCACTGTCTCACCATCCTCACGGGGAAGAACTTTTCCCAATATCTAGTCTAAAGCTCCCTTCTTTCAGTTGAAAGCCATTGCCCCTTGGTCCATCACTACATGCCCTTGTAAAAGTTCTCTTCCTTGTAAGCCCCTTTAGATACTTTAAGCAGGCCTTCCCAGAGTCTTTTCTACTCCAGGCTGAACAACTCCAACTCTCTCAGCCTTTTGTCATAGGAGAGGTTCTCGAGCCCTCTGATCATCTTTATGGCCTCCTCTGGGCCTGCTCCAACAAGTCCATGTCCTTTTTATGTTGTGGGCCCCAGATCTAAACATAGTACTTCACGTGAGGTCTCACAAGAGCAGAAAAGAGCAAGAATTTGGGGACAGTCCACTCCCTCGATCTGCTGGCCACATTTATGATGCAGCTCAGGATATGATTTGCTTTCTGGACTGCAAGTACACATTACTGGGTCATGTTGGGGCTCTCATCAGCCACAACTTCCAAGTCCTTCACAGATATTCTCTCAATCCACTTATTGCCTAGACTGAATTTCTGCTTTCAATTGTCCCAAACCATGTGCAGGAAATTGCATTTCATCTAATAGCTTCTTCCGGTCAAACACACATAAAACCCAAGAAATTAGTCTTTTCAATGTTATGCCTCATCACTGGATTTCATTAACAGGTTTTAAGGCATAGTGCTTTATACTGTTTAAATTCGTAACATTTTATATTGAAAAGAGTGGGCTTTTACTCAATAAATGACACGGACTCAAGTCTGAAGACTTGCCGTCCCTTGGTATTTTTGATTACATCAGTCACTAGTAGCTTACTGTTATTAACAGAAAGTATTTTGGAAAACCAAGCAGTAATAACTTACAAATATGGGTATTTTTCACTCAAGTCATATATAGCTACAGGAGTAGTATGTAATATCATCCATCCTATTTCTATATTAGCATAAAAGAGTATATTCAGAAGAAAATGAACATAGTCATTTTGGTAGGCATTTTTAATGTATGTTGGTTCAGTTCGTTCTATCTTTGTATCACATCTCTTAAGTGATTTATCCTCTGAGTGTAAAGAAAGCAGCATGCTTAACTCATTCTTTGGCTTCTTTGTACTTTTTTCTTCATTTGTACTTTTTACTAAGGTCTATTCTTATTTATTGTAATATCAACAGATACAAGCTTAAGTAAAATATTTTTAGCTATGTTCTTGTACCATTTTCCTATTTCTTCATCTTTTCTCACCATAATATAATTTGCACATTTTTTTTTGTTTTATATTAATAACTCATCTTTTGACTAGCTTGAAAAGCATTTAGGGACTAAAACAAGACAAAAGTCAAGCAAATAAAAAAGGCCCTTCCCCAGCAAAACAAAGTGATGTAGAAAAAAGAAAAAGGAGTTTATGTTATTTCTCAAATAATAAAAGACATGGCTATCAAGTGTTTGTAGATGGAATTCTTATACATAAGAGGGTAATGAAGACACTGATCCCAAAGAATGAGTTCTTATATATATTACATATTTTTAATGACTAAGATTTATATTGGTAAAATACATAATTAAAAAAAGCACACATAAATTGCAAACTATGTAAATCAGAAGATTGAAACTGTTAAAACACAATCATTATGAGCAGATGAAAAAAAGTGATATTGCAAATGTAAAAAAGATAACAAAAATTATAACAAAATAGATATGATAGGACTTGTATTGACCATTGAAAGAGCATTTTACGATGAATATTAGATTACTTGAAAAAAATAGTAAATAACGGAATTGTTATAATTTTTGGTGTTAATACTCTTCTTTTTTGTCTTTTTACAGTAACTTAAGGAAATTTTCTAGAATGATAATAAACCCCCTCAGGAAATCAATATAAGCTGAGGCTGCTTAGCAAACCTGCAGATAAGATTTTGAGTATGAAAATAGGTCGTAATCCTATAATTATATATGAACACAGCTTCTTTTTGCATGCAGTGAGAGTCCCAACTTATTTTAGTAATTTAAAATTTATCTTCTGATAGCACCTTGGGAGCCTCTTATGGTCACTAATGGAGCTAAACCCCAAAGTTTCTTAGTCCTCACTCTGCTGTATTCTCATTAGTGTTCATGATTTACACTGGTCATACTATATAGCAGAGAGGAGCTGAGATAACGTACCATTAGTGAAAATAATTATTTCTTTTTTGTAGCTTGTCATGTATATGTCTTCCAAATGCATGAAGTGATTATTTCCATCATACATAACCTCTTCAGCTTTCATGACCTCTCTACAGCTTTGAACAGAAAACAGTGCTTAGTTGATTTAAAGAGTGTGAGGGGGAGATGGAAAAAGAACAACTACTGTAAATATAACTCAGAAAACCATGACAAAGTGGGTAGTTTAATGGTTCTGTGGTTTCAGTAGATGATGTTCTGCCTGATGAAAAGCTTTGTCAGAAGAAATCTGTTACCATATAGCTTGTGCAAATACCTTTCACTCTATGAGTCTTCATTTTTGTTTGCTTAAGTTTGTTTTATTTCCAAATATTATGTGAATTTATTTATAAGCTGACCTCAGAAAACAAAATTGGCACAAGCAATGGGAATACTCTCCCTGAATCTTATATGGGTTTCAACAGTAGGTTGGTTTAGATCTCACAGTGTTCATAGAAGTTTGTAGACTGATATTGATAGATGCTGAAGTTACTGCTCTAAGTGCAAGTTAGCAAGAGTAGAAACACTGCCTTTACTCACCTAGCAAGGGAAACACTAACCAAGATGGTGACTCTTCCAGCTTGGAACTACCCTAGCACTCTAGATGTACTAACACCTTCGATTTCCCCAGCTGAAGAAAACCTGACTACTTTCTATGTAATTTCATAATAAATTAACTGAGAAGGGAAGGAACAAAACTGATGATCCATAACACTCAACTTAAAAGATAGGAAAAGGAGAAGTAATGATCAAGAGATCTACCCTAAACTGTTAACAAAATTATGTTTACAATACACTGAGAAAGTTCCTATCTCTATCTGACCACAGTCCCTTGTGGTGTTTATTCACAATCACTTCACAGGGAAATAGCAGCAATTCTACATGTTGGTCTTATTGCCATCATAAGGTCAGTCATGAATATTTTGAAGAATTACAGAAGCAGATAATTAAATTCTGATTTCTGATGCAGCTATTTTCTGAATTAATATTCTTTATAATTTATATTGATAATTAATATATTGATAATTAATTAATTCAGAGCAGGACAGGGAACACAAATATAAGTGCCCTTCACCTGCACACTAGGCTGAGATATGGAAGGCTGATCACCTTGAGAAAGAGTCAACCGGGGAGGAAACTCCTGCACCTGTCCAGGGAAACCTGTGTGTTTGAGTAAGCCCCTGAGCTGCCTCTACACCAATGCACGCAGCCTGGGGAATAAGCAGGAGGAACTGGAGATGTGGGTGCAAATGCGGGGCTATGACCTCATTGCAGTCACAGAGACGTGGTGGGACAGCTGCCATGACTGGAGCACAGCCATGGAGGGTTATCTATTGTTCAGGAAAGACAGACTGACAAGGCATGGAGGTGGAGTTGCTCTCTCTGTGATGGAGCAATTAATGTGTGCCGAACTGTGCCTGCATGGGAAAGAGGAGCGAGTAGAGTGCTTATGGGTAAAAATTAATGGCCAGGGTAAGGCAGGTGATATTGTTGTAAGAGTTTGCTACAGGCCACCTGATCAGGAGGATGTGGATGAGGTCTTCTACAGTTGAGAGCTGCTTCACGGTCACAGTCCCCAGTCCTCATGGAGAACTTCAACCACCCTGATATTTGCTGGGATAGCCACACAGCCAAGCACACGCAGTCCAGGAGGTTCCTACAGATTGTTGATGACAACTTCCTGTTGCAGATGATCAAGGAACCAACAAGGAGGGGTGTGCTGCTGGACCTGGTACTGATGAATAGAGAGGGTCTGGTTGGGGATGTGAAGGTTGGAGGCAACCTCGGCTGCAGTGACCATGAGATGGTAGAGTTCAAGATCCTGTGTGGAAGGGGCAGAACACAAAGCAGGACCGAGACCCCGGATTTCAGGCGAGCTGAAAGACTTCGTCTTAATTTATTTCAGTTAAATAAGAGATGGTAAAGCATGTATTCATTAACTCAGCAAATGTAATTAATATTAAAAATACTAAATTAACTGACTAGGATCAAACCAATTCCAAAACAGTAAGCAAAGCAACAAATATTCCTAAGTCAAGATGACCTTGACATCAATTTAATGTTCATTACCATAACTAGATAAATTATTTTCAAGAAAATATTCTGAGCTTGTAGAAAATCTGAGAAAAAAATTCTATACCATTGTGTTTCACTGGGACAGAAGAGGGTGATCTCTGGAGAAGAGAATGAGGAAAGAGAATTTCTTTATTGTTTGTAATGACCTTTAGAAATCAACTGGGAACAATTGTGTTTTCTTACATTAATTGCTCTAAACTGCTATTTGCAATCCTGACCTATTATCATAGTAACAGATAATGTCATAACACAGATCTATCACAATTTATTATCTAAACATATTACATATCTTTATCTCTCATTTCTCTCTATGTCCTCCAGTAGTCTGAAGATGTTTTTGATGACAGTTCTGGAAAATGAAAAAGTCATGGAATGTGTGGGAACCAAGAGCCTGGGACACTACTAAACTGTCATAACTTAAAAACTGTGTCATCTGTGAAATAACACATGCCCCAGTTTATATTGTACTGTTTAGATTAGGATATAAACCGTAGCACGTGGAAACTTTTCCATAAGCACTATGTGCCAATGCCTAGTACTAAACCTGGAGACTCAAATTTAAGTTTAGGACTAGGAATCTCAAAATCTCACTGGGCAGAGACGAACCTCATGAGGTTCAACAAGGACAAGTGTAGAGTCCTGCATCTGGGAAGGAACAATCCCATGAACCAGTACAGGCTGGGGGTCGAACTGCTGAAGAGCAGCTCTCCAGAGAGAGACCTGATTGATAATAAGCTAAATATGAGCCAGCAATGTGCCCTCATGGCCAAGAAAGCCAATGGCATCCTGGGACGCATCAAGAAGAATGTGGGCAGCAGGTGAAGGGAGGTTCTTCTCCCTCTCCACTCTGCCCTGGTGAGGTCTCATCTGGAGTCCTGTGTCCAGTTCTGGGCTCCTCAGCTCAAAAGGGACAAGGAAATGTTGGAGAGAGTCCAGCTCAGGGCCATTAAGATGATCAGGGGACTGGAACATCTTTCATATGAGGATATCCCATTGCCTGAAGTTTCTGTATCATCCAGAAGTTGGATATCCCATGGTGCGTAAATATTGTTTTTGTTTTCATTATTTCTGTTTGTTTGACTAAATTGCAGATTGAAGACTGTGGACCTCTGAATAGAGAGTCTGCAAATACTATACATGTATATAACGCAGACATGATAAATGTATTATTAACAGGGAAGTCTAGTGGTAACTTGAACAGAAGTTAGAAGTCAAAAGATCTGTTTTGCATTCTCTAGACACTGTTTTATTTGTGACTCCAAATAGGCTGCAAAAGCTCAATTTTTCAAAAGAGATGGCTTATAAAATATAGAGTAATGAAGTTCTCCACTTTTGAGAAACTCTGTGAGGTCACCTCGATCAGAAACAGAGAAAATTTTTAAGTAGTTTGGAAGGGGACACCTTAGGTCAGGATTATACTTCACATAATTTTATATGCTTAGAAGGCAACCTGACTTTAACTACTTGAAATCTTCATTGTCAGACCTCAGGAGGACATTTTCAACAATTAAGCACATTATGGCAGAAATTGCCCAGCTATTTTTCATTCCAAGACTGAGAATTAGAATCATGTGGAGAAATTACCTTCAGGAAAGGATTTTGAGGTATTAAAGTGGGTATTACTGGGAATCAGAATTGTGCCACAGAAATGCTAATATTGTTTGGGAGGAATAATAAGAAGGGATTATTGTAGCTATGTTTTCTGATTGAGAAGTTCTCTGTTATCAGACTTCATCAGGAAAGAATGTTCAATCACTTATCATGTCACTTCTTAACCTTCAATTTTGGAAACTAAAATTTTCCTGTAATTATTTTTGTTTTCCTTTTTTTCTCTTTTCTTTTTTTTTTTTTTTCCCCTATAAGAGATCTTTCTCCAGTCCCTTAATCGTTTTCCTGGATTTCTCCAAACTTTTTATAGTTCTTCATCATCTTTCTTTGAACACATAATTAGATCCAATAATTTAGCTCTGATGGCTTCAGTGTCAGTACAGATGTAATATAATCTTTTCATTCCTACTTGGCATTTTCTTACTAAAACTTTCAAGGACTTTTGTATTCCACAATGAAAACTCATGTTCAAGTAATTATCCATGCTGACCTCTAAGTCGCTCAATATTTCTCTCATTCCTTAGAATTCCCAATCCTGAAGGATGACTTACATTCCATGTTCATAATTATGTTCTTTCCACTTCACAATGTTGAAACACATCATTTTCCCAAACTAGGTTTATCAAGAAACTAAGTTCATTCTACATTCACAACATAGTGTTTTTTCTACTACAGATCCTCTTAATCTTTATGCCAGTAACAAATTTCAACACAATGTATTTACATTGTCTTTCCTCAAGTGATTGAGTAAAAGGGTTAAGGAAAAAAAATCTGTGAAATGACATTAGAAACAATACCTTACGACAATAATTTTTGTGTTTTTGAAAAATATATTTATTGTGTTTTAACCTTTTTAATAAATAATACTGTCAAGCAATTATCACGATGTAGAAGTCTAAGCATGACTACACTGAAAATACGAAGATTATCGTCCAATCATCATATTTACTCAAAAAAACATATAACAGTTTTAATAACATATTTTTAAATCTGTCAATCACATTGATAGTGTGATACATTGTTTCAGTGTGATTGAATCAATCACATTGAAACTGTAGATTTTTCTTTGCTTCCCTTACAAATCTTTCATATTTCTTATCTTTTGCTATATATTTTGACTATCAACTCCTTCTCTTTCTATCATAATTATTTTTTAATTAACTGTTGCTTTCAGTTTCCTTCTATATCTGTTTTAGCTAGAATAGACTTCTTCCTCAGCAAAAATTTTGACATTTTTGACAGTTAAAGAATTCCCAGTTATTAGTCACATTTAATTACTTTCTCCCAATAGACTTTACTCATATTTTTTTATCAATTTCATAAAGCTAGCTTATAAAATTTAAAAGAACTGTAAATATGATGGAGATTAGGACTTTGCTCTGTACTCACAGACATAATTGACTCATTTCTTGTACTGTATCTCATATTAATTTTTGCCCTAATATCCATGTTTTTTACATGTGGAGACAAAAAAACTGTAATTCCTTTATATCAGATGCCACATTTTTTTTATAGATTATGTTTTTAATTTTTATAAATCCTGGAAGTATTGAAGGGATTTCTGTGTGTGACTTCCAACATATGTCAGTAAGAATTGAAATCTCTGACAATATTATATATTTCTCCACCTAGGCGTGATATTTTGGTCTTCAAAAGATTCAGCATCCTGTTTTCTAGGGTGATTTAGTAATCTACAGTACCACATACAGTGCTTTATATATTACTATCGTAACTCTTCACCATTATCATTTATTTCTTTAGTAATATTGGTAATTTAGAAATAATTAACATTTTTAACATACTGCACCATCCCCCTTTTTTCCCCACTGACTTCTTCTTAAATAGGTTATGATCGTTAATGGAAGGACTCCAGTAATGTGAATGTTATACTGCAGTTTCATTTAGGAATTACCAAAATATGACAACCCAAATTTGGTAATTCTGAAGTAGGTCAAACTAATCTCAAACATGAATAATTCCATTTTCTTTTAGTACCTTGGCTTCTCAAAATCACATGTGGCAAATAAACAATTTCTACTCTATGTCCACCTGTGGCTTGGGTTTTCCTGAATTTATGGTTTAGTGCTAAGTGTACATGTATATTTTTTCACTTTTTCACTTCCCTCTTACACTTATTCTTTCTGACTACTTTAGCCATAGTATTCATGGAAGATTGATTCTGGGAAACTCTAACAAAGTCATATCATTTTGCTGTGCAAGAAGGTTACAACTTCTTCTGAGCCCTGACTGTTTTTGCTCATGACATGAGATGAACCTCTGGGAAATGCTTTAATGTTCTTCTCCTTCTTCCCCCCTAGAGATCTCCAGAGTCTTTTAAAATTAGTCATATATAGTGCTATCAGTTACAGCCATGATCATGCTCTTAGGACCACTTTGAACTACAAAATCTTTTCCTGACTATCTATGAAGCAAACTTAAGTAATCCCAGTCTTGTAACTGTATCTTCTGTATTGGCTCCAAAGTGAAAGTATGACATCCTTTTGTTGACTTTCTCATCACAATATGATTATGTTCTTTGTGGGACAAAATATCAACCTGGAGTATCTTCTTTCTTTGGATCATGGAAAACCTTCCTGTGTCCTTTAAAACCAGCTTCATTCCTGTTCATAAACTCAAAATTTTAATGATGGTGAAGGTCTACAAAGATCTGCTTTCAAGGAAAAATATAGTACATTGCACAGTATGTTTTAATAAGGCCCAGAGACATAAATTTAACAATGAAAAAGTAGCTATTAATTGTTCAAAGCGTATTCCGAGCAATAAATGGAATGTATTCTGTGGTGAAAATATACAGGAAATCCACACATAATTGAGTACAATTCAGATGAATATGGGTTATATCGAAGACTGACATGTATACAAGAAAAAGCATCAAACTGAAGGATCAAATGGAGATGATATTACTTTTATTTTTTATATTCCCTAGTTTAACATTCCTAGTGGTAGTAATCTGTAGATTTTACATTGGTTTTATATATATCATGTTATTAAAAATAACTTGTCATTGTTAGTATATATTTAATCATGATCACAGTCATTTTCCTCTGGAATAATTCTTCACTTCTGAGGAGTGGGTCAAAACTATGAAAAGTAGAAATCACCTTGAGATCATTAAAAAAAAAAAAAAAGAAAAAGAGAAAGAAATTAAACATTTTCACACATGAACAATTCTCTCTCGACTTCAAAATTCCCTTTTAGGGTGTAGATTCTCTGAGGCATTTTCATACCATTTTCTTTCATTTTATATGGTTAAAACAGTGCGTTGCACTAGAGAATACTCCGTGATTTATCATTGCTGGTTTAATCAGGGAACTACTCTTTCAGATAAGCTGTTTGCCTGAAATGCTATCCCGGCTGGACTATTTAGTTAGATTGGAAAAACAGGGGCAGATTCTTTTCAGGTTAAAAACCTGATGATTTACTCTTTCTTTTTCCATGTAAGACCTTTATTAGTAAATTTCTATGTCTGTTTCTCAGATTACTACCCAGTTTAGCATCCTGTTCTAGAAGGTTTAATTATCTGGTGAGTTAAAGAGCTGAATAGACACCTGAAGATTCAAATATTAAATATTATTCTAACCAAATCAGATTTTACAGTCAATTCCAGAATAATCTCTATAAGGAAGTTTGTCATATCTAGTCTCACCATCTCACAAGATGCAGGTATTGAGATTTTGAAAGTACAAGTTTTGAAAGTTTAATTTTGTTCTGTAGATAGGGAAGCATTTCACATTTTTGACTACCCAAATCTTGGCTAGAGAATGGAATTGGGAGTGTGGTTGCATTCTTGGGGCATTTTTATAAATGCCATATTTTCTTGGTGTGTCAACCACACCATAAGCCCCACAGTCATGATACCAGACAAAGTCAGCAGAAAGACATTGGTGAGTAAAAGACATTCAACAGTTACGGATAACTAAATGCTTGTGTATGTGTGGATGGTCACAGTCCTTTTAAGTATGCTACTGCTGGCTGCTTTGAAATTCTCATATCTCCTAAATATTGATGGAGTCACAAACTTTTTACATATTTTTTAATATCCTGTCCTCTTCTTAACTAATAACCAATTATGTAAAAACAACATAATATAAACTTTCTTAGTTTATGTTGTTTTTTCATTATGTCCAAATTTGATCTGCTGATACATATTCACTAAAGTCTTGTACTGAACATTGTCCTGACTTTCTTCTTCCTCAAATACATATAGAGTGGGTTAAACTGCCTGTATAGTCTTATTTCTATTGATATTAAAATCTCTTACAGACATAATTTTCTACTTTTACTACTCTGAGGGTTTATAAAATTTCAAGTAAATTGTTAAGTAAGTGCTAGCCCTAAAGTGTTTCTTGAAATGGTCAAGATTTATGACTGCTGAGTTAAATGGTATAGAGGAGTAATCTGAAAATATTCTTTACTGCTAATGAGCTTCATCTTGGTTCTGAAGTCTGGCTCAATAACAAGAAAGTTTATATGATCCTCCAGGTAATGAAACTTTTAAACCAGATTGTTAACTACTGAAGTCTGGGAAAGAATTTGCAAAGCCAAATAAACCCAACTGGCATCCAAATATACATTCATATCCTCACTTTCACTGGGATTGACTTTGGCATTAGAATTTAAATGAGTTGTACTTTTCTATCTCAGCTTTTAAAAGTTATTTCAATTAAGTACAAGTTTCCTACATAAATACTTTTTATAAGGCTTAACTCTTAATTAAACTGGTTTAGTTGGAAGCTGTAAATTAGGAAATTAAACTCCTTAAAGGAATTAAAAATTCTTTTACATATATTTCCACATGGAATTTCACTATGGAGTTTTGATATCTAGTTTAAAATGTTTCAGGTCTTTCTGAATGAACAACAGCTAAACGAGATGTAACTTTGTGGCACCTAGATGCAGTCACTCATGTGACTGATTTATGATCATGATGAAAATCATTTGAATTTACTATCATTTTTGGTTTATATATTCAGGAAAATGCAGAAAATATGCAGCAAGTCAGAAGCAGAAAGTGTGTGCCAGATATTTCATACTGTGTTGCACAGAAAACAAGTACTAATATCAGGCAATATGGCTTTTCAAAGCCTCCAGTAGCAAGTCTGACACTCAAATTGAAAAAGTGTGTGTTGTGATATCATTTTGGACAGCAATGTTTTTGTCTGTAAAACATTACTGTCTGGGAATTAATTTCAATGATGCAAATAGAAGGAATGTTAATAATAGTAAATGTAGAGGGGTTTAACATTTTTATACAAAACTGCCAAAGATATCCCCTTCTCCAATATACTCTTCACAGAGGCATTGCCTACATCACTAATTTGGCAAGACCTTTGTTAAGTGTGGCTCCATCTTAGAATTAACTGACACTGACCCTATTGGATACAGGAGAATCTTCAGGCAGCACTCTGTTTAAAGAAGCCACCCCTGTAGCCCTCCATGTTAGGGTTTAGGCCCATCCAGGGACAAAAGACTATGATTAGACTTAAGTTCCCCAGACTTCAGAAAGCTCGAAGGGCAGGGAGGGTTTAATTGCTGCTTATGGTCCCAAACAAAACAGACCAGGCTACTCAGCCTGGGGAAGAAAACAGAAAATAATTTAATCCACCACCAACTAAAACATAACCATAAAACCCCAAAACATAACGAATAGAAAACAATACAGAGTGGTACGAAAAAGAGCACAACTAGCCCTTTAAGATCACCTTCCCCCACCCCTCCCCTCTTCCTGGGCTCAGTGCCCTGTTCCTGGTGTCTTTTTCTCCTCCCCCGCTGAACAGCTCAGGGGGGCAAGGAATGGGGGTTTCAGTCATAGAATCATAGAATAGTAGGATTGGAAGCGACCTTTAGAGATCATCTATTCCAACCTCCCTGCAGAAGCAGGTTCACCTAGATCAGGTCACACAGGAACATGTTCAGGCGGGTCTTGAAGACCTCCAAGGAAGGAGACTCCACAACCCCTCTGGGCAGCCTGTGCCAGGGTTCCGTCACCCTCACAGTGAAATAGTTTTTTCTTATATTTAAGTGGAACTTTTTGTGTTCCTGCTTCATCCCATTACCCCTTGTCTTGTTGCTAGCTACAATAGAAAAAAGGGATGCCCCAGCCTCCTGAAACCCGCCATTTAGATATTTGTAAGTCTATTCCTGATGGCTTCTGCCATTTGTCTCTCCTCAAGACATGTGTGCTCCTCTCCAATCCTCCCTGCTCCTTTGCAGGGTACCTCACATACACAGGGTGCTCCAATGTGTGTTTATCCCAAAGGCTGCAGCTCCCCTCCACCTCTCGTATGAGTCTACTCTGCTGTGTACAGGCTCTCCAGTATGGCCTGTGCCATGGCCGTCTCCTCACACAGTATCCTGCCTGTCTGGGTGCACTCATACGGAGCTGCTGGTTGCTCTAAGTCCTGCCATTGTCCTCCATAGGTTACAGAGGCACAGACTGCGTTTTTACCATGGGTTGCAGAGAGGTCTCTGGTGCTCCTCCTTCCTTCCTCCTTCTCTGATTGTGGGGTCCACATGGTCACCTCCATCTTGTACCACTCCCCCACATCCTCCTCCTTCCAAGCACTTCAAATTCCCATCCTTAAATAGTGATGGCAGAGGCATCAGATTGGCCCAGCCAGGCTGGAGGTGGATCTGAACACAAGAGCACGGGGGAAAGTTGGAGAACTCTTTACTGGGTCTGCACTGCAGCTCCCTTCCCCTGTTTCTAAGCAAAAGCAGCTTCTAATAAAACCATAACATTCCACTACCAAACCTGGCCACAGAGAGCTACTACACTATTATATAAAAAAACAAAAGAAGTAGTTGATATAAACAGAATTACATCATAACTGAAACCAACGATAGTCCAGAACTCATCAGAAGAATGTTTTGTAAGAATCCTGATTCTTATAAGATTTCAGCACTAAACACATGAGGAAACCTATATTTTTCCTAATGTATTCTCTGAAGGCTTTAGGCTCATCAGTGTGCTATCAGTTGTAGAATGAACCTTAGACACCCAAGTGAAAATAATTAGGAAAATCCTTTTCTTCTCTGGGCTTTGGGTTTTCATTTCAATATCTTTGTTCCCAGTGACACTGCTCTGAGGAATATTGTGTGATTTCAGAGAGCTGTGAATCTGGTGCAATAATTGTAATATCCTTACAAGCATATTCTTTGCATTAACTTCCATAATCACCCCTGGACAGGTTTCTTCCAAACTTCACCTCCTACACATTCCCTATCTGTTCCAATAGCACTAGAAATGCAGCACTTGCCAAAGTGATCTGTGAATATAGTGGTAATGTAATCAGGGACTAATAATTTTGGATTCCTACTGGTAACACTGTGTACTGGAAAAGAAGTCATTAAAAAAATAAAAAGAAAGAAAGAAAAAGTTAATAAGATACAAGTGGGTTATAAGTTCCATCCTATCCTACATACAATTCTGCTCCTTGTCAGAAAACGTACTTGCAACAAACCCCCTCACCTGGCTTTGTTAGCATCTCACTTCCTTTCCTGGAGTCTGTGTGGGAGGTGCTGCCCTATTTTCTGCAGAGAAGCCCAATATAGCTGTTGCGTTTGATCTCCATGAACAAGACAGCTAAGTTTTCCATGCTTAGAGTTGTATTTGAACCAGAAAAAAAAAAAAATCTACTAAGAGGAATAATCTAAAATAGTTATAATGTTGTTTTTATCTTCTTCTCATTTGTACCATTATTACAAATGCAGAGGGGTATTGGATGACTCAGACTCCAGGAAAGTATGTGTAAGTTTCACACATCCTCTTTAATGCATCAAAAGTAAAAAAATATTTTGTTACCTTGTGTTCCCATCTTTCTCACTTTCTATTTCTCATTTTCTCTTCTTCTACCCAGTCTTTCCACCTGAATTGGGAAACAGACATGAACATTCAACATTAGAAGCCTGAAAGTGCAGTGCATAGATCTCTGTGTCTCAATAAGCATAATTATCTTCTGAATGTGGACAAAATCGTTGCATAACAGATATACTACATATTTTTAAATATATTTGTCACGTTGATAAAAACATTAAAAGATACCCAAAGCATATTTCACTAAGAAATACATATGGTTTTATAGACTTACTGCAATGTCAACTTCCGTGCTTTTATTGTGACTTGGTTTTGCAATTCCTGCTAATGTTATATAGTTATGTGTTGTTAATTTTTAGTGTGCTTCCAGCTGTAGTCACTCTCACATAAAAAGCCAATTACTACAAAGCTGGCATGCTTCTGCTGTTAATATTTTGAATCCTAACACACTCCACATGGGCTACTCCCATGCCATTGTAAAATATTTGTTCATAACAGAGCTGTGTGATTAATTCTTTTTCCAGGACATCCATAAAACTTGAAAAGGAATCCTTCTTGAGTAAAGTAGTGTGAGTTTTTCACTACTATCACTAAAACAAACAACTTGGCCCAGATTCCATACTTGACCAAAATAAATCTTTACTTTTTTTCTTATCTGACACCAAAAAAAAAATCTATTCTTAAATATATTTAACAAAGGAAAATTAGTTAATGGATTACATAGCACTCACATCAGAACAATGATTTCCAAGTGATCAAATAACATATATTCATAGCATTTCTCTATGATTATGGAAGAACATAGCTTCATCATCTTTTTCTGCTACAAGAATTTCAAATCTGAGAATGTTTGCAATCATATTTTATGCCCAAGTTAGAGGTAGTTTAGGTCCTTTCTGTTTAAATGATTTCATTTTTATAAACACCTTGGATGTTCTCTAGATCAGAGACTGTATATCACATCTCTAGGATAAATACTCTAAATACTGAGCAGCGGTTGAATTATCTCACAGTCTTGTTTTGTGCTTTAGTGAATATCTCAGTGTACTTTATGGAGTGTAAAACCTCTCAAATGGACAAACACCTTAGAAATGTTACCCAAGACAGAACCTCAAGTGTTAAGAGTTCAAATGGCTTCTCTTACATAGTTATTACATTAGTATTTTGTATTTGCAACTATTTTATCACTTTAGGATTGGTTTCTTTTGTGAAAATATTAAAATTGCACATCAAAGTCCACTGATTCTGATTTGTATTTCAAATGTAAGGAGACTAGGTTTCCCCTGCATATGCCAATTCATCAGAACAAGTTAAATCTGAGTTTTTCCATCCAGTATAGATCCTATAATTCAGATATAGATTCATTCTCTTTCCTCATATGGAGTTGTACAGCAACGTCACGGAGAACAACCAGCATTCAGGCTCCATTCTTGTTTCCAAATTCTACGAAACCCATGGAAACAAATATAGAATGAATTTTTTTCAACATTAGAGACACATCCATGAAAGTTTATAATCAATTCCTCAACATTCTCACTGCAGAAATCCATGTGGACTTAATCTTATATGCCCATAAGAGGATGATACAGTTTACTTTCTTTTTTTATAGGTCCTCATAAAAGTAAATACTGTGTCAAATGTTTAAAAAACTTGGGATTCAGCCCTGTGGTAACCTATATTGGTGCAGATTTGGAACTGCTTTGCTGGAGTTTCAATGACTGGACTATGCCTATAAATTTCATAAGTACCTGGAAAACTGTGTTACTGAAGAAAGAAAAATACAATCTAATCAACTAGTCCTCCACTGTTGTCTCTTCTAAAAGAATTTTTGTTCAGCTATATTATAGTTATAATTTAAGTAATATGCAGGAACATTCCAAGGCAGTTGAACATGACTGTCTCTTATTATCAAGCAGTTGTTTACTGAGATTATTTTGGATGGTGTCAACTGTCCACACTGAGAATTTCCAGGCATATTCAGGAACTTCTTGTGGAGTTGTCTCAATAGTTTGCATAGAGCTAGCCAGTTTAGAGGGGAAGATGAGTATGAACGTGATCAGAGGACTGAAGCACCTTTCTTATGAAGAAATCTGAGATTGTTCAGCTTGGAGGATACTGAGGGGAGACCTCAATAATGCTTACAAATATTTGAAAAGTATATGTCAGGAGGATGAGGAAACACTTTTTTTTTCTGTTTTCTCCACTGATAGGACTAGGGGTAATGGACAAAAGCTGGAATACAAAAAGTTCCACTTAAACTTAAGGAAGAACTTCTTTCCTGTGAAGATAAGGAAGCCCTGGCATAGGCTGCCCAGGGAGGGTGTGGAGTCTACTTCTCAGGAGGTTTTCAAAACCCTCCTGGATGTTTTACTGAGGGAGTTGGTCTAGGCAGACTTCCTTGAGCAGGAGGCTTGGGCTTGATGATCTCTAGAGGTCTCTTCCAACCCTTATTGTTCTGTGATTCTGTGATTCCTACTAGAGGAATACAAAATACCTGTATGGTTATTAAATATCTGATTATATACAGGGATAGAAAGGAAAGAGAACTCATCTATTAAAGAAATGAGTCTTTTCCTGATGAGGTAAAGGATGCCCATGCATTCCTAGGACTTCAGCCAATTTCAACACCTGTCTAGATAGTCCGTCTGCTCTCATACATATTCTGTAGCTATGTGAATACATTATTTCATTCTTTCAAGTCTCTGCTATTCTGGCCTTCAGAAAGCAAACTTATTTATCATCATATAATCCTCTTGCCTTACTATAGACAAATTCTTACTAGATTAGGTTTCAACATGGGGATCTGAGCCATGTTTTCTGTGCACCAGCCTCTTGCATGGCCACAATATGACAAACAGTCCAAACATTTACATGGGAGGCTCATACTTGTCCTGTGAGTGTATTGCTGCCTGTTTATGTTTTAGTTCTTCTGAATTGTTGTATTCACTCATGATTGCTCATATTTAACCATTTCAAGGGAGAGTGGAAAAGGAAAGGTTAGTCGATTGGTTCATGTTAAAATATTTAACAGAAATGTGTCTAATACAATTCAATAATTTAATCTATGATGTTAAAACAGAATATTGTAAGCAAACCACGATTTGAGTCCCCTTGACATCTCTAAAAGAAACAAACATCGATGAAATGGTTTCTGCTGAAGCTGTGGAAAGACATGTGAGGAAGTAGCTGGAATGAGGTCAAGACAATAACCTCTTGTTCTATTCCTATGGCCATATTTTTGTAAAAAAATTTACAATGTAGTCCAAGACAATTGCCCATCTGTGAGGAGTAGGGGAAGGAAAATAGTCAAGAAGGGATTAAATTGTTGTGTCTAACAAGAAGGAAAACCGTATGTTAATCCTTATATGTATACTTTTTGAATTGCTTTATGAGTCTTTATGACTTAGCCTAAAGCAAAGCATAATGCAGTAGCTGCTTGCTTCCTGGAGCTCTAAGTGATTGAAGTTACATAGGCCAGGTACAGAGAAAGCAATGCTTTTCTGGGTAATCCTTTCTAAATCAAGTTTTACTACAGATCATTTTTAAATTTTTTGCAATGATAAGATCATAGTGTGTTTCTACCACACAGTACCAATATGTTTAATAGCCCAGTTTGGCAAGGATAACAGGATGGTCAGGACAGCAGAGGACTTGTCCTGGGTGGAAGACGAAGATGTTAAAGACTTGTTGGCCAAGCTTAAGGCTCATAAGTCAATGAGTCCTGATGAGATGCATCCTAGAGTGCTGAGGAGGCTGGCTGATGTGATTGCTAAGCCTCTCTCCATCATTTTTGAACAATCATGGAGAACAGGCAAGATGCCAGAGGACTGGAGAAAGGCCAATGTCACGCCAGTCTTCAAAAAGGGCAGGAGGTACGACCCAGGAAACTACAGACTGGTCAGCCTCACCTCCATCCCTGAAAAAGTGATGGAACAACTCATCCTGAATGTTATCACTGAACATATGAAGTCCAGTTCTGGGCTCCTCAGCTCAAGACGGACAGAGAAGTGCTGGAGAGAGTCCAGTGCAGGGCCATCAAGATGATCAGGGGTATGGAACATCTTTCATATGAGGAAAGGCTGCGGGAACTGGGGCTGTTTAGTCTGGAGAAGAGGAGACTGAGGAGAGATCTTATTAACATTCATAAATATCTAAATGGTGGGTGTCAGGAGTTTGGGACGTCTATTTTTTCTCTAGTAGCTAGTAACAGGACAAGAGTTAATGGGATGAAGGTGGAACACAAAAAGTTCCACTTACACGTGAATTGAACATTTTCTTCATAGACTGCACTTTATTTCCACTTGTCTTTTCATATAGTATTTAATTTTCCCCAGAAAGCAAAAAAATTCCAGATGATAGGTAGAAGACATGGACATTAATATAGATCATTCCGAAAACAAGTGATTGGAGAATGTTTTTAGCCAGTTCTAATGAAAGACACAGCAGTTACAAATAGAGATCCATGTTTATACAATAATTTATGGTTCTAATAACACTACTTATATGAATAACATGTTTCTTATAAACTGGATCATAAACTACATGCTAAGACCATAGCAGGCCAATGGCATATTAGTTCCTGCATTTTTCATCAAATGTGGCTCTAGAGGCTAGGCACTACAATCCTAATTTTACATCGTTCCATTGTTGGATAGGAGATAGGGGAGGGAAGTCACCCCAAACCATAAAGTATGAAGCAATGCAGCTTAGCCTGAAATTGCACTGAATCTTTCATTTCTATGTCTTTGCATCATAGGCAGGAGAATATAAAGAAACTGTCATTTGGAAATGAATGACCTTTGCATTGAAATATTAAAAGCAAAGCCCCTCAGCATCCTTCTAGATGAAAGATGCTATATGAAGGTAAGATTGTTGGAAGTCACTTACAGTTGCAGTTACACTGCTTACTTGGGAGTTATAGAAAAGCTGAAGAGAGAAGTAGAATATTTTATGAAGTAGTTTTGCAAAAGCATTTTAGACTTGTCATTATTTTGCAGATCAAAAGAACTTTAGACTATAGGTATATTTTTAAAACAGTAAAACAGTCTTTATGGATAATAATTAATTTGGAATTGTTGTATTTGTTACTCTACAGGCCTGTGTTTATCTGGAAGGGAAAAAGATGAATTATTCAGAAATGGAATTCAAGTTTTGTTGAAGTTTTCATATGGAAAAAATAACTTTTTTTTCATTTTGTCTACTAAAAGCATAGTATTGTCAGATAATTTGCTTATTATTTTTTGACAAAGCTCATTGAAAAAAATATGATTGAACAGATAAAACAGTCTTCAGAAAAAAAATTGTTACAAAGTTTCATTTTTTAAAGGAAGGAGAAAAAAAATACTGTTTTGGAAATATTGTATTAGATATCTCTACATTACTACTTGCATTTTTAATTCCCCAACATATGAGGCAAGTAAGGTCTTGAAAATAGTTCAGTGTATGTATGAAAATAGTTCAGTGTATGTAACTGAACAGAAGGTAACAGCTAAGTAGTTGCAAGAACTCAGTGATGTGTCCTGTTTAGTCAAAGGGTGATGTAAATAAGTAAAGTAAGAGTGTTTTAAATGTAAATTTAAAAACAAATTTGTTGTAATATGTGAGGATTGGATTTTTGTAGCTGAAGGACTTGACTAAGGCTAAATAAATGTGACTTGAGTGCATGTTGCTTCAAGAAATTTCTTTTCTGACCTCCAGATGTCATTCATTGTAGCTCACAGGATCTCATAGCCTGTCCAATGGAAATGATATACTTGGAATCATTAAAAATGCTGATGCTTTTTCTTAAAAAATGGGAACTTATTTTTTTTTCCATCTTGTCATCGAAAAGCAGAGAATATGGTTTTTTTAAACAACTGCAGACTATGTAACAATTCTTCAGAATTTTCAAGCCATAGTAAGCAGTCCATCTAAACATCATTCTTACAAGTTATTTTACACCAGGAATATCTCTTGGAATCTCAAGATTTTACATCAGAACAAAGACCTTAGTAATAAATTTAATTCTTATCTGACTAAATTGTTGACTTCTTCCTGGCAAACAGATATTTGTGCAATTCTGTAGGTTGGTATGAGGAGATTGAGGGGAGATCTTATTAACATTTATAAATATCTAAAGGGTGGGTGTCAGGAGATTGGGGCATCCCTTTTTTCTCTAGTAGCTAGCAACAGGACAAGAGTTAATGGGAGGAAGGTGGAACACAAAAAGTTCCACTTAAATATAAGAAAAAACTATTTCACTGTTCAGGTGAGGGAGCCCTGGCACAGGCTGCCCAGAGAGGTTGTGGAGTCTCCTTCCTTGGAGGTCTTCAAGACCCGCCTGGACATGTTCCTATGCGACCTAATCTAGGTGAACCCACTTCTGCAGGGGGATTAGACTAGATGATCTCTAAAGGTCCCTTCCAATCCATACCATTCTGTGATTCTGAGGTATCCACTGATCACCCATGTCCCAAAGGGAAATAATTCAGTTCACTTTTATTTCTTTCCCACTGTTCTTTCCCAGCAGTCCTCTTCTACTTTGTTACTCAAGTAATACCATGAAATCTGTATATAGACAATAAAGTCAATTGGTCGGATACTGGTTTGCTGCAGGTAAGACAGTGATATTTTATGACAAGATTTTCAAACTACCATCTCAGAAGGTTAGGAGAGCACATAAAGGCAAAATACGTTTTAAAACTATAAACTTAAATAAACTTAAATATTATCTGTTCTTTTTTCATTACCTCTTTATTCCTCTTCACTTGAAGTATCGCAATTGACTTCATTCATGACTGTTTCAGATTTTTTGCAATGGTGAATAGCATGTATGTAGTTGAGCTAATTATGTGAGTAAGTGAAAGATATTACATCAATCAGAAAACACGATTAATGGGAAACGGAAGTTCAGAAATGAAGTGACTTTCTGTTTCAGCAGGATGCCTTCCACCATAAAATAGGTTACAATTTGCAAGTCTGAAGAAAGACCAAACACATGGGTTTGGATTGAATTCACGCACCCATAATTGTCATCCAATGTTACTGAAAACTCTTTGACTCGAGATAACCATAGCTTTTCCATTAGTTTTCTTCTCTTTTGTGGGTGACACTTCATTACTGGAAGCCTGTTCCCATTTTTCCCTTTGCCTCATAATTTAGATTTTTGGCACACTAAGTTCAATTTTATGGTTAAGGGTAGAGCAAATCATTCACAGCTGTCAGTTGAGTAGCTATGTTCTATACTTAAAAAAATAGTTAACTTCAACCCAAAATCAAGTGTTTGTAAAGCTCTGGCTTAAACATGCCAATTTTCATACCCAATTTTCTTTTTCCTTTACTATTTTAAATGTGTGGCTGACACTTGGCAGGAGATGTCCAAACACCGATGCCTGGAGCCAAACTGGGTCCAAATTAGTAGTCAACAGATATCGTCCCAGTGGGAATATTAGTTCCATTAGTTTCCATTATTTTACTCTTTCTTCAGCAATATAGACTTAATTTTTAATCAAGGTAAAAACCATAACAAAATATTTCAATTAATGTTTTCTAACATTTGGAATGGTGAGTTTCCAATGGTTAGTTGTAAATCCTTGGAACTTATATTTTAAGTTTATCTGAGTCCCACTGGAAGCACTTATTAAAATAGATGATTTTTTTTCTCGTGTTGGCAAATTGTAAGCTTAACTTCTAAGCAGAGATGTGATAATACAACATTGATTCAGAATCTATAAATCAACATTTAGGTCTTTCTCAGGGAGCTAAAAAGTCTGTCGGGACTTACACATCTAGAATTTAGGGAGAATCTGAACTAGCAGCAATCTAAATGGAGAAATATGGATAATATCTGTTACCTTGATACAGTTCAGGAAATGTAAAGGAAATACACAAGACAAAACGAGATCCCATGTTCACTGCTTCTTAATGGCTCCTGATCAAGCTTGCTCAGATTATAAATTGGAGGATGAGCTGAGTGTTCTCATGGGTTTTATTTTAAATCATTAGGTCTACCTACATGATTTGGAATGTAAAAATCAACTTGTGAGCTCTGGTTCTCACATTATCTGTACTTTTGAAGATTCTTGGGCTGAAACTAAGCTTCTTGAGGTATATGCACCAGAAAAAAAAATCTGGTTTGTACTTTCTATTTCTGAGAAGTTTAAATTCTAGGGGCTTCTAAACTATTGAGAATGGTGAAGTATCTTCTCTTTTGAGCAATTTGCTAATTAAACTAAATTAACAAGGCATGTTACAGGTATCTCAATGAGTGGAGTATACACTGTCTGAAGAACTGATTCCCTTCAATATGGTCTGTTAAGTAACCCATACAAAAACTTAGTGAATTATGATAAAAATGTTTCTAAGCTCCTCTACTTATAAAAAGCATTTTTGCTAGAGTAAATATTGATTGATGGCTTGAATTTTTGTGTACAATATATGAGAAATACAAATTTCAATATCAGTGAAAAACAGTACCTTTGAAGATAAAGTGAAATGAAAGATGTATGGAACTTTAGGATTGTTACTTTTCTCAATAGTATTATTATTATGGTTTTTCAGTAGTTGCATTTAAAGTAAATAAATAATTTGAAAAATCTTGCAAAGTGGGGTAGTTATTCCACTCTTCCCTCTATGTATGTCTAGTTAGCATCAATGATATCTCCTGCTTCAGTGGAATTCTTAGACATTAAACTCTTCTATTTACATTTACCATATTTTTAGAAAACTATTGTTTTATTTGGCAAAGCATATTTCAAATATGCCATTGTTTTCAAGACCATTATTGATGACATTGATGTCTTTCTTTGTCAGCAGATTTCTGATCTCTTAATACCTAACAAGCTCTTTTGTTTTCACAGATATGAGCACCTTTCTTTAGACCATTAAGTGTAAAATATTCTACACAGATGGACATAGCAGTATAATGGTTTTTGAAGTTGAAAATTATCTTACATTCACTGAGATCTAGTCTTAATCATGTCTATTGGAATTTATCAATTAAATATAAATTTTTGTTTATTCACAGCACAGTAAAAAGAAAAATAATCTGTCTGTCATTTTTCTAGGCAATTTATACATAATTTACCTTACAGCAATTTATGAAAGAGAAGAAACTAATAAATTTGTAAACAAATTAATGGTCAAAATTAAATTATGCTGAACCAGTTACACAAAAAAGACAAATAAAGGAATGTAATTTTAAGGTTAAACATTCATAGAATTTTTTTTTGTTGTTGGTAATAGCTTTAAGTATTTAGAGAGCAGTGGTTAATAAAAAATATGTATATTTCCAAGTTTTGACAAACAGTTTATTTAATTTACATGAAACAAGTCACTATATCTCTCTCATGGTGTCTGTATGGCAAATGGGTAACTCTATAACCAACTCAGAGTAGAAATTCAGTCTCAACACACCATGTCTCTGCTGAGTGCTTTGACCAAGAGGTAAAAAAGGTCTACTAAGTATTGTAGACTGGGTCTCATGCTGCTTTTCTCTGTAAGTGCAAGTCAGAGCTTTGAAGAATTTGATTCATCCCCATGTGGATCGGGACCATTCTCAAAAAGTTTCCCCTTTCAGACTGCACTTTTACTGAAAGCAGATGTCTGCAAAAATGTGGTAAGAAATGGTACTATCAGCAGCATTTCAACCTGGCTAAATATAGTAGCCGAGCAATTTAGTTACAATCTGTTGAGCTCAGATAGGGTTAAAGATATTGAAAGATGTACTTGAAGAATTCAGATTCCAAAGTTATAATTTTATTGCAATATATCACATATATTGACTCAAGGAGAGCAATTACATTAGTTGTTTGTGATAGTTGGGTTAATGAAATCTTACGCTTTCTATCTTCGATAAACAAATCATTGAGTCATAGAAAGAGATATGAAGGTGCTACATCAGGGAACTTTAATCATCAGAGTTGAATTCATCTCCCCAGTAATCTGACATTAAAAACAACACAAGACAAAAGAATATTCCTTTTTCATTTATTTAATTTTAAAACATGAGTAGGCTTGTCTATTTCTAACTGCCAACAGGAACCAGGACTTGGTATTACAAATTTGATGAAACTTAGGAAAGAATCATTGAGATATATTCAGAATTTAGCTGAAATTAACACAGGGGTCAAAGTTTACGTTCTTATAAATCCCTACAGCAATCTGTATATTTGTATGTATTAAACAAATAATTTCTATGTTTTTAGTGCCATATCTAAGAAAGAAAAGAAATATTCATAACTGCCCTAATGAAAAACTATTTTGGGACTATTAAAAGTAACTTACTTCTTTAAAAAGAGCATTTACAGCACTTACAAAACGCACAGAAGTTTAAACAAAGATGAATATTTGTGATCTGATTCAGCAATGTGATAAAGGCAGTCAACAATCAAAGCAAATGAAGAACATACAGTATATTCTGTAGTACTCAGTATATTATTCAGGACTTGTTCTCATTCTTGAAGAGTCAGTCACAAACTACTGTGATAAACCCTCTACAGTAAGGAATCTCCATAACAGTTACATCTCTGTAAATAGCAGAGTGAATGACTGAGTGTAAAGTTAACAAATGTTCTGTATTAAAGTTTCAGAATCAATAGCATTTTTAAGATGCTATCAGACTGCATTCTGCATTGAAAATAGCAGCCTTAGTGTTTACTCAGAAGTGCAGTTACAGAGCCAAAATTCCCATTACTCTTTAATGTATATATTGCACTGTAATGAGAAGATGCTCAATAGAAACTGAAATTAAATGCAGATGATCTTAGAAGAAATAAAATATATACATAGGTCTAATAATAACTCTTTCTGCTTTGTGATGTGAAGCAGTCACAAATGTGTGCAGTCTTCCTACTTAATGGTCTTGAAGGAAGAGGGAGATACTTCCATGATAAGGTGGCACAGCTCAGTAGAAAGCTGAAGTGTAGGTGACACATCCTCACTGACTGCCAGCTAAAAAGATCTGATATTGACAGATTAGTGAAACATGATATTAGATTTTAAGCAGAGAGCAGACACTTACTGTTTCTTATTATAAAAGATTAAAACTTTCTCTTGACAGAGGAGATACAAAAGCTGCAGTATCTCTAAAATTTGTATTAGTTTTCTTAATTAAATTCTTTTTCACTTTAAAAGATTACAATATCTCTTTACTTACAGAGAAGCTTATTCATTCATATATTTTTTTTTCCTTGAGCTTGTCAGAAGTTGTTAATGTTGATACAGTTTGACATTTTGCCCAGACTGCATCAAACCACAAACCTGAGAATAGAATGTGGTCATTAACAATTTAATAAGCTGTTGCAATACTTATTTTTTTTTCCACATCAGCAGTGTCACACTTGATAATGTTGCAATTTTTACCTTTACTGAATGTGACGAGACTATTTACTTTACATGCTTTGGTTTCTAAAGCACTTCAGAGCCATAACTAGTCATAGGTTTTATTTTTGAGTGCTGGCTAGTTGAAAATGTCAGAATCCATCACTATATTTCAGACTTGACTAAAAGGTAAAAGTTTTGTCTGAGGAGTAGACATGAAAATCTTGATTCAATGTAGTAGATAAGCATATGATTAATCTGATGTATATGAAAGCTATTTATATAGGTTGAAATGCTTTCACACATTAACTAAGCATATGATAACATATTTTCATGGCTAAATCTTAAGCTTCAATTCATGTTGTAGTCTTGTTAGAAGTCAATGAGACTTAAAAACATTTCATTGTTTTCAGCAAGCTTTGACTCTTACATTGTAATTGAAACTATGAAAACTTTATATGGAACATAATTTCAGAACAGTTTCCATAATCAGTGGGCTAAGATGATGTTTTTTCCCTGATGATACCTATGGGAAACTTTTAAAGATCATTGGTAATCCAACACAATCTTTTACTCCCAAACCTTATGCAGTACTCACTCACTATTCATTTTACAAATCCCGAAACTGCTGTAGTCTGAAGGAGCTTATATCTCTGTGTTGTTTCAAATACATTTCCATAGATTAACATCTGATATTGGTTATACCTTTATAAATTTACAATAACTTACTTGATTTTCATGGAAAACTTTCCACCTTATATTAGTCTGAGTGCATCCTTTGGCCACACTAGAAGCAAATCTCAAAAGAGGTAACTCTTCTTCCCTTGTAGTACAGGAAAATCTTTACATGCAGGTTTTTTTGAGTACACTTCAAAGTTTCTAATCCTTACTGACCACTAGTTATTGGTGTGATACTGACTCCTTCATAAAAGTTCTGTCATGATATTCCCAGCTTCTGTAACTACACTTTTGCTAATTTACAGATGTAGAATTATTATTTATGCTGGATAATATAGTTCCTTGAGGGGTTTTTTTTCCTATCAATATAAAATCAGAAATTTTGTTCTGGTTCCTTCTGAATAAGCACCATTCTTATACAAAGAAGTCTTAGTTCTCTGAGAAATCTAAAATGCTTATATTTCTTTGGGCAAATCTTGGTGGACAGTAGGATGACGATAACCCAGCAATGTGCCCTTGTAACCAAGAAGGCCAATGGCATCTTGGGATGTATTAGAAGGCCTGTGGTTAGCAGGTCGAGAGAGGTTCTCCTCTCCCTCTACTCTGCCCTCATGAGACTACATCTGGAATATTGTGTCTAGTTCTGAGCCCTTCAGTTCAAGAAGGATAGGGAACTTCTGGAGAAAGTCCAGTGCAGGGTCATCAAGATGATCAGGGGACTGAAGCATCTTCCTTATGAGGAAAAGCTTCAGGATCTGTGACTATTCAGCCTGGAAAGGAGACTGAGGGATGACCTACTGTCTCTGACCTACTCTAGGTGGTCCTGCTCTGGGAGGGAAGTCGGACTAGATGATCTTTGAGGTCTTTTCCATCCCTTAAGATTCTTCTTTACACAGAGTATGTCTTTTTTTTTTTTTTTTGTAGATTTTTTTATTTTACATTTCTAATTTACTGTTTCAAGAAGTAACTAGAAAAACATCTAAGTCTGCCTGTGAGATTTTATAATATAGAATGTATACTTGTTTTACCTTTCAAAGTGAAATAACTTGTGACTTACTATTTTTTCATTATACTGTTATAATTGAATTTATATATTATCATATTTCTGAGCTTGTTTTTGGTGAAGCTATGGAAAATCATCGTTAGAGAATCTCTATGATGATCAATGAAGGGTCATTGCCTTAGATGTGAGTGAGAGATGCATCAGTGTATATCTATTTCAAAACATCCTTGGTTTTACAGAATTACACCCTTGTGGGCTGGCATCATTACAGATATTCTTGCACTTTCTGCTTGCAGTCAAGATGCAAATAATTGACATCATTCTTCCTAAAGGTATTTAGCATAGTAGTTGGTAGAGGTGGAACACACTTCCCCAAGAAATAAAATAACCCTTCCACAGCCTCTGAAATGAGATGTTGAAGTGAGATTGCATATATGTGTGTCTCTGTGTATAGGTATATCAGTCCTAGATAAAAGTCTGAACTGTCTCCATTTTATTGAAAATAGGTAGCAGATTAAATAGTAGCTGATTAGAATTAGATTAGAATTGATTCTTTAATTAACTTCTTCAAGAGCTATTTTTATCATCTCACGAAAATTTTATCAAACTTTAAAAAAAAAAAAAAAAGGCTTCAAATGTATGGGATAGTTGAAATTGGCAGAGAAATCAATGAAGTTTCAATTTAAATATCTTACTATTTTGGGGTTTTCTGTTGTGGTTTGCTTTTAGATCCAATGTGATTTGTTTTTATTCTTGTTGAAAAAAACCAATTGCCCATGCAGGTGCTGTAAACATTTGGATGATATGCCTAGAAAAGCATTCAGTAGTACACAGTGCGGTTCTGTTTTTCTAGTAGTAATTACATTTGTTATTCACTAAGAACTCCTTCAAAAACTTGAACCTCACTTTACAACTCCATTTTGTCTAAGAGACAGAAGATCACATTCTATGGTGTAGCACAACGGATAACTTCTGCAGAACCAATAAAATATGATGGAGGTTTCAGATATATTTATCAGACAGTGCATTCCATCAAGACTTGACAAATTTGTCCTCCATTTTACAAGTTAGTTTTGTGTAACAACCAAGAGCCTTACTTTGACATGGACTGAGGGCTTTGACACTTTTTTTTTTTGTTTTGTTTTTTGATTTGTACAGTTCTGCCTTTATAGAATCTTGATAAGTTTATAGAGATGCTGTAGTTTGATCTCAAGGGAAATTTGCACATTGACTAAGAAACAGCAAAACTTCAAGAGCATTAGGCAAAACAGACAATATGATGTATCTCCTCTTGTATAAACAGTGACATCTACAGTTACCATTAGTATTCCCTAATAGGCAACTAAGTTAAAGGTTATCATCTGCAGCAGATTTAATGGATTGCATTAGAATTACAGCAAATGACCCTTGCAACTCCTTTAAACTTGATCGATCACAATGTAATTGTCAAGGCGGGCTAGCAATTAATTTTCATTAGCCAGGGAAGTCATTAATGCTTGCTGTGAGGGAAAATGGCTGCTAGATTGAAATGGAAGGGAGTCAATCTTTTTTTTTTTTTTAACAATTAAAAGAGTTGACGAAATTTGATGCATCCATATGTGCGAAAGAATATCATTGCAGCTCCATTACCACGCGCTGTTCCTGCTGTGATGCACCGGTTCCAACAAAGAGTTGAATATGGCCATTTTCCTTCTGAAAGGGAAGGCATTTATTATAAAACCTCTGTTGGGAATATTATTTTTTAAGAACGCTCCATCATTTTGTTTTGTTTTGTTTTCTATTACCTTTAAAAATATACTGGATTTTAATTCTATGGTGAAAGATATGTTTCCTCAAGTCAAAGTACTATTTGTCTTTCCTTTGACATACAGGGTTTTATTACTGAATAAGACAGAGGAGTTGAAAGATCTCAGGACCATTCAGCTGCCATGATAAATACTAAATTGTCTGGTAATGACTGTTATCTCTGATATAGCTGCTTAACATTACAACTGTTGCAACAATGCTCTCGATTTATGCAACACATTTCATCTGAGAACCTTGAAACATTTTTTTCAATTTTTACCTTCAAAAGATCCTAGTCAAATATGCAAGTAAAATTGAAAGAGAAAATGAACCATGTCAAACACCAAGATGGTGTTTGTCCAATATATTTGTACCTAATGGAATACATGTAGGACTAAGGCGAAGTTTTTAGACTTCAGAGGTTCAGCAAGCTTTTGGAAAGATACTGAGTAACTACAATTTCATTGATTTCAAGCCTGGACAAGCTGACTCTGATGGTTATTTCCCAGAACTTTACTTTTTTGTGTGTAAGCAATGTTAATGTGAATGTGATACTTTCATAATGCTGCTTTCATAAATGCCTCTGAGAACCTTATTTTCATCTTTAGCAATCTAGAACAGGTTTCAGATCATTTAGATTAATGTATACATGAACTTCTGTAAGTCAATGAAGACAAAGATACTCAGGATGTGAAATTCATCTGACCTATTTTGGTGTTGATAACATGAAGTGGTAAGTGGTATCCTAATATCATCTTTACTTTTCTCCAATGATTTTAAGGGAAACTGGGATGATTAGCTCCAACCTAAATCTTTGTCTCGTGAATGTTCAAACACATATAATAGCCCCTATATTGGTGTTTATAAACCTGACCTTTCCTGACTCAGGAGCCTGAAACACAATTTCAAAAGCTAGCAAACACTTAGAAGCCTGAAAGCCCTTGAAATGATTTACTTGATTCAAGCTTCGAAGTCACTTTTGAAAATGTTACCCTTTGTTATATTTACTTTCTCACTTGGAAGATTTCCAATAGTATTTTCATCACACAGGATATATTGTTCTGCACTTTGATGAATTGCTTCTTTTATAAAACAAAAATATGTTCAAGATGTGTGTGAGATAATCCAGTCCTATTTTCAGATATGTGGCAATCTAGACGTTCCAGTCTTAGAAGAATATTTTCAAAGCTGGGATCTAAATCAAAATCCTGTCTAATATTCAGTGATGGTCAACATTCATCACTTTCCTTAGGCAATAAAGTTCAGCAGTTCTGTAATTTGAATATTTAGGAAACTGAGTCTTCTTGAGTCATTAAATACTGAATTAATACATTATGTGACCAGATATTTAACTTATCTTTTTAAATTTCACTTGCACTCCTATAGTTAATTGCCAAGTAACAATTGACAACAGTCTAATCATTAAAAACCAGAAAATTATTAAGATTTGTAGGACTACATTCTTTGGAATTGACAGGTTATTCAGATAGATTCGTGTTTCTCACCTTGTTACATCATTCAATTTGAATTTGCTACACAATGGATCAACGTAAGTCAGACTTTCTCCTGACTTTTATTCATCATTCAGAACTGAATCCTCAAATCATTATGCACATTTTGGGTATCAACATTTGTGGGTTTTTAAATGAAAGGCAGGGGATTAAATCTGGCATTTTCATGCAATGTATTATATGGTATGCATTAATGGTAACACAGTACATTGTAATCAAAAGTATCTGCGGGAGCTGATGTAGGCAGACTTTTTGACTGGATAAATCCTTTTCTATTAAAATTAATGATTTCTTTTTTCCCTGAGATGAAACACATTTTAGGCTGCCATAAATCATATTTCATAGTATCCAGAAAATGGAATAAGAACAAAACCTTTGTCTTCTCATCTCAATTTTTATACTTTTACTGTTTCTATTTAAAAACTGTAATCATGTACAACTAAATTGTCTTTACAGAACTACCTTCAAAATAAGAGGTCCTTGATACTGTTGTCAGTCTTATTAGAAGTACCATTTTTATTTATTCTCTTTAAACAGTGATGTTATTTGAAATGAGAAGCCACAAGCTATATGTCCTTGGAAACTTGTTATAGAAATTCTTGAAGAGAGAGACTGCTAGTAACTCTCTCTTGCATTTTAAAGATACAAAAAGACTATGGAGAGAACTATCACTAGGAATTTGGTACTTTTCAGAAACAGATTGCTTCACAGTTCTCACAGGTTGGACAGAAGATGTGTATCAGCCATTAGATACTATAAAGTCTTGTGAGCTTTATGGCTAACCTTGCCAAAGATCATTTTGTATAAGGAGAGAAAGAACATCAGTGAACTCCTGAAACCCGTATTACTCTTGTCTTAGATGAGTGTGTACAGGTACAGAAGTAGTTATAACAAAAGCCTCATTTTTTCAGAAATTTATAAAGTCTTCTACACAAAAGCCCTGGCAACTGGAGAATCATAGATTCTTTTCCCCATTAATTCTCAGAAACTTAAATTTCAAAGTTGCATTCAGATACTGCTACATCAACAAAAGAAGCTCAAAAAAACAAAACAAAACAAAAAAAAAATCCTAATGACTCCACATTGCCACTGATAGTGACTTTGACAGTCTAACTCAGATTTTATGTTGTGTAGCTTACCATTTTGCATTCTATGGTCTGTTCTAAATAGGCTAACTTCATAGAATAATGTAGAGTCACAAAATCATAGAATCAGAGTCATAGAGTGGTATCGGTTGAAAGAGACCTTCAAAGATCTTTTAGTCCAGCTTCCCAACCATGGGCAGGGACATTTTTCATTGGATCAACTTCAGAACCCCATTCAATCCGATCTTTAACATTTTCAGGGATGGAGCACCCACAACTTCTCTGCACAACCTGTGCCAGAGTCTCATCATTCTCACTGTAAAAAAAATTCTCTTTATCTCCAATCTAAATATATTCTTTTTAAAAGAATTTTCCCTAGTTCTGTAGTATCAAGACAGGTATCAAGTTATTTATTCAAAGGATTTACATTCACAAAACAGTTTGGAATATTAGAAAATGATGTAGTTTTTAGTGATTCATTCCAGTAAATAAAAGATATAAAAAGAAAGTTCATTAAAAGAATTGGCATGTCTTTGTGTTCTGGTATGTCTTTCTGTGATTTTCATCAATTATGTGTTGTATAAATACGAAACTGTTAAAGCCTTGATCAGGTTTCTGATGGCAGTGTACAT
Organism: Colius striatus; assembly: GCF_028858725.1. NCBI lineage: Eukaryota > Metazoa > Chordata > Aves > Coliiformes > Coliidae > Colius > Colius striatus. The sequence goes on along the minus strand of NC_084759.1, from coordinate 198,300,506 downwards.
CTCTGCAATTACCACCTATCAAATAAATTTAAGCCATTTTGAATTAATATTGGAGGAGAAGAAAATAATAAATTTTGAAATTAGATCAGAATAGATTATTTTTGTAGTGTTAACTCTTTTTCCTTTCTCACAAGAAACCAATATTTTCATTGTCTTTTCTCATTGGAGTACTAGGAATAGGAATGACAGATCAGTATTTTAATTAGTCCAGTTTGCTTTAAAAATAGTTAATTGTGCCTGCCATTACTGTAAAGCTTGGATATTTTGTTGTCATTCATATTCAAAGAAAGTTAAATACGTTATTATGCAAAATAGAGCATTAATGAGATAATATTTTCCATCATTCTCTGTGTTATAAAGTTCCTTTAAGTTGTTCAGATCTTAAGAACGGATACTGAAAGTATAGTTTACAACCTATGGAAGAAGTTTGTATTTTCACAGATCTGTTCCACTGACATAATCTTCAGATGGACTGTGTTCCTAGTGTGCTGTAGTACCTTTGAATTGTGATGTTACTATTTTCTTTTCTGACCACGTACACAGAAACATTACTAAAGGAAGACTGTGTAAAGTGAAGCAGTTGGAAAGAATGAGATATCTGTACAACTTTGATTGCGTTCCATCTTTTCATATGCATTGTTACAATCTGTAATCACATGAACACATACCATTTTTCCATATAACTCGGAGTGGTGGTCTTCAATAAAAAGCTATGTTATAATTCTTTGTTCTTCATTATCTTCACCTTATTATAAAATCAGACAGCTTTTTTTTTTCCAGGGATTCATGCATGATACTTATTCCTGTCATTTTTGAATGCTTCAGAAATACTAACTTTCTTTGAGAACCTTTGAGCTAAAAGTATTATATTTTCCATATGTTTTAGATTAGAAGGGTGAGGATGAAGAGATTAAAGGTCAAACAAATTTTCCAACATAAAATGAACAATTTGGGAAATATGTGGCCTAATTTTTACAAATACATGACAGTAAGGAATTAAAAAAAATAAATCTCCTCAATTTACATTGCAATTTTGAAGCTTAACTCTTCTCTAAATCCTTCCTACTGATCATAAGAAAGTCTTTCAGCAAATGGAGAACACAGTGTTAGTGAGCACCAGCTACATCTGAGGTGAAATGTTTACTTATAGGTGCCCCCATGGCATGCAACTCTCTTATGTCTCTGGCTACTCTTCTCTCTGCATATGTGAGTGCATTCATAATTCACCATAGCTAACCAAACTCCTTTCAAGAGTAAATGCATTAAAAGCTACTTATATGATGAGATACATTTTCAGACCCTTCCTGGACAAGCTTAGGAATTCAATGCATTATTTTGTTAATAATGAGAGTGATGGAGCAGTGGAACATGCTGCTCAGGGGTGTTGTGGAGTCTCCTTCCTTGGAGGTCTTCAAGACTCGCCTGGACATGTTCCTATGCTACCTGATCTAGTTGAACCTGCTTCTGCAGGGGGATTGGACTAGATGACCTCTAAAGATCCCTTCCAACCCCTACCATTCTATGATTCTATGTCACATTATATATTCATATTATTGAATGCAGATTTGTGAAATTACTTTTACACACCAGGATGAAAGATATGTATATGCAGGTATGAGAGGGAAAGCAGGAAGGTGCTGAATTGACAAACCTCTCATGCTCTATATAAGTTCATACTATAGTCTGAAATGGCTCCTAAGCATATGTTCCTTTCTGCGTGATGAGATTATCTGAGAGCCTTCTTTTGTATCTAGTGTCATTCCAACATATGTCACAAAGATAGATAGACAGATAGATGTCATTTATACACCAAATCCACAAAGTAAAGGATATATGATTCTAGATCACACAGGTTTTTGTAAACTCAGTATGAATTTAGAGAGCAGGTACTCTTTAGATTGAATAAAAGAGCTTTTTCCATGTAAATTCTGTTCTTTCTTCTTATAACAGAAGGGATGACTATAAAACAACAAAATAATTTAAGCCGAAGGTCATCTAGTCCAAGCCTGAACTAAAAGCATGGATAACTTCCCTGTTAATCAGGTCACTTTAGGCCTCATTCTGTTGGATTTTTTATATCTCCAAAGGTGGGCAGTTGACCACCTTTGGGCAATCTTTTGGGCAATCTGTCGTCTGTACAATCCTCATGACTGAATCAAAATAGTAGCTTTTTAAATAATAAAATGCCTTGATTTTTACATAGACATTTAAAATCTGATGAAATGCATTCAACTATTTACAGTAATGAAAAATGAGTAAATAATATCTAATTTCCTCATTCTGTTTTTGGGCAGGGAAGGAGGGAAAGAAAAAGTCCACTTTCATACTATAATTTTTGTTCTTAAATCCTAGCTATCTTAGTTTTAAGTTTCTATCACAGCCTTGAATAAAAGTGTAGTGAATGTTTTTAAACCCCAAGACAGTAAGCTAAGGTTTTTAAAGGATTAAGTTTGAGTAGAGGCTGGCGCTATGAAGGAATGTTCCCCAGATGCTTTATTTCATATTCACTCACCATGCAGACCTGCTGTTTGGTACACCAAATTTGAAGAGTTAAGCAAGTAGGATTGAAAATTTGTAATTTTAAACCTTTCCTGAAGGGTAAAAGTATCTGTGAAATATAGTTCATTTAGAAATGAGGGTTTATTTCAACATATGCTTTTATTAAGTATTTATGTATCATATTTCCCAGTAATATCCAAAGAAATGTTGTCTAAACAACAGCTTGACAGTGTGTTTCCCATCGTTGTTCATTTCACATGATTCTACTTATTTCTTAGACCATGGAGTGGCTTGTCCTCAACCTCGGTCCATCTTGTTCTCATATCTGGCGAGACATTAATATCTTTTAGTTGCTAGTAATATTTTGAGACCTTTTCTTTACATCCTCTTGTTTCAAATAAGGCATTAGAAAATTATTATTACTACTTATTGCATGCTTAATGCTTTAAAAGTTAAAAGAGCTGTGCAAAAGAACTTTGCTTAAGGATTAATCACGTCTGTGACTCAGAGGATAAGGGATCCCCACCTGTCAATAAGGCTTATAACTACTTATACCAGCTGAGCCAGAGCGCTAAAGTTAACTTGCCATGAAAGTGACTTTCGCTTATTTGGGACTTGAAATGAGGATTTCTCTGGCCATCAAAGTTATATTTTACAATTATGATTGCATAGATTTCAGTAATTTTCATACTCTTTCCACCTGTTAAATCACGTTTTATGTAAAAACAAAATAGAAGCTCCTGTAAAGCTATTTTTCAACATGAACTATTGCTGTCATTGCCACTGCAGTACTGCAGGATGATGAATGGAACAGGGAATTGATTCATGTAGCTGTGACTGGAAGGGAACATAGCCTTATGGTCCACAAACCAATTTTTCTATTAAGGTATCATCTATTCTAGGACTGTAGCTTTGGTTCACTACATAAATCAGAGACTACCTGTATCATTTCCTCTCAAATCCTTTTCCATTTTGAACTATATGACACTCTCAAATCTCTTCTGATTTCAAGGATACTTTATTTCCTCCCAATTTTTAACTATTTCCCTTCTTCTTTAATAAGTCAGAGTACCTTTTCGCTCCTCTTATTGGGACATAACTTTATATCCACCTAGAAGAGGGGCTCTGGGATCACTTCTGAGCTCCTCAAATTCAAGAGTTCACAATATTCATACACATCCCTGCCTTCCCTGCTTGCTTCCCTGAAAAGACACACAAGAACTGCTGCTAGGAATTCCCTTATCTGAAGTGATGGAAGCAAAGGAATGGCTGCTGTGTTTACCATCCCACAGGGTGGGGGAAGAGAATACCTGCCTTGCAGACTCAGATCTGTCTCTTTGAGGGAGAATGTTTTGAGTTTGTCATGTGGAAACTGTTTAGAGAGGACTCATGATATGCATTAATGGCTCCCATCAAGGTTTTATGTGTTGGAGTGCAAAATCAAGGAGGGAGTTGAAACTGCTGGTACTGCTAAATTTGTCTGAATTACTATGTACTCTCCAATTACTGTTATTTTGTCCATTTTTTTCCAAAACTGAAAGACAGGCAGCACTAAAGAAATGCCAAATTGAATGTGAACCATTGTTTCTCATAGTGTTCACTCAATAGTTATTTTTTATTCTTTTTGTTAAAGCCACCGAATGTTCTGCCCTCACAGGTTAGCAGAGCAATAACCTTTGAAGACTTTTTGGATTGCTGTTAAGTAACTTCTTTCTCCATAGTCAAATAAAACCCACACACTAATGGTCTCAAAGGAGGTTATTTATTATTACAGTGGTGTAAATGAGGCAGGATTTGGCCCATAAGCAATAAAGAGGAGTAGAATATGTAATTCTTCACGCCATTGTGAGGAAAAATCTGTCCAGAAACAGTATATTTTCTGAAATTCTTTCAGGATATATGAATGCCTCTAGTCAGAGAAAGCTTGTGAGGTTTAAAGCTTAGAAATGACAACCATAAATAAAGGTAGAAACCCCTGATCCCCACTGAAATGAAATAACATAGCATTCCCGAGGCACTGGTGTCTTTGCAAAATACATTGCCTGGCTGACTAAGGGAAAAGGAAGGGGGGAGGAAAGAAAACCCATCATCTTACTTAAATCTTTGTCTTCCAAAACCAAATTTTAATGTTCCTCCTTAGAAGGATAGTTTTCTCTTAGAAAAAAAAGATTTCTCTTAGAAGGAAGACCTTTCCTGTTTATTGAGGTCAAACATATGTAAATCAATAAATATTTTCATATGTATTTTAATAACTAGTTTTACCAAAAGTACATTAACAAGATGGATAAAACACAAATAATATCCATATCATTTAATTTTGATTTGGCATATTCCAAAACCTTTGGAATAGAATCATAGAATGGTAAGGTTGGAAGGGACTCCAAGATTTTTGGTATTATTACAACAGAAATTTAAAGGGTAGAATCAAAACCCATAAACTCTAGGCTAACAGTGCTGTGACCTCAAGATGCATCAATTTACTAATTCTACATTGAGTTCAAATGCATTATAATGCTATAGTTCTGACATTTCTTTCCGTTTCATTATTCCACAATGAAATTTTAACTTTGCAATGAATTATATTTGAGTTCTAACTAATCACATTGAAGAAAATTGTCAATAATTTCTCACTGTTATATTGACAGAAGTAACAGATAAATATTAAAATTAATTCAAAGTTACCAAAAAATTAAAAGTGCAAATGAGTGAGATAATTTTTCAGATTGACAATATTCAGATATAGGCTCTTAGTGAAACATAGACTATCGCTTTTGGTTGTAGACAGTCTAAGCTAAGACTGTGTAGTCAAATGCTGTCTGCAATCAATAGCCCAGATTTGTGTTCAGCACCTCATGAAAACAGGCAACTTGCTTGTTTTAAAAGTTTGAACCATAGAATGTTCATCTGCAATGTCAGCATAACTTTTGACTCCTTACACAACCACTGTATATGGTCCACTGAGTCTATGATAGCCTGTGATGATAGCTTCTTTGATGAAGGTCAGATGTTAAGGAACTAATAAAATGACACAGCAGGTTCATATTAGACTAGTCCCTATTTCAACCTAAGTCTTTTTTCAAGTGTTTGACATGCACTTTATCTCAATATAGAAATTATATAAAATTATATTCCTTCCTTACTAAAATATTCTGGCCATGTCTTCTTATGTAGATTACTCTTATGATAAAGTAAACATATATATCTGTAATAAATGTGTTTGAGAAAACAATATAAATGCAAGAGATAAACTTCTTCTGTAAAAATGTTTTTTCAAATGAGTAGAACTTCATTTTTATTCAGAGCTTGATCTAAAAAAATAGACTGACCATACCAAGAACAGACTCTTGGTACTAATAATTTATTCAACTTTTTTGTTTACTTTCCTCTAAGTGATTAATGTGTACATATAATTCAAGAATAGAAAGCAGTAAGAAATATTGTTTGATTTTGTGTACCATCTGTAAATTTTACTCCAGGTTTCTCTTTTTATTTTTCTTTTGTTTTCTTTTCATTTTTTCCTCACTGAAAAAATGTATTCTTTACTGAAAGAGATAATAATTTTTAAAGTAGAAAATTAATTTAAATGTTAACTTATATTGATTAAAAAGTGCTGGCCTAAGACTAAGGAAAGTTTCATACAGCATGAGTACATTTTTATAGTCATGTTTTGATATAGTCTTCAAGAAAAACCAGAAGGCAATATCTTTACATTATCATGCTTATTTTTGATCTTTTCAAAACAAATACAAGATAGAGAAATGGTATGTGCTGCACCATCTATAAGTAACGTGCTTTTATTTGTGTGCCATTACTCCAGAAAACCTTCTAAATACGGCCTGTCCCTATAGTTTTTATCACTTTTTAAGATACAATATTTGATTTCTTTTCTTAACAGTAAGGCATGAGGCTGGGAATTCAAAGTGGCAGTGAGTTCTCTTATCAACTACACTACTATGTGTAGTTATGGGATCTTGAGTAATTTTTCCTATCATACTTTGTAATGATTACATATAGATCAGATATAATTTCTTTACCTACCATATTGAGACAACTGTTTAGTTATTGCATAGGATATTCTTTAAATGTTGACATTTCTGGAGAAATCTCTTTTGCCAGTGCAAAGCAAAATTACCAATGAAAATTAATATTGTTTAAATTTATCTTAAAACTGAATGCAAGACAGCAATATAATACAGGAAAAGTATTGTAATGTTAAAAATCTTTATATTTAAATCAAAGAAGACCATCTTAACTGGATTTTTTTTTTAATAGCCCTTTAAACAAACATATATGTTGATGAAGAAGTTAGCTTACCACAATGAATTTCTTATTAAAATACATCCAGCTCATACGATTTATTTGCACAGTGAACATCTGTGAACTTACTTTATTGATAAATGTGAGGATAATACTGGCATTCAATCTTTACTTGCCCTCCCTCATTTCTCTGGTTTCTCGTCTCAGCTGTAAAATGCTGGCCTATAAAATAATGGCTGCTTTCCCAGGGAGACAGAGAACACTCAAAATTTCATAAAGGTGACACTTTGAAGCAGGGAGAGGTTACATATGAATGAAACTTTTAAGACGACAGCTCATCTCAGATGTGAAGTAATTATAAAGGTATAAACAGAGCTCAGAACTGAGATTTCTAAATGTTTTATCTTAGCTAAAACTATGTCTCAATTTGACTTTGAACAGAGCAGCAGATGAATATTTTTTCTGTTATATGTACCCATGACAATTGACTAAGCCTCTTGTACAAATAATATAATGAGAGAGATCTTGCCTCAATTGTTTGCACACACAAGAGGAGGAGATCTAAAACACTGAAAGTGTTTTCCTTCATGTTACAAGATGGCTCAGTGGCACAGCTGGATTTTGACCTCTATGTCTGTGGAGTATTTAGCTGTGATCATACAAGCAGCTTCCATGTTAGCAACTACAGATGCTGGGACAAAAGTACTTGACAGCCAGGGTCTCAGAGAGTGGATGAAAGCATGGTGCATTACCTGAGCAACGTTTTCTGCACACACACAGGTCGACAATTCACAAGTCAGGTGTAGTTTGGTCATCTTCACGTATGGTAAACATCAGACTGAATTTCATCTCAAGACTCCAAGGTAACTTGTTAATATCAGCCATATTGTACAAACATGTTTTTTATGAACTTGTTCGGCCATGCTCTAAGTAGAAAAGTTCCTTTGTCTACATTTAGCAACTGTATGGGTACTAGTTTTCCACATTATTTTTGTAAGTTGTTTGATAAAACAATTGTCTATGTCAGAATCAGTTTATACAAACAGTCAGCATCACATATGTGTGGATCCACCGTAAGATCTGAACAATTCTTAAAATATTGGATACTTCTAGGTAGAGTTAGAAAATTAAAACAAGGCCACGTAGAAGAACGGAACTGCAGAGTAACATGGAACAACTAAAAAAAAGCACCTTTTTTTGCAACTTTCCCCACATATATGAATTATATTTTGATTTTTCTCTCATGCATTTGCACTGACTGATTTTAGCTGAGTCTCTGGAAGGTATCATGGAGTTACAAAAACCATGGATAAAGCTATATAGGTCATAAGCTTGAACACTAAAATAACTTCTAATTTTCCATGCCTCTTCTTTAATTTTTTTTTAGATAAAATAAACAATTTTTAATTCCCATTTTACATCAACAATCATTTTAGTAATTAGTTATTAGTAAAAAAAAGCCATTGAAAAGGTATTATTTTAAGAAAATGACAAAAATTTAAAAGGTTCCAATGATGTGCTAAAAAATAAAATTATGTATAAAAATTACTTTTTAGAAAATCTTTGTAACAGGGAAAAAGACACTTAAAAAATTTAATATGATCTTCCCTTTTACCTTAGCTGGAGACAATTGCTGTATTTTAAAAAATATATATAAACTAAATAGTCAGGTAAGAGGCTGAAGAAAGAAAATATTGTCTTCAATTTCTAGAAATAGAACAAGGGAAATATAAAAATTAAATACAAGCTTTCCAAGAGTAAGCAGAATATGGATAAGAAATTGATAGAGAACTATATTCATCAAGAGAGTTTGAAAAATCCTACCTGATCTCATATGAATCTTTTGATGTACCTATGGCAGAGGTATGGACTTTGTTTCAGCTGTCAGAATTCCATGCTAGTGGCTTAAGAGCACAAGTATATACTGCATTAACACGAGTTCACAGAAAACTGATTTCTTTACTATGATTTACAATGAAAGTTAAGTTTTATTAGATGAGTAAAACTAAAAACAGTACATAAGCCTATTTATCATGGAACCAGATCTTCAAATAGTGGTACTTATGCAAATATAGGGAATGAACTTGGCTCTATATGAACTTATTGTAGGTATAGACTGATAATATAGTATCTCTGATCTCACATTATATGATTAGCCAGTCTTTCCTCTTTAAACATTTTGATATCAGAATCTTATCTGCAAAACTTAGTTTGGAATAGATCTAATTTAAAAGGATAAGAATGAGGTGTCTTAGGGAGGAGATCTGAATCCTTAGCTTCAGAGCCAAGCATTAATTTATTTTTTTCAAATGCATCTTTGTTTTCAAAGACCCTATATCAAACAAAGAGTCTTCCACACTCTGTTCCCTAAGTTTATGACTCAAGAGAAACCATCCCAGACTGTAACACAGTCCATATGGCTGACTGTTTGAAGTGCGCTTAGTACTCCATTAGGGATTTTCGATTTGTACTTCTCAATCTGATTTCGATAAGACACAGGTTTCTTTCAGTGGCCTGACCTGGTGCAAACACGTAATAGATTAATTCTATAATAAATTATGCTGGCAGTAAAGCTTTCTGGACCGTTTTGCCTTTTAAGTAACAATTTTTTTTTATGTACTCTTATAAAGCTGAACCAATGTTTCATTTGTAAGTCATTTTGTGTATATACAGAACTACTTGAAGCTTGGGAATGTAATTTTGCACTGTGTGCATTACTTCTGAGTGTATTCCATTTCATTGTGTTCCTGGAGCTAGCGACATGTTCTGAGGAATACTAAGAGCTTTCTGAAACAACATTAGGCCTAGAAATGTGCTGAACTGCTATTCAGGAAGCTCCAGATGGTTTCTATCTTAACAGTGGCAATATTTCTTTATGTAAAACTGCATTTCCATGGTGTCCATTATTGTCTTCTACATTTATGTATTGCTTTTACATGATACTGTTATTTTCAGCCACTGAGTTTGTTTTAGATTTATTATCTACTTAACACTTTACATAGTTCTGCTGCCATTTCTAAATATTGTTGGTACACAAGTAGTAACAGTACAGAAGTTATTTTAGGCATTGCTGCTTGTCATACTTGAGGATCCTAATGTGCTAGCCATTCTGACAACACAAAGGCAAGATTGATTCTATGTGACGGTTTCCATTCAACAGTGTTTTTCCATTTATTTAGCTGAAGAATAATTATTCAGCACAAACCACATGGTTGTATGTCATGTTTCAAATATCAATAAATAAGATGTTATTGCTTTGTAAGAAAACTGGTAGCAAAAGAGGAAGGACATAGGGACATCATTAGGGCCTCTGCTACTCCTTCAGCTGTTATACCTTATTATCAGGTTACCCAGAGAGCTGAGAGCACCAATTACATGTGGAACAGAGTAGGGCACTAGTCCTGGATGTCAAAGGTGGCTGAGGGAGCTGGCGCTCCTTAGCTTGGAGGAGACTGAGGGTTGATCTCATTAATGTTTACAAATACATAAAGGGTGGGTGTCAGGAAGATGGAGCCAGTCTGTTCTCAGTGATGGCCAGTGATAGGACAAGGGGCAATGGGTACAAGCTGGAACAGAAGAGGTTCCAAAGAAATACAAGAAAAACTTCTTCAGTGTTCAGGTGAGAGAGCACTGGAAGGGGCTGCCCGGATGGGTTGTGGAGTCTCCTTCTCTGGAAACATTCAAACCCATCTGCACGAGTTCCTGTGTGACCTACTCTAGGTGTCCTGCTCTGGCAGGGGAGTTGGACTAGACGATCTCTCAAGGTCCCTTCCAACCCTTAAGATTCTGTGTTCCAAGATCTTACAGATGAAACATAAAGCAAAAGATGACAGAAGTGTGTGGAAAATAAGGAAGTACAAAACAGCAATTAGAAAATACCTGTTAGCAAGGCTGCCAGCCCACTAGGAATCTTATATTATTTAAGAATCATTTTTATTTTTAACAGACAGTGGTAAGGAGAACAGTGCAAGACCCTTCTAGTTAATTCCAAGGAATGCCCATAGGCTTAAGAGACAGTATGAGAGGAAAAACACTGCAATGCCTTTATATATGTTTGCCAACCAAGTTTAAAAGGCCAGTAATTGGTCATCTTCCTCCACCTTTCCATTTCAGTTGCGACAGCTCCATGATATCTCTCTTCTTTGAAGAATCTGGACCAATCTCCTTAGTTCACATCAGGTCTTCTCACAGCTAAAATGGTATTGCAGGGAAGGAAAAAAATGTTTTTGTAAGTGACAAAAAGGTATCTCTTAACCAGAAAAACATACAAAATATGCAGTGAGACACAATCTTTGGTGTTCTTTTTTTTTTGTTCTTTATGGTCACATAACCTGTGCAGGGAATGGGGGATGTGGTCAGTCTCTCACAGATGGGCTCTGCTACTTCTCTCTTCTCAGTTGAGGATGATTCCTGGCATTCTTCCCCTGCTCCAATACAGGGTCCTTCCCCCGGGACACAGTCCTTAACAAACTTCTCTGGTGTGGGTTCTTCCTGCAGAGGAAGCTCTTTAGTCACTCCTTGTTGCATTAAAATGGATATAAAATGGAAATTAACCAAAAATGACAATTTCTGTCTAAAGAAATTGCTGATAGAAAACTTGTTTAAAGCTATGTGACTATTCTGGAGAAATGTTATTGTATTTTCTTCATGCTACTGAATTTTCCTATAGGCATATGTGAATTAGTCATTTTTGAAGACAGGAGCTGGTCTAGATGGCCTTTTAATCCAACCTGATTTTACTTGTACTTACATATTGATATGCTTCCTCATCCTAAATTATATATGATGTTGAAATTTTTTAATTTAAATTTCTTAGATTGATTAGTAATACATTCTAAAAATTGGGGAGTTTTGAGGTTTGAGTTTGAATTTTTTCTTCTTTCTTTTTTGATTAGATTAAAATCTTAATCCATGTAAAAAAAAAGTATGAAGTTCTTTGTATTTTTATGCTTGATTTCCATTTGTGATCATACAGTGATGTTAATCAAAGGTAGGATTCTATAAATATAAGACAAAAATAGCTTTGCAGGATGTTTCTTTTTGTCTTTGAGATATCTAGCTTAAAATTAACAATTCTTCTCTAGGTCTAAAAGCTTGTTGTCTTGATTTTGAAAATGTAGAGCCCACGGTTGCTACTGAAGACAATCACTGCTGTTGGAAGTCAGTACTTCAAGTAGGTCAAGGGATAGTATTGATTTAACAGGGAGATGCTAGTCTAACCTACTACTTCTATTAATTTTCTCTAAAGTTAATAATGTCATTCATTTTTAAAATAAAATATTCACTTTTCAGCACATACTTGCAAAATATATACTAAATACTTCATTTTACTTAGCAATTATTTGGCACTTGCTTTAAACAAAGAAATCTAGACCCCATCTAAACTGTGCAAATAATTGCCAAAGTGCACAAGTAATTTTATGAATATTTTTCATCGTTACCTGGTGATGCCAATTACAGTTTGGAAAAAAATTGAATAGAATAAACTCTGCCCTTTATAACACTACTAGAAGCCTGCACTCTTTCTGCTAGTTTCGACTTGGATATAAAGCAGACCAAAATTTTGGCCAATTAATGTAATGATAATATTACAGAAATGACTTCGGGAAAGTTTCACATTTCAGCACATATCAGCACAAGTGGATAGGTAAAGTTTATGGTGATTATCAAACAAACCAATTTAAGAACCTTACCTCAGACCATATTTCTGAGTACATGGGGATTTTCACCTCCCCTCTCCATTTACGTACATGGTTGTGTTTCAGCTTCTTTTTCATTGAAAACCACTTTTAATATTCCTGCATTTAACAATACATAACATCCACACAACAAATATATATATTCAGACTCAGTTTATTAAATAGTGTTTTTTTCCAAGATTTTGAAACTGTAGCAAAAATAAATTATCTATTTCCTATAGTCTTCAGGAAAATAAAGTCTAACCTGCTGCATGCTGTATTACTTCCACAAAGACTTAGAATCTAGGATGTTATTAAGAGATACATTTATTCTGTTTAAAATTGCAATCACTAGAACATTGTCTAGAACCATAACAAGAAATAAGAATAATTATGCAGAAACCATGATTAATTTCCTTGTCAAAGGAAACTCAGGGAATATATAGCCATTTTTTGTGTCATTTACTCAGTCAGTAGCTAGAAGATACACTGTCCCATATGACATTGCTGTCTCCAACAGTATACTCAGCAAAATTCACAGTCCTTAATGAATCTCTCTGGTGTGAGTCCTTCCCAAGGGCTGCGGCTCCTCAGAAACTCCTCCAGTGTGAGTCTCTTCCGCAACAGTAGAACTCCAGGCATATTCTACTACAATGCTGCCCTCTCACAGAGTCACGGCCCCTCCAGGCACAGTCGTCCCTCTGATGTGGGGTCCTATATGAGCTGCCAATATATCTCAGCCCCGCTGTTAACCCTCCATGGGTGCTGGGGGACAGCTGTTATCTCTTCATGGGATGCAGGGGGGAGTCTCTGCTCCAGTACACCACCTCCTCTCTTCCCTCTCTTCCCTCGCTGATCTTGAGGTCTGTATGATTACTTTTCTCTCATCTAACTTCTTCCACTACTTTCCAGAAAAAACAACTCTCCTCTTCCGGCTTCTTAAAAAGTGATAATGGAGGCATCCTATTGGCTCAGCCACGGAGGTCAGACTTAGGGCCAGGGAAAGTTTTGAGCAACTTCTCACAGGAGTCATCGTTATAGCCTCTTCCCCATTACCAGAAATCTTTCCACACAAACCCATGAGACCTAGTATGGAGTTTAATTACCTTATATAGTTAATTAAATGGACCTTTTAGTTATAAATTTGTTACTGTGTTTTGTTGATTTCATACATTTAAGAAAATTAAACTGGATTTTTTAAAGTGTTTATCAGTTTTGTCTATCTCAATATGTAATAGTCAAGAATTTATCTTTTTTACTATCCTGTTCAAGTGATCATTCTCTCCTTTCACTTGATTGCTTTCCAAATTTTCACAATGCAAAGTCATCTTGAAGAGAGGAGTTATGAACAAAGCTGAAAATGTAAATGATGGACAGAAAAGCATTTTTTCAGAGATTGTCGCCTACTGGTATGACTACTGAATCATCAGATAATTGTTGACATTCAGAATTAATTGTCAAAGTATGAATAAATACATGAAACTTGGGAGGAGTATTTATTTAGTAGTATAAATATCTTTTAGTTACTTTGAAAAGTACATTAATTTAGTCTAATCAAGGTAAATAATACTAATCTAGACTAGAAAGAAGTCATGTGTAGTGGTACTTTCAGGTTTGGATTCATTTTAGATAGTGTGAATTTTAAAAACAATAAATTATGCGAGCATTTTCATTGCTTTTGCACAATCTTTGTACCGGAATGAATATCATGTGTTCATTGGGATTATTCATGCACTAAATGACATTTTGTATGATTAGGGTTTGTCAATGAATGTTCCCAGCATTCTTTTACCCACATGAATTTATGAAGTGATTTACAAAAATCTTTCCCCATTACTGCAGCCAGCATCCTTTTGTATGTAATGATAACTAAGACTTTGTTTTATGATTAAATAAGAAGGAAACATGTTACTTAACAAAAAAAGACAAACTTTTCTGAAAGTCATTTGGCAATACATAAAAAGAACTTTAATCTAATGAAAAGATAATTCCAATTGATTATAAAGAGATCGAATTGACCTTAGCATTAAGGTTAAATTAAAAGGCTAACTGTCTTTAATATGGCAACATTTTACTTCTCCTGATACATGTTTTAAAAATGAAGAGTTATGTAGTTTTTATTTCATTCATTTCTAATAATCAAAACTTTACATGCATTTTTCTTGCATTTCATGCTCATTATATATAATATAAAATATTTAGTACATTATGTCAGTATTTGCCCATAATTCTACTGGATCTTTGCTTTCTTCTGGTAGATTTTATTCCTTACTTATTGTGCATAATATCTTTATCTGTTTTCTCTGTTTTTCTTCTATTAATACTCTATCTCCTTTTTTCCTCCTTCTTTTTCTTATTTGTGCACTTTTCTCTTTGTATCCTTATTCATTTTTTCTTGCTTGCATACTTAGTGCCTCAAGTTTCATGTCATCTGCACCTGAAATACTCTGCTCATAGTTCAGACCTTTCTCCTTTCTCTTCAGACTCCATGTCATGGTTTGACATGACAGTCATTTCTGGTAAGAGAGAAAGGACTGTAAAGATGGTTGCTGTTAGTTCAAAACTCTCCTCAGCTCTGAGCCAGATCCACTTCTGGGGCTGAGCCAATTAGACACCTCCACGATCACTTTTTAAGTAGAAGCCGGAAGAGGAGACCTCTTTCTCCTTCTTCTTCCTGTTTCTTCCTTCTTCTGTCCCTTCTTCTTCTCCAGCTGGTGGTGCAAGGAGTAGAAAGAATGAGAAAAACAATTATGCAGACTCCAAGGTCAGTGAGGAAAGAGAGGAGGAGGTGTGCTGAAGCAGAGACTCCCCTGCATTCTATGGAGAGAACTGGTGAAGCAGTAATTTCTTTAAAGAACCCGCATCAGCAGCAGAGACTTATTTTGATAATGACCCTGCATCAGGGGCAGAGACTCATTTTGTTAAGAACCCTGAGTCAGGGGTAGAGCTTTTCTTCATTAAAACTGTAGCCGGAGAACGCTATGTCCCGCGGAAGGGACCCAATATTAACAGAAGCTGTAGCTGTGGGGAGAAACCCACGACAAAGCAGCTCATTAAACTTGCACCCAGAATAGGTCGTGTCTCAAGAGAGGGACCCTGTATCTGCAGAAACTGCAACTGTGGCGAAGAACCCATGCCAGAGCTATGCACTAAGGACTGCATCCCATGTGAGGGACCCTGTATTGGCAGAAGCCGTAGCTGCTCTTGTTTTATAAATGACTATCATGTCGATTATTGTCTTTTTTTTCTTATGTTTTAGTCTATATAAAACTTCCTTATATTTAACTTTCTTCATAATATTTCCAGCTCATCAATCCTTCCAGTAGAAGGAGGGAACTTGAGCATCATACAAACTCATATCCAGGATTTCTACTTGTTTTATTCTTTATCTCTTTCCTAGAGATTTCTATATTTTTTGCCAATTTCTGATCACTGACACCATCACTTCATAGAAATATGTATTGCACTTCTATCTCATCCCTGGAGGACAAGACACTATTACTCTATTAGAAAGGTCAGAATTGTTTTTCTCATGTGCACCACTAATGAAATAGTGTATCCATCTGCAATGAATTTTGTCTGTCATTCTAATGTTCAGTCACTTTCTCTAGTACATATAATTTCTGAATACATGCAAACAACATGGAAAGACATAGATATTTGTGCGGAAATCGACCTGTAATTTTTATTCATTTTAAAAATTGATCATTCAGTCTAGTTCATATTTTAAATCATATGAGAATCTTCCATTTTATACTATTTTACAAACTTTGCTGAAGTCTTTTTTTGAAATGTTTTAAGTCCATGTAAAACACAGAACAAATAGTTTTTGTTGCTACAGTTTGTAATTGCCAAGGCAATGAAAAATTGGGCTGAACTTTATCAGCTCGTCAAAGAAATGATGTTAGAAATTTTTTGGTTGCCAAAATATTTTTTAAGTATAGCTTGCAAAAATATCCTGATCATTAGATCCTGGTTTAAAAAAAAAAAAAAGCAGCAAAACTGAAACAAAAAATAATTTACCAATAACAATAATGTCTCTTTACTTTTTAATGAAAGTATGAAGATTCTATGAAGGTCATCAAAATCAATTATAAGTCAGCAATGAAAAGATTGTATACAGAATGGTGATAACAATGATTTTCAGCCAATAAAACATATATTTAAGGGCTATCATAGTATTGTCAGTGGAATTAATAAGAAGAAATTTTGAAGAAAATAAATAAGCAAGTGGTAAAATTTTTAGACAATAAATTATTAATTAGAACCAATTCTGTAAAAAGTAAGTTAGTTAAACATTCATATAGGAAACAAGTGTGATAATTTGAAGTATTTGGAATCAATTACACAATTAAGCAGTTGGTAATGAGGTAATTTAGGAAAAATAGAACTATGGACTAAAGAAATGGCTGGTTCTGAATGGACAGTTACTTATACTGGAATCGAAGACGAGTTATTACCTAGCAACAGTCCTTTAAGGAGAATACAGAATAAAGTCAATATATGGAGCCTATACCCTTAAAGCTGTACACCCCTATAATGGGTAAATCCCAGAAGAGGGCAGTGGTGCTCCATGGAGACAATAAAATGATGGTGGTCAAGGGTTTTAATGACTCTAGTCTGGTGCCCTTCATAAATAGGTACTTGCCTACATAGGACTGAAGTTGGGCAACAGACTATTGCAAAGTCATATTCAAACCTTGGTTCTCATAGAGGTTTAAGATGCTCCTGTAGCACAGCAGTGAAAATATTTAGGCTTTCTGTCCTCATTATGTATTTTGTTGTTGGGAAGGTCACTTTCTTTGAAATACAGTGGGTATTGAGCTTCCATATCACAATAAGTGCTTATCTCATTTCCATCGTGTTTGTCTAAAAAGACTTGGTACGAAAAGATTTGCATCGTTTGGCCTTCATGGGAGAAATGGTTCACTGAGATTCCTGGGGTCCCATTATAAGTTATAGCAGCTGTAATTTCAGCCACTTTATGGAGCAGTCCATTTGTGTCTACTCCAGTTCCTAATGCTACCAGCCAGTCTGTAAAATGATCCTAATCTATTACATTTAAGTCATTTGAGTCATCTTTTTGAAGATTGTTGAGTGCAGAGATACCCATAAGGAAACAATGTAAGTTTTCTATATACCACATATGTTATATGTCTGGTAAAATGTACTGCACACATTTAAAAAAGTGACAGTATTACAAAACTGACAACTTTTCATGACCTTTTGTATTATAATGTATTTTAAACATATGGCTGAATTCTGTTCTCATGGATGTGGCAGATACAGTATGAATATTTCATGAATTGTATGTGCATGTGAAAAAAAAATTGTTCAAGAAACAAGAAATTCAAGAAAACATATTAGCCTTTTACATTTAAAGTGGGAAAATAGTTACTGATTAAATATATTATAATGAATATTTATGGAGGCACAGTGAGTATTTATTGAGAAGCAGTGAACATCAAGAGGTAAAACAGTAAAACCAAAATTATAATGTATTAGCATTCTTTCTTTTTTTTCTATGTTTTGCTGTTAATCGTATTGTGGCATATTTTGTTACGTCTTTTCATATCTGTTTTAGGTATTCTTGGTTTATTTAAAGTACAGTCTCTTTAAAATCTCTGACTTAAGTACTTTGATGTTCAAATCTAACTGAATTGTCATACTCAATTAAAGAGTTATTAAAATGAGATGTTTATCATGCCTTAAAGTATTTAATGTCTACCATAAGGGATTCCCTTTATTAGACATACAGTAACAAAAAGTAAGAATACAATCACTCCTCTGTGGTGTTCAGAATCTGTTTCTTATGTTTTGAACTTTCAGCTACATATTGGCAATGTGCAATACCTTGTAGGTAGGCTGCTTAAGTTGAAAGGAGAGAAGCACAGATTTATACATTAAAGAGTACTGTCGTCTAAGGTCAAATATACTTCAGATAAGTATGCAAATTTCACTGAGCCTTTGGAGACTCGAATCCATATTCACATTATGGACATAAAAGGAGGTATTACTGCAGAATTTAGGATTTAAAAAATACCCATAAGAGTATCAGGAGGTTCAGTCTCGTGTTTTCTTTTTCCAAAGGACACTTACTTGTGCCTGATGTTTCTTTTGGAGCAATTTCTCACAGATTCTGTAAAAGGTAGTGATGAGAATAAAATAATGCTTATTTTATGAATCTGAAGTAAAGAAAATGTCTGTGTTTATTTTTCACTGAAAAATACAGACCACTGTATTGACTGACACTAGTATTCTGTGCTTCATGTAACAATATCAATTGTGTCAAGTTTATGCAACAGGGTTTTAGTAGTGAGTTTGCTACAGTTTGTGATAAGTTGCTAGAAGCTACCTTCCCTTGTGTCCAATAGAGCCATTGGCAGCTGGCTACAAGACGGATCCACCTCTGGCCAAGACCAAGCACATCAGCAACAGTGGTAACATCTCTGGGAGAACAGATTTAAGAAGGGAAAAATGTTGCTGCACAGCAGCAACCACAGCCAAAGAATATGTGAGAGAAACATCTCTGCAGATGACAAGACCAGTGAAGAAGGAGGAGGAGGCACTAGAGAAGAGTTTCCTCTGCAGTCCATAGTGCAGTCAATGCTGGAGCTGTCTCCTGGCGGGACCTTTTGAATGTAGAGAGAGGATCCTATGCTGGAACAGGTTTGCTGTTGAGACTTGTGACTCAGTGGTGGACCCACACTGAAGCAGTCTACTCCTGAAGGATTGAGCCCCATGGAAAGGACCCATGTTGAAGCAGTTCATGAAGAACTGTAGCCTGTGGGAAGGACTTAATCTCCATTTCCCATCCCCCTGCAGGGCCTGGGGAGGAGTGGCTGGAAAGCTGCCAGGCAGAGAGGCACCTGGGACTGTTAATTGAACAAGAGCCAGCAGTGTGCTCAGGTGGCCAAGAAGGTCAGTGGCATCCTGGCTTGTATCAGGAACAGTGTTGTCAGCAGGAGGAGGGAGGTGATCATTCCCCTGTACTTGGCTTTGGTGAGGCTGCACCTCAAATACTGTGTCCAGTTTTGGGCTCCTCTCTACAAGAAGGGCATTGGGATGCTGGAAAGGATCCAGAGGTGGGATACCAAGCTAGGAAAGGATTTGGAGCACACCTCATAGGAGGAATGGCTGAGTGATCTGGGGCTGTTTAGCCTGGAGAAAAGAAGGCTCAGGGGAGACCTTATCACTCTGTACAAATACCTGACAGGAAGTTGTAGCAGGGCAGGGATTGATCTGTTCTGCCTAGTAACAAGCAATATAACAAGAGGAAATAGCCTCAAGTTGCACCAGGGGAGGTTCAGATATGAGAGGAATTTCTTTACTGAAGGGGTTGTCAGGTATTGGAACGGGCTGCCCAGGGTGATGCTGGAGTCATCATCCCTGGAGGTGTTTATGAATCAGTTGGATGTTGCACTTATGGAAATGGTCTAGTAGTTGATAGGACTGGGACAAAGGCTGGACTTGATCTTAAAGGTCTCTTCCAATCAAAACGATTCCATGACTCTAAGTTGAGCTTGGGAAGAAGGAAAGGATGGGGGGGAAATGTTTTAAGATTTAGGTTCTGTTTATCATTATCCTACTTTGATTTGGTTGGTATTAAATTATTTTTCCCCAGGACAAATCTGTTTTGTCTTATCAATTGCTGAGTGATTTCTCTGTTGTTATCTCAATCCATGAGACTTTCCTTATACTTTATCTCTCCTATCCTGCTGGGGAGAGGAGTGATATGTTTTTGGTGAACACTTGAGCCAGAGTCAACCTACCACACAAGTTAATATGAGTCTTAGAAATGTGCTTTACTATGCATCTGTTTCCATATGCTTGGTAGCTCCTCTGGTCAGGTCATCTGATTCTTCTCTGACACTGATAAGAGTAGTAACTAGACCATTTTCTTTGGATGAATGCAACACTGTTGTTCAAGAAACAGATAAAAACTGTACCTTGAATTCTGTACATTGAATAAAACTTGAAGACCAATTTTTCCTTTGGAAATCTTAGATAGATCACCCTTATTTGATAGGTAGCCATAGATTTAAACACAATTAAAAGTGTACTCCTCAAACAAGTTGTTAAAATTAATACAAATGTAATAAACTGTTCAATTTAGAAGTGACTTTAAGGAGACCCCTTCAACATACTATCCCCAAATTTATTCCTACTGTGATCCAATCAAGTTTTCCAGAATAAATCATCTTGCACATACAACTTTGGTAGTTTATATTTTAAACTGAATTCCTTCGAGAAGGACAATGCTTGAAAATGTAGGAGAATAAAGAAATTACATTACTATTATAAACAAGATGTCCCAACTATTGAATTAATAATGATGTGACACTTTTCAAAACAGCCTCAGGAATCATCTGTATTATTGAAAGAAAACAATACTAAGTTTTTTAATAAGAAATGTAGCAAAGCAGAGGGAGTTACTAGTTAAAGAAATAGAGAAAAAATAACATACACTATTCCCATGCTTAGAAAACTATTATGATAGGAGTGACCTTACTAATGTTTACAAATATATAAAGGGTGAGTGTCAGGAGGATGGAGCCAGGCTGTTCTCAATGGTGTCCAATGATAGGGCAAGGGGCAACGGGTATAAGCAGGAACATAAGAGGTTCCAAAGAAATACAAAATTTCTTCCCTATTCAGGTGAGGGAGCACTGGAACGAGCTGCCCAGATAGGATGTGGAGTCTTCTCTGGAGACATTCAAAACCCACCTGGATGAGTTTGTGTGTGACCTACTCTGGGTGGTCTTGCTCTGGCAGGTGGATTGGACTAGACAATCATTCAAGGTATTTTCCAACCCTTAAGATTCTATGTTCTGTGATTCTGTGGTAGGACTAAGCTTTAAAAATCCATACACAACCCTATTACATGTCTGTAGTATTACCTTCAATCATGAGATCACTATTATTTATGTCCTCAGAAGGCCTCTTCTTCCATCTACATGCATACACAATATGCATGGTTTACCATTCTGACTTGAGACAAATTTATGTCCCTCAAAAATTTGCAATAATTAATTTTTTGAATATTCCTTGCTGAAGGGTATTACCATTTGTTCTGAGCATCTTAGGGAATCAATTTGCTAACTGAATGGTAACTGAATTAGAGGACTAAAATAAAGAAAAAAAATTGGTTCTTTAAGCATTTACTGCACTCTTTAAAAGACTGCATGATAGAAATCTCTTGCTTAGATCTGAATTTTTATTCCAAAGCATGTATCTCAAAAGAATCAAGGAGGCATGTGAACTTCAGATTACTTGGAGAAAAAGAAATGGTCAACAAGTTTGTCCTCATTCCATTACAGTCATGTCACTGTCTTAGAATGAAGCAATATATCTGTGGTTATTGTTAGTTATATATCAAGAATAACTATAACTTTATAGCTGTCATTGCATTAAAGTGCAGTATGCCTGTAGAGGACATACATGGCAAGCTGAGCTTTGCTAACAATGAAGACAGGTGGATAGATGACTTTAAAAAGGCTTATAGTTTTTAATGAAGATAAAAAGTCCTGTCATACAGAGGCACAGCAGTGTTTTGACACTGAAATAAAATTCAGACTCAGGAGCATCGGACAAGACACATGGAAAGATTTATCAGTTGAAAAGTGACATTGCCTGAACTGTTCTTAATCACTGGAGCATACACTTACCTTTTCATAGAAAGACTACCTATAAATTTAAGATAAAGTCCCAGTTTATTACAGTTGATAAATGTAAACACAGGAACATGTTAATAAATATGTATGCGCCATGTGTCCAGCTGGATTCAGTCAGCAAAAAGGGTGTGCCATGTGCCTCTTTCTAGAAGCACTCAACCGAGTACAGGTGAGAGTCACTTGATCTCACTAGAGTGTTAGCCCTGTGTTGGGAGGCTATGACTTGACTTCCAGAGGTTCCTCATTCCCGGTTTATGTTGTGGTTCCATGTCTTTATGATGCAATGTTGCAAGGCAAAATGTTACCATTTTATATTCTTTCTCCCTTGGTACGTGAAAGCATGTGGATGAAAACAGCGGTAGACTGATGTAAAGTTAGAGAGAGCAAGATATAAAATGTTTAAGTACGGTGTTCATATTGAGTTTTCTCTAAAGACAACTGTTTAAAAAAGTCTAAAGGTAAGTAGTAATTTGAAGCTTAACAACATATTCTATATTAACTGCTGATAACAGAAAGAAACAGTCTTTGTAGTCCAAGAGGTATAGTTATTGATTCTTGATTTTTTTTTTACAATTTTTTAACACTTAAAATATCTAATGTACAACATTTGACAGTCCATGATTGGCTATAAAATATCCAAAAACCTAGTAGCAATTTCTCAGTGTTTACAAACAATGAAACTTCTAAGATCTTGCATTTTTATGTTTGTTCTTCTACCTCTAGTGCCTGTAGCTTGTGCACATTTTCAGGAAACACCTATCTTGTTCAGAACTTCTAAAATAGAGGACATAAATGTTGCTTTGTGAAATATTCTATATAAAAAAAAAAAAATTACTTGTTTTAACTACTGTAGTTAAACTGATGTGTGTTAGCCTTTGTCTTGCCAGACTGGTGCAGCTTTTCAAATGGCAAGATGACCTCTGCATTGATACAAATTGCATTGATAATTCCCTTGCAATGTATTTTCTACTTATAATTGCAATATAATTTCTATTAGCTTTATGCTCTTCACAACTAGCTTTTCACTTCAGCTTCTGTGTTATGACAATATCTTAATTTTGCTAGCTTAATCGGTGTTCCATGACTATTTTAATTACTGTAGTACAGCAAAAGTGTGCTGGAGATTGTAGGTGGATTATGTTAAGCAGAGCAGACTTTTTAATAATGGTTCTCAGTGACTATGTATATCTGAATTTATCACAAAGTGTGTATCCAAGTCTGTATTTCAAGATTTTTTGGGGTAATTTTTTAATTCTTGTGATGAAAATCACAAGAATTAGGTCAAGGGAGGTTCTTCTCACTCTCTGCTCTGCCCTGGTGAGGCCTCATCTGGAGTCCTGTGTTCAGTTCTGGGCTCCTCAGCTCAAGAGGGACAGAGAACTTCTGGAGAGAGTCCAGCACAGGACCATCAAGATGATCAGGGAAATGGAACATCTTTCATAGGAGGAAAGGTTGTGGGAACTGGAGCTCTTTAGTCTAGAAAAGAGAAGACTGAGGGGGTACCTTATTAATATTTATAAATATCTAAAAGGTGGCTGTCAGGAAGTTGGGGCATTCCTTTTTTTTTTTTTTTTGACAGTATCTAGAAACAGGAGAAGAGGTAATGGGATGAAGCTGAAACACAAAAAGTTCCATTTAAACATAAGAAAAAACTATTTTACTGTGAGGGTGACTGAGCAGTGGCACAGGCTGCCCAGAGGGGTTGTGAAGTCTCCTTCCTTGGAGGTCTTCAAGACCCACCTGGACATGTTCCTATGCAACCTGATCTGGTTGAACTGGCTTCTGCAGGGGGGTTGGACTAGATGATCTCTAAAGGTCCCTTACCTCTTACTTTTGATCAGTCTTTTGCATATGTCTTCATGTGAGCTTAAAATAATTGTATTTTAATATGTTTATTGCATGAATCTTTTGTTTTAATCTGCTTTCAATATGAAAACAGATTCTTTAAAAAGTCTTTAATAAATATCTTCTCATTCTATCCTTATTTTATAAGCTCTGATGTTTAACAAATAAAATATAAACCTATGAGCTGGATGAAAAAAAGATTAGGAAGCGAGTATTTTTCTCTCACTCGTATTTTCTCACTTTCAGAACCAGGTATTTAGAATACCGTCAGCTGGGGAGGAACATAAAGAGAAGATTAAGTTAAGCTCTATAAATACAGAAGTAGAAAGCAATTTTATAAAATACTTTCTTTCCCAATGGTTAAATTGTTTTTCTAAAATAATTTTACATTTCAGTGCTTTCAATAGAACAGTGATTAAAATAATTGAGAAAACGACTGACACAAATTGATTTCAATGGCTTTCACAGGGAGTCAGTCTTGGCAGCGTATTGAGGAAAGCAATATTTGGGGGAGAGTCCAGAAAAAATCCTCCCTAACCTACTTAGATATCTGAGATATTTGTCTTCCTTGATCTGCCTAAATACTTATCCCATATGTTTTTCAACTAGGGCATATCCCAGTACCTAAGTCAGTGTAGGAGCCCAGTCCTCTGGGAAGAGTGTCTTGTGGGAGACACATGCACAACCTACAGCAAAGGAATGAGAATATAGCAACTTGTTTACTATGCTTTCATATCTCAAACTCCTTTAGACCAACCTTTTGGTGAAAGTTCATTGTTACCCCTTTCTTAGTAAGGGTAATCAGTGTGTGGAGAATCACCACACATTATGAACATCCCTGTTATAATCTCTTCTCAGAATGTGTATGGGCTTTGAGCTACACAGTCCTTTGAAAAAAAGATTTTGGCTTACTTTGTCATAAACCCATTAAATGTAAGGAATAACCACTGCACAAAAATACAAATTTCTGAGGCAAATTTCAATTGTATGTGTTCTATGCATACGCATTGTTAAGAATATAAAAATATTAATAATTTAGGCATGAAAACATGGGAAAGAGAGGGAAAGTAGAATCTCAGCCACTTGGCAATAGGAAGACAAAGGATTAATTCTGTGATTCCACTATTCTGTTGTATATTTCTGTGCTTGCACTGCCCTGGACATATGGTAATGCT
This sequence comes from Colius striatus, assembly GCF_028858725.1. Classification (NCBI taxonomy): domain Eukaryota; kingdom Metazoa; phylum Chordata; class Aves; order Coliiformes; family Coliidae; genus Colius; species Colius striatus. Next base: position 198,275,378 of record NC_084759.1, on the reverse strand, counting down.
TCTGAAAGGTTTAGTTATAATTAGCACACAAAGGTCTGCAAAGACTTTTCTTAGTGAACTAAGTTTAGACTAATGATTAAAGCAAAACAGAGCTGTATACCTGAGGAGATTCAGGAATTTATATCATTTTCCATATCTAAAAATTTAAGAATATGGGAAGCATAAATGAAATACAACTGTTCTTTACTGTTTCATTTACTTCGAGAACTAATTTATCTTTTTCAAGTATTGAGATTTAAATAACAAGTTCTAAAAGACACTGTTTTTCCTGGGGTGTTTTGCCAATATTTATTGTTTTGATAACAGTAAAATTTAACACACTGAGTGCAAGCTACTTGTCTTTACAAATAGTAGGTACATTTGATGTTTCTTACTTCATTTATCAAGCAAAACGTACTTGTGCTTTGTCTAACATTCTTTCTTAGACAACATCCTGAAAATGTTTTTATCTTGTTTAAAAGGTTCAATCATTTTATGATGTTTAAACACTGAATTATTGCTTCATGAATCAAATGTATCCTACAGTTTTCAAAAAGCACTAGGCAGTTGTAACATATAAGAGCAGTTCATGATCAGTGAAACCTGGTCCATGAAAGCAAATGCAGTATCAAACCACTGCAGTGGAACTTTGAACCTCTGTAGAATGATTGAAGATCTTGGCAGGTGTCACTTACTCTGTCATTCACCTTGAAGTTTCCCTAGCTAGACATGTGGTTACTTTACTAGTAAATATCAGACTGTCGGAGTAGACAAACGTTCTGTCTGTCCTGCTCTCTCAGCACATACATCCAAATTTGTGCTTCTCCCCCTAGGCAAAAGTCGGTGCTATTATCCATCTGTCCTTTATTTTCTCCTCGACCTCTTCATGCTCACTTCCTGCTTCAATAGGATAGTTTAACTACCTGTGCAATTTTCTTTTACCAGTCTTTGAAATCTTATGTGTAGTTTCAAAATTCAGAAAAGCAACAAACTAGAATCAGACCTGCTGTATGATAAATAAATCTGCAGTTAATGATGTCCCACATGAAGCATAAAGGGTTATAGTCTTAAAGTAATATGTGCCTTAATCCAGAAAGTATATAGTTATATATGTAGTAGATTAGATAGAAGTTCTTTGTTAAAGTCACATCAATTCTATAAGTTCTTTTATTCATAGTATTACATTATTCTTTTTTGAAGACCGCAGCATAAAGAGCTATTGCTCATGTGAGACCTGCCCTTATTTCCTTTTGCTGTACAGGACTTCAGTGAATCTGTTATGATCACCATTTCCTATTGAACTGTCATGACGAACTTGGAGAGATACCATCCAGGATGCAGGTGTTCAGGTCAAAAAAGAGAGAAGGAAGTTCAAAGGCATTCCCTCCCACAATTCCTGATGCTGTAACGCCAGCACACTGTGTCACAGGATGTCTCTGAAACACCCATGCAAGGGTGTACTCCTGCAGTCAAACGCTCAGAAATATTTCATAACAGCTGAAAGTAAAAAATTGAACAGACTTTACTCAAAGGTGACTGAAAGAAAGTAAATTTTTTTTAAGTATGTTGGGAAAGCATGCTCAATTATAGAAAAGTCTTATACTTTGTCTTCTATAGGATACATATTAGCAGCATGATCTTCTCCCTGTAAATTGCAATAAAAGATGTTTTCACTAAGCTTCTCATCCTAGCTTTTTTTCTAATTGCATATAATAGCTGGAAAAATCTAAAAACTGCATATGTTCTTGTTATGAAGAAAGCTAAAATTCTTTAAGCTCTCCTGGGGAAAGAAGGTTTGGAATTAATTCTTTCCCTCTCTTCTCCCTGGAGACACACATAACTTTAATGAAATTTGCTAAGATTTCTGCATATGTCATTAAGCAACTCTGTGAAACAATTACCATGTTGTTCTTCAACCTTGTACGGCTATCAGTCACAATCAAACAAGCAGGCAGCTTCCCTGTTCACAGCAGCAGGTGATCAATATAAAGAAGGCTTGCTTTATAAAGTACTGTTTGGACTGCAGTGTAATAGAGATGTAACGTTATTGAGATGTCAGCTTAAATAGAAGCTATTATGTCATCTGATAACAATTTAGACCACAGGCAATGGTACTAATATTAACATGTGAGTAGTAACTACATGCAGTGTAAAACCAGAAAATGTTAAAAGCAACAATAAAATTATATACATTCAATAAATAGCCAACTTTTAATTAAATCATCTTTTATATTTACTGAGGGAAGATGATGCATACGTTGCCTAGTAAGATTTATTAAAGAAAAAAAAGGACAATTTTTTACATTAGTGTTTTGTAAGAAAAATCAGATAAAATCTTTAAATCTTGTAGTAGACCAAATTACTGCACTTTGCCAAAACTATGTGGCTAGTAATGCTTTTTTACAGTAATTTGTGTGTGTGTGTGCGCATTATAATCAACTGTGTGACTGTGCCTTTTATATTCAATATCCAGAGCAGCATCTTAATGGCCATTGCCCAGGACTGTTGGCCTTCCTTAAATGTTCCCCAGAGTAATGTTTCACTTACAAGCATTATTTTAAATGTAGCCTTCTGTAGTACTTTTCTTGTGATCCTCAACCTCTGTAAAGAGGTTATGTTTTAAAAACATGTGGTGAATGCTGGCCACCTGTTAAGAGCTAATGATGCTGAAAGAAAGCCTGTTATAAAAGCCTATTATGTTAGGACATATTCTTAGAGAAGGTGATAAAAAAGGCAGAAATCTTTCAAACCGAAGCAACATTAACTTTAACCTATTTCAGACTCCACCCTTATGCATACTACTTCAAAGGTAGACATAGTCCTCTTGAAACAATTGAACGAGGGCAAGAACGGGGCAATTTTTGGCACGGTAACTGCAAATGTGCAATTTTCTCTGCAAATTTTACACTCCTATTTAGAAAATATATTTCTTTAGTCTTTGTCTAGAGAGTACTGAATAATAAAACTCTATAGAAAGATTAACATTAATCTGTTCTGTAATAGTGGGCCCTTCTTTTCTGGTACACTTGGCATACAACATTGTCAACAAGACAGAATGGATTGCTTCAAAATTGACTTGAAAATGATACCATTCTGATGACAGAGACATCTTTACATGAACAGTAAGGCAGCTTTGGGTTTGTAGAATTAAAGAGATATAAAATATAAAAAAGATCATAATAATGGTGAAAAGAAACTCCCATTTTCCTCTGCCTCCTCCTTCAAGATTAACTGTCTTGCAAAGTATGGAATAGGTGTTGTTTGACACTTGGAAGAACCAATGCTTTACACAAGATTTAAAGTTTGAAGTTAGGTGCCATTTTTTGTAATTACATACAGATGCATAATAGGATAAGAGCAGGCAAACTAAGGCCTTTTTTACATAGTAAGGTGCACTTGTTTATATTTCTTACTAATCAGTTTCAAGGATTGTCATTGTTTCAAGCAGAATTAGAAATTAAAAAGTCAAAGAATGTCTTGCCCAATAACCTTTTGCAAACTATTTATTTTAATAGTAATTAGCCAAATAACATCCATCTATGTAAAGGGTTCCTTTTCTTTCTTGGAGTATCTGTGTCTCTATATGGAATACCTCATTTGTACTCATACAGAGCAATACTTTCTCTCATGACAGTCCAATTGATATTACCAATGTAGTGAGGTTATTTAGATTACTATTGAGAAATGCTTCTCCTCAAAATTCATAAATACGTCAGAATATAAACATGAATGTATAGCAAATTTTAGCTTCTAAAAATTGAAGTTGGTGCAACTGGTTGGTTGGTCCTTTTTTTCCAATGACCTTCATTTTTCTAAAGTCTGAATAATCCTTCCAGCTCCATTTTTATTTTGTTAATATTCAGCTTCAAACATCAAAAACAAAGACAATACAGATTGCATTGGTATGATGTTTAATAATACCATCCTTTGAGGCTATAAGATTTCTGCAAATGCTTGCAACAGAAAAATAATCATAATCATAATTACTTGGTTTGGAAGTAAATAACAGAAGCATTTTAAAATTACTTTCAAAATTACTGTTACCGAAACAAAAGTAAAGTTGTAATATTAGAGAAATAGTAAATAAAGAATATTACTGTATTTTCTGAAAAATAGGATACTAGTGCATGCAAATGTATCTTGACTGCAGTAGTGTTCATTGTAGCTGTTAGTCATTAAAGTAAAATCTTTAAAAAAGTTTTGAAAACTTTTTTTATTTTGAAAACTGAAGTGTTTTTTTAAACAAGCAAATTATTTTTTTTTACAAGCAAATTATTCCCTCAACAAGTTTTCAGTGAACCATATTTGAAAGACATATAGATGAGGTGCTGAGGGATATGGTTAAGTTTAGTAAGGGGTCTGGCAGCTTCAGGTTAGTGGTTGTACGTGATGATCTCAAAGGTCTTTTCCAATTGAAATAATTGGATGATCCTATGATTCTAATTTACACCTTATTTTTCTCAACTGATTTTCAAGACGATACTTTAAAAACATCATTTCACTAAATTTTCTCTGATGTTTTGTGGATAAGAATGATATGTCTGTAAAGCTCTGTAGCATCAACACATGAATTCACGATTTAATTCTTCTTTTGAAGTGTTGCTGACAGAGGAAGAGAGTAGACTTGATTCCCATGTTCTGCACTGGGTCTTGTCAAAATTGGCAGCTGCAGCAGAGGGAACACTAAGTCCCGTCTAAGGAGAAAATCAAATGGGGAGACCTTTAACATCAGCACATTTTGTCAAACTGTTTTTAACAGGAATGCTATGCATACATATATAACACAATATACAATGTGTATATAATGGCAAACCCTGAATTTTCAGCTAAAATTGATGTTGAATGCAAAATAGATTTTACCTAAATATATAGCCCTTGGCTTAATGTCTATAAAGACAGAATCCTTCATTCGTTGCTGAAATCTTACATGAGGAGTTACTGAAGTTAGTGGAAACTATTCTGTATATTAGGTGAAAGCAGTAATTTAATAATGTAAACCTCCGTAATAACATCAGCAATAACTGAATGAATGGGAAATTCTTGTCCCAGTCCACTAAATGAATACTCCTTGGATTAAATATTACTTTAAAATAAATGGAAATACTTTCAAATGCTAAGCATTCATCTGATACTAAATTGAGATGAGTTTGAATTTCATTGGAGTAGAATTTCTACTCAACTAAAATTTGAACATGTAACTGTAACAAAGTGATTTTCAAAAATTAAAAAACTCCTTCAAGTTGCCTATTTAAATGTGCTTACATATTTCTGTAAAGCTGGTATTTTCCCTCAGAGGAAAGAATGTACCATGTTCTAAAAGCATTAACTATCTTCTAAAACCATGTAATTGTCTCCATTTAGCATGTAGAACATTTAACCATCTGCCTGATGATCCATGAACCAGGTGTCCAAGTTTAAGCCACTTGTGTGTTCAAAGGCTTAAGAGTTACTTTCTGGGTAAATCCAGGAATATATACTGGGCCTTAGCATTGGCCTTTTAGCAGTTCTAGTTTTATCATGTGCGTACGCTGATGATTAAACATTGCAGTAGAAAATTATCTATAGCTATAGCAACTGTTTCAGAATTTCAACCATCTTCCATAGACAACCATCTCTTGTGAGATACCTGTTTAGTCTCACTTTGTGCTGAAATAATTTTATTTAAAGAATATTTTTGCACAATATTCTATAACAAAACAGTGTGTGCTTTATTGCAAATCTAATAAATTAGATGAGCATTTCTGATGGGAAGTACTATTTCATGAGAACAGTAGCATATAGACCTACTCTTTCTCTCATTGGTCTTTTTAGTATAGCAAAACAGGTGTCAATGGCATTTGGAGCTAACATTCATGCCTGAAGAGTTACTTTCTAAATACGTTCAAACAAAAGAAAAAAACAGACATTGCTTTGGAATTTATTTCTTTATGGATTCATACCTTCTGGGGACACGAGATAAATGAAGGTAAGATAAAACCTTTAGATGTCTTCATCAGTGTTGACATTCTTCCTTGGGGGCTTGCAGCTGTTAATGAATTAATTTTAAACATGACACACAAGAAGAACAAAAATGTTGTTTTGATTTTTTTCTTCCCTGAATAATAATAATAGCAACTAATATTGATCATACTACAAAATCTAATCTGTACTAATTTTTAATCAAATCAAAGCAATGAATAGATTAATTAAGAAATCTTCATATTTTCTCAAAAACAAAATTATGTTGACTTTTTTAGTCAAATTCTGATATTTTTCCTGGTCACATGAAATGGTGAATCTACTATTGTGCCAGAAATAAGACCAGAAGTTCAAATACAGTGAGCTGATTGATCAGAACTCAGGTATCCATCGTTTTATCTTCACCTGCCAAAAGTATTTTTATTCAATTGTATTTACTAATTGTATTTACTCAACTTTTTTGGGTTTCTTTGATATAAATTATGATTTTCTTGATAGCACTTTGATAGCTACCTCTGATTTAAGGAAAAAAAATATTTTTACTTTTAAAAATTTACAGGTTTTGAATTACAGAATTTTAATTCCTTCTTCAAAAGTAGTGCACATCCATAACTATTCTAGATTGTCACTGAAATTCTTTCACATTCATAATTTCAAGTTAAAAGTTACTCGATTTTGTGAATTAGTACATTTTCTCTCCATTGGTTGATCGTGATTGTTACCATGAATCTAAGGCCCAACTGTGTTCACTGACTTATGCTTATTAATAAAATCTGTCATGTTCTTTACCTAACTGAAGGATATATGATCATAACATATTTATGAAAATAATTGTTTATGGATTTTCATGGCATTAGCACAATATGCTTCTTGACCAGTACTGACTCCAGTCTTCTGTTCCTAACTCTTTTCAGAAGAGATACATACTGTGTAAATATTTCATCTAGTCAAAGAATATGGTAATGCAAGGGTTTTTTAAAGCTTAACATGTATAAATGTGTAAAACAATAATTAACTTATATTTCTTTCAGGCAATGTGAAATGACAGAATACAAAAAGAATACATAAAGATTCCTGGAGCCTAATAAAGACCACTTATATCCATCTTTTTCTAGAAAAAAAGTTCCTTGAATATTAGAAGCAAGATTGGAGGGTAGGGTAAATCATAGAACCATAGAATCATAGAATTGTGACGTCAGGAAGAAGCCTATGTCTTATCTGCAGAAGAAATTCAAGAGAACAAAATGATACCTTCTCAACATACTTTGGAGAGTGTGGCAATGCTTTCTAATGCCACATGCCAGCTTGGTAGCTCTTGTGGGAAGGAACAAACCCAGTTCTGGTTTTAATCATTAGCACTTCAGAGATTTCATTCAAACATGTTGAATAACTTACGAGAAGACAGATGTGAACATAGGTATGATATGTTATTCTGAAGGAGTAATAATACTCTCCAGTTACTAGAGAGTTTGTCAGCTATGTGTAAAAGGTTTTCAGAAATAAAAATACTCTTAAGTTCTGTTGCAAAGAAGTATGTGTCAGGTGGACAGAGCTGGAACTCAGATGTAGATTGGTACAGAAGATCACCTTGCCTTTAGAAAACACACAGGTAGAAATAAGATTTCATTAAACAAGTGGAAGGGAACATATGAGATAAATAATCAATTTAATTATCCCATTGTTAAATTGCAAACCAACTTGCAAACTTCAGACTGTTTAAAGTATGTTATATCTTCAAGTCATCATGGCAATTTAGGTATACACTAAATTCTTAGACTGAGAGAATCAGCTTTTAGTCTTTTGAAATAATCCTGTCCCGTGCAGACAAACCAAGGAGCTATACATTTGAAACAAACTCAATAAAAGTAACATTAAAAAATGAAGTTATCAATGTTTCCATTTAAGAAACAGTCATAGTAGGGAACTTAGGTGACCCAATAAAATGGTAAAAATAGAAATGAATCAGAGAGTATAATTTTTCAAAGCATATATCAGGATTCTTCATGGGTATAGGCTTGTCTCTGATACTTAATTTTTTACTGTGTACTCATATAATTTGTACAGACCCACTGCTATGCTGAATTTCTTAAAAATAAAAATATATATAGATAGAACTTAATACTTAATTAAAACATGAACACAAAATAAAATTAGATATATGTAGTCCCAGATTTAAAAAAAAAAATAGTTTAAAGACATGAGCCTGTGTTCCTTGTCCTTCCCTTTCAGATGGAACTGAATTCAGGATGTAAAAACATATAAGATCCAAGATTTTCTGTTAGTTTCACCTCATGTCATATTTCTATTTATCTATTTATATATAATTTGACTTGCCATTCTTTGCTTTTTAATTAAAAAGAAATAGTAGAATTAATTTTACTGACAGAAATTGCTCACCATCTATTTAAAATGTCTGTTACTTTTTTCTACAAGGTAGATGCACTCAGTAAAGCATAAAACAGCATTTGCAGGTTCTTTTTGTTTCTGTAAAAATAAATTTTTTGTGGGAAGCTTTAACCTGTTATTTTGTGGACTCTGTGTTATAAAAAGGGTCTTTTCTTTTTCTGATACATAAATTTGACTCACTAAGGTGACATTTAGCACAAAAAACATTTCATAGGGATATTTTTCCCCCAGGTTGCTTTTTGTAGAATTTGACTTCTATGGGCAGATACTGATTTTTACAAGTCTATTATTTCCTTACTCTCAGCTCTGATCTACTTCCAGTCTGCGTGTAACTTTTTACCATCATTGGAAGGTAGTCACAAGTTTATTTTTTTTATCAAGCACATTTGATGTAAAAAGCCATGTGCTGGACTTGCCCATTCAAAGGAGAGTATTTTGTGCCCCTTTTTATTGCTAACAGAGATTTGAAGTAATAACAGTCATTGTTAAAGAGAATGGAACACAAAATCTACTTTTATTGCTCTAGAAACAGTGTATGTTTCTTACCTTTCCGTAGTGATATGTGAGATTTCTGTACAGTTTGGCAATAGATATCTTATAAAACTCTTTTTAAACTTCAGAAAGTAGATGCCCTTTTGTTCTTATATCTGGAAGAAAGTATCATATACAGCTTAAAAAGTAAGAAGTTAAACAGCATTTAAACCAGCAATTTCATCCTTTGCAAAACAGCTTTACTCTTGTCAGCTGCAGTAAAATTTACTACTAGAGAAAAGTGTCAGAAGTTGGATCTATTGCTGTTAAGCTTCATATAAATGAGATCACACCTTCTGATCTCTCCATAGTCATTCATAGTGTCAATGCTTAACACATTGCTCAGAAGTTGTGACAGGACACAGAATAAGTTTTTGAAGTCACACAAGCAATACCATAATCTCTCATTTCAGGATAAAAAATCATGAAAATGTAGATTGTTCTTAGACACAGCTGTGCTGAATGTAAGAGGAATGTTACTCCAGGAAAGGAAGTAAATATAGCTTTGCTCAGGAGAGACAAAATCTTAGCCCTACCCTTGCACACTTTGTAAATGAGCCTGTTAATACTGAATAGATAGGATGCAGAAAAACAAAACCTCCTAAATTCTTTTCAATATCAAGTTAAAACATTGATTGTATATTAATCTTCTTTTCTGAATTGTGTGCTTCAAAACCCAAAGCCTCAAGGATAAAAGCTGTCTGCTTGTATCAGCCAAGCAATGTCAAGTATGTTCTTTTTGCACTGTCTTTGCAGAAAGTTCATGCCTTCATCCACTGTCATTACCATTTCTCACACTTTTTCTTCCTTATGATTTGAGATTTGGATTTCAGAAAACAGCTGTCTTTGCTGTGGTGACCTTTATTCATGGCAATTAAGATCTCCAAAGTGATGTTTTTTCAGACGTTTAAAGGATAGTCCTTGTCTCAAAGATTGTACAATGTAAAAGACAAGAATAGGGAAAACAGTAGAACCTGGGAAGGCAATTGTGGCAGCAAATACAAGCTGTTGTGGGTTTTTTTTTTTTTTCTTCTTTCTTTGTTTCTTTCTTTCCTTTTTTTTCTTTTTTAAGTAGCCAATACTGTGGGATTGCTAGGACAAGTTTAGCTGCAAGATCATGGAGAGGAATATATCCTGCAAAAAGCAAGTTGGTGTTCAAAAGTCTTTTTATGAAGTCTTGTAGTTACTCTGCTGAGTTTAATCTTCAGCTAGCTTGTGACTGCTCCTTCCACAGTTTTTCCAATTGAGAATAGAGGGCTCACTATGTGTTGCCAGGACTTCAGGTACCACAGAACATCCTGATGGTCCTAGACACACAGAAGAAGAAATCCCTGTTAGATCATATTTTTCTCTTACCTCTCTCCCACTGTTATTCACTCAATTTTCTAACTATACTGAGCAGGCTCAGTTTCTAGGTAGCTACTCCTCACATTTTCTTTGATCTACCAGCCTATGCTTTTATTTCCTTTTTTGAGTGCTTAATAAAAGGCAGAGGCCTACTTCTCACTGAAGGTAAATTGCAGGAGGGAAATGTGTCAGAAAATATCTGTGTGGACTTGGTCCCTTCTGTGTTATAAATAGGACACATCCTGAGTAAAATAAAACATTTATACCCTCAGAAGGAAATCTGAGTGATCATCTCCTGACCTTCCCAGAAAGCAGCTAATGGAAAAAATAGAAGTTTTGAGGGTGGAGATAAAAGTTCAACTTTAGCTTAGATTCCAAACGCAATGTAAGATCTTGAACTGTGTTTTGCATTTAATTTTTATAGCTGAGACTGTTTTCTTGCTAATAATATAAATTTTCAGTCATGAAGACCGTTATTTCCTCTTCCACAAAGATCTTGTCATTAGTTGCTTCTGGTCCAGTGACTTGTGTGTTAACGTTGCACTTTTGTAGAACAGTGAGGCTCGCTGTGATGTCATTTAAACTGAGACATAAGTTAGGGACGATTCTAGTTAAATCAATGCAAATATGATAGTACAAAACATGGATGATAAACACACCAAGGTTTTAATATTGAAAATACACATTCAGTTGTATTACCAAATAAAATAAGATATATGCCACTAAAAAAGAGTAACTCATACTTATAACAGTGCTACAATTTAGATTTTTTTAAATACTTTGTATAGATTTAATGTGAGATCTTTTCTGACACAGAAAGGCAAATTACAAAAGGTCAGTGAGACAGCAAAATCTATTGTGTGCCTGGGGATGATTATTGCTGTTAAACTATTTAATCTTGTCTGGGTTTTGTATGTGATTTGGCTGTGGTTTATTGATAGTGAGAGAAAGCCTATAAGCAGTAGAGTTTTGGTACAGATGTCCAAATGTATCTCTTATGGTTTAACTAGATTAGTTTGGTATTGGGTAAATGGTCAAATGTTTGCAATGTTATATCTGACTTCATATGTGACCTTGGGCCTTTATGCTGCTGTGTAATAGCAGGTAAAATATTATTGATGTTTCATGCTTCACTGTGGAGGTTATCCTATTCAGTCATAATGGACTTGCAGACCTTTCCCTCAGAAGAATGGAGGAACAACTCAGCCTTAGTTTCCTAAAAACAGGAAGGAGGTGCATCATCTTTCACATATATTTATCAAGAAGACTCAATATGTAGGTGAATATAATACAAAATCAGGTTATAAAGTTCAAACATGGTGTCATCTGGTGCTTTTTAAAACATAAATTTGTGTAAATCTGAGTTAATTCTCCTACAGTCCCATTAAAGTCGAGGAAGAGATACGCAACAGACACACCTTGATTCCTCTGAGCTCTTCTAGTCATTTATCTTGGGACTAGAGCTGTCCTTTGGAGGCAGTCTGACTGTAGGTAAGAGCTAGGATGCCTAGCTCACACACACTTCAGCATTTAATTTTTATATACCTAAGGTATAACAAAAAAGTTTTTCCACTACTACTGGCACAAAACTATTGATTTTATTGCTTCATCACCATTCTTTGAACACTTGTCATTTTTACATTGTTATTATAACCTTTTCTTTCACTAACATATGGAATTCTCCAGTAATTACTTGAATCTACAGGGAGACATGATAATAACTGTAATTTGCTGAAATATTTCAGTGGAATAACGTCATTAAAAATTTAATTTTTAGTAGATTTTGCTCAACACTTACATTGTTAATTTCAATAGTCAGCAAAAGTTTCCTGTGTTCAAATCAAATCTGAAACACTCTCTTGACCTGCATCTTGTTGGAACCCAAGTGAAATTACAGATTCAATTAAAAAATCATTTAAGCATACTGGTTTATTTTGCTTTGTGGATTTTGTGTCTTTGCACCCAGACACAGTCTTTAACACATGTGGTTTTGTAATTTTGAGATGCTGGGAAAGTTCAGAGTGTGAACTGGCCTTTTAACTTCTACTTCCACCTGTGTGTTCATAGGTCTAGTATTAATAAGTTGGACTGTGAGTCACACCAAATAGCTGTCTGGAACAATGCATTTACATTTTCAATTTGCACCATGTGTCAAACGTTTTCTTTAATAGCTAAGATCCAACGAGAAAATATTACAATAAAATGAGAAATTGTCAGAACTTTTTCACTGATGACACCAAACTGGGAGGACTGGCTGGTTCCCCAGAAGGCTGTGCTGCCATTCAGTGAGATCTCAACTGGCTTGAGAACTGGGCAGAAAGGAACCTCATGAGTTTCAACAAGGACAAGTGCAGAGTCCTGCACCTGGGAAGGAACAACCCCATGCATCAGTACAGGCTGGCGGTCGAACTGCTGAAGAGCAGCTCTGTGGAGAGAGACCTGGGAGTCCTAATTGATAATAAACTAGCCATGAGCCAGCAATGTGCCCTCGTGGCCAAGAAGGCCAATGGCATCCTGGGATGTATCAAGAAGAGTGTGGGCAGTAGGTCAAGGGAGGTTCTTCTCCCCCCCTGCTCTGCCCTGGTGAGGCCTCATCTGGAGTCCTGTGTCCAGTTCTGGGCTCCTCACCTCAAGAGGGACTATTTCACTGTTGAGCTGAAGGAGCCCTGGCACAGGCTGCCCAGAGGGGTTGTGGAGTCGCCTTCCTTGGAGGTCTTCAAGACCCACCTGGACATGTTCCTATGCAACCTGATCTAGGTGACCCTGCTTCTGCAGGGAGGTTGGACTAGATGATCTCTAAAGGCCCCTTCCAACCCCTATCATTTTATGATTCTATGATTCTATGAACTTTATCTCTTAAACTGACGTTTACTCTTTGACCATGTTTCTCCATATAAATGATAAACTCCTTAGAGCAGGATTCCATGATGTGTTTGTGTACTGGCTAGCATATTGAGGACCTCTTTTTCATAAGTGCCTTTAAACATTAGTCTATCAGTAATAAATAATCATCATTGCTTTGCATATTTATTGGATTACCCTTGATTAACCAAGTGATATTTATTCATCTAGATTTGAAAACAGAAATAGAAGAGTGCCAATGAGTCATGAGTCATTTTACAAAATCAGAGTTTGTGCGTACACTTCAAATCAGAGGGAGAAGTGTTGTATGTGCTTGCACAGCGTGTACTAGATATCATTTTATGTCTTTATCTAATCAGATATGAGACTGCAACATTCATGTATATGCTTCTGTTATTTTCTCATCAGTATCAACTGTATTAATAAAAATGAAACAGTCTGTGCCCAGATGACTGTTTCTACTTACTTCTCTTCCTTATTGACATGAACTAGTATAATTCTAGTAAAACTGAATGTCGTTTCAATATTCCAGAGTATGTGAGGCCTAAAGCCCAACCATCGAGAGTACATAAACTCTGGTTTAAAACAATAAGACGTATATTGGATAAAACAAGTATATGCAGAATTTTATCCCACTCTAGATAAAGACTCTGCAAAATCAGTGGATATGGATTGCTCAATAACTTCCTCTCTAGCTATTTTGTAGTAAAATTCCATTTTCCATCAGCGAGCTGTTATAGAGTGTCCACTTGGTTTTCTGTGGTCCTGTGAAAGTTACCTTGCCTGAAGACTTTTTCCTTTACATCCCTTCTTCCTGTTGTTTTGTTTTAACCCTCTACTTTGAACTCATTTTGTATAGCGGTGAAATTTTACGGGTATTTCCCTCTGTAAATAAAATTCAATAAAAATACTTTTTAAGGTTTTTACATTTAAAAAAAATTGATCCTATTTCTTCACATTTTTAAAGGTCTTTGTCATGATTAGTGCAGCTGTTAATAACAATTTCATTACATTAGAAACCACAGCATTTTTTCCAAAGGAATTACTGAAGCCTTGCAGAAGCCAAATGAACACCAACTTTGCAACAAGATATAAAGAACTCATTTGTACACTAAAGTACAGTGTTTCTAAAGGTTAAGGATCATACAATCTCTATCATGATCACACTTGGTTTTTGAACTTCCACTGTACATATTCCATAGTTCATATTCTCCAGTGTCAAAGTACATAAAAAACCATTCCCACAAAAAATAGGTTTACAATGGAAAACCTTACATCTAAACTCATTTTTTTATCAAATATTTTTAAGTCATAGTAATATTAGATATTAACAAGGGACACTAAGTCGTCATGTAAAGGTTTAGGGACACTAAATCATAATGCAACAGTAAGATGCTAATTGATATTGAGACATAACATGTAGAAACATCCTTACTGCATATACACTTTACACAGCCAATTTTTTATCAGTAAGTGTGTCTCATCATAAGGCTATACTTAATTCAAAGACAGAATTCTTTTGACCCAGAATTTGCAGCTTCTACTGTTTCCTTGGAGCTTTGACAGTGCTATTAGCTATTAATTATATACAAGGACAATACATCAATTTGCCATCAATATGTAATTTTAGAAATGGATCTTATTTGGAAGCCAAATTACTTTAGCTTTCATTGATGAATATTACTTAAGTAACCAAAGCAGGAAAGATAAATCTGGTCTAAAACTTCAAAGTATTTCATCCTTCCTTTCCTGATGAACTGTATTCCTCATTAATGTATGTCTGTCCAGTTTTGTTTAAGTCTGTTAAAATGTGGAAACTGAAATTCTAATCTTAATTGCCTTTCTATTGCTGCTTTTCAGATAAGACTGCAATTCATCCTACCTTTTTTTATTTGCATTAAGTGTATCATGGGAGATACTGCACTGCTCAGTGAAAAAATGTTCTGGACCAGACTTCAGGAGTTCATTTTCCCAACTTTGCCATTATTCTGAGTGAAAAACCTTGACAGCTTTTAACTGATATATTAAAACCTCTTTTTCACCTATCTATTTTAGTTTTGTCATTTTGATTTGCATAAATCATTTGTCACAATTTAGAAACAGAAGCACAAGGAAACACCTGCCTTGTAGACACTCATTGCTGCTGATTTAGTTACTGTTTCCTCAAGAGTATTCCAGTTTAGTTGCTTGTGGTGGTGCTCATTTTAAGAATGACAATGGCGTCTGTTGTTAAGGACTGACCTTCTAGATGATTAATGAAGAAATATTATTGATATTCTCATCTGCTTAGTTTTTTGACATCTTTTTTCCTTTAATAAACAACTTATCCCAGCGAGGAGCTCATGAGTGGTCAGATCTGCTTTGTTCTGTACACTAACTGTGTAATAGATATACTTTCCTTTAGCCTGTCAGCGTACAGGACTCAAACTTGATTCAGATCTGCCTCATTCTTCAGTAAAACAGGAGTAGCTCCTTTGAAGTCAATGAACTTCTTCTGGTTTCATGTATGAGAAAATGAGAGAAGAATAAGGCCTTTTGTCTTCTTCCAGGGCAACCATGCTGCTTAATAAATCATCATATCAGCAGCTGTTTTTCACTGGGGAACAGCACAATAATTGATGCTGCTGTCCAGAATTCCACAGAGGTTATCGATCAGGCCAGACTGTTAACATTTCTGTAAAGCTACGGCATAGGGCTGGAATAAATATGACTGGGAGAAATGGGAATATATTCACATAGTTATTTGCAAAGTATATTTTATGCCAACATTTCCAAAACAGTTGAATTCAAGTTTTTGTTTTTTATTTTCTATACCGTTCAAATAAATATATCTCTTACTCAAAGGAAACCCCACAGCCAAAAATGACATTTCTACTTATGAAGCAGGAGATCCTGTAAATATTTTAATTGCAGTAAAGTTTGTTTTATTTATTAATAAGTAGAAGATTAACAAATCAGGCCTGGATGACTGAGTACATGCTACGTTGCAAAAAAATACAAGTAACTCAGATCACGAGACTATAATCTTTTAAAAACAATAGTATTTTCCTAGACTTTTCATCTGGTATTAATCTGAACTATTTTATAATACTTATAAATAACAGTTAAACATAGTATGCAACTTCTCATGACTCATAACTATGCAATATTAGAAAATAATCTTTTAAAGGCTAAGGAATACATTTTTTTTTTTTTTACATTTCTAAAAACAGAGCATCCAAATAACTATCCTAATGTAGTAGTATTCAGTGAAATGTAAAAGATAAGTCAATCTTTAGAAAAATGCAATATATGCCACATATATGTTTAAATAGAGTAGATAATAAAAAGTTGTCATTTCTTCTTGATTATTCTTAGCATATTTAGAAGATGACAGACATAGTTATGATTTTCTGACAATACATGCTTTAGTTGGAAAGAGTTGATGTAGCCACAATGTAAATGAACTTATGCAAAAGAGGACTCCTTCAACAGGAACAGAACTTCATATACTGATTTTATAGTACAATATTTAAATCACTTATCTAGAAAGGGTGTCCGGTCAAATGAGGACATGTACTTGACTCCACATCCCATAGAAATTACTCAGGTATCAACTTTTTGAAACTTTGAGGGAAATTTATTTTTATTCATTCTGACCCATCCCACTTTTTTTTTCCTCCAAATGCAACCAGATATGAAAAACAAAATGTCGTTTATAAAACACAACATTCATTTCTCTAGCTAACCGTAAAAGATGAAGCAGAATGTGGCTATGTAAGCATAAAATTTATGGACTGAAATCATTGCTCTCATTTGTGCAATAGAGAAGGAGCTTGTAGGTCTTGAGGGAAAGAATGCTGGCCACTGAGAATTATCATTGAACATCCTGAAGAAGAGATTTATTTATTTATTTTTACTTATTCTGCTGAAACACAAACCAGAAGACAGTCCTTGCTTCTTCCTATCTCCTTATTACTGAGCTGTCCGTGACAATTTATGAAGCAACACCTGCACTGATATCTTACTGTCCTCCCACTTCCTTCCTCCATTTGGCTGCTTGCTCACCTGTTACTTGGTGTCTGACTCCTCATTTAGAGCTCAGAAAGAGGAGGGTTTTGTTCATTTCAATGGAACTCCAAATAGAACACTTTTAAATGGGATTTCTAAGGACTTTTGCAATAAATACAGCATCTCTATTTCTTCGATGGCAGAAACAAATGTTATGATTAAGGACTAAAAAAGTACAGAAAACTCAGTCAAGGAATTAATTTAGAAAAAAGAAGAAATGGAGAGTAATTATAAATCCAGTTTTCCTGGTATTTTGATATATAACTCACAGCTGCAAGCAAGAAAACAAATGGAAACAACATAAATTAATGGAGAACAACATTTTTTGGATACCACAAGGAAAACAGCAATTATATTTAGCGTATCATGCCTTATCTTGTTTGACTAGTCTGTTACATAAAGAACTTCCTGTATTCTTACTGAGGTTTTGAATACTTTAATAGTCGGTATTCTTACTTGTAATGAAGCTGTCTTCCTGCAGCTGTTTGTTCAGCAAACCCCAAAGTTCTCCTGCCAGTACCATTAAAAATCCAAATAAGCCATACTGAAAACCAATTACAAGTTTTCACTCTGCACGAATGCAGACCTGATTGTAGGCCTACATGCTTTCTAAGATGGGGGAAACAAAAATCTAAAGTATACCAATATGTACTACACATGTTCCATATGAAACCCAGTGTTATTCTTACTGTGTCTCCCAGAGGTTGCACCAAGTGGATACAGAACTTTTAATAGGAGAAGGCAGTGTAGCAGGTGATTTTGAATTGCACATGTTTAGAGCTGCCTCACGCACAGCTGCACTGGGAAAGCGGTCTGTGTGGGCTCCCTGGAGATGCTAAACTCACAAATATTTGGTCTTCTTATGGATTAACAATGAAACTCTTCACAAAATAATTAATGACCAAGGTCCCTGTTTCTGACAGCTCATGTTCAAGTTGCAGGGAGCTGGCACAGCTAAGAAGTCTGAGCAAAATGGATAAAATAGATATGACCTGCCATCTATTTCAGTGCACTGAAACTCTTTTTATACTATAGGAGTATTCAAAAATATAACTGTAAATAATAACCAACAAGACATCTAATTCTAAAGATGTTTTTTGATAATTGCAATAGAAGAGTGAACTGTAGAGAAAAATAACACTAATTAACAAAAGTACACTAATTATCAGCAGAATGTCATACCTGAATTAACTGCTTTCCTTTAGACCTAACTGTTGTACCATCCTCCAGCTTTATGTAGAAAAAAATAACATTTTTGGTCATGACATTTTTTGTCACTTTTCTATGTTCTAAAAAAATTAAAATATGAAGGTGCAATCGTAATGCAATTACTGGCTTGTCCATTAGTACATGTATGTCCATCATAGTCAGTGACCACAAATGTTCATGTCAGTATATAGGTTTGCTTCCATTGTCAATTTGTGAGGAACATACGTTGTTAAAAGCCAGAAGGCTTTCTGAATTTTGGAAGACAATAGTTTATTTCATAGAATCACAGAATGGTAGGGGTTAGAAGGGACCTTTAGAGATCATCTAGTCTAATTCCCCTGCAGAAGCAGGTTCACCTAGATCAGGTTGCATAGGAACATGTCCAGGTGGGTCTTGAAGACCTCCAAGGAAGGAGACTCCACAATCCCTCTGGGCAGCCTGTGCCAGGGCTCCCTCACCTGAACAGTGAAATAGTTTTTTATTATGTTTAAGTGGAACTTTTTGTGTTTCAGCTTCATCCCATTACCTCTTGTCCTGTTGCTATCTACTATAGAAAAAAGGGATGTCCCAACCTCCTGACACCCACCCTTTAGATATTTGTAAATGTTAATAAGATCTCCCCTCAATCTCCTCTTCTCCAGACTAAACAACCCCAGTTCCTGCAGCCTTTCCTTGTATAAAAGATGTTCCAATCCCATGAGCATCTCGGTGGCCCTGCGCTGGACTCTCTGCAGCACTTCCCTGTCCTTTTTGAGCTAAGAAGTCCAGAACTGGACACAGTACTCCAGATGAGGCCTCACCAGGGCAGAGTAGAGGGGGAGAACCTCCATTGACCTGCTGACCACACTCTTCTTGATTCTTCCCAGGACGCCATTGGCCTTCTTGGCCACGAGGGCACATTACTGGCTCATGGCTAGTTTATTATGAATCAGGACTCCCTGTCTCTCTCTGCAGAGCTACTCTTTAGCAATTCAATCCCCAGCCTGTATTGGTGTGTGGGGTTGTTCCTTCCCAGGTGCATTTGTCTTTGTTGAACCTCATGAGGTTCCTCTCTGCCCAACTCTCAAGCCAGTCGAGATCCCGCTGAATGGCAGTAAAGCCTCTGGGGAATCAGCCAGTCCTCCCAGTTTGGTGTTGTCGGTGAACTTGCTGAGGGTATCCTCAGTCCCCTCATCCAGGTCATTGATGAAGGTATTTATTTCCACTTTTTTTCTGTCTCTGTTAATTATAACACAAATTCTATGGCAGCTTTGTAACAAGTTTACATCTTGGGATTTTTTGGTTTGTTGGGTTTTTTTTTTTTTAAGTCCGTTTTCTCCCAGTTACTGATGGTGTTTTGAACAGTTTTACAGAAGAATTTCAGGGTATTCCGAAAATGCCTTCAGGCCAATAACCTGTGCAAGGATTCTGAGGCTTTCCCACCTGCCTTTTTACCTATCTCACTATGGATGACACAGTTTTAAAGGGTAATAAGGAGATGATTTCTGCAAACAGTAGATATGTTGTTTATATAGTCACAAAAGCTTATAACAATGTCCATTGACAGATAGTACCAACAAAATTTCAGACTGCAATAACTATAGAAGTCACATAATTAGAGCATTCTTATCCACACCAAACTACAAACATAAGTTTGCAAATGACCAAAGGATGAACTCTCTTTAGAAATGCAGAGAAATATTTCACCATCATTTGCTGCTGGTTTGGAGAATGCTACCAAGATAGATAAACTTGTCAGCCATGTTGAATTCCTTTGATCTTGTGCCATGGCATAAATATATAGCTTAGTGATTAACTCTTCTTATTAGTCAATTTATTACCTTTTCTTCTTTTCTTATCCTTTCTCTGCAAATTTATTAGAAGCGAGTTTACTGAAGCAGTGCTCAGTTCCTGAACTATTCAAGGATTAAGAAGTCCTGAATTTGGACTACAGAAAAAATCAATGGAGAAAGGATACTTTTCTTACAAAAGAAAAGAAAATGCTAGTAGAAGATTGTTCTTGTAAGAGTTGTTGTTTCTCCATCATTTTCTATGAATTTCCTCCAGAACATTTTTCTGAGACATCACAGTAAGTCTTATATACAGTTCTCATTGAATATTCCAATTGTGGATCAATTCTTGCCCAGTGTACTGGGCAAATAATATGATCCGATTTTCTTTAAAAGTTGCAGAAGCTTTCCCATGAAACAGAGTGAGGTAGAGCCTCTGTAAATAAAATTTTTCTTTTTTCTGCATAATAACACTTTTGTGTTCTGTTTCAGGGGAAAAGAAATTGGTCTGACAACAACATCACTGTTTTATACAAGAGCACTGATCTAAGTTTGTATTTTTTCCTAAATGTTCGTTAACTTGCAGACTGCCTGTTATAGTTTTTCACATTCCATTTTCCAAATCATATTTAGTTCAAGCTAGTAAAGAACATGGCAACTCAACTGCTCTTGTCAACTTTTCCTTCAGCAATGGTCTAGACAGTTAAAGGAAACAAAAGCTGTTTCAAATTTGTATTTGCTGGTACGGGAAATAGGATGATGGTGAGAGATGATGTAGAATACAAAAATTATACTTAACATATAAAAAATGTCTTAAAAGAAATTAAGAAGCTAAATCCTCTCATCTGAGAGATAATGAAAATTTACTATTAGATGTAAACAATGGATAATAAGGTAATTGTGTATTCATTTATATTGTGATTTAACAACTACAAGAAAATTCAGTTCTGATTTTATCCTGTTTCTGCAATAACTTGGAGTGAGTCTGCTGAAGTTAAATATGCCAGTCATGCCAGAACATGGATACTTGATAATTTAACCTGATTATACTGAAGCTAAGACTTCAGTTATGTAGACTGGATATTTTGAGTACTCAGTGAACAGTAAATTTTGCTTTCACTAGGTCTGATCTTGAAATTTGTTGAATTCAAGACTTGGTTGTCAGTAATGATCTCTATTCAGATCCTCATTTCTCTTAATGTTTTTAGTTTCATGCTCTTCTCTGATGTAGCTTATTTGTCATGCCATTTAAATAAGTCATATTGTTTTATTGCTGACACAAAATTTGTGGTTTTCATCTGTTTTTTCATCTGATGAGTTAATTTTTTTTTAAAAAAGTGATTCAGAAGAATCTATTAGTTCAATCTGATTTACTCTTTTTTAAATGGCAACTTACCATCATGGTTTTAGTAGGCAAACCTAGTGTTTTAAAAGTATCACCAGGACCACAGTGGATAGCACTGTTTCTCTCAATGACTTCTGAAGTCATCTGAATCTCTAGTAACATCAAAATCTGGAAAATGGCAGAATGATAAATTTCATTGCACGTTTCAACTTCTTCTTTGGATTATATGCAGTTTTGTATTAGACAAAGTCTCATTTTGGTATGTCTCTCTCATTGAAATACCTCCATCTTATTGGTGGCTAATTTGTAACTAAGACTCAATTTTGCATGGTTCTTAAATCCCAATGAAAAAAATAAGAAATAAAAAGCTTCAGCATAAAAGAAGTGACCAGGATCCTGAGTCCCAGAAACTTGATGTAAATCCACTTGCTTCCATGTCATAAAGTAACATCATAAACCTTTAAATAGATTATTCACAAATTAACATACTTATAATCAATTAGGAGACTATCTCCATCCCCCTTCCTTTTGGAAGATTATGTATTTTGTTTCATCCCCTCTTGCTCATGTAGCACAACAAATAGACATCTGTTGAGTGAAATATCTTCTGCATTCAGTGCAAGAATAAACCAATATTATCATTTACCTTTGCATGAACAAGAAATTATTACATTATAGACTATGCACTAGTCTCATGCATTAATACTTTGCCACACTACTGTACAGAGAAAAGAGGAAGTAGATTTTGAGGGAGATGTGAAATGAGGAGCAAAGTAATGCAACTTGTCTTATGAAGACAAAAAGAAGACCTTTATTGTGGATAAAACTGTGAAGAACTATTTCTATGGGTTTGGGTAAATGGTAGAGGTATTAACACTGGTGTTTCAGTTCTACTTTATGCTACTAAGGGAAATGTTTAAAATGTATGTATGTGTATATACAAATACCTACGTGTTTTTATGAGTATACTGGCTATTCTTGTTCCCCACACCACTGAAATATCTTCAACTCTTTCACCACAAAAGTATGTATCCCCTTTTCAGACATATAAAACAGGAGAACACACTTGGGGGAAATAGGAATTTCTTGAAACTCCCCTAATCTTTCACAGATTGCATTTCTGTGGCTTTTTCCTAACTTCCTTTTCTGGGAAACAAGGTACCAAGTAAATGGGATGTTTTAGCTCTGAGTTTATCTGACAAGAATCTAACCTTCATGGCAAATTGTTAATGTCTAATAGGAGCTTGTTTCAAGCTGTTTTATGTCAGTTCTACTATACCGGGGCAGGAGACGCAAAGTGACATTAATATTGCAATGGTTTAGGTCCTCTTTGCATGAGATCAGATTAAGTTCACTGCATAATTCATGCTTATACGTTCAAGAATTGCCATTTAATAGTGGATCTTTTGGTTTCACCTCCACCTCAGTTTGTTATACCAAACAAGGCAAGTTTGCTTTTGAATTTCAAGGGAAAATTGGATGAAGAGGAATGCAGAAATGCTTTCTGGGGACCTTTTATTCTTTAAATGGAAACCTGAAATCAGAATTTTGATTGTTGGAGTGCTGTTTACCATTTAATCTATCTTGATAGAGTAGTAATTTAAGAGTTCTCAACATCTTACTTCAGACTCTTAACAACTTTTAGTATTTGGATCCCACCTGAACTTTTAACTCATGCAAAGGGGACACAAAAACAGTGACCTACCTCTGAAAACATCTTTTTAAATCAGAAAAATGTGTACTATATGACTAGAAGGAGAATTTTCTAACTATCAAAATGGGAATTATGAAGCAAAACCCACAGATCTGAGTTTATTCTAAATGAATAAGCAACTGCACGCCACAGGATGTACATCAGCTGGCCAGCATTTGTAAAATTTAGGTGCAGTATTGTGCCCTAAGGTAACATTTAGTGTGTATATACTGGATGATAAATACAGTACATAGACTTAGTACACTTTTTAAAATATTTTATTGGAAATTAAAATGTTGCATGTAGATTTAAGAAACAATACTTTAAAAACTGCTTTAGAAATAAGCAAATTGTTCTCTTGAGATAACTGTTGAGGAAAATTGCAAAGTTCCTTCCATGTATAGTAAAACTTTATGCACATATTTTTTTACCTACTGCCTTTAAACCAGCAGTGCTTCATATTCAATTTACTGCTTTTCGCTCCAGTTTCACTCTTCCTCTCACCTCTTAACAGTTATTGAGAAAAGAACACTGTTAATGCAGATTTTTTAATGCAATTCTTGGCTCCACTTAAAACGGCTGAGGAATAAGCAGAAGAGTTAGAGTAGATGGTCTCAAGTCATCTTTTCCAATCTAAATGATTCTGTGATTCTCTGACAAATTCAAATACTGTCCTTACTTGAAGGTGGAATACAGCTCCACAACCTATTGAGCTCTAAGAATGCACACTTAACTCACCATCACATTCCCTGTTCCCACAAACACTCACCACAGTGTTTTATCCTTTAAAAATGACAGTCTTTACCCAGTTCTTAACCTAAAAGGTTAACTAATGCCTGTATAAGCACATCTTTTACAACTTAAGATTCTTCCAGTTCACTTCAGTGCAATACAGAAAATAGGTCACTACTACTGTTCTGAGCCTAGTTCACTTGGAAGAGGGATTTATGATCAGCTTAAATATCTCAAACCTCTTGGTTGTCACCAGTGTAGCTCCATATATTTGAAGTTTTAATGGTATATATGTCACAGAAAGATATTTCTATCACATATAAAACTAGGAATCTGCATCCAACAATATGTCCAAATGTTACATTTTTAGGGTCTGAAATATGAAGAAATTCCAAACTTCAGGGCACCTGGTCAAACCTCATTCTTCTCCCTACTGCAAAGGCTGCAGGCATTCTGATTTGAAGTCTCTGGTTCTATATTTATTTTCTCATGATCTCTATCATTTTTCGTGGTCATAAAAATGCCACTTTTTCACAGAAAAAATATAAATAGTCTTCTGCCTTCAAATATGTGAAAGTTATTAATTTTTTAACTTAATTTTAGCTTCCTGAGAAAGACAGAAATCTATAACATATTCTGATCAGTGGAGCTGACATGGATTCAGTGAAGTTTCTGCGAATTTTCCCCATAGAAAATCATCAGGGAAGATCCTCATAGAAATCAGTAGAGAGACACCACTTTTAACAAATGAAGATCTAGTCTACTGTCTCTCTATGCAATAGAACAGTTAAAAAACAGGTTATATATATGTATATTTAACATAGAGTGATATACATTTAATGTTAGACATTCAGCAGCCAATTCCTGTTATTACTGGAGTAACAAAATCTACAGTGGGGCATTCTGTCTAAATAAATAGACAGAATGTATACAAGCCAGTTAGCAGATTGAGTACAAAGATGCCATCAATTTGAATCAAGAGGATGCTTTTACAAGTTGCAAATGTGTTCTGACTTTTTTCTAAGTCATTAAAGCTTTTATAAATCTTGCCAGATGTTTAAGGCCTCAGGGAAAGTCAAATGTACATGGAAAGATGACAAAAGAAAAATGGGTAGATAGAAATACTGCAAATTATGCTGCATTTTTGCTTCTAACATAACATGCCTGCTCTGGAAGTGGCCTTTTCTCTCTTTGGGTACATAGTTTCTTATATTCTATTCATTCTTTTATAAAATAAAGCCCTACATTTTTTGACATTCAAAAAACCTTCTGCTTATCCCTAATGCCACATAGTTTTGAGTTGACATTTTAGCTCCAAATTATAGGTCATTTTACACACTTTATGGATCTGTTTTGACCACTGTTAAAATGTAAGCATAACAGACTGAAAATTTAGTAATCTTGGGGTTTTTTTCTAATATGTCAAACAATCTTTGTTAAGTATTTAAAGTACTTTTAAAAACAAATGATCTAAACATCCTTTATCACAGTATTTTACTGAAAATCATTTGAAATATATGTAATTGCAATGTTCATTATGTATTTCTGTAGCAGCACTACAGTAGCAACTGTGTATACAATGCAATAGCCAACTTTTCACAGAACATTGAATTCTGCTGCTGCTATAAAACATAGAATCATAGAATCACAGAATCATTATGGTTCAAAAAGACCTTTGAGATTATTCGGTCCAATCACTAACCTATCATTGCTAAGACCATCACTAAACTAAACCATATTCCTCAGTACCTCATCTATGTATCTTTTAAATATCTCTAGGAATAGTGACTCCACCGCCTCCCTGGGCAGCCCCTTCCAATGCTTAATAATTCTCTCAGTAAAAAAGTTCCTCTTAATCTCCAATCTAAACCTCCCCTGGTTCAACTTGAGCCCATTTATATAAAATGTACTTACTGAGCATGAAAAGCAAAATCAGTCAGCAGTTCTAAGCCTGTGTTAGGAATAATGTTCTCTTGATTTTTTATAGACAGACTATATTTGCAAATCAATTAACCTTAGCCACAGTGGAGACGATATCCTAGGATCACAGAAATTGGGTGGTAATATAGCCTGCAGCCTGGGATAACACAGGAAGGTGCTCGATGTCAAGTAGATAGGCTCATACTAAAGCTGTGACAACGAATCTCCCTTCCTACAGTTCAAGAGCAGAGTGCCAAAGTACTCTGGCTCCAGACTCTGTTAGAGTAAAACATTTCCTCTTAAATGATCCACAAAGAGCCAGGAAAGTTCTCACCAGCAAAAGCCAAAAAAATTTGGATGAATTAAAGGATAAAGCAAAAGAGGTTCTTCAGTGGTATAGTGGATATTAATACTTCCATGCTATGAGCCAGTTTGGAATTTACTACAGTAGCTTGATTACTTTCCACCTCAGCCAAATCCATTAAGAATTGTAATAAAACCTTGTAGTCAAAGAACACTGGTTTAATATCATGTGTCTGTTGCAGCTGACAAAAATCTGTATTAGAACAGCTCCTTTCAGTGATGAGAAAAGGGATTAGGCACTAGTTGAAAATGTGTCCCTAAAGACCATCGATAAGACCACAACTCTGTGGTGATGAATGCTTCACTCCAACAATGTATAATACAGTAAATAATCAATGCTTAACATTGCAAGGTGATAGAAATGTAATAATTACACTGCATCTCTTAGCAGCAGCTCACTTTATGTCAAATCTTTCTGAAGTCAAGCATGGATCGTACTAAACATTCATGTAAAATGTCAACCAACCTTCAATTTGCTTTTTACCTTAGAATTTTTGTATTAATATTTGTGTGCTTCTTTTTATCCTTCTCCAGTATGGTCTTCTGAAGTATTTCTGTTTACTAAAAATATATTTGAAGTAAATCAACATAGGGTGGAAAAATAGGGAATTAAAGTGAAAGGATTATCTACTTCAGTCATCTTAACCAATCAGTATAGAAACAGAAGGCAACCACTGGTATAATTTGATTCATATGTACAGCACTCTCAACAGAAAGAACTGAAAGTAATAGAACAGAATACTGGGTAATTAGATTTTCAACCATTGGAAAATCCTGGCATAATAATATAAGTTGTGATTGGAACTATTAAAAGAAAAACTTTTGATTGTTGAGAAAAAAAATAAAAAGGTCATACGATAAAAATAGTTACACAGGCAGACTGGGAGAGACATAATTATAGACCCGCTATTGTCTGTGTGTGAATATTTTATGGCATTAATTACTGAACATATGTAAATGTATTTTTGTGACTACTTTAATTGAGTGCATTAAAAATGAACCCGCTATACAGTATTTAAGCACTATTTTTGGCCTGAAATTTTATCTAAGGCTTTTTTTAAAGCAAGCAAGCTTGCTTGCTTTCTCTTTCTTTCTTTCTTTCTTTCTTTCTTCTTTCTTTCTTCCTTCCTTCCTTCTTTCTTGAGTTAAATGATTGGGTTTTTCAATGGTTGCAAAGTTTTTCAACTTCAAAGCTGCAGTAAGGAGTGCTTGTTTCCCACTGGATACAGCCATCTCACCAACTACTTCTTGTTCAATTTAATGTATCAAATTTTTTTGTTGTTTGTTTCACATCTCTCTACATTCCCTCACTCTAATACACCTGGGTGAGATTTTAAACTGTGATGCTAAATGAAACAGAGTTTCCAAGTCTGAAAGTGCAAAGACTCAAATGGCTTTATGCGCTTTCTGTCACTTTCTGTTCTGATATTTCCAGAGGAAACACTAACTCCAGCTTCAATTTAAATGGCACTAAGGGCTTGTTTACACTGTAGCAGTCTGTTTAAGCTTTCTGTGTTATAGTCACTCTTGCGCTGGTGGCAGAGCAGGGTTTTTTGACAATGTAGTCACAGTATACAGGTTTCGCTTAACCTTCATTGATTTTTTTGTTTGATTTTTTTTTTTTTTTTTTTTGAGAGAGAATGGATATACTTTAACTCTTCACCTTCTGAATATTTTTTCCTAGACTAAAATTGTAATTATGCCTGGGGTTATTTCTTACTATACTAACATATTATACCTCACATAAACAAACCATTGGACAGGATATTCATAAAAAAGCAACAGTAAGAAAATATCTCATTCCTACAGAGGTGAATCAGATTTTGAGGATCTATTTAGATTTGCTTCAGGTTTATTTTAACTTTGGAATTTTTGGAGCCAGACAAAATAGACATTGTTAGAAGGATGCCAAGATTAGCTCTATTGCTTTAGTAATTTTTGTTAACCAGATCCAGGGGTCTCTTTCTTCTATTTTTAAGATTTGGTATCAAATATCCTTGCAGATATTCAAATTCCACACACCCACCTTCTCTACTTCTCCAGACCTGCCCCCTTTATGCCCTGTACTGAGAGGTTGACTCTGCCTAGTGATAAACTGGACTGGTTCCTGTTAGTTAAATCTTCATTTGAGATGGAAAGCAACAATCTATCCCCAGCTTTTACTGGAGCCAAATTCAACTTCTCATCAGAGCAAAGGAATTTCTGAAAGAAAGCGTGGGGAATTCTGTGTAGCCTAATAGCTACTTGCATGCATACCTAACTCACTCTGCTGGTCACTCAAGTAGGCATCTTATCAAATGCTGTACTCTTGTCAAATATTCAGGATGCAAGTTTAAACAAGCTGGTAAAGATGGAATTTGCAGAGGGACAGTATTTGCTTCAGGAGTCCAAGAAGTTGTTCTTTTTTTAAGAAGGATGAATGTGAGGAAGACTTTTTAGGTTGAAGCAGATGTCTAAACTGTCTGACAACTGCCCTGCATGCTTCTAAAATTACACATACTACTGCTGTGATATAAATAGGTTTCAGTTGCATTTAAAAGAAAAAAAAAAAAAAGGAAAAAATGTCTGTGAGCTAATTCGAGGAACAAAGCGTGTGATGTTTGTGTATGGATCTACACACTGTAATATTTCACAATTATGTGTGTTTTTCTTTCCTAAATATATTTGTATGAATTCTGAAGTAGCACACTTTGATTTTTCCATTTAATGTTTAGTGTGATCTGTATTTTCACCTTATTTATGATTCTGTACATTTCAAAATGCTGTATATACCTCCAAAATTTTATATCAAATCATTAATAAGAATTTTTTTTATAAAATGTCATTCATCTAGCTACTGTTGCTTTTTATTCCTCTTATGAGTGCAGTTTTAAGTTGGAATCCTTTCATTCTTCATGCTTCAAAAATGTGAGATTTCTATCTCAGAGAATACATTTAATAATTTAATCTGTCAACCAGTATTTTACATACGAGAAATTGATGCAGAAAGAAGTTAAGACACTTGTTTAACATCACAAAAGGATTAGGATAACTTGGTGTTTGATATAAGCCTTGTGAAAAAAATGATGAGGAATACCAAAACCAGTCAAAAAAGTGATCTTCTTAAGTTTTTAGTTTCTCAAAACCAATTCATAGAATCATAGAATGGTAATGGCTGGAAGATACCTTTAGAAATCATCTGGTTCAACCTTCCTGCTAAAACAGATCCATCTAGATCAGGTCACAGGTTTTCTACTCTTCTTCCACTCCTTTTAAAAATCAGAGGTGAATTGACAGATATAATTTAGTTATCATGAAGTTCTGTAAGCACTCTAGTCTACAATAGTCTACCAAAAATGTTGGGATTACAAAGTATCATTCTTTCATTCTTGTAGAGTAGCCACAGTAAACAAATGATTTTTGTGATCTTTTTTCTTTTCCTCTTTAACTTAATCTGATTGACAGAAAAGGTCATGGTTTATGAAAAGTTTGCCATCAAAAAGGCATAGAAAGTCAAAAGTCTAAATAATCCATTATTCTGAAACAAAGACACTAATATCTAGCATAGTAAGCACTTTTGAGTTAACAACATCTTGTGAAAATTGAGCTACTTCTGAAGAAGTGTGCCTGCAAGCTAGCTTTGGCAATAAGCATATATACTTCATCTTATCTGAAGATTACTTTAGTTTCTGAAATGGAATTCCTAGATTTATTGTAATACAATCTGGAACATATCTCTCAATACGAAGACAAGATAAATTTTAATGAAACAAAATGTTACCTTACCATTGCTACGTATGAGACTTCTGTCTGTCTCTGAAAGCTGTTCTAAGAACAAACAGCTTTTCGGCAAATCCTACTGTTGACTTTCAGTTTTTAATTGTGTACATTTTAAAATGTGTACTGTTTATGTCAGAAACCAAGAGTCTGGTTCTATGCTTACATACAGTAATGTAAAATATACTGATAAAAGATTCTGTAATTGACATTAGTAATAATTTAGGAATTTTTTTGTTCAAAGGAACATTTCATTCTTTGAAATTTTCTTCTTGATTCAAGAAAGACTTAATAAAACATTTTAAATTCTTACCACTAGTTAGTTTTTCACTTAAAATACATATTTCTATTATATTATACTCTAGTAGATATCAACTTTGTAACCAATAGTTATCAGAGAAAAATAATAGAGTTTTTTCATTAACTTTATAGATATCTTAGGATTGAAGGCTTGCAGAAGGCCCTTTTTTGTGGTTTGTACTCAGCCAGAAAACAAGCACCACGTTCACTTTAGGATGGGATTGGGAAGAGAATAAGAAGAGTTAAAGAAAACTGATGGTCTAAGGCAATGACAATTTAATAGTAAAGCAAAAGCTGTGCATGCAGGTAAAGCAAAACATTCACTGCTATTTATTCACTGCTTCCCATTGGCAAGTGGTCAGCTATCTCCAGGAGAGCAAACACTCATCATGACTAATGGTTGCTTGTCAAGACAAAAGCCATCATTCTGCACCTCCACCAATTCTTTCTTCTTAGAATCATAGAATTATATAATGGTAGGGGTTGGAAGGGACCTTTAGAGAGCATCTAGTCCAACTCCCCTGCAGAAGCAGGTTCACCTAGATCAGGTTGCATAGGAACATGTCCAGGTGGGTCTTGAAGACCTCCAAGGAAGGAGACTCCACAACCCCTCTGGGCAGCTTGTGCCGGGGCTCCCTCACCTCGACAGTGAAATAGTTTTTTCTTATGTTTAAGTGGAACTTTTTGTGTTTCACCTTCATCCCATTACCCCTTGTCCTGTTTGTTACTAGCTATTATAGAAAAGAGGGATATCCCAAACTCCTGACACCCACCCTTTAGATATTTATAAATGTTAGTAAGATTCCCCTCAATCTCCTCTTCTCCAGACTAAACAGCCCCAGTTCCTGCAGCCTTTCCTTGTATGAAAGATGTTCCATTCCCCTGATCATCTTGGTGGCCCTGTGCTGTACTCTCTGCAGCACTTCCCTGTCCCTCTTGAGCTGAGGATCCCAGAACTGGACACAAGACTCCAGATGAGACCTCACCAGGGCAGAGTAGAGGGGGAGAAAAACCTCCCTCGATCTGCTGGCCACACTCTTCTTGATGTACCCAATCTGCCATTGGCCTTCTTGGCCATGAGGGCACATTGCTGGCTCATATTTAGTTTATTATCGATCACGACTCCCAGGTCTCTCTCTGCAGAGCTGCTCTTCAGCAGTTCAATCCCCAGCCTGTACTGGTGCATGGGGTTGCTCCTTCCCAGATGCAGGACTCTGCACTTGTCCTTGTTGAACCTCATGAGGTTCCTCTTTGCCCAACTCTCAGGCCGGTTGAGATCCCGCTGAATGGCAGTAAAGCCTCTGGAAAATCAGCCAGTCCTCCCAGTTTGGTGTCATCAGTGAATTTGCTGAGGGTACACTCTGTCCCCTCATCCAGGTCATTGATGAAGATGTTGAAAAAGACTGGCCTCAGAATCGATCCCTGTGGAGCTCCACAGGCCTCCAACTTGACTCTGTGCCATTCTTCCTTCAGCTTTGTCTGCTGAGCATGATGTCCTATGTCCTGGACAATTCCTCTGGTCTGTTGGGGTCAGCTGTCCTGGCTGTGTCCCTTCCAAACTCCTTGTGCATCTCTAGCCTCTTTTCTGGTGGGTCAGATGAGAAGCAGAAAAGGTCTCAATGCTGTGTAAGCAGTTCTCAGCAATAACTGAAAATTCCCTATGTTGTCAACACTGTTTTCAGCACAAATTCACAACATAGCTCTGTACCAACTACTATGAAGAAAATTAACTGTATCACAGCCAAAACAAGCACAGCCCTTCTGCAAAGATTGCCTGACTTTGCTTTAGGGGTTTTGAATCACAGGTATTATTTTTTACATCCAATATATACTTACTGAGGTACAAGTATAATCAGAGAAGTTTTCTATGGGATCCTGTTCCCATGCAAAGCTGGTCTTCAGCATCTGATCTAGATTTTGATTCCCAAATGTAGTCATCTTTGTTATATGCAAACTAAATACAGTTTCCCAGCAAACTGTTGGCTTGACTTCATCCACCTACTGAAATCAGATTAATGCAGATAGCATGTTTAACTAATTTCCTATCAGTTTGGGTTTAATTACCTTAACTATCATTACCTGTGATGCAGTGTTATTGTAACATGTCCACCTAGTTAATAAGGATGTTGTGTAACATGTTTTTTTGTATTTTCAGTGGATGTGCTACTGAAAAATAACCGGAACACACACTGTAGCAGGTGTGTTAGTCTTGGCTATTCTTCCAAGCTGGATTTCCTGATGGCTTTTACTGTTCCCATATCTCGTCTCATCTCATCTCCCATCCTGGATGTGCAATGTAAGAAAGTGCAATCCTTTCAGAGAGAAGTACGCTTGTATTGACCTTTAGAAGGCTTAATAAATGAAAAAGGACATATGAAATAGAACAAGATGGATTTATACTGTTTCTGGCAGTACAGGTTAAACAAATACTGAACAAACTCAAAACAGAGCTGTCCAAGCTGTAGTTTAACACTTTAGCCCTGTAGAACTACTCATAGGAGATTGGTAGAGGGGTATTTATTTATTCTGATTTTAAATGTGAATCATGCCAAGTGATACTGAAGATTGAAAGGCTGGCTAAATATGCTTGTAATGAGCCTCCCTGTGCAAGTCCAGGTCAGGCTCCATGCTTTGACATTGACATTCAACCGGTCAGATGTAACCATTTCACATCATTAGTTGACAGCATTGCCTTCAGCAAAAGAGAGGTACAGGAAAAAGAGTAGAGACCTCTCCTAGGCTTTGCTTTTGCTGAAACAAACTAAAGTCAGGGCATGAAGGTTGCATTTAATTGTGTGTTTGAACTAGAGTTTAAAATATGAGTTTGGATAAAAATAAGTGTAATAGTGGGTTTCTGCTCTAGGAAATAAATATTTTGTGATTTATAAACCCAAAATCTACATTTAAAAATAGATATACCTTAAAACAAGCTGTTGTCCCTTGGCAACATTAGTCTGGATTTGGATCTCAGAATTTTTCAGGTTTGGATAGAACTTCAAGATTGTTTAAAACTCCACTGAAAATGTGTGTGTTCTCACCTTGAATCTCAAGTTCTAATCTGGAATACTTTAGAAGTTCGTGAGGAACTTTTAGTCCTAGAGAATGCCTATAAACAGGAGTGCCTATAAACAGGGAGCAACATTCAGAATGGAATTTTACACCACCAGAGAGAAAAAGTGTAGGGATTGCTGTTTCCTTTCACTTGTGAACCTTGTAGAGTAATTTTAGGCAGTAGAATATAACTTTCCAAAGGGAAAATAAGTCACAATAATATAATATATAATATTTATTATGTTATATATAATATAGAATATATTAATTAGTCATAATACTTGGAAGAATGGTTTTCTCATTGGATAATGTCCATAGATCCTCACTATGACTGAGAGGAGGCTTTTATGGTCCCAGAAAAAGAAATCAAATGAAATTCATTGATATGACAGAAATCTATAATCTGATATATTCCTACACATCAGATCTTGGGAATAGAGGAGAAAACAAACTGTGTAAATAAACAAGTGCATACAATGTACAAGTGCAAACTAATCATTTCCTAAAGATGAGAAGCTTCAGGGCATGAAACTCTTGCTTTTATTACTCTAGACCCAAGAAGAACAAAAATGGTTTACATATTATATTTCTAATGTTACCAACCTAATCACTCTGTTGTGTCAATGACAAGCTCATCTTAAGGTCAAAACCAGAATTTCTTACAGAAGAGACACATTAGTGTTTGAGCTTTCCTTTGTTCTGCTTTATCCCCTGGCAAGCTGTAATTTTACCTCCCATAGAAGGATACATCACTGGGTTTTGATATAATTTCAATTTCAGTAATTGAAACACACTGAAGTCAGTATATTTTGTACTTTCATATTTTTAAGCCTTGGCTTTAAACTATGACTTTAATAGATCTGTGGGAGAGGTGATATGTTAGTATGTACCAAACCGTAGAGAACATCTGAGAATTGCTACATCTAAGGCATCTAAATCATATTTATATTCCACCTTTCTTCAGAACAGTTTAGAATGACAATTTAGTTATGATAAATCCATTTGCATTGTTTACTAACCAGGAACTACCATCAGGAATAGTAGACAGAATATTCCAAATATTCCTGCAGCACTTTTATTCCCTGCTTAAAATAAAAGATGGAGATTCTCATTTCTGGGAAATCCTGGTTTGTTGTAAAAGGACAGTGGCATTATAGTATTACAATATTTCTTTATTCAGTTTCCATTTTTTCATATCTCCCAACTTGGTTTTGTTTTATGTAGTGACAGATTCTTATTTAGTTATTCAGTACTCAACTAGAGTTCTATCACTCATTTTAGGCATACACTATGAAATTATTTTAATAGAGTAGATGAAACTGTTAAGTTAGAGGTGTATTGCTCATTGATTCTCTTTCCAGTCGATGTTTTGCCATGCTGTTATACTATGTGCCACAAAGGAGTTGTTGATTATTTTTACTGTTTCCTGTTTCTTAACAATAAGCTTGATCCAAACTGTACTATGTCAACTAATTTTCTAAGGTTTGTTCCCTTTTAATACCATGGGAGTTGTAAGAATGATTAAGGTTTTGTAATGTTTTCTTTTCTTTTCAAGAAGACATGAGTTACATATATTCAACTATCTGAAAGAAAGAACACAAATATTTCTGGCCTTAGTGGATTTAGATAAGGTTGTAAGATTTGTAACATTCTCTATAATCCTGGAGTTTGTTGCTGAAATCTCCAGCTATTAAGGTTCATAATAAAGGGTAATTAGCAAAACAACTGAGTGAGATTTATATCCTACTGAAGACTGATGCTTTCATAGTAACATCTGAACATTTTGTTGACAGTCTTCTCATCCTGCATTAATTTCCAAACCCTTGGTCAGCCTTTAAAACTAACTCCAATGGAAAAATTACACTGTTAGGTTTAATCCTTTGGAAAGAGCCTATCTGACAACGCAGTTTAATAATGGATTATTGAATAAGTCTACAATTAAATGTCAGACTTCAAGAAATTGTCTTTCTTGTTTTTATCCTTCAAGCACTCTGAAATATAACCCAGCAATGAGTAACACATAAATCTCGATATATCTGTAATCCTGCTGGACTAACGTTATCTGCTGCTGTATTAAAGACAGAATGTTCTCTGCTTATAGAACCCTAATATAAAGGTATATAAAAAGTTCTAATGGCAATCAAGTCCTTCCTCTTAGGTGGTCATGCTTGCATTTTAAAAAATATTAATCTTTTCTATCAAAATTCTTCAATCTAGCACTATTGCTGATTTAGCAGTATTCAGCTATTGCAGCATTATTGGCTGCATTGTAGTTTATGAATCCACTGAACGTTCAATGCAGCAGATACTAAAGAAAGGAAGCAGCAGACAGAAGTCAGGCTAATTTTATAATTAGAGTTCTGACTATGAACTTAAAATCTTGATAATATTCCCAGTCTTCTCAAAAATATCCTATGTAGTCTTTAACATATGACATAACTTGAGTTTTATCTCATCTCGTCTTACCAGATGTAAATTTGTCTAAGATGCTTAATTAGGCATTCCACGTATTAGGGAGAAAGCAATATCACCAGAAGACAATCCATCTCACCTAATTTAGTTGCCTCATTCAGTCTCCCAGTTAATAGGTTGTTTCAGTTCTGGAAAACCAACGATATTATGACTTGGAACAAAAGTCCTTAGATCCTCATGAAACTAAACAAAGAAAAATAACTGAAATCACAGACACTTTTAATCTGTGACATCATGGTTACATCCTTCTGACTTTTATATTTTTGCAACTGCAAATTTCAGATACATTTATCGTGATTTCAATTTTTAACAATATAGAATAGTAAATCAATTTAAACTTATTTACTTTCATCAAAAGTCACCATCAAAAGTGACTTATTCTTGAAGAGTATTCTTAATTGAAAAATTCTCTCATGTATTTTCAAACATTTTCAATTAATTTCTCTAAACTAAGACTATTATCTTACAGATAAGGCTTTGGATGGCTACTTTGAAGAATGTATCCAATTTGAAACAGCAGTAATGACTCTTCCACGGTCCTTGAAAAAAATGTTTCTTTTCATGTAATTCAGAATTTTCATGAATCAGTGGATACTCAGATATACCAGTCAGATGTTCAAGCTAAATAGTTTGGCACATTTCAATTTGGAAATTTCAAATTTAGGTGGTCTGATGACAGTGGTTACAGATAGCCATATAGATAAAAAAATAAATTATTCAAATGAGTAATATGAAAATATAGCATTTCACCTTCAGCCAGCACTCCAGACCAGTCATTAGTGACTGAAAATCATTCCCATCTGTAGGCTGAACAGTATAGTTTTTTAATGGTCTTAGCTTATTTTTTAATGGACAGATGTCTAGGTCATTAAAAATCCCCTCCACAATTAGCACTAATTGTCATAAATGGTGAGAAGACTGGAAAATATACTGGACAATGAGATAAAGTTTCCTCTACAAATGAACTCACTAGAACAACAATGAAAAAGTAAATATAGGACATCAGAGGAATTCTTCTTCCCTGTGTACCTGCTGGATTAATGATAGAATTCAAGCTTCAGTAGAAATAAACTGAGTATTTTCAAATAATTGATGTACCTCAGAAAAAAAATTATTCAGATTTGAGTGAAACATTCAGTTCACTTTCAGAATATTCTTGAATCTCTCCATTCCTCTAGGAGATATTTGTTGCTGACAGATAAGTAATGCAAATTAACATGTATTTTCCTCCTGAGGAGAAGATTATTCTTTCTTTATTTATGAGGATTTTTTCTATTATTGTTCCATCTTCCACTATGAATGTGAACTTTCTGGAAACTGTATACCTCAAAAGAAAATGCAATATTAGTTATGTATAAGAGCTTTTTATTTGAATGACTTTTTATATTGTGATACTTGAAGGAGATTAAAATAGTTCAATGATCAGTATGAAAAGAGTCATCCATTTACCGTTGGCTTTGAAATGACATTCAGCCACTTTCTTCCCTTGATACACTGATATTAGGAGAAGGCAAACAACTTCAAAGAATGTCAAGGAAATAAATCATGCCTCTTTATAAATATTTCTAGCAACAAAAGTATCCTCCCAGACTACTGAAGGACAGTCATGTTATCAGGACAATTTATGATGCGAATTATTGGCATTAGCAATTTTACTGAGAAATTTTTGGGCAGGATTAAATAGATGATAGGTCAACAGTGCATTTTGAATGAAAGGAGTAAACTAGCCTAGACTTAGACTTTCACAAGATACAAAATTTTGTTCAATGTACTAAAAGCCAGTTTGTTTTGTTAAAAATGGTGACCATAACTGTAATAAAATTTGATTTCCACTCTGGTGGCACGTAATGAGAATCAGGTTTATGACACATAAATCCAAGGAGAGGGTATTTTTACATAGTAGTCACAGGGACAATTCAGGAAAATAACAAATCCAAATAATCATGATGGAAGTTGCTCAGAGAACATATGAGATCCTTATATATCACAAAACTAATATATATGAATGCACTGAAAGGAAGCACAAAGGGATAAAATAGTTAAATTACGTGGGTGAGAAGGAAAGACTATATAGCCCAGTTTAAATACTAGATGGTCAGGACAAATGGTATCAGAAAGAAGTGTAATGTTTAAAAGGTAAGATATAAAAGAAGATTAAGAAAAAAACCTGAAGAAATAAAGACAAAAAAATCCTCTTTTAAATTATCCTGGCAGACCAGGAGCACTGCAAAGAGAGTCAGTGGGTCTGCTGATCCTCCAGAGTACAGAAAGTAAAAAAGTACAGGACTGTAGTGAAGATAAATGGATTTTTTGCATCTCTTCACCACAGTGGGTGCTGGAGAGATGTCTACATCACAGCTACTCTTTACAGTTCATTTGATAAAAAGGT
Organism: Colius striatus; assembly: GCF_028858725.1. Classification (NCBI taxonomy): domain Eukaryota; kingdom Metazoa; phylum Chordata; class Aves; order Coliiformes; family Coliidae; genus Colius; species Colius striatus. The sequence continues at coordinate 198,237,246 of NC_084759.1, read as the reverse complement.
ATCAAAAAGAGGAGAAGCAAAGCAAGAATTGAACTTCTTAAGATTAGATTAGAGACTGCAATACAAAATGTAATACTATAGTAATCTACTGTAGTAATCTACTGTCAATCACTGTGATTGGCACCAGTCCTGCTGGTCACTGCCACAGGATTCTGTTCTCAAGACCCTACTGTCTATTACACTGAAAATTTAGATAACAGGATCGGAACTTTTTCCTTTAGATGGAAAGAAAGAGCAAGTGATGTATTATTCATTTTTATAAAGCATCCAAATGCAAAAGTGAACACAATGAAAATAAAAGAGATTCTTCTTTGCCATTGACTGGCCTCCAAGGGTCTCTTCCCAAAGTCATTCTGCATGAATCTAGGCATATATATGAAAATCTAGCTTAGGACACCAATTGTTCACAGTTCTCTCTATAGTCAGTGTTGAGAGAGAGGCAGAGCAAGGTTTCATTCATTTCCTGAACCATCTGAAAGTGTTTTGTTCAGTAATTCCTTCTTTAAATCTTCAGATTCACAGGCATCTTTTTCTTTCACTTTGATGATGTTTTGGGGCTTGAGACATTGTTTCTAACAGCCTAGTCATACAAAAATAGAAGAAAACAATTGCCTCTCAGAGAGTCTGAGCTTTTAAAAGCTAAATATTAGACACAAGATTTCATACACCTAAGAAGTTGTGGTTTCATAAAATTTTACAGAAAACAGTAAAGTTTTATTCCTACGAATTAAGATTAAATTTAAGTTTGGAGTAAATTTAAGTTTGGTTATAAAGTAAGAAACTAAAAGAATAATGACATTTTCAACTGTCATTGCACCTTTCATTTTGTTTTCCAAGATAAAGACTTTCATAATGCTTCCAAAGTCTTCTATTTCTCTTGACGTTGTCTGCTACCTTATTTGATTAAAGATAAAATATCATATAAAGTGATGCTTTCCTTTGGAAACTGGCAACATATGTTGTAAATGATCCAAATATTGTAAGATTCTTGCTCAGTAGAATTCCCTGTTGAACTTCATCTTTCATAATCTGTAGTGAAACTAATTTTAACACGCTCTGTAGACTTCCTCTAGATATGTCAGGAAAGCTATCACCATTAAATGGACAAGCAGGAAGAGTTTCTATGTTTATGCAAATCCTTTTTTTTTAATCAAAGCTAATTACTTGTAAGTATATGCTAATATTTTACTTGCTGATGCAAGTATTGACAGTTGCATTAAAGCTGGCTCCTGGCATCCATGTTTCATATTAATCAGTTTTCACCTGTATGTCTATGTCTATGCAAGCTTCTTTCAGGGTCCTTATATTTTCACTCATTTTAATTAGCATTCAGCTATGTCTCTAAATCACAGCCCAAGCTGTCTGTAATAAGTACAGATAATCCATAGTGGTGAAGGATTTTCAGGTGTCATCATCAACATTTTTCTACCTTTCATGAAATCAGACACCTGCAAACCTTGTGCACAAACAGAGTTTTATTTAGTTGTAAGGTGGAAAGAAGATAGATAAAGTCTTAGTACTTCATTTTCTAGGTCTTTACCTTCTCCATGTCTTGGCTCTTCCCAATCAAGAAGTACAGAGGATAACAATTTTTTCTTTGTAAACTCTTTGAACTCATACACACCTGCTTGAAAAAGAGTTTATCTATTTGAAATAAGTCAAGGGAACAATTGCACAGCACTGTCTGGATCTGGCCAAGACGCAATTGCCTTATAGCTGCAGCATGTGTTGGATCTTTATTTTCTAAACATCCTGCTGGGAGACGTGCAATAAAACCCTTTTTGCAATCGTTCTTCTCTCCATGGCGCTAAGGGTTCCCTGTTCCATCCTGCTCCAAATAACACATGTGAACGCCTTGCCTTTTGTTTTTAAGTTAGGATAGCTCCACAGGGCACATATTAACACACATTAATGAATGGATTATGGGCTTGTCAGAGCTTCCGGTGATGAATTTAGAGCCCATTAAAGACTAGGCATTGATTGCACTGGAGACTGTAGCTCTCTGTTTAATCCCTAGCAGGTGGGCATTGGTGCAAGCTTCACCATCTTGCATCAGCAGTGAACCTCAAACATGACCTCTCCAGAGGGAGAAGGGTAATTCATTTGGTGTGTTTACTTTATCTTCAGCTTCTTTTTAGATGGAGGCTTCTAACTGTGCTGAATTGTTCTAAGTGAGGAGTGGCAGATGTGGATGTGGCTCACGTTCTTGAAGGATTCTGTAGCATTCACTGTATACTTGACCTTCAGACAGTTTAAAGTCAAGTCCCATGGCTAAGAAATGAGTGTATATTATGATCTCAGTTAAATTAACTGTAGTTTTCTTGGTAGACTTTCACTCCCATGGCATATATTAAAATTACACTCTTGCACCATGACTTTAAGTTCTGTTAAGCAAAGGAACTGTTCAGTTGCTACAGTGAGTTTACAAAATAATAGCTAATGAAAGAGGTGAAAGCAGACTGAATCAGGACAAGTTTGAATTAAAGACAATTTTTTTCTTGTGGCATAGTTCTTTCCTCAACCATAACTCAAAACTAGATCTACTTTAGATATCATTCTACCTATCAAATTTTAAAAAACAAACCAAACAACAACAACAAAAAAACTTCCAGAAACAGGAGAAAGAAATAATTATATTTATTTCATTGAAGAAAAAAACTAACTGCCTGTAGCTTGCTGAGGTTTAAGTATGCAGCCCAGTATCTCACTTCATGCAATTTTCCTAACCACTATCAATCACTGGCAGATATTTTTCCCTTGAGTTCTGCACTGGTAGATCCTCATCTGGCCCAGGGAGATGAAATGGAGGACATGAAGGGAATGTAGTCTAGCAGTCTTCAGATAATCTAAAGGATTTGCTAGACAATGGTGCATTTAGTAGTGCCTCAGTTCATAGATTTTTTGCAACCTTGTATGAGTAATGAACATTTTATTGTTATCCATCCACTTAATTCACATTTAATTCAACCAGATTAAAAGAAACTATGAGCAGAAAAATTTTCTTACAAGAGCCAAAATAGATAATGTTTATAAACAGACAAAGGTGAAAATAAGAGATGTGAAGAACTGCAAGACAAAGTATGTTCAAATTACTTTTATACTTAGTTCAGATCACAACCCTTTTCTATCTTTTGCTTGTCAAGCTGATTTACTCTCTTTTCATGACTACGTGGTTGACAGTATTTAATTACTTATACATACCATACGCCTTGCTTTTCAGACTTTGGAGATAATTTCTCCACTGAAGAGGCTTCATCAGAGCATACCTCCTCTTGCAGGACATTAATTCTCAGAGACTCTCTTCTTTGAAGTCATTCAGATTGTCCAAAAAGGTGTATCCTTTCTTCAGTAAAAGCTCTCAATTTCCTCATCAATCATATAAGAAATATCCCATGCTTCTGAATATTAAAAACAGAAAATAGTCCCAAACGAAAACAAACAAGCTGTAAAAATTTAAAAATAATTGTTTTACATCCTTAGAGTTGAAGGTCTCTTTTTTTACTACATCAAGCACTGTTGTAATTGATTGCTTTATCAATATGTTTGTGGTTTAACAAGGGATAAAACTTTTTTCCCCCCTTCCTTCTTTGGGGATTTGTTATCGTGTTTTCATGTGGAATGTGTTTTAGGATGAACTTGAAATTTGTATCTCTGTCTACCTTAAACACAGTTAATATCATGTATATAGCTCAGCAGCTTGTTCTTGGCAGGGGTGAGACATGCTGGCAATTCACTCTCCCTTCTGCCATATGATCATTTATCGTATCAGTTGGTTTAGGTGGATTTTTTTAATACAATGTTTATTTATTCAAAAAATCAAACCAAGCAAAAATCTAAAGATTTCAGAAATACCTGGTTTTATTTACATTGATGTTTGTATGAACAGAATTCAAAACCGTAACAAGATGGAATAATGAAGTATTGAATGTCACCCCAAATTACAGGTCATTCCACTCTCTTTTTTCTCCCACCTTCAGTTAAAACAGTCAATTGTTTGAACTTAAAATGTCTCTTTTCTGTAAGCCCATTTGTTCATTTTGCCTGTGTTTTCTTGACTGAGACTGTATTTGCAAATAAGATCAGCATGGGGGCTGAAAATTAATGTTGGTACAACACATTCAAGCATCCAACAAATGAATACCAGGTGTAATTCACAGCTGACCCTGAAGAAACCAGGTTTACGATGAACTCGCTTGGCTCTTCTTTAAACTGGGAAGAATTCAGCTACTTTTCTAGAACTTTTCATGCCATCTGTTACATCACAGCTGCTGTTACAACAGACTATTTGTCTCCTGTGTTACACAGAACACCAGAAAGCTCTTGTCCACCAGAGGTTTTGATTTCCAAATGCTTCACTGATTTTATGTTACCTGTACTTCTAAGCATTCCTCTGATCTTAAACAGCTGGTCTAAGGTTTTTGTTGACTTCAGAGATGTTTTATCAGGCCTGAACTGGAGCTTAACCCTAATTGATCTAAACACTGACCTGGAAACTGTAAGACATAGGAAGAATAAGTTTGCTTTCTGTCTCATTTCCCTTCCCTCAGCAACAACCTTGCTGATTTAATCACTTCAAAAGTTATAAGTGGACTTCATGCTCATTTTATATGTCCAGAGTCGGGAGGGGGGAAGATGGAGTGGGGGGGTTGGTAGACGGGGTGTTGCTCTGCTCGTGAGAACTAGTCTGCTGGTAGATTGTACTCTTCTTGGCATCTGTCCAAATTTATTAGACTATATATAAAAGATTCCTAAGTTTGGAGACATTAAAATTGTGCAATTTGAGTTTAGTTGATTAGGTGTGAGGTACATGTCACAGTGGGCTACCTATGCAAGGTGATTGTCAGACACCACACCTGCAGGAAAAGTTATTTTCTTTGGGTAGAGGTACACAATGTCAAGAGATTAAGCTCCACTGCTCCATCTCGTGGGAGGAACTAAGCATGTCACGATGCACTTGTCAGGCAGGTGCAACATCTCTGTAGTCTGACGTAACCACTCCAAGTAAAGGGATAAAATCTCCATCTGTTGTAAGGACGAATATTTGAAAAGGACAAACAAGTGACAAAACCCCCACAGTGCTCTGTTAAGACAATTTTTCATTTAGATACAAGTTTTCCAAAAACTCATTTTCACGTTCCTCGAGAAATGAAATTCCAGAGACTATTGTTGTGCTCAGAAAGGAACAAAACCAGACCAATCACTTGTACTAGACCTGAGTAAATGTGTAGTAGCTATGAGTTTCTGCCTTGCAGCTCTTCGAACATTCAGACTCTGACCCTACATAATCCTATGTGCTAAATGCTTATCCATCCCTTTGGAATCTATTACGCCCTCATTTACTTACAGCAATCACAGTCAAGTCATTTTCATGTCATTAGTGGTCGGAATGGACTACCTTTGTGACATTATTTCCCTCCCATTTATTTCTACATCTTCACATCCCTTGGATTACAGAACAGATGCCTCTTCCTTGGGATACGAAGTCTTCTGTGACTGATTGTTAATGAGAGATCATCAGGCACTCTTTTGTGATGATTTTAGCAACAAAAATCAGTAAAAAAATCCCCCTGTTTCGCTTACATTGTTCTGCACAGTGTCTCAATGACACTTTTTCCTTCAAAGTATCCAACTAAACAGTAGCATCTCAGTAGGTCACAGTTTCCTGTATAATCCTGTTGGCTAACAATTATGAAACAGTTGAAAAGAGTAAAAGAATTTTTATCCTTAGTGTTCTAAGGCACGAAGTCTTTACACACACATTTTCTTTTCAACAAAATTTTAGTACTTCTATTTATTTTTAATTTATAATTTACATCTTCATAAAGGTATATTTAGTCATTTATTCAGTTTAATGATTGTTTTAAAGTAAAATTGTGCAAATCCTCTCTTCAAAATGATTTGGTTAAACCATGGAAGATCAAGGGGAAATTTAGTCTGCTATTCAGCAATCACTTGGAAGGCAATCCCAATTCCAGCAAATATGGTATGTAAGCAACCCTTTCCCTTGAGGACTGGTAGTATAGGGGCCCCAGAATGTATTATTGAGAGGGGAAATCACCTGAACAGCCTCTATTACCTTCATCTGAGAGGAATTCCATGAAAGTCAAACATGAATATTTTACTGGGGAAGGGAATGCCAGTCTAATTTGCTATTATTTATTTATAAGTTAAATTTCCAAAGCTTTTTAAGATATGTGTAGACTTTTTGGATCACAATTTGTTTTCATTACACTAATATGCAAAATAACTGCATTGTTTTCAGTGAGATGATGACATATTTACACTGCTATGAATGAAATACTATTGTTGAAAAGTTTGGGTATAGATCCATTCAATGGCTTACTCACACAAGTTGAAAGGACATGATCCCTTCAAGTGTTGCATATCTTAAAGAAATTTAACACATAGGGTCTAAATATTTTCCGATGTAGTGCATAAGGGAATAAAGGCCTTATAGAGTTTGCATTTGTCCATGAGCTTTGCCTTACCTTTCAACCAAAGGAGAGCAAGGTGCACTAATTGGGTATAACAAGGTTTGACAAATGTGTAGGAGTTTCCTTTCAGTCTAAAAAGCTTCCAGTAGTTATCGGACTTGGAGAAGAGCATAGGATGAAATCCATGACAGCTCATGGCACATTGGAAGAAAGGTTTGGAATTGCTACTTGTGATATCATTTGCAGTATTAAAAAAAAAAGTAAAATTTGAACCAAAGACTGAAGAACACCTTATGAAAAAGAGATGTAAATTGAACAAGCAGACATTTTAGATCAGAAAAATAGAAATACTGCAACTTTCTTACCTTTTTTTTGGTCCTTGATTTAGCAGTGAGTTTATAAGAAGGAGGAATTGTCAGATTCTTAGATGTTAGTGAATGATTTATAAGGTGTCCAAAAGCAAACCTGTGAGCCACAAGATATAAAGAAAACAGGCTTCAAATGGTCAGTCCAGATTTCCTGTTGAGGACTGTTATATTCATTAGGGAATCTAACAAAGAAAAATATTATAAATATCAAAAACATGTCTGATCTTAAAGCTGTAAGGTAGGAGTTTCAGAAATTTAAGAATGAAATGAGTGATTTGTTTAACCTTTTTTTTACCTGCATGACATTGTGTAATCTCACTGTCACACTCTTGAATGATAACTCTGAAGATCAAACTACCCACTTCACTTTATGCTGGCTTTCCTTTCCATTGCTAATTATGATGTTCCCTTTGTGGGACTTTTATGTGCTTGGCATTCAAATGCCTTTTCCATTTGTGATCCTGCCTCAGTAAGAAGGCATGAAGCATGGTTGATTTTGATTCCATGTTTCTCATACTAAACTTTCACTTACCTGCCAGATGTTGACAGAATTTTGTCAGAAACTCCAGAAGAACTCCCAGTAGATCAGTGGGTAAACATTCAAGCTCAGTAATATCACCTACCTACCTTGTATTGTGACATTATTAGATAACATCTACAGAGTGCTCCAAAACTTTGGATGAAAAGCAGTAGGAATGTGAAAAACAGTACTAAAACTACATAAAGAATTTTAAATATCTATGTGCATGTGTGTGCCTATTTGAGTACTATATACATATGCAATCCCTTATACATTTAGAAATACTATATTTAGGAAACTGTAGCTGCTGCATATCAGAATCATACATGGGACTTCTTGACACCTCTCCAGAACCATATCTGAGACTTTCTTTCTTGTACTCTGTGTTTTTCCAAAGAAAGTAATTCCAGAGCCTTTGTAGGGAAGATGGTGATCTTCACCACACAGGAAAAAAAAACTTTTATAATATATTGAATTGTTCATTGATGAAAGGCATGGTCACATCTCTACAATTATATATTGTAAGCTAGAATGCTCTAACAAAAATATTTCATCTTAATTACTTTTGTTATTTTCATGCTATACCTCTCAGTTGTCTAATAATGAACCAATTATGTATCTGAAAAGTAGATATGAATTTATGAATCAATGAAGTAGTAATGCAGTTGTATACTTAGAACCTTCTGAATATATAGTCAGATAGTCTCTTTTTTAATCTATTGGTTTTTTTCTTTACTGATAGATGTCACATGGTTTGAGTTTTCCCAAAGTGTTTTCTACATTTCAGTATCTGTGACTGCATCCAGTATTATTTGTAAGATCTTTGTAACAGTTTGACCTGGTCATTTTCTGACAGTTCAGATTTTTTTTTAAAACTTCAGAAATTAGGTACATGATGGTTAGAGATGAACAGTCTGTTGGACTTATAGCCAATCAAGGTTGACACAATCTGTTTCACTACTGAAGAGTTTTCTTAAACTTTTCCTCATTAAAAATAAGATATTTGCAACTCATTTGCAGTCATTAAAGATTCTAGGGCATGTTTCTCAGCTTTACAATGTTTTTTTTGTCCTTCTATCAAAGTCAATTGTATTCAGTAACAGATGTTGTTATGTTTCTTTTCTATCAACTTTGGAAAATATTCTCTCCTCCTTTGGGATGAAAAACACTTTATAAATGTAAGCTTACTGTCATTTCTTTATGAGTATCTTTGACAGCTCACTACTGTTACCCATAGAACTTTACCCTGGTAATAAAGCTGTGAATAATACACGATCAGTCACCCTATAATAAAGAAACACAGCATTTATTGGGATAGCATCAGTGTCTGTCATTCTTAGTTCAGTGACATACATTACTTGGGAAATGTTTCTGAAGGAGAAACAAGATTGTTGTAAAGCTTGAGCTGATGCTGCAGAGGACTGGGTAAAAACTTTGAGCTGATATTAGTGGAAACATAGACTTTTTCCACAACTTAAATGTGATACTCAGAGTGCTGTAGTTTAGAGTTTGTTGTACATGTGTCATTTACACATTAATTCTTTAGCCTGCAAAAACGTGACATCATTTCTTCAGCAAATAGTGTTGGGAGGAGGTGATAAAAAAAGCCCATCTGAACATTGATCACTAAGAGTATGGTAATGGAGAAGCTTGCAGCTCTTAGTCCCAAATCTTTGTACTTTGGTGCTTTGTCAGCTATTTGAAGAGCTGAAGAACAGAGCACCAGCTTCACCTGGAAATCATAGTCCTTTATTTTCAGCAATTTAACCTTAAAAATGAAATTTTTAGTCCTGCTTTGCTATTCAAATAATATGTGTTTTTGTTTACACAGACTGCAGCATAGTACCACAGAATATAAAAGCAGTAACAGATACAATTATTATTTAACTTAATTTTTCTATCTGTTTAAATTATACAGAATCTTTTAAGTGCTCTTATCAATCTTGTTAATGTGTTTTTTCTTTTTACTTTCATAGTGTTATCACTCTGAACATAGTATATCTATCATATAGCATATATATCAGTGTCCTAGGTATTTATGGCAGAGGTAGCCATACAATAGGATAGTGCCTGGTCAAAAGAATGCATAGATTGAAACAAAAATAAAAACCCAGAAGTCGGGAGGAAAAGTTTTAAGAGTGACATGTTTTAACAAGCATTGAAGTCAAAGCTTTAAGAGAGAATTTGAAAAGGGAAAATTTACATAGTCTTGACTACCTTTAAAACTAACATAAGAAACAGCATGAGAGGAAGTAAGAAAGTGCTTGTCTGATAATATCACACATGGACAGAACAATAAAATGCCATGAGCCAGTCTGTCGCCAAATTCTTGATACTGAATGAGATCATCTTCTGTCTTCTTTCAATTATTTCTCCATAAATCACATATATAAACTCTTGTGGTTTTCTTTATAAATAAGCAAAAATGCAGAAATATTTACATTTTTATTGATGTAAAAATTTTCTTTACATTCTATCCAATCTTCTTCTTCCACTAGGAAAACTTTTTCCTGCTAACTATAGTAAGATCCTGTCAATTTAGGCCTTTTATTCTAGAGGAATGGACACCTCAGGAATTCATGAAATAAAAATAAGCATATTTTTGCAATAAAAATTGGAAATATAAAATAACACTATAATCCAGAGAATGTTAAAAAGTGATGATATGAAGAAATCACATTCCTCTTATTCAAAAGAGTAATTAAAAGTGAGTTGTGTCTATGATCTCTGTAGACTTTACAGTTCAGTTGAATTAAAATTCAGCCTACCATTATCAGATAAGTGAATATCATTGTAAGAGAGTTATAGAAAAGCAGTATAACAGACCAAAGTAATATTAAGAATCCTGCTCTTCCACTCTTTGTTTTAATTCCACATAATCTCTGTTGTCAAGTGCTTCCTATTACATAATACAATTCCTTTAGAAACATCCAACCAACAGAAAGACTTAGTCTGCCTGAGTATAAATCTTCATCATTTTTCAGTCATTACTAGATGTCACCAAAGAAGACTAAATAAACTGTCCTGTGAGTGAGAATATAAGGAGGAAGTCGAAAGCAGTAAGTATTTGTTCTGCTGACATTTCATCACATATAATTTACTAATAGCTCTGTCATAAACTGATGGAAAGTACTCGTCTTTTTATTTTGTTTTATAAACCAGGATGAGTCTCTTTGGAAATAGGTTTCTGACTGACCTACTTTTCACATCATTTTGAATGAAGTCCATTGCAATTAACGTCATTATCTATAACGTACCCCTTTAACATTTTCTTTATCTTTATAAATCAATAGCTCTAAAATGTCCTAAAAGTGATGTCATGGAAAATGTTTAAACAAAAGTATGTAAAATTTGTGGTTCTATTTCAACAATCCAAACCCACTTCCAGCAGTCTGGCTTTAGAATTAAAACACTTTTAAAATATTAAAGTTTTCTAGTGAAGACAATGCTGTCTGGAAATATTCCCTTTATGGTTAAAAGACTTTTCTCATTTTTTTGAGTGATGTATTGTCACTTCCCATATGACACTGTCTAAGTAAAACCCAGAGAAATAATTACAGCAGGGAAATGTATATTCAAAGCTGCAAATTCAGTCCAAGAGAAGCAGGAATAATACTTTATTAAACTGCATCTGTTATTTAACAGTAGTTTCTTCACATCTGAAATACAAGACAGTTAAAGGAAGGAAGAAAAAAAAAAACAAAACATGTTAAACTGAACTGAAAAAGACTCATATGTTGTGGATTTGCACTGATATTATCTCAATTTTTTTTCCAGAATGGAAAAAATAACGGCTTTTTAATGTTACTAAGAAGAGTACATGAATAAAGAGCCTTAATATCTCCTTCTGTCTTAACAATTAAGATAAAAACAAAAATTAATTATATTAGAAAGAAATGGCATCTGATATTACTCATAAAAAAAAAAATCTTAGTGTTGAAAGATGATTCTGCTAAGAGCCTTGCTTGTTCATTTTTTCTGAGATCAGATACGATGAAGATATACAATACATCATGTCTCCTCTGTCCCATGAAAATTAAAAGGAATCCTTAATATCTCATTGGTATTCAGACCTAGGCGGGTACAAAATGGTGTCAATTACCGACTGGATTTCAGGTAAAACATCTCCTAACAAATGTAGGATGTAATGGAATTCATAGTACAGTAACTTTCCATTTCTTGGACAAATAGCTATAGTACAGGAAGGATAAGCAACAGTAGCAATCATGCTTCATATGGACAGCATTATAGTCGAAACAAAGCAGACAGATGCCGTGGAAGTGTAGATGCTTTCAGGATATAACTGACTATATATACGCTGCCTCTACACCAACACCTTCAGCCTGGGAATAAGCAGGAGGAACTGTGACTCTGGATTTCAGACTAGCCAACTTTGGCCTCTTCAAAGATCTACTTGGACAGATCTCATGGGATACGATTCTAGAAGGTAGAAGTGCCCATGAGAGCTGGTCAATCTTCAAGCACCACTTCCTCCAAGCCCAGGATCAGTGTGTCCCAATGCACAAGAAAGGAGGAAAAGGAGGTAGGAGGCCTCCATGGATGAGCAAGGATCTGCTGGGACAACTCAGGCAGAAAGCAGCCACCAATGAGAGGTGGAAAGAGGGGCTGGCTTCTTGGGAAGAGTATAGGAACATTGCCAGGGCAGGCAGGGGTGCAACTAGGAAGGCTAGAGCCCTTCTAGAATTAAATTTAGCCAGGGATGTTAAGGACAGCAACAAGGTATTTTTCAAGCACATCAGCAGCAGAAGGATGACAAGAGGGAATGTGGGCCCGCTGCTAAATGCTGAGGCTGCCCTGGTGTCTGAGGATGCAGAGAAAGCCGAAATATTGAATTCCTTCTTTGCTTCAGTCTTTACAGCCAAGGTTGACCCTCAGGAAGCCCAGTCCGGCAAGGATAACATGATGGCCAGGACAGCAGAGGACTTGCCCTGAGTAGAAGAGGAAGAGGTTAAAGACTTGTTGGCCAAGCTTAAGGCTCATAAGTGATTGAGTCCTGATGAGATGCATACTAGAGTGCTGAGGGAGCTAGCTGATGTGATTGCTAAGCCTCTCTCCATCATTTTTGAACAATTATGGAGCACAGGTAAGGTGCCTGAGGACTGGAGAAAGGCCAATGTCATGCCAGTCTTCAAAAAGGGCAAGAAGAATGAACCAGGAAACTACAGGCCAGTCAGCCTCACCTCCATCCCTTGAAAAGTGATGGAACAACTCATCCTGAATGTTATCACTGAACATATGAAGGATAAGATGGTTATCAGGGGGACTCAACATGGCTTCACCAAAGGGAAATCCTGTTTGACTAACCTGATATCCTTCTATGAGTGCATAACTGGCTGGCTAGTTGAGGGGAGAGCAGCGGATGTCATCTACCTTGACTTCAGCAAGGCTTTTGATACTATCTCCCATAACATCCTCATCAGAAAGCTCAGGTAGTGTGGCTTGGATGAGTGGACAGTGAGGTGAATGGAGAGCTGGCTGAATGACAAAGCCTGGAGGATGGTGATCAATGGCACAGTCGAGCTGAAGGCCTGTGGACAGTGGAGTTCCAGGGATTGGTTCTGGGGCCAGTCTTGTTCAACATCTTCATCAATGACCTGGATGAGGGGATAGAGTGTGCCCTCATTAAGTTGGCTGATGACACCAAACTGGGAGGACTGGCTGATTCCCCAGAGGCTGTGCTGCCATTCAGCAGGATCACGACCAGCTCAAGAATTGGGCAGAGAGGAACCTCATGAGGTTCAACAAGGACAAGTGCAGAGTCCTGCATCTGGGAAGGAACAACCCCATTCACCAGTACAGACTGGGGGTCTAACTGCTGAAGAGCAGCTCTGCAGAGGAAGATCTGGGAATCTTGACTGATAATAAACTAAACATGAACCAGCAATGTGCCCTTGTGGCCAAGAAGGCCAATGACATCCTGGGATGCATCAAGAAGAGTGTGGGCAGCAGGTCAAGGGAGGTTCTTCTCCCTCTCTACTCTGCCCTGGTGAGGCCTCATCTGGAGTCCTGTGTCCAGTTCTGGCCTCCTCAGCTCAAGAGGGACAGGGAAATGCTGGAGAGAGTGCAGCACAGGGCCATCAAGATGATCAGGGGACTGGAACATCTTTTATATGAGGAAAGGCTGTAGGAACTGGGGCTGTTTAGTCTGGAGAAAAGACTGAGAGGAGATCTTATTAACATTTATAAATATCTAAATGGTGGGTGTCAGGAGGTTGGGACATTCCTTTTTTCTGTAGTAGCTAGCAACAGGACAAGGGGTAATGGGATGAAGCTGGAACACAAAAAGTTCCACTTAAACATAAGAGAAAACCATTTCACACACAAGACTTTAATGCTGTCCTTAACATTCTACTGCAGTATTGCTGATCTTGCAAGAGATGCATAGTGGTGACAGGGTCAAAACCTGTCCAACTGATCAGTGATTCTTTTATGGAAACTAAATGTGGCCTGCATTATTTCCTGAAATAAGACTTTTTTTTTTTTTATTATTTTATAAGGTGAATAACACCGTCTCTCATTTCTAGGAATCACAGTGGCCTATACTGTGCTTATATAGTCCATATTCTACCTCATGGTAACTGAGGAATAGCAATGAGATCTCTTCACCACAAACGACTTTTAATGACATTTAGAATGCCACCCTAAATTTCATGACCAGAAATTAAGACACAGTCTTACACAGCAGAAAATGTTTTCCAACCAGAAATCTTGCAAAATCAATGGAACAAAATAAATGGATAGACCATGATACACTTTTGTTTGGGTTAAACAATCCTCATCATAAGGAAAACACACACAGAGATAAAAATTAACAATTCTCTACCCATGCCAAGCTGTAATAAGTTATTAAAAAGACAATATATTTTCTTGTACTGCGTTTTATCACATGTTGATTCTATCAGATCTCTGTGTTATTTAAAGAAACCATGGTTTCTGGTTGAAGTAGAATTATGTAATAAATATCAGGACAAATTTTTTAATACAGCAGTGGCAAGAAGCAACATATTGTATGTTTCCATTCTCACATTTTATGAACAAGTTTCAGTATTTAACCTCCATATGTAGAGGGTTCTATTGAAACATTGATAGAGTCTGGGTATTGCAATTGGCCATCCTTCACTAATCTGAGACCCTGAAGTTAGAAAGCACCAAGTGTAGCAGTCTTTTGAAAATGTAGACTTTAATTTAGTAGATCATAAAGATGTGCTTTCAGTTCAAATTACAACTTTATGGAAAGTCTTCAAAATGATCATTTTTCAAGTTAGGATAGGTTGTAGGATAGAATACAACAACAACAAAAAGGAAGATATAAAAATAGCCTACATAAAATACAAAAACAGTTTCATCTTCGTGCTTCTTTCTTTTTTTCTTTAGCTGAATGCATTTGAATAGCATAGATTTCATAATAGCACATTACAAAAAAAAAATTCCTTTAAGTCTCCAATGCAATACTCTTTGTCTTCTGTGTCTTGAAAGTAAAATGAATCTGAAATGGCAAACTTGCCACTAAGTCAAAAAGCTGTGTTAATAAGACAACTTTTCTCTTGTGTTTGCTTTTATTAACAGAAACAACAGTCGAATATTTGGATCAAGTGGAAGGATGCATAGACAACCCAAGAAAATCAAAAGGAATGGATGGACATACCTGCTGTGTAAAGGCAAATGAAATAAACAAATAGACTGAACTTTAATGATTTTGTCAATACTTTAAAAAAAAAATCCATAAAAATTATTAGCAATTCTGAATGTCTTAGTTTGTCCCTAATGTTTTATAGCTTCTCAATCATACATTCTTTGGTCATATTTTATTACTTCCTAATATAGTGACCTCTTTGACACCAACAATATGAAGGAAGCTTTCACTTTGTCAGTGGAAATATAAGTTATTCAGAAAGCTGTTGGACTGAAATTCAATAAATAAACTTGTAATTTCTGTGTCATGATGTTTTTTGAAAACTTTTAAAAGATCAGACCCTTGAAGATATTTCATTTATAAACAAATAATTTTTATTGCCTACCTAGAATAAAGGAATTTCCTACCTCTTGGCAGAATCATCTATGAATATTACTGAACTAAGTAATACTTTCTTTCCTATGACAGATTGTGTGAAAGACATTGAAGCCTATTTTTGTCATTAGAGACTGTATTAGTGTCTAAAAAGCAGTTAAACACACAACATTTGATATTTATTACCACTTATTTGCATATAGCCTAGCAAAACCAAATCCACTCTTCAAGTAGAAATCCAATTTTATGTATCAGATTAATTCCCATTACATTCAGTAAGGTGTCCTGTGAACTTGAAAAGAAATGTCGCTAAAATAATTTAGGCAAATTGCAAATGAGTTCCCACATCTGGCTTGAACTCATCTATCATTCATTGTAAGACGAATAAATGAAGACATTCATCACAAAGCACGCAAGAGAAATTTTGTTCTCCTATTGATATAATTAAATACTCATAGAGGGCTAAATGCATAATAGCTTCCAGACCTTTTATTTCATGCCAGAATTCAATGGCTCCATCCTCATATGTTCCTAGTCAGAATCATTGTGAACCCTCTCCAGTTTCTAAACATTTATTGCTAGTGCAGTAATAATAAACATCTTGCATTTATAAAATGTAATGTTGCCTAGAATTTTTCATTTTTCAAGAATGTAGATCACACTGTCTAATGGCTCTCATATGTCCAGCATGCCCATGAACAATTTGTCTTCTGAGTGGAGTGTTAATCTGACACCTCAAGGACAGGGCTGATTTCAAGAAGACTCAGAGAAAAGCTGGAATATTTCACTTGTTGCAATAACTACTGAAAGTCCAAGTATACTTGTTTTGGGATTACTCAAAACTCTGGATTATATTACTTCTGCTTCTCAGTATTTTGTTCAACTGGGAATTATTAAAGATGCTAGGAGATTTTTTTTTCCTTGATTTTAGGTGAATGCCAAAAAGAATTATGATAACTTTGTATCTAATAATGACATTTATTGTACAGTTCTGATATGGATTTAGGGAAGGGTATGCAATAAATTTGCTAGATTTCTAATATGCTTAGAGAGACAAAAAGTGATACACTCAATTCAAACCTATGAACTCAATCTATCTCTTGGGTAAAGATGAAAATCAAGACATGTTCAGTCAACAAATTCTTCCTTTACTAAAAGACTGAGGGCTGGTAAATGATGGAAATGATGTTCCCATCTAGTTTCTCTTGTCTTTCATGAAACATATTTCAGTCCTTTCTGCAAGAATGATATCAGTCTGATCAAAGACCTGTTTAGTTTAACAGAGAGTAGTCTTCTGTTATTACTGATACTTGAATCAAAAGTTCCTGTTCTCTTAAAGATACTTTTTTTTCCATAATGACACTAAACTGAAGAATTAAAGAAAATAAATTGAAATGTAATGAAAATTGATCTAATTTAAGAGTAAAAAAATAACTCCTTCCTTCCAATGTGATGAAACAGCACTGACTGACAAATGATTCTCTAGGCTTATTTGAACGTGATACAATCATATCACAGCTCATAGGTCAAGGAACTGTATCACTCGATTTACACTGTTTCCTGCCAAATATTGGTAATTTGTATTAGTGTCACTGTTGCATTGTCTACTAGCTGTGATGCTGTCTCATTTAATCTCAGAATTCAATCTAATTTAAAGTACAGATCATGTAGCTTATTGTTGGATGTCTTGTTTGGGACAAGATGAATCATTGTTTCAAAATGTGTATGCCAGTGACTGTGGCGTGAGCCTGGAGCAATCAGCTAAGATGTAGATATTCACATGGAGCTAGATGACCCTTTCTCTGTTTCTCCTCAGTGATAGCAGCAGAAAGTGCATGATAAACTTTGACAGTATTGAGTATTCCGACAGAGCTAGGTGTTATCCTTACAGACAATTCCTATGTGTCGATTTTCAAGGAGAAATCCAAATGTTGTTCCATTTGTGAGTCATGAAGAACTTTCTCCTGCTTTGAATATAGAAAATCAATCTTTTGACCTGAGGAAATTTCTACCCTAAAGGGGAACCTTTAATGTTACCTGCAATTGTAAAACCATTTGGAAGAAGACACTATAATTCCAGCATATAGCTTTATTCATAAATTTATAATTTGAGTTATATTTTCTAGCTTTACTGTCACAAAAACAATGCTGATACAGGAGGAGATATATGAATGGAGTGTAACTGGGGAAGTTGTGGTTTTGTGAGCTGTTCAATTTTTTTTATGAGGCAGACACAAATCTTTGAATGTTAGACTGTGGTCATGCAGAAGGCTGAAGAGGTTTTTGTTACCTTCTTTGGTATATGTATTACTTTATCAATGGAATTCCAGCATTAAACTTCTGAAATCCATAGGTCAAAGAGACATAGACAGTTAAAAGCTTAAGTTCCTATTGAAAATGAGGGTTCTACTATGAAAGTGGGCCACTTAATTGACATTTAAAGAGTTAATCGAGATAAATTCTCACTAATTCCTTTGGGAAAGAGCTAGAAATCAATTTAGACCTCAGATCTCCACTGCAGGACATCAATGGCAAACCAATGTTTCAAAACACTTTACATGTTTTCTGTCACATTGTCATTTCATTTTATCATCCTTTTCTTGCCAAGACTTCCATTGTCTGGATGAGAAAAAAAGTTTGGTTAAAGTCTATAGTTCCCTATTATGAAAGAGTGATTTGATCTAAAAGTTTCGTTTATGTACAGTCTTTTCCCCAGACTCCACGGAATACAGAAATCTGCAGTTACTTGGACTTTGAGCTTGTAATTCATACTTCTCTAATGAAAGCAAATAGACTTTAATCTGACTGCTACAATGCAATAATTTCTTTCACTAAAATGACAGGAGTTGTAACCAAATAAATTGTCAAAACATTTTGCAATGATGTTTTTAATCATATGTTCATTCTGCTTTTAATTTATCTATTTACAGAGGTATTTATTTGGCTCTCTTCTCACTTTGCTCTTGAATTTGTTTTTTTTTTATTTTTGTCTTACATTTCTTTGACTCTAGTAGGTTTTGGTATCTCTTGAAAAGAATATAGAGCACACACATCTGCGATTGAAACTCTACTAAGGTGTTGCATAAACGTGCCCAGAGCAACTACAGAACTTGGAAAGATTTCAAGTATCACTTCTAAATCACACTCTGATACCATTTATAGTCATACATGATTCTTTGCATATCTTTTAGTTGTGATTCAACTTGACTGACAAGCAATATCTTGGGTGCTCTTGAATCTGAGAGCAGTGTGTGCAGGATGATTAGGTGCTCAAGAACAAATAAATATGTATTTTTGTTGAAGTAGAGGATGAATGCTTCTCACCATCTTAAAATAATTATATGTGAGAATAATTCTTCAAGTAGTTGGTGTCTGAGTTGTATCAGAAAATTAATGTGTAGGGATCTGTCCCCAGCAAGGACACATGGTCACATGGACTGATTGTAACAACCAATGGACTATAGAATACATTGAAGGCCAACTTTTTCCCCCCAATTAGCATTTGGGAGGTAACATTTGTACAAAATCTTCAATAATTATTGTAACACCTGTGAAAACCCTTCCTGTAAGCTGTGATTGTCTTCCTATGCCAGCTGCAACATTATCAGGATTTTTTTTTTGTTTTTGATAGCTTTATACACCATTCCTTTCTCTATTTTTCTAAAGAAGCCTTGAGCAAGTGCAGAACAGCAAAATTAGCAGTTGGTGATGTGTAATGTTGAATAGACATGTTGCTCCTTATGTTCACTTACTTTCCTGATTTAACACAGTATTTGATGATATAGCAAGTGGTTTACACAGATGTCACTTCAGATTTTCCAATCTGAAGAGGAAAAATAAGGATTTGCCTAATTTTCTTTATTTATAATTTTTTTTAAAAAAACAAACGTTCTAAAAATGACATTTTCAAGCCTGATAATCTCTCTGATAATTCTCCCCCTTTTGATACATAGCTTTACAGACCAAAAGTATAACGCTATGAAATTTTTCAGTCAGTTACTGTACAAGCATTTCTAGTAAAGTTGTGGCCTGACAGTCTTTCATATGACAACCAGAAACTGTTTTGTGGGTTTTTCTTTTTTTTGCTGGGATACTAATTCCAGAATCAAATCTACAATATGAAGAAATTTATTTATAAAGTATAAAGCCTTAAACCAAAATATCCTCGACTCATCTGTACTATTGTAGTTGTATCATTTCATTTCTTTTAAAAGCGCAATTTCAGCCATGACCAAATTAGTATTAAGATATGCAACTTCTCCTCACTACCCCAAAGAAATTGGATGTTTTAGTGGAGAATTAAGAAAAAAAGTCCAGTTCAAAGTGGATTCAAAATCAACATTTAAAAAATAAAGTGAAGTTTTTATTATTTCAAAACTATTTTACAAATAGTATAGGAGATGAAATTATATATTTTAAAATATTAGCCATGTAGACTATCAAATTTATCTACAATAATGACATTCTTGAGATTACATTAAGCTATTCACTTAAAAGGTGATAATTAATATACTACACTACAATTTTATTATGTGTTTATTATAATGTTTGACTGAGTATAGTCTAATAAATATCAATAAAATCTAAAGTTTATTTCTTTTCTAAAAATACTTCTAGTAACTCGGGTGCTTTCTTTATATGTATCATAATATTAGGAGTTGCACTAATTTAGTTCTTCATACCTGTATGGAAGACATTTACATTTAGATTATTACTCATTAACTGCTTAGTCAATAGACAGAAATGGTCACTTTTAGGAGGTTCAACTTACTTTACATAGTTATCCTTAAGTGAAATGATTCATGCCTTTAAAGAATCTGTTTCTCTGTTGACTGTAAAATCTGCAGCATAAGCTTAGGTGCATGTGGCTTCATGGCACAAACATATTACAGTCAATGGAGTTCTCTCTGACTTTCCATGATTTTTTTTTTTTTTTAGGTAAAGTTCTTCCTCTTTTTTTTTGTATAAGTCAATGATGTTGGTTTTAATTTATAAAAAATTTCCTAATTTTAGTACTTTTTATTACTAAATAAGTAAATAAAATCTAGTTTTAGTAAAGAAAAGTCTTTCCTGACAAAATTTCTTCTTTCCTCAAAAGTTTCTACAAAACTGTCCTCAGGGAACAACAGAAGTGTTACTTCTTAAGAGATTATCCTATCAGTATTTGTGTACTTTTTCCTTACAAGAACTATTTTTCTATCTCTATATATTTACTGACATCTATTTGACGTTGGTATTGAAAAGATGTTTGAAATTCTACAATCAAGGAAATAATGACATTAAACAACTTAGCAAGGTTAACGATAATAATGATACTGGAATTTTGTTTAAAGCGTCTACCTGATGAAGCTAAAACTTTTTTTATTCAAACCATACAAAAAAATAATTTCAGGAATGAATTAAGCTTCACAAGGTATTCTATATTATTGTATATTGAATACTGGATAAAGATGTTTTGGTATGAGATGTATTGAGAGTTTCTAAAACTGAATACTTACAAAAGTTCCAGAGAAATGCAGATCATTACATAAACAATTGAAAAATGACTGCACTTGCAATGCACATGTATGGTTTCATTTTAAAAGTTGTTTGAAATCTTATAATTTCTGGCATTTGCTCTGCATTGAAGAAGTTACAAGCCCCAGGAGTTCCTAGTCCTCTTCGATCTTAAGGCTATTGTATTTCATTTAGCTTCATTATTTTCAATTACATGGCATAAAAGGGATTTCCAGCATGATACATGGGGAGCAATGGACATAGCTCCTGTAACTCATGCGTATATAAAGCACATATAAGTGCTATTTGCCTGGATGTTACACTACAAATACTGATGTTGGTAGGATCTCTTATATCTGAATGGTTGGTAAGCTTCACAATTATCTTTTGCCATCTGTTTCTGGTTACATTTGCAGATGTATTAGCACAATTTCAAAGTGTGTCTTGTTATTTTGACCCATTGCACTGTAATTTACATGAATATGGAAGAGAAAGGAGCTTCAATCAATAACTGGGACCAAACAGGCATGAAAATCTGGATCCAGATGCTCTCCACTCTGTTACTATAAAATAAACTCTTCAACATACAGCTAGTCTCAAGTTTTAAATCTTTGTCTTTTTAGATCCATCTTTTACCAACCTTTTGATATGTCAACCTGCAAAAGAATTTTCTATGGAAACGTATGTCTACAGAAGGTCTGCCCAAGGTCTATATATGACTCTTTTAACGACTTTTATGGTAGATTAGACCCAACTTCTATGATTATGAGTTTGTAGTAAAAATAAGTTAAGCTTGTTAATAATTCACACCATGTGGACTGAGAGAAAGCTCCTTAAAAAATAAAGTGCTCTTTTCTCAGTTTCATAATATGAACAAGGATATAAGCAGTAGCAAAATAAGCAAATATGTTTCTAATTGTGACCTTTAGCAATCAGTAAAAAGCGGATGAGGTAAACCACTAATGAAACCAGCGTATTTTGGAACAATAAGTAGCTTTTATATTAGTTTTCCGTATGTGTTGATGCAATTAGGAGTTCAAGGTTTTCTTCTGAATTGTCATTTGGATTTTTTTATGGTCAAGTAATTTCAAGTTGCTCTGCATTTGCATCACTATCATAGGTAAAACTATTTTCTTCTTAAATTTGGAATTAACCTGGCTGGCTTTCTCTCTCTGTCTCTATTTCCACAAAGCATTGCAAAATATCTCAGTTAGGAAGTTCAAATATATTTGAATCTTATTGTCCAAATGAATCTGCATCAGGCAACTGCCTTCAGCTTACTGAGACCGGAGTATATACAGGTATGACTCTGTGGGTTTCCACATCCCAGTGACCAAGTCAGGCCCCTAGACTGAATGCTTCCAGAAAAGTCACAGTTTATTGACTCAAAACTATTTAGGCTACTAAGTATTTTACTACAGTAAATACAACCAAACCAATGCCTATGATAAGTGTGTATACATAGGCAAGTTTACATACGCACACACTCACATATGTATACACATATGTTCTTCAAACATGAAAAAAATGAAACATTGGACTTTCTGATCCTGTAGCTTTCCTCTACATGATAGTGTAATCTTCTTCAATACCTTTTTCATAGCACTTCCATTCCTGTTAAACAAAAAATCTACTTGAGCATTGGTAGATTTGACATTGACTAGTTCTTGCAAACTCTTCTGTATTAACAAGTTGACATATTCTAAAAAAATGTTTTGATAAGTTTCTAGTTAGAAGGCCAAACTCTGTTGCAGGTTATAGGCTCAACCTCCACCAACTTCTGCAGGAGGTTAAAGTGTCCACCTATATGCTTAAGGAGAATGCAGAAATAAAAGTGCTGGAATTTCGTAATTTACTTTTGTTGCACATGTAGCCCTCCTGCCAGGTGTCAGTGGTAGTAACCAGGACTGCATTCAATAACTTGTCTAAGGGACTCCTTCTAAAATAAATATGAATGGTGGCTTGGTCCCCCCACCTGAAACACCAACATTTAGGAATTTAATAATCTAACTTTTTACAGGTGTTCCTTCTCCCCTTGCAAATACGCAGGAGTTCTGAGAATATGAAACCACAAATATCTTTTATTTGGGAAAATACAATAAGTATATAATTTCAAAAGGCAAGGAAAATCCACATACTGTGTTAGGGATATGACCAGTTTCACAGTTCCATTTATTAGTCACACAGCTCTTTATGATGTAGCACTCTTTCCACAGGCAAAATTTCCTAACATCAGCTGAGTTCTTGGGATCATTTTACTCCACTTCTTTTATTTTTTTTCTTCTGTAAGTTCTGCTCTACTTTTGTCAGTCTACTACTTTTTTTATTTTTTTTTTTTTTATTTTCCAATCTAAGATCTCATATATAGCCTTTGGTTTTTGGTCCCAGATGCTGATGCTAGTATGTTCCTATAAATTCAGATCCTATAAAATTCTTTGTTGAAGAACTTGTATGCACTGCCTGCATTTCATAGAATCATAGAATGGTAGGGGTTAGAAGGGACCTTTAGAGATCATCTAGTCCAACCCCTCTGCAGAAGCAGGGTCACCTAGATCAGGTCCCATAGGAACATGTCCAAGCGGGTCTTGAAGACCTCCAAGGAAGGAGACTCCACAACCCCTCTGGGCAGCCTGTGCCACTGCTCCCTCACCCTCACAGTGAAATAGTTTTTTCTTATGTTTAAATGGAACTTTTTGTGTTCCAGCTTCATCCCATCACCCCTTGTCCTGCTGCTAGCTACTATAGAAAAAAGGAATGTCCCAGCTGCCTGACACCCACCCTTTAGATATTTGCAAATGTTAATAAGATCTCCCCTCAATCTCCTCTTCTCCAGACTAAACAGCCCCAGTTCCTGCAGCCTTTCCTCGTATGGAAGATGTTCCAGTCCCTTGATCATCTTGATGGCCCTGCGCTAGACTGTCTCCAGAAGTTCTCTGTCCCTCTTGAGCTGAGGAGCCCAGAACTGGACACAGGACTCCAGATGAGGCCTCACCAGGGCAGAGTAGAGGGGGAGCAGAACCTCCCTTGACCTGCTGGCCACACTCTTGATGCATCCCAGGATGCCATTGGCCTTCTTGGCCACAAGGGCACATTACTGGCATATGGTTAGTTTATTATCAGTCAGCACTCTCATGTTTCTCTCTGCAGAGCTGCTCTCCAGCAGGTCAATCCCCAGCCTATACTGGTGCATGGGGTTCTTCCTTCCCAGATGCAGGACTCTGTACTTGTCCTTGTTGAACCTCATGAGGTTCCTTTCTGCCCCACGCTCAAGCTAGTCGAGATCCCACTGAATGGCAGCACAGCCTTTTGGGGAATCATGCAATCCTCCCAGTTTGGTGTCATCAGCAAACTTAATGAGGGCACATTCTGTCCCCTCATCCAGGTCGTTGATGAAGATGTTGAACAAGACTGACCCCAGAACCGATCCCTGTGGAACTCCACTGGCCACAGGCCTCCAACTCGACTCTGTGTCATTGATCACCACCCTCGGGGCTCTGTCATTTCCTACTAAAAAGGTTTTATGTAAAGAAATGCATAATTACCAACTGCTAAAGCAGAAAAAACCAAAAATGAATGATGTAGAGATCAATTATAAGTACTTGTTTCTGTATATGACTGATGAACCTGTTAAGCTATAAATTTGTGTCCTGTTTTATAGATTACTAGTAAGAAGAATTTCCCTAAGTATTCTGATGACTTTTGGTAATTTCTGGTTATTTTTTCAAAATTGTCTTTAATATTCTGTAAAATTGTCAATCATGATATCAAATTTTACTGTAATTTAGACATTTCAGTCAAGGAATTAGAAAATAAGCTTTATTTAGACATGAATTCTGATATACAACTTGAAAATTTATCAGAAACACATACATGAAGTGAAACAGAGATACCTTAAACACTGGAAAGAATAAAGAAGTAATATATTCCAAGATATTTTATTCAGATAGGAGTTCATAACATTGCATGATAGCATAGGCAATGATCTACCTGCACAGGAGTATCTCACCATATCTCAGGGAGATAGTAGTCCTTGAATATTTGATTGTGCTACAGTACAGGGACTATTCTAAAGGTTATAGGCAAATTGAAAAGGACTTCACTAATGTGAAAGAAAATATATAGTGCCAGATGTTGATTATTGAGGATTATGCTTATGTTGACTCTAAAAATAATATCCATATACATACAGTGTAAATACATAAATAAAGGGGACAAAGAATTGTCCTGTGCTGAAATACAGGAAGTATGGTGACAGATGCTTTATAAAAGAGCTAAAGATAAGACAAACAGCAGGGAATACTTCATAAAACAATGAAGTTTACTTTGTAAAACAACGTCCCTCATGAGATGAAAGGAGCTTTTTCACCTGGGATGTTTAGAACACAGTAGCATGGAAGGAAGCCATCTCACACCCCTGTGATTTAGTAAAGGTGGGATCTTTGGAATTTTGAACTAAAATTCTGCTCATTTTAAGAATTATATTGTCACAGACCTTGTTCAGGGAAACTGAGAATGTTCTGAAGCAGACTTGGAGAGACTGTTCTATGAGCTGAACTTCCTTCTCTCTTGTTTTTATCTGCTTGTATGACTTTAAGTGTCAGTGTGAAAAGAGTAGAATCATTAATTACTATGGATTTTTTATTTATACACATTTTATCAGTTAATGTGAGTAACTATGTTGCCATGTGAACCCTGATGAACCTGTAATGCTGGTACAGAAGTCCACACTGCTGCCTATTATCAGTTGTTATTGTTAGAACTGCAGGCAAATGGTTGGTCTGTGGGGCTGGTCATACCTGAAGTGATGTTAACTGAACAGAGCACAGAAAACTGCTAGATATGACTTGAGAAATTGCTGGACAGATAGCAATGTAAGAAATTCACAAAAGTAACAAACAAGACTGTGAGGAATGACTGGATTTCACAGTTGATTAAAAGGACATTATGTGAGGAATAACAAAATATCGGAGATAATTGAATTATGTCTGCATTGCTTATTGAGGAGTTTTTGGGGAATAGTTCTACAAATGAGATGTGATTGATCAGTAAAATAAATCACATCTGCTCTTATGGCTGTACCACATGACTTGAATGCTTCCATAGACAGGAAGACTGAGATAGCAGGGGGAACTTTTCCAAACTATTGTCACCAAGACGGTACCTGCTCCAGTCTCAGTAGCATTGACATCTGCTTTCTAACACCTTTTACTATAAGAAACAACCATATTAAAGCTGTATTATTTCTGATTGCAAGGGAAATATGTCCTAAACATGAATTGGAAAACACAATTTGGCAGACTGGATCCATCCAAGATTTCAAAACATCCTTAAGGATTTAGAAATATTCTTGATTTGCATGCAACAATATTAATAATATTTATAAATGTATTGCCTACTAAAAAAGAGTGAGAGCAATAACAATACTAATAAACTGAAGCATTAACCATCAGAAATCACATAAATATAGACAAGAATATACAAGATCACAGTAGCACAATGGCAAGAAATGAAAGGGTTAAATCACTATGTCAGGAGAGAATCTCATTTGAGCATGCTTGTCTTTCATCAATGTCCATCAACAATTTAATCTGCAAGGTTAAGCTCCATACACACATTTGCACCTCACTTTGGTATTATGCAACTGGGAAGTCTGGTTAAGCAGAGTAAGGCCATCAAATAAGTTTTTATATGGCTGACTGACATTTATACCTAGCACATCCCATGGGCTTTATAAAGAACACAGTTTAGTGCCAGTAATGTTACATCTTGGTGGGTGAACATGATACATGGTGAGAAAAAGAAACAGATTAAACCACAACCTTGGAAACTAAATCCTATTTTTCTGGAAAGAATAATCTTGTCCTGGATTATCCTGGGGAGGATCAATTGTCTTTTTTTATTATTATTTCTTTCTTCTTTTCCCTTAAAAAAAGTTGAAACTGTGCTGAGTTCTTTAGGTTCCTTCTGAAACCACATCAGAGCTGAGGAAAAGCAACCTTGTTTTTATCAAGAATTGATCTCAAGCAATCAGGGAAGATATCTGGATTACTGATCAGAGCTATTCCACTGCTCAGCATAACACATTTCTCTGTCTTCCATTTTGTAGTACTTGGCTGTCATCCAGCTTCAACAGAAACCATAATGAAAGGATCTTTTTATATTTTTTTTTTACTTTTCTTGTTTTTAAGAAAATAAAAACCATTCAATTTGCAGTAAGAATCATGACATTGTTTTAGAATTACCTCCACATTCCTGCATTCTAAAAAGGGTGCCAGTAACAGGTC
The DNA here is from genome assembly GCF_028858725.1 of Colius striatus. NCBI lineage: Eukaryota > Metazoa > Chordata > Aves > Coliiformes > Coliidae > Colius > Colius striatus. The sequence goes on along the minus strand of NC_084759.1, from coordinate 198,210,115 downwards.
TAATGCAAAGTCCCTGATATATGTGAGGATCTTTACACTAAGTACACTAAGCTTTAAATCAATCCTGTAGGAGAAAGTTGCATGTCTTTGCTTTACACATTTATGCCTAGTCATAGTTTCCTAAGTGCTGCCTTTACTTTTGAAAATGTGTCAGAGGGCTGGCTTGGGAGGTGGAGGTTTGTCTGGATGTCATTCTGTTACAGTAAAAGCCAAGAAAACCCTGAATGAGCTCCAGGAATAGAGAAATTTGCCAAGACACTAGCTGAAGCAGGAGGTTCCAATTTGTTTGGACACTATGTAATATGTGCATGAAAGCTTCTGAGGGAGCAGGAAAAAGGAAAATGAGTAAGATACTCTACGATGAGTGAAAGTAATGTTTACTCTTATCCATTTGAACATTTTGGCTCCATTAAGCTATGAAACAGATCCTTTGAAACAGAATACTGGCTGTGTTGGTGGTGATGCACAATCATTGGGGTGATATCACATTTTAAGTATTTCCACAATTGGCTTGCAAGAAGAGAAGGCAGATACATTTACACCTCAAAGCAGGAAAGTAACTGACCTAGAGTGGACTGAGGTACAAAGTTATGTCTGAATAACTCAGTGATGGGTAATTACAGCTTAATATTCAGGATGAGTTTTGACTAAAGTAGATTTAGCAATCATGGAAGTAACACAGATGCCATGCTCTGAGAAGTTAGGGGAGGAAAAGTGAAGAGGGGCAGGAATATGTTGACTTCAGAGGCTGATCCATCTAAAAAGACTTATCTCCTTCAACCTTCTATACTTGAAAGAAATCACTAAAGCATCTCACAGGATTATTAACCCACTCTTAAAATAGGTGTTCTGGATACAAGAGGTAAATCACTTCATAGCTCATCACATGTCTTCTCTCTATAGAGGAAATTTTAACAACTTAGATGTGTCAGATGAGTTTAAAAGAGACAAAGTTAGCCTTTGAGACAGGCTCTGTTTAAATGTAACAAGGTACAAATAGCTGCTATTTTCTTCATTTTATTTTCATAGTTCTCTGGAATCATCTTCTGTGGTCTAATATTTGTAAGTATTAGAAGTATGTCTACAGAAGTATAATGCAGCTCCCAGAAAGCTGTGTTTTATTTTTTCTGGACCCTCTGAAAACTAAGTTCCTGCTGTGTAGACCTTCCAAAGAAGTGAAGTATAGCTAAACATGTCTGGGGAGTGCTGTTTGTCATAGATGTACTGCTTCGGTGTAGAAGAAGGGATAAGGAAGATGGGTTGACCATGAAGGTAGAAAATTAACTCTATTCCATCCAAAATCAACACAAAGCTGTACTAAAAGATGTAAATAACTGTATGACTAGGCATAGTGATTTAAGATCTGTGTGATCCAACTCAGTGTTTAGCTATGTGAAGTAATGAATACAGGAATATAGTCCTCTAAGCTATATATAGTCAAAAGGGGTTTAAAATTAGTTGTTATGTCACTCAGGGGAGGAAAAAAAAAGTTAATTTGATTGAGTTTTGCTTAGAAACAACTGAGAAACAAAATGAAATATAAGAAAATTTCAGGAAAGAACAGAGAGTATCCAGGGCTTTTTTAAGTCTCTGATGTTCTTGAGCTTGGAATGTCGCATCCTCTGCTGCAAAGAAGGCATCATTTCAATTAAGAAAAATATAGGGGGAAAAAAAAAAAGCAAGGATGAGCAAAGATAGTAAAAGGTAAATGTAAGTAAAAAATATAAATAAAACTTTCAGTATTTGTGTGCAAAAGACACATGCTTTTCTGAATCAGACTAATACTGGAAGGAAGTACCAATCAATGTAATGGCTTAAGGCAGAACTAGTACAAAAAGGCTGTAGAGAGATAAATAAAAATCTGCAGAGATACAATGAATTGATTTTGTGTGAACTAGCCTTATTTCGCTCATAAATATTCTGAATTTTGTCAACTGACTTTTTACTAAGTTACTTTTTCACTTTAAAAAAGAAAACAAAGGAGAAAAATAAAAAAGGAGGAAAAGAGAAAAGAGAATAAAAGAAAAAAGCAAGAAAAAATTGCAGATTTTTTCCGGAAAAAATCCTATCCCTAAATTTCTCACCAAAAAAAAAAAATCAAACTAAGTTAACTTTACCAATTCATTAACCTAATAAAAATAAATAAAATTGCAGAAGTTTTGAGTGCACAAAAAAAAGAGAATTCTTTTTTAAAATTGTTTCCCTCATTAAGTCAAGTCAATGTCCTCAGAAAAATCTGAGAACTGACTTCTTATGTTACCTGTCTCCCCAACTGAACTGCTAATCCTCAAAATCTGAATCAAGAATGAATTGGATAACATCAATGTAACATACAGTAGCTATGCTAAACACTGGAGAATCTCTCATTTTTGTGGCAGCGTGCACTGTGGAGAAGACTGGCTATGAGGGACAGATTTTATGCAGTATTGAGTGAAAAAAATGATGGGCAGGGAGGTTGCAAAAGGAAACTAAACAACAACGGAAAATCTACTAAAAGAACTTTCAAGCCAAGTCTCATTATTTTTATTCTTCTGTATACCATTTTGAAAGCTTCAACGTTGCACTTACTACTATTTATTCACTGGATATAAAAAAATGCTTTTTTTCTTTTCTTCCTTCCCATTTCAGGTAATTTGTGTCTGACTCCTCATGCGTTTATTGAAAGTAATTCATATTTGGCCTTTCAGGTCTTGCTCTGTCTCTGTATATGTTTTTCTTCAAATGGACACTTAACTTGAGTTTAGCTTTGACCTCTGTATGTGATTTTCATATTTCATTTATCTAGCTGCAATGAATCTCGCACTAAAAGGCACAAGGCCCACAGAAATGCAAGATTTTTTGAACTCAGGATAGAATACACATGCTTTAGCTTGCAAAAAAAATGACATTTTCATGAGGGCTAGGAAAAGAGATTAAAGTTAAGAATTTCATGACTTTTGGTAATACTTTTCAACAATTTTTTTCAATGGAAGTGATTGTATTGGAGTGATTGTAATGGTACTTGGTGTATTGAATATTAATTTTTAAAGACTTTAAAACAGCTTATATAAATCTTTGTATGGAAATCTATAGCTCCTGCACAGTAAAATCTTTTTACTGATCACTTGAGATTTTATAATATTAGATAGTGTCCTGGAAATAATATTTTTTCATTACTTTTAATAAATTTTATTAACATTCTGTCAATAGTCTGGACAACTATTGATGATAAAGTCTTCAGGAAGGTTTATCTCCAGTGTCTTGTACAATGAATCCCTGATTCTATCCAATGTGTCTATATGTTACTGTAATAACATATTGTTTAAAATTCCTGTCTATGTAGGTGTTGTGTATTTAGAAGTATATACAACAGAACAAAAATCCCCTTCAAAATGCTCATTCTTTGTCTTAATACAAGAAATGTTACCCAAAGTCACACAGCACCTTGTACAATAATTGAGATGTTCAAAAATATATACATTTAAGTAAGTAGTTATGTGAATGTCATTATAGTCATAGCAAAGCAGAAAGGCTAGCAAATAGCTGAGCCTGCACCATGTTGCTTGGTGCAGAAGAAACTTCTTTCTTCTTAGTACCTCTGGCTCACCCATTCAAGAATGTTACTTCTCACTCAGTATATTCTGGCTCTGTGTGAAAGGATGTCATGGTGTGTTCACTCAACTCAAGCCAGCTAACTACTTGTAATCAAAAATAGTTCATTTTACCTCCAAAGGTAGAGGTTTCACTTCAGGTCTTACTATGTAGGTCCAAATGGTATGTGGGAAAGTAGTTCAGAAGCCAGAGGAAGAGAAAGACATATATCAATGAGTAAGAAGGTTGAGATTTAAGACTTACAAGTTAAGTCAAATCAAGGAGAAATGAGACCATAAATCGGAAATCAAATTGTGCCTGGGATGTAAGGAAAAGAACGGGAGAATGAATAAATAAGTAGGAAACGGAACTTGTATAAGGAGCTTGAATGATGTAATATAGTGAGAACAATGTAAAATGCCTTAAAACTGAGCATAGTCCAGAGATAACTCAGAGAAATAAGAAAAAGACTGATGCAGGGATCCAGGTCAGGAAGTTGTGATGAGATCTGAGTGGAGATGAGATGATTCTGAGCCAGTTCATTCAAACCACCAACAGTTCTTGGAGACTGAGTTTAATTTAGAATAAGCTCTAAACCTCAAGTTTTCAATTTTTGTTCCAAAATAAGATTTGGCAGCTCTAAATAGGAAAGAATTTATTTTCTTCACTACTCCAACCAGGGAAAAGTCAAGATGTGCAGGCTGAAGTGGGGGGATTTTGAAGGAGAGTTGGTCAGGAGAAAAACAGAGAATAATTTAGTAGAAATTGCAAGGAGGAAGGGTCAAAATGAGAAACCTCTATGGAAACTCAAGCTGTAACAGGCCACTAAATTATGAATGGAGAGAGAGAGAGGCAAATGCTATGTTCAAGAAACGGAAATTCCTGTACTTTTAAGTTATGGTCATAGCGAAATCTGGACTTACTAAATAGGTTGCATTTGCCTTGTAGGGTTCCACGACATAAATAAAATGACACATGTAACATGCCACTCTGAAATGTGAAGTTATTGTAGAACGAGAAGCTGAACAATGAGAAACAGCTTCTGCTTCCACGTGTAACTTCCTGTGTAAAAAGGCCTCAAGGTTTGTTTTACTTTTGTCTTCTTTATCAGTTACATATAAATAGGCCAAAGAGTCATAATCAAAGTTTCTTGTTTCAAAAACTTCAGCGGCCTCATATATGCAAAATTTCTAAACTAAGATAAAGGGAGAATTATACATTAAGGTTTTTATTTACGGAAATACCAATATTAAATACTTAAATACCAATACTTAAAGAGCCAAAAGAATTTACTCCTGATGACATCAAAGAAGAGGATCTTCAAAGAGAAATATAATTCCTATATGTAGTAAAACTGAAGAAATCCCAATTCTTAGCTTGCAGAACCTGGTACAATTGAGCAGAGCTATGCTAATTCAAAATAGTGAGCAATTGTTCATTAATTTCCTCCTTCCTTTGCAGCTTTCTGTCCTGTAAGAATTACAGAAAAGTACATTACTGTTGAAGAATACATAAACCCCTACAGAAGTATGCATTTTATGACATTTAACTAAGCCTCTGGAAGTCCCACCTTGTAATATAATAAAAACTACTACTTGTTCTTCATTTACCATCCATAAATCTCAAACCATCTTTCTGAAGGGCAGTATCATTGCCTTTGGACAGATGGTGAAACTAAGAAGCAGTAAAATAAAGTAATATACCCAAGATCATCCCAAAAACTACCAGCTTCCAGCACTTTTCCAGTTTGGAACTGCAGGAAAAAATACAGAGACAAGGTTGTAGGGGTAATCTGAAGATCTTTTTGTCTTCAGAATTATTTAGAAGCTTTCTGCATCTTAGTGGTAGAAGTAGAGGGTGATATGTGCAAGTTTGTGTGGAGAGAAAAGGCTCTGTTGCTCTATACAAACTAGACCCATCCTGTTAGTTTGGATTTTAGCCACTTTTACAGAAAATAAATATGTTTAACAGGGGCTACTGAAGGAGGAGGAGGAGGAGGAGGAGGAGGATGAAATACATGAATCCAAAAACTTGCCAACCTGCCTTATATTCTTTTTTTAGTCTTAAATCTGATCTTTGGGTTTCTTGATCCAACCGATCTGTGGCAGGAGCACAGCTACTCAAATTTATCAGCACTGCTAAGAAGTATAGTAATAAGTCACTACAGAAATATTTATTACCTAGTAGTAACCGCAGGTAATTGCTGAATAAACAACCCAAAAGTCATGTCTGTACTCTTGCTGGAACAACTCTCCATGATGTAATTCCCTGAACACCTCCACTAGGAGACAGTAGTAAAAACTTATGAACATGTTCTCCCTGTTAACATTCTTTCCTTCTCTTTCTAATATAGTTAAAAAAAAATAATAGTGTGCATCCATAAATTCTCTACAAAACAAAATCAGTTGTTTCAAGTGGGCACAACAATGCAGAAGAACATTTTAGAAAGTCTTGCAATCTATAAGCATGCTGCAATTTTTTCACATTCTGGTGTCAAGGATTTTAGTTTGCAAACACTTCATACATTTAGAATGAAAAAAATCTTAATACAGAAAAGGATTCAATTCTGATAACACTATGATTGTCAAATTCAGTAGAAAAGTTTCTGATGAAATAATGCTAAACCTCTGTTTTGGATAACAGTCACTCAATATTTGGGAAAACTCTGTTGCAACAGTGAGGACTGACTAAAACTTAGGCTGAGGTTTTGTGAGCTGTTGTGAGCCAATGTTACAGCTCACCACTGGTAAAAGGGAAGGCCCATTGTCTCCAGTCCACAACTCCTCCCGTCTGCCTCATTCAGGAGAGAGGAAGCAACGGCACCTCCTTGTTTCAGCACCACCAAACCGCCAGACTGGTTGAGATATGGACAAAATCATAGCTGCAGAATCTGGTCTGTTACATCTCATAGGAGAACAGGACAAGAAGGCTTTAATTACCAATTCTCCTCCCTCCTCCACTCCCCTCACAGAACACTTAGCAATTTCCAACTCATCTGGCTAGTTTCAAACCCATATTTACACCAACTGGTTAGTTTTGTTCTATTAGCTTGCAGACCATTTAAACCATATGGTTTTCCTCTAACATGTCCTAGACTGCTGACCTCAGTGATCTCTACATTTGAAGTTTGCCCACATATGAAGTAACTGTTTTTAGAGGTGACAATCCCAATTACCACTGACTGGTGTGGGCATGGTCCCAGATCATTCAATGTGGTTTCATGTTGCCTGTGCATCTTCTCCACCATCTCCTGCCACATTTCAACTGGAGCTATACAAACCCTGCTATATATGAGGCAGTGTTAGTGGATAGTCACACATTGTAAGTGCAAAAACAATCTTGAGTTCTAGTGCAATTTATTTCTCCTAGATCTATTTATCTAGCTACTGAGTTGTGATCTTTTTTCCAGGAACAGTCTCACAATACAGTGCCTGGGTTTGATTTCTGGGGATACTTGCTAAAGTTCTTATGTGACATCATCTCAGGCCCTCACCCAGAAACCTGACAAAATAAATTGCTGTGTCTCAATGTTCAGAATAAAAAGTACTTCCTCAGTGAAAAAACAGAAGTTTGTATAAAGGGAGTTAAATGAGCAGAGTTTTGTCTGGTGGGAGACCCTCTAAAACATTATCTTGGGAAAAACCTAAGTAATTAACAGAAAGTGAGACTGTTGTCCCCAAGGTCCAGACCTGGCCCTGAACATTTCCTACAACAGCAAGGGGCAGTCAAGGTTATGGGCACTGTTGTCCCCCCTCCAGTTATATTTAACTCACATAACTCATTATCCAGGCTCAAAAACCAATTTGAGGGTAGTTTAAATCTCCTGGACCAAGTCAGAGGCCCTCAGTTTGTAGTAGTGTGTGGGCTGTATGGGATTCTCAGAAGGTTATTGCATCATACGCTGCTTGGAAGCAAACAAAGGGTGGGATGAGCTGTTCTGACAGTGTAGTAATGTGTCCCTAACTCCCATTTTTCCTCCCTTACAACTTTCTCATTTTTGTCCCCACCAATTCATTGCTTCTGAAGAAATACACAGCTTTTCTGGACATAAATACACTCCTTCAGTGTATAACCTGCAATTATGGTACTGTTAGATGCAGCCTAATCTAACATTTACAGAGTAACTTGCACAGACGTAGTAGAGAGATGTCATATAGGGATCTCCATGACTAGTTTTAGTGAGTGACTACAAAGCCTAGAGGGTTACCAACATCCTCTTAAGTTTCTGTTATCTTTTCTACTTATCCAATATAAAAAGAACAAGATTCTATTGCTTGTAGAGTCAACAAAATCCCTAGGTTAACAACTGCTACAGATGAACTTCATTATTCCACAGCCCATTCAATGTGACTTTTCCAGTTGCTATCATATCTCCTCTTGTCTTCCCATTACAGCTACAGTTCTTCCACCAGTCTTCTGCAAGAGCAACAGTCCCTATTTTAATATCAGTAGTTCAATGGGGCATTTTTTACAATTTATTGTTGCTTCTAGAGAGAAATCAGAGATACTCCATGGGAAATACTGACTGAATATTGGAGTTTTTTAACTCTTGAATCATTTAGTTTGCTGAGATGCAGCCTGTATGCTGAATAATTTCACTAAAGGGAGCATATGGACCCAGTTTCTAAAAATATTCTGGTCTGTTTATTTAAATTCTGCCTACCTTTTCCTAAAGAATGCTTTTTTTCATCCTATTACTCAGGTAAATCTCAATATAATTATATGTGAAGGAAAAGCCCTTTTCTATCCCAGAAGAAAATTTTTAAAAAGGAAAAATCAAAGGGTTTTTTGACAAAAAGAAAGAAGTGAGAATATTTCCATACAAGGTCACAGATACCTAAATAAATCACAGCCAGCTTCACGCTTCAGACTCTATTTATATTTTGAGTCAGGGAACATCTGTTTAATAGTGGGTGGTCATGTAACAGTTTCATAGACAAGAGAGCCATCCTAACAGTCTTGGAGATGTCAGGAAGGGTCTTATCCTGAAGTCAGTGAGTTGTAGAGGTGTAAATGGGAGGGGTCCCATCATACTGGAATCTTGTCTCTCAGAATAAAACTGCATGCCAGAAATTACATTGCAAAAGACATATTTCTAGGGAAAATTCTTATTTAATATATAGGGCAAGTCACAACTCCATGACAATTCCTCAATAATAGCTGCAGTAAATTCTGTAGAAATATGTGAGAAAGACTCAGATTATGTCAACAACTTCTCAAGGTCTCCTAGCGACTCTCAATGGTTAGATAAGGAGCACAGAGAAGGCACAGAACCTGATAGTTTTCACCTGTACTTTACACAGGTCAATCACCTTCGTAAATAATTAGCACAGAAATATAAAACTGTATCAATCTGGATGTGAAAACAACTGAGAGCACAGACATTAGTACAGCAAAACTGTATTATTCTCCCCAATCTGTTGTTCACAAGCTGTTGCCAATTGTAGATCCATCTGACTTCAGTGACTCTTGAGGAATCTTTGGGCAAGTATATCTCTCTTTGGTCCTTTGTGCATACATCCTGACCCCTTCCACAATACCCAAGGTATTGAGACTATAATCCTCAAAACCAGTGTACTGAGTAAAATATCTAAAGGGTAGGTGTCAGGAGGTTGGGACGTCCCTTTTTTCTATAGTAGATAGGAACAGGACAAGGGGTAATGGGATGAAGCTGGAACACAAAAAGTTCCACTTAAACATAAGAAAAAACTATTTCACTGTGAGGGTGACGGAGCAGTGGCACAGGCTGCCCAGAGGGGATGTGGAGTCTTCCTTGGAGGTCTTCAAGACCCACCTGGACATGTTCCTATGCAACCTGATCTAGGTGAACCTGCTTCTTCAAGTCTAACTCTGCCTACTGCCAGAGAGTGCATATTTTTCACTAAATTAACTTTGATTAAACAATTTGAGGTAAGTAGAAAATGAGATCTTTTCCATCTCTTTTGCCTCAGCTGAGTGTCTCAGCTACCAGGCCAAGAAGTGTAGCTCTTCCATGCTAAATCTGAGCCAGGGAATCCTTTCCTATTTTACGAAAAGTGCAGGCATTGAAAAGATTCAATTACAGCAAGTCCATTACTTATTAGCAGGTAAGGTTATGGGTTAGAATCCACTTGCTCATCACTGAAAATTGGAAGTCCATTTTGTACATGACCACTTCATCAGCAGTGTAAAGTGCTTCTAGGTTGAAGGTGAACCCTTCACTTTCAAAGGATCTCAAAAATTTAGGCATGAAAGGGCATGAAAACTATTCGATGTTGTGAAGACATCCTGCTACTGTCAGACCCAGGATTTAGGACTACTGATATACTTTACATTTAGATGTCTTCTAAATTTCAGTGTAGACAACTCTCATACATGAATTTTAGGACTCATTAGTAAAGCCCTCTCTTCATTTATTTTGTGGGCCTAAGAAATTTCATTTAGAGAGAAGATCACACCAACAATCTAGCTTCTCAAACTGGCAAAGCAATCAAATATCCATTCATGTGAAAGTCCTGTTGCACTGAAACAATTCTAGGGCATGGAGAAAAGAACAACTTTCTTATGAAAAGAATAATATCTGCCCATTTTTTGTGTTTCCTTTGCAATTTCAGTTACCTGGATATGAATGGGCCTTATTGAAAAATTAATAACAAGAGCTTACATGGGAAATATCCATAGGATTTTGTATATAAACCATTCTCGTCTAAAGGGTCTGATAAAACAGCTGGTAGATATTAAGGACCAGCATTCCCTATACACAATAAATAAGTACTATAGTATCTTAGAATACTATAGTAGTATTGTTTGGGCTGCATGACCATAATCTCTGTTCTTATTAAACATCATAACTATACTGATCAATGTTAAATTAAACTGGTTGAGGATCAGACATGCAGAGTGGGAGATTTACTTTAGTTAACTCAAGACTGAAATGTCATGATAATCAATAGGAACAGGATGGGATTTGCTTCATCACTTTTAGATATCTACATAGGTTCAAACTAGCTGCCTTCTAGCTGTGTCTGTTTCTCATCATTGACCACAAAAAGATCCCAGGGCGATCAGCTTGGATGCAGGCATCTATGCTGCGGTGTCTTTCACTGTTAGTGGAAAAAAAAATGCAGCAGATTCACTGATTTTATCAGACTCATCATTTCTGAGAAGTCCAGCAAAATCTGGGTAAGCATTATTAAGTTCTACTTAAGACTCAAAGTAGAGAGACACTGCGCATATGAGTACACACATGAGAGCTCTTTGCTTGAGATCATTTCAGTACTATACAAGTAGCCCTTCTCTCCTGTCTGTATAGGAGTTTAATGTACACTGTTACAAACCATTGTTGTGATAACAGGGATTCTCCAACCTTCTGCTGTAGCCAAGTTTCAGCAATGTAGGAGAGGCAGTATGACAGAATCAACCCTGACATATACTGGTATGGTTATACTGGGGCTGATTTTGGTCCTATACATGTCAGACAGAAGTTTATAATAAGGATTCCTTGTTCGCTTCTCTGATAATATGCTTCAGCCATTCTCAGAAATAACTGCTAACGGCAGATTCACTCCCACCACTCAGCTTCTCTTTTTCTTTTAAACTGAACCAGACCTGACAGACAATGTAAAACCCTCAAAGTAACTCTAATCCATTTCCAAAAGATGCCTCAGATTGTACAGTAGCCCAGGATTCTGTTTTGAATAAACCCATGCTCATGCTTGTTGCAATGGAGTATTTCTAATGTAAGTGCCTGCAAGGAGGAGGAGGGGAGAGAGGCTCATTAATAATCATGATGGTTTCAGTATTGCATAACTCAGTCAATTTGATCATCTGCTGTGCTTTATCAGGTTTCTTTTATTGCAGTTTACTTGTGTCTGTACAGTTCCCATTTTGGGGATCTTTAGTTCCTGGGAGCTTTCATGCTATCCCCACTTCTAGCCCTGTAAAAAGGTGGCCTGCTGTTTTAATCACGCCTCTCTTTTTCCAGTGTTGTTTGCGCCCTGGTACAACCCATCTGCCTTGAATCTAGTGCTCCACTGGGGCTGCACACATCTGCCAGCCAGACTACCTTCGTACACAATTACTCAATCCACCGTAAGGCTCTTTAATAGGAAACAAGTGTGACAACGGCAAGCTCTTTTTTCTCTCGCTCTCCCTCTCTTTCCCTCTCTAACCCTCTCTCTTTTTATTTTTTTCTTTAAACCAGATAGCCAAACCACCTTAATAGAGATGAAGCTTGATAGATCCACCCAGGTGTAGGTGAAATGGTAGAGCCTCAAGCGTAATAGATGCTGTGTTCTCGTGCTGAAGTTCAGCACAGTGTCCTGAAGGGTTGTCTAGCAGCAGTGAGATGAGTTGCTCTTTGCACAGTTAAAAAGTCAAGGAGCTTCCTCCAGCTTACATGTATGACTAATATAGAAAGCAACCTGGATCTAGGTGAGCACCGCAGAACTGTCTCTTCTCTTCAGTGCACGGACAAAGCACAGCACACAGTAAGTGGAAAATTTGTGTTTACTTATTTTACTTGGGAATTCATTAACTGTGTTTACTTTTGAGGGAATCCTCTAAAGACTGGTTCAGAAATGAAGCAGAATAATGTTTGCATGCAGATCCCCTGTGTATTTCTTCCTGTTTAATTTTATACTATGTCCTTGTCCTGCCACTTCAGCCTGATTGCTCAGACCATACAGCTGGTCTGAAGCAGCTCTCTTATCTAAAACTGAGCTATATAATGATATCGGTAACACACAGATCCATTTCTCTATTACGATAAGTATCTGTACAGTATCAGGTTACTGAGTAGAGGTAGGTTTTAATAACTTTCATGATAAAATGAATAAATGAAAATCTTTAAATGAGGAAAATAAAATACATATCTTTTTTAATCTTTTGAGGGGAAAGAGGAGGTTGAAAGATAGAAGGGAAAGGAGGAATTAAGAATTAAAAATGTTAGACAATGAAAAATAAAAGTAATTTAACCTGAAAAATAAAGCTTCATGATTTTGTTTACTAAACCATTGATTCAAACTCACTGAGAATGTTGCCAAACTATAAACTAACAAACTGTATCAACTACAGTGATAGTAAAACTTGAAACAAAAAAGAAGTTCGCTTGTCTAAAATGCAAGAGGCATATTAGAAACAGATGTATAGAATCTCAACTTTGACTCCTCAGCCTTTCATGCTTGGTTTAAAGCAGCCTTAAAATTGCCTTTACTTTGCATTTACAACTTTGGATTCGCTGTTAAACTGTGCTTGAACTTGAAGTCAAGATTTGATCTTAGCACACACATATTCTTCTAGCCTTCTACTGGAATTTTACTTTGCTATTGGGAGTCTGTTTACTACTGTACTGTATATCCTGAAGCACATTAACAAGCTTGCTGTGATGGACTTTCAGGTGGAATGTCAGCCAATGCAAAAGAATGTGTCCGTTGCATATGCAAAATGTTCTGTCTGAGAAATAAATGCATACAGCATAAAAAGGATCAGCCAGTGTCCCAAGTAGATGATGACACAGTGTAAGAATGCATGCCAGAATTATGTCTGAATTTATTTTCTGGATGATCCAATGAGACAACACTTCACACTTTAGGCTTAATTTATTCTGAACTGTTACCCAGGTTGGTGGCTGTTGTCAACACTGCAAATGGAACAAACGAGTCTGCACAGTTATGCCTATAAACTGCTCTCAGTAATCTTCCTTTCTGTTGAAGAGTTATTTTCTTCACTCTTGGACAGACAAGTATATATGGTCCTTTTAACTAGCCATGGCTTTAGGCTGCTAAATTATCCTTTGTGCATGATAGCCATTAGTCTAATTCTGCCACTGAAAAACATCCAATCTGTTAACAGTAAGCTGCTAAATGTGGCAATTTGAAAGGGACAAAGTTGGAAGTTTAGGAAAGTAAAGGAACCATCTCAGGAGAAATATTTAAACCTATAGTTGCTACCATCAGATAGTGGTCAACGTCTACCCCCTACAGGGAGAGAATCTAATTTCATTGTGCCTCCTCTAGTGCAATAGCACTGTAGTAGTTCAGTTCACACACTTGAGTGCAGTTATCCTCTGACTCCAACAACTGCCCCTTAATAGTGAGGTCAGTCTGTGATTAATAGAAAGACATTTTCAAAGGACTAATAAACAGCATAACTAATGAATAGCAATAGGAATTTTGTCTCTCTTAAATTCAACCCAGTGGAAAACGGCTTGTAGACTCTAAAAGACATAATCAGCAATTGCAAAATGCACGTGTGAATTTGAAAGAATTCCTGCTTACCTTATGTCAGCTGCATGATGTATGTACCTTGAATATGACTTTGTAACACTCCATACAGAATAATATTTTATAAAAAATAGTCCTAGATATTGCAGTATAGGTATGAGATGACAGAATTACAGAGCACATTCTCCCTATCATACTCACATCAGGTACTCAACTAGTAATTAGATCAAATCAGATTACTCTGTTTATTCCAATTTAACAATTTTTTAGTGGAGCTTTATCTTTTATTTTCAATGCAGACTATTGCTCTGTAAGGCATTTAGGGACAGGAACAGAAAAGGATGAAACTGCTACGAACTGATAAGTTTCTATTTATATAAAGAGGCCTGAAAAAAATATATATATCAGTTTGCCAGTCAATTTAACTCAAGGAAACTATAAAAGTGTCAAGTGCTTTCATCAGGCATGCTGAAGAACTATTGGTTTTAATGTATTTTTTAAATTCAAACATTATGCATTTACATGTATGTATGTTACAATATTTTTGTATTGCATTTCTACAATAGAATAACTTTTAAGTATTTTAAATAAGCATCATATGATACTTTTTCTTCCCATTTCTTTATGATGACTGTGGGTTTTGAGTGTTTGCAATGTAACCACTTAGTCTTCTTTCTTCTCATCATCTTTCTGATACATGCATACATATAGGAAATGTTATGCCCTATGCTATCTCCTCACTTTAGAATGGAGCTTTGGATCTTTCAAGACCTCTTCTGTTGGCTTCTGGACCTAAAATAATACAAACATGAAAAACATGGCATTTCCTTATTTTAGATCCTGATCCTGACCTGAGCTGCAACTCATGAGAGTTACAGAGTTCTGGGTTTATGCATAAACTTCATTGTCAACATGATTACCCCAGTAGGAGCAAGTAGCAATATCTTGAGCAAAAAATAGTATTCATTTCTGATATTTCTTACTATTGACAGCGTACTTTACAGGAATGCATTGGTTAATGGAATTATTATACCATTCATTTTTAAATTAATTTGGTAAGTGAAAAGGAAAGATTGAAAAAAAAGAAAAAACCCTAAAATCACAAGTTATCCAGTTAAATGTTCAGACCTAGGTTTGTCTTCATTGGGCCTTTTGTTTAAATGTATGAATACAACCCTAGGAGATTTAGGTTAGGCAAAGATATTTGAGGTTTTTAAGTATATTTGTTCCACATTCAACCAAGAGCCCAATGGTAAATTTTCAATTATGCTTAAGAATTATAGTGAAGCACAGTGTCTAACACTTCAGTAATCTATAGTAATAAAGAATTTGTCGATTAATCAGTAGTCATTTTGAAAGTATTTTGTTAATAAGTATAATTTGACCATATTGTTTACTAACAAAACTTCACTGAAGACATAAATATTATGTGCCTTTTTTTTCTATAAGTAACATTTCTACAGAAGGCTTTAATTTTACTCCCATTTGCTAGGGTAATGCGAGTTACAGGTATTGTATGACAAAAAGAATCCTGTATTGTCTTCTTTGATACTATTACTCATGGCTGCTAAAGATTTAATGAGTCTTAAACTGAAAAAGATGTAGAAAAAGTGCTTATAGGCATAACAATGTGTTACTGATGAGCATCAAAAGATTACCAGGACATTAGCTAGGGTTACAGGAAAACCTCAAATCATGTATGTTCCACAAATCAAAAATATTTTCCATAAGCAATCACTGAAGAAAGTTTCCCTTCATCTGTATTATTAGTATTCATGTAAACCACCAATTCTAAGCTAGTTTAGGTCTTTGTTCTAAGACAAAAGTACTGCAAGTCTAGTTAGTACCCATTGCTAGTGTGACTTATTAGTGTGATCACAACAATACACTACAGAATTGCAAATTTTGCTTTCCTAAGTCTTGGTTTCTTCTGTGAGCTTAGGTAGAAGTGAACACATTTTGACTTTCATTGTTCTTACATGAACTAAATATTAAGTCAGCATGAGCTGTTACTTAAGAGGGCATTTCAGGTACTGCCGTGGAAACTAGGCCTCTGATCTGGAAAGCTTATGTCCAGTGATAACTAGGCAATGTCTTGACGGTCAATGTCTCAAATATACTTTAATACCAAGTAGATTTGATTTAAAAATAAAGCCATGTTTTAGAAATCTGTACAAAATGAAAGATTACTTGCTACTGTCTATATTAAAAGTAAATCAACTCAAGTAAAAAAAAATCCTACATTTCTCAGACATTCAGACGATACATTTTGTTTCTTGGTCTGTATTAGAATGTAAGTCTTAAAGTACACAAAGCTGTTCTTTTCACTTGTTTAACCTAGTGGTATCACAGTAAAGAGATGTTGATTCATTGATTGTTGCTAATTTTAGTCTTAATATACGGACTTGCAGATGTTCACATGGAGTGCTTACATGACAGTGCTGTCATTCTAATTTATAGTTCTGATTCTCTAGTATGAGTTTGTCAAATGTTTTTTTCTCATAATTACTAGTAGGTTTGCCTTCAACAGAGGTGAGCAGCTTAGATGTTGATGGCAGTAAATACAAATATTCAGGAATAATGGAAGTAAAACTGCAGGAAGAAACTAAAAATCATGTTTTTCTAGAGCCAAGCTGTGTATTAGCCTCTGCTTCCTATGAGACGTTGGAGTGCAAAAGTTATTAAAACAAACTGCAAAGGACTGCATTTTAAGAGCAACATGCCTCTGTCCTCATTCTAAAAATGTGAGTTCACTTGAAATGATTAATGGAAAAGGCTTTCTGGGGTTTTTTTACTGCTGTTCTTTAAAGGGTGATAAAGATATATGAACCCCATGATATGCACAAATCCCATACACAATGAGTATGAATTTGATTCAGTAGCTTATACTCTGGTATAAAACCTCAGAAAACAGTGGTAAGGAAACCATGAATCAGAATAATTTATTTTTCATTATTATTTTTTTTTCTTTTAAATGTAATAGTGAGAAAAAGACTTAACCAGACGACAATAGGATTGGTTTGTGTTTTTTTCCAAAACATTTTGGATTTACTATATTAAATTCAACTCAGGTGTTATCTCATTTACTTCTTTGGAATTAACAGTGGGGATCAATTTTATTTTTAACAGTTTTAAAGTAACACCAACTATGTGTTACTCTTTGACAACCCTTTGACAACTTTGAAATTAAAAACCTGTAAAATTAGGACAAATTGGCCAACAATACCACACACAGGAAGGGTTGAGGTCAAAAATGTGTTTGGTAAGTTTCCGGAAGGTTGTGCTGGACTTTAAAAGCTCCATGAATGTAAACCAGTCCTTCAAATATCAGCACAGCAAATTCACATGGTGCATATCACAGATGTGTGTCATACCTGTATAATAACATTAGTGTTACCCTCAAAACTTACATTGGAGAAAATGAAAGAAACATGCATGGTACAAAGTAATGTGATTTCTAATGGAAGTTTTTTTTACCTCAGTAGGTTTTCTCACAGTGCAAACAGACTCCTCCATCTGGAGAAAATCATAGGCCTTTTGCATCTACACAAACATATATTTTCTTTTCAGTGCTGTGGCAATGTGAGGAAAAAAATTCAAAACACAAACCTATTTTTCTGAATAATGTTTTGTAAAATTCCCAAAGAACTAATTTATTTGTAAGCTTCTAGTTGACTCAGTGAGGATAGTGCCTGGCATATCTACTGTCCTAGTCGAGATTTTGAAGATGACAAAAAACAATTCTCTATAAGGATATAAAAGTTATAAACAAGTATGTCACCAACAATACCAGCTCTGTCCCATACAGTTTTCCAGCATCATCCCAAAAAGTCTCGTTAGTCCAGCTTACCATATCACGCAAAATAGGGCATTCACTTCATGGTCCTGGGCATCATGCTTTAAAAATACCACTTAAGTAGCTGAAATACAGCTTTCACAATATTTCTGCATCAAAAACAAGAAAACAAAACAAAATAACAGTCATGTTTTAGGGCTACAGAGATGCCACATGAAGTCTTACAACACAACAAGTAAAATAACGTGTAGAATGATTGTGAACAGGGCCTGAGGGCAGTGATTTAGAGTTTTTTGCTCTGTGAGACAGTCTATTTCTGTTTGTTTTGATGGGCAAGACAAAAAGACTCATCCTTGACAGATCTTTAACTGGTTAATGCACAGCTGAAAGGTGATACAGTGCTATGATATTGATTTATAATAAGTATATATATAAAAACCAGAACAGTAGTTACAAGAGTTCTTGTACTTGAAAGATAATCACACTTTCAACTTTATTAGTGGAAAAAACCACCCTTAATTTAATAGAGACGGTGTTCATTTCCCTTTGATGAAGCAGAGATTTGAGAAGGCTGTGCAGATGGCCAGCGCTGCAGAGAACAGCTCTGTCAGGGCTCCTTATGCATCTGCAAGGACACAGTGTGCCAGCAAAGCTTGATGGGCCATGGATCAGTGCTTCCATGTCTTCACAGGCCAAATTTCCATGAGATGATGAGAGTATGTGAGGTGCCAGGGATATATCAAGCTCTTTGTATTTCATAGAATTAGTTGTAGTACCTCAGAGCATCCATTGTCCTGTCACAAGAAACTTCATCCAAGTGACCTTAATTGCCAGCCATTTTAGTAGACTGAGAAAAAAAGATTTAATGGTACATCAAGTGAGCTAGTCTGTTATCATTGCAATGGCTCCCTTCACACTAGGTTTAAGGGACATTAACAGGGTATTATGGGAAAGCACACACAGCTGATGCCCATGTTGTATTGGATCTGTGGAAAAAAACCCCAAAAAACAAAACAAACTGTTATCTCCAGAGAGAAAAATCTGCCAAAATTTACACTGGCTTCCATAGTGCTTGGATTTAGCATAGGGTTTTGATTTAGTAGCTTTGCAAAGAGTTAAACATATATACACTTGCTTTCATAAAGGAATACATCAATCACACGTCACATTATTAGATTTTAGATCTTGTAGGCTACATATTTACCAGTATTTTCATGACCAATCACAAATTTGATGAGGGATGACAACACTCATTTGTAGCAATTAATACAATCTCACAGAAAGTACAGTTTTATGAACCTGATAATCTCAAGTGTTTTGCATTTGTTTAGGTTTAAAAATGTCGGTGGCTACCTGTCAAAATTCATTTGTAAATCAAAATTGTTTTTCAGTTCTACACCTGCAAAACAAGTGTTTAAAACTTGTAAATTTCTTTATGGATATATTTTTTTGGCCTTCAGATACAGTGGAAAGAGTCCAAGACAATTTTTTATGGCTGAATTATAAACTCTTGAAAAATTGAGTTTGTAATGAAAATGCTCACACAGCTTTAATGCTTGCAACATTAATTATTTTATTATACACTATCTCCACTGTCTATACATACAAAGTACTTGCTTTAATGTTCTAATATTTCAGTTAAGAAAAAAGCAATTACTTAGCAGATGTAGAGAGCTTAAGCATAAATAGGCTAAACCAATACCTTTATGCTGTTTGAAAACCTATATGGAATGTTATTACCACATAAAAGGGTTTATACTTTAGAAGACTCAAAGGTACAGAGAACCAGCTAAAGCAATAAACTGCTCTGGTGTACTTAATTAAAAAGCTTCAGGTTACTGAAGTCAATCGAAAAACAGAAGGTTTGATTCTTTAAGGTAATTTTGCAGTCTTCTGTTAAGTGCTTATCAAGTGTTAAAGAATTAAAATACTGTCCCAGTAGTTTAAATAGAGAATAATTTGCTTTTATTCTATTGAAGGCAATTCTTTATGCTGTCAACCTAGACATATGTAATAAAATGGGCAATGTGGATGTAATTGGGTGACATGGTTGGATTTAATTTACCTTTAATTAACTGGAATTGTAGACGAAACTGGGAAATCAGTATTGAGACATTTCATAAAATCATTTTTTAATGTCAATCTCTTTACATAGCGCTGGAAATCTTTGCAAAGAAAAGCAGAGAGCACTGTTAATATATATTCCTAGTTTATAAGCACAGAACTTTAGAGAGGATTTTGACTCAGTCATATGAAAGTGCAGCCTCCAGATCGGTTTTGTTAGTGAAACTAGAAAGATTATGAAAAAGAATGGATTTCTGAGAATAATATTTCTACAGGCTTTAGTGCTGTTGAGCATGCTCTATTTTAGAGAAGTGAGTTCTTTTTTCTATTTATTTTCTTTCTTGTTTATTTTTTATTTTAAAATTATATATAACTTCATGAAAAGACCTCTTTTTGGAAAGCCTAGGATTTGCACACACTTTCTCAACAGGTGAGGGTGGAACATAGATGTTTGAACACAGTCTTCTGTTTTTTTGAGCCAAGTCTACATTATCCTTGGCATGGCTTGTTTTGTGAGGTGACACCAGTCAAGAGCAGACAGATAACAAGATTGCCCTGGGCCCCACTCCCAGGACACAGTCTGGAGCCAAATGCTGTGAGGTGGGTGTTTTGGTCTCACCAAGTCAGATCCATACTGTGCTCTGTGAGGCACCTGGAGAGAACTGCTGATTCCCCAGATTCTGTGTGTACGGTGTTCAGCACAGAAAATAGAAATGGAGCAGAAGCAAGAAATCTACTTCAAGCCACAAATACACAAGAATTATTATTATGTTTACATGTCTGCCCTCTGTGTTTGTAGCTCTGCACTGTTTTACCAGCTATGACATATATATGGGATTTAGCATTCAGATGACAGACAACAGCATCATAAGAACAGAATTTGTCATCAGCTCAAAGGAATATGCATATTGAGGTCCCATCTGTTTCCAGAATGGTTTTATGGCTGAAAAAAACTGCAGAACAGGTAGATTTTTAATTATTTAGAGGGAAGTCAAAGAACTTGGTGACAATTATGAAGCTGTCTAACCAAACTTGTGGGATATAGGATTTCATTCATTCTGAGTTAATTCCTATTTCAGGTCCAATAGTCAGCAAAGAATAAGAACACTTGAAAAAAACATCCAGGTTGCTACACTAGTTGATTACTCTTTCTGAATTACAGATTTTAATTTTTCTAACTCCAGTTCCAAACATTCATTTTTGTAATGTTATACCCCCATATTTTAATCCTTCTCTCTTTAAAAAAAAAAAAAGTCTAAAAATGTGTGTTATTTTAGAGATACTTGTCCCAAACTAATTTCTGAGTAGGGTGCATTAGAACCTCCTTTGGATGGTTCTTTGTTAAGTTGTTGTTATTGCTTCCGGACATAACTCTTTCTACTGAAAGAGAAGTAGTAACTATAGAAAGATTCTATAGCACTTATTTCCAGTCTTGAGATACCTGTATTAGATACTTAATGTTACACGTGATAAATTTAGTTCTCAATTCCGAAAACCACAGAATTACAGAATCTTGAAGGTTGGAAGGGACCTTGAAAGATCATCTAGTCCAAATCATATTGTCCATCTCTTTGCTCACACTGAAATCCTCTGAAAGTGCAGGCACCAGAACTGGAAACATCATTCAATGGTAGCCACATAGAAGTAATTTAATTTCAATCACTCATATTTCTTTGTTTGATTTTGATTACAGCCTTTCTCTTCATTTCAAGACAATGAAAGCAGTAATTCTATATCAGATATACCCATTTTAGAGGTGTGGCTTGATTGTTTTTTCTGTGACTCACATTTTATATCATCTCCTGTAAATTAAAATCAGGACAGATATATGTAAAATTTTAGGTCTCCATGAGTTCATATTTCATTTGGTCATA
This sequence comes from Colius striatus, assembly GCF_028858725.1. Classification (NCBI taxonomy): domain Eukaryota; kingdom Metazoa; phylum Chordata; class Aves; order Coliiformes; family Coliidae; genus Colius; species Colius striatus. Next base: position 198,188,609 of record NC_084759.1, on the reverse strand, counting down.
ATCTTTTGCTTTAATTGTGTTTTGCCTATACTATACAATGCAACATAACCTTTCAATCAATCTTCAAGTAAGTTTCATGAGTGGGTATTGTGTTTCTTCTACATGATGTGTATTAGGTGAAATCAAATATAGTAGATCTTATTTAGTTCACATTCAAAATGAGTGTCTACCAAACATTTAGCAATCTACTTTCACTTAAAACAAGGATGCTGAATAAAGTTATTGTCATGGTTTAGGTCCATCAAGGGAACAAAAGAGCATGATTAGGCTCAAGTATCAAAGACCTGAGGATTGCTAAAGGGCAGGGAGAGCTTAATTGTCGCTTAAGGTCCAGGACAAAACAGACCAGGCTACTGGGCTTGGGGAAGAAAACGGAAAATAATTGAATGCAATACCAACTAAAGCATAACCATAAAACCCCAAAACATAATGAATATAAAACAACACGGAGTGGTACAATGATGAAGAGTACAACCAGCCCTTTAAGACCACCTTCTCCCCACCCCTCCCCTCTTCCCTGGCTCAGAGTCCTGATCTCAGTGTTTTTACCTCCTCCCCCTCTGAACCACTCAAGGGCAGGGAACAGGGGTTTCAGTCTGTCTATTCCTGATAGCTTCTGCCATTTGTCTCTCGTCAGGGCAGGTGGGCTGGAGGTGGGTCTGAACCCAGGAGCTGAGGGACAGTCCAAAAACTCTTTACCGGGTCTTCACTGCAACCTGCTCCCCCTGTTACCAAGCAAAAACTGCTTCTTTCTAAATCATGACAGTTGTAAATAATTTCTTCATTATTGTCAGAATATTAGGATGCAAACCAGCAGAGGCACAAATATTCAAATACAATATGGTTGTTAAATACATTATAAAGTAGTGGAAGGGGAAGAACATGGTGAATTCAAGGAAGCAATATGATCTTCACATAGAAAAGAAATTTCCTGCTTTTCAGACAGGTACATATAGCAGCTGCTACAATTTCACATTTTAAACAATTATGGGCACAGAAAAATAAAGGTTACCTCAGAATACTTAGAACAAGTTAAATACTGTCTAGTATTTAATTTTTCAATGGTTAGTGTGAGTGTAGAAATAGGTCCATAATGATGAAACTACCCTTCTGTTTTCAACTGCCATGCTGTAATTCCAGAAGTGACTCTTCCTTCAGAGGTTAACTCCCGAGAACAGCAATGCCATCAAACACCTGGAAAGTGTACAAGCAAAAAGCAAGTCAAGCCTGAAAGCAATGAAAACAGTTAGAAAAGAGAACGATTAATCATATCATTGATAAAATTCAATATGACACAAATAGAACTAATTATGTCCTTGGTCTCAATTCAGATTTTATTAGTTTAGGAGCACTTGGAGGTAGCCTAAATTATATGTAATATGTTTATTTTGATGGGACTTTTTTACCCTGTTTGCTTTATGGCCTCATGAGCTAGATCCCCAGCTGGCACAAATAAGACTTGCTATTACCTTCAGTAGGACTGGGAGCATTTACACAGTGGAGGATCAGGCACTCCAGCTGGATTTGTTGGCTCACTAACCAAATTGCTGGATATTTTGGAGGTGTTTTTTCTTCTCTTTTCAACATATGAAAACATTTAGGGTTTAATCTCACAGCATTTCTCTGCAAGCTTCAGAAAAGTGAACGTTACCATGCAATTGCCATGATGGAAAAAAAGGAAAACTAACAACTTTCTCAATTTATGTAAACTATAAGAGAAACAGAGACGGAGAAAAAATCTCTTTTATTCTGTAGCAGTGTAAATGTACTCTGTAGTGCAGCCTTGATCTTCCAGATCCTGGAACTAGTTAAAGTTCACTACAGTCCTCCATTTACCAAGTGCCTTTCTCATACAAACGGAAACACCAACATGCAGGGGATAAAATGTATCCAGATAACAGAATCATAGAATCACAGATTGGTTTGAGTTGGAAGGGACACTTAAAGATCACCTAGTCCAACTTTCCTGTCATAGCCAGGAATACCTTCTACTAGACCAGGTTGCTCAAAGACCCATCCAAAGACTGCCCTTGAACACTTAGGGCAGACACAACTTGTCTGATCTACCTATGCTTGTGCCTCACTACCCTCACAGGGAAGAACTTCTCCCTAACATCTAATTTAAGTCTCCTCTCTTTCAATTTAAAGCCATTAACCCATCCTATCACTACATGCCCTTATTAAAAGTCATTTTCTGGCATTCCTGTAGGCACCATTAGGTACTGGGAAGCTCTATGGTCTCCACAGAGCCTTCTCTTCTCCAGGTTGAATAGCCTTAACTCTTTCAGCAAGTAATCATAGGAGAGGTGCTCCAGCGTTCTGGTCAATATGAAGTCCCTCCTCTGGACCTGCTGCAACACATCTACGTTCATATATTGGGAACCCCAGAGCTGGACAGAGGACTGCAGGTAGCGTCTCATGAGAGTGGAGCAGAGGGGGAGAGTTGCCTCCAGTGACCTGCTGTCCACCCTGCTTGTGATGCAGCCCAGGACAGAGTTGTAATAGATCTTGCAATAGTATGAGGTAGCTCTTTTTTATTGTCTGTAGCATAGCACATGGTACAAGGAATAATAGGTCTCAGCTGGCACTTTAGTAATACTAGTTATAATTACACCCCTGAAAGAGACATTAAAAGACCATTATTATGATGGAGTTAATCACTTCATTGTTTCAATATGCTGGAACCAGTGTCACTTGCTCACATCCCCCTCCTGGCTTATATAGCATGTATAGTGCCAACTTTGTGAGCCATTTTTCAGTGTTTTGTTTTCTCCTCATTATTTCAAGCATGGCTGAAGATCATGTTGTAAATACAATAATCAAACTTGGTTTGATGACAGAATTGATAATATCCTTCTGGATACTGCTTCTCTAATATGTCAGTTCTTCAGAAATATTACTTTATATGTGCAACTCACTTTTGAGATAGAAGTGTGCTGTTAATTGCATTTTGGAGGGATCTTTTATAGTCAACATGCTCTTCCAATTGATTTTCATGTTGCAAAATGTACATCTAATTGATATTTTCAAAAGGCAATTCCTCTAAGATATTCATCATGTCATCAAATAATGTAAAAATTTAAAGAAGCATTTGCTAAATTTACAAACTATCTTTTCAGAGGATGTCTAGAGAAATCTGAATACATATTTGTCAAGAGTAACCAAATGTGGAGAGTAATCGTTAATGGTCAATTGCTAAACAGAGGTCTGTGTGCCAAGTGAGGATTTTTAAACAGCACTCTGTTCTCAAATCTGTGTATGTGATAGAGGGTATAGTGGTCAGACATCTAAGAGACCAGAATAAATTGAAGAGATACAAGGATAAGAGTATCAAATTAATTAAGATAAATATAGGAGAATGTCACTAGAAAGGAATAAGTAACAGTGCACTTAATTTGGCCAGATTCCTTCAAGCAGGAGAACAGAAGTAAAAGTGAGAAGGTCACAGGGAACATTCCTGTGGTTTTTGCTCTTGGAAACCAACCTCCCCTTTTTTCACTTCTACACTTGATCAAAATCTTCCTGGAATTCAATAGAACTAGTTTTTCCATGGGCTTCAGTGGAGTTTGGATTGGAATCTTTGAACATAAGCTCTGGATGAGGTAGAATGACATCACACACCTTGCAGGATGTGTTTATAGATGAGGAGGGATATTCTAAGCTTCAGTTGCAATAATGTATATTGCCAGCTCATTTATACGAGAAGAAAGGCATGGGGAAAAAAAATAAACAAGTAGACATTAAAGTGATGTATATAGAGACAGAAACTTTAAGCATCCTCTGTCAATCCCTTTCCTTCTTTGAACTTCTAAATTTCTGATTGGTTACATATTTTTGCAATGGAGCAATTACATTTTATTGGTCTTAAATAGACAACGTTAGGTGTTGCAAATGGTAGTATGCCCTTTTTAACACCTGTTGAGAGTTTTTCCTGGTTGATCACAAAGAAAGCATTTTCTACAGATGCTATTTTCCTGAAAAAACATTAACATAATCCTTCTATAATACCAACAGCTGTAATAATACCATTAATAACTATTTGACTGTTTAGTCAACACTAATTGGTTAACAGTGGCTTTTCTCAATATTTTAAGATACTTTTCCACAGAGGTTGGCAGGAACTTTTTGACCGAGTATTTTTTTATGTGAGGAAAATATCAGCTTCTCACAGGTGCTTTTGAGAGGAATATGTCACCACTGATTACAGTCCAACCACAACCTCAAGTAAAGAATAGTATGGGTGGTTACACAGGACACAAGTATAGAGACAAAGAAACTCACCCGACTTATTTGGGCAGTCAAGTATTCTGTTCAGCCTGTTGTTCTGCCTGCTGAAATCATTACTCATCAGGTGAGAGAACTGCGGATCACTTCTCACCAGCTAAAGGCTCTGGAGCATAGTCTGCTTTAAGTGATGATGTCCATTTGACACTACTTCAGTTCAGGCTGGTTCGGTGCTTAATCTACATGTACCACTGATAATCATTGAACCAGAAAAATCTGGAAGAATGACCATACACATGGGTTGATTCTCTAAAGTGTTCCTGTAGGAATGTCAGTGGATCTTTTTAAGGCTGTGTCTCTGATATTTCTAAAATGAAAATAGCTGAGTCACAGCAAATGTTAATTTCTCTGATGAGATTGCCTCACGAAGTGGAATTCCTTCTGGAGTGAAGAACTGACAATGCTGTAAATGTATCAGTTCATTTAGAAAGACTTGAACTAGTACTAACCTATCATATCCTCTAGGGAAAAACAGGGAACAGAAAAAGCAAGAGAAAAGTCCCCTCAATAGATAAGTTGCTCTCCATGAAAACAGGGCTACTCATTTCAACAGTTCAGGTCAGGGGTTTTTTCCCATCCCCTCATTGTACTTCTCATATTCTATGTTCTTCCTGCACTCTGTCTATTTCTCTCTCACTTTTCTAGACTACGTTCATATTCTTCTGCTGCTGTTCTAACTCATATTTTTCATCTGTTCACACCCTTCTCTTCCCGTATTCTGCCTCATGGACTTTCTTCATCTACTGTATCTCTCTTGTTTTGACTTGAAAATACTTTCCTGTTTTCCTGCTGTTGTGATCTACAGCTTGTATGAGATCTTGCTAACGTGATTCTTGTTTTCTTGCTTCATTCATTAGTTCTGCTGATGCTTCTCAGATACTTCTGAAGCCATCTTTGTCTTTCCAGCCTCTACTACCTCAAGTCTCCATGACAGTATACTATACAATACTAAGTGATGAATTTTTCTTAGTAGATGCTGAATAAGATGATTACAGTCTTTCTTTAGGATCAAGGATGTTGTTCATACTGAAAGAATGTGTTACTGAAGGTTTTAAAAAGTGCAGAAAAGGCAGGTGGAAAAAGAAATGGATTTCTTCCTGATCCTGATATTCAAGTTTCTGAATTAGTTTCTTCTTTCAATACTTTTTGTTTGTTTAGAAAATACTCAATGTTTGTATAATATTTACCATAGTAGCAGTAATAGTAAGGAACATGATGAAGAACAAATGTCTTCTTTTAGATACACTAAGAAGTGAGCTTCACAAAAGATCATCACTACAAGACTGTGACATATTAATTCAGCCTCAGGTGTTGATTTTTCCTCACTAAATTCTTAAGAACATGCTTATTCTTTCTTCCCTGTCTTATATTCTTGCATATTGGTTGTTTACACTGACAATTAGTTGTTACATTCCACTTTGAAGATGACTGTACTTCGATGCTTAATGAAGTAATCCCTTTGTCTATTTTGTAATTAAAATCTCTTAGTATAATAGTCAATACATGAAGGTATGTAGAATTGCACTAATTGCAGTCTAATTGTAAAAACTGAAAGAAATGAAAATACAAAAAAATAAGTTACAGATAATAAAATTCTGTGAGTAACAGAAATTAGAAAAAAATACTGAGTTGTTTAATTCCAAAATAACATCCATCTGCCCTTTGATTTTTAAGCAAACTTTCCATTGGATGACTCCTTCATAAAATCTTGAGGTCAGCAAATAATGTTAACATACAGTAAAAATTCCTAATGACCACCAGTTGCAAGTAAAGTATCAATGTTTTGCTTATTGTGTACGACACAGAAGGAGGAAGTAACACAACCTGCATTTTATTATTTGAATCAGATGCAAAGGGTTTTCAAAACTTCAAATTCAACTGAAAGCAGCTGTTAGGAAAATATCATTACATTATACCTTAAGCTACAAAAGCCAATTTAATGGTGACATTTTATTTTATTCAGATGGTCCCTTCTTTTATTCTGTCTAACCTAGTAAAGCCTGTGGAAATTTTATCTGGATGAAATCACCAGAAGGTGAAGGGCCCATGACTAAAAACATTCTTTAAAGATTATTCAGGGTTATAGTCAAATGGAATAGCAGCACTAACTAGAGCAAAGGTCTCCATAGCTACAGGAAGTAATATTACATCGTTTAGCAGTACCTTTAAGAAAACACAGTCTTGTTAGTAATTTGGTTAAATGTCGACCAAAGTGTTGTACAAAACCATTAGATACTACAGTAAACACAGGTATTTAAAAAAAAGGCATGGAATTCATCCAGACCAGTGTACATTGGCATTTGCAGATGGAATTACCTCACATCTCATTCACATTAAGGTATAGTTGTTGCGCTAGTTTAATTAACTATTCCCATTATTTGAGTGAATTATTTTTATCTATTTCTCATCTTAGTTGTTAATACAATCATCTTGTGTTGGGGCAAAGCAAAACCATCGTACTCTCACCTTCAATAGATATGATAAAAATGTGAGAGAAGTTGTTCAAGCCAGAGCAGAGTTGAGCCTGTGCCAATGGTCAGCTCATGAATATGGTGAGCAGAGGTCACTTACAAGAGTGTGAAAATAAAATTCCTCTGCACTTCCCCTTCTGGCTTCTGGAATGCAAGTACATCTATCTTATGGATGGATATATATATATATATATATATATCTTATGCATCTATCTTTCTGGATGGCAGTCCTCAAAAAACTTTGCTTCCATGAAACTGTGTCTATTAACTTCCTTAACTTATTTAGATTTTTCATTTTCACAACACTCAGTGAGCTTCACAATTTAAGTTTTCATTATATGAAAAAATATATTACTGTCTTTTGTTTTCAACCTGCTGACAGATACCTACTGAACTTATGAGAAATGCTGAATGCTGCCTAAGCAGCTATTCAGATCAGAAGAGATTAAAACATAAAACTAAATTATTCTTCCTTTCATGTCAGGGATGCAAATCCTGATTAATTTCAAGAACTAAACACAAATAGAAATGTACATGGAAACTAGATATACAGTTCTTTTAGGGGGGGGAAAAGAAAAAATATAAAGAACAAAAAAGGTTTAAAGTAGCAAAACCCAAGAAGGCCAATAGGTGGACAAATTTGTGTATCTACATCCTCACTAGTATACTAGATCCAGTAATGCTACTTTTTCAAAGCATTATCTTAACAATGAGAAGATTCTCAAACATGCATATTTGGGGTATTTGCCAAAACTCTTCAGAATATAATAGTCAACATCCTTATTTCTACTCATAAAGGTGGGTAACTCCAGACTTTGTCAGGAAACCATCATAGTTGCATGTAACCATGGATCAGACCAAACTATGATTCTATGATTCTATATGTATGGATACATATATATTTATACTTACATTTATCCTTATATATATATACGTTTATAAGAATCTAAGTGTTTCAGGATACCAATTTCACTTTCTTAATACTTTATGTTAAATAAAGCATATATATAAAACCACATTCATACAGCAAACAAAATTAATCGATTTTCCTCCAAATCCAAGTACCTGAAAGTTATTGCTAAATCTTGAGATACCAGTTCCTTTCAGGGTCTTTGAAATTCCTTCAAAACAGCAAAGAAAATCTCATTAACCTATCTGCTATTATTTCTAATGTTCATAAAGTTTCCTTGTACCTTGAAACTACTAATTCACTTAATGAATAATCTTAGATTAATCTATGCAATATGTTTTCTTGGAGAGTTTAAATAACCAGCTTTTAAAGCCTTATGAAGTAACCTTGTTTTCAGAAGTGACCTGACAAATAATTTTCCAACGAATAGTCATTACTTTCATACATGATTTACAATAAGTTTTGATGCAACTAATATCTTATGATATGTCTATTTAATCAAGTCTCAAAGAAGATATCTTTTCATGCTCATGAATGAATCAGAAACAGGATATTTTTACCTATTGTCATAAAGACTTTTCCAAAGAAAAACACGGCAGAACGTTAAAAACACAGACACAAAAATTTCTGAGAAAGTTCAGGCTAGTCAGTGGTGTCAAAGAAATTTCTTGCAAAGAAGGCAGCCTTGATTACTCTGTATAACAGTAATGCTGACGTAGAAGAATTCTTCAAAAATTCCCAGTGATCTAACTTTTGTCTCTGTAATTAAAAGTTCATTGGAGTAGAGTTTGAATTGATGGAGAGATTAGAATTATGGAATCATTGCTGAAATTCTGCAACTGTTATGAAGCATAAACATTAGGAAATTAATTCATTGTTCCCAACTGAATTATATGTGGCGTGCATTGTTTGAGTTGGCAAGACTTGAGTAGGTTGGTCATTTTGAAGTAGATCATAAACCAGTTTCATCAAATGATTTTTTTTTTTTCTTTTCCATAGGGCTTTTACATTATTTACAGAGCCAACGTGGTTTCCCCTATTGTTTTAGATTATTCTTTACTTCTTCACAAAATAGAAAATCATATTTCTTCATGCATAACTTGTTGATTTATGCATCTGTCTCAATGGTTATTTTAATGCAAAAAGGATGAAGTGAAATAAAAATGAAACTGAGAGTTTGTGTCCTATTATACTTTAAAATGCATGCTTCTATTAAAAAAAAAAAAAGCAATGTTTTACTACATTAATTAATTTATTTAGACAGTTACTAATCTGCATACTCACTGTAAATGATGCATACATTTGTAAAGTTGAAAAAGTATATTGACACATGAGAAAAGTACCTCTTACCAAAAACTCTTTCTAGTTCCATTTTTAGGAACAGATGAAGCAATTCTAATGCAAGAATCTCTGTTACTGGAGACAACATGCATTTGCCAGCTTTTAGTCCCAAAGTAATACAAATATTTAAGCACAGGGATTGGAAAGAGAGAAAAATGTTAACAAAATCTACCAAAACAGAATTGTCAGACTGTCTTTCTAGATTGTGGGTGAGAGTCTGATTCAGCATTTCTACATGCAGTAAGGATTTTTTTGCCATTTTCATTCCTTTTTTCCGGCTGTCAGAAACATTACACTGCATGGATATTTTGCATTCCATATCATTTAGATTTTATGACTTTCATGGTATTCTGTAAATCCCATCTTTCTTTGAAGTATTTAAATTTTTTGGAGAGTCCAAAGGGTTGTGAGTTATTAGAAGACCACAGGATTTTTATTTTGTCTAATTTGCTCATTTTTGCTTGTAATAAATACTGTCATTGTACGTGAAGCACATCAAGCATCCTTTATATTCATATCTGCTTAGCAAGGGTGTCTAGCTGGTTTGTCAGAGAGGCTTCTTTGTTATAGTAAATTATAAAATATTATTTCTAATTAATTTAAACATAGTAAGAATTCTACCTGCAGTGACCATATTTCAGTGGAAGCTAGATACACAACGTGTCTGTTTATGCAAGTTTTGGCAAATCAGCTTTACTTATATCTTTATAATTTTTTTAATAATGTAATCCAACAAAAAAAAACCACATTGCCAACTCAATCAAGTACAACTTGTAAGTCAGAAGTCCTTTTACCAACAAGTAAGAGAAGCAAAATTTCCATGCTTTGGAAGATACTCCAATCTGCAGGCAGAAGTCTGCTTCAGAATCTGTTCAAGGCATGTTTAGTCTGCAACACTGTAGCAGTAGTATAAACAGTTATTTCTGATATACGCTCTGAGTTACCTGTAGCTGTAGATCTTCAAATGTTTCTAAATACCTCAAACAAGTAGGTTAACACATGACAAGGGTTTAGAGAATGTTGCTGTGCAATTCTCCCCCTCACCACATTAAAGGATGTTGTGGATGATGGAAGCTGAATGTAATCCATAATTTTTGCCACCTGCTATTCCTCTCCTCTAGACCTATTGGGATGTCAAAAAAAGCTTAAAGCCCTTTGAAAACCTTTCTGCAACCTGCCGCCTCTTAAGCGGTAATAACCTGCAGTACTGGATACTCTGGAACAAGGACAAGCTAAAAAAGGCTGTGATTATTCTTCTGCTCAAGTTTCTACTGTTAAAGGGCAGATATGCTACGTATCTGATGTAGGAAGGAGATAGAGTTTGACTTATTCCATGTAAGGAAATACAGTTCTAAATGCTTCCTATTCCTATGCTGATGTGGCATTTTTTATGCCCTTAGTTAAACCCCCTGGAAATCACAGATCAGGGAAGCATCCAGATTTTTAAGTGTTGTTGGGTTTTTTTACATAACTGAGGTGAGAGTGGTTCCTTTGAATAAATTTAATTGATTTTGTCTGAAAAACAATTGGTCAGAATCAGACCTAGAAATTTAAAGAAATGGACCCCACAGACAGCTGGCAAAAGCACTATTTCTTCTTGCACATTTATCTTACTCAACTTGGGGGGTCTGGAATTACTTGGAAGAACAAAAATTCTACTAATTGGGGTTTTGTAAAGTAGATTTGCATTCTTCTTGGATTTAAAACTCATTGGCTCAACTCTCTGGATAAGTAGAAAAGAACCATTCACTTCTTGGTATATTAATTTTATCTCACCATTGAAATTCTAGTAACTGAAACACAGGATTAACCTTCAGCAATGAAACACTAATGAACTTCTAAAAGGACGGTTAATGTCATACTATGCTGATTGGATAGTGAGTTGTTTCTTTTTGTTTTCTACTTATAAACATTCTGATTGATAAAATATTTCTTTAAATTCCTTGGGAATCTGATAATTTTTCCTTGCTAAATTTTGATTTTGAAGTTTATTTTTCATTTTAACTAACAAAACGTTTCCCACTGACAGTCAGGAAAGTGGAAAGGGTTTAGTACAAAAAAATTAAGACAAAGCAACACTAACTTTTATAAAAATTGACAAAATAATCATGTAAAGAAAAATCCCCATGAGTCATTTACTCTTCATCACAAATATGTCCCCATTTATATGGTAAGACTTAAAGGATAATTTCACATTAAAAATTAATGATTTGGTTGTTCAGTTTTTGAAAACACTGATTCTTTCTGTCCTGTGCTGATCTTTTGCTCCAAGAAGCATGACATTTTCTGGCTACCAAGACAAAGAGGTTTTTATGATAATTTTTGTCTTTTCACAGAAGTAAATTGGATGTGCAAAGTTGTTGGATACTGTCAGTTTCTGCTTTTCTCCTCTGTACTGTTTCATGGGAGTTTTACTGATGTCTTGTCTGATATTTTTTTGAATGAATTTTAATATACTTTGTTTCAAGAAATAATCAAATTGTGTCTCCAATTTGGAAAGATTAACATTCTGAAAGTAGATGTCATAAATCCTTAAAGGGTAAAAACATGCTATAATAATCATAATAATGATCAGGGGACTGGAGCATATTTCATAAGAGGAAAGGCTGTGGGAACTGGGACTGTTTAGTCTATAAAACAGAAGACTGAGGGGAGATCTTATTAACATTTATAAATATCTAAAGGGTGGGTGTCAGGAGGTTGGGACATCCCTTTTTTCTATAGTAGCTAGCAACAGGACAAGGGGTAAGGGGATGAAGCTGGAACACAAATAGTTCCACTTAAATATAAGAAAGAACTATTTCACTGTGAGGCTGATGGAGCCCTGGCACAGGCTGCCCAGAGGGGTTGTGGAGTCTCCTTCCTTGGAGGTCTTCAAGACCCACCTGGACATGTTCCTATGTGACCTGATCTCGGTGGACCTGCTTCTTCAGGGGGTTTAGACTAGATGATCTCTAAAGGTCCCTTCCAACTCTACCATTCTATGATTCTAATAGGTGTTTACATAAGTAGAAAGTCTGTCATTTTCAGCATGCAGCTACTCTAACATTAGGGAGAACTACATGCTTGTTGTAACAGAAGGTATAACAATATACAAAGCCATTAGTTTTCACTGATGGATTGATTTTTCAATGGCAGCTACGTGTCTGGCTTTGGACACTTGGAGGAATCAGGACTTCTAAGAAAATCGGCACTTAGGAACATGTTTCTGAATTGCATACTAATTTTCTGTCATATTTTCAAGATTATTAAGGTTAACACAAAGGGTAAAATGATTGCACACACAATTGAATGTCTTTTGTAGTTTGAAAAAATGCAGACCCTTTAGCAACATGGTAGTCACTTGAGAGGACACAGAACTGGATGCAATGTAAAAATGTGTTGAATCCTTTCCCTTTCATAAATCTATTCCTACCTTTATTCTTCAAGCACTCTCTTCTCATGTATGGTTTTCCCAAATATGAGTAAAAAAATGCTCATTTTTTTGAACAACATACTTACCTTTCTTTTAAAATTTCTATTATTCTGTCTTTTTTAAAAAAATCTCAAACATTTTCATTGGATTCAAAAGTCTGGATGTGTAGATTGATTTAGTATGGAAAGTATGATTTCCAGGCAGAAAAGTCCTCAAACTGTTTTTATTAACTTTTTATAAAGCAAAACAAGACACGTTAAATTACAGATGAAATAAAGTGTCTCTGAAAATTACATGGAGTCTGTACGACTTTAGGAGTCTGTGTTTAAAATTATTCTAAAAGTGTGAGTCTGTAAGTTTAGGGATTTTTAAGAAAGCTCACTGAAACATTAAATGAATTCCAGAATTGTGATTTCTTATTGTTACATATGGTATATAAATCCAGGCTCTTTTGATGGTATACTCTAAAAGCTGAGAAAACTGTCTGATTGTTTTTTAAACTTTGATGTAGGCCCAATCTAGAACCATACTAGAAGACAGTATTTTCTAAGCCCTTAAAAGTAAATTTTTATTCAGCAACAGTAATGGCAGGAAAATCAAAAACTCCTTTAAAGGTGGTGTTTAATAAAAGTTTGAATAAGATATATTTTACATATATATATATATGAGCTTATATATAGCATCCACTGTAACAGAGGATTGCTTTTGTTAATGTCTGAGGTTTTGTCCACTGTCCTATGAATGCATTCCTGATAAATCAAGTGGTATCTATTTTCAAATAATTGCTTCTCTTCTATATTGTATAATGTATTTTAAGCATAATTTATTTTATTTATGGTGTATCTCAGATTACCTCAGTACAAATTTAAGTATCCAAGATGTTATATTGTTATATACATCTGCTGAAACAGATACCAAGTGAAATCTTGATGAGGAAGTCTACATGGAAGTCAATTAAGTAGCAATCATTTACAGCACTTAATTTTGCCATTAAACTCTAAGCGGGCACCATAATTTTCCAAATATGTGTAGATACACAATGGTCTCAGTTCATTAGACATTCGTTCTAGAGGTTATTGAGTTACAAATACATGGCCTTCATAGAAAAGAGAAAGAAGGATTTTTCTCATTAAGTTTTATCCATAGTCAGAAATTAACTTTATTATGACAATTATGAAATCATAGTAAAATCTGATATAGGAGTGCTTCCTCCTCTCCTCCACACAAAATCATTACATTTATGTAACAGTAGATGAAAACTAATTTGCGTATGGACTGTTTTGTTCTTATGTTAATAACTGATATCCTCCTACATGCTATTTAAAACAGAACTAAGAATCAAACAAAACAAACAAAAAACCCCAGCCAAAACCTTCCAATTCTCTGGATATTCTTTAGCTCTAAGTACTCACTATACATTGCCCACTTAGTGGACACATTCGCCTAGCATGATAAAGTATTTATAAATGTTCATCTACTAACATCAATGGGAGAAGGGAAATATGTGACAGTTGCAAAAGATTTACTTCCGAAATCATGCTACTTATTTGCTTGCACAAATGGTCAAAGAGAGTGATGAGTGACCTCTTGCTCTGAGTTCAAGCAAGTTACAAAAGGCAAAGAAAAATGGCACTGCTGGTCATTGACAGATGAACTCTCCATTTGTCAATACAGCTTCATTGGAAAAGCAAGTAATGGCCTTGATAACACCACTGAGAAACTTCTACATCGGGTTTGGCCCACAGCATCTGTGCTTTTTTATAACTACTGCAGAAATGAATAAGATTTACACATTCTCAAGAGCTAATTTCATTAGCAGTCAATGGATTATAACAAACTTTACTGAATTGTAGAATACAGTATTGACAAAGAAGCATGAAATAGTGCAAGAATAGTAATGAAAGGATAGTGGGGGCTAATACTTTGTATCTGAACTGTAGAACTGAGTTAAATCTCAAGCTATCAAATCCCTCTGAAACTTAAAAAAGGCAAACTGAGAGTTAGAAATATGGCAAATTCAATAGTAGCTTTCTTTAGGGACAGTTTCTTACTCTAACCTGAAATCCAGATTATCAAGTTAATTAGAAAAGTTATTACATGTGGATATATTCTGAATTTTATTCAACTGACTGACAGTCACTTGCATCTCTGATGCAGGGTGGAATTAATCAATTTACTCCTACCATTGGCTCCTACTACTCTCCTTTTCAAATCTTTTAGTTCTTTGATCCATTCTTGATGTTAGTTCATACCAACTCAGTACTGAACTAGAAAAGCTGTGAGGACATACCTCAAGGGTGAAACTAGTTTAACAGCAGTTAGCTCTAAGCCTACTTATAATTCATTAATGTCACCTGTCCAAGCCAATTGTCTACCCTTTGCCAGTGAAGCTTTCCTGAAACCCTCAAAATTTGTCCTCACTTCAACACTCTTGACATGAGTCTTATAATTCTTTCTTCTGTAGTGATACATAATGTGGCAAGGAGAGGCAGATAAAGAATGGTTCAGATCCAATATTGCAGGCTGTTTTGTCAAATAATGACTTCCAGTCCAGAATGACCACATATCTATCCCATTAGCATGATCTTTGCTTCAGTGGAAACAACTTTGGTCTCTTTCCAATTTCCAGGGGACATAAAGCAATGTTCCAGATCTGTGCCATAAGTAGAAGACTTGTCCCATACATCTCTGATGGATATTATGCTCCTTGAGAAGCACATGAAGCTGGTCAGACATTCTTGGTTCCTGAGGTGACTGAGGCAGATGGCAAGCCAATTTATTTACAACTTACACCTCACATAGCAGCCTCTCTCCCATCTGTTGACCTGACATTTAACTGTTTGTTTTCATGATGTAGTGTCTTGACATACTGAACTGCCTACCATTGTCTAACAAAAGGAATCTTATTCCTTGGGTCAGAAAAAAATGATACTTCCTCAACTGGAACTATGGTAATGCTGTTTTTTCCACTGAATATACATATAATCCATCACTTAGAATGACACACTTGTGAGTGTTTACAGTGTTCTGCTCCAGTGTCATGTGTTTTACAAATACCATTATTTTCCATGCTTTACAAAAGCTTTAGAAACTTCAATAGCAAACCAGGGGAAGAAAGATGTATAAAGGCTTTAACTTTTTAAGGGAGTTTAAGATTAGTGTGAGTTGCTAAAACAAAAATGCAGCCTGGGTGGAGCAACTTGTTATTTTGGAAACAGTTCTTGTTATATCAGCTTTAGCAGTCTTTTAACTTGACTTTAATCTTTCCACTCTTTAGACTTTTTTTTCTGAGTTTTGTGTTTTTCTAGAAACATCATGGGAGTAAGATGGGAGGGAAAAAATAATTGCCAGAATTTGAACTGGATCTATAGGGGCTGTTATGTAAACAGGAATTTAAATACTGTGGAGAGAATTAGTCCAAGCCCTTCACTACAAGTTAGTTCTCAGGTCTCTACCATGGGATGTGGGGAGGCAGAAATCAGTGTTGACAGGGGGGATCCAAGGAATGAGTAACAGAGTGACAAAAGTAGAATACTTATCATATATAGAAAAGATAGGCTATTTCAGTTTCCTTCAGTCCAGACCCTAGAGGTGCAACTGGCAGGGTAAAATGGTAAAAGAATTTGCTGTAATATCTCAAAGTCACTATAACCAGCTATCAAAGTACAAATAAAACATATTATCCAATATATTCAAGACCTAAGCTGTGTGAAGTCCTGCCTAGGGTGTAACGGGTAAAGACTAGAAAAATCTCATTATCCTGTGAGCTGAACACATTATTTTATTATTCTAATATCAAACTTTAAGATAAGATAGAAGAATA
Organism: Colius striatus; assembly: GCF_028858725.1. Classification (NCBI taxonomy): domain Eukaryota; kingdom Metazoa; phylum Chordata; class Aves; order Coliiformes; family Coliidae; genus Colius; species Colius striatus. The sequence goes on along the minus strand of NC_084759.1, from coordinate 198,172,365 downwards.
CACTAAGATTCAACGTTAAATTAGGAGAGCTTTATGTGTGACTGGTAGAGCAGGATTCGGCAGCCCTCATGTACATGCACAAGATTGTCTTATGTTATTCTCAATCTGCTGCTTCAGTGGGGGAAAGATATGTCCCTTCCTTATGGACATCTCCAGTACTCCAGGAGTCTAAAATGGCACTAACCAGTATTGAAGCAAAGAAAGATTCATGTAGAGGTAGTAGCGCTAATACAAAAGGAGAGAGGTGGTAGTGTCTAAACAAGATTTGCATTTTCAGTCTCTCATTAGTGCTTAGGTCCTCTTCCCCCACTGCAGTAGCAAGGACGTGTAAATTCCTAGTGTTTCGGATCTCTTCAGCTCCCTGACCTTGTGCACTGCATATGGAAAGGTGAAGAGAAATTGTGGCGCTAGGCAATGGCAAAGTGTATATACTTCTCTTATCTTTGATAGTCTCACAATACAGGGCACGACCTTGTCACTTGATGCAGTGGGTAGAGGAGAAAGGTTGTCAGGCAGTGCTGGGCTGTGACTGCTCACTGCAAGGCTTGCAATTACAAAGCAAAAATTGATGACCTGGTAAAAGACGTCATGTATTTACCACAGAAAACAATTGGGAACAATGGGGCATGAAAAGGCACAATGTTTAACAGTATTATCACAGAACAATCATATATATTACTGCACATCCTTTATTCTGCACTAAAACAGATATCTTTGTTTAGACCTCAAATATATTTGTCCTTAGCGTTTTAATAATATTAATAAACAAAACATTACTAATAATGTGACATTTTACTTTTACTTTTTACTCCAGTAATATGTAAACCTATGAAGTCTTTATTAAATATATATACATACAGTCCACTATCTTATCAGTGAAGAGATATCTTTTTAATTTCCACTAAAGAGATGTCTTTTTTACATGCATTTAATTCTTTTCACACTACTCTAGGGTCAGCCCAGGAAGCATATGTCTTCATTTGATAATGTTAATCTAAATGTTCTTTGTGGTTAACCCCTGATAGCCTTTTTAGCCTCTGTTTGGAACATCATATCAGATCTGTCCACTCTTCTAAATATACCCATGTCTCTATTTCCGTATACAAAGTAGGACAGAAATTAATTCTCAAAATGCATTCGTCCAGTTCAAAGATGTAAAACTGACTGGATTGTTACTTTGCCAATGCTACAAACACACAAGTAGAAAGAAAGCTGTAGGAATGCAGAAGAGAATAACATATAAAATGAGTTGTGTTTAGAAGTATAAAAATAGAAAATAATTTCAAGTATGTTAATCTAAATAATTTTGATAAACTATTTCTTTTTTACTGGAAGTTTTCTGTAGAAATGTTCCTTTCCTTCTCCAAGTCTGAAACTGAAGTCTGATAAGAAGAGAACCTAATCTTCCTCTGAATCCAGTTAAATTTGCATCCAACAGTATCTGATTAAATTAAGTCTGCCTGTAATGTCACCAAACCAGCTGTAAACTTACCCTTCCCTTACTATTTTTATCCTTTCTCCATGACTGAAAGTTATGCATACTTTTTTCATGCTATATCTTTTCAGATGACCTTCATGAACATAGCCTTGAATTCTCCTGTGACTCACCTGACCACAGTCTTAGATGGTCATTTTTGGGGTGACACTGTGGACATGCTCACATTGCACCATTAGTCTCAGTGTATCTGAGATCACCAGGCAAGATGGTGTGTGCAAGTGAAGCTTCACAGTGCTAGTGTGGAGAGAAAAATCTCAGTTCTGAAAGCAGAATTGTGTCAGTCCCATGTCCTGCTGAGGCCACACACTCAAGTAGGTCATACAGAGGTAGCTTCATGATCTAAGAAAGTGTGAGGCAAAGCAGATGACTCAGTTAGATATTCTAACTCATAGCCTTATGCTCTGATTAGTGAGTCATTTTTTCTCCCTTCCATAGATCCAGCTGTTTCTAGCTTTTCTCCAAGGATCTCAACCAAAAGTCATTGAGGCTAAAATAAAGAATCCCGTAGGTATCTGTGGTCTGTGGATCAGTTTCACAATGAAAAAGTATGGCTTTAGGTATTTTTGTTGTATCATTACTTATTAAAAACATATGCATCTATTTGTTGTGTTTTCTCTCTGTTGACACAGTACTGGCTGAGACTGATTGTACTGTGCCTTCTCCAAATGGGTCACTACAAGAGCAGCAATGAAGAGCTTTGGAAATCTTTGACTTGACATTGGTAGCCCACTGGCCCTAGTCACAAACAGGAAGATAAAGCAGTACTTGTTTCTTCAAAGTATTGTTTGTACCAGAAAGTGTACAGAGCAAGAAATCTGTGTTCTCACTTGTGCAGAAGTAATACTGTGTTGAGTGCTTTAAGGAGGATGATAGGATGATTTGCTTTATTTTTGTTTGGACTTTGGCAGTCCGGAAAAGCCAGTTGCAATCTTGCCATAAGTTTGAGAAGTCTCATATTTATATCAGATCTCACTTCCAGCCCTACATAAGATTCATAGAGTTCATATTTCATACTGCATTTGTTAAGTACATACCATACTATAAATCACCTGGAACAGAAACAATACTACTTTGCGATCTGAAGATCTTAAAAATGAACTGTTCTCTAATGAACTGCAGATTGTGGCTTATTTCTGGAGGGAAAAGAAAAAAAGAAAAAAAGAAACTTGTGAACATTTTTTAAAAAGGGAAGATATGAAAACTTCATGATTACTTCATGAACAGACACAAAGAGAAACATACTAGAGAAGACAGCCTTTGCAAATTTTTACTACAATTCAAAATGTCAAATTTATGAATATCTGTTACATTTTCTGTGTAAATAACATTAAAAGTAGTTGCATATGAATAAAAAAACCCAGGTTTGTTTAATTCTGTTTTCATAAGGGCTTGATCATCCATCCTGTTTACAAATATCTATGTTAATCATTGCAATCTGAGAATTTGGTGACATTTTAGTATAAACAGTTTATGAGTCTAATCTTTCCTTTAGACCTGGTTCTTATAAACAGCTTGCCTAATCACCTTTCAAGTGTTCCTGTATCTTCTGATTAATGAAAGATCTGTCTTGCGACTTACACACTGGTTGTTTCAAACCTAATGACCAATTAAAAAAAAAAACAACAAAATTCCAATATACATCCTAACATCCCAGAAATTCACATAACTCTGGTCTATAAAGTACTTAAGCACATACTCAGTTTACAGACATACTTAACTTTTATACTTTCAGTTGAAGTTAAGCAAGTACTTAAGTGACTACGCAAGTGGTTTTCTGAACAAGTGCTTTTTCGTTATGAATCATAGGGCTGACAGCTGACCAAAACAGAAGAATCTCCATTGCAACTTTGTTTAAATTTAGGAGAGATCTGTTACTGTGCTCCAGACAACTGTCAAGCCAGACTAGATCTAATCAGAGTGGTCACCACATAAGCAGGAAGAACATCATAAGATACTGTGCAGTCATATGATTTTTAGTAGTATATTTAGCTGGAAAATAGAAGGAAAATAAACAAAGTGATTTAGTTTGGAGGGTAAAGACAAAGACAACAAGAAATATGGTCAGGAAGAGAGAGCAAATAGCTAAGAAGAAAACATTTTTAGTTCTGTTATGAGTGTTTTTGAAGTTACACTTGACAAAACATAAGTTATTTTTCTGAATATTTGGTACCTCTGGTATCTGGAATTTCCAAGGTCAGTTGTGTGAATTGTTCCCTCTCTTGATACAAAGCCTTACAAATCTGCACATCTAAATATTTACTTGCTGAGATGTAAGACAGACATGGATTTTGTGTTAGTTTTATTCTACTGAGCCAATTCACTTAGAAAAGTATATCTTTTTCTGAAAACTGGGAATTCAACTAGAGGTATCTATGTTGACTCATGTAAAATTGTGCCAGTATATATCTCATGCAATATGACTCCAATTCAAAACTCTACATTCTCCAATATATTTATTTTCTTCCCTTCCACTTTGATAACTGCGAAGCTGCAAATAATAGAAGTTTCAGGGAAAGAATCAAGATCCTTATTAATAACTTTGTCTCTCTTTATCTTTTTTCTTTTTAACTCTCTTATTTTCTTTAAGCTCATCAGAAATAATTGCCAGAGTAAACAATCTCTAAAACATCTGATCTGAATGTGGCTTGATCTTAAGTCAGCTCAGTGTCTTCTTCAGTGAGTTTTGGTCCTGAAGCTCCTCTGCCTTTCAATTCCTTTTTACTAGCAGCAAAAAGATGTTATGTGTATGATAAGACAAAAGTTTGATATTTCTCTTTATTGTAAGCCAGCATAGTATTAGAATGCTGCATAGTATCCTCTTTGTGTAATTGAATGCTGTTGAAACTATCTTATTGACAAGTGATGTTTCTTCATGATAATCCATCCCACACAAATGATTCTTGCCCTACCAGAGAGAGGAAATGATGAAAAATGGAGGGATAAATGAGAGGAAGAAAATACGCTGCTAAGAGAAAAAAGCTACTTAGCAAACAGTACTAAAGAAAACACAGGTTTTTGTAGATGAGTGGAATGTTACCTTGCAATTTGACAGTGTGATAAATCATTAACAATTAGGAATTTGGTGATGTACAAAACACTGTTGTGTCTGCATGCAAACCATGCATGTAGCCACTCACTTCGCCACTGTGAATATGCTTTTTAGTGAAGGCTGTAGAGCCCTAGCCTTCTCAAGCTGCAGTGCTGAGAGAATCCTGAATAACTCCTTCAAAGATGAAGGAATTATTCTAGACATACTTTGTTACAACAAAATGAAACTTAGACTACTATTAGAAAAAAGAAAATCACTGAAAACAAACACATTCTTCAAACATGGTGTAGAGAACTTAATTTATTATAGAAACAAAACAGTTGCCAGATAAATGGAAAAGGAACACAGATTGCATTACATCAGCTGTCACAGCCATGTGTAAGATTCAATGTAAATGGAATATGAAGAAATTGGTAGCAACACTCAGACTTCAACAGAAGCGCTTTTCACTCATTGTTCTGCAGCATGGCAAATTTGCTTATAAATCACTATATCACTCTAATCACTCTCCTGATTAAAAAAAAAAAAAGTGTTAGTAATTATCAAGGGCAAAGTCTTAATATATTATAACACATTCTGCAGACTTCACTTTCTAAATAAAGGTGCAAAAAAAAAAAGATTTTTAAAAATAAATTGGTTTAATTTATGATGTAATTGAAAACACAGGCTAAGACATGGAAATGTGCCTGGTTGTTTGTGGTTAAGCCCACTTGGAGAAGCTAGAGTCATGTCTGTTTAAGGTTAAATACTACATTAGCATGAAATAGTGGAAATGGAAGTCCCACATGTGCTTAGATTAATAAATAGTCTCCAAATAGGTTTATGTCTGGTGTATTCAAGAGTATATGGGAAATGTACTTACAGAATGTGAGATGACCTAATTCATATCTTAATAATAAAAAAAACTGGGAAAAAACATCTAATAATGTACTTACCATTTACAGCACTGATGGCAATGTAATGTGAGTGGTTTTAAGTCAGGCATGACTAAAAAGAGAAATTACATATTTCAGATTAATCGTCATCTATGTTGGTATTACAGAATTTTGCTTCCTTTAATAAAAAGCAATTCAGTTTTAGGTGACACCCCACCTTAAATGTATTAACTGTATGTTTCCTGAATTTACTCCATTTAAGTGTAAATATTCATGTATATTTTATTTATATAAGATCCTTTTTTTCCCAGTGGAAAAGTACATTAACATACCAAGTACAGACTATCTCAAACATCAAAAAGTACAGACTGATAAATGAATTTGAAATAATGGCTGGTGGATATGACAGAGACTAGGAGATTAAAAGACAATATCTTACAAAGACCCTGTTGTTTCAATTATGACTCTCTCAATTTTAGCTCAAAATATGGCTAAGAACAAAAAAATGTCTATGCAGATGGGATTCAGCTGGGTTTTTTTGTCTGTCTTTTATGTAGATAGATAAATTTTCAGTACCATATAAGCAGAATTCATACATACCTTGCATTCCAGTACTGTTGCTAACTTACTGAAAAATGTACTGCTTTCTTAGCAACCAGGAACTAAAAACTGAAAGATATGATATTCAAGTTCCACGAGAAAGCTTTGGTCTTGAAGAAAAATTTAAATTTGTCTTTATAAACTGAAGTAGCTGGGTCTTGAAGTAACTGAAAGAGAATAAATAGAAGACCAAGTGCCATTTTCAAGATATTTTTTTAATTACGACTGTATTATTGCTCTACACTCAGAAAATATTCTTTTTGATGTCCAAAGACCTAAGACCTGTAATGTTTATTTTAAAATTTCTGTATAACTGAATACAATTAAATGTTTAGACAATTTATTATGTAACACTAAAGGCACTGAATACTGCATATATTTGAGTCTCTGTAGAATTACTTGTAAAAATATTATTTTCCTTTCAATGAATTAATCCTTTACCTTCACCACAATATATATATTCTTGTATTTTTACCCATATAGAACCAAAGTTTGTTTTCTGATCACTATTGTAAAGTATTCCACACATGCTAGTACAGTTACTGGGAGCCTATGATTTCCTGCACCGTGTCTGACTGGCCGTCATCATCAAGCAGATTTCCTTGTGAAGTAATTCATTCCCAGCTGGATACACCAAGAAGAATTCTGGATTGTCTACTTGGTCACAGTCCAAATCAAATATGTATTACTTATTTCAAGTATTCCCCTTTTATGTTGTAACTTTAATTCCAATTCAAGTCAATGGCAAAACTCCCAATTACTTCCAGGAAAAAAGATTAAATTCTATAATGCATATTAAATGTTTTATTCGAGTAGTGTAGAGTGAGCTCAGGAACATGTCAGACTAAAAAATCATGTACATTGTCAGAGAGAAAAAAGATAAATATATTCTACTGAACACACTGCAAATCCTTTCTTCAGCTGCCATTAAATCAATGCTATACTAAATTGTAGTTACATATAAAGGAGGTTAACCTTTCTGCTTTTGTGCAAAGACCTTATGCAATTAACCTTTCTGCTTTTTGGGGGAGCAGGTAAAAGGTAGAGGGGCTCAGGTTATTTTCTCCTCTATCCTGTTCACTAGAGATAAAGGAGGAGTTTGCAATGGAAAAATCAGCCAAGTAAACTCCTGACTGAGAGGCTGGTGCCGGCAGGAAGGCTTTGGGTGCTTTGACAATGGATCCTTCCTTGGGGACCACAGCTTCATGGGACAGGATGGGATTTATCTCTCCCATAAAAGCACTGGATTATTTCGAAGTAGACTAGCAAATTTAATAAAGAAGTCTTTAAACTAAGGGACTTGGGGGGTGAGGAGAGAAGCAAAACAGAACAAGCTGTCCCCTGTAGCTGGGAAACAGGGCGGGACAGGGAATGCAAGGATAAGTGCCCTTCATCTGCACACTGGGCTGAGATAAGGAAGGCTGACCACCCTGAGAAAGAGCCAAACCAAAGAGGAACCTCCTGCACCCTTCCAGGGAAACCTGTGTGTTTGAGTAGTAAGCCCCTGCACTGCCTCTACACCAATGCACGCAGCCTGGGGAATAAGCAGGAGGAACTGGAGATGTGGGTGGGGATGCGGGGCTACGACCTCATTGCGGTCACAGAGACGTGGTGGGACAGCTGCCATGACTGGAGCACAGCCATGGAGGGTTATGTATTGTTCAGGAAAGACAGACTGACAAGACGTGGAGGTGGAGTTTCTCTCTATTTGATGGAGGAATTAATGTGTACCGAACTGTGCCTGGGTGGGAATGGGGAGCAGGTAGAGTGCTTACAGGTAAAAATTAATGGCCAGGACAAGGCAGGTGATATTGTCTGCTGCAGGCCACCTGATCAGGAGGAGGATGTGGATGAGGCCTTCTATGAACAGCTGAGAGCTGCCTCACAGTCACAGTCCCTGGTCCTCATGGGGGACTTCAACTACCCTGATTTTTGCTGGGATAGCCACACAGCCAAGCACACACAGTCCAGGAGGTTCCTACAGATTGTTAAAGACAACTTCCCGTGGCAGATGATCGAGGAACCAACAAGGAGGGTGTGCTGCTGGACCTGATACTGACAAATAAAGAGGGCCTGGATGGGGATGTGAAGATTGGAGGCAACCTCGGCTGCAGTGACCATGAGATGGTAGAGATCGAGATCCTGTGTGGAAGAGGCAGAACACAAACCAGGACCATGACCCTGGATTTCAGGCGAGCCGACTTTGGCCTCTTCAAAGATCTACTTGGACGGATCTCATAGGATATGATTCTGGAAGGTAGAAGTGCCCATGAGAGCTGGTCAATCTTCAAGCACCACTTCCTCCAAACCCAGGATCAGTGTGTCCCAATGTGCAAGAAAGGAGGAAAAGGAGGTAGGAAGCATCCATGGATGAGCAAGAATCTGCTGGGACAAGTCAGGCAGAAAGCAGTCATCTATGAGAGGTGGAAACAGGGCCTAGCTTCTTGGGAAGAATATAGGAACATTGCCAGGGCAGGCAGGGGTGCAACTAGGAGGGCTAGAGGCCTTCTAGAATTAAATTTAGCCAGGGATGTTAAGGACAGTAATAAGGCATTTTTGAAGTACATCAGCAGCAGAAGGATGGTGAGGGGGAATATGGGCCCACTGATAAACTCTGAGGGTGTCCTGGTGTCTGAGGATGCAGAGAAGACCGAAGTACTGAATGTATTTGCTTCAGTCTTTATGACCAAGGCCGACGCTTGGGAAGCCCAGGCCAGCAAGGATAAAGTGGCCAAGACTGTAGAGGACTTGCCCTGAGTGGAAGAAGAAGAGGTTAAGACTTATTGGCCAAGCTTAAGGCTCATAAGTCAATGGGTCCTTATAGTTTGCATCCGAGAGTGCTGAGGGAGCTGGCTGATGTGATTGCTAAGCCTCTCTCCATCATTTTTGAACAGTCATGGAGCACAGGCGAGATGTCTGAGGACTGGAGAAAGGCCAATGTCACGCCAGTCTTCAAAAAGGGCAGGAAGGATGACCCAGGAAACTACAGGCTGGACAACCTCACCTCCATCCCTGGAAAAGTGATGGAACAACGCATCCTGAATGTTATCACTGAATATATGAAGGATAAGATGGTTATCAGGGGGAGTCAACATGGCTTCACCAAGGGGAAATCCTGTTTGACTAACCTGATATCCTTCTATGAGTGCATAACCAGCTGGCTAGATGAGGGGAGAGCAGCGGATGTCATCTACCTTGACTTCAGCAAGGCTTTTGACACTGTCTCCCATAATATCCTCATCAGAAAGCTCAGGTAGTGTGGCTTGGATGAGTGGACAGTGAGGTGGATGGAGAGCTGGCTGAATGACAGAGCCCAGAGGGTGGTGATTAAAGGCACAGAATCGAGTTGGAGGCCTGTAGCCAGTGGAGTTCCGCAGGGATCGGTTCTGGGGCCAGTCTTGTTCAACATCTTCATCAACAACCTGGATGAGGGGACAGAGTGTGCCCTCATTAATGGCATCCTGGGATGCATCAAGAAGAGTGTGGCCAGCATGTCAAGGGAGGTTCTTCTCCCTCTCTGCTCTGCCCTGTTGAGACTTCATCTGGAGTCCCGTGTCCAGTTCTGGGCTCCTCAGATTAAGAAGGACAGGGAAGTGTTGGAGAGAGTCCAGGGCAGGGCCACCAAGATGATCAGGGGACTGGAACATCTTTCATATGAGGAAAGGGTGTGGGAACTGGGGTTGTTTAGACTGGAGAAGAGGAGATTGAGGGGACATCTTATTAACATTTACAAATATCTAGATGGTGGGTGTCAGGAGGTTGGGACATCCCTATTTCCCATAGTAGCTAGCAACAGGACAAGGGGTAATGGGATGAAGTTGGAACACAAAAAGTTCCACTTAAATATAAGAAAAAACTATTTCACTGTGAGGGTGACCAAGCAGTGGCACAGGCTGCCCAGAGGGGTGGTGGAGTCTCCTTCCTTGGAGGTCTTCAAGACCTGCCTGGACACATTCCTATGCAATCTGTTCTAGGTGAACCTGATTCTGCAGGGGGATTAGACTAGATGATCTCTAAAGGTCCCTTCCAACCCCTATCATTCTATGATTCTAGGAAAGAGGCACCTTAGTAGCACATACAAACATCTGTCTTTCCACTATCCAGGTATTTACAATTTTTCTGACCATGTAGAAAGCACAAGGTTGAGAAAAATTTGAATCAACATTTTAACCCCAGTATCAAGCTTTTCTTACATTGTACAACAAAAAGGAACCTTTTTAGAATGCCATTATGCATTGTTTTTCTTATTTTCTTACTATTTTAATATTGTCAAGACAAGAGGTAAGAACTCTAGAACGCTGTTCTCAATCATATAACCTTAAATAGATTCATACAGGAAAGAAACAAAAAGTAGGCTTAAGATAGCAATTTAAACTTTACATATCAGAGCATTGTCACCAAAAATTCCAGGGCCAAACACTTTTAGAAAATGCGAGGTGTGTAAACACCATTATTTCATCAATATTTGTGTTATTCTGGTGCATAGCAGTGTTTCAGGCCCATAGGAATGAGAAATACCATAATGTACTTTTATTGTTCAGGCAGCATGAGATGAACATGAAAAAATGAACCGCTTCTGGATAACACAGAAAAAAAATCAAATATGACTATCTTCAGACCTGTTGATTCTAATCTTTCATCTCAGATGTCTCTCTAGTTAGCTTTCTGTGGGGTTTCTGAGGGTTTTTTTGCATATCTCTTCTAACTAAGAAACTTAGCTGGTAAAACTACCCACTACATTGGCTCTAAAAGTAAACCATGGTGTATAAAGGCCTGGTTTCTTTCAGTATATTTGCATCTTATGTTGTACAAAAAGAAATGTTAACAAAGTTGGTAAATTCTGCTGGAAATGTAAAGGGTTGTTAACAATTTTGAAAGACAGAAAGCATTTAGAGAAATGTCTTTTCTGTTATTTGTCATCTGCTCTTTCGTTTCTCCTTTCATTTAATTTAATTCTCCTTTCATTTCTTCCTGTGAATTTGCTCGAAAGATTTTCTGTTAAAATACACTTTGGAATTCTATCATGTCTTCGAAGTTGTGATTCTCTTCTGTTGAGTTTATGTGTTTATGTTCTCACCTGGTGTTGCCTTATTTACAATGTTTAAGTCACAGAATGAATACAATGAGTTTAAAAAGCTGTGTCAAATAGCTTGGTTATGAGCAAGATCAATGTTATGTTGCTTAGGTGGTGATACACCATAAAAACTGAAGTTATAAAGTAATAAATTCCTGAATGTCAGACAGAACATGAAAAGATAACAAGACCTGATTTAAAAGAAAGGCATATTACTACTAAGGTAATATTTCTAAGAAATCTTTTGGCCAAAATTATGTAGGAAAAATATCTTTGCCTATTTTTGTTGTGCTCTTTAAAGAAGAGTGAAATATTTCTTTAAATTCTTGGTAACAATTTAAAAAAATAAGTTTACCACAGAATATTTTGACATCTTTTGTAGGGCTGGAAGCCTCTTCTGGGAAATAATTACATTAACAGAGTAACCTTCAGCTGGACAAATACTTCCTTGACTTCCGAGGGCTCTATTAGTTCAGGTATAGCAGATTGGGAATATTATTTTCAGTAGATGTGTTCAACTTAATAAGGCTTCATTTACTGAATAAATGTTGTTGATCAGAGCAAACACCTTCAATAATAGCTTACGCATACCTGTCTAGATAACAAACTTCTTTAAAACCTCAGGAATATCTGTACTGACTACAAAGTCTTTTCCCTCAGAGCTCGCTTTAGTGTATCTAGAATTTCAAGAAGCATCAAAAAGTTCAAATTTCCTTGCTATTTTTGAAGGAGTTGTGTCACAAAGCAACCTGTATTAATTTATTTGTTTGTTTGTTTGTTTATTTAAAGTGTAGTTGTTTGACTGTTTTCCTTTATTTAAAGGTAAAAAAGTAAAAGTTGAGGCAAGTCTCTGATGCAGTGCTGGTGATGTTACATTTCTCTGTGGCTTGTATAGCATGTTGCAAACAGGTTGTGTTTAGGAAGTGTTATCAGAAAAACATATATGACTTCTCTTTTGTCCCTTGAAGTCTAATGGAGGAGTTTTTTAAAATGTATATAAACATCAGTCAAATGTGTATCAGACTCATCTGGTTCTAGACATGAAAACATCTCTCAGAACTTTTTTCAGTTCAAGGAGTCTGTCACTATGTTTAGAACTTTTAAGGGAAGTATGAGGATTCTCTCCACTCTTGTAAATTACTCAAGTGGGTGGATGTTCTATTTCATTTGCCTGTTGCTTAAACCACTGCTGAGTAAAGGCTGCTTTTGGATAGCGTATGCAAAAGAAGGAGCTTTAGAAGGATTTTCAAATGACAAGCACCATTACTAATAAATTGTCTCAGAATGTAAAAATGTGACCCTCTCAGGTGGTTGAGTCACAGTGTTTGCAAACTGTGACCAAGGATCAGATTCCTGCCTTTCTGCTAAGCACTCACCATGGAACAATACAGGGCTGTGACTTCTCACTCCAGCTCTGGGTGTGTAAACTGTAATTAAGGATTTAGACGAGGATGAATGGCAAAGAATGCCACTGTGCAATCAGCTGTAACCAATGAGACCTGAATTGATCTTGTATCTGGGAAAAAAAAAAAGAGAAGGAGGGAAAAAATGACCTCTTGTACCCTCTTCCGTGATCCGTGCATGTAGTTAGCACAGACTCCCCTGCCAGGCTTTTCAGCGCTATGCTTTTAAAACCATTAGCTTGCTTTGTAGTCTTAGCAAGACATACATTTTTGAGCTATCATAAATGAAATCTTAGAAGATACCTTTCAACATGTGCCAGGCACAGTTAAAAAAGAAAAAGACCATTATGGTTCTTTAAAGAAGGGGGAAAAACCCTCAAGGTGAAATGGTGCAGACATTTAGTAGAATATGGAAAGTTTGAAAGAAGTTAACATGGAATAAAGGGACACAGGAAAATATGTCTGTGTTACACAGAGAAGAGACAACCTGTGTAGACTATAGTTTTAATAGAATTCTTTCCCACTATAAATTAGTTTTCATCTTCTGCAATAAGTCAGGTGATGGCACTTTGTCTCCCACTAATTTGCTCCTGATATTCTTTTCTACAATAAAAATCAGAATGCATTACGAAAGGTTTGTCTGCTATAATCCAGCTGTTATCTGCTGTCATAGGGAAAAACATGAGTGGAAAGAATGTGTATCTCAATTTATTTAGGAAAAGTTGAGTTTACGATTTTTCCACTGAAAGCTTTATGTGGCATTTGAGTAGCACTATGTGGAACAGATTCAGCCTCCAGTCTCCCAGATTCCTCAGTATATGAAATGTGCCAAGACTCTTTACCTGAATCTGGATCTCTGAGTCTAAACTTAGACCAGACACAGAACTTTTATGATTCGCATTGATTATGGAAAGGGGGTTTTATTTTACTAGATATATTTTGTTAGATCCTTGAAGCTGGCACACTGGGAACTGGGTGGGTCAGAAATCTCCTTCACTCATTAGATAGGTGCTAAGATTTACTGATTTCATTGGAAAATAGTCAGATTTGGATAGTTTAAATCCTGATTGTAGTGAGGAGCAGCAGAAATCAAGTTCATTTTGCAACAAATATATATATATATATACCTGTGATGGATATCTGGGGCACAGAGACATAAAAATGGAGACAATACTAAGCTCTTTTCTCTTTTTATAGAGAACAATTGAGAACAGATGTTGTCCTCTCCCCTCCTCTCCTCTCCTCTCCTCTCCTCTCCTCTCCTCTCCTCTCCTCTCCTCTCCTCATGCATCTTTACTGACATTAGACTGGGGGTGGGTACCCCAAACTTTTTTCATAAAATCATAGAACCATAGAATGGTGGTTGGAAGGGACCTTTAGAGATCATCTAGTCTAACCCCCCTGCAGAAGCAAGTTCACCCAGATCAGGTCACATAGGAACATGTCCAGGCAGGTCTCGAAGACCTCCAAGGAAGATGTCACAACTTCTCTGGGCAGCCTGTTCCACTGCTCCCTCACCCTCACAGTGAAATAGTTTTTTCTTATGTTTAAGTGAAACTTTTTGTGTTCCAGCTTCATCCCATTACCCCTTGTCCTGTTGCTAGCTACAATAGAAAAGAGGGATGTCCCAGCCTCCTGACATCCACCATCTAGATATTTGTAAATGTTAATAAGATCTCCCCTCAATCTCCTCTTCTCTAGACTAAACAGCCCCAGTTCCCACAGCCCTTCCTCGTTTTTTGTCTTACTATTTTCTGCTTCTTTGGGGTAGACACCTCCTTAAAGTCTTAGTCACCTTTCACTCTTGTAATGGTATTTAACTATACCAGTTTCTGTAGTTAAGTACACTTTTAAAATAACACCTTCGGCTTAGGACTTTCCACTCCTGATTCCATCCAGATCGTCCTCTATGCAGTAGAAATCTACAAAGGGAAAATGATTTCCACTGACAACTGATGACAACTTCCAACTCCTCTTAGCCAGGAAAAGGATCTTTAAGGAATGTGTCTTTGACCATATTATAGCAGTAAATTCGGCCTTACATTAATATGGCTCACATTGATCACTATATGTGTCAAACATATGCTCCCATCCATGCCTTTACCATCAGGTACTTTTAAATACATTCTTGCAGACCAATCCAACCACTCTTCTGGCTTGAACTAACTAATTCAATATAACATAGATTGTTGATGCAAATGTTAATATTGTCTCTATAAATCCAATTGCCAAGCTACTGTAAAACTACTGGTAGGATTAAATTTATTCCTTACAATATTCCTATTCTTTATTTACATCTAGTTCTTATTCAAAAGTATTTCATATTGTCCATAAGATCCAAATTATAGGAATGCATCTTCTAATTGAACAGTCAGATTTTTTTCTCAAAAAGATCAAGTATGACAGACCTTTGTGCACTTCAAACTGGAAGGTCTTAGAGACAAGTTTTGTTTCCTGCTACATCTTTGTAAAGTACAGAGCAAACAAGAGTTAGGGATGTTTAGTTGATAGCTGCACAGTATGTGTAAAAGAACAAAAAAATTTTGAAGAAAAGTTCTTACATTTTAGGAAAAAAATTTAAAATGGAGAAAAGGAAAGGAAAAAGGAAAGGGAAACAGAGTGGTCTCCAAAAATCAAGCATCTGCAAAAGACAGTAGAAACATTTTTGTACTTCACTTTCAAAGCATGGACTGTGTTTTATTCCTATTTTTTGCATTCTAACATTCAAAACTCTTTAAATATGGGCACAAAGTTAACTTTGGGGTGAATTCCTCTAATGAATGATACTAGGCACATGGATATCCTGAATTGCTATGCCAAACTTAGGCATTTCACTTCACTTTTCATTTACCATTAATCTAACTTCAGCAAACTGTTTGACACTGTCTCCCACAGTTGCCTTCTAGACAAACTGGAAAGATACAGATTGGTTAGGTGGTCTGTGAGATGGGTAGGAAAATGACTAACAGACCACACTCAGAGACTGGGCATAATGTGTGTTTTTCCTCTTAGGCTGGCAGCCAATCACAAGTGAAGCCCCTCAGGGGTCAATACTGGAGCCTGTTGTTATTCAACATTTCCATAAATGATCTAGATGACGGCATTGAAAGCACTCTTATCAAAATTACTGATGACATTAGACTGGGTGGTGAGGTGGACACATCAGAAGAGAGATTCATCTTACAGAAACACCTGGACAGACTGGAAGTGTGGGCTAGCAAATGTACATAAATTTAGTAAAGACAAGTGTGAGGTCCTGCACCTGGAATGACATAATCAACCTGGGATAGGTGTTTCTGAGGGTCAGTCTTACTGAAAGGGATCTGGGACTCGTGGTTAATAAGTGGCATGAGAGTAACTTCTATAGTAAAGAAGGCAAATTGGATACTGGAATCCATCTCCATAGGCATCACTAGCAGAGACAGTGCCTTTACGATTCCATTCTACTCCACACTTGTCAGGTTGCACCTGGAGTACTATGTCCAATTCTGGTCCCCACAATTCACAAAAGACATCAAAAGACTGGAGAGAGTCCAAAGGAGAGCTATAGTGATATCAAAGGGTTAAAGGATCTGCCCTATTAAGAAAAATTGAAGGAGTTAGGTCTTTTCTCCTTGCAGAAGAGAAGGCTCAGAAGACACCTGAAAACAGTATTCCACTATGTCATCCTGGTCTTCAGGAGAGCAGATTTAGAGCTCTTCAGTGATCTACCTGAAAGAATCATAACAGCTCTGGAGACACAGAGAGTCCAGGATAGCTCTTTGATATTCTACCTCTGCCAAGCTCAAGAAAGACTCATCCTGTCAAGCAGGAAAGCAAACTAAGGTGTCAGGAGGCCTATATGGATGTCTAGGAAGCTCTTGATTAGTCACGAAAAACAAGTGTACAAGACTTACAAACAGGGGTAAGAGGGGCAGGAGGAGTATGGATACACTTCCCAAGTATTGAGAGTTGGAGCTGGAAAAACCAAAGGCCATTTAGAGGTGAGTCTGTCATGGGATATGAAGGGCAAAAAAATGTGATTCTATACATGTATTTACAGAAAAAAAAAAAAAAAAAGAATAGGGAGAGCACAGCCTGCTGCTGCATGGAGCAACTGAGCTCATGACAAAGGACACAGAAAAGGTTGAAGTGCTCGTCACCTCAGTCTTTACTGATAAGACTGACCTTCAGTAGTCCCAAGCACTTGAAATCAAAATGGGAGTTTGGCACAAGGAAGGTTTTTAATGCCATCTCCTCTAACATCTTAAAAAACAAGCCACTTAAGTTTAGTCTACCTAGGTGAACAGTGAAGTGAACTGAAAACTGGATGAACTGGGCTCAAAGAGTTGTTATCAGTCAGAGATTAGTCACAAATAGTGTATTGATACCAATACTGCTGAACTGTTAACTCTTCCTTAAAGGACTGGATGATGAGACCAAGTATACTTTCAGCAAGTTTGCAGATGAGACATAGCTTGGAGGAGTTGCTTCGAGTTACCAGATCTGTACCACCATTCAGAGGCACTTCAACGGGTCTAGAGAAATGGACCAACAGAAACCTCACCAAACTCAACAAAGGAAGATACCAAGTCCTGCCCATGAGCAAGAGTAACCCCCTGTATCAATACAAACTAAGGATCAACTGTGTGGAAATCAGTCTTGTGGAGAAGAAGCTGGTGGTTCTGTCAGACAGCAAACTGAACATGAGTCAGTAATGAGTCCTTAAGAAAAGACCAAAAGCCCCTTGAGATGCACTAGGCAGAGCATTGCCAACAGGACCAGGGAGGTGATTCTTCCACTTTACCTAACACTGGTGAGACCTATTTGGAGTTCTGGGTCCAGTATAATAAAGATACTGTTTTACTAGATCAAGTCCATTGAAGGGCTGCAAAAACAATTAAGAAACTGTGGTATCTGTTATTTGATGATATTCAGAAAGCTGGATTTTCTCAACCTGCAGAAGGCTCAGGAATCTTAGCAGTATGTATGAATGCCTAATAGGGGGAGTGATGAATACAGAGATAGGTTCTTAATGGTGCCTGGTGATGGGACAAGAGGCTGTGAGCATTAACTGAAACACAGGAAATTCCAACTGAACATAAAGAAACACTTTTTTACACTGAGGTTAGATAAACTCTAGAACAGATAAATTCTCTATATCTCTGTTCTGAAGATATTCAAACCTTGACTGAACACTGTCCTGGACAATCTGATCTCATTGGCCATGCTTGAGCAATGTGCTGGACTACATGATCTCCAGAGGTGCCTTCTCAACTTAGTGGTTCAATGATAATTGAAAACCTCTCAGTTAAAGTAGTTTGTTGAGATATTAACTGCAAAACTACAATTTCCTTGCATTGTAACATTTACTGCACACAAGGTGCTGATGGGCAATCCAGATTCTTAATGAATCATGCAGCCATGGTAAGTAGACAAATAAGAAAATAAGAGCACCTGGTTTACACACTGCATGTGTCAGAGCTGAGCTTGCTACACTTGCCCGGTGAAATGCATATAAAATTCTCCTTATAAAAACAACTTAAAACAGACGGAAGAAAAAAAAAAGTAATCCATTTTATTTAACTACCCACCTGTGAAATATGAAAGAACATCCTTAAATAGTCTAGAGCGGCTTACTGATTGTTTGGAAAATAAAAATGTTATAGAGCCCAGTTCAGTATGGTGCTTAACACTGTGTTTAAATGTAAGTACATGTTTAAATCCTGTTTTAATTCATTTTCACATAACTCAGTGGTCCTTAGTTACATGCACAACTGTGTAATTAAATACTTTACTGAAAAGGTGCCCCTGACATTTCTGAGACATCATATAGTCCAAGATGATGAATAAGGCTGTGATTGGTAAATCTGTTTGCAAAAGTAACTGCCAGAAGCTCTCTGTGATGCTTAATGTCAGTAATTTCTTTCTGGTTGCAAGAAAGGTTTATGCTTTCTTCAAGTATATTTTTTAATTTACACTTACTACTTCAAGATTAACAGTCAGTTTTAATCTTAATAAAATTGAAAAATCCCATTTTACGTTCTTCTTTGGAATTATTCAGAGAAAAAAAAAAATAAGATGGTAGCATGTCTTATTTTCCAGGATGTAGCAGTGGTGTTACCTGCTAGCAATGTAAGATAACATTTGACAGTAAGAAAACAGCTCTGAAAGAATCATGTGAAGCAAGTTCTATTTTTATTTTTTTTAAGCCTTGCTGTAATAAGCAATGTGTGTGTGTAAGAAAAAAGGAGTTTTGTTACCCTTGGAATGTTTCAATGGAAACTAAAAGACAATGATATTTTTCCATCAATTAAACAAAAATAAAAAATGAAAACCAAGCCTGACACTTTGCTTGTTATGTTCTAAAGTTGTTTTAAACCCCACAGTTTTTGCACAGAAGTACCAGTCAGTGACTATTTTGAACACATTTTCAACCCCACCCTTCTAGATAATGAAGTTCCTTTTGAAAACGGTGCTAAAATCATGTATAGCTTAACAGAGACCAGGTGTTAGTGCAGTTCTGATTCCAACTAAATTTCCTTACACAGATGAAAGCTGATTTGACTGGGTGACCCCTGTCCAGTTCATACCGTCACCCCTGCTATTTGTCTAGCAATGGTTTCCTTCAGTGCCCTTGAGCAAAGCAATAGGACAGACCTGTGCTGTGTATTAGTATTGTGATTTTCCTTTACATAAAAAGCCGAATTACGTACCATGCGACCTCTTGTGAGGTTGCACATCACGTCTTAGCAACATCACATGTAGTACCGTTTTCTGTTCTCTCTTGAGGAGTGCTAATTACATATTGGATAATTAGGCTATAAATATCCATCCAAATGATGAAATTTAAACACCCTTGTGGATTTGATGCTAAGTTGTTTGTGTCTGAGACAGTCTATTTTTTCTTCTTTCACAATAAGGTGAAGTTGATGCCTGAGGTTCTGGGAGATTTAGCAGTGTTACAGCCAGGATCTGAGTGAGGAAGATACATGTATGTTTATCTTAACTAATACAGCATCACAGATCTTATCACGTCTGCAATCAAAGGCTGTTACCATATCCTCAGTCTCTCTGACTTTTTCTGTGATACTACCTATATTTTTTCTTCATTTAAATTGTGCTCTCTAAAACTATCATGAATCTTTCCAATGGTATCAATGGGAACAGTATCAAGCTCTCAAAGAGAAGCTCTTTTTCTTTCTTAAAACATTTAAGTCCAGAGAAGCTTAACATAGTGGGTAAACGTTTTCAGATTCTATTCAGAATGGCTTTCTCATTTAAAACTAATCCCACTTGTCACCTGAAAAACTTTCTGATGTAGCCTATCTTGAAAGCATGTTTGTGTATTTTGCAGGCATGCAAAGTTCTGTTTGGAGAAAATCTTAGCCTAGGCTTATTCAAAAAGAAACTTTCTGCAGGAACAAAAAACCTGTGTATTCTGAGTAAACATACTTGTGCCTCCACAATTGTTGGTGAACAGAGGAAAACTATTGAGCTATGTATTGCCATTAAAAATATTTATTTAAATAGGTTGTTTCTATTGTACACAGGTGGTAAACTTATCTCATATGTTTTTTGTATAAAAGCCTGAAATAAGTGAGCACTGGCAAACAGAAACTAATGGTGTCATTAAAATGATTGTAAACATGCCTGTTGTGGCAGATGTGTGCTTTCCTTCTGTTGATATACATTCAGATTGTTGGTCAAGATCAAACAAATGCAGACTTGTAGCATGTCAAAAAATAGTCTGCATTCTAACAGGTTCTGTTTGGAAAGAGATCTGTTTCCTTAAGGGCCAGGATAGCTATAAAACAACCAGACTGCCTGATCAGATCCAATGTCTACTCTTATTTTCTTTGATTAGAGCTGTATTCCCTATATTCTCTACCATCTACAGTTTCAGTTGAACGAGAGATTTTGTGCTGCATCATTCTTGTTTGAGGAAAAGTTTCAACAAAGTAATAACCATAGAGAAATATACAAAACTGAGAGCCAGGAAGCCATCAGCTTTTTCTTCTCTCTAAAAATGTTGCCCTCTGTTTAACTGTAATTGCCAGCTTTCCAGAGATTATTTACTCTACTACACAAGGTAACACAGGCATAGCTGTTGTTATCCACCAGGGGATAGGATGAATTTAAACACATTTCCTCAGAGTCAAATTCTCCAGCCTAAAAGAAAAGTTGATGGACAGCTGGGAATACAGCAGAACCATGTGCTTCCCTTCTGCTTGGAGAAGGAGCTGTGCTCCACAGCTACTTGTAGAGAAAAGTGTAGCTCTGTGATTGCTCAATCTGCCTTCAAGCGAAGAGTCCTCTGGAGTCTGGAGAAAGGCTCATGGGGAAAGAAGCCAGAGGATTTACAACCATCTGTCTATACCCTCCCCTTGGGAAAATGTCTGGGCAGTAGTTATATGTCCCAGAGGAGGGATTCCTTCTCAGTATTTTTTCAGGCAACGCCCTGTTCAAGAAAGGATTGGCTTTGCCATCCAGGCTTTAAGCTTTTATTTATTCTGAATAATGCTTGGAATCCTTAAATGTTCACATTGTCACTTGTATTTAATCCCAGTATTTAGACTTCATAATAGCAAAATTAATTTAGCCCACTTTAGTTAGCCAAGAAACATTGCTATAGCCTAATCTACCTCTTTTATGTTGGCTAAATCTTTTCATCTTTGCTCAAGTGCAAAAGAAAGACAGATCTTCACTTTGTGTAAGTGTTTGCAGCTCCACAGGCAATGATGGTGTTACGCCAAGACATCAGCAGAAACAGACGGTTTATAGACAGCTATGGTCATATGTCTTGGAAGTTAAGCACTTCTGTGTTGGGAACATACTGGATTTTAGATTTGGGGCCTGAATCTCTTGTCATCAGCATCAGTGGAAGTCCAGCACAGCTTTGGAATTACGTAGGTGTGATATTGATGCATAAGACAGCAAAATCCACTCCATACAGCACAATGCATCTTTAGAAATGGTAAAAGGCATACAATGTCCCATTCTTTTTAAAACACACAAAGCTCTTTACCTAAAAGTACATCAAAGTCTTAGACTTCCTGACTTCTTTCTGTGTTGTTGAACTGCCTGAATACAGGTTGCCTGTGGTGTTATTAGATCACTGTATTTGGACTTGAGACTTGATACAAAAGTAATCAGCATCAGCACAATATCTCTATCCAACTCACTCAGCTAATGAAAGCACCCCCCATGTTCTCTGAACCAGATGAAGTACAGGTTACACAAGGAGAGCTTTCTTAGCTCAATGTGAACCTCAGTTTCTGAATCAAATCTTTTGTTTGAGTACACCACTGGCATAGACGCAGAATAATGTCAATGTAATTATTTTGTACATAAGTTGATCTGAATGAGAAAGTGTCTTTGTGTAGTGATTGCCTCTTCCTTACTTTCAAAAACCAAGTCCTGAGTTAAAAAAAGCCATACACAAATTTAGAACGAAAACATTTACAGTTACTTGTGGCTTTTGTGCTTCTCTGTTTACAACCAAAATTGCTGAAAAAAAAGAGAAAAATGTGGTATGCTTCTATATTTAGTAAATTGTTCTGGTGAAGAGAGAGTTAATTAAGGCTCTCTATACACCTTGTTGTTCAAAAAGTCTTCCTGAATGATGATGCATATGGAGATTTAACTTGCACCCTGGGTCAGTGCTCAGCAGGGCCCTGGACACATAGTTTCTTGAGTAGGTGGAGATAGTTTCTACTCCGGAGTGTTCAGACACGCTAGATCTTTCCAGAAACAAGCTGAGGATTTATCATAATGGAGGTAAAGTATGAATTAGTATTAATCTAAAGTTGTTTTTTCACCTTTTTTTTTTTTTTCAGTGAGGAGCAACCTTTGATTTAAATATTTGAAGCTTTATCTGTTGTAACACGAAGGCATTTAAAAGTTGTCTCAATTAATTCTATCTCCAGCTATTGAAACTTATTTTCGTTTTGTGTACAGTACAGTACAACTTTTTAAATAGTACATGTCAGACAAAGAACCACACAGTCAGAGATACTTATACCACCTTCTCTACACCCTTTAATTTAACAATGCTGCTTTTATTAACTGAACTATTAACTGAATACTTATGACTCTTAGTTGCTGGGCAATTTCATGATGACTGCTTTCTAAGAAACAGTAGCACTAGTTTACTTGCCTAGGGAAGGCTGTTGGCAGCAGTTGGACAATCAGGTAGTTCCCATTTGAGCTGGACTACGTCCCTCACCAGCACTGGTCTGGTGCAAAGCTTAATGTCTCATCATCACTGTGCCTGCTGTATTTGCTTTCAGGATTTCTTGTTTGAGCTGGGCTATGTCCTCCATCAGCACTGACCCGGTGCAAAATGAGGTGTCTTGTTACCACTATGCTTGCTGCATTTGTTTACAAAATTTCTTGTTTGAGCTGGGCTATGTCCTTCACCAGCACTGACCCAGTGCAAAGTTGTCCTGTCACCACTGTGTCTGCTGCATAGTAGAGCCCTGCAGGCTGGAGAGAGCTTCAGACAGAAGAAATAACACAGTCACTATCCCTGTAGCATATTCCAAGAGAAGGAAAAAAGTATTTGACCTGAAAGGCCTATCTGTTAGGCTACCAAGTCAAGGTTGCTGCTTTAACTGGCAAACTGACACATACTTGGTCTTCCTTTCTGCTGGTGATCTAGTTATAAGTCATTGACATTAGACTTCTGTTAGTCCTTCATATACTGTTTGATTGACATCACAGTAGGTAACATCACCAAGAGAGAAACAGGGTCTTCTCCCCTTCCTCAGAACAGATCATAGCTTCGCAACTTCTTCCCTGAAAAGTAGCTTTCTAACATTAGGATAACAAAATATTGCATTCAGATTTCCCAATTGAAGCTCAGAGTGGCAACCACGGGGCTGTTATTGCAAAACACAGTGCTCAGCGCTGTGTTTCTCACAGTGTTTGAGTGACATTCATGCTCCTATGTATGGTATCACAAAAAAGTATCCATTGCAAATAATTTGTCATCATGTATATTAGATTATAACTTCATCTGTCTTATTTTACACTTTTTAAAAAGTTTTTGGAAACAGCTCTAAGTATAAAAAGATGCATTGCAAAATTTTACAGTTACTTGTCACATCTTTTGCTTTTGCTTTTTGCTTTTTTTCATATCAGACAAGAAGAAACCAGTCACTTTTAATGAAACTATCAAAAAATTATTTTATTTGACATGCATTTATAACAAAGCAATAAACATTAGTATTTTCTGTTAACTTTTTTTTTTCCATGTAAACAGTGCCATAATGCACACTTCTGTAAATAACAGAAGTGCTGTCTCTTTTAAAGAGATAGCAGAAATTTGCACACAGTTTTATGTTTAAAGAGTATGGAATATATCATTTGTCAAGTATATTACTCATATGAGTAGTATTATTCTGATAGTGTATGATTTTAGCTATTTATGTTTTTAGGCATTTATGATTTTAGATTTTCTGATTTTAGATATTTATTTACTTATTTTAAGAATCTAACCATGAAGGAAAAATAGTGTGTCAAGGGTCTATCTTTGCATTCAATTTTGGGTGGCATTGTTTTTGTGGGGGTTTTTTTGTTTAGTTTTTGGTTTGTTTTGTTGTTGTTGTTTTTGTTTATGGAAGCAAATGTTTATTTCCTGTCTGTTTCTTTAACAAAGCACTTGTTGACTACACATGTCCAAAAAAGACTCTTGGAATAGTTCTGTAGGGACTTATTCAAAATTACTTTTATCAAGAATTCAGTTTTCTGGATGCATGTTGCTTTATTACTTTTAGCCCAGCCCAATAAATATTTATAGCGTGACCCTGGCTTCCATATTATCTTTTTTACTAGTGTTGCTTGGAATAGGTTAAATTCTGCATTACTTGGGAAGGTGGAAAAGGTCTACAATAACATATTGGGCATAAAAAACATTTGTCTTCAAGAGGATATGTGGAACACTAATGTATTACTACAGGTGAAGAATCAATGGCTAAACAAAACTGATTTTTTGCATATGTTGAGGATGAGTCTAGTTTGTTGAGATTATGTACTTTTTTTTTTACTTACTGGATTTATAATTCTTAGATATTCTAAAAATTTCTTTATTAAAGAAAGAAAATAATATTTTTTCAAATATTCTGGAACCTGTCATGTGGAAATGTAATACCATTTGCATGTAGTTTGCATCCGTCAAGTGAGATCTGTGACTTAGCACTCCACACTGAGCCCTGTTATGGAGGGAGCATTGAGGAAACACTGTAATACTTTGGTCTATGAATGTTTAAAGAAGAGAAAAATTGGTAGCTTTTTTTTTTTTTTTTGCCCCAGTACTCACATGTATGAAAGCAGCAACTTTTCTTGCAACGTTAATACAATGGGATTAAGCATATGACATTGGTCTTTTGAAGGGATGCATCTAAAAGTTATCTACTACATCAAAATCCCATCACCAGACAACTTGAAGTTCATTACTTACAATCTGATAATGATCTACGATTTATAACTGACATGTAATAAACAAAAATCATGTCACAAACTTAGGATGTAAAATCACATTCCCAGTTGAGGATCGTTTAAATAAAGAGTAATATGGCATATGACAGGATATATTTTCAAAAATAAATCATAGGCATAAGGCACTTTCTTTTCTGATAAACACGTTCAATATCCATCTGTAGATTTATTCAGATAAATGAAAATTATTAGATAAAATGTGATTTTTCATCCCAATTTCAACAGAATTCCTTGCAGAAAAAACATATGGCCTTGCAAACATTAGTAATCATGGTTGGTAAATATTGGCACTAGAGTAACAGGAAATCCTCAGTAAGAAGTGAGGTCACACTGATCTGGGTGCTCTACAAACATCTGAAGGTACAGAGGGCTCACTGTCAGAAAGTGGCAAATAAATGAAAGGTCATTACGCTCCTGTATAAAGTGGATAACCTTTTTTTTTTTAAGTCGAGGGGCTGAAGTAGTCAAGAATCTACTTAGAATCATAGAATCAAAGAATGGTAGGGGTTGGAAGAGATCTTTAGAGATCATCTAGTCCAACTCCCCCACAGAAGAAGGTTCACCTAGATCAGGTCGCATAGGAATGTGTCCAGGCGGGTCTTGAAGACCTCCAAGGAAGGAGACTCCACAACCCCTCTGGGCAGCCTGTGCCACTGCTTCATCACTCTCATTGTGAAATAGTTTTTTCTTGTATTTAAGTGGAACTTTTTGTGTTCCAACTTCATCCCATTACCCCTTGTCCTGTTTCTAGCTACTATAGAAAAAAGGGATGCCCCAGCCTCCTGACATCCACCCTTTAGATATTTGTAAATGTTAATAAGATCTCCCTTCAATCTCTCTTCTCCAGACTAAACAGCCCTAGTTCCCGCAGCCTTTGCTCATATGAAAGATGTTCCAGACTCCTTATTTAACCTGCTGTCTTCTATCATCCTCCTATTTTTAAATGTTTCTGCCTCTTTACCTTTTATTAAGACTGAAGTTTTCTAGCCAGTGTCCATCAGAAAGAAAAGTAAAGGAAAAAAAAAAAAATCTTCACAAGCAAAAGAGAATCTTTGCAGTTTATGAACTGCAGTTCTGGTAAAGTAAGTTATTAATCTAGGTACCCCTCTCAGTCCTATGACGGAGAGTTTCCCCTTTTGGGAAACTTTCGTTAGCATGTTCTGTGGTGTGCAGACTGGGAACAAATGCAAAACTAGCTCTTAATGCTATGGTAACACAGGCACAGTGCATTGCAACATTCTGGAAATGGACACTTGTTACCATAAAAAACCACAAGGGTTTTAGACATACACAGTGCCTTTGCCTTACACACACCCCACATATAATGTCCTGTATTTTCCTACAGAATTACGTCCCTCTTTCCTGCCCCTCCCAAATTACATGCAGAAACATCTAATCAACTATCTTGCTAAGATATACTGTGTAACCGGGACCTATGGATGATGCAGAACATTAAGAAGAATATTCTATGTTGATGCTTAATATGTGGACTTGACTTTTCAGGAATAATGACCTCAGCCTCATTCCTCAAGGATTCCCTTCTTTACAGTTCAAGCATTTGAATGAAAGTTACCAGGACTTAAATGCCAAACTAATCTAATTCAGTACTTTTAGCAATGACTTGAGTCATGCTCTGAATGCTCTGTCTTGTTTCATTTAATTAAAAAAAAAACCCACAAGGTAAAAATAATAAAAAGGATGGTTGCCAAATCTCCGTAGTCTGCTTGTTATCCAAGTGGGATTTGTTTACCAACTTTATTCTTTGAGTACAGTTAAGCCTTTCTCCCTAACTTGTTTATAATATTATCACCTCGCCCAAGCTAAAGGCTATGAACTCTGCACTTCTCCCAATCAAAGACAGTTAATATTAATTAATAGTATGTTTTTACTCCCAACACTCAATAGCTTTTAAAAAAAAAAAATTTTAGTCATTGAAATGTCTTACAGTAATCATAACATATCAGCACAACTATATGAAGATGGTATGTATGTTTGCACAAAAGAACTAACAAGAACATCAAGACAAAAACATAGGCAAGTAGTTTATTAGTTTATTATTTATTTCTTAGGTTTTACTCAGAGCATTGAGTAGATAAGAACTCCGCAGAAATTAATGTGAATCTCTTTAGCTAAGTTTTATTCTTATCCACTTACGTCCTTTTTTTTCTGATTCCTTATTGTACAGGTCATTAATCCACCACTACCTGGCAGAATAAGGAGGAATTTCTCACTGAAAATTACTTGGTTTATTGTCTACCAGAAAGCTTCATACAACTGTTTCTAAATATCTGCCCCAGCTACTGTCACACACTGGATGCTGGTTTAAAGTAACATACTACTATGGGCCTCATGTAAATAACATACAAATGTGAAAAAGATTTGACATTTGAATGAACATGCTCTCTCATATGTACATGCACACTCATAAAATCTAGATATTCTATAGCTTTCAGATTTAGGTTTTCTGTGATTATTTTGTGCAAATTTTTGAAAGTATAATTGTAACCATCTTTAATTCATGTCATTTCCACTCACATTAAATTATTCTATGCCACCAAGAGGATTTTCTGGACAAATATTGGGATCCATCCAATGCAACTTTTGACACTTGCAATGCGGGCACCATTAGCTAGTCTCAAGTCTCCTTTTGCAGACTGATGAAAAACCTAAACACTTCTAGAGAGTGGTTTGTCTGACCTATTTCAAATGTTTTAGTTATCAAAAGATAAGTCACACTTTACAAGTTTCTACTTCTCCTTTTTCTACCATAACAGAAGTCTAAAGACAGTTAGCTCAAAACAAATTAGAAGAGATGTCTATACGTGAGGTTAGGCTCCCACAAGACTATGTTGACTGTAGAAATATTTGTCCTAAACCACAGATTGCTGAAAACTGGAGGCATGTTTTAATACCAAAGGATATCCAAAAAGTTTTAATTCCATGTATCTATCTTTCCCGAATAGAGAATGCCACCACAGAGTAAGAACTGAGTTGCATCAATTGACAACAATGGCATCAAAATCTGCCAGCTCTGCAGTAGACTGTGCATGTTCCACTTAGTTGAGCAAACTGAGTTCACTGGCCAAACAGCTGTTCCCATTCTTCTTTGGGGAAAAGGCAGTAGGCCAGATATTTATCTGCATGTACTTTGAAGTAGCATTGACACCGCTATTGGTGTACATACATATCATAATTTGATTTAAACAATTTGTTTTTCTAAAGGGAAGTACAGCCAAATTAGATGGATTTGAGGAAAAGCAAGACAATGTCATTATTTCCCATTTGATAGAATGAACAATGGACCTGGATTTCCCCATACTTCATCAAAACAATGATCTGAATCCATGTAGTCACTTATTAAAAATCTAAATTCTGTTATGAGTGATCTATTTCTAAAATCCCTCAACCTTGGGGAAAATATGAATATTATAATAAACTTTCATTTTTAGGGTCACCTCTTTCTAAAAACAAGATCTCAGTTTAGACTAATCATGATTACTGAAGTTTTTTTTTCTCTACAGATGAAAAGAAGGAATCTCAAATCCAGTAAAGCTCAGGATAGATGACATTATTTAATTTCTACCACCCACAGGTGCTTCTTGAATCAAATAACAGGGTTGAAATTTGGTTTTATGTTTGTATATCCTTGTCTAGACTATTAGGAAATTCACTGTGACTCAGCTTTTAAAATCCATAAAATAGATGAAGATAAAAAGATTTCTTCCTTTTTTTATGCTTAAATTGTTGATGAGGGTAGTCAGAAAGCAGAGGTAGGTAAGTTAGAGAGCAGCCTGACCTAAACGTAATTGTATATGAAACATTAGGAAATATTATTTAAACATGGAATGGACTTTAAAAAGCCTTGTTTTGATTCCACTGAGGTTTTGTCTGTGCTCCAAATATACATTCATGTACTGGCTAAGCTCATCTACTAAGCCACAGGTGACAGAAATAATTGACACTATTGTTAAAGTCATTTCTGGACTGCTTAAAGCAAATAATACTGTAACCAAGTGGTCATTTATCCTCAGTCACCAAAAATATAAGGACTGGAAACCATTCTAAAAGCCAAAGATTTTTTTTAAAAACATTATTTTTTTCCACTAGTCTGACCAAATCTCTCATCACTGAGAATCTCAAATGTAAACACCGAGAATAGCTTTTCCAGGCAGGTATGTAAACAATTATAGTTCCTAACTAGATATTGCCCTCACTTGCTGTATCACTGTACCACTTTGCTGTTCCAAACTATTGTGAACAGTCAATGTTCTTTCTTTTTACTGTTATATTACTCTGTGATTACAGGGCCACCAAGATGATAAGGGGAATGGAACATCTTTCATATGAGGAAAGACTGCGGGAACTGGAGCTGTTTAATCTGGAGGAGATTGAGGGGGGATCTTATTAACATTTATAAATATCCAAAGTGGGGGTGTCAGGAGGTTGGGACATCCTTTTTTCTATAGTAGCTAGCAACAGGGCAAGGGGTAATGGGATGAAGCTGTAACACAAAAAGTTCCACTTAAATATAAGAAAAAACTATTTCACTATGAGGGTGACAGAGCAGTGGAACAGGCTGCCCAGAGGGGTTGTGGACCCGCCTGGACATGTTCCTATGCGACCTAATCTAGATCAACTTGCTTCTGCAGGGGGATTGGACTAGATGATCTCTGAAGGTCTCTTCCAACCCCTACCATTCTATGATTCTATGATCTATTATGATTAGTGGATAGAGTACAAAATCATGACCTCTGGGTTAAGCGGCTATCCATTAACAATTTTTCTACTACTTTTGTTTCTAAACCTTGTTCCTCGTTTTCATCCTTCCTATGTTCCTAAAGACACAACATTCCTTTTATCTAGAGGCAGGTAAGAGCCTTTACAAATCCCACTCAGTCTAAAAGATTGTTTTAGGTGTCATAAAAACTTTTTGCCAGTGAGATTTCCTGCTCTTGTGATTTCTCCTTGAAACATGAAATACATTCTAATATTTTATAAATAAACCTTGAGTTGTCAATAAAATGAAATTTCAATAATTCTTAACTATCCCCTAAATATTTGAGGGAAAAATAGTAAATACACTGGAATGTCAAACTTTTGGCAATAGAAACCTAGTAATCTGGAACAGTTTTTAAAGAATGCAAATGCTAGAAAGCCTATCCTCTCTATCTCTCCAGCTGTCATGAACCTATGATAATGTGTTCTTCCCTTTACCAATTTTGAATGCAAAACCAAAAAAACACTAAACCCACACTTTTCTTAATAGAGATCCTGTATTGATATCTTCTGATTATTAATAAAGTCCTTCATCCCTAAAGAAAAAGCACAAATGATGCCAGCACATCAATTTATCATACAGGTTTCTTGGCTGGGTATACTCAGTGTATCTTTCTTTCTGTTCTTAAGACACTTTTCATCTTGAATTCATTTTTTGTCTCTGACCTAGCATTTCATCATCATCTGTATTTTGCACCTTCATAGGTGACTTTAAATCTTTAGGAAAAATGTTTAAGAAAAATGTGTAGAACTATTGTGGTTTCAGTGTTAAACAGCTTTTAATGAAGTATTTGCTTTTAGCAGTCTCAAACAATCTCCTTGGCTTGATATGCTTATAATGTAACACATCTGTAGAAATAGTAAAAACTTCATTCATTTGCTTTGTGAACGGATAAACCATCCCTCACCCATCTTCTGTGTATGAGTAGTGGAGTAAAATTCTTTCATTTCAGATCAACGTTCTGGAAATTTCAAAGTTCTAAACTGTATTTAAATGTTTGGATAGTTCTGTTAGTTGCCCAGTTTGTTAGTTGCCCCTCCTTTGCTCACTCCAAAAGTATAATTTCCGGCCACTTCCATAGGGCAGGATTTTTCTTGGTCATTGTCTGAAATGGACCTTGTTTTTAATCAAAGCTTCATGAAACATTTTTATTTGTGAAAAAATTGTTATCAATGTTTACCTTCATTTTGTGATCCAATGGACTGTGCTTTAGTTGCCATTAGATTTTTGGACCATACCTGCATTTTTCTTGACTCAGCTCAGTGAAGTATAATCTACTGTCACAGGATAGACTATTGCACAGAGAGAACTCATTTTGTAAGAATAAAGTAGCTTTATAACTAGTCTAATTAAGAGCTTGATTCTCCAGTTGTTCTGTAAAATTCCAAAACATTCATGGGAATTTCTAAATAGATTAGAATTAGAATAAATTTAGAAATTTCTAAAGACTCTTATGCTAAATAACACTGGAAAAAAATTAACCTTTTTATTTAACATTTGAGTAGATATTAACAGGCTAAATCAGAATGTCAAATAGCTTCTGAGCTGGTGACACCCTTGATAATGTGGACTTGCTGATACATGACTAATGATTTTACTACAAACTGTGCCATTCTAATTTTTCAGCTGTATGGTCTTTTCCATATTCGTTTTTTTCTTCTTTTATTTATTTGAAGTTCTCTGGGCAAGCAGCTGTGCATAGCAGGATGCTGACTCCTCAGTTCTGCAGGAGTGATTTATAAAGGTATCATACAAAGGCACATATCTCAGGACCCTTATTCAATTTTTACACAACTTTTTCTCAGACAGATTCTTATTGTCGTTGCATACCACTGAAATATTTGGATGCAAATGTACCCATGAATTGAATTTTAAGTTATTCATTCATGCAAAACATATCATTAGTTACCTCAAAGGTATTAAAATACTTCTAAACATGATTAACCCTATTGGTTGCTGTTCTATCTCACTGACTGCTTTTTATTCTTGTTTCTAAACAATACATTTCAGTGGGTATCTCTTTACTTAAGTTAGATACTTGTTTAAGTATTTTCCTAATATATAGCCCAATCCTGACATTATTAGATGAATTAGGCAGTATACTTGATTTTTAATCCATAATAATTCTTTTACTTTGATTATCAACATCTATGTTGGAGATTAATTAGTAATTATCGTTTCCTTTCTCCACTTCAGAATCAAAATCATTAGTGTCATCACTTTGGGATCATTTTCAAAGACATGTTGCACTAAACTTGGATGCTTAGCTCTCAGCACAGTGGCAGTTCCACTTAACTGTTGTCATAGTTTTGAGAGTTGCAGTTTCAAACTTTAAAAATATATATATGTTTCAAAAATGACAAGACAGAGAAACAAACTAAAAGAAAGAATGGCTCATGTAAAAACCATTTATAAATAAAATTGTTCCTTTAACTGTTTCTCTGTGGAAAGTGTTGCACCTACATTCCTTGTTTCTAGTATCTAGACCTTGGTCAAATTAAGAAATAAACCAAGCTCTCTGTGCTGCTAACCAGATTTTCTTGGGATGAAAAGCCTTGGAAAAAAAGCAGATATGGGCTTTATGTCCCAATGAGGTGCTATACCAGTGGTAAATGTAGCACTTGGAGCTTCAAGACACTTCAGATGTCCTGATGACATGTTCCCAGGACATCCAGGTGCATGGTTAGCATCTATGAAAAAAGACCAAATGTCTCAAGGGACAAATATACTCCAGGCCTAGAAGAGGGCAAATTTCTGCTGTATGTCTCACTGTCCTATAGACTAATATGCTTTGTATTGCAAAGTCCATTTTGAGCTGCCAAACAGCCTCCTTTGGCAGCCTTGGGGGTCCAGCTGTGAAGTATATTCTTAGGACCAGGCATCTACTTTTAGGCACTGGCACACTGACAAATGCAGAAAAATTCCAGTTTGACTTTTTTGGGTTCTTTTTTTTTGTTTTTTTGGGTTTTTTTGGGTTTTGTTTTTTTTTGTTTTTTTTTTTTTTGCTGTGGATCAGTCAGTCAGGATTTACCTT
This sequence comes from Colius striatus, assembly GCF_028858725.1. Lineage (NCBI taxonomy): Eukaryota > Metazoa > Chordata > Aves > Coliiformes > Coliidae > Colius > Colius striatus. The sequence goes on along the minus strand of NC_084759.1, from coordinate 198,139,575 downwards.
ATCTTTTTTACCAGCATTACTTTTATTATCTTTTGGATATTTTGTGGAATGATAAGATGGGAATGTGAGTTTGTTTCTATTTTTTCTTTTCTGGTATATAAATTAAATATCTCTTTAAAAATAAAAAACTACTTTCTTGAATCTGTTTTGTTCACTGTATTCAAAAAGAATATGAATTCTTTTTCAGTGAAATGTAAAAAATAAAAAAAATTAAATGGGGAAATAAAAATGTACCTACTTTCTTCTATCCTAACAAATAAAGGGACATATAAGTATTGTTTTCTTCCATTACTAAAACCTCCTCTCAAGCAATTTGGAAAAAATACGGTTCTCACAAAATGATATCTTTTATAAAATGATAGGACTTCATTAAAATTTCTGACTTCTTCTTGAACTTTTCTAAAGTATTCTTGGTTTCAATTTTCTTCGAAGTAATTTTTAACCATTTGAAACAGTGTTTTTTCAAGCTGGCAAAATAATAGTAAGAATGATACAAAGTATATGGTCATTTCACTGAAAGGAAAGGCACTTTCCATCTTCCAAAATCTGTCTGTCAACACAGAAGAAATATGTAAAAAATGTGAGACAAACAAGCCATATGTTTTACTTTTCATGCATCTGGTAAAAATGTGATTTCTTTTGCCATGTTTCTCCTGTGATGAGAATTTATTTCACAAAACTGACATCACATATTTCCCCTCAGTTCTTTCTTAGTCCTCCGATTTGCCTAAATCTGCTATTCCACACCGTCTTTTTTTAGTGTCCTGGTGCATTTTCTTTTAGGTCATCATCAAATCTTACTGGCTCATGACATTCTTAAAATTTCAAGGATGTCTTTGATCCACTGGTAGATGTAACTAGATCCAAGGACTGCAATTATAAGAAAAACAGTATAATAGTTTAATAGGATGGGTTATTGGTGACTTGAACAACCTAGGTATAGGTCTTCAACATGTTGAGTCTTTTAAGCTATCTTGCTGAAAGATATGTACTTATTTAATCAAAAATTATCTGCACACTGCAGAATCACTGGTTTAAATCTTCAGTTTATGATCTGAGAGTTTAAAAATAGATAATCATAGCAGTCTGTCTCTTCTGATCTTGAAATACAATAAAACATTTTTTTCAACAATCCTCCTGGAACATTGGATCATGTCTTGTCATCTTTAGCTTTCTTCTTAGTAGAGTCTTTTTCCCATCTGAAATGCAGGAATCACTTTTTTGTTTACAAAGTACAGTAGTAACCTGTTCACTCCCTCATTTGTTTCTTCTTTCATATCTGTGATATAACATTCAGATCTTATCTTTCCTAGTTCCAGTGCTGAAATTGTACTCAAACACAGGAATTATTTCACTGTGGTCTATTTAATCTTTCTTTCCTAGCATTTTTTTCTGTCTTTTCCAGAATACCTTTACGTTTTCTCCTGTCTTCCTTTATATACTTTATATATGCTTTATATACTTTATATATGGTTTATATATCTTAACAATCATTTTTTTGCCATTTATGTCAGTGTAAAAAGGTGTTGTTTTCTGAATCATCTTTGACACAAAAATGAAGAAACCTGCCTACAATTATTTCCTTATTCTTTGGAAATCAGTTTTCATGTGAACAATTTAAAGGATCTCCATATCATGTATTTACTTTACAGAGCAAATTCCTTGGAAAAAAAAAATAATAATTTTTCGAGGTCTGAATAACACAAAAGTTCTATTTACTCTGTTAAAATTAGTGGCAAACAATTTGAAAGAAAGAATTTTTATTGGTCTTTATTACTTGAACAGATTTTAAGAAAGATTACTAACTATAAATATCCAGTCATGGTATTTAAAATGAAAAATATTAGACCCCGTTATAAGTACATAGAGTAAATCTACATGGTAAAGTCAGTTATAGTAGTTACTTGGATTAAGTAGCTGTACAATTTTAGATCTCAGCCATGATAATGCTAGTCTGCTATTACAAATTCCTATTATCCTGTTCTGTATCATCTGTTCATACCATATGCTTGTAAAAAATTCATAGTTCAAAAACTTTAGGTTGACTACCTCAGAATTGATCATGTTTGTAAATGTTTGTAGGATTGAAATTTAAATGTAAATGTTAAAATGTTTACACTATAAAGCTTTCTTCCTTCAGAGCAAAAGTTTCTAGGCTCTTTATCAAAAAATTAACTAAAACAACATTTTCAGAATGGCTATATCGCAAATAAACCATATCATCTCTAGATAGTAGAATAAAAAGAAAAGGGAAAAAAAGTGTAACAAAACAGAAAAAAAAGATTAGTTTTGTTCTGTAAATTTGCACCACGTGCGCATGTGCAAGAGTGAAATAGCTTAGACGGCAATCTCTTTCTGTTTCCAGGTCCTCTGTATGTCATCTAATCAGTTGTTCTACACACCAGCAACACATAGTTCTGGCATGCAAAACTGTCAGACAATTTGGTACAATCCTGAGAGCTCAACTTAAAAACAAACTCCTTTCATTTCACAAAATACTAACAAGCAGAACGTGGTGCAATGGGTTCAATTCTCAGTTCTAATGAAATGGCACAGACTCGTTGATTCCGAAGGAGGTGTGACAGTTTATACCAGAAGAAAATGTGGCTCATTATTAATAATGGAAATACAGTCATGAACTCCAGGCCATTATTATGTAAATGTATTGATTGTTGATAGAAGTCTAATATAAGTTACTTAAATTAAAATCTTCAGAACATCGTTTTAGTATATCTCAGATCTTTATCCTTTGCATCCCAAAGTTTTCTTTCATAATTTGAAGAGTCTGAGCAGCTAAAATCTGAAAAAGTGCATTGGATACATAAATTAGAGTTTATTCAGTCTTTAAAAAGAGAGGAGAAAATGACCTTGCCTTTTTGCATCAAGCACAGTTGGACTGCAGATTTTATTGCACTTACCCTCTTGATTTTAGTTTGACTTATACATTTATTATTATTATAACTGAAGACCTGTACAGTCAATCACAAACAATCAATTTATATTACAGGAATGCCCACAGGCTATAATGAAAACTTGGATCATACACAATCATATAAAACACAGCAGTCATACTAGTCATCCATCTGATTTGAAATAAAAGAGTAATTTCATTAGTTTGAGATAATGATGGCTATCACTGAATATTTTTTGAACTATGTAAAAAAATACTGTTTACTACTTCTTCCTCTTAAATTCATCAGAAAACAACCTGAAGGGTTATAAAGTGTACATCTGAGACATTTGTACACATCTGTGCCTCATCTTGCAGAGAGGTTTGGGTACACACAACTGCCTAGGATTGTTTTGATTATATTTATTTTAGAAAACCTACCCTATCACGGTAGTGCTACATGAGAATCAGAACAATAATTCCATCTTGAAGCCTATGTTGTGAAAACCAGGTGGTTAAGAGTTTTTATAAGTTTAAAGTCGTACTGCCATTAGTTTGATCATATAAAACACTCATACAGCCTTGTTTGCTTTACTGTTATCTCAGTAAACGGTTACGCTGCTCATCCATTTGTGAACAGCCTTATTAAACAGATTTTTTTTTACTACTAGCTTGCCATGTGGACTCTAAGCATTAAAAACCAAAAAGTAATGGTGCTTTCTGTAGTCCAGTGCATCTGGCACTCATGTATTCATAGCACTTTGAAGCATATCGATCTGATTTTCCTGCAGTTTTCAAAGATATTTACATTTGAAATTTTTGCAATATTTTCCAAATGGATCATATGCATGTATGTAGTTATTGATAGGCATGGCATTTGGTGTCCTTTTCTTGGACAAGCAAATATGTAGAGATCTTAAAAATAAATTTAGCCCTCGTGAAAATACTGTGAATATGGAGGTACTTGGAAATATCTCTCTAAATGGGATTTAGGTATTATGTTTCTGAGATGGTATGTTGGAATGTTATGGTTGCATCACCATCTTACAAGGGTGTGTACTAGCAATTGCAGGCTATTAATATTAAACAGACTTTTTGAGAAGTGAAGATTTACTCTCCTGGAGTTTTCCCTAGGATTGTTTGCTTTGCTGACTGGATGAAACAGGACAAAAGGCAAATATCACACCTTGGCCCTACTACAAAAGAACCTGAGGTATATGGTAAGTGTGATCAGAAGATATGGAGGAAGCAGGCAGGTTTCTTTTGGGGCTTGAATTGTGTTCCTTTCCCTCAAGAAATTCTGAGCATCTTTGAGAAGGAAATAGAGAATACTTTTACATAAATGGAGGGTTTTAGGAAAACAAAACTCCAGACAAAAGGTATGATTTTTATCTTAGCATGCCTCAATTTGCTTTCATTATACCATTAAGGGAGTAGGTTTACCAGCATTTAAAATATATTTTTTGAGTCTTTACTTCTAACACTTTGTCTCAATCATTTGTTCCCTTTGTTATCTGTGGCAGTAAAGTGAATAGATAAATGCAACACAGAATCATAGAATCATAGGGGTTGGAAGGGACCTTTAATATCATCTAGTCAAAGTGGCTCAAAAGAATTTTACAGTAAAACGTGTGAGCAGTAGATTTCAAATCCAAATTCTATCACATAAATGCCTCTTTATTTTTAATAATCCTTTTTAACAAACTCCCTCTTGTTGATATTTTCATAGAATTGTAGAATCAATTTGAAACATGCAAACAAATATTCTTCAAACTGTAAACTGTGGAACAAAAAATTAATTGTACTCATCAATGCCTAACTAGAAAAGAAAGATTTGCTGTTCTTTTCCACAAAAATTGTGATTTGTCAAAAAAAGTTCCTGTAGTTAATTTTCTAATCAAAACTCGATATATATATAGTCATAAGTTTAAGGTCAGAAATATTATACTTTAATGAAGCTAAAAATGGTTGTTCATATGATGTTTGTCAGTTTCCTGATAGCTTCATACTGGAAGAAGGTTTGTGTATTTTTTTTTAAATACTACTTTCCTCAAGATGCTCTATATTTTTACTAAACAAACAAAGGAGGAGTTAAATCTGCAACAGGAGTGCTAAATTCATTAGCAAGAAGCATTACTAGGGGACAGAGATTTTCCAGAAATTTCCTCAGGTTGAGTTGATTGGTTGCAAGGATTTGGAAAAAAAGATTGTGAAGTTGTTTATCTTAGATATTGCACTTTTATCTTACTGAAATGCATATTTTATAGGTCTTTATTATGCAATGATTTGTCTTAATTTCAAGAAAGTCATCAAAGATGACTTCAAATTGGATAGAAAGGTCTGGGTTTTGCAATTAACTCTCTAGCTATAGGTACTTATTGTAACTTTCCTTGTTTGAACAGAAAACTCTATATGCACACTATATGCTCTGCCACATGCTGCCCACCTCAAGCAGCCAGTGGGTTAGGATGCAATTTTTTTGTGCAGTCTACTTCCAGGAATATTGGCATACCTTACACTTAGTAAAAAGGTAATATTAAATTCCCTGGGAGTTTAAAACAAAACCAAATTAAACAAAACAATCAAAACCCACAATCTCTCCCTTTAAGGAAGATAGATTGAAACCTGTTGAATTATTCCAGACCCTGAAACCCTGGACTACAGCTCCTCTCAGGTTGGTGCCAATTCCCTGAAGAATAAAATAAATTTAGAGCTATTCTGGATTTAGTGTTTCTTCTTGTCTCATGTGAAGTGATTTCTCAGAATGTAAAGTCTTGGTTATCAGATTTCTTATGTTGGGTTTCTTGGAGGAATATCTATTCCTGTGGTGCACTTTGTAATCTGGACAATTGCAAGAAAGTCACAATTTCCTCCTTACACCCTTTAGCCAAACTGCACCAAGACATCCTGCACCGATGAATCAGTATTTATCCTATATTTGACTCTGTCAGTCTTTGAGCACACCTCATCTCGTATTGGGTCCTACAAACCTTCCTTGTATCTTGTCTTTCATATTTTGGATCAGTAAATAATATCACTGCTAAGGAAAGAATATTACCATTTTATATATATACTAATAGTACTACTTTGTTTCTGTTCATGTGTTACGTTCTCTTAAGAAAAATGACTGGATCAGATGAAGCTCCCTGGGTAAAAAAAAATTAATTCCTTGGAAATAATTTAATGCATTCAGTGGAGACAAGCTTTCAGAGACTGAAAGCTGGTCAGCAAAGAGAAGAAAATCACAGAAAAGTCCCACACAGCTGAGTGGGGAGGCTTGCTGACAGCAGCAACAGACAGAAAATCAGGCATCAGGAATGAGGAAAGAAACTTCCCGAGGGTCACAAAGAGCTGTGCCAATTCTGCTGTAACTCAAAGCTACTGAGCTGGCTAGAAGCTGAGAGCATCCCTGCAGAGACACAGTGGAGAGTTGTATATAAACTCTTTTATTTTCTATTGTGTTTGACTAAGTTATGATGAGCTGTATTTATGGAGTTGTCCTAATGTGTATTATAATTAAATCTGTCTTTCTTCAGGTTAAAACTCTCACAGACTCCTTTGGTGATCTGTCTATACAGATCTACCTCAAAGCAGTGACCAACTCTTCAGTACTTTCAAAACATCAAAGGCTCTTATTGTCATAGTTCTGGCATAGCTTTTATGTAAGAAAACTGAAGGCTGAATAGACACGTATATGTATATAGGCATGTATGTGTGTGAGTGGATATGAAGATATCCAGTCTAACTTAGGTGAACAATTTGGGTTAAAGATAGCTTAGCTGTAACAGAAGAAATCTCTGTAGATCACTTTACTCTGTTTTTTTTGATAGAAGATCAGGTTTATCTACCTAGCTGATTTAAATGAAGTCGTACCTTTTTTTTTTAACATGCAAAACCATAAATGAGAAGACACTATACTTGTATTACGAATGTTGTCTTTTGTTATGCTAAGTTACACTTTTTTGTTTTCTTTTTTTTTTTTTATGGTACTACAAGCATGCATGCTGTGGAAATATACTCACAGAACTTAGATAAGAACAGAATTTGCAATGCAGTTAAGCTTCACAATCCTGGTTCCATAACGATATTCTGTATACGTAATGTCATAGTAACAGGAGGGGATAGTAGTGAGTGACTGTTACATGAATGACCTATTTACCTGGTTTCAATTTTGCTTTAACTATTTGTTCACAGTAAATCAAACATTTTTAGCCAATTTCATTCAGCATGCTTGGGCAGAGAGCCAGATTCCACAGAGTAGTACCTGACAGCCCAGTTAAAACCTTGCAAACAGTGGTATTAGTTCACAGAATCACAGAATGGTAGGACTTAAAAGGGTCCTCCAGAGATCATCCAGTCCAATTCTGTGCTAAAGTAGGTTCAACTTGATCAGATTGCATAAGAATGTGTCCAGTTGGATTTTGAAAACCTCCAGAGAAGGAGATTCCACAACATCTCTGGGCAACTTGTTCCATTGCTAAATCACTCTCACCTTCCTAGTGGCCTAGAAAAGGATTGCCTTAAGAATGATTGAGGTCTGTAGAATTCAACTCTTCAAGAATAATACATGGAAACTACAAACAGTCTAAAAGAAGTTAATTTCTGATCAAATCGCCTACATTCCTTTTATAACAAGAAAAAGAAGTCAGCATGTCCAAATTGATTTACCTTTTTCTAAAATAGATATCAATGTCTCTGAAAGAGTTTGCTTTGCTATAGAGGAAGGGTAATTAGCTTAGACTTAAATATCAGACCTTAGATGGCTAAAATTTGAAGATTAGAATTAAATATCAGACCTTAAATGGTTAAAAGTTTAAGATGTATGTCCTACACTAAGATACATGTCTGTGGGACTGATGCCTTTATTGAAGAGTTGTAAACTCATGGCACAAAGACAGTAGAAACAGTTTATAGGACTTCTTATATATCGTATAAGATTGTTACATCTCCCTTGTTTGTTACTAATAGTTTTAGTCCTTGAAGGGATATATCATACTGAAATGCTGTACAGATATATTGGATTAAATCTTTTCAAGGAAAATGCCTGCAACCATTTCTATGCCCCTTCCTCTAAATTAGCATCTGTGACCCAGCTGCATAAGCACTTTTTCTGGTTAGGATTGAAGACTATTTCCCACTACCCTCATTGTAGTTTTTATGGACCACAGCCATTTAGCATGGGTTGTACTTCTTTCTCAAGGGTTGGGCCCAAAGCCTTTGACAAATTTTGCATTTGCAATTGATTTGTTCCCTCCTGGGCTTGAGAATAAAAAGCAATAGATAATGTCTCAGGATCAGACTTTACATGATGAAATAATAAGGGTTGGGTGAACTGACAGCTTTTCTCAATCTTCCATAATGCTCATTAAGTTAGACATTGTTTTGATTTTTTACTAAAAAACTCATTTACAAGGACTATACTCAGAATAAAAAGAACTGGATGAGATAGATAAGTACAGTCAGACTGTAGTGCTATTATCCTGATCAGAGGAAAGAACCTAGCATCTCTCCCAGACAACACAGAAAATGCATTTTTATAATAGAAATAGAAATCCTTTTCATTTAAACTCCAGCTGTTTTGTTGGACTCATGCTCTAGCAAATATCAGTTAAACTTTGTTCTTTCTTTTGGAAAAGAAACTAAAGTTACTTTCAATCTCAGTATTTCACAGTCTTTTGCAATGAAATAAACAATAAAATCTAATGTCCCATACACCAGTTGTGAAATGAGGACCCCATGGCACTTTAGGAATAATAGGTGAGTTAGTTCCAGTGTGGTTTTGACAATTAATATTCTCTGGTTTGAGCTAAGCTAACATTCAGCTATGAAAAAATATTTTTCTTAACTTTCTTCAAACTGATATGCCATGCTTCTGCTTGCTGCTGAACAATCCCTGCCAACACCAGACCAAGAGGAAAGAAATCAGTAAAGCTTTCTGAAACATACATGCTGCTAAAAATCAAAATTCAGAACTTTTCACTTTCTTTTAGTAAACTTTTACATTGTTTGTATAAGTTTATAGTCAAAGTATAAAGATTTTAGTATGAGGATCATGTGGTGATTATGAGTTAGGAACAAAATTTTGACTAAAAACTAATTATTCTAATTATCTACACCAGTTCTTTATAAAGATAGGAGTTTCAAACAATCACTGGATCACAATTGTTATGTAGTTCAACAGCCTGTCTCTCAGAGACAACCTCTGTCTGGTTCTAACAAAGACATAAGTGAATATTCCGTATCTTAATCTCAATTACTTAGGTATCAGATATGATTCAATGTCCTGTAAGACATACTCCAGTATTACAAATGCAGCTGTAATGGGTCAGGAAGATGTTCTTAGAAAAATAGGAATGGGAATCTTACAAAAATATACCTTTCCAAAATAAAAACCAAGTTGAAACCAGTTTCTTGTCTAATCAAAAGTGGAGATGTATAACCCCAAATAAATCCAAGGTCTTTCATTCACTGCTGTCTAGAATTCTGAATTTTCCTTCTTTTTAAATTTATTTTAAAACATAATTAATTTATTATTCATTTTCTTTGTATATCTCTCAATGGTCTCAAACAGTAAAACAATATTTTATATAAAGAATAAATACATGCTAGGATAATGTGGTAAAAAAACCAAGAATGTTTGAGTCAAATTGTAGATGAAGTGGTAGACTTTGCTGGAAGACACATACTGCAGATATCCTTCTACATTCCTTTTATGGCCACAGACTCCAGAGAATTTGTTTTTACATCATTACAAGAAATTTTTTATGTTTGAAATATTTATAATATTATTTAATTGAAGCTTAATCTTCAGTTAGAACACAACGACATTTTTATATGCCTCCATTCTCACAGCATTGTGTACACAGACTAGGCCTTCAGGGTAGGTTTTACTGTGTTAGTGTAACATATGTTCCCAATAGGTAAGTGACACATGAAAGGAAAGGAATGTGATTTAATGTTTCAATTTTATTGCCTGCAATTTAACATATGGCAGTGAAGAAGATACAATCAATAAAGCTACATGAATGTGAAAGTACACAATAAAAGTTACCTCAGAAGGAAGGATTGATTTAAAGATGTATTGAATCTAATCAGTCAAATAATTCAACACAAAAATTGTATTTATGGTCTTAGATTCATTTATTGTTGGTGAGTGGATGGTTGATGACTTTGAAAACTTCTTCCAAAAGTCTTCTGCAGATTTGGTACTTGATTCATTTTCATTGCACTTAATACAAAGAAATTGCAACCCAAATCAACAAAGCATTAGTATTATTGGAATTTTTTCCCTCAGGAAATTAAAAATTCATTTTCTCCTTTTGTAATCCCTTCTGTCACTTTTATTCATTCATTTTCCTTATCTTCTCATTTTCCTCATGTATATGTTATCCATGCTATTCAGTAATTCTTTCATCAATTTGGACAAATTATGTTGAAGAAAATAATATATGTTAGTTTATAAATTGAAAAGCTTTGTTGCAAAGAACTAATGTTGAGAACCAGAATCAGATATAAAAACATTTTAAAAATCTGCTTTTTCAAAACAAGAATAAGAATTTTCCCAAAGTAATTTCAGGTTCAATGAGGGGAGTGGCTGACACACCAGAAGGCTGTGCTGCCATTCAACGAGACCTGAACAGGCTGGAGAGTTGTGTGGGAAGAAATCTAATGAAATTCAGTAAGGGCAAGTGTAGAGTCTTGCATCTGGGAAAGAATAACCCCATGTACTAGTACATGTTGGGGAATGAACTCTAAGAGAGTAGTGTAGGGGAAAGGGAGCTGGGGTTCCTGGTCTGCAGCAGAATGACCATGAGCCAGCAATGTGCCCTTGTGGCCAAGAAGGCCAATGGCATCCTGGATTAGAAGGGCTATGGGCAGTAGGTTGAGAGAGATTCTTTTCTCCCTCTACTCTGCCCTCATGAGACCACATCTGGAATATTGTGTCTAGTTCTGAGCCCCTCAATTCAAGAAGGTTAGGAAGTTGCTGGAGAGAGTTCAGTGCAGGGCCACAAAGATGATGGAGTAGAGCATTTCCCTTATGATGAAAGACTGAGGGAGCTGGGACTCTTTAGCTTGGAGGAGACTGAGGGGTGATCTCATTAATGTTTACAAATATGTAAAGGACATGTGTCAGGAGGATGGAGTCAGGCTCTTCTCAATGATGTCCAGTGATAGGACAAGGGGAAATGGGTACAATCTCAAACACAAGAGGTTCCGAAGAAACACAAGGAAAAAATTCTTCACTGTTCAGATGAGAGAGCATTGGAACGGGCTGGGCTGCCCAGATAGGTTGTGGAGTCTCCCTCTCTGGAAATATTCAAAACCCACCTGGACAAGTTCCAGTGTGATCTACTCCAGGAGGTCCTGGTCTGGCAGGAGGATTGGTCTAGATGACCTTTCAAGGTCCCTTCCAACCCTTGATATTATGTGATTCTGGGATTCAATAAATACAAAAATGTATCTCATTTAGCAAAAGTGCCTGGTTATACTGAAAAAGTACAATAAAAATCTGAAAGTCTCCATTTTGTTTTCTAAAGAGATCAAATTTTTTTTAAAAAAGAAAAGAATCCCCAATATTTTTTTCCTAGAATAAATATTTTGGAGATAAAGTGCTATTATAATGTAAAATACATATTTTCTATAGGATAATAAATAGAAAGGAAAAATCTGTTAGCTTTGCAATGTGTACAGCCTAGGAATTTTACTATTTTAACTTGGAAATTGTAGTAATTTTCTTTGTTTCACTTCATAACATATAAAAAGAAGTGTAAAATTCTTTTATCCCGTAAACATAACATATTTTAAATGGTAGATCTGAAACTTTAAAACAGAAAAAAGAAATTTACTCTCAAAATAAAGCAAACATTATTATTATCAGTGTAAATTCTGTATAAAGCACTGAATTATCACAGAAATTTATGAAAACTGTGGATGGAACCTAAACAAATACCAAACTAACTGGAGTTGAGCATTAGAAATATTAAGGTAAAACGTTTTTTCTTTATGTAAGTCACAGATGTCATTAGTTACATGTTTTAATTTTTACAAAATAAATCAGAATTATGGCAATAGGGCTCCTCAGAGGATGATGGGAAATAGTTGTGTGAAAAATTCACTCTGAACAGAAGATGCAGCTCCAAGCTAGCAGGCTTGTAGTCATAAGCTTAAATGCTGAGGATTGTTGACCAAAAGAGTAAAATTAGTAAATTCTCAGGAAAATGTTCAATCTCTGAAATTCATTCCGTTTTACTGATTAAGACAAAAGAAAGAAAAATATAGAATTGATTCTTACATTACAAAGAGGTTAGGCATTGATTCTGAATCTGCTTGCTCTCATTCAGATGCAGTCAGAAGCATTCTGTCCATTTCAGAAACAGTTTACCAAGGACAGCATTTACTGTATATTAATAAAGCACCATTACAAGAGTTGTATCTTCCTTTATATTCCAGATGAGTAATTTGATTGCTCTTACAACATGTAAATTGATTGTCGCAAGGAACTGTTAGGATAGGATATTTTTAAAATTTCACTGTGCTTTGCTTTCACTTCTATAATCAGTTTTTACTTCAAGGAAGAAAAAATATTTTCAGATCCATGTATGTATGTAATTATTTATTTATTTATCTTATTGTAGGATGTGAATGTAAATGTTTGGTATCTACAGTACTTTCATGGTCATAACCTTGGAGAACACACCTAAGTAGTTCAACAATCATATTATAGACATCCCTAACAATCTTTTACAATGAGTTCAGTAGAGCATCAAACGCATTTCTTATCTTGAGGCCAACCTGAATAATTGTATTCTTGTCTAACATGAAGTTTTTAGTCATGAATCTTCTGCATTATCATGTTCCCAATTTCCATGCCCAATCTCATAGAAATTAACATAGAAATTAACAAAATCATACCTGAAATATGTTAGGACCTTCATATGAGTAGAACTTATACATAAAATAAGCAATGAACATGCACATATTTTTCCAATGAACCTAAAATTTCTTTGTGCTTAGAATAACCTGAATCCATGTAGGTATATCACTGTGATCTCTAAGTGCCTGTAAATGTCTGCTCCATGATTATGTTGAACACATGGTACCTATTTGCTTTGTTGTCACATTTTATGGATTGTGAAGCTCCTTAGGATATGGCTTGTAATAAAAGTTCTATTTAAGACATGATTGTAATTTTATATGTATGTGTGTGTGTATATACACACACAGGAAGACAGAGAAAAGACATTTGTTAGACATCATCTGCATCCATGTGTAAAGTCCCTGTCATTATGGCAGAAGCATTATCTAAAATGTTTGTAAAATCTGTGGGAGAATGACAAAACGGTCAGGAATTTCCATGAGGTTCCTGTTCTACTTCCTTTCTATCTTCTGGGTTGCATTGACCCAAAGGCTGCCTGATTCATTCATCCTCTTCTATCTTCTAAATCCTACTTGGTTTATCATTGCCACAGTGGTGGGAGGTGGAACATGAAATATGTTGAGCATGAAGAGACAGACATCATACATATACTTTTTCTATTAAATGATGCAGCTGCAGAACTAGACCCATAAAACTGTACTGTGTGGGTGCCATATGGAAAAAGACTTCATAATCTGTGAAGCATTTGATTACAATTGTCAATATATCTTTTACTCTTACCACTAAAGATGAAAATTCCTTGAAATGTAGCATTATTTGTTTATTTTTAAGTTCACTCATGTTCTTCAGGCTACCACAGAAAACCAGAGTGAAACTTTAATCAAATATTTACCCTAGCAAGTCCCCAGCAGACTTCTGTACAAAAGTCAGGTGACAAGGTTTCTATCATGATATATTTGTATGAAGACCAGCAGTAAAAATGTCAGGCCTTCTTTACAATGATATAACTAAAATAAAATCATCTACTTAATTTGGGATCAGAAAAGAGTCTTCTCTTTCTCTCTCATGACAAATAAATTAGGAAGTCTCCATTCAGTAGGTTATTGTACTTACCCCTATGAGTCTTTGAATAGTACTTCCCAAAAAATTATGAGTTTGACTGAAAGCCTGATCCAGCATCACATGCTGGCAACTAGAAAGAGCAAAAGTAAAGAACGAGCTATTTCATTACAAACATCCGTAGATGACGGGCCTTATAAGATATATCAAGGGAAATGGCTGAAAACCAAAGCCCTCAACAATTTAGTCATCAGCTCTGAAATGCTGACTGCCTGATAGTTGATGTGAAGGTGTCCAGCCTCTCCAACCAAAAACCACTTCAACTATTCACCACACGTGACCAAAGCCACAACTATGGGAAACAGCTTTACAGAAATTCTTCTCAATACTCTTCCTTTTCCACAGTCCTTGCCAGCCTTCTACACAGTAGGATCCCTGGAAACAAACTCAAAACCCTCTCCTTCCTGACATATCCATGATGAACAGCTGCAACTCCTTAGGTACTGAGAGCAGCTGCCCTGAGCTATGCCATTGAAATAATACAAAAAGACACTAAAAAATGGAAACATGTTACTGAGTGTATGGTTAGTGGTCCTTGTGCATCAGCTAGATGGGTGGCTTCCAATTAGTACTGCTGAGGCTGCTGGAAATCATGCAAGAAACACAAGACTGATTCTTTTTTTACTGTTTACTCTGGAGCTATTTCTGGGTAAGGAGAAAGTGAAACAAGATTGCAATGCTTCCTTCATTTCTTATTACTTAGATTCTTCATTGATATAATTACTAAACTTTTACTTCAAGGTGACTCAGACTGCATTCAGGAGACCAGTTTGTGATTATAGTTGTAACAGTTCTGTGCTGCTTCATTGTATTGGAAGAAGTTCAGATAGAGAGAGTAGAAGAGTCATATTAACATTGCTGTATGTCTAGACTAATTGGTAGGGTGCTGAGAAGGTGATTATTTTAGCTGAGAAGAATACATTTTTAACGTGATTTGTATTCCTTCCAGCATCTGAGGTAGTTCAAAGATGACACTGTGTTGTGATGTCGGTATATCCTAAATCAGATTATGTTATGATTTGATTTATTGGCAAAAAAACCCACTTGAATGTAGGTAACATAGCTGCCCTGCACTCCTGCACACTTAACAATATATCTGTGCAGGCTTACACTGTGTTGTATAAAACTCCAAGTTGTCTGGTTGCTTCCTGTGAGGCCTACAGCAATTCCTACCACCAACATTGTGAGGAAATAAAAGACAACTGTGTGGGAAAAAAAAGGATAAAAGATATCTGTAAAAAACTGTGCCCCACAGTGTTCTACTCATGGCACAATATTATCCATGTGGGAAACCTTTGCATGATTATTGCTTGAAAGCATTATTCCTATCTGATCAAGTATTTCTTAGGAATTTCTTCATAGCCTGGGTTCATGAGATTGTTTCAGAAAGATGTGATGCTGCCTGGTACTGAGAATTACAGTCACAGTCCAGAAAAATTATTAGTTCCAAACAAGCAGGCACTTCTTTTATTAATATATGAATAGTACTTTGATTTCAGAATTTAAGCATTTTTTATGTGCTGTTTTCTTCTTTCTGTGAAGCATAAAATGGTTTTCAGTGTATTTTCTAGAGCTTATTTTACCCTTTCCTTTTTTTCTGTGTATTCTGTGATTCTGGTGTAATTCCACCTTCCTCTTGAAAACCATGTAATACAAAATATCACATTGTATATGATTAATTTGCATAATCCTGAAAAACCTTGCAAGTTATTCTCTAGCAGATTCAGGTGGGAACGTGTCAACTGCCTCCCAATATAAAATGGCAGTGCAAAAATGCAAAAATCTAGTGTTAGGAAAGAAATCAACAGATTATTTCATTAAAAAAAAAAATTCATAGAATCATGATTGGAAAAGATCATTGAGTCCAACCACTAATCTAACACTGTCAAGTCTGTCACTAAATCACGGCCCTAAAGTTTTCATAAGAGAAACAGAATGTGGCCATACTTTGGTTTTTAGTATATACTGAAATATTTCTCAGTAAATTTGAGAAAATGAAGAGCTGATAATAAGAAAATTAAGAATTATTAATTTTAGTTAACTAGTGAGAGTAGCTTTTCTTTGCCTAGACTCCACTGTGATATTTGCTTTTCTTTTGTACCATGTGTTAAAAGTTACCAAAGAGTGCAGTAAATAAATATACTCATAATTTCTTCTCATCACAAATCAAAAAATATTCCAAATTAAGTTCAACCCAACCAGCTTTGTTCAGGGACCAGTATAGCAGATCAGTATAGCAGAAATAAAAACCTATGAGATTCACTGATGTGCAAAAGTGCAGTGACATTTTTTTAAATGTGCATCAACTTTTTAAGAATACACATTCGCAGTTAATGTGAAAGAACCAGATATATGTATCAGGATACTGTGAACCAGTGTTTCAGTTGGTAGTGCATGATGGATTTAGGCACATGCTTATATACTTCATTAAGAAAACAGTAATTCTGCTTGTTAAACTGAAGGCAAGTAAAAACTATATTTGCTGCATCTGGGTTGCAAGATGAAAGCATAGGCTTCGTGATTAACTATGCATCTGTCTTCAATAGCAGACAACAAGCAGTAACTTGTTCTCACCATAAATAACACCTCCCAGATGAGAAACTAACAGTGGTCTGCAAAATCGGGGTATCTTCCTAACACTTCAAAGGCTTATGTATTTCCTAAGAGATATTATGTTTTTCTATTTTTCAGTTGAGGAACCAAAGCAAAGACTAGTTCCTGAGAATCTTTTCAGCCATTAGCTCCCTGAATTATTCCTGTCTGTCAGTCTTTGTCCTATCAGCTGTCAGAATAGCATCCAAGCTCCTCCCATGTTAACTCAAAATGTTGAGTATTTTTCAGCTAGACATCTATAATTAGTACCTAAGTAAGTAGAAGTCATCTGCGGTTGTTCATTATGAAGCAATCAGGACAACAGCTTAAAGCACCTACATTTTCATTTAGAAAATTTCTGACAGAAGTACAATGAAAGAGGAAACTTTTGGGAGTGTCTCGAAATGTCTGAACCTGCAACCAACAAGTACAATCATTCTCTGTTGTGACAGAGAAGGATACAATGGTATGTAGAATTTAATAAGACCATGAATTGAGCATTAGGAATATTTGCAACTGTTTTCAAACTAATACATGAAAATTTATGATCAAGATATTTCATATTCTATTTTAGTAGAGAACACAGAGAACTAAAAAAAAAATATTTTTAAAATATTTTACTTGAATACTAAATAGAATTCTATTTATTAACTTGTAATTATGCTTCCACCATAACTTGCTGGGTTAAATTAACATTATTACATGCAGGCACATTTATAATGGAGGAAACAAACAATTTATTGCACTATGGAATGGGAGAGCTGACTGATGGAATAAGACAATGGAACCCAAGGTGCTGATATATGTAATAATTTCTAACAGATGCCTAAGAATTCTTAACTTTTCAATATTCATCAAAGAAAACACAAATTTTAAAGGTAGACTCCTGTAATGCAAATTGCTATAGGTCAATTATGTAACATTTTTATTAGGAAAAATCTCATTAATATTTTCTCAAATGAGCATATGTTGGTGGCCTGGATTAAAAAAAAATTTAAAAGTTATCTCTTGTTCTACTAAATATACCTAAGACTTGTTAATCCACTTGGATTATCATATCAGTGCACTGGTTTTTTTCCAAGATGTGATATCTGGCACACACATTTTAATACATTTCATAGAATCATAGAAACTCTGGATGAATCTAGTCCAGCTTCTTGCTCAAAGTGGGACTATTGCCAACACTAATCTTCTGATTACCTTTTTTTTTAAAAAAAAAAATTAAGCTAAGCCTCCCAAGCTGCAATTTCTGTTGCTTGCCTCTTGCTTTGCTGTCTGCTGCTATCAAGAAGTGTTTGGCTCTGCTGTCATTTTAACTTCCATTCATCTCCCATAATTTCCGTTGTTAAGTCTAGTACTTTGGCTGTAACACTGATGAATCTTTTTGTTACTGAGTTTGGTACTATCACAGTACATTTTAAAAAAAAAATCCTTGTCCCATCAAATCCTACAGTTATAAATGTATTATCTATATGAACACACATATGTCAAATGTGTAAGTTTTTATTCATATCCTTTCATAGATCTATGTATTAGAATTTGAAAATACATACAAACATAACCACATGCACATAAACGTATGTATGTTCATTCCATATGCAGTCCAGACATGCCAGGACACTAAATACATTATTCAGGAAATAATTGCAGCATGGGATATGTATACTTTTTCCTCTGACAAGGTTGCTTCCCTGTCGTGTGCAAAGTTTTGGCTTCACAGTCAGTCTAGGAAACATGTAACTATTTGTGACTACAGTGGGAATCATCTTCCTCTGGGGAAACAGATTTTTTACTAGAGATGGACATCGGCCATGAAGATTGGGTCCAAATACGGATTTGAGAAGACTGAAACTTCCACTTACTGCATATTAGATCCAGGATTTTAATTTAACCCATTACAAAGATAGGGACTGTTTATGAAATATATGTACTGATCCATCTGGATTTTATTTGCATTTGTGATTTAGTTAAGGGTCTCATTTACATTTCATATTTGAATTCAAGAAACTCTTTATAAAAGTATTCAGCTAAGTACCATTGGGATGGAGAAATCATTCCACAAGAATAGTGTAAAAAGGCAGATTCCAGCAAAATTAGAAACTTATTAAAATTGTTCATGCCCTTATAGATAAAAGTTTTATGAAAATCAGAAAAAAACATACTCTGAACAAAAGCCAATTATAAAATATGGTGAGTTTTGAAATCTCTGGATGGTAAAATGTATTTTATTTCTAGGAATAATAGTAATCCTTAACTCCAAATTTTTCTGTGGATGAATGAAAAACATAATCAATCTAACTTTTTGGCCACTTGTGTGGACAGTAATGATCTTTTTGTTGTTGCTGTACTGCACGAAACCAGATATCATTTTGTCCACTGTGTTTTAAAAAAAGCATTTTTGTCTGCAGTCTAGGAGTTATTTTATTAAATGCTGAAACAGGGAAAAATATATAGGGACAGTAATTTTAACATGTATTAAGATTTATTCCACTAGAGAGGAGAAGGAGGATAATACTTTTTCAACAGCAGAGCTTACTTTGCTTCATCACCATAAAGATTAATATTTTTATCCCCATTTTACAGGGGGACTACCTAATTCCAAGAGCAGCAATGAGTCCTAATTATATTACAAAGATTCTCCCTAACCCTGAGATTAAGTATAACCATATCCTATATGCCATGTGATGATATTTTTAGCATTGTTCTTTAACCTTGCTTATTCTTCAACACTGTCAGTAAAAAGACAGTAAAAGTCACATTTACTATATAATTTACTGCTACAATAAAAAACAGTAGTTCATTCCTGGAAAAAAAAAATACTATATTGAAGAATAATACTATAACTTCAGGGAATCATACATTTAAAAAAGGCTCAGGTTTTCAAGGAGTGCCCTCAAGAATATGACAATCACATAACACAAATGGCAATACTTGATGATAGTGTAGTTGCTTTCAGACTAAAGGCCAACTTGTGCTTTGCAGTAGCATGCTTATATCTTGCAAAGCAGCTTGTAAGGCAGCTTGGGTGACTCATAAGATCCTATTGAAAACCTAGGTTAAATTTGAAGCTTAATACCATGGAAGTATTTTTCAGTGTAAAAGCCCTTTGTACGTATGCTTTGCACTTCCTATGTACTTTCAGTCCAATGGATGTTCCTCGTGTCAACAGTAGCACATTTTAGCAAGTAATAAGTTGTCTAAATTTACATGACATTTAATTCAGAAAGCTTTTATGCAGTAAACAAACAGTTAGGAAATATAAAAAAAATACAGGAGAAGACTGCAGAAAAAAATTAATGGACAAACATCGCCTGTCCCATTACAAACTACATCCTGTGGGTTAAAATCACGAGATCAAAGCACAGAGAAAGGATGTTGCATCATTTTGGTGGAAACATTGATCTTCTTGAAGGCAGAAAAGCTCTACAGAGAGATCTAGACAGGCTGTATCAATGGGCTAAGGACAATTATATGAGATTCTACAAGGCTCAGTGCCAGGTCCTGGTTGCGTCACAACCCCTGGCAACACTACAGGCTTGGGGATGAGTAGTTGGAAAGCTGCCAGTGGAAAAGGACCTGGAATTTTTGATTCAAAGATGGCTGTATATGAGCCAGCAGTGTGCCCAGGTGGCCAAGAAGGCCAATGTCATTCTGTTTTATATCAGAATGTGGTCAACAGGATCACAGAAGTGATTATGTCCTTGCCATCAGTGAGGCCACACTTCAAGTACTGTGGTCAATTTTGGACCTCTCACTATAAGAAGGATATTGAGGTGCTGGAGTATGTCCAAAGATGGGCACCGGAGCTGGGGAAGGGTCTGGAGCACAAGTCTGATGAGAAGCAACTGAGGGAACTTGGGGTGTTCAGTCTGGAGAAAAGGAGGCTGAGAGGAGACATGATCACTCTCTACAACAACTCAAAAGGAGGTTGCAGCAAGTTCAGTGTCATTCTCTTTTCCCTCAAAAAAAGAGATAAAATAAGAAGAAATGGCCTGAAGTTGCAGCAAGGGAGGTTTAGATTGCATATTATGAAAAAAAAATCTTTACTGAAAGGATTATCAAGCATTGACACAAACTGCCCAGTGAAGTGGTGGAGTCACAATCCCTGGATATAGGTTAGGTTATTGGCTGGACCTGATATTCTTAAAGGTCTTTTCCAATGACTGTGGGATTCTATGATCATTACTTGATCAAATTCCCACCAGAAATAATGTCAAGATGAAGAGGAATATAGGGAAGAATAAGTCAAAAAAGACAGAGATGAAATCATATCTCTTCCTACTTCAGACATTTCATGATGGCTGTGAAGACACAAGAGCAGATAATGCAGATTTCTGATAATAATAAAAGATAATTACCTCCAGAAGGGGCTTGAGATGGACTGAGTGTCTGTCTGTTCACAGGTTACAGAAATTTTGTTAGAAGACACAGACATGTATCTTTGACTAAGTTGAAGGCTGAATGCTTCATGACATGAGCCTGGATCATGGTTCCTTATGGGTCTATGGTATGAAGAGCAAGAAATGCTGTTCTGGGCTGAGTGTTGAAGCATTCTTTTTATGCCAAGTCAGCACATTAACAAGTAATAGACATCTGATGTTCATTACTTTACTGTAGGAATTTTTAAAAAGAAAACAAATTCTTTTGTATGATGTATCCTACAATGTTCTTACTTAGATATGGTCGGACAGAATCTGAGGAAGGATTTGTTTTAGTATTTCAGAAAGTCTGAGGGCTCAAAAGCTTGAAGCAAAACTCTGTAATCATTTATGAAGGAACTTCCATATTAGTCACAGAGTGTACTCTTCTCCACCAAGTGATTGCTACACATGTTGGGGGATGTGCAACTGAGTAAGAGCAGGACACTTGTTCTCAGCTGGCACAGTATTGCTGTAGTGACACAAATCCAGAGGGACTTTAGAGAAACTAATGACTAAGTGGGAGTAGGATGTTTAACCATGTCCATCCTCTGTATTTTTAATCAAGTTGAAAACATCCAACAAAAACGAAATACGGGCTGTGATATTCAAATGGTTCAGGAAATACTTACATTCCCTGAGTTTTATTTCAAGCTTACAGACCAACAAATTCCTACCAGTTTGTGAGCAAAAACAATAAAAAAACCACTCACACAACAGGAAGATGTTTAGTAGGGATGCTTGCTTACTCCATTGTACTTAAAAGGCAACCATTTCAGTCACAAACAAGATCCCTGTATTGCAGTTGACTGCATTTAGTAACAATAGTCGTCTCAATACTGTAAAGGTAACAGTGGTACACATATAGCTGCTCTTATGGCTCCTGACTTGACCACTTGCTGTGGGGTTTGGTGTTCTCATGCTGAGGCCCCATGACTCAAAGCACCTCAAGTAAATAGAGATTGCTTCATGTGGCTCTGGAAAGACTGAATGTCTGACCTTCATTTCCGGGTTGCCGGTGAGGATTTCATCACCTCTCTGTGTCACACAGGGCACAATCCCTCTCTGACTGCACTCACATCCAATCCACAGGTGACTGTCAAGGCTGAACTCTGTGTATTGTAAAGTGCAGAAAGATACTTTTCCTTTTTTAAGAGAGAGATATTGCCTTATGTTTAGCTGTGTAGCTCTCAGTGTGAGTAGAAGGAGGACAGAGAACAAGATTATCTAAGACAGAGCTGCCCTCAGATATGCATTCATTGCTAGAGCATGTCAACAAGGATTATATACTTTCAGCACAGCAGTTTGCACAGCTGCTTGGATAAACCATTGTCCCATCTATGGTTTTGGGGGAAGATGTAGAGAACTCCAACAGGGAAAAAACCATCCATAGCATTCATAGAAACATAGAATGGTAGGGGTTGGAAGGGACCTTTAGAGATCATCTAGTCCAACTTCCCTGCAGAAGCAGGTTCATCTAGATCAGGTCACATAGGAACATGTCCAGGCGGGTCTTGAAGACCTCTAAGGAAGGAGACTTCACAACCCCTTTGGGCAGCCTGTGCCAGGGCTCCATCAGCCTCACAGTGAAATAGTTTTTTCTTATATTTAAGTGGAACTTTTTGTGTTCCAGCTTCATCCCCTTACCTCTTGTCCTGTTGCTAGCTACAATAGAAAAAAGGGATGTCCCAACCTCCTGACCTGTACTATTCAGTGAGGAAGTGTGTCCCTTGGTTATATTCTCCTGACCTGAGCTGAGCTTTGATTTCAGTCTTGATCATTTGACTCTGCTATTTTGCTTAGCAGACAGAGAAGTTGATTTCTTTGGACTTCTTTCAGAAGATCTCATCCCAGTTGAGATAAAATTAGTATTTGAAATCTAGTTTTAAAAATGTAAAATAACAGAGATTGCCCAATTTAAAGGCAATAGTGAAGTTGAAAAATATTTCTTTGTGCTCCTATTGCCAAACAATATTCAGTGGTTTGCAGCCCCAAAAGTCGTTTACCCAGGGAAGTGATTCTGGCACAAAGAAGTCCAGACAATATATATTATTTACTCTGCATCATCACATACATTACCTACATTATATGTAATTTTAATATTCCACTTCTGCTGAACAGAGAAAGAAGTTGATTAGGCAGTACAATGAGATGCATGGAAACACTGGTTTTTCTTGTGTTTCAACTAATGACAGGTTTCAATAGGCAAAGGTGAAATAAGTCAATCAGCTATTTACTTTCTGATTCTTTCAGAAGATAGCAAAATGTTTGTGTCTTAGTGGTCAAGAGACCAGAAACTTTAGTATTCAAATAATATCAACATAAAAACAAAGCCAAAAACCATGCATGGTAGTTAGTTTACTTATTTTCATATTGTCTCTTTTTCTTTGACAACTGCACAGCTACAGACAGAAAAGTAGTAATTATATTCAGGACACAAAGAGGTCCATCATAACACGAAAATGTTGTGACATCATAGTCTTTGGTTAAGGAAATTATAATGATGACAGAGGTTAGAGCCACAGTGAAAGACAGACAATAGAAGAGAAGAGCCTCAGAGAAGAGTTTCTTGCTCAAAAAAGCACAACACTTTTCCATTTTGAGAGAGAATTGTCAAAAGGTAAGTCACCTTGGTTTTACAATGCTCCTTTGCATGGGGACATTTTTGCAAACGTTTTTCAAATGATGTAGGTTTGAAACCATTCACGGGTGAGGTGGAAGAGAGGAAATAATGAGAAACAAATTCAGTGGAAAAACAAGTGTTGATGGTGTGGCTAGGCAATGATGTAAATTTATGAACTGATTTGATCATGTATATTAGCACCTCCTTTCCTTCCAGTGTGAGTCAGAATGAACATAAACATCACAGCTATGTGGAAAAATGTACCCTTGTGGTACATTTTGTACCTTGTGGTATAAAAAAAATCTCTGTGATTTTTATTCAGAGTTTTTTTATTGTTTTGATGATTACTAAAGGAAAAAGAAAAAAATTCACCTCAAACAGCTATCTCATTTCTGTTCAGAATAGTAGAAATAAAGGAGCATTAAGCATGTTGTGTGACATATCAATAAATTTCTACATTAAATGTTATTAAGATATTAAAATTATTATTTCTATTAAGGAACCGGGATCCATGATATTATGAACTATATTATGATAACACAAAAGTGCTTCTTGACTCTCATTTTATTAACCTTTTCACAATCTTGGACTGATACAGGAAATGCTCTTCAAAGAATCATAGAACAGTAGGAGTTGGAAAGGACCTGTAAAGATCATCTAGGCCAACCTCCCTGCTCAAGCAGGTTCTCCTAGATCAGACCACATAGGAAAGTGTCCAGGAGGGTTCTGAAAACCTCCAGACAAGGAGACTCTACAACCTCCCTGGGCAGCATGTGCCAGTGTTCCCTCAGCCTCACAGTAAAAAAGTTTTTCCTTAAGTGGAAGATTTATGTTCCAGCTTTTGTCCTTTACCCCTAGTCCTATCACTGGACACTACGGAAATAAAGTATCACCCCATCCCCTTTACATGCACATTTTATATATTTGTAACTATTAATGAGGTTCCCCTTCAGTCTCCTCTTCTCCAGATTGAACAGTCCCAAATCCTGAAGCCTTACCTTATAAGAAAGAGGCTCCAATCCCCTGATTATCTCAGTGACCCTGCATTGGACTCTAGAAATTCCCTCAACTTCTTCTTTATCAAACTTGAAGCAGTCTAACATCTTCAGAGGCAATTTCACATCTCTTTCCTTTTTGACCTTTCTTGTGGAAAGAAAAGCCAAAAAGAAGACAGTTTTGTCATGGTGGAAGTAATACACAACAGTTATCATGAAATTGTCTCAGAGTGCCATTTGTCAAACATTTCACCTCCAGAAATGATATGAAGTGACTGCTATTTCAATAATGTCTTAGATAGTCACTTTACTTTTCATTTTTGAAGGAATAAATCTAATTTGGTAGATTTCATACACCAGTGAACATTGATCATTTCATTGTGGGTTCCTCAGCCAAATCTTAGATTTTCTTTATTTCAGCCACGTGTTAGTTTCTTTGTGTGATATAACAAACTTGTTTTTATAAGTTCATTGGAGCTGGCAAATAACTAAGACAGCTTGAATTCCAAAGCAGAGTCAAGATTTACTTTATACCCATGACTAATGTCAAATCTGAACTCTATCTAATAGAAACATTGAGTAACCTCATGTTAATCTCTTCTCGATGCCAACTATGACTAGCTATAATAGCTGAGGTCAAATCACTATCCCTGATGTATATATTCTTCTCCCACAGAGTTTTCTTTGGTAAGGAACTATATCGAGCAAGAATCCCAATTCTAGTTCAGACTGGCCTAGTACAATTAAGTTAAAAACCATTATAGGCACCTTGACATTTAAAAGTCCTTGACTCATGCCTACAGGAATTAAACAAGGCTTGATTATGAAATCGGTAAGCATTTATTCTTCAGATGCTTTCATCTATACATATATCCTAAGATTTCCTTGATCAACTAATCTTTAAAATATAAAAAGTAGATAAGCATATGGGTAGCAGAATATGCAATGAAAAAGATTTGTCATTATCTTAATCTGAAAGAAGTCTTTCCCTGAAATGTGTTCTCACAAAGAGAACAAGCAGACCCAGCTATGACTAGACTTTTCTTCATAAGAGCAGAAAATTGTATGATGTAAATAGTTTTTATTGTACAGATGTGCTGTAACAGAGAAAAATGTGTGCAATATTACATTTTCTCTACTATAAAATGAAAAAAAAAAAAATTGCAATAAAAAAAGTCTAATCCTTAGTCTGTGTTGTGTAAACCTAAAGAAATGGTAATCAACCTTGATGCGTAACTAAGGCATACATCTGTCTGTATGATTTATGACAGAACACAATCAAGGAATAAACTGCCTTTTTTTAAAAATTTTCCTCCTGTAAGAGGATATTTTGCTCTACAATGAAGCATAGAATTTTTTGTTTTCACATTTTGTTTTCAACTAAGCTTTCAAAAAGCTATTATTAATCTAAAAGACTTGGTTTCTTAGCAATCATTATAGAAATCCTTATCAATGTCTTCTGTATAGAGACTCAGAGTTCTTCTTGATGCAGACTAATAGTTTAACTTGGTTTATTTCTAAAGAAGAAACAGGCTTATTCCTAAAAAAAAACCAGTCAATGAGATTATTTTGTAACATTCCTTGATCTTGAATACTATCTTTCTATGGGCTAAAAAGACTTGCAGCTTCATATCTATTTGATAAAATTTCCAGTAAAAGTACCAGACATAGTAAAGAATGTGAAGAGTATCAGTAGAATTCAATGAAGACCATGTAATTAAGGTAAAGTAAGCTGCAGAATTGTCACCAGCACAATTATTTTCTTTAACAGATATAGACTGTGTTTAAAGTAGTAAGCTTTTAGGTGACATTGCTTTTGTTTTTTTTTGCAACGGACTTGAAACATTTGCACTGAGCTGAACGACAAGATTTCCATTATCTTCAAGTATATATGCTAATAAGCCATTTAAGATTTGATATTTTCCAGTGGCCCGTAGTCTTACTATTGACTTAATTTGAGAGCAAGGTCATGAATCTGAGCTGAAACATCTTTTATTGATCATCAGTTAGCATCTCTGCAGTGCAGGGAACAACATAGCATGGTAGCAGAATATTTCACTGAAATAAAAACAACATATTCATCGAAGAACTTAAAACAGTGGATTTTTTTCCTTGTAGTTTTTTGGTTATGCTTGTAATGGACCAATTTAAAAGGTGTATCTCACCAAGTTAGTTTATGCTGTTAGTGATGACTGGACATGTAAAACTAGCTGGCATGAAGTATTAAGCAAGAGACGCCAATGAAAAATTTGTGGATCCCTGCCTCAGGCAGGAAGTAAATTATGCTTACGTATTTGTCACATTTAATGACCTTTTCAGAAGGAAATCGTATGTCCTGTGACATCTATCTGCAGGAAAGCCGACTTAATAAAGAGAGGGAAGGTCTTGCATCAGTGAGAACAGAGCAGTCAATTAGTAATTCGAGTCATGCCAAAGTTATGTAATGACATCAATTCAATAGTGTATTTAGTTGGGCCTAGAGGAAGCTTAACAAGAGCAGGAGGCATGGGAGATGGATTCATTCACTGCCTCCCCTATAAGTCAAATACCTCATAGCATTATTTTATGTTAATCTACAGTTGTATCTGCTTCTGCATTTCCTTTATTCATTCTGTAGCCCTTATAAAATGGTCAGAAATGTCACAAGCTATTTTGTACATAGAAGAAATGTCGTTGCTTTACTTAACAGAATATTATTTGGACGTCGTAAATCAAAAGAGATCAAAACAGATTATTTATCACAATATTTGTCTATTTAGCAGTATAAAATAAATGTTAAAAGACTTGAGCAAAGCCAATTAAAGATAATAGTGTAGAAACTACTCTCTATTATGCTAAAAGCTGTGATACTTTTTCTTCTCCCTCCAAATTCTAATATTTGCCAATGTACTGAAATACAATGAAATTTATACCAGAATGACAAGACAACTTTATTATTCATGATTCTATTTCTCTCCTAAACACCTGAAAATTTAATTGCCCATCTTAAAAAGAGCATAAATGGATATATATCTGTGTAGTAAAAATGTAGTTGAAGTCAGTGGTGCATGGTTGACAGGAAGCAGAAGCAAAGAGTTTAAAAATATGAATCAGACACAGAATGCCAGATTCCATAAAGCACTAAATTGCTCAAGTGTAAGGCTGGGCTTCTGCTAATGCCAGAGTATCAAATATCTCGGAGACCTCTGTTCAAGGGTAAAAACCTATTCCAAAGTCTATTACAATCAATTTAGACTCTCCGCTGATACAAGAACTTTCAACTGTGCCTCATCTCCACAGCAATCTTACTTCAGGAATGTCAGGGAGTGAAACTTTTTACCATTTCATTCACTTTGAATCAGATTTAGGAAACACACAGCCCTTTCCTACATGAGTCTGAGGATGACAGAATATAGTTCCTCTCAGGCTCCAATATGGCATCTTGCTCTTGTGCCTCTGAGCTCTAAAAGTAGCTGTTGGCCACCTTTTTATTTTTAAAAGCAGCTAGAGCGTAAAACTCTGGTTATATTTTCTTAGAAGACCGCCCATGAGGTTTTCTTCTTTCTTCACTTTTCCAAAGCTGTTTTTCATTGGGAATAACGTGTTTGCCCTTATACGTACCATTGAAGAAAGGCTTTCATTAATAAGGTTAGTTCTGAAAATGTGTGTTCATTTTCACCAATAATATCAAAGATGAGGAAATGCTTCTACATCTTTATCCATCTTGGTGGGATTCCAAAATTTTATGCATGTACACAATAATGTGTGTAATACAGCTTCTGAGAATGTTTATGACAACTGGAAACCACAAAACAACAAGAATTGAACACACATTGAACACAAGTGGAGACTTTGCCTGTCTGTGAGTCTAATTTTGAAAAGTCAAATTTTCAGTAATGCACCTTTCGAGATGACTTGGGCAGTGAGGAACAATACTTACAATAACATGTCATTTCTCTCTTAAAAGAATACTTTCTCTCAAATGCTATCACTCATCATACAATTATTATGTCTGGGATAAAGTTTATGTCTGTGCAGAACACACAAATATGTTTTACATAACTTTTCAATCTGCTTGCAACTGATCTCAGGGCTTGTCTCAACTGACAAACAGTTCTAGCACTGAGTCAAAGCCCAATATCACCTCTTAGAAGTGCTTTATTATATAAATATTGATATTTAATGTCAATAAGGAGTATCTTTACAAAAACACATTCATTCACATATCTAGCTTCATGTACTTGAGATACTGTGACAGGACTCTTAAGTTTCACTTTAGAGATGAGTGTCATGGTTTAGGTCCATCAAGGGAACAAAAGAGCATGATTAGGCTCAAGTACCAAAGACCTGAGGATTGCTAAAGGGCAGGGAGAGCTTAATTGTCGCTTAAGGTCCAGGACAAAACAGACCAGGCTACTCGGCTTGGGAAAGAAAACACAAAATAATTTAATCCACTACCAACTAAAGCATAACCATAAAACCCCAAAACATAACCAACATAAAACAACACAGAGTGGTACAATGATGAAGAATCCAACCAGCCCTTTAAGACCACCTAATGGCCCAGGGGGGCAGGGAACAGGGGTTTCAGTCTGTCTATTCCTGATAGCTTCTGCCATTTGTCTCTCCTCATGGCAGGTGGGCCAGAGGCGAGTCTGAACCCAGGAGCTGGGGGAGAGTCCACAAACTTTTTACCGGGTCTTCACTGCAGCCTGCTCCCCCTGTTACCAAGCAAAAGCTGCTCCTTGCTAAACCATGACAGATGAGTCTGTCAAAACCTTTTTTTAGAGTGAGAAAAAAAGATCTTCAAAACTGTGATTTAAAAAAAAAAAAAAAAAATTACTCAGAGAAAGCTCAGACATCTTAGGTGAAGGGAATTAAAATGATTTGAGATCTCCCTCATGTCCACTGCAGCTCTCAGATAATTCCTGTTCAGCGATGGGGTTGCTGTCACGTGGAAAAAAAATGTTTTCCATTGCTCCTCCATGTTTGCTCCCTGCTTTTCTAAGGAGTGTCTATCAATGTCACAAACTGTCTTCCTTCTCAAGCTTCCTCCCTCAGTCCAGGGAGACTCTCCCAACTGGTGGGATAGATATGGACAACGTCACTTTCTCTCAAGGAAATACAGTCTCTTCTTCGAGGGGATACTGTCTCATCTCAGTTTCAGTAGTTGAGACAATGAGCTCAGGGAATTCTCTCTTACCTATCAACTTTCTATAGGATATTGTATGTAACATATAATAATCATAGAGTGAAAAATAAAGAGTTCAAATAAGTAAACATGAAGAGTTGTTTCATCTGAATTTGTTTCAAGTGTGTGTAAGCTTATTAATCAAAGCAGCTACACAAACTAACACTTCATAAGTGGAGTATTCCACAGACAAAACTAACATAGTAAAATGTATATGAAATATTTACTTAACTTAAAATTGCCATACGACTGCAAAAGTTCATAGTTCAATATTTTATTTCCAAATTGGACTTTCAAGTGATGAATAAATGTTAGACAGATCCACAAAAGACCCCTCTCTGTTCTCTTTCTTCCTTTTGTCTTGTAAGAAATAATAAAATGAACAGATTTTCCTATTAAATTTTTTGCTGTTATAATCATAGGGCATTTAACAGGGTGGTCTACTCCTTTCAATCCTAGAGCTGTTGTTTGGGGAACAGGGAAGTATGGTTGGACTCAGCTACCCATATTTGATTATCAGAGCCAGCTGGAAAGGGGTCAAATGGTGCCTATAAGGGATTGAGAAACTTCAGCTGTAAAAAATAGCAGAAGGCAGTCTGATTGCTGTGATTGGACCTGAAGTAGTGGGAACATACAAGAAAAAGTAGTGAAGATCCTACCAGTAAAGATTAGTTTTCATTTCTGTATTGGATGCATGTATGTACATGTGGATGGGTGTGTGGGTCTTTGCATGACTGTCTCTGAGGCATAAAATATTTGTTTGAGGAAAACATCCTAAAGAGGTAAAAGATTTTGTCAGTCCTTCCTTGCCTGAAAAGGTGGACAAATAAAGATTTTTAAAATTGGTACTAATTGTATTTATGACTAGGGGATTTGGATTAGGCTTCACATGCATAAGAAAGATATGCACCTGCAATAGTTAATTAATTAATTCCAAAAGGAATTAATAATTTTGGGTGCTTAAACTTTTGGTGCCCCTCTTGAGAATCTTTCAAAAAGCCTGATATTTTCTTTGGTTTTCAGTATATTTTCTGTGGTGCTAGAAAGTCATCTTAAAAAGGAGGAGAAAAACTTTGATGCTAAATAATTTGATTTATGTTATAGTGGCTTAGAGATAAAAACTGGCTCTTTTCCACATCTGAAGTTAAATAGCATATTCTAGGTTACATACAATTTTAATTGAAATCTTTAGTATGGAGAATGCTTTTCCACAATGATGATAAAAGTGTAAAAATACAGCTGTTGCCATATCTCTGGAAAGTGTTGATAGAACTTTAACAGAAGCATCACAATAATAATTTAATATCACTTTATTTGTGCTATAATTAAGAATATGCTTTTTTCAGCTCTTGCATGCTAAAGTCGGTAGTTTAGCTATGTGCATGCATGTCACAGGAAACAGAGGTATTTAGGATTTGAAGTGTTTTAAAACCAGATTTTTTTTGCTGTTTTTAATAAAAAAAACATTGGCCAGTGAGGCTGCATTAGGAGGATGTTCTCAGAGCTACTGTAATGACTGATAAAGGAGAATTGGAATATTAAATCTCATTAATACTCCTAGGACCCTCTCAGTTGTCTTCCCAAATAATTGATTAAGAAAAAATAAAATGTAGAAGTCCATAGAGATTTTGGTTTGGTTTTTTTTTAATTAATTCTGTCTCAGTTTGTTGGGTTTTTTTTTTGTTAAATGGTCCATGCTAGCCTCTACAGATCTAGGTCTCTTAGAGTTGATGGGTTTGTACCAAGTTTAGGACTTGTTTCCAAGTCTCACTGAAACATCTTCTCCTTTCTTCACAGGGCTTTGTTCAGGTTTTAACATAAATCAGAAAAAGGTCTGAAATTTGTTTTTAGCTTGAAAAGAACAATACCACTAGGGAAAAAAAAATATTTTTAAAAAAAAAGAAGAGTACCCCTGGAGAGCAAATCAACAGCTATTGTACAGCTTAGAAAAAAAAAAAAAAAGGAAAAAAAGAAAGACTTACAAACTTTGTTCCCTTTAGGAGATGAGGTAACTTATTTCATTTTAAATCATTGACAGTCTAGGTTACAGAAGATGAACTCTTGTATTTTTGAGATTACTAATTACTTTAACTGTGTGTGTTGGCTTCTGTTTGACAGCTAATGTGGGCAAGTTCACAACACTGGTTTCTTCCACTGGATGAGGTTTTTCTACCAGCTCTTTAAAACTAGAGGCTAGACAGTCTTCCAGCACACTTCTTGTAAAACATTTATAGAATACAAGTTTCCTGCAATCTCACTTGCTTCTTCCTCATTTAAAAAAATTTTAGCATAGTTCATCCAATGTCAATCATATTTAGAAAGCCAGAGCACATCAGTGAAACATTAAATCATGATCCAAATATAGAAACTTTTTTTTGTTTAAACTATCCTCACATATAACAAGCACAACCTTGCATAATTTTACGTGAGAATGTTACTGACTTATGTGCCAAGGAATGTTAGGCATTCAGCGAGCACATATTAAAACACAAGATGTATCCTCCAAATCTGTAGGGTCCCGTAGCATTTGCCATCAGAAATATAACAAGATTAATCAGCACAGTCCATGTGTTCCAAACAGAAATCTTTAATTTTAAATGTTCAGTGAAACGAAGCAACTGTGGGCCAAACTGGTTTTCATTCTATTTGGACTTGATCTTTCATGGATAAATTCCATATAGAGAGTATTGAAAAGTATTTTTCTCTATTTGTCCATAAACAGAGATCCAGGGGGTGTGTCATGCTTTAGGCCCATCAAGGGACAAAAGACCCTGATTAGGCTCAAGTACCACAGACTTGAGAATTGCCAAAGGGCAGGGAGGGCTTAATTGCTACTTATGGTCCAGGACAAAACAGACCAGGCTACTCGGCTTGGGGAAGAAAACAGAAAATAATTTAATCCACTACCAAGTAAAAAATAGCCATAAAATCCCTAAACATAATGAACAGAAAACATTACAGAGTGGTACAATGATGAAGAGTACAATCAGCCCTTTAAGACCATCTTCTCTCCACTCCTCCCCTCTTCCGAGGTTCAGAGCCCTGATCCTGGTGTCTTTCTCTCCTGCCCCGCTGAACGGCTCGGGGGGCAGGGAATGGGGGTTTCAGTCAGCCTATTCTGGATGATTTCTGCCTTTTGACTCTCCTCAAGGCAGGCAGGCTCCAGACCAGTCCTCCCTGCTCCTCCCTGCTCCTCCGCGGGGTACCTGATACACACAGCAGCCCTGCACGGGCCGCTCCAATGTGCGTTCATCTGTGCCTCCTTTGTGACTCTGCTTTGCAGCGCGCAGGCTCTTCAGCACGGCCTGAGCCATGGCCACCTCCTCACAGTCTCTCGCCCATTTTGGCGCACTCACGCGGAGCTGCTGGTGTCTCTCAGTCCTGCCATTGCCCTCCATGGGTTGCAGGGGCACAGCCTGTGTTCTCAGCACAGCTTGCAGAGGGGTCTCTGGTCTGGTGCTCCTCCTTCCTTCCTCCTTCTCTGACTGTGGGATTCATGTGGCCACCTCCATCTTGTTCCACTCCTATACCTCATCCCAAGCACTTCAAATTCCCATCCTTTAATAGTGATAACAGAGGTGCTAGTTTGGCCCAGCCAGGCCAGAGGTGGGTCTGAACCCAAGACTCAGGGGAGAGTCCAAGAACTCTTTACCGGGTCTTCACTGCAAACGTCTCCCCCTGTTACCTAGTAAAAGTGTCTCCTTGCTACACCATAACAGAGTAGGAGACTACAGTTCAGGGTATTTATGTTCATATGGTATGCAACAGGCACATTGTTGTGTGTCAGTGCCTGGAAGATCTATTTATGTGACCAAATTTCTTGCCAATAAGCTGTAGAAAGTCTTAAATATTTTTCATTCAGCTTGTTTTCTTGCAACTTTTTCAGGAAGAAAACAAAAATCAAACCAAGGAAGCAGAACAGACTGGTTGGAGGAAGGAGATTTCAAATAGTCTGAAATTAATATAGGAAGGTGACTTATTAGAGGGTTTTCCAGTGAAGAGAATGAGGCTCTTTAACAGTTGAAGGTTAAAGTTAGGTGCTATGAGTTACTCCAATAAGAGCTTGGCTTCCTGATTAACTTTCTTTGTCTGGAATTAGCTTTTGTGGATGCCAACATATGTGCCTGAGTGGACCTGCTAGTCCAAAAGGTGCATGGTAATTCTGCCTAACTCCTAGGCATGGGTAACCTGACATCTGTTACAGCATTCAGGCTAGTGTAAAATAAGGTTCCTTGATGTGTGCTCTTGCCTGATGCTCTTTTTTTTTTGCAATACTCCACACCTATGATGTGTATCATTCATGTAGCACTTCAGAAGTGCATGTCCCCTGTCCAAATGAGCATTTCCTCTCAACTCCTTTCCTGAGCAAGATTAACTGAGTGGGCCAAAGTAAAACCATGTTATAATGTTTCAAAAAGTCAAACTAATTTGATTCAAATGTTTTGTCAAGGCATGCCTTTATAAGAAGATGTAGCTTCATTTGAATAAAAAATGATGTATTTAGAGGCTGAGAGATATGAGGCGAGGGGCCTTGTGTGTGGGGAGTTTTCTACAAATGAAATAGTCCTAACAAACTGCAGTTGTAAACCACGATGACTTTGCTTCATAACAGTAAAAAGGCTGATACTTTATACAAGTGCATTATGACTGTGTTTCATCACAACATCCTTGCTATGCACCTTCACAAATCGTATTGAATTTAGAATGTTCCCTGTTATATAGTCAAGGCTTTGGATACTTTAAAGCAATGCTATGATAATAGATTGTGTTCTTACTTACTTTTTTTTTTTTTACTTAATTTTTTTTTTTCCTCTAGGAATATCAAGAAAAATCAATCAAACTGCATAAATTTGCTTTGACCTTTAAACCCTTGTGGCTGTGTGAGGTAAGCTCTTCTCTGTGATTTTCTGTTTGGTTTTTTATTTGTTTAGGATTTTTTTTAATGCATATTAAAATAAATTAAAGATAACCGTTCATCTCTATTTGTTTCCCAATAATGAAGAATTCTGTGCAAAATTACTGTACTCCTTAAAGATTCTAACTAGTACTCTGAAATTTATGCAAAGGATTAGAATACTAATTTTGATTAAATTTCTGTTAAAACCTCAACTAAAAGTTCCCATAGACATAGCTTATTTGATAGAGACAGATAGATGTCATGCTTATAAGTCACATAGGTGCAGTTCATTATGTACCCTACAGTCTTGGTTATTTTTGGATGGATATACCAGGGACCCTTTCTCCTGGGAAGCTGTTTTGACTATGGTATTTCTGCCTCAGGGTTAGATGTGGACAGAGTGTGAATGTATGGGAGCTGCTGGAGAGAGTTCAGTGCAGGGCCATCAAGATGATGGAGTGGAGCATCTGTCTTATGATGAACGGCTGAGAGAGCTAGGGCTCTCTCCTCTAGAAGAGAAGACTGAGGAGTGGCCTCATTAATGTTTACAAATATGTAAAGGGTGGGTGTCAGGAGGATGAAGCCAGGCTGTTCTCAGTGATGTCCAATGATAGAACAAGGGGCAATGGGTATAAGCTGGAACGTAAGAGGTTCCAAAGAAGTACAAGGAAGAATTTATTCAATGTGAGGGTGATGAGACACTGGAACAGGCTGCCCAGGTGGGTTGTTGAGTCTCCTTCTCTGAAGACATTCAAAACCAACCTGGACGAGTTCCTGTGTGACCTGCTCTAGGTGACCTGCTCTGTCAGGGGGATTGGACTAGATCTCTCAAGGTCCCTTCCAACCCTTAAGATTCTGTGATTCTGTGACTGCAGATATACTGCAGCTCTGAACCTTAAATGCTGGGTTTGCACTTGTTTTTGAGGAAATAGCTTGCAAGAATGAATTCTTGTAAATGTTAAGCTCTTGGCTGAATATTTACATTTCTGAAAGGTTCAGATATAAGACCTCAGATACCGCATCTGTAAGTGATTTCGGAGCACAAATTCTAAAGGTAAATACTTCATGTGGCAAAGAAAAATTATAAGGTAATTTCATTTGTATGGAGTAATTTTTATCACTACTCATATAGGTTTTTCTCACAGAGGTAGGCTTTGAGTACTGGGTTTTTTTAGACATTCTGAATTATTTTCTGGAGTAGACAGCTAATTACAGAGCACTCATTTTACAGATAAAATCTAATGCTAAAAGGTACGAATGTTTGTTTGAAATCGCATTCTTTCAGTATACAATTTGGTGAAAAGACTAAAGCACTTCACCACTTTTCTTGGAGAATTTTGTTTTTCACCCTATGTATCAGCTGCTGTATATGAGGCAAGATGCACTTGAATCTTCTCATATTCCTATCCTTTCCCACTGGAGTTACATTCACAGAGGGGGGAAAAGGAGGAGAGACTTCTCCCTCCCTTGCACAAAGATTTATGGTGAGTGTTGGACTAGATGATCTCTAAAGGTCCCTTCCAACCCTACCATTGTATGATTCTATGATTCTATGATAATTTAGCCCTAAGCGGTCCAGTGCTGATGAATCTAACTGAGCTTGGCATCATTTGAAGGAACTTACTGAAGTGTGAAAGACACTGACTTATCTATGATGAAAAAGTATTGAAAAATTACAGACTCCACTGCAAGGGGCTCTTATTCAGGTGGGTGAGGTCAAGACAGGTTAACACACAAGGAATACTATTGTAGTTGCTTGTGTACATCAGGCAGAGTTACCTACTGACTTGTTTTACTGAGTGTATCCTCTCCTTCATCTTACTGACTAGAGGACAACTGGCAGAGCAAACTTTGCAGTTGTAAAAGTTGATCTCACTATTCATATTTTTTGAATGGATTATGCATTGTCAGGAGCCCTTCTCTGTACCTACTTCTCTTTATCTTATGCCCTTGATATAAGTTTTTTGTTCCTGGATAACTGAGAACCTGAGCAATAGCATAGAAGAAAAATCAAGAATGGAGTATATGATGTAATCCAACAGAAAACACAGGTGACTAAAGTTCAAGAGGTATGAAAACTTTTAAGGAAGTTCCTGCTTCCTTGAGCAACTGTTTCCATATCTTAATTGTACCTATTAAAAATATATTAGAAAGGTTTTACTTCTAGTTCATTTAAAAGTAAAAGCGATATATTAGCAAGTGGCAAACTTCCAAGTTAACTACACACTTTAGGATGAGATTAATGTCATTTCCAACACTCTGGAACTATGATTGACCCCAATGTATAAATATTTTTTGAACCTTAATAATATTTCAGTGCCATTTTCATGGCTCTATCCCAGACTATAGAAGAAAGCTAAGTATCTGTTTTCTTTTTTTGGCAAACAATGATGTCCTGATTTTTCCAATCTAAATTGCCCTCAAGGGCACTAATAAAACAAGTCATGGCTCACAAAGTGAATTTCCTGTGTACTAATTGAAAACGGTTTCAGATTTATTAGGGTTTCAATCATCTTCCCAAGATCTAATGCTTGTGTTCACAATAGTCAATATGACTGTTGATATATTTACCCGAAAGGTGAAAGAAGTATTAGAAATAGTTGTCAGGTATTTTAAAAGAGGGGGAATAAAAATAACAAAAATAGAAAACCACACATTTCATATAGTTCAATGTGGTTTAAAACAACATTTGAAACTGAGCACTCATTCTCATTAAATATATGTTTTTATTGTACTGCCAAAATCTTTCCTAAATGTGTTCCCAGACATTGACTGTAATGCATAATCTACTAGAATTTTCTGGTAGACCTTGTTTTAAGATGGTAAAAAAGGCAGAAAAGCAACAACATTGGTTTCTTCTTTTTGCTAGGTTCTTCTTTGTCCTGTGTAAATTGCAGGAGGTGGAGAAGTTGAAATGGAGTTGAAATGCTCCAACTTTCTCTCCTTTCAAACCACACCATAAAGAAGTGTAAGCGCTATGCAAACCATCCCCCAACAACCCACAGTCTGCCTTCTGCTCTTTGCTT
This sequence comes from Colius striatus, assembly GCF_028858725.1. Classification (NCBI taxonomy): domain Eukaryota; kingdom Metazoa; phylum Chordata; class Aves; order Coliiformes; family Coliidae; genus Colius; species Colius striatus. Next base: position 198,101,968 of record NC_084759.1, on the reverse strand, counting down.
CCTCTCTCCAAAATATTGTACTGGGAGGGAGGGCACTTGTCAGATTTTCTGGCACCACATTTCATAGCAGAGCTCCTCTAGCAAAAGAACCACAATCTCTCGTGCAGACTGAATTAATAACATAACAAAAGCATTTGGCCTCCATGCGGGTGAGGGCTGGCTGGAGAACTGTAACTCTAGTTTCTGAAAGATTTTAGGGTTTGGAGATTTGTTTTGTTTTCTTCACCATGCTAGATTAAAATGTATAAAGGAAAAACTGGGTAGGATCAAAAAAAAAAGAGAGAAAAAACCCACGAAGCCACTACATCCTTATATTCCTAATAATACTGATTTATGGATGATTTCCTCTCACATCTCTAATAAAATCTGGGACAAAATCAGTCCCTTTTCATTGTTTTTATTACAATTCTTTAGGTTTGTGCAAATACTTATGTCTTGGCCCAGACTCTGTCTGGCTGGATGAGTATAAAAGAATGAAATATCTATCATTCTATATCTCAGGGGATGTGGTACTCTGCAGTTTAAATATCACCTTTTTTTTGGTTCATGGTGATCCCTTAAGAGAGGGATGAGACAAAGTTTTGTTTATGAAATGTCTCCAAGGATGTCATTCTCTGTGTGCTCTATATACTCAGAGAGACACAGCCTTTCTGATTGCTCTTTCATATTTATATACAATATCTTCACCAGACCAAGACACGCATGCCTTAATTCTCTGTTCTCATGTTTTGTCTAAGTATAGTCAAGACAAATGTAGTCCTTTGAGATGTTTTGTGATGGAAAGTTTAAAAAAAATTGTTCTTGAGAATTTTTAGCTTTCATTAGGGGAAAAAATATTTTAAGGAATCATAATTTTTTGGTAGAAAGGGATTTTGCTGGAGAAGTCCCAATCAGCTGAAATGCAGATGGCCTTTGCTCCTTGTGTGTGCATTGGAAGCTGCAGTTGAATAACAGCAGTCCTTATGAGATGGATTCCAGCACTGGTTACTGTTTGCATGTGCTGCTGTACCTACTGTACCTTTCACCCACCCTGTCTTTCCTATTCAGGGAGAAGCAGCTCTCAAAGTCTGCAGTCCTTATTTTGCTCAGCTCCGATTCTAAACACTGTTATTTTCAGCTCCTCTCTGCTTACAGAGGTATGTTCTCAACTAGTATACCTAAGGGGACTACATTAATAACTGCTAGCTATTTTATTCAGCCACAGTTTCTCTGTTGAGACTCATGTTCATGGCAAAGACAGCAGAAGACCAGATGAGCAATGGTTGCAATGCTATAAAAACTAATTCCCAGATGTAGGAGAGATTCGTAATGGCTGTATCATACATGTGGAAATTAAGTCTAAACATACTGCAGTCCCCATACACTTGTGCACCAATTAAAATGTCAGTCATGACAGCAGCATGGTAGATGCTGTGTTTCTCCTTCTGTTCCCTTGTAGGCATATCTTTTTGGTATGTTCTTGATAGTTTATGAAACAAACAAAAAAAAACCAGTTATTTCACCATCATATGCTTTCTACTATGCTTAGTACAATACTACACTTAATTCCAAGAGCTTTAAGAGATACTGTGGAACTCAAGTAATTCTTTCAAATGGTTCTGAAATAGTAGATCACTTTTTCAGTCTTATGTATTAGGATTGTCCTATAATGCTGCACTAGATCATTATTTTGCAAATGTTATAACGTGAAATATATGTTTTATGCAGTTACATCTTTTTTTCTTGAAAGAATTATACTCCAGGAAGGTGGAGTATAGAATCATTATGTAATTATGAAATCTATCAATGGTCAGATAATGTTTAATGGGAAGAATCTTGACAGTCATTTTGTAGATTCTCACAGAAATGAATATACTTTTGAAGTCATAACATTTTTTCTGGTGGACAGAAAATTATTCTGATGGACGGTTTATACAAAAATGACAACAAGTGTAATTTTCAGTTTTACTTCACATCAACATAGGAGAGTAAAAGGGCTTCAAAGTTAACATAAATTATGTCCACTTCTGAACCATTTAGAGTACTTGAAGAGTATAAAGATATTTGGTGACTGGGGGCTCTTTATTTTAAAAACCCAGATAATTAAAACTGAGCCCTCTAATACAAATTAGTTTACCTTTGTCTGTGAAAATAGCTTTTTCAGTTCTCCTCTTCAAATGTTCAGTTTCATCATTATCTTTCTACTACAAAGCAAAGGCAGGAGAAAGCATTATTTTAGGAGGTTGTGACAAGAAAAGGTTACAGAATTGCTATTCTGTATACTCTGATGAGCAGAGTTGTGTTAAATGATGGGCGGGTAAGTTCCTGTGAGCTTCTTTTTTCCTCCAGAAGGGAAGTATTCCTGCATCAAAGCCATAGTCTTAGTTGTTCAACCTGGGGTTTGCAAGATCATTCACATCCTTTCTGTATAATCTTTTTTTTATTGAAAATGTGATTGTGCAACTGCTTCTGAACTACAATGATCCTGAAGGGAGTAGTAAAGGGGTCTTTTGTTTCTGCTGCTTTTCCTTACATTATTTCTTTCTTCCCTCCTCCAGCTGAGCTTCATTGCTTTCTGCTCTTCTGTTTGTTTAGGTCATGTATCTGAGATGTAATTTTGGGCTTAGTTAGGAAGAGTGGGGCAGTGGGTGGTGTGTGACAGTATTTGAGAAATGGGAGGAGGGAATTGCTAAAAAGAGATTCCACATCACTATCTCTCGTACCACCATAGTCAATTTTGCTTGTTGGAGAGGAATTACAAGTACTTAGTGTATTTTGATGGTATCCTCCTACTTCCTGATTGTTCATCTACCATCTTTGGTAACTTTGTTGAAGGTCCTATCTGAAACCTAAACTTAGAAGAACAGTGACTAGACCTCATTTCTGAAGAGTCTTTGAAACGGGATGGGAAAATTACAATGACAATGAACATTCTTAATAGCAGATGAGTTCGGTTTTATGAGTTTTGTCTCTACTACCTCTTACAATTACTTAATTCAGTTATCTTCTTTAATATTAATGAGATTCGCCTAAGGAGAACCACTGCTTAGCTAAAGAATGGAGTTTATCACCAGATATGACAGAAAAATATCTAGACAACACTTCAAAAGATTACAGGACTTTGAAGAAACATTTAAGAATATTAAATTTTTTTCTGAGGTCACTAGTGCATTTGTGTTCCTCCAACACTTCTATTTATATCAATGGGGGTCCAAATATTTTGGAATCTGAGTTGCGTATAACGCCAATTAGAGAATCCTTAAGAAAATAAGAAATCCCTTATCCTATTACTTTAGAGCTCTCAAAAAACATTTCCCCCAAGTAAAAAATATTCACCAATCCATATAAATTTTCAAATAGTGTTGCAGATTTTAATGACATAATTAGGCACAGTAAAAAGTAGACAATATAACCAAAGGAATAAAAATGTATTCCAATTTATAGCTTAAACTTCTATAAAGTTGCTCGGAAGAACTTCTGCTAGATTCATCTCCCTGTTGTGTTTCCTTTTTTCTCTGCATTCGTATGCCAGGAATTAGGCCTGAGAGGGAAAGCTATACTCTTAGCCTAGCTAGGGGCCAAGCAGCAATTGGTCTATCTGAACATTCCTCTTCTGTTAAAGGAAAAACTCACTCTAATAGAAAATCTCAACAATGTCCCAGGACAATGTTACTACAAAGGTCAGCATGTCATTCATGTCTAAACTTCATGGACATAGTAAAACTGACATTTGAAACCATAAGCCACAATGTTTCCTTGGGATTGTTTTTTAATATGTAACCAGGAATGGTTGCAAAGAGCCAGATAGTCAGAAATAAAATGTATAACCAAAAAAAAAAAAAAGGAAAACAAAAGCAAGGTAATTTATGCAAGGAAAAAAAAATGCTTCTAAAATGCCAAAAGGACATTAGTTGCTCTTCTATTCTCAATATATGGTAGCCTTATTCAAGGGGGAAATATAGATTTTTAGGAATGTCAGCATGAAGATAAACATCACACTAGTAGGTCAAGGGGTTGAGGAAGAGGATATGTTCACCACATTTTCTGGCTTTCTGCCCTACCTATGAAGCCAAGCATAGTTGTACAACACATTATATGTGGTTATGATAATCATATTTAGAGACATATTGGCTATTTTGTTATTTAAAAAGTACATCTGTATCTCTCCAGGAGGAAATGCAGATTTGCTTCTGAGCCAGCTGACTCAGCAAAATGGAATTCTGGACTGTCCCTTACTTGGCTGCATAGAGATCCTTTCTCACTGCCTTTTATTTTGAGTCAGTAAAGGATGAACTTAATAGTTACTAATTTGTGCTGACTGCTTTGAGGAACACCTTGAATAGGTCTATATGACTTCTTTTACTGAGTTATTTGAATGTGGTATGGTTTCTTTCCTGTAATTCTCCTAAGATAAATCTTTAGGTTTATGTGATTCATAACACAATAAAGAATAGAGACAAGTTTCCATGGTACTCAGATAAAGCTCATTTCTATTGTATAGTGTTATATTTTTATCTTACTGTATCAAATAAATGTTACTTATAAATGTGTCAGCTCTTAAGAGGTATCTGTGTGGAATTCAATATCAAGTTTAGGGAGGATTCAAACTGAGATACTTCTTTGTCACAGAAAAGGTTCCTGTAATTTGACATAGGTCTGAGCTATTTTAAAAAATGGAATGTACCTCTATTTATTGTTTTGATTCTGTCTTTTATCCTCTTCAGTTTGAAGTATGCTTGTATAAAGTATTATTTATGCACATTCATCTTTACATTTAGTCTTCCTTGATAATTAAAAAACCCTTCCATCTCTCAATATGAAAGTCATCTAGAACTGATTTATTCAGCAACTGCTTCTGCTGTCTTCTAAAGGTTACATGATATCAGGTCTTCCCTTTTCATCAGCTCTTGTACTCATTCACTTGTTAAGCCTTGTTTTTACAACTACAAAGTGGGAAATTGTCTATAATTATGCACAATGATTAAGAAACAGTTTATTTTTGCAGAGTTCTCTGTATCTTGTTCTGATACAGATGTTAAATAACAAGTAGCTCTTCTGACAGTAAGGCACTGGCAGTCATTGATTTCGTTTATCCTTCTTGTCTTCTGAATAGTAGTAGACAATTAAGCAATTTTAGCTTTTTCAGAAAGACCACTTTACCAGTTTGAGCAGTGTGACGAGAAGCTGTGAGGAATGTAAAAATTAAGAAAAAGGGGGAAAAAAAACCATGAAGAGATATAAAGATTGATTTCTCTTCCCTTAGAGGAAAATTAGTGTTAGCAATTAGGTGAACTGATTTGCAGTGAGGTCATCAGTCGCAATTGGAAGCTAATTTGAAAATGGATTTGCTTAGGAAGTAGCAATTTCTGCTCCATGGGTTTCAGCAGCAAGTCATTCAATTCTGTAACAGACCTCATAAACTGGCTGAGATCAATACCTACCTAATGTGCCATTACACACTGGGCATACTCCAGTGACAGCACACAGCTGTGGCTTCAAGGAGTTTCCCTACCAGGTTTCCTCAGCTCCATACTCAGTTTCCACAGGTGTGTTAACTGATTATTTTGCCTGAGGGAATAAACAGTTTAGGAGAATTAGAACAGGTGAAACTGTTTCCCCTTCTCTTGAGAATGAGCTTTTCAGGTCTGTGAGCAGCAGCAAGTGAGAAGGATTAGTTATCACACCCTTGTCATAGAAAAAGGCTGAACGTGCTCTGTAAATGCAGGAATCTACAACAGCACACTAGAGGCTAACACAGGAGCTCCTGATATTTACAAAGGGACCCCATATCTGGTCAGATTTTTGGCCTTATGTGTGCACATACAAGAAAAAAGATCCCTTCTCCTGCCCTGTTCCCAATCTTTACTTTTTCCCAAGAAGGCCCCAATACTATTCCATCATCTTCTCTGAACTGTTTTGCTTCTTGACAATAAGGACTACATTCATGTTATAGAATCAGAGAATTGTAGGAGTTGGAAGAAACCTTTAGAGACCATCTAGTCAAACCCCCCTACTAAAGCAAGTCCACCTAGATCAAGTTACTCAGGAATGTGTTCAAGCAGGTTTTGAAAACCTCCAGAGAAGGAGACTCCACACCCTCCCTGGGCAGCTTGTGCCAGGTCTCTCCCACCCTCACAGTAAAATAGTTTTTCCTTATGCTTAAATGGAACTTTTTGTGTTCCAGCTTCTTTCCATTACCCCTTGTCCTGTCACTAGATGCAACAGAAAAATGGGGATGCCCCAACTTCCTGATATCTTTCATTTAGATATTTGTAAATATTAATGAGATCCCCCCTCAGTCTCCTTTTCTCCAGACTAAACATCCCCAGATCCCACAGCCTTCCCTCATAAGAAAGATGTTCCAGTTCCCTGATCATTTTGGTGGCCCTACATTGGACTCTCTCCAGAAGTTCTCTGTCCCTCTTGAGCTGTGGAGCCCAGAACTTGACATCTGTTCTTTTTGAGTTCTCATCTTATTTCCTAGCCCATAGAGCCTAAGGGTCCAGCTGAGTTTCCCAGCTCTGCAGATCTCTGCAGACAGTACAGTGATTCAAGCAGATTACAGACTGGAGTTTGCAATCCCACAAGGACAGCTCAGCAGGTATTGGGTGACAATCATCTGAATGATGTTTCTCAGACATTAACCACAAATTACCTCTGATGAATATGGAGATATTTGTGTAAGGCTCAAATGAGAGACTGAATGTGCTAATTGCCACTAATCAATCCAGTGATGGTCTGGAGGGACTCATATGGTTCAAGTAAGATCTATCAGAGTAAGACTGAAAAACAAACTTAAGGCCCTGCTGAGGTGAAACATCTTAAAAAATTTGCATGCTATCAGTGATGAGACTTCTACTGTTCAAGATCGGACCGGATAAATAAACCTGGAGTAATATGGTGCTCTTGCAGTGAGAATTTTTGAGATTTCAGGTAACTTTCTGCTCTAAACTTGGTCAAAATTTCATATTGTAAGTCCAGTGGATAAATTAAATAACTTTATTGTGATATAGTTCTTCTATATCTTCTATAATGTTTCCTCAAAATAAATTTTGACTACTTGAAATGTTTAGGGGTTGGGGTGCTAGCTGTAGAAAGCTAAATTTTGAGCAAAAGAATTAATCTTTCATTTAAAAATGTGAAAGTGTCAACAATTCCGAAAACTTAAAAGTCCATAAAAATATATTCTTTTCTGACAAAGGCTTTAAAAAGCTGATATTTCTAATGTGTGAAGATAAATCATGACCATCACCTACTTACTGAGCTGTAATTCCAATATAAATTTGAAAGCAAAATTGGATGAATAATTGAACTAGATAAAAGATTATTCTTCACACCCTTCTCCCATAATATGTGCAATTTATGGTTACATTTTACAATGGACTAGTCAGGCACTTCTACCAATATAAAGTATTGAGACTTTTAAAATTGAGACTGTTTACCTAGATGTTTGTGCTTGTATGAATGACACAACCTTGCATATGACAATTAATCACATTTAAACTCCGGACCCCTAGATGCAGTTGCTAGCACTTCTTTTTTGTTTGGTTGGTTTTTTTCTTTTTTGTTTTAAAGCAGTATTCAGAAAGATGCAATAGATATCTCAGGATAAAATTTGAAGAGCTCTTCAAATGGAGTCCTTAGAAAGATGAAATATTTTATTATTAGATGATAAACTCTTAGGAAGCTATCTGATTTCAGTCTTTTTTAAGGGTAATCAGTCAACTATTCAGGATGGCTAGAGGCTGGTCTGATATGCCCAAGCCATTTTAAAAAGAGAAATTTAATGTAAACTGTCTTAGATACTTATTTGAATTTTACTGGGTATACACATAAAAAGAAAATCTGGAAGAACAGAGTTAATATGATCTCTCTCTAAATCATCAGAACCATAAAAAGATGATACTCGTGCACTTCCTTCCCTGCAATGCTTTCTTTGGAAAGGATGCACATCCACCTGGAACAGTGAGGAATCATGATGTACTCTGATAAGCCACTTTTTTTTTAGCCAGCTGAAGAATTAGGGTGCCAGTGACTGTGTATTTCACACAGTCTAGATACACTTTTAGAAATTTTCCTATGCTACCCTAATTTCTAGTTCCCTACATCAGTAATGGCTTCAGTACAGCAAATGCAATCTTTACATGGAATCTCAGAGAAAATATTTTAAAATTGGTATGAAAAGGTGTAGTTCTAATGTTTTAATGTATTCACTTTTTAAATTTAAGCTTTCCAAGTCAACTAAATTAACTCAATTAATTATTCTTTACATAATGGCTCTACAAAAATGTTTACGCATTTTAAAATTCACACTATTTATTCCATATCATCATTCCTTCTCTGCCTGTGAGAGCATCTGCAAACAGCAGCAGATATGTTTCATTTTCAAGTGTCACTATTTCTTCATAATTTTTTGAAGTATGATAACTGTAAGCAAGTTAAGATTTGCAGGCAAATTTCTGGTTTGTTTTATGAAGTAAACATCAAGTTCTATCTCCAGAGCTAGCTTCACAGAGGGTCTTATGAAACCACCAAGATCTCTAACCCTTGTTAAGATGTCTTTCTCGTAATGGTTACTAATATCACGTCACAGATCTCTTGCTCAGCTATCGTCACACTGGTACAAATTTATGCTTGTCTTTGGCAGCAAGGTGCCGAGTTTGGCAATTGGATGGGACTACACCTGTTTTCAGCACAGGCAGGGGCATTCTTTAAAGCAAATCTAACTTTCTATTGACTGCTATGTTTGGACTGTGGAGTCACTTTTATACTGTAACCATACATCAACATCTGGATAGTAAACAAAGTGACACTTTGTGATTATTGCATAGCAAATTAGAGGTGAGGTGAAATTTCCTGCCTTTTCCTCAAAAGAAAATCTGTGATATGAGTGACATCGGCTCCCATTTTCTGACCCTACAAAGTGAAAGAGGCTGGTTAGGGGATAAGATGTAGGAAAATTAGTTTTAGATGAAGTGTTGGCTAAACATGCCAAGTAAAATTCACCCCTATAACAACTCCACTAATCACATGGGAATAACACCAAAGATGATTTTTTCCTAACCTTTAAAATGATATTTCCCTTTACTTCTTAACTATTTCTTTCAAAAGTCCTTACCAAAATTAAACTTTTCAATTTGCCTGATTCACCTATGCACAGAGTGAAAGAATTTTGAAGTGAAGACCTAGAGATAAATGGATTTTACCTTTTCAACACAAAGTGTATTACCAGATGAGAAATGCTTTTGTCCTCTGTTCACAAAGTCAAAAGTGCTCATGTACTTTGCTGACATCTTGCAGAACAGAGCCATTAGCAATATCTGAGTAGGAACATCCATCTCCCACATAACCAGCTGAGACTTTATTACTCTGGGACATTGTGTCCATGGCCTTTCTCATTCTCCCTTCCAGTCAGGCAGGGATACTTGATCTGTAACTAACCATGACTCAGAAAGCCTTTAACTTATCAAGAGTATTGTCAGATTTAGGGGAAAGAGATCTACAAGTCAAGGGTAGAATTAAATACATATCTCCCTGATACATATTGTAGAGCACAAATTAAGGTGCCCAGTTTATGTAAGCTGACAGAGCTCCATTGAAGTATGTGGAGGTATGCTGATCTATAGCACCAGAACATCATCTGTGGTGTTTTCATTGCACCTCTGGTTTTGTGGACTTACCAGAGGTAGGAAAAATTAAGAATTAGTGTAGGATGTGACCAACCTTCAGTCATGTACTAGATGTGGTATATGATGAAGTTTTAAAAAGAATGAAGGAGTTTAAGCCAGTCTGGGTGATTTCTTCCTCAAAGGTTCTCAAAGAATGTTTCCAGGTCACTTTTAAAATCAGGTTGGCACTTTTGTCATTTTAACTATAAAAGAGTATCACCTTATTTCATGAAGACTGGTCATTGAATTAAGCTTCTACTGACCTAAGATGTTACGACAGGAAGAAGAATATATCATGTGTCATTTCTGAGTCTACACTGAAATACCTTCTAACTAGCTAACTGCCCTGAAGAAGCAAGTCTGTTTCCTAAAATATTCTACGGTCAAAGTCTCAATGTTATTATTCTACTAGGTCTTTCAGTTCACTGTGCCTAGTCACATCAGAGAGGGAATATATCATAGCTGTTTGCTTAAAAAGATTTCAGCTTCATAAACAGATGGAAATATTTAAAATTAAACACTCTTTTTAGATAGCTGGAGAAACACCAAGTTCTTATTATGTATGCTTCTTGTTTTCTGTGTATGAACACAAATGTAAAGCAAACCGATATCTAAGCATTTAAATGCAAGTTTTCCTCTGAGTTTCTTTTCTTCCATTGGAAACCCACTATGTGTATTAAATTATGAACCATAACTTACTTCCTCATATCTAATCCAACATACACAACTAACCTTTCAGCTATTTAAAACAACTGGATACAAAAAAATAGTCTTATTCATGTAAAAAAATAACAGTGGAGAAAATTATATCCCTAACACTCAAAGCCAGCAGAATACTTAGTTTATATTCATAAGCATGACTCAGTTTTGGATCCTATTAGATCTCAGATCTTACAGGGTCAAGAGAAGTTCATATTGATTAGTAGAAATCTTTTAAGCAGTTACAAATCTCCTCTGTCTTAGCGGAAGAAGTGTCTATTAGGTTTCAGAATGCAAAAGGCAGAGACATTTCATTCACACCAATTGTCCTAAACTTCTTTTACCATCCCGTTGCACGTTTCTGTTACATGACGGAAATACAGATTTTCTTGACTATTCATATACTCTTTTTAGGTTCCTTTAAGTCTAAGGAATTGACAGGTGTTGTTTTTACTCTTGATTGGTTTTGCTTTTGTAACATCACAAAGTTTGTTTGGGGATTTGGCTTGTAGTCATTGAAGTTTCCTTGTATAACCACACTCTTTTCTTTGTAAATAGTGACTCACCGTGATTAATTCTCTGCCTGACAGATAGTATTGAGAGTAGACTAAGTGGGATGAGAAAGCAAGATGTTAAATAACCACCCACTGGATTCATAAGGGACTTCCAGTAATCTAGAACACAGTCTCTTTCCAATACGCTTAATCATGAATCAGTCAAAAGATTTAGCTATCAAAATTTGGTATTGACTGAATGTCTACAGCTACTAAGGAGATCAGTAACCCATCATATATAGAATGGGTAAATATACCACTCCCAGTACTCAGTCTAAGCACACATAATACAGTCTGATGAACTTCAAGTTGCAGTGGTTTTCACATGAATAAACTCTGGAAGCTATCCCATTTAGCTCTTCTGACTTAAATGGAACAAAAAATCCAATATCTTCCATGCCAGATGATATTTTTTCATGCAGTCTAGTGAACAAGAGCTCTGGCATGCATCCTCAGGCCTGCTGTAGCTGTGTTTAACACAAGTCTGTAGGTCTGGAGAACAGAAGTGCATGTCATCTGTTCTTAGTGCATAAGAAAGAGGTTTGATACCCAGCAAAGACAGAATTCACATCCCATAGTTCAGTGGCTTTGTTTAGAGTGATATGACAACTGGGTTTAACGTGTAGCCTGTCCCATTAATCCTTGATCTGTTCAGAACGTCTATCAACAAATTGCAAGAGAGGCAAAACTTTCAAAGTAAGGCAGGTCCACAATGGTGAATTGCAAATTGCCTTCAGGCTCCCTCTCCTGGACATTTATGCATCCATGTGTTAGGAACCTGCTGTGTTTTCTGCACACATGGAGCCATAGGCTCTTCAGGTCTTTACAGCACATGCTTGCCTTGTGTGCCTTGCACGCTATGTCATGATGCACGTAATTAAAACAGGTCTTTTAAAGGGTAAAGCTGATATTTTTAATGAGCCCTTTGAATTCAGTCCTTCAGGTGATTTCCTAGTTATTGGCTGTTCAATTATTATTTTGGGTCTCTGTTTTAAAGTTATGACTTCTATGCACTTGCATTTCAATATTTTATTTAATAGTGGAGGGTTTTTGCCTTGTTCTGTTAAACACACTCTAGAACATTACTTTGTTTCCCCACATGCAGGTGTTATGAGGGTTATTTATATTTTAAAGGTACATTTTTATAGTATGGTCATTGCAATCTCATATTCTCCTCCCCTTCCAAATGAAAAAAAAAAAATAATAATCATGAATGGTTTAAATTTGTCTATTTAATGTATCTCCCAGGAACTTGAAACACCTGCTGTGCTAACCTATGCCTTAGAAGAATGGAGAGGTTATATATTAGATTCAGGCTTGTGGATTAAAATAAAGCTTTTCTTTATGGGAGTTACACCTGGGAATAGCTGCTTTAAAATTCTATTAAAAAAAATGAGAAAAATTGTTTCCAGCCCCAACTATTTTACAAAATAAAATAAATGAATATGAAAATATAACTGAAAGAAAGCTGACAAAAAATGAAGTGCCATGGGAGAATCACAAATTTTGCCCTGCCAACAACATTTTGAGACCTGCTGTTTTCCCTGTAGGTGTCCACATGGCTTCGATTTTCTCCTGATTATAAAAAAGCCATAAACATTGGCAAATGCAATGAAGAAAGAGTGGTGACCCCACTGTGTGAACTAGCACTTGATGCTGTCTGCTTTGGTAGAGTCTCCATTTGACTACAAAGACGTATTCATTTGGCTTTTAGGAAATTTTATATTTAAATAAAATAAAAAATGAAAATCTCCTTCTACAGATGAGTAAATTGTGACAGTTTAGTTTTTATATAAATTTGCTGACAGTAAGCTGTGGCTCTTTAACTGTTCTTTTGAGGTTTTTTTTTCTTAACATTTAAAGGAATATATATAACTTTGTTAAGAACATGTAAACAAAAGGAAAAATTGAGAAAATCTATGGTACAATAAATCAACACTTTGTAATTTTCTCTGTAGCTTGTGTACAATGGCAGAATCAAATTTAAGGTCATATTCAGGGCTGTAGGCAGCTAGTTGCACGAGACGAGGTGACAGATTTTGTCTTAGAAAACTTTGGCCTCCTGGTATTGTGGCTGCAGTTTCTATTTGGCTAAGTTGTGGTGTTGGCAGTGAGAACAGATTTATGCACATAAAGCTGCCATTCTATTAGGGCTCTTATAACACAAAGTACACTTCTCAAGTTGTACCTTGGTCTGAAAAGAGCTGAAAGAAAGAAGCAATTGAGTACCAAGAGAATGGTACCAGATGCTGGCCTTTTGACATCAACCAGTGGGCCATGGCTGAGCACTTCCCCAGTAAGCCCTGCTTTCAGCCACTTTAGCTACCTTAAAAAAGCCTCATAATAAACAACACCATCAAAACTAAAGAGTTTCATGAGCTCCACGTGGGGGGAAAAAAAAAATATTTAAAAAAAATTAACTAAAGAAGAATGTGATAAAACATAAAGCTTGCTGCTCTGTTTAGTTCCCAAGCTATACCTAGGTTTTCAAAGGACTATTTCTTACCTTTCTAACACCAATAAAATCAGCAATTAGACTTAATGGCAGGGCAGTAGAGAGACTGTAGAGGAACTGTGCTAACCAGAATATCCTCTGTATGAAGCACCTGGAGTGGCTTTCTGGAAATCTGCCTTCACATCCCTGCATCTGTTGCTCTTTTACTGTGTATCCTGAAACAAATATAGTAAGTTGTTCACGTTTCAGTTTTCCCTCTGTAAAATAGGGATGATAATTTTTAACTTCTTCTGCCCTTTCATCTGTACTTTCTCTTAGGATTGTTGGTTCTTTAGGGCTGAGTGTGTTTTTTACATCTTCACAATCCACAAGGGAGAGGTGAAAAATCTGCTCGTAAACACAGAGATACATATTAGGAATTGACTCCTGTAGTTTCAATTACCTCCTTTGCACTTTTACAGTACCTTTTAGCCAAAAAACTCTAGTTTACAAACAACGTATGATGCCATGTTCAACCTCGCAATACTCATGAGTTCATCAAAAATTATTGCAGTTTTCCAGATTGAAAAACAGGGGACCATAGACCAAAGTCTATGACCAAACAATCATCAAGCCATGCATTTTTCAAAATGCCCGTCCTCCATCCTAATAAATAGACCATCCCTTCTCACTTGACCTCTGCCAAAATATTTGCAAAGAAATTGTATGGAGAGTACTGACATGGTAAACTGTAAGGGATGCTCCCTCTCTAATGAAAACCACAGGCACCTATTGCTAAATTGTTGCAACATCAATGTACAAATAATATGAGTGATGAAACATATGGAAATCAGCATTGACAGTAGAAGTTGAGACCATTCTGTGGTTTGGCTACACAGAAAGACACAGTATTTTATAATGTAGCAAAGGGTCCCTTATTGAGCTACGACAACAGTCTTAGACTTGGCGAGGTAGAATAAAGTGGAAACGGGCAGCTGAAGGACAGAAATAGAGTGAAAGTTGGAGCACCTGATTTATCCATATTGGATGAGTCTTGACCACTTTCTGCTCATCGGATGACAGACACAATATTCTGTTGATAACTACACCATGATAGATGTAGTACTTTCTTTTCCCTGGAAACAATTTTTTTTTAAGATATGAGTTTACATTAGATCATTATACCTCTTTGTTACACTATACATTCTTCCTTACATATTTTCCATTATATTACATATAGCTATATCTTTGTTTTATATTCTGCATTATATTACATAGTGTTTCTTCAGGGAAAGAAATGATGTCATACTGAAAGCTGAAATCTTGGACTTGGGTTAAGTTCCCACTTCTGCTATAGGCATCTTATGTCACTTAATTAAACCCTTTCAGTTTTTTCTGCTTTGCACATTACATAATTCTTTAGAAAATGCTGTAACTATTTCAAGCTGAAAAATTCTTCCTTCTACTAGAAAGACTATTCCAGGACAGCTCTAAGTATGTGCGTCTATCCATATACCCAAGCAATTAATTCAAATAAGCAGGCACATATGTGTATATATCTGTACAAGTTTATTTACCTGTAAATAGAGACTACTGCCTCCATTATGGAAATTCAGTCACCTCTCAGACAAAGAATGGTAGATATTTTCTGCTAAGTGTGTTTCTCATGGATCCCTTGGAAGAGAAAGTGAGGAATGGGTTCTCCAGTTGGGACCTCTTTGAGAATTTAAGCAAGCGTAATATAATTACGTAAACTGGAAGTAAGCCAGGACACTGGGGTTAACACCCCTGCTCAAGTGAAAGGAGCCAGGGGACCATTCACAGCTATAAAAGCAGTCAAGAGCTGTGGTTTTACATTACATGCAAAATACAGGTAACTCAAGGACATTGCTAAATGCATTGCACATTACATTGAGTAAAAGATTCAATTATGTAGAATGGCCTAGTGTATTTTTAATATTTACGAATGCTTGAAGAAATCTTTTTCAGTTGTTACTGTTTGTGATACAGACAAGAAATTAGACAGAAGGAAAAACTTGATTCAGTTCAAATCAATATTCAATTCTATTTTGAGTTAAACTATAGGGACATTTCTCTAATACTGAGAAAAGCATCAGACCTGATTTCAATTTTATTGTGCATTGTTAGGTGCCTAGCAAAAAAATGTGAGCCTTTCTATTTGAACTTCATGTTACAGAGATTCCTATATGATTAATATGTTTTCAGTTTTGTTTTCTGTGGCTGTGTTTTGTCTGAATGTTTTCTAAACATACAAAACTTTCTTGGGGAGAACAGGTTTTTATTTTGAAAGTGACTGTACAGTAAAAATTCTAAATGCTTAAATGTTTTATAAAATGTTTAAGGAGATTAGTTGTACTATTGCTCATTTTCATTAGTTTTCTTGCTGTTGTTCAGCTGAAATAGACTGGGATTCAGAAAATGTGTGCCCTGAATGAAGTATACATACAGACTTGATTCGTCAGACACCCTTATATCACATCTAACTTAAGTTGCACTAAATTGATTTAGAGCAGTATTAGAAAACCTTTTCATATCATTACCTAGCAGCTGCAGTATTGCTTCGGAAAAGAAAATACTCCTTGTTTTCACACCAGAGTATAGTGTCTTCAGTTACTGTCTTTTGCAACATGTTCCGGATGAGAGGATTATTCATCTGTCTTGCAAAGTCTGAGACAACTTCAGACTAGAAACACAGGCATAGAGGGATGTGGTCTACAGTTGTATATATCTAGAAATCAGAACCTTTATTTGGAAAGGAGAATGCAGTTTCTGTTCCTCATTGCCTATATTATTCTTTTTTTTTCAACCTAATGTGAAAATTATTTAACAAAACTGTGTAATTATATTTAATTGGATAGCTTTTTCTTGATAACATAGTGCTTCTTAAACTGACCTGAGTGGTTTTGCTCTAAGGAGGATGCAGCAGTAGCAATAGCTCATATTACAGTGGTGGCTACAGACTGGTGGGAGCAGCAATATCTTATAGTGGGACAGCTATTCCTCAGGGAAAGTCTTCTCAACTGTCAACAGAGGTGTGCAGAGACAACAATACTGACAGAGAAGAAAAGATATTAGACATTCTCAGAGAGGAGAGGACTATATGTGCAGAACACTGTGAATCTTAGGAAAACATCAGTGATACTTGTCTTCCTTCTGCTGGTGTGAACTGTGATGCATTTTGCTGCCTTTCACTTCTCCACCAGACACACTCAATTTGGCAGCATTCCGGCATGTAAACCATGGAAATGCCTACATCAGCGTGTGGACAACTGTGCTCAGCAGGCACACAGGTGTGTTTGCCTGTACTTTCTGTCTCGCTAACATTGGCATTGGTTTTGTTTTAAGGTCAGTTGGGATTTTTGGCAATTTCACTTGGATGTTCTGCAGATTCAGAGTGAGTGGAGTCCACCCAGCAAGAACAAATGAAATCATCCTTGTTCCTCACTGACTTCCTGGCTATTCTCAGCCCTTGAAGAAAAAGTCAAAGAGGACAGGTGAATCATTTAGAAATGTTTCCGTATTTGTGTGCTTATTTTACTATTTTGTAACTTAGCCTGAAAAGTTTGGGCATGGCAGCTAGCATTCAGTAAGGTCTTGCTTTTCTCAGTGATACTGTTGGATTGCTGAGGCATACAGAGGTCAAGAGACTGTCCAAAAGGTCAACCAGTGACTCAGTGCCTCAATTCCAACTCAGTCTCAGCATCTACTTGACTTTTGATTCTTTGTTCTAATCATGAGACCCACCCAAAATTAATTGGTGGGAAATTCAACACTGGTTGGATTAAGTAGGTCCTTTCATGTCTGTGACAATAGAATGTCAGTGTTTTCATGATGAATAGGAGAAATCTGGTACACTAGGTCAATCCTTACAGAAGAATTCAGTCCTTATAGGAGGAACAAGTTTTAGAAACTCCAACAACCATATGTACACAAGCAAATACCAGAGAGTCTTGGAGCTATTCATTGATTCAGTCAAAGACAAGTTTTCTTTGCTAATAGTACTTCTGCTTCTGAGGCACATTCTGCAGTGAACAAGGTCAGCATAACAGGGCAGAAATCACTCTGTGGTAGGAAAGGGCACTGTCAGTTCTGTTTTGCATATTTTTTTCTCTTACTATATTTTGCATTCTAACTTTCGATTTTTAAAAAATAATGGTTACAGAAAGGTATGTCTAAATTTTTTATTAAGTCCTGAAAATACTAATATTCTAAAGTTAAGAATATGATGTCTCATTTTAAAAAAAAAAGTCCCCTAAAAGACAATCTTTAAGGGACAGAAAATAAAGTACTTCCCTTGATTTTATGTTTTACATATTCCCTTAAGACAATACACAATTCTGTTAAATGTTTTTCTTCTACTCCATCAGCAAGCTTTGCCTCATCCACCACAAACTGCAAAAGAGAAGGAGCTAAAACTGAAAGATTATTTTATGGACAGAGTTTCTTGAAGTCTGTTTTTTAAGCCACTAATCCCTTGAGGAAACCAGGACTTCCAATCTTATTAAATATTGCATAAAATTGATGATTTTTTTTTTTGGTTTTATTAAGTTAATGCTTTCAAATTGTTAACATCATAGCTGGATATATGTAGGAAAGAATTTTGAGTAATGGGAGCTCTGAAGAAGACGAAGTAATTTGAGATCATGGGGCATTTTTTAGATCAGTTCTCATAAGATAATTGTACAGGTTCATTTTATGTTAGGGAGATAGTATCTTAAACTGAGAATGCTTGTTTCTTTTGTAGGAGAGGTAGGTAATCTTACTCTTGCCTATTATCACCTTTTCCTTGCATCTTTGCTGGAGTCAGGAAGCTGTGCTCTGTTCTACATTAATCTCAGGGTGTAAAATTACCCCCTTATAAACCAGTAGGGATCTCAGTGTTTTCTTTTCCTTCAGGAAACAGTACTTCTGCTCTCATAGGTTTTGAATGGTGTGGCCATTTAAAATTCTACCAAAGCAAAACACAGCACAGCACAGATAATTCTGAGGAGAAAGCAAGAGAGAAGTCACCATGACAGGTGTCAGTCACATTGACTAGTGCTATTTTGAGAGAGACTAAGTTATGGTGATAAGGATGTCAAGAGCCTAGGCAGACCAGCCTAGCAGAGTTTCTAGAACTTTGTAACTTGTCTTATTAGATATATTGTTTTGATCATCTCTTTAAAATATTTATCTTCTAGTTTGTTTTCCCTCACAACCAGATCCTAGAACACTTTTTCATCCTCCTGCTTTTCAATGAGATTAATTTTGGAGATATGTGACCAAATTTTGGAAAGTTAGAAACATCTAAACTTTATCTATTCTTACATGATCAAAATGTGCAGATTCTTTCTTCCTTTTTTTTAAAGAAGTGTTTTTAAGCATTTTTGCATTCAACTCTTTACTAGCTGTTTTAAAATGCCTGGGAATGAAATAGTGTGCTTGCAACTAAGTGGCAGCACTTGTCCTGGAAATGAAATTCACATTGCTAAAGTGTTTATGGAATACATGGAATGAGAGCATATAAATCATGGTCTCTCTATGTATAGCTCAAAAATAGTAATTTCAAACATTGCAGGCATTATAATAAGTTCTGTTGAAAAATAACGTACCATTTCATGAGGGCAGGTGGAAGACACTGACAAAATTTTTACCATGTGTAGCAAAACAGTCTAGCTTTATATGCACCTAAGCAAAGAATGCACTTGATTAAACTTCACTTGTGAGCCTCTTTTAAAAACTTCAAACATATCACTTATAGCAGCATTGAGACATTGGTGGTCTGAAGATCATGCACTCATGACTAGCTTCTCTTTTAAAAAGGTGAGGGATATAACTCTATATATACAGTAATAAAAATAACTAAATTTCCACAAAGGATGCTTCAGAATGGGACAATTCTTTTATGTTCCCGCTTTGGCAAAACTGTCAGTTCTGATCTTTTCATGAATTTGCTTTTATAGTAGAAAATGCAAGCAGTCAGATGAGATTATAATGATGTCTATTCTACTGAATATATAAATGAATTATACTAATTTTTACCATTTCTAGAAATGGTGTAAAAAGCGTGGCTTTGTGAATGCAGCTCTTCGCAGCCATAACTAGATGGAAGGAAATTACAGCTTCAACTAACCCAAAACCCAGTGGTTAGAAAATGGAAATTATTTGTCATGATCTTCTTATTTAAGACTCTAAAAGAATGAAGTCCTTTGTATACATAAATAAATCTTGCTATAGTATTGCTTTGAATAGCATAATTAGTTTATACTTTCAAACTAAGAAGGTTCTACATTCTGGTATTTAGGTTCTCCTTATCTTCTATTTCTTTGTAAAAACAAACTGCAATTTCAAGTCAAGAATACCTGAAGTCAGCTTCCACATGCTGTTCCCAATTGCTGTTAGATAACTCTGTTCACCGGGAGAGTATTTGGCTTCTCATTGTACAGCACATAAATCTTATGCAGTTGCTGTTTCAATTTTTCTCTTTCCTTTGAACTCTTGAATGGAGAGAAAGAATTTCTTAAAGAGTTCAGTAGGAATGTCCCATTACAAAACATCAATCATCAAATGCCCATTGTACATGGAAAGTGAGGTGACTGTAATAAAATTGACATAACTAAGCAAGCAGCATCTGACCTTTAGGAGCCAGAGCATATGATCAGAAGACCCAGTTTTGCAAACCTTTAGGAGTTAAGAGTTATCATCTCCCCAAAAAAATACCTCAGTAAATGAAGTGCTACATATGAATGTATGTGATAAAAGAGGTGGAATAAATTCTTCCCTGACCCTTAGTAGGGGAGTGTTGACAGAATAGAGGTAGAGACTGATTTTTGAAAGGAAGGAAAAAAGGAATGTATCTTTGGGTCTAGATGGAAGCAGCTGCTCCCCTTATCTTGCATCAGTGTTAAAGTAGTTGCTGTTCCTGCCCTGTCAGCCAAGTCACAACACAGCATGCAATGCTGCCTACAGTTGTTGCAAAGAAAAGACGCAATGGGGCCAGTCAAAATGTTGTACCCACAATGTGAACATAAATCTTCCTTGTGTTTTGTCAACCTGTTTGCTTTTGTCTACGCTCTGTTTTCCATGTAACATGCTGTCACTACCATATTATTCTTTCCAAGCTTGCCAATCTTTCAAGTATTTCCAGGGATGGATAGAGGAGACAGAGCTACTATGAGTTCTGACTCAACATCAGACTCTTGAATTAATAAGTTTTTAGCACTCCTAAAAATTTATTTATTTAGTTGATCCCTCCTGTTTCTCTGTTTTATTTGAGCCCACATATACAAAACTGATGTAACTGACTAAAGCAAACCAAAACAATCAGTGTTTTAAATCTTAGCAGAAGGCCTCCAATTGTACCTTCAAGGGATTGCTCTTCCCATCCAGGTGTCACATACTTTTGAAAAAATGTGTAACCATAGAGTAGAATGTAATTGACTCTCTGAATACAGACTTTGCCAAGAATGTGTTACGAGGTTATACCGGCCTCTTCCTAAAGCTATTGTGCAAATTCATAATCACAGAATGATAGAATCACAGAATGGTAGGGGTTGGAAGAAACCTTTAAAGATCATCTAGTCCCCTTTGCTCAAGCAGGTCCACCTTGATCACACAGGAACATGTCCAGGCAGGTTTTGAAAATCTCCAAAAAAGAAGACTCCACATCCTTCCTGGACAACCTGTACACCATCACCCTTACAGTAAAGAATTTTTTCCTTAAGTGGAACATTTTTGCTCCAACTTTTGTCTATTACCCCTAGTCCTATCAGTGGACACAACAGAAATAAGTGTTAGTCCATCCCCTTGAAATATACCTTTTAAATACTTGTAAGTATTAATGAGATCCCCCTCAGTTTCGTCCAAGCTGAAATAATAATAATAACCAAATAATCATAATATGGAACAAAATAAAATTACAATAATTTACAATGTAATATTTCAATTCTTGAGTTTCTTTCTCAAGAAACTCTTGAGAAAGTTCTCTCTTCCCATTATGGACTTCCTGCTTAACTGATCCCTCCATCAAATATGTAAGATTTTCGTGAGATAGTATATAACAACAATATACAATAGAATTGAACTGCATAGGGACTATTCACTGAAAAGTAAAAATTTTGAAGTATTCTAGCATGGCCTTATAAAAACAAAAAAAAAAAACAACAAAAATAACAACCAAAAAAAACGCAATCAAACAAAACCAACCTAGCCTGGTTTTTATATATGCTTGACATTTATTATCTCCTTTAAGTTTTTCTGTTGGCAATATTTTGGTAATTTAGGATGATTTGACCATTGGCTTCAAAGAGTTAACAGCAGGCATAGGTCACAAGTGCTATTACCTTATTACTCCTTATTACTCAGAGTGAGAAGTATCTAGTAATAGTTAAATCTTTCTATTCTTCCATCTTGCTGTTTATATCTGATACACCAGTGCTCTAAGAAATATTATACACAAAGAGAGAAAGGAGGTAGGTTGCCGCCTTTGTGTTTTTACATTCACCCTTCTGTCTCTGTGCTTACATGGCCTCCATCCCTAAGGTACTACAGAATCTGACAATTTACATAACAGATTCAGAGAGCAATTTGTGGCAGACAGTTACTATGGTCTCTGTTTTGCAAACAGGAAACTGAAACACTGAGGAACTAAGGTGCAGAGCAGGTCATCCAAGCAAGCAACTAACAGAGCTATGCGTTAAATTCTTCCTTGGTTCATCAGTGAAGTCTTTCAGGAAGTGCTTATCTAGCATTCTCTCTCCTCTTTCCTCCTGAACACAATGTTCTCTGAAGGGTCTTTCACTTGGCCTATCTTGCTAGTGTTTCTTTTCAGAGGCAGATTTCTAGATTTCCGAATTAAGTATATTTGTATCTCACAAACAACTTGACAAATAAAACAAAAATAGGAGCTAACCATGGGCCACCTTCCAGTTTATGTTTTCAGGGAATACAGTTCCAAGAGCTTTTTGAACTTGAGAGCAAACACGTATTTTGTACTCTGCAGATGTTACAGCAAACTATAACCCATCATTTCTTCTCTAGAGTAGTGTACTGTGGCTTTAATTCAGCAAAGTTCAGCATGTCAAATGTCAAGTTGTTATGACAGCAATAAACTTGTGATTCCCTTGAAGCAGATGTTTTAATTTGTTAGGTGTTTTCTGGGGGAAAAAAATCTGCTTGCATTTAAATAGATGTTCAGATTGAGAAAGGAATTTGCTTGAAAACATCTTTTCCACCTGTATGAAAACTTTATCAGAAAGGCTTATGACACATGTGTGAAGCAGTGTGAGAAATCACCACAAAGATGGCCAAATTACAGAAACCTCCTTCACACCTGAAATATGACCTTTCTGAAGTCACTTCTGTATAGAAGCCAGATCTGGATCATGGAAGAACGATGTTTAATATATCTGATATCACTGAAACCAAGAGTCTGATGAGGGATCTTCCTCCCAGTGTAGATTTCCAGGGAGGCAATGTTCCCTGCCACTGTGAATTAGGAACATACTCTTCAGATCCTTCTTTCCTTAGTGTGCTGTTACTTTTACCCTTGTTTGTAGTGAACAATGAGAACTAGGGTTTTAAAGCAACTGCTAAAAATGAAAACCTCTGGTGGTTTCCAAACACAGGGAAGAATAATATACTTGTCTGAGCTGTGGGAGCTAATTCAGATATTTAATTGATCTCACTTTGCAGTCAAATATTTACTGGGCTTTATTCTGTCCTCAAAAGATGGCAGGGTTGTCCTCAGGTATAAGTTCATACTTAAAAATTCATGATTCAAAAGTTCATAACTTGCTATATTCGCCTAGAAGGAAAGAGTTTAAGGAATAGTCTGCCCCATAAAAACCAGAGTACACACACAAATACACTCAAAAGATGCATCTAGGATTCTTCTTGTGCTGGGATTACATACTTTAGATGTGGTTGTTATTGTGTGAAATACATTGGCAGTTGAAGTTCTTTCTCTAGCTCTTTATATGAGCTGGTGAAGACACGGCTGCTGAGGAACATATGCTTTTTGAATTTCGGACTTTTCACCTTTCTAAAGTCTGGTAACCCCAAAATAAGTACAAAAATGTAAGCCTAAAACCAGGCATGAACAGACGTTTCTAGAGTTTCCTTGAAAGAAAAGGAAATAAAACAAAGCAAAACCTGTTTTTGTTTAATGGGTCTTCTGTCTCTGATAATGTTTTTAGGAGTTAACTGCAGTCCACCTAGAATCAAAATGATTCAGCAGGAGTTATGCAGAGTTAAAGCCCCAGAAATTAATCTAATTCTTCCCAGTGTAGACTGATCTCAGAAGCAGACATTCACGAGTGTTACAGATACAATGTAGATCCATCGGCAGTGAGAGTGCAAACACGTGTACATGTTATTTTGAATGGCTTCTGTGTTGGAATGTCTGCCTACTAGATTCCCCTAATAACTAAATAAGGGAGCAAGTTAGATGATTGTACAGTAATTATTTTAATGACTAATATTATAGCCTATGAATATTTGTCACATTTCTTTCATCTCAAAACTTATACCCACTTATATCTGAAAGCAGTGGATATCTCCTGTGGCAGCAGCCAAGGCATCATAATGTCAGAAGCCTTTGAAAAGAAGATTACCTCTTTCTATTTTTTATATGTTTGAAATATGTGACCTACTCTAGGTAGTCTTGCTCTGGTGGGGGGTCAGACTAGATGGTCTTTGGAAGTCCTTAGAACCCTTAAGATTCTGTGATTCTGTGAAATAAGAATTTGGGCCACCTATAGTACTAACTTTAACTTAATGAGAATTTACTTTGGAAACTTCATTTACATCACATAATATGGCTAATAATATGTTTCCAAATGCAACAAGCTTGATGAAACATGGACCATAAGTAAAGGAAACTCTTGCTTCTGATCTCTTCCCTCTACCATGGTCATATGTCTGTGCGCAGCTTGAGGATTTTAAACCTTTGCTAAATGGATAGCTTCCCAGATACGTATGTTATTACTGTTTCACTGGTAGTGTGTTTATAATTAAAAACCATGACATTTGACCTCTAGTCCATTGCCACAGCATAATTGCATTCACACTACCTCATTTATTAATGCAAATCAGGTCAATTTAACTCAGCATTGTGTTTACTCTGCATATTTTTAAAAGACTCCTCTTGCCACGGCACGTCTTTATCCTAGACTCCTGCACTTTGTGGTAATTGCAGAGCACATGGTCATGCTGGAATTGCAGGTAACGATAGCTCAAGTGGTGATAGTGTTTGACTGTTCTGGAGATGCCTCGGATCCATCAGCAGCCAAAAGTTATGAGATAATTTGACCGAGACAGCTTTGTCTTTGAACAGTTAACAGTACCCCATAACAAACTAATATACCTTGGCAATAAAACTAATATATCTAAACTGAAGTTATTTGTGCTAGCTGTGGATCTTACTCCTGTCTTGTACACAAGCAAGGAGACTGCAGATTTCAGAAGGCTCTGCCCCAAAACTTGTCTACAGAAAGCCATTTTTCACTCTGTCTTTGAATCCTCACCATGCCTTGAGGTAAACTCCGCCCAAGTACCAGTGGATTAAATCACCCTTGTATGGAGATACACAGGGAGAAGCAAAGAGAATTTCAACAGGGCATTATCAATCACACAGCACAAACAGTTTGGAGGAGTAATCAGTCTCTCTGTCCTTAACACAAAGAGGTTTACAACACCAGAGGAGTTTATTATTATTGCTGGTCTAAGATCATCAAAGTAATTTCGTTTTGTCTTGAACAGTAGTCAGAGGGGTTAAAGTGAGGTTAAACTGCCTAAACAAAATGGAAGCAATTACACAGTGGGATAGGGGAGGACTGTTTGCTTTAACCCTCACTGACAAAAAAGGTACTAGAGGAAAAAAAATATCCTTGACTCTTTGCAATCATTAAATGCATCTGCCTGTTTAAGTTCACACCAAACGTCTTCACCTAAATCTTTTTGGGAGTGTCACTGTTCTAAACACTATCAGTTTCTTCACAGTTCTCAACACAGCTCCCATTCAGTGTCTGATCTTTGCGGCACTGTCATCACTTTACAAGCTGCTTAGCAGGACAGGTCTTACACTGTGCTGGAAATGTGCCTGTAAAAGTTATGCCTTAGCTTTTTCTACTTAGTGACTTGGCAGGAAAAGGCAAGGCTATATGGAAAAGCATTATGATGGGGAATGAAGATTTGGCACATTGCAAATTTTAAATGGCAAGATGGGGAATTGACTCTTCTACTCCATTCAAGGTTATATCACAGCTGAATTGTCAAACTTGGCCTTCCAATGACCTACATCATATGATTGGATGAGATCTGCCCTTTACTATTTTTGTTTTTTCTATTTCTTGAAAATGGAAGGTAGTAGCATAAACAGGTTTCACTTGCAGTGTGAGTACTGCTGTACTGTGGGTCTAAATGGAGTCTTTATTGAATTCCCTACAGATTCATTGCTGTTAAGCAGAAAAACATATCAGAGATGTCCTAGAAAGGTGGTATGTTTAAAGAAAAATTAGAAAAAGGTTCTAATTCTATAAGCAAGCCTTGACCCAGTGTTAATTGAAACTTAGCTGCATTGAAAGACGACTAGGACTTCTATATATAACTCAAATGAAGAATTATATGTCTAATTTAATCTCTATGTGAGATTCTTCCAGAATCGTTCCTCTGTACCCTGAAGGAATGTTTCCGAAATAGTTCCTGTATAGATTCAAATCTTTGCAAAGTTAATGATGAAATATTTCTGTGAACCCGTGTCACACCTCCAAACACGGGGTGACTCCTTCAAAGACTTCTCTGTAACCTGTGAAGTGTTTATCTTGTTCGAGCTTGTCATGAAGCTTAAGGACAAAACCATCAGGGAATGGGATAGGAGGAGAACACTGCATTTATAATTTGTAAAAGTGCCTCCAATTATGTGTTGTGTTTTCTGCTGGCAAAAATAAAATACAAAACACTAACTTTTTTTTTTTTTTTTGTGCAGAGAAAAGCAATAAAAGCAGCTTGTCAACGGAGCCAAAATGTTCAAATACAAAAAAGATTTAATAGCTTCCTAGTAATAGAAATGGAGTTGTACAGGATGAATCAGGCTGTTACTTCTCAAAACATTACTGTAAATGGTAAAGACCAAATAATATTTTTACAAAAATATCTGTGCATCTCTGATAATTAACCACAGTCAGCACATGAAGGAACGTATTTCGGTCTGTCTTGCTCCAGATTTAAAGCAATGGAAATCTGTCATATTCAATAGGACTTTTTGTCATTTATAACTCTAAAGTGGCAGTGTGTGGTTAGAACAGAGGTTATCATTTATGAGGAGCTGCTTTTAAAAATTGAAACTATAGATGAAATCAGTGAAGCCATATAAAGGGATATTAATTTAACTGAGTTTCTGAATGGGTAGAGGGCAAGATTAGGACCTGTCACTGCTTATAAGTGAAAAGAAAATAAGTGTCTAATTTTTTCTAAACTTACCCAAGAGAAGATTACATGAAGGCTTAGTGAAAAAGTGTTTTCTCTTACAATTCAGGAGCATTTGAATCTGAATAGTTAATACCAAAATGCCAGCCAACCATGTAACAGCAGTCTAGTATGCTACTCATTTAATTAAATAAAATTCCTTTCCTTCCTTCAAATGAATAGACTATTGGACCTTGGAATTATTTATGTATCCTCTAATATTGTATCCTTAGACCCAAGAAGGACGTAAGTGTGACAGTGCAGACACTATTTTACCAGCAGACAATTAGATATGAGAACAGAAATAGGTAGTACTTCCATCGTATGGTAATCATGATGATATGGTAATCATGGTAAGATCCTTGCTCTTGTGTTATGTCGGTGTATCATAGAGGAGAGTTTTATTCTTTAATCTCTAAAAGCAGCATATCCAAAATATGTGTGAAGCTGTGCCTTAGGAAACCTGCACAAGTCCACATTCAGCAGCTTGTTTCATCACACCTGGCACAGAATCTTTATATCACATTTCTATCAACACTTTTTCCTTGTACAGTCCTGAAGTACAAATTACATTAACCTGAATGTAACTGAAGGCTAGCCTGGGAAGGTAATTTAGCCTGCCAGGGATCAGTGGCATTTAGTTCAGACTGTAACTTACTGTCACTTACTGCTGGCAGTGAAGAGCTACTGAACTGCCTTTCCTGTCATTAATGCACCTCCTCTTTTTCAACCCGTCTTCCAGCAGTTGCTTCATCCAAGTGAAAGGCCACTGAAAATAAACTCACTTCAGAAGAGGACTCACCAGGAAATGCTGCTGCACAGGATAAATTTACCATCAGGACTCCTTTCTTGAGGCAAAGGGCCTTTCCAAGGACTGCAAATGGGTTCTTTAGTCAGGTCTCCCAAATAGAAATTTCCCAAAATGTTCACTGAGGATGTCTGTTACATGTCTGATGCAGACAAATGAGGTTACTCTCAGTAAACATTGAACCTGAATGTCATTGATTTTCCTGCTCTTTATGAGCTGGACATCCATCTCCTGTAAGCATGAAATCAGAGTGGGATGCTGTACTCAGAATAAGTGATAGTGTTTTTGTCCTTGTTTCTGTCATCAAGAGGGAGGATTTATTTAGCAAACAACAAGAAGAAAGTAATTTTGTCATTTGAGGTCTTTCTTCCTGATACATACTAGGTTGTGCAGAGAGAAGAGATGAGACTTTTGGACTGCTCCCCAATAATTCACTGAGATTTCATTCTTTCCCCTTAAATGGTCAGGGAGGATAAGACTGATAGATATTTTCAGGGCATTGCTTTGAATTAACAGTTTCAATAGCGGGTGCCATAAACAGCCAGTCTGGGTTGTGCCTTCTAATCTCACCCTTCATTTAGATGTTCTGAAGCCAGATGATCCTTTTCTTTCCATTCTTTTTTTTTTTTTTTTAAATCCTTTCACAGTCCAATTCCAAAGGATTCTTAAACTATAAAAATGAAATTGCTCCCTATAAAATACAATTGGAGCTGCATTGTAGTTCAACTGACAACCAGATGCTGGAAAAAAAAACCCAAATCCTTGGTCCAATTATATAAGTCT
Source organism: Colius striatus (assembly GCF_028858725.1). NCBI lineage: Eukaryota > Metazoa > Chordata > Aves > Coliiformes > Coliidae > Colius > Colius striatus. Next base: position 198,073,579 of record NC_084759.1, on the reverse strand, counting down.
CTTAGTACCCTGCACAAAGTCTTGTCCAAAGGAGAATTGTTTCTGCTAAGGTCTTGCTAGTAATTTTTATTCACTCCTAATGGCCTTTTTGATAGATTTTGTCCTTCTGTATCTACATGTTTTCTCCATATACTGACATTAAACATGTGTGTGTTCTGTAGGCTGGGAAGTAAATTCAAAAGTGTAATAGGTATTAGGGCAGGCTATATAAAACACATAGCGGCAATTGCGGTGCCTGTATTCCCAGCATCCCTTTAAAAACACAAGTCACCTCCCCAAGCCAATGGATTTCCATCATTATCTAATAAATATAAAGAAAATCAAGGCGTTTAAGTTTGCAAATCTGGTTCTTTCCATTGAATAGAAAAGTCTCTGTTTTCTGCTAAGTAAATAGTCTGGGGTTTGTTTTTTTACTATGGAGAACTCCAGTACCTGACTTTGAGTGGCTGTCTGATCCATCCAAACTCTGCTAGAAACAGCAATACTGTTCTGCCTAATATAGTTATCTAAGCTGAATACAGTGTTAGCAAATTTGCATACTTACAGGTGACTGCAAAAAAACTGAGTAAAATGGTTGACCTGTCATTGTTAGTGTCACTGGTGCTACAATTTTTTCCGCAAGTCTGGAGTTTGTGTGTTCAACTGCAGGTCTCACAGGATGCAACTGAAAGGGGGATTTTTGGGCTTCCCACTGCCTAACTTTACAAAGATTTCCAAGTTCTTTCCAGAACTGGACACAGTACTCCAGATGAAACCTCAACAGGGAAGAGGAGAGGGGAAGAAGAATCTCCTCTTCTTGATGCATCCCAGGATGCCATTGGCCTTCTTGGCCACGAGGGCACATTGATGGCTCATGTTTAGTTTATTGTCAACCAGGACTCCCAGGTCTCTCTCTGCAGAGCTGCTCTCCAACAGGTCAGCTCTCAGCCTGTAGTGGTTCATGGGGATGTTCCTTCCCAGGTACAAGACTCTGCACTTGTCCTTGTTGAACCTCATGAGGTTCCTCTCTACCTAACTCTCAAACTGGTCGAGATCTTGCTAAATGGCAGCACAGCCCTCTGGGAAATCAGCCAGTCCCCCCATTTTGGTGTCATCAGTGGACTTGAGCACCAGCTCTTCTGGGTGGTACATGATGAAATTCAAACCAGTTCATTCATTTGCAGATAAGGTACCAGGAGCAAGAGGACTAGAGTACCTGGCCTGATACCTTGCCACTCAAAGACTGGGCCATGAGGGTGATCATTTTGCTCCACAGAGAAGCCATGTTTCCATTCAGATTTAACAAAAGTGTTTCTGTAGTACCTGGCTCAGCCATGGGCGTGCCACTCTCACAGTTATAAAATAATTGTGTCCTACCCATCCTTCTGATATGCAGCAGGTACCATGGGCTGATATGAGTCGTCTTGAAAGAAATGGTTCTGAGAGTCATATCCTTATTCTTTCTATCCTGTAAACTCACAGTGTAGCTCAAACATAGAACAACAGAAACATAATATGTCCTTACAATGGCTGTGATATCCATGAATTATAACAATATCTCAGCATGAATCTATCCAGGATCCATTCCGCGCCCCCCCACCCCCCTGACATTCATGAATGGATCAGATAGAAACTCTTTCAAGTGTTTACCAAGTGAATAAAAATATGAACAGCTGGGGCCAAGGAAGGAATATTTCCCTTTTTTTCTGTTATGCATCAACATTTAATTGGTTTGTTTAGTGAATTTTAATGAACTAGTCTGGTATGAATAAAATATTTGGTGAGAACACAGACAAGGGATTAAAAGACAGTGTTGGTGTTCAGGTTATTTAGAACCCATTTCAAGTTCTCTTACCTTTGGAAAATCTCTTAATTCAGTTATAGGCACATGCCCACAACCAGTTTTTCTCTCATCTTTTCTTTTCCTTATAGTTTTTTTGACAATTCTTTTTTTCCCTGTTCTTTTCTGTCTTGTTTCATGGTTTGGCTGTTTCTCTCCATGCCTATTTCAAGTCTTTAAAAACAAAAGAGTATAGGAAAAGTCTGAGGCAATGAGGCTACTCACCATTTCCCATAACTTAAGATTTAAGAGGCAAGAATAAATTAATCAGGTAATATACTTTTTTTTTAATCATGTATCTTTTTGCACAGCAAAAAAAGCGTAATCTACAGGTTGTTGCTACAGGATTTTGAGAAATCCAAATAGGTGAAGTGAAAATGAGCTTAAAAACACTTCATGGAGGAGAGCCTCAGCAGCTGCACATTTGGAAGATCTGATTACACAATGTTGGGAGGATGGCTCCCTTCATTCTTTCAATTTTTCTTATTTCCATAAATGTCTACTGATGTCTTCCACAGATAGGAACTGGAGTCTTGAGCAGACCAGCTATAGCAGCTTTAAAAGTTTCAAGTGCAGAAAGGTTAGAGTAAAAATGCAATGATCAATGTGAGGAAGACATTCCATCTTCATTAAATACCTCTGTTAAGAAGAGGAAGAAATCTTGCAAGAAAAAAAAAACAAAACAAAACAAAGGGAAGAAAAATTACAAGGCTTCACCAAAAATATTTCAGTTGTCTTGTCATATAGAAGGAGTAATACTCGGACAAAGGTTTAGACTTATGCCTGCCAATAAGTTTCTTGTAAAGAGACCAAACTGAAACACAGATGTCTCATCTCATCAAATGTATATCATGACTGGCCTTAAGCCATGCTGGAGTCTTGCTTATAACTGATTGGGCATTTCAGAAATTGTTGTCTCTCAATTGGAAGAAGCAGCTTTAGGAAAAAGAATGTGTGTGACCGGGAGCTGCCCTTCAAATGTTGTTTTTTTCTTCTTTTTTTTTTCTTTCAAAGTACACATGCAGGGCCGACCATATCCTGAAACTAATGGCAGAGCACAGTTAATGCCTGAAGTTAAAACCTCCACGGCCCTGATGAAATTGTGCCTGGACTGTGACGTTTGATTTCACAGCACTTTTCAATGTTAACAGGGAAATACATTGTTTGGTTTTCCCTCTCTATGCTGAAGAATATTTGAGAGAGCTTGTTCTCACTCCCACTCTTTGGATAGGCTGATCCTGCATTATACAGCTGACTCAGTGGCACTTATGACTTAAAATGTCTTACAAGAGGTTGTACAGGAGCAGAAAATCTTTTTTTTTTTTTTCTTTCTGTAGTAACATGATTATCAGGGTGAACTTTTGTAGCACAAACAGTGCTTTTGTGGGTATAGAAAATGCCCCAGTAGGTTTCTCTAATCCTTCTTGAGAGAGACATCCTGGGGCAATCAACTCATTTATACATTCTCTACATTTTTTTTCCCCCTTTTTGTTGAAGAAAAGGGCTGGTTTGCTGCCAAGACCTGTTTAAGTGGTAACCTATGCAATTCATTCTAAAAACACTCATTTATCATTCCCAAATTAATCTTGTAACAGGATATCTGCTCTTATTTTCATTGTCGTTTTGCCCTTTGGATGAGAGATCACAAACACATAGATATCCAACCCAAAGATTCTAAAAGGCATGTATAAAAGAGGGAAAGCAGGAATGGCATTGCTATAATTATAAGCAGAAACAAGTAGCCATACATCTTCATTTCTCACATATCAAATCTATTAACAATAGAACAAAATATAATTTGTGCTGAATATTGCTCAGTGTCTTGAGCCAGAAGCATAATTGGTTTCAATCAGATTGGTAGTTGTGAGGGAAAGGCTTTTTTTAAGCCTGCAAGTAAACACTCACAATTTATGCAAAATGATTAAAATATGATATATTCTTTTTTTTTTTTTTTTTTTTTTTTTTTGCTGGCACACAGAATGCATTTTGGCATGAAAGAAATTATATAAACAATGAACAGTTTGGTATGAAACTACCGTGCAGAATTTTAAAACCATACATATACGCTGTTGTGAATGTAGAACATAATATCTTAGCACTGGCAAGAACAGCTTGCTACAATGAAAAAGTTATAGATGTAACTTTTTTTACTGCAAATATTCAGCTCTTTTCAAGCTATGTCTTGTAAAAGCATTGCAAACAAATTTAAACGAAGGGTCAAGGTTTCTGTGGCAGGTTTGGACTCTCGATTCTTCCTTTTTTGGGGGAGTGGGTGTAAAATTTTATGGGTTCTGCTCACACACTTAGAGGCTTTTCTCTCAAAGGACTTTCTTGTAGAGGAACACACTGCAAAATGTGTGATTTCTGACACCTCTCCTGTTCCCAGCAGCACAGGCCTAAATTTATGTTCTCTGTCCTGCATCCCACTCTGCAGGGACACGAAGAAAATAATGTCTTACTTTTCCTTCATTTCCCCACACACTCCCTTTCCCTTCATACTCTGACATATCCCTTGAAACTGACTTTCCTTGTCTTTGGATGTTGTCTGTCTCTAAGTGTTTTGAAAAGATGGTCCATCTATTTGTATAACTGAAAGGGCTAGAAATTACAGTTTCTCAGATACACTTGAAAGTAGGAAGCGTTCCCAAAGCTAAAGCAGTGATTCTTTCCATTGACTGCAATGAGCTTCAGACCAAGAACCTAGTCTTCACTGTTCAGAGTTAATTTTTTTTAAAAAAAAAACAAGTTTCTTCACTAAGCTGTGAGTTACTATTGTTTGAAAAGTTTGTGCAAACAAATTTTAGCCCATGGATTTTATTATTTTTTTAAAGAGAGGATTTGCTTTCTTTATCCATCACTGATTTGTCTGCAATGGGTTGCTGAGGTCTGTGGTACTCTTTCTACTCCATGAATGGAATGACTCAAGTGTTTGAAAGAGACTAATGACTCTAACAACTAACAAAGGATGAATTTGCTTATGTATAAACACCCTTGTTTGTATGCCAGTTAGGACATTTATGCACAATATATCTATTCTTCAAGAATAGGTGTATGCAAATTGAAATAAAGCTGGGGGTGATATGGCAAATGGAGTTTACATCTCAGACAGAGACACTTGGGAACAGCCCAACTCCCTGGCAAGAGACATCGTGGTACAGTAGGCGCCTCCAGCCCCTCATCTGTGCCCTGGATTTCCCACAAAAGAAAATTACTGCAAGTTCCATCCAGCCTGCATGTCACAACAGATCCCTAGTTAGGATGTTTGGAGTGGTAGGACTCCAGGGCACAGCATCATATAAGCCCATAGGTCACATTATAATGAGCTGGGGATGATCTTTGGGGCATAATGGACAACTCCAATTCCTGAAATCGGATTGAAAGTGTTTCTGGTGTGCATTACAAAAACAAAAAATAAGCATAAAACCAAAAACTTTTCCATTTATTCCCAATGCCTCTAGAGTTGGAGATGTTTTAAAACGTGCTTTGGTATCATAAGAGTCTGCTTTTCAGTATCTTTTTCTTCTTCTCTCCTCAGAAAGTGACCTCAGAAACCTTGTCATTTAAAAAATATCACCAATATTTAGATGCTTCTGTGTAATGGTTTAGGTTAAATAGGCTAGCAGATATGGGCTAAATTCTCTGAGTGAAAAAGTTTCAACTATCTGTAAACCTTTCTCCAAAATTGTTTTAAAGCTGAAAACATTTTAAAAAAATATAATTCTTCAATCTCTTGTGGTCTTTGTATAGTTTGAAGTATTTGTTTTGTTTTGTTAGTTTTCTTAGACATTCTTTTAGTAAGTGTATCCATGAAAATGTTACAGAAAAAAAGAAAAAGCAACATATCTTACATTAGACCACAGATTAAATTGGTGTAGGGGGAGGGAGGGAAGAATTAATTGCTGCATGTCTGAAAGTCTACCAAAACACTATCAGCAAATAAAAAGATGAACATTTTCTATTAAAATATTTACATTCATTCTACATTCTATGCATTATTCCATGTCTTTCTCTTCACTCTTGACTACAGCTTATTATTTTGTCCTAACTCACTTTCTCAGTATACCATGAAGCAGAGCCTGGAGCTCCACAGCTCACATCTTGAAACCTTCCAGGGCTCTGAAGGCCACACAAAACTTTTAGTAAGCAGAGTGCCAAGTCCACTCAGGTGAGACCATCATAGACCCAGACCCATCTCATACCTTCATCAAAGGGCAGAACTGCAGTGTCACCTTCTCACAAACCCATTAGTGCTTAAAGTCAAACCTGCCACATTCTAAGATCTATCTGAAGTTAAATATCTCTTTGGGGTGAAGCAGGAGCATTTTCAGAAGTAGGTAAGAATGTCAGCAGCTGGGACCATCATCACCCCTGGCCCTCCAGCATAATATCTGCCCGCCTTCAAAGCACATCCACAGTGGTGAGCTCAAAAGGCTAGAGTCCAGAGACCTAGTCCAGACAAATGTTTAATGTAGATATTGCCACAGCATGTCTTTTCTCTCAGCAGTAGTGGTGATTCCAAGCTTCCACCCACAGCTTGCTTTAATGACAGTATTGTGGAGGACAGTGACTCCCACAGTTTCGTACTAAGTCTGTTGTCAGCTCTCAAAGTTTCTCACAGAGTTTAGCTCAGCTATTCAGAGCTGATGAGATCATGCTGTTTAATAGACCAGAGATCATATATGGATGATTTACCAGCAGAACCAGAGTTTCAAAATCATTGAGCAAAGCCAATCCTGGGACTTGATCCAGGTAGGTAAGATTGGTCACTGGAACTGCTCCTGTCTAAGAGGTGCAAAAAGCCTTGACTAAAGTAGTATTTTCTGCATTTACTTCTGTAACTCTGTTATGATTTCACTGATGCCTGCAGTAACGAACACAGCTGTGATTACTATAGATCTCAGCTTGGCATCAGCTCTTTCAGAAACCTGCACTTTCTCCTTGTTTGGTACCTGATTTCAATTTGTCTAAAGCTGTCTCTTTCCTTCAAGCCTATGCTGCATCTTGTCTGTGAATGAAGCTGTGAATTCCCCACAAGGGATCTGTCCCTTCTGGATGAGTAGGTATTGGTGGCATTGTATAAATACAATACTATAGGAGTCATCGTGGCATAGGTGATTTCTCACAGAGGATAGCTGGCCATGATAAGTATTGAGAGGAGGGGATCTGGCTGGCCTAATTCTGTTAGGTGGTCAGTGATTGCCCTGCATGTTTCTGAGCAGAGGTACCTGTGCTAGAGCTGGCTTTCTTGTGGAGATGTCAGGGCTTGGTGCATATAAAACCACAAAGCATATGTATTTGCCTAACACTGTGCAGTGCATATCCCAGCCAGGGCTTGGATTTGTGGCTGGGCTTGAAGCCTGCAAAGTAAAGGATTCGGGATTTGGCCTGGATCTGTCTGTGTATTTATATAATGACAGAAAAAGCAAATTCCTCACAAGCAAATATGAGTCAAAACAAAAACACTGTGAAGGTCAGCTGAGCACAGCAGTGAGATGATGTTATCCCTGCCACACATTCAACTCTTGAGCTGCCAGACTGGCCAGAAGAACTCTCAGACAAAAGTTATGAGAAGATGCCAGCTGGGAAACCACCCACCAACACCCCAGCTGGTTTCTCAAAACAACTGGAGCCTCAGTGTTTGACACTCAGCTCCAGGCACAGCTGTAGGGCATAGCCCAGCCACAGAGCAATACCAAGGACTTCTCATCAAGTTTTCCAATAGAAATACTGTGTATGGGCAACATTTTCATAAATCCTAATTTGTAAGGATTTCCTTTTTTCATAAGAGGAACAGCAACGTATTTAAAGCTAACCTTTTTTTTTTTTTTCTTTTAACCTAACTGGCATATCACTAATCCAGCAAGTCAAACTCTGTTTTAGGGATTTTACTTTTTTTTTTCCCCCTAAATATATTGGTTACTGTCTTGCTTTCAGCCAAGATACTGTAAACAATTTACAGACACAGATCCAATTCTGAGTTAATTAAGGTTGATCAAAGCTTATGTGCAGTCCTCAATTCCTAGTGCCAAGGATAAAAGCACTGAGGTCTTTGTTAAGGATGTACTGTCCTTGGAAATATGTATCCCCCTTATTGGTTTGAATTTAATTTATTTTCATTATAACCTCATGTCTATAAATGCTCTTTCATTAAGTAATAACAATCTCTATGTAACTCTTCTTGGAAAAGTTTCGAAACTATCTGGAGGCATTCACCATAAATGTGTATCTCATTTTTAGACATGTAGTCATGTATTTGCTATAGTAATTTTGAAAACTTACACTGCATTGTGATCACTTTTCTTGTAGGAAGGCTCCAGCTTTGACCAGTCATATTGAATTAGGCACTGTACTTAGGGAGATACAGTCAATATGTCAAAAAGTTTCCAGGCTACATAAACACGACAGGTAAGCAAATCCTCTCCATGTTCCAGAGACAGATTGCAGAGACATCAGGGTAAAACTAGAATTAAAATTTAAAATCCTGGAAATAGGGCTATCTATCTGAGCTCCCTATCCACCTCTTCCACACCCACTCTGGAAAAAATCCTGCATCTACACTAGCCACCTACTCTTGTGTTTCCAGGTGAAAGAGAAATGAGCTCACCGGGTGGAGGAGAATTTAGCAAACAGCAGCTAGATAACCTTTGCAAATAATTTAAAATTTGCAGGCTATATATTTGCTGTTCAGTTTAGATAAAGACAAAGAAATTAAAATCTGGACTTTTAATGATAGCCTTATCTGTTCAACGTCATATAGAATAAGTAAGATGGCCAGAGCCTCTAGTGAGCACCAGCTTTGTCTCCAAATTAGGTTGCCTTTAATAGATATACATTCTTAATGCAAATAGTACAGTACTTCACAGTCCCAAGTAACAATTTCAAGTTGTTTTAATTCCTTGCACTTGCAAGAAGCATTACCTGAAGTCACTACCCTCTGCAGTACTGTCTAACAGATACTAAACAATGCTTGCCTTCATGACGTTCAAACCATCCTGATCCCAGAATATGTTTGTTTCTGAAGAACTATACACTGAATACATGTATCCTCTAATCAGAGAAACAATTTTGTTTGCTATGGAAGAATCTGGCATGGAAAGGCCATATAACTCCACCTTTTGACAGGACAAGCTCTTATGTGCACTATCCTACAAAAGAGTTCTTTCATGTTATGTGGAACTATGGACTAAATGATCATAGCAATCTCCTGGTTCTGTTTATGAGCTTACTCGCTTCAGAACAACTACTCCTTAAATTGCTGTAATACAAAATTAATAATGTTGGCTGAAAATGGCCCTCTCATAGAAATGAGAAATGGAAAATCCTAGATCCAGCCTGTCTCACTCCTCACGAATGTAGCAAGAAATCTCTCCAAAGATAGCAAAATTGTTCCATTATTCTTTCATGCCAATATGCTAAGTTATGCAGCTAGATATTTTACTTCTTTTCTTTTTGTGTGAGTTTTGTCAATCTGGCAGTCTTCAGGATAAAGCTTTCTCATTATGTCGTAGCACTGGTAGTTCCTCTCATAACCTTCATTACTTGTGGAGGTAACAATCTACTCTTTTCCTACTATTGAGATTTTGCTATATGCCCCTGAGGGCATGCTAAATGTCACCAGGCTTATTCCAGTGGGCCACTGAAGCCATCTCTAGACCAAAGCAGAGTTTCCCTTTGGAAATGGAACATGATTTGAACCGGGAACCTAGAAGCAGGAGGGTTTTTACTTCTATTGTTCTGAGCCACTCACCCGTCTTCAATTATTTTTACTGTCAGGAGGAAAAAAGATTATAGTAAAGTATAAAGCAAAATGTCAACATTTATTGCCTGCCTGATTTTGTTGTTGTAATGGGAGTTGATCAAAATGGTAATGGGTAGAAGGCTTGTATTCACAGTTACTGGAGAGCCAAAACTCTTGTTGAACTTTGTGTTCTGCCTAGAAAAGCTCACTGGGGTACATAGCTACAATTTCATGTTCCTCGGTAGAAGTGAAACTTTTTTCCTAAACTATTGAAGCAATAGAATTATTCTCCCTTTCCATTAAAAAAATCCCAAACAGAACAACCTTTTTATTGTTGTTGTTAATAATGCTATCACTTTGTTGTCAGCATTTCTTAAGTAGTTAAGAAATTGTAAACATCTTCTTTAGACTCCATTTAAGGAAATAAACCAGCTCTTGGTCTTCGATGAGTCTGTAGTTAAAAAGAGGGATTCTGTTATTATCTACTACAGATAAATAAAAAATTGAGAAAGATGATGGAATCATGTCAAGTATGAAATTTGAAATATGAAAAAGTGGCATTTTTTCCACCAGATTTTTTCCATCTAGATTTTTCAAGGAAGAGTTTTTGCTGCCTTTAAAATGAATTTCTGGTTCCATGTTTCCTTCTAAATGGCTTGCTATCTATTAGTCCTTTCTTCATCCTAATCTGTGAGGACAGCTCTATATACATTTTAATTCTTCTGGTGTTTTAATTGGATGTGTGTCTTGTGTGGTACTGTAAGTACTTCATTTAGTGTTGGTGGTTTAACATTCTCTGGAGCAAAGTGAACCAATGACTTAATTAACTTCCACTTGGGCAGTTATCTGCTCTGGGAACCTGCAGGAAGTATTATTCTATGTGAGGGTGACAAATGAATGTACATGAGGTACCACACGCCACCCAGTGGGAGATCTGACAAGAAGCATAATTTATTTCATCAGTGGTGCCAAAATGGGCTTTCAAGCTGAAAACCTAAATATGTAGCAGTGTCTTAGGAGAAGAGGAAACAGCATGGGCTTTGTCTGAAGTAATTGTGTACAGTTCATAATATGTATTTCTATGGGAAAGTTTAACTTTTAGAGTCATTCTTCATCCATCATATTGTAGTTTGCTAGATGTTAGTCTAGGTGATGCATAAAATAAACCGTCACAAATATTTTTTTATTTTGCAATATTTATTGATTATATTATTGCAAAATAGATTTAAAGGAGAGTAACTAGCTTCGAGTCTTTGGTGTTTTAGAATAATTTTATAATTGTTCTGGGTATTGTAGATACCGGACCATTGCTACAGTCTCAAAGATACTTGGCTTCCTTTGGATTTATTGTAATTTATAGAGTAAAACTTAGTGGCAGCCTCTAATTACCCACAGAACCAAAGTTTCCTGAGTGAAAATTTGAGATCAAAGGGCATGAATAATAGCCTTAAAGGCATCTCCCCTTACACAGGCTACTCTTAGCCCCTTTGCTGTCCTTTGGTATAAATTAAGCACCTTAGGATGAATAAAACATGAAGCACAGAAGGTTTAGATTTCACAGAAGATGAATGGCTGGATTATTGATGGGAAAAGGAGCATGGGAAAGTATAAACCATGTAGATCTAAAAATTTTAAACTCTGTAAGTAATCACCTTTGCTTAGCAATTTTTTAAAAATTTCTTTTTCATCATTTTGCCCAAATTTTTTCTGTTGATACGGCAGCTGGGTTGTTCTGTGTCACTGAGCTGTTCTTTTAAGCAAGCTCAGAAGCCTTTCACAGTTCATTCTGTTGATTTCAGTGGGCATACAACCAGGCCATAAAACCACAAGAGCAATCACTGGTTGTTAAAAACCATACAAGCACTTACATTCAATTATAATGAAAAAGGTGCATACCTCTTGTGTCTCATGAAACTCAGACTTGAAGGCTGTTTGCTTCCTCATATATATAGTATGAATCCAGTCCCTTCCTGATGTAAAGTTCATTGCCTTTCACTAGTGTTACACATGCTGAATTTAATTCATTTCATATTCCTTCACAGTAGAGATGTACGCAAACATAGGAATTAGACAAGTAGGATCAGAATCCTTTCTACTGTAGATGTTTGTTCATAGAAAGGAGATTTTGCAGGATGAATGGATGCACAAGGGCAAAAGTTGTATATTTGTTTTAAATAAAATTCTATATTTACTTTCTATGAAGAACGGAGTTTTTAAGGGAAAAAAAAAGAAAATTAGAAATAGTTCCTGTTTTGGGAAAAAGTAAAATGAAACGTTTTTCTGTGAGCTGTGTAATGTGCTGATTCTTTATCTCAGCCATGTTTTGTTAAGAATTGAAATAGTGATGTTTTGAAATTTGAACATATGAAAAATTACTGGTTTTATGTTTACCTGTGTTGAAAGCAATCACATCAGTCTCAATCTATACTAGCAGTCAAACTCCCAAATTAGCTTCCCTTGCAAATCAGAGATGTGCTCTTATATCTCATTAAATCCTATGACCTAGCTATCAGGTCAGTCATACAAACATAGGAAAAGGAGCTTACATACTCCTTCTGCTTGATTAACATTAGGGCTCTGAATGAAGGTCATCTGCTTTCCAGGAAGTTGAGTCAGGCTTTGTCTCTCCTCTTAAAGCTGTTCTGCTTTTTAGAATACAATTAAAAATTCATTGGTCTGGGAACAGGAACCCAGGTGTCTCCCATCCTTTGGGACTGGTCCAACCACTGTCTTATAGAGTCATTTTCACTCTCTCTCGCTGGCTCAATAAATATCAAAGTATTTTATGCAAAGTGAAAGACTTTCCGTATGAGAAAAAAATGCATTCAAAGAACACTGAAAATTGTGATGACTATGGCAGCCTCAGGGGAGATACGACTCCTGCCTTTAATCCATGCTCTGAATTGGGAAGCAAGAGTTTTGAGTCTTTCCCTCTTCATGTGGGATTGTGCTTATTTTTGGAAACCAAATAAAAATTACAAATGTAAACAGAAAGGTGCACTGTAAAGCCCTCACTCTGTCTCTCTGGATAGGTTTCCTGATTCTAAATGCAGGAAGAATATAATTTAGAAAATTGTAATGGCAAGGCTGGGGATGTGGATGTAAGTTGGAGGGATGTTGGAATTTGTCCTAAAATTTTTGTTTGATTTATTTATGCAAAAATTCTTAGAGTGAACTGAACAGTTTGGGGGTTTTTTTGAGGGAAACAATAAATAAATAATCAGCTAAAGAAATAAAGCGAAAACATTTCCATGCTTTCTGAAGTTTTTGGTTTTTTAAGCCTGTTTGTTTGAAGAAAGAGCTGTGAGTCAGCTCTGTGAGATTGTAGTCAAATAGTCAAAAACTGGGTTTTTTTTACCCCCTCTGAAGTCCAATGGCAAGAAGAATCATTTTTAAGCAGTTTTAATCTTATCTCTGAATAGGTGTAGTTATGCTTAAATTGTCAAGTTTCAGGAAAACTTTATGCTCTTAAATCTGATCCAAAGTGTAGGTAACAGTTTTTCTGTTGACTTAGGTTGTCTATAGACGGGACAACATCAGAGTTAAAACCTAATGGGTTTCATCTGTGTCTGTCTAATCTGGTATATTAAGACAGAGGTTTACAGGAAGGAGAGACACCTCAATGCTACCTAAACACTACAGAAATCTAATTAATTATGCTTCTGAAGTAAGGATATTTTTATTTATTTTGTGGGTTGAGTTTTTTTTTCTTGCTACATTACCCACATATCATACTGACATTGAAGAGACTGTAGAGGCTAATGAATTCCAATCAATACAGGCACAGTGAGTCAGGCAAAGTGCAGATTCAGAAACCCTCAGCAGTCAAACAGTTCTAGCAAACAAAGCCATTTTATAATATATCAGCACACTCTCTGAATTACGCTGTGGAATAAAAGGGGTAGTTTAGGTGATCAAGAAAAAATAAATCTTGAGGAGCAAATATTCTCACAACAGTTTTCTGACAATAAGACCATTTCAAAAAGAAAAGGAGAAGTTCACAGGTCATTCTTATTAAGTGCTTGACTGATTCATTTTAACACAACTCTCCCTTCTGCTGGACCTCCAAGAACTGAGGTGTATTTTTTAATCCAGAAAGGCCTGCTAATGTTGTACTATGCTGCTGGATGGAGAGTGTGAGCACTGCTATCCCATCACATTAGTTACAGTATGCTTCCATCAATGCAGTAAAACTCTCCAGGAGGGAGAATTCTCCAGCTTGAATCCACTTCCTCTCTGCCTCTCCCTGACCTCTAGTCTGGGGAATGCTCCTTTAGGAACAGTTAGGTGGTTGTTTTGCTGGATAAACTGTTTGCTCTACCCATTGCCCTTTCCTATAATATTTATTGAAGGAACAGCCCAATTCTGCCTCTAGAAGCTGGCATTTTTTATCTGCCTTAAAGCATTTGTGCTCACAAAGCCAGAATGTATTTAATATTAAAAACATAACATGAGATACAATTCCTCACCCATACCATAAATTATGTCTTTTGGGACACCAGCTTCACTTTTAATTACATTATTACCCTAATTATTTTATTAACATCCTCTGGTATAGGCAGCCCTTTATGGAAAAATAAAATAAAAGCTTGTTTTCTTTGCCCCTCTAGAAGGCTCACAATCAAATGTTCAGAATCTATTACACTAATCACAATCATTTCACTGTGATCTTCCGTTTTCCCCATCTGTTTGCCCGTATCCACTTGTCTCCTGCCATATCCTCAGACGATAAGATTTCTAAGGCAAGTTGCCTTGCAGAGCTTTGCAGAATATTTGTTCCTAATTGGGATGTGTGGGTGGTGGAACGGTTACAATGATAGATTTGTTTTTCAGATTATCAATAACATAATCACATTATATTAAGTCATAGCATTTTTGCCAATGTACTTTCTTACCTTATACTCTCAGAGTACTGTGCAGCATTTCCAAGACAACTGGGAATAGCAATTCATTCATTAATTAAACATTGATAAGTAGCAGCTGAAGTAGTTTGGGTATAATAAAGGCAAATATTTCTTCCTTTAGTGATAGACATTCATGAGCTCAACTCACTTTGCAGAAATGAGACATGAAACACTGAAAAGAGAATTTGATTATGTGTTGTCACTCCAATTCATACTTCTCATTTCTCACAATTAGTTCAGGCCCTTCATCTATTCATTTCATCCATACAGCACTTCTAAACCCATTGTTTATTACTTTCTTCATTTATTTCTGCTTTAAAAACGTGACTTTTTTGCAATGTTGCTTAGGATGAAATTATGGATCAGCACAGCAGTCACACTTTTTTTTTTCATTTTCTTTAAAGCAAGAAGAAGTATGAATTAAAACCCGTGTTCATCAAAGAGAGTGTTGGTTTGAGAACACTGGATGTCAGTTTCAGTAGTAAAGGAGTACAAGCTGAAAATATGATACAGCTGTGCTGATCTCCTTGTGATTATTTTGAAAAGCTGGCTATCTGCCCCATCTGACAGTCTGTGAACATGGCAAATAGTTTAACATGCATGCCGCTGCTGTTTTGGCATAATATATATGAATCATGTGGTCACCACTTTCCAAATTGGTGGTAGATCAGAAAAGACTTAATGACTAAAGTTTTGGTCATGACTTGTTCCTTTATCCCATAATAAAAAACATTGTAAAATGAAATATCAAAGCATAAAGGACATTCTGTTTCGTGACTTGTAAGTCATGAGAGACATCTTTTCAGTACATCTTATGGAGTTGATTTCTAACTTTGCAAGTTTGCTGGAGAATTGATCAACTCAGTATCCCTGACCCAGGCATGATCCAAGTATTCGTGTATTCTTTGACTCCAGAGGCTTTAATGACACTTTATTATCAACCATTTACTATTGCTTCTAGTGAGTCACAAGAGAATATGGTAAGTCGTATTTCATCTATGCTTCAAAAGTCTATGGAAGGTTTGCACTTAGATGTTCTTAAGTCACAAAATAACCACTTATCATTATCTGGGATTTTTTTAGTGAAGCTGAAATATTTGAGAAGGGCAATCCCTGCTACATTAGCTGCTGAAAGGATGATTTTTACCCTGCACATTGCTTCAGCAAAGATTGTGTGGCCTGGGATCATTTCTAGGTATGGTTCTTCGTAACAGTCACACCATTTGTGGTAAGCATGATTGAGTGTGAAAATTCCCCTGGGAAGTAGCACTCGATCCTAAGTCCACTTGGGCACTGTGCTTATCTGCATGTCATTTCAGTGCAAAGCTGAAAACCTAATTAGATGACATACTGGGTGATTCTCAACATAGCATTGAACTGTATTATTTCACCAGTTCTTCCTCCATAAATCATCATTATCTCCAAGCATGTGAGTGACTCCAATATCTGACTTGAAAGAAGCTTCTGTGCATCAGCATCCCAAATTGGCCCTATTAGACAACCATAAGTTTCTGCTTATCTGAATTTTAACTTTTGTCTTTTTTTTATGGTTGAGCCTGCACAACTTAAAAGCAGGGGTCTGTGTGGAGACAGAGCTAAAGTTACGCCTTATGTCAAGTAAACTGTGAGTTTTCAGGTCAGGAAAAGCACAAAAGGGCAGTGATTACTAATCCATCTATGGCAGACATGGCCTGTACATCTGTGCATTGCAAGCAGATACATCATATGCAGCATGAGTTGTGTGGTCCTTTTGCTTGTGTTCGAGAATGCCGTTAATCTGTACATATGGTCACATTTACAAACAAGGGTAGAAAGGGTTTTCCTCTGTACACATTAGCATATCATCCAATTTATTTCCTTATCTGTCCTAGTAAGCAAAAATCACAGTCTTGGTTCTTGGCTGCACAGAGATAAAGGAGGGACGAAATAGTGTCACCAGCCTTCCTAGGCCTCACAGAAGAGTCATCCTACATTTCATACTAAAGGTCACAAACTCCGGAGTCAACATGCACCAGCCTTCTCATGGGCATTGTGGGAATTCAAGCAAACATGGTCTCACCAAAACCTAAATAACAGTCTGTTTATTTCATCAAACAAGGTCTCTAGCTTACTCACTGTTGCTGCAGAACACATACGTACACCTGCCATACATTTGGCATCAAAGGCATTGTAGAGCTTATGTTCCAAAGCAAACACGCAACTGATAGCAAAACACAGCAATCAAAAGCAGACAGTGCTTCAACTTGATGTAAGAAACATGAATTTGTAACAAATGTGCTCATTTTATTTTTGTCTTCTAGTGTTATATAAGAGCACTCTTTTGATAAAAATTTGAGCAAACAAGAAGTCTGTCAAAAATTCTGTGGTTATAACAACAGGAGTTGGATTTTTGGCTTGTGGAACTGTTTGTTTGTGGCAACTGGAAATGCTCACATTACCAAAAGTGATGGGAAAAATTGTCAGCATTACAGCAATAACCACTGTCCCCTTCCCCAAACATTCTACTAATTTATCTGTGAAAATTCATACACCCATAGCCCTGAGTTGAGCCTAAAATTTAAGGGGTAATCTTATCTTACAGCTCCAGCAAAAGCTATGAGTGACTGGAAGGTAAATAAAAGGAGATAATGGTTTACAGCAGAGTCATTGAACAATTCTGTGAAGTTGTCTTTACATTAAGGTTTTCAAAAGTCATTAGCTAACTCTGTTAACTCTGTCAACAGTCCCCTTCCAGAATATTCCAGAAAACAGCAAATGAAGTAAAGTTTTTATGACTGTAAAATGCATATCCACAGAAAAAAAAGAGTTCCTAGTTGAAATGGGCGAGAAAGCAAGAAAAGTACTGAAGTAATAAAACACTGCTGGCAGGGCAGGAGGCCTAGGAATACATACTCCACACAAGTGCCATTCAATGATTATAGCAGGATATTTTGTCTCTGGATAATAATCAAATGACCAAGATTCTATTGTATTGATGAAAAGTAACTGATTTACTCTCCTATATACTACTTGGTAAATTATGATCATGTGTGGATACACATGCATCATGCACCATGTATGTTACACATACACGTTAAACTGTAATCAGTTTATCCACAAATACACTTCGAAATCCTGGTTATACAAGAGAAGAAGGGGAAGAATTTGATTTTAATGATCTAAAGCAGCAAAGAGAAGAGATCATTAGTGATTTTTCACAACAGGATAAAAGCTCTAGCAATGTAAACCGCAGAAAATACTACATGAATAACCGCTTTTGCTGTGTTTATAACAGCTGATCTTCTGACAATGATGAAAGTATCATACTAGCATATTCTAGACTCCTGAACTAGCAACCATTTTTTTGAGAAAATAAGACATAGCCTAATATGAGAGACTGAATGAAAAGCCAGTAAGTAATATGTTAATCAACTATAAACATTTTGGAGTAAATATTTCTTTAAAAAGTTAGTAGCTTGAAGGTTCATTCTCAGGAATATCGGAGGCAAGAGTCCACCCAGTCTACATGACCTGTGAGCAGCAGTAACTGTCATTGGGATTCAAAGAAGGAGAAGCTGATTCATCCTTCACCAAGTAGATTATCCTGATGCTGTTAATGCTCTAAGAAGACAACTGGGAAAACAAATTAAAATAGAAGGAATAGCAAGTCAGAGTAGCATTTTTCAAAGCACAGCAGCACTAAATAATTCTAATGTTAAGAAAGGTGTGAGAATATTATTTAGATAAATATTTTTAAATAAAGGTGAAATAATTTGTCTGAGTGGCACTTAAATATTTTTATTTTCATGTTGCTCTGGTACCTCTAGTGCTGGTGTTTTATCCATGAAGTTGAGTCTGTTCATCTAATTTTTTGGCTTTTCTTAAAACTCATTCTTTCCACAGCCAAGTATCAAGATTTTAAGTATCATCATTAGCATAATACAGAATTTCAAATATTTATAACCTCCTTTTTGCTTATATTTTATTCATTAGTTGTAAATGTTCTAAAGTGACCAGCAGCCTCTAACATACTGTCCCAGAAATCTTCATCCCTTCCCATTGGGACCATCAGTCCCATTTATTTTTGGTTATGCCTTGCCTGCAGGTTTCACTCTGCCAATTTGCTGCAACTCTTACTCAAGTGACACTTCCTTAGGGGAAATGACCTTTCCAAATGTCTCTCCAAAATTTGTAAAGATATTAGACTTTCTTTAAAGTATGTGTCAGTTTGAAGTGACAGTTTCATCTAAAGTATACCACTGGTAACCATCTATTCTTACAATATATTCTCACTTTATTTTCATAAACCGGTGACTTCTCTTGGTGGTACGTGGTCACATTAAAATGTTTCTTTTTTTCATGTCTCTTCACTTCTACTGTTAAGTCTGACAGCCTATTAGTGTTTTCTGTTCTCTGTGGGACAAATAGGACTGCATGTCAGATCCATTGGTAGCACTTCACAAGTCAGTCATGCTTAGCATCATCAAGAGGATGACTCAACATGATTTTTATTAGTTGTTTTTTGATGTGAGGTGTTTTTTCAAGTTTCAACCCATTTACTTGCCCACCTACAACATTAGGGATGATATTGATTGGCAATGATGGCATTCTAAACCTATACTAAAACTGCTTAAAATAACATTAACTAAGCTGTGGCAGATTTTATAATGTAATAGGTTTCTATTAGATGTAGAGCTGGATTAGCAAAAAGAAAGATTTAGTACATAAGGCTATGTGTTTAGCTGCAGAATTTTCTGCTAAAGTAATCTCTAGAAAGTCAGCATTATATTCTAATTCAAGTATATTTGTCCTTGCCAATTTAAACAATGCCATCTATGTCTGCTTTCCTTCAAGGTGCTGATTTTCCTTTATCATTACCATGACTTTATTACTTTTTCACTAGATTTTGGCTCATGCATTTATCCCTGCCAATGTTCTTTATTTCACTGTTCATTTGAAGTTGTTAAAAAATATTTTTGTCCTTCCTCTAAGGTGTATTTGGACCATAAAATGACTTTTACATATCCTTTTGAATATATATTCATGTAACATCTTAGCAATTACTGGGTTGTTTATTTTAAGTAAAGCCCCATCAAGGACTCAATAGTGTCTCTTGAAAAGTTCTTGGAAAATTCTGATCCTACCACTCCATGCTGGTAACTTTGATGATTTTCCACATTGTTACCTCAGATGCAGCTTTAGCAATCTCGGTCTACATCTAACACAAGACCTGATGAGTGTGCTCTTGTGTTGACAATTCCATAACCTAGTAATAGACATTGTTCCATTGCATGTCTGCCCAGATACTGTTGTTAAAGTTATTAAATCTTTCCCAACTTTTTATCAGTTTGAAAGTGTAGTTTTGTGTCTGAAAAAATAATCATTTCTAAGTTCTCAAACACTGGAACGGCTTGCCAGATCCCCTTCTCATAGCAATAAATAATGTCTGACCATTTTCATTTTAAAAGGGCATAAAAAGCTAGAAAGAAAGACATGAAGCTTCTTATTTCCATTATTCCTTATTTCTTATGCTTAAGGTCAATGCCTTCTTTTGAGCAGATGAAACTCATTTTTGGTGTGTGGTTAGTGTGGTTAGTGTGATACAAGAACCAGTGCCAATCACTTTCAATAGCAGTACTGTAAGTAGACTTTGCCAGAACCCTTCTTAGACATTTTACATTAAAAATTAGATTTCTGCTTTCTGGCATAATAGCTATGTATTTCTGGGTCTTTTAATACACCCATCAGTTTCTGATCCTTGTTAAGCTTTTCTATCATAGCCATTAGATTTTTTTTGTATAGTTTAACTTAGGCAGAAAGATTTATTGCAAATGTCCCTGTATGATTTACCATTGAGAAGCACTCAGGAAACTTTTTGTTGTATTAGGAATTTTAGTGATAACTTCAGCTTTCTTACAATCTGCACATATACCCAGTTGTGTTAAAGTTTTCACTGGATATATTATGGCTATTATATAGAATCTGCATTATGGCTATTCAGATTTGTGCCACAATCTCTGTTTCTTCTCAAAATTCCAACAGCTTAGAGCTGTTGGTCATGGCTGTCTAATGTTTTGTTTTTATAAAGCAAAACATTACTTGGGCAGGTCTTAAAATTGTCTATAGTATACATGTACAACTTGTGATATATAAACCAGTTATGTACAGCCTAAAGAAATATATCATTTAGTGTCTGGCCCCTCGGTATGTTTTCCCCTTTCCTGGATAAGCTGGAAAAAGTGTGTGAGCCAGAAGGATTTCCCAGGTGATGCACTTGTCCAAGTCTCCACCTTCTTGAAGAGTTGCTTAGGTCGTTCTTTCTGTCATGTCATGTAATATGTGTATAATGAATGCAATTAAAATTTTTTAAGTATTCTGTAAATCCATTTTCCTCAGAAAGGCCAGTTTTAATGAGGGTGCACCATGCTTTGGTTCTGCACTTGCATAATGAATCTGATATTCCTGAAATTCCATATTTTAACTGCTACCTCAATGACGGCAGGGTTATATATTCAGATGTGTGCTCAGGATGACAGCAGAAGAAGCAGGTAGAGCATGCCATGAATGTCACCATCTTGAAAAGTGTACTTTTTTCGCATTATTCTTCAAGAGTCCTAAGGGAGTCACTCTTTTTCACTGCAAACTCGATTTTTACTACTCCAAGACAATGCTGGAAGGAAAAATTTAGCAAAGATTCAGTCAATCAAATATATGAACGTAGCTATCACTGATCATTATTCTGCCAAAGTTAAAAATATCGATTTAATTCAATGTTTATGTTGAAAAATCCTCCCTCACCTTCAAAAGTTTTGTGCTCTTTCTCAGATATGGATGTTCAAATGACTAGTGAGTCTCACTGTATAGGGTGTTCTGTTTTATGTGAAGCCAAGTTAATAACTCATCTTTCCTATATTTACCTTTAGTCCAAGCCCCTTGCTCAATCAGGCCCATCTAGATCAGGCCACTTAGGAACTTATCCAGGCAGGTTTTGAAAACCTCCAGAGAAGGAAATTCCACATTTTCTCTGGGCAGCCTGTACCAGGGCTCCCTCACCCTCACAATAAAAAAGATTTTGCTTAAATTGAACTTATTGTGTTCCAGCTTTTGTCCATTATTCCTAGAGCTATCAGTGGACACTACAGAAAAAAAGTGTTGCCTCATCCTCTTGACATGCACCTTAAAAATACTTGTAAATATTAATGAATTTTCCCCTCAGTCTTCTATTCTGAACAGTCCCAGTTCCCGCAGCCTTTCCTCATACGGAAGATGCTGCGCTGACTCTCTACAGAAGTTCTCTGTCCCTCTTAAGCTGAGGAGCCCAGAACTGAACACAAGACTCCAGATGAGGCTTCACCAGGGCAGAGGGGGAACAGAACCTCCCTTGACCTGCTGCCCACACTCTTCTTGATGCATCCCAGGATGCCATTGGCCTTGCTAGCCACAAGGGCACATTGCTGGCTCATGTTTAGTATCTCAGAGACATCTCCACAAGAAAATGGACAGCACATCCATTTATTTTTCAAAGTAAAACTGTAAGACAGATTTTACTCAGGAAGTCAGATTTCCATGATATACATTATTAATGGCTATTATTCATTGCATTAAAGTGATACATTGAAATGCCACCCAACAGTAGTATTCATCTTGCCACATCCCCATAGAATCAGCAAATGTTTCACACAGCTTTTTGACTGCATCTAAAAAGAAGTCATACAGAATATATATTTTATATTTTAAACATAGATTAACTAAAGACTGAAATTAATCCAAAACTCTGTAACTGTACTCTAATAAAATTAGCGATTAAATTTCTATCATTACTGAAATAACTTTCTTTATTATGAAACAGCTGAGGCTCCAAAAGGTGTAGATAAAAGACAGATATTTCTTTATTTTTGATTTTTTTTAATCCTTCTGCTTCCCCAGCCCTAAACTCTTGTTTATCTGTGGTGATAGAAGATACAGAGTAGAAATACAGAACTCTAGAAACATAGTAAAACCAGAGAATCTAGATCTGATTTTCTTTTATCCTGAAGTGACTCTGTGTTCCAGAGACATTGGAGAAATATCTTTACTTTTGAAAATTAAGTGAAATGGTGTATGTGAAATGTTCCTCATAAAAACCAATTCATTGAAGCTAAGCTAGTTTTTGAAAGGGAATTTATTGCTCATTGAAGAATGACAACCTTTTAAATACATAGAAAGAAGTGGCATAGATATAGCAGTGTATACAGAAAATTTTGTCCCATTCACCAAGATATGTTGTGAATGCATCTCTTTCTGGTAATACAGCATAACATAGTCTCTATGCTTGTACAGTTTTTGTTTCTCCTTTGACTATCAATGTTATGACAGAATTTTTTGTGGTGTGAACTGTTGTCCCAGATTAAGTACTAGAAAATCCTTTAAATGGTAAATGCCATCTGCCTTGACCAGATTCCTTATCTGACCAATGAATCTGTAACCCATATTACTGGCTGTTCTGAGTTGAAGATTTAACAGCGTTGTAACATTAACCTGTCCTGTTCCAGGCACTGCTGATATTCTAGTTTACACATACATAACAAAGACTCTTCTGACTGAGAAGCGTCCTAACATTGCTGAAACACAATTACAGCATTTCCACTAGCTCCCAAACAGACATGAAAGAGGCAGAACCCTGCTGTTCTCTCTAACGCTATTCTCTTGGTTCCTGAAAACAGTTTTTATCTGATACTAGCTGTGGTAGTAAAAATTCTAATTCAGAAGTAGTTCACAGCCAATTCTTCCACTTGTGCATAAGTATGCCATTAACCGTGTCTCTTAAAGTTATTTATTTCATGCAAGCAAATGAGTTCAAAGCTCTTCATTTACTGTTATATGATTGTAGATATCTGCTATCAGGTCTTTGCTGGCTAAAGCTGGGTACTTGACAGAGAAAGAAGTGGAATTTTCAGTCCAATATGGCCCATGAATATAGGTTGTTTGTGAAATAACATACGACAAGTAATAAAAATATTTGCTCCTTTCCTAAGTGTAACAAAGCACAATATTATCATCAGCCCCTTCCTTTACAGTAATGTATCGTGACATGTTGCTTTCCTCTGTTAGCTTGAGTCTTCTCAGAGACACAAGATGGTCTAGCATACATAATACATTGAATCAAATTTATATCATTTCATGGGAAAATTTCTTCATCTCTATATCTTTGTTTTTCCCATCCTTTGACTCATTCAGACTTTTTTCTCTTAGAGGGTGACAAGATACAGTACAAATATCAACTCAAACAATGTCATTACTAATCATTACATTCTCTGAGAAGAAATTCAAATTTCTTTCCCCATCACATCAGTAGCTTCTGAACTCAGAGAATATCACCAGGTTTTGGGGATTTTTTTTCTCCATACTTTTCCCTCTTGGTTCTGCTGAGATTTCCAACTAGAATCCTCAGTGCTAGGCAGATTGCTTCTGTACTGCACTGAGAAGGGTAAGGCTTCAGGAGTGAGTGGAGTTACTGTGCAGTGGACTGACAAGAAGTGTACCTTACAGGTGGTTTTTGCATTGGTGATAGAGGTATGAGCTCACACATTTTTATCATGTGCTAATGACAGACTGAGTGTTCACACAGTCAGATGATGCACAACAACTCATAACACAGCCCTATAACTCAGTCGTACATTCTGAGCCTTAAAACACACAGCTTTATGAGTAGCCTTAAGATGTTTATTTCAGAAAATAAATATATCTAGCTATCTAAAAGCTAAGCTACATATCCTGCTCCTCAGATTTTTTCCATATATCTGGAGCTATTTCTAAGCAGGTCATATTAATGTCATAAAAGTCTGATATTCAAATTCACTTGCTACAGACCACTTAGTGTGAACAAATACTTCTGATGGTCTTGCATGTCCTCAATCCTTCCATGTCTCCCTTCTCCTTGAAACCAGCTTTGAATAGGCCTTTGGTGCTCTAGTTTACATGAATTCAAAAGAAAACGTTCCACAGAAGATATCAAAAGTTCATGGATTAAAATATTCCCTCTAATTCCAGGTGCTGAAAAGAAGAACCTTCCTTATTTGACTACTTTCATAGAGAGACATCATAGCACAGACTTTTAAATAGTTTAGTTCCACAATTTTAAACCCACAAATAATGTTTTCCAAGAGATTTTCAGAAATGGTAACTAACTTTACTTGTCTCCAAATATAACATTCTATGAAAGACATTTTTCAAGACCCATTATTTGAAATCCAGGCTCTTTTAATTTGGTTCAGATGGAGGTACTCAGATTTAATACACACTTATGAAGATGATGGTACATATTGCACAAGAGCAGATGTGTCAAAGGGAGCTATGTAACACATTTTTCAACTGTCAGCAAGAGTATGTTAATGACGTGATTGTGTGCAACTGCAGTGTTTTAACTTAGCTGCTCAGTGATTTTGCCTGTAACATGCTAGGTACAGTCACGACGATGTGTAAGAAAGAAAAATGTCTGAAAACCAATAATAATGGCAATAAGAATATATATTGTTATTCTAAATGTTAGAAAAAGACAAGAAAGAACTACAGTCATACATACATAGGAAAAAAAGGCCTAGAATGTTTTATCATACAAATCAACAAGTCAAAATTAAAAGGTCAAATGTCAAAGATCAAATTAAAAGGCTGAGATAGCGTGCACAGAAAGCTTGCAAACTGTTTCCTAGTGTCCAGACTTAAAAATGGCAGAAAAAAACATGTGAGAATTACAGAACCATTTTTATTGCTTTAAAGCAACACAGTTTAATTGGCTTAATATAAACATTGAAGCATATCTCAACTATGAGCAAAGCAGTGTACTTAATCATGTTACTTTTAATGGAAATAGTCTTGAAAATAGGTTGCACAAAGAACATTTGTCATAACTGCTGGCCTAGCAAGTCATGCAAACACAACTTCATAAATAAAGTAACATGTCCTGCCACTTGTAACCTAATCCTCCAGTACATTTCATTAGAGGGGTCTTGATTTTCATCTGAATGTCTCCATCTTAATGAGAATGACACTTGGGTTTGGCTGCACCCCAGATCAATTTCAGACAATAACAACAGTAACCATCTCAAACTTAGCCTTTTCAGTAATACATTAAAAAAAGAAAAACATATAAACAAGCAAAGAAGTTAACAGTCTCTATCAAACTGTACTTTGAAAGCCTTCTTACAGAAAACGTGATCATTGAAGAAATGCAGCTTTTGAGGCAGTGGCTGTTGCATACATGAAATGTTGGAAGAGATTAGAGAAATAGGTCTTGAATTTTTCATGCTGCTTCCACAGGAGATGTGCTGAAAGCCATAAAGATATGCTTCTTTCTCCAACTAATTTATTTCACATATACAATAATTTGCGGTCGATAAATCTAGGATGATTTCCATGGTAAGGCATTGGTGTGGGAAACAGAATGGATAATAACTTTATCCATAATATGGTTGTGGTATTTTTATAATCAGTTTTGTAATGTGATATCACTGGAAAGTATCATCAACTAGTGTTCAGTATTAAACAAACTTTTCCAAAGCAACACATGCTATATACTAATTCATGTCAGCAGAGATCCATCTTATGGTGTAAGAAACTCATCTTGTGTGCACATGGCTTTCAAGGAGATGATAGCAAAGAGAAATTTACTTTTACAGTTCTATATCTGGGCACTCCAGATGGAATATTTTACCATAGCAGGACATTTTACCAAGAGAAAAATAATTCTTTCTTCAGACAGAGTCCTCTTGACTTAGGGAAAAAAAAAAAAATGAACTTGTGAAGAGTCAGAATTTCTGAGATCTTTAATGAGAAATAATGACTTTAAAATAAATATTGCAGTACCGAATTTTCACAGAATGTTAGCTTATTTCTTACACCTGTTGGTTTCTATATTTACCATCTTATAAAAAGCAAAATATTTTATTTGAACAACTAATTTCCTTAGACATATCTATTAAAGAAAGAAACACATTGAAATCCAGTCATTTAAACAATCTAGAGTTTGTTAGTTGTTAAAAATAATTTACAGATCAAATCTCGGTATAATGATCTGTTTAAACATGAAACTTTCACACTAGAAATCTTGGTCCTGCATCTGGCTTAGTCATCAAGCTTACATTTAGGTATAGTCTGCCATTTTTCAAGTGTTTTCAGGTGTTAAGAAGTTTCAGGCTACACAGCATCTGATAACTTGTTTCTAGATTTTTTTTTTTCCTGGAGTTCCTTCCTTCAAGGTTGAAGTATGTTAAAGATAAAAAATTGGCTCTCCTTGATTTTGGATTGTGCTGGTTGTCCTACTCATAACAAAATTTCAACACACATGGGCACAGATCCAGCAAAGCATGTGCATAATTTGAAACCTATGAATAACTCCAGTTAAAGCTGCCAAAGATGGTAGGATGAACACAGAAACTGCTGAATTTCAGAGTAAAAATACAAGGTGAAACTGTATCCTCAAACATAAGACTGCTAACATTACATAGGTACTTGGTGCATGTCAAGAGGGTTGTTGCTTTTCAGGTTATTCTTATGAATCATTATGGTATATGAAATTCATTGAACAATTCATGAGAAATATATTTGCATTCGATTTTCCTTTTCTTAAGCTTCTGCTTGTTGCAACTTTTAACTCCTGTGGGAGACTGGATTGAATTGTATCTATAATGCTTTTCTACTTCGGCAAAACCATTAGACTTGCATAACCAAGCACAGGATAGAAAATGGAAATATTTTTAAAGGTCAAATCATAAAATCATAAACTCCAGAGGGAATTACCTCTAGGGAGTTATATCAAGTGTACCACTCCCTTGTATGAAAAGTTAATTGATGTCACTTGGTTGAAATTATTATCTCTTGAGCTGAAAGCTGATATGACGTTATGTAAGATATCAGAGTAAAACGCATTTTTTGGATCAGATTTTAAGCCCAGCTTGTTGTATCTCAATTGGTCATTGTAAAAATGATTATTTTGTCACAAACAGAGGATTATGATGTCAGGTGGGGAATAAGTGCAGAAGCAGATAAATTCTTAAGAAACAACAGTGATTCTGTTTTAGAGCACTGTCTTCAGAAAAAAGGAATGAGGGAAAAGAAGTATAGGGAAATGTGTTGCACAGAAGAATCCTTGTTTCCAAATAAGATATTTCATAATGTTTTCCATAAGGTGACAGCTGCTTTTATACGCACTATGGCTTGTTCTCCGTTACATCAGCGTGAATCCAGAGGAATTGTATTTGAATTGCTGTTGCTTGGGATTGACATTGGGATAGCTGAGAGTAAAATTTGGTTTTACTATATTTTCTGAGAAATAAAACCTATTTATTCCCCTCAAAATAGAGAAACGGGGATTACTACACATCATATGACGCCATGTATCATTCAACACTTTGGAAGAAAAATGGAGAGTAAGATTTGTTTCAAGTCTAGGGTGCTGTTTTGTTCCTCTTCTCCTTCCATTTTATTGTGAAACTTTCTTTTGCTGAAGCACAATATAGAGCTTTTGAGCACATGGGAGTTCTCTTAACAGTTGGTTTTGCCATCCTAATAAACCCTTTAAGAACAGTAATTCAAGGCTTCTGCACACTGTTCACTGTCATTACCAACATCATGCAAGGAGTTTCATGGCTCTTTAACAGCAGCTAAAAGGGACTGGTTCAAACAAAATTGTCCTTGGTAAACTTAGATCTGAGGGGGAATATTTCTTCATATAGGCAAAGACTGAGCTTGTCTGCATCAGCTTTTGCAATTCCCTGTAAAGTCACTTTTCTGAAGTCACTCTATTTTCCATAACTTTGTCCTGTGGCAGTGAGGGGAGGAGGACAGTGAAGTTTCAGCTGCTAAACGCAAATGACAAGTAGCTTCAGAAACTAAGTACTCACACAGCAACCTGCTGTCTTCATTTGTATTCAACAGATGCCTTGCTTTTTTCTCCTCACTGCCTAGTCTGCACTGATAGGTATAAACAATGGAATTTTTGTCCTTATGAACATATTCTTCTCTATTTCATTTGAAGGTAGAGACAAATATGGAGGAAAAAAAAGCAAAAAAAAAAAAAGAAAGAAGACAAGCAACCTTCATAGACATATATTTATAGTTTATATGCTTGTTATGTAAAGCTTTAAGAAATACTGTGAAATTTGAATGAGGGATTCATGAAACAAGTATGTGATGCATACAAGCTTTAAACACAAAGAACAAAAACAACAATAAAAAAAGAAAACATGAGGGATCCATCTGTGAGGTACTGTGAAATGCCAGGGAAAATGAAGATGGCTAATTTTGCTAATTTTTATGTTTTAGTATCCATATACAACATGTATTGTCTCTATGTGTAGATAAATAGATAGATACATACATACATACAGTGCATATGTGAGTCCAGTTTTTTTTCTTTGAGTATTTTGGTATAACATAACATATGCTTTAATTACAGTATTTTGCTTATACAGAATACTTGTCATATTAATATATGAACTTTTTCCTTCCTAGTCTGATCACAAGTCACTAAGGTGTTGCTAAGTAGCTAATTTTCATCCAGAATGAAGAGTTTCTATTGTCATGGGAAATATTTACTGGCAATACCAGCACTTTTGTCTCTCCTTCTCCTCAGGTACAGGGAAAGGGGAAGGCTTTGAGTGAGCAGAAAGATGTTAACTTGGAGTTTTTCTAGAATGTCTGAAAAAAAGAACACAAACTGAGTTTTCAGTAAATTTCCTAGAGATTTGCTCTAACGTTATCTGTGTGTGCATATGTTCAACCTGTATTTGAATTTCCACAGACAAAACTTATGTGACTGACTGGTTCAGCTCCAGCATCACTTTGTTTTGGATTTCAACACTTCAGGAGACAGGAGGAATCTTTCTTTCCCGTGTCTATATTTACCTGTCTAAAATACCATGAACTCTTGATGTCAGAAAAATAAGTAGAAAAGTAATGTAAAGGAAAGCTTTTCTGAAACAGTTACAAATTCAGTCCAGAGGAAGGATAAAGTTCTTCCCTGCTGAAATCCCTATTCACTGAGAATTCAGAGAGGGAAAGAGTCAGTTAATGCTTTCTTAGAGCTTGTTTTTCTTTCATTTCCCCCTCCCACCTCTTCTAGCACACACTTCTGCCTATTGCTGACTCTAAAAGCATTTGCAGAGGTCAAATTATTGAAAGTTCAACCAAGTTTTCCTATCGTAGTTTACCTACTATTCCCAGTTCTCACAGAATATCTGAGTAATCATTAAATAGATTCCAGTTTTGGCATTAGAAACCATAAAGTGACTCTTTAGCCTCTACATTTTGTGTGGCATAGTTTCATCTTGCAAAAATGATTTGCAACCACACACTCCATTTTCTGTGTAAAAAACATCCTCATTAAAAAGTTTTTCAGCCTAGAAAGTCAAATAGGGCAGACGTATGAAGATGACAGCCAGTGGTTATGGTTTTGTTGGTCTTATAACTTTGTCATATGCTAATGAATCTCTCAGCACAAGAAGGAAAAAAACAGACAGAAAAGAAGAAAGGTCCAGAAAATAACAATGATCATAGCAGATGTTGCATACGCTCTCTGTTTGTGGTTTGCTGCAGTTCACCTGGACTATTTAAAAGCCTGTGATGAATGGGTGGCACAGAAGATAGTGGTGTGTCTTTCAAGTCTTTGACAGCTGGCAGTAAAGGTTAGTAAGCAAAATTATGTAAGGCCAAAAGGTTGGCCATGATGGATCCCAGATACAATGGAGCAGGGGATTTTCTGTATAGTGAGTGATAAAGAAGGACTTCCAGGGCTGACAGGAATGACTTGCATAGCATGACAAATGAAGAGGTAAGGATATGATTGTTGGCACAGTACCTGAGATATACAGGATCAATTTCTTGTCTTGTTAATGTCTTGGTGTGTGGCCCTGAGCAAATACCTTAGAATCACACCTTGTAACGTATACAGGTGTCTAAAGATGCAAATCAGAACTTAAGAGGACTTTCAAGTCAGAAGTCCTGAAAATCATATTTTGATATTAATCTGTGTCTTATTTTTCTGAGTTGTAGTATTTCCTTGGGCTTTGAACAGCAAAATAGGTATCACCAGTTGTTCTAATTCTGAAAAAAAAAAAAAGTGTGGTGAACAAAATTGCATTTAAATGCTGAATTTGTAGTGCATTTGCACCAGCACCTTGCACAAGCAGTGGGGAAAGGACAGGGTTTATTATTTGTCTTTTCCAAGATCCACAAACCATTGCATCTTTCAGGTCAGAGGAGCAAGTCATTTTGTAACTGGTCATTTGGGAGGAGACCTTCCTGCTGGATTAGACTTCCTTCAGTAAAGTTCAACACATCAGGCCTGGAAGAGAATTTAAGGAGCCAAACATTTCATGGTTGCTGTTGCTTTATTTTCCTCTTTACAGTATTTTTTCTTAAATTGGCTTTTCTCTGAAGAATTAGAACATCAAATATTTCTTAGCATTTCCCTCATCTCACGTAAAAAAACATATGTCCTTGCCAGTATTTCCTCAATGAAGGCCCAACAGCCAATAAACATATGTAATCAGAGGCATGGAAGTCTCTGTACTTGAAAGTTAACAGACTTGGAAGTTTTGCTCAATTTGGATGAGTACCCAAGAGTTAATCCATTGGATACAAAATCTACTGACCCATACCAGAAGTTGAGGAAAATAAGTTTTTCGTCACTCTTATTAATGTCACATGCCTGGCACTAAGCTGTTAAGGTGGGTTTCTTACTGTGGCTCTGAGTGTCACGGTTACCACACATTTGCGTGTGAGATGAGCAGCAGACAGCAGAGGCCAAGGGAAAAGAAAAAGTTTGTTTCAGTTTGAAGAGCAACCTGAAAATGCTGCTGTTCAGACAGGCATATAACCTGTCTACAGAACAGGATGCAAAGAATATTTTGGAAGGATTTGATGAGGTGTTTAATAGACCTGAAAGCATTGTGAATAAAACACATCATACTGATACAGATCCCATTATGATGCCAAAAGTACAAGCATCACATATAGTACAGTCTCATTAGTCCTAAAAAATGAAGACAAAGTTGATTGTGACAAGATGGTAAGATACAGTGTTTTTGAGACACTGCAGATACTAACTGGTGTGGTTAGAAAACCCATCACATGCAATAATAAGAAATGTTACGGATTTACGTTGATTCTGGAGATCTGAATATGGCTACCAAATGAAACATAGGCCAAGTGTGTGCTGGGGAAAGACATGTCTAGACTTCCAACAGCAAGAATATTTCCAGATCTAGATGCAAGAATGTGATTTTGGCAACTCCAGCATGATAATATGCTAAACTCTACACCTTCAACTCCCTTTTCACTGGTGCATTTTTAAGTAACTTTGCTCTGTGATTGCTTCAGAACTTAAAAAGTGCTGTTCCACAGAATTTTAAATCCTTTAAAATCCAGGTTGGAAGCAGCTATTTATAACCTCTTGAGCTAATGTGATAATCATCAACACCATAAAAATAATAGCTGACATCCAGTTCAGCAGGTCTGGATATTAGAAGCATTTTCTATACTATATAGGCATTTTATAGGTGTGAGGTGACTGGTTTGACTCGATGACCTTAAAGGTCATTTCCAACCGTAATGATTTGATTCTATTATATTCCCGCTTTCCCCCCCCCATTTCTTCCATTAGAAAAAAAGAAGAATAACAGTATCAGTGTCAATCTCTATGCTACACAGATTCAAGATTTAGGCTCATGTCTGATCGAGGCAAGGAGCTGAATGTAGAGGTAGAGCTTTATGACATGTTGCCTTCAGAAGTTAAGGCCAATACCTGAAGTTCCTCTGTATTGCTGCTGTTTTTCCCAATGCCCATTCATAATTCTTTCTGTCCTGTTATCTGGTGCATACATTACATCTGTGTGAAAAACAATCCCTTTCATATGCCTAGAAAGATGATTTTTAAACATTCTTTTATACCATGTTTCTAATAAGCCCTCACAAAAAGTTTGTATCATCCCAAACGAGACAGTAGCAGTCTGTGCCATAACGGCAAAATGTGGTAGGTAATGTCTGGGTATTCTTAAATGGGATTTTACTTCTGAAGTCAATATATTATGAAACTGCATCCTCGGTCTCTCACATATAACATGACAAATGCACTTATAATTGGGCTCTAGACTGAGCCTCCTTTGGGGCCAATAATTAATTCAGTTTTTCTAAAGCATGTTACAAGTATCATTAGGTATACAACTGGAGCAATTTCAAAGGAGTCTTTTGCAGAATTGTAAATATTCTGCCTATCAAGAAATTCACCTGCTATAAAAGAAATCAGCAGTGAATGTATCCAAGTTAAGATTTCACATTTCCAGAGAGTGTTCTCTAAGGAGGTTTTTATCAACCAGATACAGACTGAGAGGTGTTTTTTTTTTCCTTTGATTTTAACCAGAAATTGCACACTCAACCCAAGAAAACCTTTCCCTTGAAAATTACTTGATTAGTACTGCATATCAAATTGGATTCTGGTAATTCCTGTGCAATTGTGAGCAGGACCTGATCACGTCAATATAAGCAAATAATGACTCATTTAAAACACAGAAAACAACTGTGAAAACATAAGCACACTAAAGACTTTCTTAGAGCAGTTAAGCTTTCGAGAGCTTCTAAATATAACAATCTCTGCAGCAAGAAGGTTTAAAGTAATCATGAGTCAAGTAATACTATTTCTGAGAAGCACCAAATAATGCCAACTTGAAAGTGACTAAAAGAGTAATTAGGTATGGATGATCAATAGTGAAAGCCTAGACACATCCAAGTATAAGTTTTTGTAGGACCTGCCAATGTGAAGTTGCTGTACATATTAAGAGGTGGTACAAAAACTCCAAATCTTAATGTCACACAGCATAAGACCAGAAAAGTTAAACAGAGGTCACAGGCACCTATCTGGGGACTGAGATGTAAAACACTACATAGAATGTCATATAAATGCCATTACAGAAAATAAAAATAAAATCTGCAACAAATATGGGAGACAGTGCAGAAGAATTGTTATTCCATGTGAGGTTGATGAGCAATAATTGAATAATTCATTAAAGTAATAATTCTGATCTTCTTTTCTTCAGTGAAGAACACTAGTTGAAGAACCGAGGAAAGTTTGGATTTTACTCCTTCCCTCTCTCTAAACTCAGCAGCTAGATAGCTTTCCAAAGACTAAACAAAAAAAGGTGAATAGATTGTCATTTGAAAGTGAGTTGTTGCCCACCCTAAATTCCCAGAGTTGACGTTTCTGGCACTTACCATAGGACTACTGGCCAAGCAGAGCTCCTTCCAAGCAGAGCCCTGGCAGAAGCAACATATGGCAATGGATGTTGTTGAGATATAAAGCTTCTTCAAGCACCACTGAAGTGCTGCCATTACCCCTCTCCTTATAAGGGGGTGTAGCATATGCTATCCTGACTAGCTGATTAGCACTACTTAGAGCTAAATAGTAGGAGGACAAATCATATGATCAGTTTTACCCTTCTCTGTGCCTTTCAATTGGCATATCCCACAGAGGAAGGCAAAACATGAATGGTCCCTCACATGAAGGATGCAGAAAGTATCTCTCATCTCTCCTAAAACAATGCTGTATTTTATGTCTCAGATGTAACCTTGGATAAGTTAGGACTTATTATATCTAACTCATATGTTTTCTGGGCAAAATACTTATTGACTGGGGACCAGGGATTATTTATTTGGTGGCTGTAAAACAGTCTGAAGTGTTACACATTCATTCTACAGGAGAAAGACAGAAATTTACCTTTGTACTCTCTTTTCCTTATAAGAAAATGAAACCCAGTTGTTCCTCATTTGTGCAACTAGAAGTAAATTGAGTGTAACAACATCATTGTAAAATGATGTGCTTTATAAAGTCCTGAATATGGTGCATCTTTTGTGTTTTATTTCTAATTGTTTGCTCAATACAAAGGGATAATTCATTAGGCCACTTCTCCAAATAATCTCAAAGTGACATGAATTCCTTTACAGAGTGAATGTCTGTAGCAAGTAATCCATGGAAAACAGACAGGCGTCTCTTGTCATTCTGGAGCTCTAATCCACTGCCTGGAGCATTAAAATGCTCAGGATAACAAGTGTGGGAATGACCAAAATCAACATTATTTTTGGATTTTATTTTCTTAACAATGTCGCTAATCAATAGAACCTGGCAGATACAATGCCATGGGATTAATGAATTAAGCTCAGGAAGCAGAAGAATTTGTTAAAGAGGAGAGGGGAAAAGCCCCTTCTTTTCCACTGATGTGTGAATATTAAGCAATGAAAGCTGCAATGGCAGAATTTCAGCCCTTGCTTTACCATAGCACCAAGCCTTGTTCTGCATGAGTCTTTACATTTTAATTAGACCATACTGACACCCGCATTTTGAACTGTGAACTTCAGTTTCAAAGTCAGGACTGTTTCCTAGATGCTAGTTTAATAGGTATGTCTGAACATACGAAAGAGTTGAGGTGTTCTGTAAAATTTGGAGTGTACTGTGGTCACCATTGGTAGGACTGTATAACAGGTTTTTAACCTGCAGTAAATAATTGTAAAGGGTAGGAAGAGGTCTCACTGAAATACTGTGGACTCTGGCACCATAAAGCACTGACAGACTCATTTTTTTCTAGAAAAGTATAGTACAAAAAAAAAAAAAGAGGGATCATCACACTTCTCTGATGATACCAATGTTTTGTAAAGGTTGATTGCCAGCATTTCTCGCAATATTGCAGTAGGACTGTAATACAGGTGGCATATCTGTGTAAGACATTGCATTCCAAAATGCACATTAAATTGATGTTCAGCACAGTAGGGAAAATTTAGTAAACCGTCACACACTAGAAGGGGGTTTGTTCAGATGTGTAGGAGGAAAGAGCTTAACTTTGCTTATATGTTTGTATTTACAGTTCCTTAACATTTAGAAGACCTCTGGGGATTTTGTATGTCCTATTGTTTAAACAAACAAAAATAATTATCTAGTTTCATTGCATAAAAATATAAGTTTATAATAATCACAAGGTCCTAGAAATTGGAAGGTTTGAAGTGTTTTTAACTTCTAAGAACACTTCAGAGAATACTCCAGTGTAATTTATAAGCCCCTCTAGACCCGTACATGTCTTGAACTGATTGTTGAAGTGGGCTTTACTAGGAATTTCTTTTGCTAGAGTAGTGCAGGAGGTGTGGAGGGCGGGAGGGTTACAGCAACCTTCCCTAACAAGGCTTTAAAAGCTTCAGTGGTAAAGTTATGCTGATGGAAGACTTTGTTAGTTGTTTTTAACCGGGAGCAACCTGAAAAGGACAGCGTTATGGGCAGGAGACGTTATTTACGTGGGTAGCAACACTGTGGGCTGTGTTGTGCTGTTGTTTTTAAAGGGCGATGCAGATCTTCTGATTAGAATCGTAAAATGAAATTAAAAAAAAAAAGAGAGGAAAAAACCAACAAACGTGGACAATGACATAAGCTCGTGAAATTTATAGCTCCGCGCCTTGCCCAAGCTCGCTGGAGGTTTCTGTTCCCTCCTCTCTCTCTGCCGCGATGCCTTCCTTTTTTTTTTTTCTTTCTGTTTTTTTTTTTTTTTTCGCATGTGCGTGCGGTGTGACAGCGGGAGAAGGGGGGGGTCGAGCGCTCCCGTTTCCCATTGTCAGCGTTCTCGGGAGCGGGGGGTAGCCGGTGTCCCCGCTGCCCCCGTGCGCGGGGAGAGCTGCTGTCCCCGAGCGCGCGCGGAACACGGGGCCGCCGTCGCGCCCGCCCCTGAGCCCGGGACCCGCCCGCCGCTCGGCTCGGGGAGCGGAGCGCCGGCCCGCCCCGGCCCGCCCCGGCCCACCCCGGCCCCGGCCCGGCCCCTGCCCCCGGCCCCGGCCCGTGCCGCCGCCCGCCGCCGTCGCCCGCATCATGCCGCCCCCCCGCCCGCACGCCACTAGCGCCCGGGGGCTGCCTCTTTTTCCGGCCCGCGGCGTGTGCGTGAGAGGGGCTTGAAGTTGCCCCGGCGGCGGCGGCGGCGAGGCGGGGGGCCGGGGCGGCGGCGGCGGGGCGCGGCGGGGCGCGGCGGGGCGCGGAGCCCACCCCCATCACCTGTTACCTCCGCTCCCCAGGTTGCCTGAAGTTCCCCGGCGGCGCCCGGCAGGACGGGGAGCGCCGCGGCTCCGGTTCGCAGGGACCCTACAGTGGCTGCTGCAGCATGGGCTGGCTCAGGGGGATTGCCTTGCTTTCCTTGGGAGTATTACTAGCAGGAAGAGTGAACTGCCAGCATGTGAAGAATAATGTGCCAAGGCTGAAATTATCCTATAAAGGTAAGTCTGTTGTTCTCTCCTCGGTGTTCCTGAAAACCTCTCCTCCTTGCCCCGTCGCTCCCCCACCCCTCCTCTCCCCACCTTGCTCCCGGATTTTCCTTATCTTCCGAAGGCGAAATTGGCATTAGGAGAAATTTCTGAGAAAATAGTTCAAAAGCCACTCCGTGCTACAGTCGGTACCTCGCAGTTTAAACACAGACAAAGAAGAGTTAGTTGCATTTGCAGACAAGGACTCCGGATCGTGCTGATCCGCGGAAGAGTATTTCTCAGTCTTGTGGTATTTCATCGGACTTCAAAACCATGAGACGTGTTTGGCCACCCTGTTAATCTCCCCCGTGCTGGGCATGTAGTGCAGCCACAATAGCAGATCCGTTTCAAGCAGCAGGGAATAGATCAAGATTTATATTTCCCTTTTTTTAGGCATGAAGTGGTTAATTTTCTAGTCATGAATATTCATTTTGTACAAATCTGACAATCAGATGCCTAACATAAGCAGTAGAAGGTGGGTTTGCCAAGAAACTATAAACTGAAAGGAACAGATCAGTCCAGAAAAGGAGGAAAGGACTGTTACGAGCTAGAAAATAACTGCCTATGGATGTTTGATGCAGTGCAATTTGTTTGAACTGGGGTTGTTTTCGGCGTAGTCTGATGCATTTCATTAGAGATCACAGGGAAGGTGTAACTGGAAAAAGAGCTGTGAGGTTACGTTTATGTTTGGAATTGTGTAATGCGACTCACTCTGCAATTGTCAGTAATTAACTTTTGTATGTATTTGCTAGTATTAAAGGCGGACTCTAAAGTAGATAGAGTGTTTTCTTTATCAGCATAATTCTGCTCTAAGAACATTTTCAGAAGGATTCAACAAAGCTGGAGAATGTGGGAAAGTTTAAAATATAAGAACTATAGAGTATTATTTCTGAAAGGGAGATCTATACGTCTAGGTGTGTATACATGTCTCTCTGAAGAACTACCTTCTCATAATTCTCAAATTACTGAAGGCTGAGAGAAGGAGCAGCAGCCACGGTTCTGAAACAAGGGAAAAAAAAAGTAACATGCTGCTGGAAAAAAAAAAGAACATGTGTGTGCGTGCCTGGTCATAGATGTCAATCTCAGGTTACAGTATCATGTCAATACATCTCTTGCCAGTAGAGATATGTATTCCAATATTTTTCATCTTTCTCATGCTGCAAATGAGAGGGAGAAAAATCCTGTCTGATACATGGCAGACATAATTTTCGCACTCCAGATGAAAAAAAATTAAACACCTGCAAAACTTTCATACAGTGGATGCACTGTATGAAATAAATACATGTGCAGGGTTTTATTAAAGAGCACACATATATGCATATTTTTGTGCATTCAAACTTGAAAAGATTTGTCTGGAAAGAGCAATTTAATGGGTTCAAAATCTGTTAAATTGCTTTTCATAAGAAAAGCCATTTGTATTTAACAGAAAATTGATTGTTTTTAATAATGGAGTCTGAAGAAAGCTTCTACCATAGTTACATGTCATGTCAAAAAGTTCATTTAAGACCACTTAATTGCTTCCAAACTTTTACAGTCATACTGAAACTCAGATTGGTAAATAGAAGCATAAATGCTATAAAATATCCTTTAAAGGAGTTTAACAGTTAATTAATTTTTTGGGTTTTTCTTCACCCTTTAAAGTTTGTTGATGGCTCAAGTCTGCTACTCCTGCTTCTAGTGACTAAATTGACAGAAACTAATTTCAAAGGATGGGCCAAACTGACTGATAATGCTTTGCTTTTTTTTTCTCATTTTTGTCTTCTTTTTTCACCCTGCTGGTACTGTATCCATATACAATTTACCAACATATTGCTACTCTGCTGATTGGTTGTTTTACAGTTCTGCTCTTGTTGGGAGAAAAGGTATCATTTTCATTTTTTCAAATATATCAATTTTTAATATACGGTCAGTCCTATATGTGCAAAACAGGAAACTGAAAGGAACATTGAAACTGTTTTTATAATTGGTGGATCATTGTTACAAGAAAATGAGTTCAAATGCTGAGCAACCCTCTTTCCTGTCTAGTAAAGAAAGTAAAGCACGGTTGATTCAAAGCAAGTTAAAAGTCTGACGACTTAAAGGAATTCACACCCTGGCTTTTGGTTAATATGTATACTTAATCACATATTTGACTTAAAACATGTGTAACCCTAAAAATCAGATCAGACTACTCACATGCTTTATGTTAAGTACTAGTGTAAATGCTCAGCCAGGTCAAGAGGAGCGTGTTGCCTGTGTTGCTGCATTGATCCCT
Source organism: Colius striatus (assembly GCF_028858725.1). Taxonomy (NCBI): domain Eukaryota; kingdom Metazoa; phylum Chordata; class Aves; order Coliiformes; family Coliidae; genus Colius; species Colius striatus. Next base: position 198,034,589 of record NC_084759.1, on the reverse strand, counting down.
CAGCATGGGGATATCCTTATTAGTCAGGGAAAACTAAGCCTTATCAGCTGCTGCTTTTCCAGACAAATTTTGCTTCCAGCAACAGTATTCTATGCACAGATCAGCGTTAACACCTTGCATAGAGACAGACTTATGAGCTGTAGGTATTGAAAATATGTCTTTTAGTCACTGACTGAATATCTTACATGCTAATATGTGTATCTCAGGGTGTACTCCACTGCTGTGTGACTGTGTGATACTACATGATTCATTTATATTGAAACTGCCAGCAATTAGGAGAAGAAGCTACCCAGTTACTTATTCATTCTGCATCTCCATGAAGGGTTGTGGTTGAGTAAAATAAACTTTTGATTTTGAAAAAAAAAAAAAAAATAGAGTGAAAATAATGACCCAAGTGACTTCTCTTTTCAGTGACTGTCACTGTGCTTTCTTTTAATGTGCTTACTTGTTCTTTTGCCTAAATAAATACCTTGGAGCTAATTGTCAGTGTTCTATTTCAAAAGAAAAGCGAGGATGTATTTTTAACTTCTTGTTTTTCTCAGCTAATTAGATGTCAAACATAGTTAAAAAGCTCAGGCATTTGCTTTAAAAGTTAGCAAAATGAGTCATGAAGGGTTAAATCCCTGCCAACCTTGATTTCCTATGGTCACTTGTTTTCAAAGGTCCAGTATTAGCTCTGCCATTTCCCCGGTTGCTGGATAGAAGTTTCGTTGAACTCCTATTCTTGCTTGATCTTAACTTCTTGTCATTCAGTCTTTCAGAAGATTAGAAGCATCCTATGGAGCATGTTACAGATCGGAAGAGGAAGAGAAAGTGTATAAATGCATAATACATTAAGGCTTCATCTGCAGTCTGAAAAAGTTTTTTTGTTTATTGCAAAATGGAGTTCTAGTTATTTGGTTTATATCACCTTGATTTTGGTGGCATATTAAATGAAGGAAATTTGAGGAGAGCACTAGGGAAAATCTTGTCCGTCTGAAATCTGTGGTGAAACTCCTTTTTGGTAGTTTCAGGGTTTTGCTCCGTACATTTTGAAGTTTCCAAGCATATTTGTCTTACTGCATGGATTGAAAGATTTTGCACAGATGAGATTTATCTCCTTATTTCAGACAAAAGGAATTAATATGATTAAAGGCCTGATCCAACATTCACTGAAGTCAGTACATTCTGGATCACAGCCTAGATGTGGTAAAACCAGCTATAAAACTGAAAGCTCAGTTGAGCCCTTCAACCTCTGAGCTCTTTTTGTGTTCTTCAAGGATTTTGTGCCATTATTGAAAAGTAACAAGAAATGTCATTGCTGATATGTCAAAAGTAAAGGCATATTTCCTTTAAGAACATACAGAGTTTTGTTGTTGTTATCTTTTGGTTTGGTTTCTTTTTATAATCTCACTGGCATTAATTTTGTTGTCAGTTGTGAGTCTCTATATTGTGTCACTAGGTCACAGATTCTGTTCAGGAAACTTCTGTTGAGCATGGAATTCTCAGAAAGATGGTGATCAAGTTGAGTGTGCAAAGTTTAAAACAATAAATATAGTCTTAACTCCAGATGGGTTTCTCATATTGTTTATTGTTTCCTATTTTCTTTTGCTGTCCCTTGTATGGGGAGGTAATGGCACAGAGATGGAACAAGCTACAGTAACCTTTAAATATAAACACATAAGGCCAATGAAAGAGAGAGTTTCCATTAACAATTCTTTGATTTACAGTTTTTTCCTAAGGCAACCCCAATTTTTGTCTCAACATGAATAAATCTTATGAACCTAACTTTCCCAAATCCATCTGTCTTGTCTTATTTGTCTATTGAAAATTGCTAAATGCTGTAGGTATGTTTTGTAAGAGTACATGTGTGGTTCTCCTTTGTTATTGTTGCTCAATTGGATACATATTACTTGAGAATAAGTAAGTAGAAAAGCATTGCACACAGATTTAGCTGTATTACTCTTTGGCTCAAATTCAAGCTGTATTAAAAATAAGTGTCTTGTTTAAAATTGCACTGATAGTGAGAACCCCTCCATCCTTGATGTACAGTTGATTTACAGTTTTATAGGATGGACTTTTATGTGGATGAAATCCTGGCCCTAGTGAAAGTAATGGCAAAACTTCTGTCCCTTTCAATCTGTCCAACATACTGTAACGAGGGAAGAACGACACTGTGCTGAATTACCTGTATGTACGCTAGTGTAAATATGATACGTGGTTTGTAGTTTGTTGACTCAGTCTGGTTGCAGTTGATGACCTGCTGGTGGGTTTGATTGTGGTTTTTCCTTTCCATCAAACTCTATACCTCACAATTCAATACCTTTGCAAATACTGGAAAGTGGGAGAGGGAAATGGGAAAAGAAATATCAGCAAGGGAGGCTGTCTCTTGAGGTAGGACCATTATCAGTGTTTGTCTTGGATTGCAAGGTATCTGCTTAAAAAACCTTTTGCTTAACCTGTGTTGTAAGAGTCGTCTGAGAGAAAAGTCTCACTAATGTACCTGCAAATGAGAGAAGGGCAGGCCAGACTTAGAAGGAAGGCAGTGAAGGAAAGCAAACTGGTGACTTTTACGGTCTAGGCATGGATTTTTAAGACTCCTCATCTTCCATTGTTCTTGACAGCATTTCTACATGGTTCTGGTGTTCGTGAACCTTAGTGTTCAATCAGTGCAGGAGGCTGGGGTGCAGTGAAGATGTCAGATATAGCTACAGCCTCTTCAGCCTTTTTTTTCCCTCAAAACAGTGAGTCTTCAGAGAAGATCTATGTGTTGGTCTTTCTAACGTTGGTTGAGTAGGGTCTTCATGAGACCTCAGAATTGTCAGAGCAGATAGCAGCACTACCATGCCTGCCTCTGACATGTCCCACAGGCTGACGGGAGGAGAAGCTGATGAAGGAAGTGCCTAAGCTCAGATCTTGCCTATATAGGGAAATTTTCAGATAGCTAATTAGGGCCTGAGATAGGCAGTGTAATTGGAACAAGGAGGGTGAAAACCTATCCCAACATTTTCATTTTGTGTTTCTAACTTTCCTATTTAATTCCAGTGGAAAAAGTGGTTTCTGAATTACAGAGCCTCGCTTTTCTGAGAAACTGGATTTCTCTATAATTATTTGTGCTGTACAATTTGCAAATGACTGCATTATTCATGGAAGGTGCAGTATAGACAGCAGTGGAAACTCTACTTTTGCTGTGGATAAGGTGTTCAGCACTTTTATTGTTTATTACAGCATTTTTAAGACTCTGATATAATGAGAAATTTAAACATTGACAATTTCACTGAGCTCAATGGATCTACTGATATATGAAGTCTGCCTTAAAATTTACTCCTGTCTTCGAAGATTTTTGATCAGGGCTGAAGTACTATCTGTTTGCATAGGGGTTACTCAGGTGTGTATTTATTCTACAAGGTTTAGCAAAAGAATATTTAAAATAAGAAATCCAGACTTTGCAGATTGCTACAATGTAAATGGTTATTTATTATAATTTCTCCTGCATGTGCCTCTGTATGTGTGAAGTTACATGAAGTTCCATCTAAGAAGAAACCACTAAATGATTTGCATTTTTAACTCTTTATTTTTGGTTGGAAGTGTTAATTTTTCTTTAGTGGAGTGCTATATTCTTACTTATAATGTGATTTTGATTTGCCTAATCACTAATTCTTCATAGAGCCTTTAACACCCACAGCTGCTGAGAGACATCTTTTTTATTTACTTCCTCTGGCCCACGGGCTTTTTCTTTCATGTGCAAACCTTGAAAATTGCAGTGGAAGCACAAACAATACAAAGTTGCTCCAATATTTTGAACATTTTATACATTGAACCAGGGTCAAGTCAGACTCTAGTCAATCTGAAGCAAAATCACATCTTCACCTGAGGCAGTACCTAAATGACTAAGAAGAAAACAAATCTTTCTAAATGATGTCAATGGTTGTGACATTTTCCAGTTGTTTGAAAGCTAAAAAGGGTAAAATTGTCTTCAGGCTCTCACATGCTTATTTTTAAGCAAATGTGTGGGGTGGACCCTGGCAGCTCTGTGTCAAAATTGTAAATGAAAGTTCTATAGCTTGTCCTGATGCTCTTGTTAATTAAGGTTTCATGCGAAAGTTGCTGCTGGTGTTGTGCTGGTGCTGGTGGGCAATTCAGCAAATTCCTTCCCTTGCAGGATTAAAGCTCACGTCAGGAATGTCTGCAAGTTCATGGTCCTCCCACATACAGCCTTCATATAGGTTAGCTGCACTCTTCCAGTAACAGCTGTGGATGGTGAGAATAACTGTGAGGATAGTACATTTACTTGACTTTTCTTATTTTTTTCCAAGTGGGATAGTGCCCCAATATACAAGAGTGAAAAGGATGGCCACAGCTGTTGAGAGCATCAAAAATCTTAAGATCCCGGTGGCCTTTCTTCTGCACCACAGGAGGTTCTCTGTGGTGTCTTTCTCTTTCTTTTTGACTGACACAGTCAGCCACATTAGGCTCTTTTCACTGTCAATGGAAGGAGAGGTTCCTCCAGAGAGCTAATCTTGGGTTAGGCAGAGTGAATGAGACTTTAAGGTTGCTCTTTGCTTTTCAGTGACTGTAAAAGGAACTAAGCTTCTTGTTCGCTCATTTAGTGTCTTTCTTCTGGAAAGGTATTAAAAGAAGGTACCAATTAAATGTTATGGAAGAACTTAGGTTGTATTCTGATCCACAACATGCTAATTTAAGAAGCTATCTCTGCTTAAATGAGTATTTAAAGTTGTCTAAAAATCCAACTGATTAAACTTAAGTATGCCTTCGGTATCGCTGATCTGGAGGTCATCTGTGACTCCACCTAAATTTGCATCAAACTTTCAGTTACAGCAAGAAATGTATAGTACCCCTACATTCTTCATCTTCTTAAAACAATTACCTAACTTACTTCTCATGTTTCTCTTGTCTCTCCTCCTTAATGAGCTCATCCCAAATCCAGTGACACATGCTGGAAGTGACTGTCTGGGGCTGCAGAGCTTTACTAATTTAATAGCTTAATCATTTGGAGCTTTCAGTAAGCTGTGCCCTGACCAGCTCTGTTACTTTCTGAATATTTCTAAACTTTAAAATCAAAATGTATTCAAGATTCAATTTTATATATGACAATTTGCAAATAAAACTACATATATGTGAAATTCAGAGAACAAGTGCCTCGACCCTGATACTTTTCTTTTTCAAAAGAGCTATTTCAATGGTGCAAGCAGGATGAAATCTAATATAGGTTAATTTCCACAAATTCTAAATAGACTTACTGTTTGGGGGATTCTTTCCTCACTTTGGGGATTACAGATTCCCCTTGAGCTAGACACATCTACAGCAGTGTCTGAAACGTGTGAGCACTTGTCTACTTTGTGTCACATCTAGTTTTCATCCTTTGCTGTTTGATAGCCAAGTGCAGTAAAGTCAGAAGTTTTTGACATTCTTCTAATGTTTTAAAGTTGTTTGACGTTTGTTGGGCCGCCTGCTTATCTCTCCGGCTGGATGTTGCAGAAACTTTAGAAGTGAGCAGTCAAATAAAATTCTCATCTTATAAATATTTTTGTGCAAAGTTGGATCTTGCAGGGAACAATCTGAGGAATGAAGTAGTTATTTGCTTTCATCTAACTTGTGGAAGTAGGAAAAAGAAAGCTCTCCTTTACTCTCCACTCTAATGAAGCAAAGCTCATGTTGATTCTGACGGCCCCTCTTGGCTTCTTTTGAAATTCCAGCCTTGTGTGAGAAAAGGACACAAAAAAGCTCTGTGAGATAATTTAAAGGATTTAGAGCTGCCTTTCAAGGAGGAGGGGCTGGCAGCCTTTTCTAGAGGCAACAGATGATAAATACAGCTCATAAGCATCCAAAAGAGCTGCAGAGTGCAGGGTATAGCTTTCATCACTGCAATGGCAAAAGCTGTCGTTTGCTAGATATGAATTCCGTGCTGGGCCAGGACACAGAGTCTCTTAAAATGAAGTGGAGATATCAAGGTGCTAATATTACTTTTATTTCTTTCATGGATTACTCAGTGGAACTTCATTACTTTTGCATGAGTATAGTGTGAAATGGTTCTGACTCCTGATGAAGCTCTTTTTCAAAACACTGAAAGGTCATACCAGTGATGATGAGTGTTGCTCTTTAGAATCTATAGGCCAACTGGGTCTCAACTCCATCATGCTAGGTACTGTACAAGGTCCCCATTCTATAAGGCCCATGTGGTAAGTCATAGAATCATAGAATGGTAGGGTTGGAAGGGACCTTTAGAGATCATCTAGTCCAACCCCCCAGCAGAAGCATGTCCACTTAGATCAGGTCACACAGGAACAGTTGAAATGTTGTCTGGGGATCTTGGAAAAAAAACTTTATATTCCAGATTGCTTTTTTTCTCACATTCTGTTCTGTTACTGCAGATGAACGACTGTATCAAAACTTTTTGCTCTGATGACCTTGCAGCCAACAACATAAATGCTACCTGTAAATTGCATGGTTTGGAAATGTCTTTATTTCTAATTTGCTGCACTTCCAAGATATACCAGAGTCCATCCACTAAGACCAAGCATATATTCAGATGTACAGCAGGTATGATAACATTTTCAAAGAACTCTAGTTGACATTTCTCTGAAATGTCCTAAATATCAGTGAAACAGTATTTGTAGGATGTTGGTTGTGTGAGTAGAACTACTCAAGGAAAAGAGAGAAATCTATGTAAGGTGGAAAAAGCGCTTGGTTGCTTGGGAAGAGTATAGGAACATCACTATACTCATGGAGGGACAAAACCAGGAAGGCCAAAGCCCTTTTGGAACTCAACCTGATAAAGGAAATAAAGGAAAACAAGAAGGGATTTTTCAAATGCATCAACAGCAAAAGGAAGATTAGGGAAAATATGAAACTGCTGATGAACAAAGAGGGTATTCTGATTACAGAAAATGCAGAGAAGGCAGAACTACTGAATGCCTTCTTTGCCTCAGTCTTGACCGCTAAGGCTGGCCGTTGGGAAATCCAGTCCCTGCTTGATGGTGTGATAGTCTGGAGAATGGAAGACTTTCCCTCGGTGGATGAGGATGATGTTAGAGACCTGTTGGGCAAGCTTAACACCCATAAATCTATGAGACCTGATGAGATACACCCATGAGTGCTGAGGGAGCTGGCTGATGTGATTGCTAAACCACTCTCTGTCATTTTTTAACAAACATGGAGGACAGGTGAGGTGCCTGAGGACTGGAGAAAGGCCAATGTCATGCCAGTCTTCAAAAAGGGCAAGAAGGAGGACCCAGGAAACTACAGGCTGGTCAGTCTTACCTCCATGCCTGGAAAGGTGATGGAACAATTCATCCTGGATGTTATCTGAAAACACATGAAGGAAAATATGGTCATCAGGGCGACTCAACATGGATTCACAAGGGGAAATCTTGCTTGACCAACATGATAGCATTCTGTGACAGTATAACTGGCTGGCTAGATGCGGGGAGAGCAGTGCATGTCATCTACCTTGACTTCAGGAAGGCTTTTGACACTGTCTCCCATAATATCCTCATCAGAAAGCTCAGGCAGTGTGGCTTGGATGAATGAATGGTGAGGCAAATTGAGAGCTGGCTGAATGACAGAGCCCAGAGGATGGTGATAAAATGGAGCCAAGTCAAGTTGGAGGCCTGTGGCAAGTGGGGTTCCACAGAGATCGGTTCTGGGGCCAGTCTTGTTCAACATCTTCATCCATAATCTGGATGAGGGGCCAGAGTGTACCTTCAGCAAACTGGCTGATGACACCAAACTGGGAGGACTGGCTGATTTCCCAGAGGGCTGTGCTGCCATTTAGCAGGATCTTGACCAGCTTGAGAGCTGGGCAGAGAGGAACCTCATGAGGTTCAACAAGGACAAGTGCAGAGTCCTACATCTGGGAAGGAGCAACCCCATGCACCAGTACAGGCTGGGGGTCGAACTGCTGGAGAGCAGCTCTGCAGAGAGAGACCTGTATGTGCTGGTTGATAATAAACTAAACATGAGCCAGCAAGGTGCCCTTATGGCCAAGAAGGCCAATAGCATCCTGGGATGCGTCAAGAAGAGTGTGGCCAGCAGGTTGAGGGAGGTTCTACTCCCCCTCTACTCTGCCCTGGTGAGGCCTCATCTGGAGTCCTGTGTCCAGTTCTGGGCTCTCCCACTCAAGAGGGACAGGGAACTTCTGGAGAGCGTCCAGCACAGGGCCACCAAGATGTTCAGGGGACTGGAGCAACTTTCTCATGAAGAAAGGTTGCAGGATCTAGGGCTATTCAGCCTGGAGAAGAGATTGAGGGGGGACTTCATTAATATTTCCAAGTATTTGAAAAACCTATGTCAAGAGGATGGGGCAACACTTTTTTCTGTAGTGTTCTCTAACGGGACTAGGGGTAAAGGGCAAATGCTGGAACACAAAAAATTCCACTTTAAGGAAAAACCTCTTTATTTTAAGGATGATGGAGCCCTGGCCCAGGCTGCCCAGGGAGGGTGTGGAGTGTCCTTCTCTGGAGGTTTTTAAAATCCTCCTGGATGCATTCCTGAGTGACCTGATCTAGGTAGACCTACTTGAGAAAGGGATTTGGACTAGATGATCTTTATAGGTTCCTTCCAACCCCTGCCATTGTATGATTCTATGATTCTGTGATTATTAGCATGGTGAACCTCCATCCATATTGCTGTTCTAAATATGTGTGTTCAGTCTAACCATAAAAAACTGATCTCCAACTGATCTCCAAGCAAGTAGGTTTTAATCTCAATTGAAAAGATTTTGATATTTGTTGATTTTGAAAGTAAATTCATCATAGCCCTTTTTCTGTTCAGGGTGGAGTATTGAGATCAAGATTAACATTCTACTTTTTCAGATGTTGTTCCTCATTTGTGATGGAACAGTAATTACAGGGTATTCTACTTCCTTTTCTGGTATCTTTTTACAATTTTGTGTCTTTCATCAGTCTTTTACCCCCACTCAACTCACATCCTTTAGTGGACAACAGTCACACAAATTAGAGTACTTTTGTTATCCTTACCTACAAATGAAAGCTGGAGGTTAAAAAGAAACCCAGCACCACAGCTGATGATACACAGGAAGTCTGTACTGTAATTGGAATCAAAGAATATATAAAAAATGTGAAATCCTATTAGTTCTTCAGCTCTTCTGTGTCAGCTTCACCTGTAAAGTGGTATTAAGTGATCTCTTGAGGAATTGCTTGAGGCCAGAGACTTGCCATGCTTATTCAGAGCTGTATCCTACTCTCAGAATAATCCCATTAATGTGTATATTCAAACTTCAGTCAGAATTTATATTTGATCAACATACAAAGGTCTTACAGGTGCTTTAAAGTGATTGTAATAATTATATTCACAGCTGTATATGCCTGTGACACGAAACATATGCCTATTATTCAGAAAGCATATCTAATTGAATTAAATTTGGATATTCTAGACAGTTCTACAAAGGTAGTCCTCACAATGTTTTTTGGATTATCCACTTCCATTTCATACTAAATACACTGTGAAAGTGATTACAGGAGACTCTGGAGAAGAAGAGCCTTTGTGTTTAGACTTTGCAATACTGTCTACCAAAGCCATGTCAGTGCTTGCAAGATCTAGACCTTTTTCTCTGAGTTTAAGGTAGGCCTCTTTTTTTTTTTTCTAATCATTGATGATAATTATATATTAAAATTAAGAAAGAATTAAAAGATGTAGGTTTTTTTCTTGTGCTTATCCGACAAAATCAAAAACTTTTCCACCCAATCTGAACATACTTTTCCAAGCTACTGATGTTTAACACTCATCTGCCTCTACTCTAGAAGTGTTTTCCTTCCTAACAGATTCTGGACACAAAACTTTTATTTATTATTCCCAACCTAAGCCACTTGGGCAAATGTTCAGTCATCAGTTAAGTTGGTTATAATTGTCTCATCATTTGTGACTCATTCACTGGAAAACTGTTGCTTGAGAGACCTAGTTCAAACCTAACAATGAGGACTGAAAGCTATAATAAATTCAGAGGGTGAATTCCGTACCTCTGCAAGATTCACATCCTCATTCCTAAAATACATATGACAACACCTGTTCCCTACATCAGCCTGATCTATGTGAAAATAAAATTGGTTGTTCATATAGTCTGCATTCTTCAATGAATTAACTCCAGGAATCTTTTCTATTTGCTTTTAATACTTCCCCATGCCACTTACATGATGTAATGGCTGTTTTGAATAACATTCTTTTTTTTGATAATAAAATACTTATTTTTGTGCCATTAATTAAGAAATAAAAGATTTTTTATGATTTTGGTGTACCCTTGAACTTCAGGCACAAGTTTGTAGTTTGGCTTTTAGACTAGGGTGTCTTACTTAACTATGTGTTACATACTTTCCTTTCTGACAGTTTTGCTAGTACTAGAAGAGCTAAGTCCAATCCTTGAGACTGGCAAATAGACTGACAGAGACCAATGTAAAAGGTTAAGTTTACTGGAGTAAAAAAACTTTTCAATATGTCTTAAAAGATAGCAGTAGCATGTCTTGTGTATTATTATTCTACACTAGAAATTTTAAAACTATCATCAATTATTCTAGTGTAAATCAAGTGTAACTTCATTAAATGACTGTTACTGCAGTCATATGTTTAGACCACTGATACTGCTAATTGACATTGCTCCAAAGGGACTGAGGACAAGAGTAATCAATGCAATTTCTGTTTTTTTTTTAACAGAATTTCCATAGCTGAGACCATAAGCAGCCTTTTTAAGGTCATTTCTCATAGCTGCCACTCTCTTGGAAACTTTTCCTATCAGCGTGTAGGAATAGAATACATGTTGACTTTTGTTTCACTGTAGGTTCACCCCCAGTACTATGCATAGAAACTATTTTACCTTATGCCAGACATATGGAAATGATCAATGTATGTAAATTACAAAAGAGGTGAAATCCAGATTTTTAGACTAGGAAATATGTACTTGTTTCTGGTTATCAGACACTGAAACCACACCAGAAAATGAGACTTCAGGCCTTAAGACTAGTTTTCCTTTAAAATAACAAGTGACAGGTGAGTAGAATAGTAAAGATTTTTGATAATCACCGTGAAAGCACAATATTGTCCTGAGCTGAACTACTTAGGTCTCACAGACATCACGGTTTAAGAGACAATTGCTTGCATGTGTGGAGCCAGAGCATGAACCTGTTCTATGTAAAGGTGAACTGTTCTGGGACCCACTTAGGAGTGAGTACATACTATGGGCAAGTGCTCAGTAGTAAAAGTCAAGTTTATTCAAACATAGGGTTTAACAGGCAAGACCATCTTAAGTGTCTGCTATTAATTTTCCTCCCCTGATGTCATACTGTGTCCACAGCACAATGATTTGAACTTACTCTAAAAATCAGGCGAGTTGAAGGACTGAGTTATTTTGTTGGGTTCTCAGTGACCTAGGGAGCAAAAAGCAAGAGCTTAGGTCATCTCTGCCTTTCGAATAAGTTTGTAAAACTACTATCCCCTAGATGGTCTCTAAGAAATCCGTCTTTACTTTGCAACCAAAAAACAGTCACTATTCTCCCAAAATTTTCCATTCCAAGAAAGCTGATTTTTTTTTATTATTATTCAGTATTGCAGAGTAAGAGACTAATCTGAAGTCTGACAGGGCTTTATTCTAAGGCATTGTCATATCTTTCATTCAGAGCTGAAAAAATGGACCCAGATCACTGGGTTTCATAAATGTGTGGAGAAGCTGTCAAAGCTGCTATTTGCATGTGAATGGCCAACTGAGGTAGGAAGGGAGATATGTAAATAATTCTCTAGCTAGCTTCTGGCAAAGTTCATTGCATTTCAAAAGTGCTGTGAAAAGCAGCACCATAAAACTTTAACCTATTCACAGGTATGGAAACTCCCTTGCCTTAAACAGATCTGCTGTAATAATGACCACTTGGGGAAAAATGAATCTTTAAAAGCAATATCAGGTCTCCCACTACTATACATTTTCTATTTCTTTAAATATTTTTTAAAAAGAAACTAAAAAAGCCACATCACCTCTTCAACTCCAACACTGGAAAAAGAAAAAAAAGGAACAGAAAAAGCACACAAGATCTAAGCAGTAAGCAGATGTAGACTTTCACTGAAAGTCTGGAATACAAGTGTGATAGCAGTGGAAGAAATGTAGAGGATTTGAGTGTTATTCTGAATTATGTCAGGATATGACCCAGGAGGCACCAAAAATAATCATTACTTTAATATTCCCTACTAACCACTCAGCATTTTATTATTCTACTCTGCTGCTGTACTTCAATACTTGCTCAACTAGGTAGAATGGGTGAATATTTTTGTGTAAATGAGTCCTTCAAAAGATACATTTCTTCATGCATCCAAAAAGGCAAAAAAGTGAAAGTAAACAGCAAAAAAATGAAGAACACGGATTAAAATGAAAATCTTAATAGGCTCTGAGCCAGGCAATTTTCTACATGTTTTATTGTACCTTGTGTCTGCTTAGATAGAATTGGCATGTGTATATATGGGGAAAGATTTACTAAGCCATTTATGTCTGAAACGGCTCCAGAAACTGTGATTAGGCAGGCGCAAGGACTAGGAAATGTTTCCAAAGTAAAGTTCACCTCCAAAGGTGATGTGGATTATGTACCTACCCCTTAATTGTGAGATAACATGAGACTGTTGCTGTAGTTTACCAATATCATTTCCCCCAATACTGTTTTGCAGTTTCCATCTATTTACCTTGAAATACCATTATGTATTTAATTCAAGCTCCATAATTCAGTAAATAGCTTGTGTCACCCCTGTAATCATTTACAGCATACATCTTCTTTCTCAGAAAGCTTCTGCGCACTAATTCGATCTGGTTACCTTGTGCTGAAAAGAACTCAACGGAGACAAAGTTAAATGCAATTTCATTCACTGAATTTATAAAGGGCAATTATTCAAAGGCTTTGGGATTTGCTCAGTTACACTAATATTCCTGTAATGAAGTGTCATTTGTCTTGGTATTTACCAGAAGATTAGAAATGAAAAAACAGGACTGATCTTTCAAACTCCGACTCACATGAGTAGTCCCATTGATTTCAAAGTATATGGTACTCATGGCGTGAAGTGACCTTTTGAGAGGTTATACAAGTTCTTCACTTACAAAATAATCAACAAAAGCAAGAAATTTTAACAATCACTTGAAATTTCTGAGCTCTGCCGCCTTCTGCATTCTTTCTGGTGAGAATTAGGGCGAAAACTGTTCAAAATATTGCTCAGTTCCCAAATGAAACTTTTTGTTCAGTAGCAATCCCTCTTGATCCTACTTATCCCATGACCCCTCTGTGAAGAAGAGCATTCTTCTCCTTCTACCTCAAGAAGAGCATTCATTGCTTTACTATGCTTCATTGCATCCTCATGTCCAGACTCTCACTCAGTCTGATGGTTGAGTCCATTTAAATATGTTTATTAACATAAAATTTGATCAAATATTTTTGAATGCTCAAATGAGTTTAAACAGAGTTCTTATGCAGAAGAACATCATGTCTTATCCAAGCCTGCTCACATTTTTGCTGTTAACAGGTCTTTCCATTAAAACCTTCTGTGCAGCAGTCCATCTGTGTGAATGTAGCAGACACAGATCAGCCTTGAAGCAGTTCTACTGATTCAAGCACAGTAACTTTAGATCGGTAATATTGCAGTGTTGGAATGGGGTTTCCATAATGCAGTTGTACTGTTTCACTAACTATTCCCATGTCTACCAACAAAGGGCACAGCATTGTGGAAACTTTTATCCCTTACTGGAGTATTACATATTTACTGTAGCTGTGGCTCCAGGCACTTTGAGTGAAAGTTGCTACTGCTTGCCTCTCGCGTGAGCTTACTGGAGAGGGCCCAGGAGATCCCCCCACAGCAGGACACACCAGAGTTCCTTTCCTGCCATTCCAAATATCCGGTAACTCTAGCAGGAGAGCAAGGAATCCCTGCTCCTTTTCAAACATCAGTCTGATAAAGTGGGGCAGAGAGCACGGGGCCATGTTCTCTCTCACCCCAGACATCTTGTCAATGGTCTCTCAGTGCTCTTTGCAAAACAGCAAGAGGAATCTCAAATTGCAGCCACTCAGATCTAGCCACTTGTGCAGACACTTCTATTATCCTAGAATTTATTGTGGCCTATGTCACATGTTAAGAAAATGCAGAAAGTCTGAAATGCAGTGAAGGGTGGTGAGCAATAAAATTTTTCACATTTTATGATAGGTATACATTTAAAGAAGGAAGGAAAAAGAATGTTTCCTATTAAATATAGGAGCGGAAACCATTTGTGGCATAAAATCCAATAGGAAACACATTTTCACTACTTCTGATTTGTATTGCAGTTAGCTGTGAAGTCCTTCAGTAGGCTGTAAGGGGCATTGATTTAATTAATTGGAGCTGTTACTTAAACTGTGTTAGCAATTGGAGAAGAACCCACAGTAAGTAAACAAGTAATGAGTAAACAAGTCCATGATGTCTTGGAACAGACACTTAACACTTTTCCAGTGCTGGCCAAGGATCATGTTGAAAGGTAGAAATTGCATTGTATACTAACATATATACAAGAGACTCATATATAAAGAAAGCCAATTACTATAAGCCAGTCTATGAGCACAGACATGAGACACCTATGCAAAATACGTGGATTGTAAATGCAACACAGGAAACTCCCTGACTCTCCCTCCTGACTACTCTTCCAAAGGGATTTTTTGGGGTCTGACTAAGCTCAGCCTATCCCTCTGCTAATTTGAGTTAACGAACCCCCCAAACTCTCTGAATTCTCAAAGTGTCCTTAGGTGCATGCATGCATTTACCTACATAATGTATACAAATATGTAGCTATTTACACACCCATACTTGGACCAGATCCATAACCAGTGCAAAATTACACCACACCTTGTTGCAAGTTATTTTTAGCTGCTCCTCAATTTAAATGTCTAATTCAAAAGTAAGTTTCAAAATAATGAATGATGTGTTTGGTGTTTCAGTGGATATAAACATTTGTGTTGCATAGTGGATGATTTAAGCATGAAAGATCTTGCATTCCTAAACCTGTTACAGAATGTGGGTAGGAGGTGGATCTTTTCTCCTTTGCTCATACTAGGAAACAAAGAATGAATGAATATTTGTCATGATGTTTTATCAAGACAGTGTTAATATTAATTGAAGATACAAATCTACATTGTGGAGAGAATAACAGCCTGCTTACAGTAAAAAACCAGGACATTGGCCTTCAGGATTTGTACAGAGTGTTAGCAATGTTGAAATTGAAACTGCCTAAGCCATGAGCCTTCTGCAGCAGTCAGTTAATTAGGCCGAATATGGAGGAGATTAAATGCTATTTAAAAGTAAAACAACCTAAATCACCACCACCAAAAAACCCAAACCTTAATCAAACCCAAATCAAACTAAAAAACCTACACTAAAAAAACTAGGATAAAAAAACTAGCACAATTTTATTCAACACTGACATAAGGATTAGCTGAAACTGTGCCGCCTTCTATCTCTGTATTTTTTCCTTCATCACCCATGTCTGGTCATCAGTAGTAACTGGATTAGGCTGGCTTTTGGTCTGTCTGGATATCACTGCTCTTATGGTCACATCTCCAAGGTCAGCATGGAGATTTCTCCATCAGTGTCAGGATTAATGCTCCGTCCTGCCCACAAGGACAAGATGATCCTCATCTATACCTGCTAGGGAAGAGTTTTAAGAAAGAAATAAGGAAGCAACAAAAAAAACCAAAAAAACAAACTAAACAAAAAAACCAACAAAAAAAAGAACAGTTGTTTTTTTTTAGCAGTGTTCCTGTGTTTTAAACTGGGAATGGAATGGAATTTTATCCTTATGTGCATTTGTAAAAAACAGTACAAAACAAAACAAAACAAAAACCCTGACAACAAAAACACAAACCAGAGCTATTTCTAATAAAAACATTACTCATACTAGTATAATAGCCCTGGCTTTACATTTATTGGCATAAATGCAAATTTATAAAGCTATGTGGATGTGTGCCATATGCAAATCCATCCATCCATAAATCAGTGTATAGACTGGAAACTGCACAGCTGAAGTAACTGTAATGGTAAATGAAACCTTTCACCACCAGGTCAAATGCAATTCAGCATATGGGGTAAATGAAAAAGCACTATCATTCAGGAATTGATCTGTGGCATGTGTGAAATGGGCGAGTGACCAGTGCACACTGTTCCCCATTGCAACTGTCACCTCAGGTTTGAACTGACAAATAAGTCTGAGCTGAGCTGTGATGGTAAAGCCCTGAAGCAACCTGGCTGATGACCATTCTCTCTAAGTCATGTATAAGTAAAGAATTTGCCTTATGGGACTGTCTGGTAGTGTATTACAAGGATTAGGCAGGCATTTTCCATCAAAATGAATTGTCAATGAAAAAGGAAGTTTCCATTTAATCAAAATTTTCCACCAGTTCTATCCAAATGAAAACATTATTTTGGATTGTTCTGCTGATCGAAGGCACATAGTACTGTATTCATCTGATATTAACCTCTTTGTGTTCAGAGTAACAGCAAGATTTATAAGAGCTTCCTGTGGTTTTGCTGTTTTCTTCCCCATTCTTTCCTACACAAGACCAGAGCTCCCATTAAAATCTCAGAAATCAGCATATGGCTTATATGATAACAGGACAGCATATAATATATAGCCCAGTCTTAAATCATGGCCAACAAGTCTGAATCAGGGATAAGGCTTGCTTATCTTTTGTATAAGTGCAGTTCAGTGTCAGAGGTTGCCATATAAGACAGGGTACACTCAGAAGCATTTCCAGAGTTCTCGGTTTGGGGATATGACTGACTTAGCCATGTCTGGGCTGTGGAGTTTCCTCCATTAAAGCCTAAGAAAGCTGGACACTCAGACCAGAGTGGATGTAGATAAAACGATCAAAAGCAAAAGTTATACATTCCTGTATATCATTTTTTTCTAACTTGTCACTCCAGAAGTTCAGCATTTTGACTGTTTGTCTTAATTTGAAAACAAATTTTGGAATATTGTAATTTCCCCTGAGACAAAAAGAAAAAATTCCTTGCTTGTCTCAGCTTTACTTGTTCTTGCTATGAAACTGTGCTGTCCCAGAAGCTCCAAAGCTTCTTGACACTTAACTGTTATGTGTTAATGTCAAAACATAGCTCTCAACACTTACTACAGCAAAAGCAGCATTAAAAATCAATGTCTCGTTCGTTAATATGATTTGTTACATTTTTTTAAAAAAATAGTATTTTTATTGGTTATTTTTTGCTTGACTTTTAGAGAATAAAGCTTTTAAGACATTGATGAGTTATGTTTCATTTTTCATGTTTCAAGGATGTTAATAATCTCAGGAAGATTGGTTTTGTGGCTGGAACTCTGAATTGATAGATGGTCTTGAATTCCAGGATCTTGCTGTTTTACAAATTTTCTGTGTGACATCAGATGATATCTCTGTACCTCAGGTTTCAATCTGTAATTACTTTTTGTACACAGTTGTTTTGTTTTCCATGGACATTGCATGCTTTTTGAAGGATTGTGTTTTTACGCAATAAGATTCTATCTGGACTATTCAGAACAAGTAGTACAACTGATAAATAACAGAATAATTTAGTTCAAGGCTCGAAAAACCATTTGAGTACTAAGAAAAAGCCTTGTTCTTTCTGGTCAGAAATGGGTTTTTTTAAAAACTAAATATATATATATTTAGAAAAAACCCTTTGAGAAATTCCTTAACAGTATATCCAACTTAATTTCACAAAGTCAAGAAATTTAGTCACTTGAATGATACCTTTCTGACTGCATTACTTTTGCAGTGGAGAAGTGAATGTTTTAGAAGCCTATTCCTTTTAGAGGGAGGAAAGAAAATATACTTTTAGTTAAAAAGGTCACTTTGACAATTTCCTGTTTTCCTTAGGGGTTCTTTAAGTGTTTATTCGACTACAAATAAAAATTCAAATGATTTTTGAAAATAGTTTTCAGAATTTTTCCTTTAACATGTCATCTTCATGTTATGCAGTTCTCTAGATGTAAAAGCTGCAAAATTATTCAAGTTTGTTACATACATTCATTTCAATTAGAAAAAACATGGAGAAGCAGTTTCATTTTCATTCTGATTGGTGCTGAAATTGTACATTCTCTTCTTTATTTCTTTTTTTTCAAATTCTTAATCTGTGGTTTCAGATGTAGTTTGTTATATCAATTGACTGGAACAGTACAGATTGTCAGGGGACTTCTAGGTGACACGCAAGAAGAATGACTGTTTTCCAAAACAAGCTGTGCAGTCCTCTAGGCTCTGGCATAGATGAATATATGAGTGTTACGCGGCATAGAAAGCGTTTCTGAAAAGTTAATCCCACGTTGTGTTTGAATGTTAAGGAAATCATCTACTCATTCTGAGGGGTTTAACCTTTCTTCAGGAGGTAAGTCTGGAACAATGGTCCTTATTTACCAAAGATTTCCTTTATTTTCCATAAGGAATATAAAGCCAGAATCTCTCTTTTGCAGGAGTTACTCCTTCCTTGATTTAAGTACATGTTGCCATTGTTGATTCATTCAAATACAGATTATTACAGTAATAATAAGTGACAAGCTATGTGTTATTTTGAAATAACACACATTATGGTTCACATCATGCCTTCAGAGACCCAGGCAATGTGTTATTTCACATTGTCAAATGCTCCACAATGTTTGTGCTTGTGAATAAAATATTCTCCATGTAACTTTACTTCCAAGTGCTCATTGTGCAATAGCATTAGGCTATGTGGGCTTCACCACTGTCATCCTAAATCTCTGTCACCTTCCTCTTGGATTACTGATCTCTCTTCTGTGACACTTGTTCAAAGCTTTTGGAAAGACATCAGTGGACTTTGATCTGTCCTTTAAACTGGTTGTGCCTGCTTGCTACCACCTTGGTCTGGTTGAGATTCTGGATGTAATTCAAGCCCTTGGTATTGTTCCATAGAGATGCATTCTAAAGTCTATTGAATTCAATAAGTGTTCCTATTGATTTTGGTAGCCTACAAAGCAGGCTGGAGTCTTTGGTTATATCTGATATTACAACACTAGTTCTCTTTCTGAGCTCAATCCTGACAGCTGACTGTACCCAAGGGGGCAGACCAAGGTGCAACATTATTTGCTTGCCTGGGATTTCTGACAAATTCTCTTAAGTAGTATGTCAACAACATTAGATCTTGCTAGGCAAGCTGGCAAGTGCTTCCTACAGGAAAGTGCATTCCTACAGGAATGATGCAAGGACTAATTTTTACACAGACACTTGCCAGTTAAACGCAATACTTGGTTTGGTCCCTTGAAACTGAGCTATTAAATGTGCACAATAACTGAGAGTTGAGAATAGTAACATAAAACAGCATAAGACCTGATGTTACATGAACTACTTTGGACCTTGAGGGAGCTCTACTGTGTCTCTTGCAAGACTGCTCAGGGTGCTGCAGGTCTTTTGGGGCAGATAAATGTACAGGCCAGGTGTACCTACCAGAGCCAATTCCATTAGACAGTGAATTTGTTCTCACGTAAGGAATATCCAGGGCTGTTTTGTTGCAAAATTCAGAAAAAATGTGAATCAAATCATCAGCACATCTTTTCCAGTTCCAGTGAAATTTACCTCCTACATAACATTTCCAATATAGAAAGTATTTCAAGAGGAAAATCTCACATGGATTAATGTTTATTGGTTGCCAAGGCAATAGTTTGGAGACTTCTCTAGCACAAAATAGATAATATAAGCAGAAGTAGATGGGTATGAGGACAAAATTTACTGACTTCAGGAAAGACAAAGCTCTGAGTGTTTGTTACATCTTTTAGATATTATATTAATTTTGCTTAGGTAATTTTTCTATTCATTGCCTATTCATTGTACTGTTGATTTTCCATTCATTGTGCTGTTATCTGTATGACAGGAGAAATTATTTCTCACCATGAAGACTGGATGCCACCCTACAATGCATAACAGTGTTTTTGTGTGGAAAACTTGACAGTCCATTTAACAAGCCACCTCTAAGGTAGGCAGGGAACTGAGACTGTAGGATAAGTGGCCATGTGAAGGTCATACTGTGGCTCTTTGGAAGATTAAAAAAAGGAAAGGTGTAGAACCACATTAAGTCTTGAATTATCTAAATTTTGAATGGGGGAAAAAAGTATTATTTGGTTTTATTTTTGAGGAATAAAAATAAAGAGCTTTTAGCAGATGCTTCTGAGATTGACAGCTGAGAAAAATCAGTTGTGATATAATGAAAGAAAATAAACATTGAGAATTTCTGTATTTATTTATTTTCAGAAATAACATCTTAAAATTCTTTTTTGTAGTCATAAGAGAGTATCAGTGTAGTAAGCTTTTCTAAAACAAACATGGCTGTGGATCTAAGCAAAAGAAGGCATTTAATGCAACATTCACTTGCAATCATTTAAAGCCTAGCAACAAATTGCAAGGGCATTTCAGACAGGAACAGGAACTGAATCCAGCACAAATCTGTTCCAGAGTACCTCTGTACCAGCTATTCATTTTTATGTTCTCCCTACCACCATCATGATCCAACCTATGTTATGGATGAAGGAGAGAAGTTACCATGTTCCTTTAGAGCTGAATATTCTCAACTCCTTGACAATTATTGCTAGATTTTAGTTTCTGCTGTTTTACCTCTGCAGCTCTTTTTACAGTTCTTCTAAGCAAAACCAGGACAAAGTGATAATGAATTTCTAGTTTCTTTGATTGACTAGTTTCAAATTATATTCAGTTTTATCTATATCCTTTGATATTTCTAAAGCAGCTCTGAATCTTGATCTTTCAAAGATAGCTAGTCAGCAGAAGTGTTGGATGTTTAACACCTTTGAAAGTACTGTCTTTTAAAAGAGACAAGTGAAACCAAAATAATTTTGCTCATTCATCCTTTAAGTTATGTATTTCTCTCATCTCTGTCTCACACTATACGGTTTTTAAATCATGCTCATAGTTTAGAGAGCACTTTTAATCATATGCAAAGGTAGTTTCTGTACTTTCTAGTGTGTATATGCATGTGTATATTCCAAAATGTATTATAAAGTCAGATAAAAAGTATTGAAAGTACAAAATAGCATGTCACCTGGACACTAGAGAGGCATAAAAGCAAATCAGAAAAAAAAACCAAACCGTTGAACCTTTTGCCAGAAATCCAAGACAAACTTTTCAGACTTGAAAACATATTACCCAGTCTTTTTTCTTATGTGGTCATTTGTTTTACTTAGCATGATGGTATTCACTATCCTGAAGAAGTGGGCCGTACCATTTTTTCCTATATTTTTCACTCCACTGATTCAAAGGGCTGCTCAGCTCTCTTGCTATAAGACTATTTGAATCTGAAGGAAGAATTTTCTGCCTTTACACCTTGATTATTTACTTGAGAATCTTTTAGGTGAGGTCATCTCACTGTCTTCATCAGAGAAATCTGGCAAGGTGCTAATGTTGTCCAAAATTATTCAAGAGTGGTGCACAGTACCCTGAAAGAGTCTGAGTGATGACAGCAAACAGATTTTGGTATCTAATTGTCTGTCAGATATGGGATGCTTTCTAAATCAAAGACTGAAGGTTTTGCAAAGTTTATTCAGTGAAGAGATTTCTTAATTGTTCATGACATTGTTCACCTACTCCTCACATTGTAATTATGTCATACAAGCAGGTGTTTGTTTTCTCCTGCTGCTGCTGACCCTAATAAATTCAGCACAGTTTTTGTTAGAATATGGGTGGCTATTTCTGTTCCCATTGTAGGTTTGACTCCAGCTCACATTTGGTCAGTCAGGAGACAGGAGTCCTGTGACACAAGGCATGTACTAAAAGTTAAAGTGTTTGCACCGTGTAACTCAAATGTCATGCTACCTTTCTTAGAAGAGCTTCCTAGCATGGATGACTGTTATGGTTTTGTGGCTATTTCCTTGTTTGCTGGACAAACAAGTTGATTATGAAGGTCACTGGGATTCCAGCCATGCTTGCCAGAAAAACCCTGCATATTACAGTGGTTAGGGAAAGCAGCTTGATAGTAGGCTCCACTGAAACCACTTTTAAGATCTTGAATATACAGTGAATGGAATATTTTCTTACACAAGTAGTAGAAAATGACCCTAGAGTCTGTCCTGCTTGGTAAAAAACATATATAGGTATATTACAACATTTAGTAAGCCAAAGCTTACTATTCTCTGCAATTAAAAATCTCTCAAAAATATATGGCACTGTGCCAACCCCATTTGGTAAATCCACAAGATGTGCTCAAAGATCAACACTGAGCCTGCTAAGATGGCTAATGCAGTTGTCAGTATGCTTTTGCCATACAAATTATTCAAGACTAAATAGCTCTGTCTACTGTAGGGCTCAAACATAGGGAAAATATTCTGTCTGGAGACAGGCATGCTAGGCCCAGAATTTTGGAAGTTATTCCAGTTGTATAGACAGCATCTGTTGGTGGGGTCTGATGAAATAAGTGTTTCTTAATGGTCAGGGCTAGCAATACCTGTCAACTGACACTGATCATCCATGAGGATATGCAGCAAGAAGCAGAATAGGGAACTGGTGCCAAATAAAATTCTCATGCTTCAACTACTAAATGGAGCTAGCACTATGAAATGGTCTTTGAACTATGTCTGAAGGCTGAAGGATAAAATGTATTGATATTATTAATAATGAACAATAACTGTGGACATTAAAGGAGATTTATCTTCACTAACTCAGGACAGAGTTATCATTCTCATGAGGCAATTACACTGATATTAGACTTCTGTTTACCACATAGTGTTGTGGCTTGGGGGAACATTAATTTACAGAAATATGAGAGCATTGTGAGGCAAAATAATATTCTGTATGTGAAAAATAAACCTCTTCATGACATTTTATAATGTGCCTCAGACACAAATGCTGATTAGATCACATTGAAAAAGGAGACTGTTATCACTGAAAAGTCAAACTGAGAATTCCTGAAAAGTTATACATTTGTACTGCAATAAAAAGAATTACAGTTACTTTACCAGGGCAAAGTTTGGCTTTGTAATTTTGCTTCTGAAAACAGGGTTACTTTGCACAACAGTTCTTGGCCACTCACATCAACATGTCTTAATTTTAATTTTTTCTTAAATGCATTTAACAGTAACTGTTTATTGTTCTTAAAGTCTAAGGATGTAAGCAAAGCAAGATCTCAAAGGAGAGTGAGCATTTTCTCATTAAAACTGGAATAGTTGGGGAAAAGAAAGCTTTAGCCGTATAGTCTTTCAAATCTGCAATAACGAGTAAGGACTACTGAGAAAGAAAAGTATAAAGTTTTTGCTTGATTGGTTTTACATTGCTGTATGTTTTACAACATTGGTAGAACCTCTGGCTTATGGTTGAACTTATTGCATCTCTTGTACATTGCTTTGGATTTCTGTTTTGAAATCATATTGGACTTTGAAAGTAAAAACAAGTATGACTAGAAAATAAACCAAAAGAATTATATATGAACTTCAACAATATGAACCTATTACATTGAGTGTTCAAAGTGCCTGTTTAAAGGGATTTCTGTTCATCTTTCTTTATAATTCAGTGTGATATTGTATTCCATTACCAGCAGCTTAATTTATTTCTTTCACCATCTGTTCTTTTCTTTTCTTCTTCCATGCCAAAAAGTCAACAGCGCTCAATGAGCAAAACCAAGCTATTCTGTATTTGAACTGAACCACTTTTTTGCTGTTGCTATTCATAATATATTGGTCTATTTCTTCCACTGGTTTGATCCTTTTGTTTTCTAAATCTGTAAAATTTGAAACAGTAAATACTATGTGTGAGTTGTTAGTGCCAGCACTTTCTTAGCCGGTACTTTATAAGACATATATCAGACCAGTTGGTTTTTGATTGTGAACAATAGCTAAAGCCTAATAATAAGTGTGAGTACCCTTGCACAGCTCTATTCAGCTCATGCCTTTTACAGAGCAGGCTGAGCCACTTGCGCAAACACAGACCAGTAGTCAAAGCACTTTCCATGCCAAGCCATATTAATCTAGCGGTATCTCGAAGTGTCCTTGTGTGTTCCCTGAACCACCAAAAGAATTACATAAGTTTTGTGAGCTCCTAGAACTACAACTGTGTTTTCATTAACACCTCCTGTCCCTGTGGAGATATAAATATGTGAGTATTCAGAATACAAAGTTTTAGATCAGAGTAGTTTCCTGAATCCAGGACCAAATGAAAACTAAAATCAGTAATGCATAAAAATCTGCTTTGGGGTCTGAGATAGAGAAATGGTAAAGACCACAAGTCCTGTTCATCAAGATGACGTCCATTCATCTGTGATAAGCTTACATTGAGGTCTTCTTGCCCTATATCACAAAGAAATGATGGTAAATGAGAGACCTTAGTAACCTCACATGGGAGCTTCAAAACTGTGATCACTCTTCTGACCTTAAATGGAACAAAGGTAATTTAGCCATTGAAAGACCATGTCCCACAAAGTACTGCAGTATTTAGGCTGGGTTTGATGTTAGGTTTTTAACACAAGATATTCTGTAATCTTTACCTTGTTTCTTCTTCTACATCACTGAATTTCACTTCATGGTGTCATCAAATCCATATTTTCAGCTGACTAATTCTAAATGAGGTGCAAAAGATGGAGTATGTGATCAGACAAAAAATGCTGTGACAGAACTTTCATAGTTCTTGGCATATTAGACTCATTCTCTTCTGTATGAGAAATAAAGGATAATAAAAAATGCATTTTACTATGGAAAATATAGCTATCTGTATAGAATTCTTTTCCATATGCACTTTAATATGATTCTTTCCTTCTACTAAATACTGTTACTGTAATGCCAGGAATTATGTTGGATTTCAAGTTCATATCCCAACTGTACAATTCAGGATATGCTTCAGACCTGTTTATTCTAATAATTTTAGTCAGACTGTGGCTAAAATAAACAGAGAAGCAATTTGAAGAAATTTGATGCAGGTTTTTCTGAAGTCTAGTAGACATAATGATTAATATTTCCAGGAAGACTGATGATTAGACAAAATAATGGTATAGAGAGGAGCTTTCAGAAAAAAGAAAAAGATGGAAAGGAACTTACTGAAAATTACTGGTAACCAAAACCACGTGCAAAAATACAATATTTTCAATAGAAGCCCTTAAAGTTAAAACAGGAGTGAAAATAAAGCAATTATTAAGTGAAGGATACTTGAGAGATAAAATAATGCGATTGATAAGGGACAATAGTGTACCTGCTGTTTTTACTCTCTGTTTTCAAACAGAGCACAATATTAATTTAGGATTTATTCAGATGGTTGCGATGAAAGAGAAAAATATAGTAGGAAAATAATGGTTTTACACATAATGGTTTTACAGAGTTATCATTACAGGATGCAGCTCTTCGTGAGCTACCAGTTCATCTGCACTGAGTGTGCTTGCCTTCTGCACCTAACAACATCCTCATGCTAACAGTGCTGTTTTCTCTTGAAGTCTCATTTATCTTCCTACACAGGTCATTAAAGTTTGAACCTGCTTGCTTGAAGTTGTGTCTACAGTTGCCACTTTCTCTGTATCCACCCCCACAGTGTTCTTGTGCTCCTGAGATCTCTTTGTAACAACAACAGCAAAAGTACTAGAGTTTTTGCTGATAGAAAATTGAGGAAAGATTTTGCTTTAGTTTCATCTGAGTTTCTAGTTCTAACAAGTTGCAAGAGATTTCCCTGAACTAAAAGATCTCACTTTCAGTGGGACTTGATAAGGCTTAGAGTGTTTACTCTCAGCTGCATAACACATACACTGCCATTATCTTGGATATTTTTGCTTGCTTTCCTAGCCCACTGATTCTGTTTTAGGTGCCTACGTGCCATGATAGAAAACTCCAATTTATCATGTTTGTACCTTCTTACTTGAGGAAAGTATTTTACTATGTAGACTGCTGCAGAAGTGGTGGGATATATCCAAAAAAGGAAGGTTTGAATGTGAAAACTACATTAGCTATTAAAAAGAGAATATACGTCACTGAATGGGAAAATGGATATTAAAGGTGTCCATGTGATCCTAAGCCTTTGGCTTTTTCCTGTTAGGTGGTGACAGTGGAAAAATGCATCAGTTATTACAGAATCACAGAGTAATGGAAGAGACTTCTGAAGGTCATCTTTTTTAGTATCAAGCCCCTGCTGCAAGCAGGGCTGACTAAATCAGGTTACTCAAAGCTCTGTCCAGGCAACTTTTGGGTATCTTCAAGTGGAAATTTTACAGCCTTGCTGGGCCTCTATGCCAATGTTTGACCACTTTCATGTTGAAGAAATTTGTTGTGATTTCTAATCAAAATTTGCTGTGTTGTCTCTTGTCCTGTCACTGGGCTCTTCAGAGAGAGTCTGCATCAGCCTTTTCTGTTGCCTTCCATTAGGTAGTTGAAGTCAGCAATAAGATGTAGCCTTAGTAAGCAAATCAGTGTGAGGATTTAGGAATCAGTACTACAGTGTACTCCGGAAGAAAATACTTGTAAAGATTATAGGAGATTAGCTGTACAGAAAGTGCCAGCCCAATTTCTGACTGGGATACAATAATTATATATGTTCCACACTGGTATCCTGACTCCTGGATGACATACAAACTAAATTCCTTGACTTAATAGTGGAAAACATTTAATTTTAATATAATTTTAGATTATTATTTTAAAAATCAAACTGTAATTGGATTCCTTGTAAAACTTGAGGTATTTGAATTTTTTCCTAGTCTTCCTGTGTTTCAATACCACCCAGTGTGTATTTTGGTTCCACATTTTTTTCCACTATTGTTTTACTACAATTATTTGGCACAATTGTTTCAAATGATTGGCTACATATATTCTACCTCTGTTTCATTTATACTGTGTATATGAGATCTAGTTATTCTGGCGGCTGCTAGGACTGCATCTGGCTTCTGGGTAACATCACCTCTTCCTGCACCCAGACTAGATGGAGTAAAACCAACATTCCCTCAATTCTTTCATGCTATCACAGCTCATTTTGATTTCTCTGTGTACAATATGGCTTTTGATACCAATACGTGAATAGGAAGGTAGGCAGTAACGTTATTCTAGATAGATTATTTTGTATGGAGGAGCTTAATTCTTAAAGTTTTCTCTTTTATTGCACTGCTTAGTTAGGTAAAATGAAAATAAATCTTATTAATGGTAGAGACAGGATTGTTTCTGACTGACTCAGAATTGTGAAGGTGCTGAAGGAAGACAGCTGGTATAGACAGACACTGCAGTAAGTCAAAAAAATGAGGAAGAACATCTGTAGGAGAAAGAAGAATATTTGATTTCAGCAAGGCAGACATAGCAGTGTCATCTTCTCAGTCAAATGACTTAAGAATAATTCAAGAACATTACTATATGTTGTGCACTTTGGAAAAGTCTGTGGGAGTAATTCAGAGGAATTTGAAGAGGCAACGGGGTGTTCTGCTCTCCTCCACATGAGTGCCTATTAATTATAGGTTACTGGAATAGGCAAAAATGCATAGCAAAATCTATCTTCTATGTCACACATCTTTAAATGTGGTAGAGAGGAGCTCAGGTGTGCCTTATTAGAACTCTAAAAATATTACATACTCAAAGCATTCCAAGATTTCTTGGCTTAATGAGACCACAGTTGGCACACATCATGTAGAGTCAGGCTTTATTTCCTACTGCCTTTGTTTGATATCCTTTGTTCATGAGCCCAGCTAAGAGTGCTCATCTCTCCTGGAACCACAGTACTTTTTTTTTTTTTTTTGGTAAAACAACTCTTATTCTCTCACATTTTGCTTTTTATACTATATATTCATTGAAATTTCCTTACTAGTAGGTTAAAAGAATCCAATAAAGAGCTATGGAGATTCCTAGTTTCTACTGTGATCCTAAAGATGGTGTTAGCCCATGCCCTGTTGTACTTTACAGAAAAAAGAACTCTCAGGTTTTAATTTTGAGCAAAACTTACTCTCCATGATTACATGGGGAAACTAAACAGCACAATAATTTCTTCTTCTCTTTTTTTTTTTTTTTTGTAAATCAGTTTGATGGAAAAAGACTTCTTGGGAGCTTCTCTGGACTGTTGATACTGGTCATGTCAGTGCAATACTGTTGATGAATAGCTTGGTTATGTCTATCCTAGATAAAATATCTGAGTTGTAAGGCAGGGACTGTAATGGCTCAAACTTTGAGAATCAGCTGTCTCTCAAAGATTTTCAGGGCAACTTTAAGGGAACCAGTCTTCATTTTTGTCTTATGGGATGTTGCAGACTTTTAAAATGTCTCTTAGCAGGCAGTTTTCCATTGTGAGGTCAGTGTTTCCTCATCACCAAAACCAGTGTTGATGGAAAACAATGGTAGAAGCATTTATTAACCTTAAATAAATCTGATTTGTCAAAACATTTATCTCTAGCTGTTGCTATATGCCATGCTTCTTCCTTGCTGCTACAGAGTCTATCAGGAGTCTGAAGTGTCAAAGGAATTTAAGACTGGTTGAGCCTGCTCTTCCCTGTATACCTCTGTGTGTGGGAGTCAGGAGAGGGTGAGATCATTCAGTTCACGGCAGAGCCCCAACAAAGACTCCTGGCTTACAGGGTCTAAACTCACATATGTGAGTCTAGCACACACAGCAGAGTGAAACTGCCAGAAACAGCCCTTTCTCAGTTGTTCCTTTGCTAAGTAATTCTTTTTTTTTCTATCTCTAAGGTAACTGGAATCTTTGTGCTTTTTAATCTTTCAGCACATCAAATGTATCAGATAATAGTTAAGTTAGAACAATAGGAGATGAGATGCTGTGTCAGCATGTGGGCTGCAAATGGAACAAAAGAGTCTTCTTAAATTCAGTATGTTCTGAAAACACAAAGCTAATGGCAATGTTCAGCCATGCAGTAACAGCCCATAAAAGGAAAATGAGCTACTCTTAACGCTGCAGTTCTTTTGTCTTTCTATATCAACATTCCTTTCTTTCTTAAATAGCATAACATATTACAATATTAGCACAGTATTTTGAATTTTTTTTTTCATTATGAACTCAGTAAGTACCTTCAGTTTCTTCCAGACTATTCTTCTGCAGAATAGACTAGTTTTGTTTGTTGTCTCACTGTGTTCTTCATGACTGTGGTGCACGTCCTGTCCAGCAGCTGGAGTGAGACTGGGGGAATGCTGAAGTCAAAAGAACCAAAATTTGTTCAGCATGTTGAGATTGTTGCTTAATCACTATTAAGATAGTGTTTACACAGGGACCTTTATGTTATAATGTAGTAAAGGCAAACAGCAATGTGATGTGTTCTTTCTATCTGAAGACTAAATTTAAATGAAAGAAATGGAGAACTATTTTGTAGAAAATATCAGTCCAGAATAACTATTGCCTGTTCATATTTACATGATTCATAAATGTTGTTACTAGTAAGAGGTTGTGTTGAGAATATATGAGAGGATGAAAAAAACATGGTTAAGTATATGAACATCTACATAACATTATTGCAATGTACTTATGCTATTTGAGAATCTGGCTGAAATTATGTCCAGATTCCTATATCTGACATATTTGACATTATTTCAGTCAATTTCAGGGATTTCAGTCCTCTGTCTTTCAATGAAAGTTACAGATCCTTATTTGCCCAGTAATTCAGAAGCTGTACTATTTACACACCACTGTATCCCTCAACTACTCTACAAGGATCAGTATGTGCCATGCCTTCTGTTGCCTATTTGGCTGCTTTTTCCTGTTGCTTACAGTAAGAACATTCTCACCCTCAAGAATACTTCAGGAAAAATCAGCTTTAAGAGAGATTAGTGAGTTTTGGAGGTTTTTTTTTTTTCATTTAATAACATGAGGAATGACCCTGTAATGCCTGATTACTTTTTTATTGGATCCCAAGTTGCCAAAGCTGAATTGGTACACTTAATTCATAGGGAAGAATATGATTGGAAGGGACTAATTCAATGTCCTGCTCAAATTAAAACTCTTCAGAATTAGGTCAGGCATTCCTGTGTCCAATTCAGTCATATTTTAAAGATTTCCAAGGATGGAGACTCAATAACCTCTCTGGTTATTGTTCCAGTCAAGACCTTTTTCATTATACTCCATTCAATGTTTCTCTGTTGGCAACTTGTGCATGTTAACTCTTGTCCTTTCACTGTGCACCTGTGTCAAGAGTCTGATTCTCCTTTATAATCTCCCAATGGGGGAACAATTAGATTACCCCTCAGACATCTCTTTTCCACAGACATTACTTGTTGAGGCACTGAAAGTTCCAGTCTTGTATCAGCCTAAAATGGCACTTAACGTTGTGGTTCCCCATAGTTCATAGCAAAACTTCAAGATTTTTTGCTTCACGTTATGGAAATAATCCACAATTAGGATAGTACAGAGAAGCTGTAAAACATTTATTTCCATTTTGAAACACTTCTGCCTGCCAAATAAATGACTGAGAATGAGACTTAGTCCCTATTTTTTTTATCAGAATGTGGCTAGATCTTTGGATGAAGTATAGTGTCATTAGTGTTATTAGCTGTGAAACTAATAATGTTTAGTAAGTTGTTGTCTAATACAATGGACAATGTGCTTACTTTGTCTTACATAAAATTCTTGTCTTCGTATTTACACTCCATGGGTACTGGTAGTGCAGATAAACATTTCAATGAATCAAACTCTGGAGGGGAGGGATTGGATACACTTAAAGTGTTAACATTAGATAGTAATTGCTGCCACAGCTAAATGTTGGTTTATTTAAATATAGCCACCAAATTATAATGGACTCTAATGCATGGGAATGAATTGCACTCCTGTTATGTTCAGTGAATACTTAGCTGTATCCTTTATGTAAACACCCTACTCATAGTAATCCAGTAAGGACATAAGGTAGAGTCTGTTTATTTTAAGAGGTAAACCACTCAAGATTATACAGGAATTAGGATGTGCATGCAGATATAGAGGTTTCCGATATGAGGAAACTACAGGTTGTCCATTTCACTTTGCTTTTACTCCACAGTAAAATGTGGTGTATGTACACCTATTCATGAAACAGTCTATATTCCTGATCTACAGAAACATTTTAGTGTATATAATCTAAGTCAGGAGTTAAGTGTTGTAGACTTCAGTAGGAGGTGAGTGTGTGCTAAGTTTTAAGACTAGAAAAGTCATACACTTCTTCATAGTAAATGTGTTACTATTTGAACTAATTAAATGTATCTAGTTCTTCCCATGATCAATTCTTTTAGTTTCTCATAACCTGTAATACTTGGGACTGAAAATTTACATACCGAGTGCTGCTGCTTCATTATATTTGGAATTTTTTGGCCAACGCAGTCACTTCTGGAAGCAGATCTGTCATAAAATCTGGACTGTCACCACTACTGAGTCTGAATTCTGGAGAAAAAACTTTGCTCTACTTATACAACTGGAGGATCCCGTAGTCTTTTTCATATTGGAACTATATCAGTCCATGTAACTACTGACTACACAGTCTTTGTCTCTTATTTCTAAGGGACTTCTGGTTCCCATGGTGCATGCAAGGGAGCTGAATAAAGAAGCGAAGTGAGATCAGAGGTGCTGGTTGTGTGTAACACCCCTACTTCATTTATTGTAGAATCTAGTATTTGTGTGGTGAGGCAGGGGACAAAACCATCAAGGTACTTGATTCTTCTCCTAGATATCTAAACTGCTGTCTTGCTGTTCTGTCATTCTTGTGTGCAATGTGCTAAATGGCTGCTGACTTAGAGTTCATAATACTTTTGCCTATCTAGCTACCTTCCCTGTGGATCCACAGGACAGAGGGTGGCATTATGGTCTGAAATCATGCATCCTGTCTTCATGCTAAGCATTCTCAAAGATCAAGTCTTGTTGCATCAAATCAAATCCTTATTATTTTAGGGTACTTTTGCTTTCTTTCTTCTTGTGTCTTCATAAATTAGGAATCATAACAGCTTCTCTTCCATTGAATCATGTTTCTGACTCACATTTTTTCTATAGGGAAGATAAAAAACAATTTAATCATTCTCTCTTCCAGACCTGCATTTAAAGGCTATGTAGTCATTAGGGCAAATACTCAAAAAAGCTCAAAAAGGAAGATAAATCTGATGTTCCGTCAATTCTGTATGCTAAACAAAGGATAACGTATTCAAACTACACATGTTCATTTAATGCATAACAATTAATGAATACCTACAATTAAAATACTGCATCCAGTTGATATCTGTGTTGCAGAATGAAATGAGATTTCATTTCTTTAATTCAGATTCTTAAATTTAGGCAGATAATCTCTTTGTGGAGATCCTCAAGGGTACTTCATGACTTCTGCTGTCCTAAATAACTCTTATCTTAGGAAAACTGCTTCATGACATAACTAAAACTTAGGCCCAGATCAGATATCTATGTTACGTGTAGTGCATACCAATACTAAATGCCATTTAGTATTATTCGGTAACGGAATTCTCAAATAGCATGGGAGACCATAGGATGTGCACATAACATGCCAAATACCACTTCCCAAAAACACTTCCAACTTGTGTGAGCTAGACTAAGGCAAAATAGAAGACTCCTGCTGCTTATATGTTCTTTACAGAGATCATTGCAAAGCATGTTGGAGTGAACATTTAATCACAAGAAATTCATTTGGAGCACCATGCATAAGAGCGTTTCTTAGTGACATCCATTGGGACTCTGTGTTTTAGCTTAAGTGCATACTTTTTAAAAAATGTTTCTGAGGTTATAAGGGTAAATGTTTTGGAAGAAGTTCCTGAAAGCATAGGTCCTGTAGGAACCATACCCTTAATCCATTGGCTTGATTCAGTTTTCAGAACAATCAGTGAAATCCCACTGCCTTTGTTTGGTTTCGGATTAGACCTCAAGGGTCATGAACTAGTTGAACTAAGCAGTGGAGCAGATGCAAGCTTCCTCAATTTGTGGGCTTTTCTACCAGTTTTCTGTTCAAACCTGTTAGCATCTGAATCTCAGGAGTGCTTTCTGGAATATACATCTGCAGAAACCAGCGTATACAGCAAATGTGTAAATTATTGTCTTAAATCTCAAAGCTTATACTTCTGAAAAGGGCAACAGTAACTTTCCTTTTAGAGAACTGGGTACTTATTCATATATACCTCCAAGCTTGAAGACCACCTCTTTTGTGGGGTGTTTATGCACTCCTTATTCAGCTGTTGTACTATAGTTTAATAAAGCGATATACCACTTAAACTGCAGTCAACCACTATGGTCAGGGTACTTTTCCTCTGACCACCGTGGAGAGTTGACTATTCTAATTTCATTTGTTCAAATTAATGTGTGAACTCCCTCAGAGGAGGTAAGTAGCGTGTCACAGCTTGAGGCAGGAGCTCTGCACACAAATTCCTTTAGTTCATAGCAGGATTCAGGCATGCAAATGTTGACGTTTTGAAATTGTTTCCCCAGTAGGTCAAATTAGTATTAGTGGCTACAAAAAGAAAACACATCTATCCTGATGCCTTTCACAATTAGACTCACTAGAAAGAAACTCAAATGGTTGCCATTATATTAGAGGCCATATCAGGCTGCTGATGGAATTATATTTATTTAAGGGAAAAATAAACCAAACCAAACCAAAATACTTTCTCTGAAGTATTTGTTTGCCAGCACAGGAAACAGAAATGGTTAAAATAAGTCTTGAACAAAACTTTAGAAAAGTTTGAATTTGGAAAAAGTAGTGCATTGGTTGTGATTTGTAATGTTCCATGGAGGCTCAGGATTCACTAATTTAAAGACTGTGAGATATCCATTCTTGAAAGTTTTCCAATATGTATGTGTCAATAGGAAGCCTCTTCATCATCAGGATAAGCAGTCATTTCCCCAGGTATTTTAGAAGTATGAATGTAGTGTGCAATGGAATATCATGATACTGCTTTGTAATGCCTTTCTTGGTTATTACTTAGTCTCCAAGCATTATAAACATGTAGAAACTTTATTGTGATATTAGTTTATTCCAGATTTTATCAAAATCCTTGTAGATGATAAGGAGTTTTAGAGACACACTTGGTATACTTACATTTTAAGACTTGAAGTTATATCCACATCTGCTGTAAATTATCTTTAGTTTACAAAAAGCAACAGAGATGGAGGTATACCAATTTCTATCAGCTGAATTCTCTGTCTTTAGAACTTACTTGTAATCATCCAGCAGTGCTTTAATTTACAAACACTGAATCAGTCTGCTGTTCAATTTTAGGTGAATTACAACTGAAAAATATTATTTTAAAATGTTTTTTTGCCAATCTCTGGAGCATACCATTAACCACAATGTGTTGGTGGATGATCATCAATGAAAAATGTGAATTCTCCTTTAACTTTCATTAGGGGTTTTGTATGAATGTTCATCATCTCTCAACAGTGACTCATAGTATCTTGGATCAATGTGGGCATTTGGAAGCCTGTGAGGCAGTTGACATACATATGCACTTGAATATTGCACCCAAAGGAGCATTCTTTTGGAGGGAAATTAGTAGAGTAACCAGTGGAGCTGCTGAGAATGAATAATATCATTGGGTCTGGAAGGGCAAGTGGAAAGTGCCCTGCCTTTTCCCTTCAAACATTCCAATTTTTAATGTGTCCTGTACATAAACCAAACTTACACTGAGGTTACACAATCTGTGTAAAAAGTTAATTAAACTTTTTGTGCTGGCGTGGCGATTTTGTGCCAATGGAGAATGTTTCCTGAATTCAGGTGAAAAAATGCTCCTGTTTAAAATAACTCCAAGTGCAAAGAACTGTTGAGTGTTAATTAATTAAGATTCTTAGTACATTTTGAAAAAAAAAATTCTATTTTTTTAATTCTCATTTTACATAATAAAGAAAAGAAGGGAAATCCTACTTTCCATTTCAATGTGCCTGGGCCACTTCCTTAATGCCTTTGGTCTGCAAGTCATCCTCTAAAGGCTTTTGATGGGGTTCTAACAGAGAGAGACCTAAAGTAAATTATATGAGTGTGATCTCCGATCTCTGTCTTGGTAAGAAAAGTGCCATTTTTGTGGCTTGAGGGAAAAATGATATACCGATCTTCACTAACGTTCTAGTGGAGATTTGGGAACATAAAACTTTCAATATTAGCCTTCCCTAATGCAAAATTCTACTGAACTTGATTCCTGATTCTGACACTGAGAATAATGCAATGAATAAACTATCACATCTTTAGATTGATGAGACACCAAGGATCAGTGATGTGGACTGGACCTCCTTTATGCTAATACAAAGAGATAGGAAAATATTAAAAAAAACAAAACAAAACCAAAACTGGAAACAGATGAATTTTTAGCACAGTAGGCAGTCACACCATCTTACCATCTTTCCCTCCCCTCCCAGGTAATGGTTTGGGTTTTTTTTTGGCTTTTTGGGTTTTTTTGTTTGTTTGTTTTGTTTTGATTTTTTTTTTTGTATTTTCACTTTTTCAGTTGTGATTTGTGTTCATGTCACCTCCCTTTTACTGCCATTTGTTGCAGAAGGTGGCAGGAAATGTGTCTGGATATGCTTCAGTTCAGCCAATTCAGCTGATAGCAACCTCCAGAAACCTATTACAAGCTGATTGAGGTAGAACTGGCCAAGTGTGCTTGGAGTCAAAACATCCTAGTTGCTTTCGGTTATCTTTGAATTCCTTTCTGAGGCTGCTCTAAATAGAGCCTGATACACCAGGTGATTTGATGTTCAAACAAATCCAACTGTATTTACATTGACATGTCTTTAAGCAAATGAACTTGTGCTCTGAGGTCAAGCACCACAAAGTTGTATCCAAATCTTGTCATGCATTAAGCTCAGCCAGACAGCAGGTGCTACCTGAGTGCTGATAATCCACTCACTTTCCCTCTTCCATCTCTACTGGAAGTTGCGATGAGTATTTCTAGTGTTCACTTAAAAGATCAAATGTGGACAGGTTGTTTCAAACCAAAAGGTATTTAGAAGGAATTAGAGGTTGAAAAGCTGTTATAGAAAATTGATTCAATCAGCATGAAATGATACTGTTTGCAAATACTTCCGCTCACCCAGGGAGGCCCCAAAGGCTTTGAGGAGTGGAAACAGAGTAGGGAGGAGGATGGGTCAGAAAAGCCCAGAGCATGATCCATGAAAGAAGTAAGTGGCAGCAGTTATGCTGCTGAATTATATTTCATGTCTTACATACTCACTTTTCTTCACAAAACTCAAGGCATGACTGTACCACACGACTAGGAGGGAAATAGACCGTCTCCAACCACAGCCGAAGCAAACATATAATATATGTTTTCCATAATAGGGATTCTCCGTAGTAGGAGAACGTAATATGGTTAAGTTAATCAGATAGTGATAGTTCCCCGGAATACTTTCTAAGTATCCAACAGTCTGAATTTCAGGAACTTGGAGAGCTAGAGGCTGTGTCTCTAAATTTAATAGCCTTTTAAGGATTTCTTCTCCTTGATCTTGTCACTTCGCCCCTTGGAACTATAAACAATGTTACCATTTACAATAGCCCAGGTCAAGAATTTCCATGGCTTAACTGTATGTTGTATGAAATGGATGAAGACATTTTTGGGGAGATTTTAAAACTAAAGCACTTCACAGTCATAATTTTTGAAGTGTTATCAGAATTACAGTTGAAATTTTGCTTGCATGTCATGAAATTTTAGGTAGAAAACACTTCTCCTAGCCTCTTTGGAATATGCCTAGAATCCAGAAAATTAATGTAAAAATTTTATTTAAGATTTATTTTCCAATTTGAAACTTGTTCCCCATTTAAGGAGAATTGGAAATTCTAACCTAACAGATTGTGGGTATAACTGGAAGCATTTGATAAATAATGTTAACTAATTTGAAGTAATATTTAATCTAATGAACATTGATATTATTCCACATATTGCAGAACAATAGCAAACAGATTATTTTATGCACAGTGCAACTCCATTGATCTTCATTAGTGTAAATTAAGAGCAAAATTGGGCATTGTCACTTATTCTGTGTTGGCATCGAATTCTGTACAAGGAGTGACTGTGGTTAGAAGAAGTCTCTTCTTTATTTTGCTGCAATTAAAGTGCATTAGCAGAACTGTGTGTATCTGTATGTGAGCTACACAGACTGGTTAACTGCAGCCAGTGCTTTCAGCCCCTTGCTAAAATTCATCCAAACCCTCCTTTATGGATTAGAAGAAAAAGATATGTAAATCCAAGCATGAATTTTACTCATCCATTCTATTAATGTGAAAAGACAGTTTCTCAAAGTCCTGGATATGTGATCAAAGTGAAAGTTGGATCCCACTCTACAACACCAAATTTTAACAGAAGGAGTGTTGATAGCTATGTCTAAAATTGAAAATATGAGGTCATTGATTTGTACCCACATAAGAAAACCTGGACACAGTCCACCTAAGCCAGCTGCTATATAAAATGTGACTTACCTACAAGCAGAACTACCCCAAAGGCTATTTGCATCTTAGTAAGCACAAGACTTTGAAGATTTGTTACACAGATAGACACAAGGGTTTCAAACATTATTTTCAAGCATAAAAAGATTTTTTTTTTAAGCAGGTCAAATGCATTTTCCATCATAAATCTGTCCCTGAAGTTCTGAAAACTCAAGTAGTACTTGAATCCTAACCCTACTGTGCCTATTAAGTAATTCTCCTTAGTAAACACTTTCTGCAGTTTTATGATGTCAGAAAGGAAAAAAAAAAAGATACACCAAAGAAGGAGTTTTTTAGTTTCAGACCAAATCTACCTGTATGTCCTCTACCTCACAGTATTTTAAGCTGCAGAGACACTTTCTTTTGCAGCCTCTGATGGCACTGACAGAGTTCATACCCTCACTCATTGATGGCTGACCCACTGCAGATTACTCTCAGTCTCACACTGTCTCAAATTTGACATCTAAGTCCTTCATGGATTTACCATGAATCTACCACATAAATCTTACCAAGAGTCAATGGTAACTTGGTTGTCAAATACAAAAGTCACACTTGAAAATAAACCCACCGAGCTTTTTGAAAATTTCCCCTGATATCCCTAACAAGCTTAGCACCTCATATTTGTTAAGTCTTTTAAATAAGCTCATTTGTTTTTGAAGTACATTAAGTTAGTACCTGAAACCAAGATTT
Source organism: Colius striatus (assembly GCF_028858725.1). Classification (NCBI taxonomy): domain Eukaryota; kingdom Metazoa; phylum Chordata; class Aves; order Coliiformes; family Coliidae; genus Colius; species Colius striatus. Next base: position 197,996,597 of record NC_084759.1, on the reverse strand, counting down.
CTTTAAGAGTTAGGAAAGACTTTAATACCCTTTCCCCTGAAAAACAAAGACACTTCCACAAGGAAGGATTTTACTATCGAAATGACAACTCCAGCATGTGTATTGACAATGTGGTTACTTTTGACTCCTAATTGTTTATGGTATGTGAATCATAAAGACACTGAGCAGATTTTGGACTGTCAGGTTCAGCTGTTAGGAATTTGGAATAAAGGACAGTGTTCTTAAAAGGGGAATGAGGAAAAAAATGAACTGACCGCACTAGGCCAGCTTTTCAGAAAGGAATTTTCTGAAACATTGTGTTTTCAGTAATATGTTGCTTAATAGTCCCTAAACATTTTGACAGGTTTTGATATTACCCAGACTGGTTTATTTTCACCTGAAATAGAGGGTTTTTTTTCAGAAATACTGATTCCTTGGAAGAACTTACTTTAAAAATAAATAAATAAATAAACCTAAAACTTCTCAAATTGTGATTCTGTAAAAACAAGCATGTAGACATTTTGTCTTTGCTTTGAGTGTGTTTGACTTTTATTCATTGTCATGTTTATGAAAAAACTTTAAGCAGTTCTTAGCATTCTTAGCCTGAATGGCCCTAGCCATTCAACATGCAGCTTCATTGAGGCACAATTAGGTGAACAGTGAAATCTTTTCATTCATCTTTGCTGGCCTCTTAGCCAGCGTTGTTAGACGCCACAACTACATAAGTGAGTTTAGAGCTACCTCAGGTGTATCTATACTGCATGGTCAGTATTTTTGATCAATTAGTTGTTCTTATAGAGCAACAGTTCCTTTCCTACTTTGCTTTTTGTTCTGGCAGAAAAAGGTAATTAATTGGAAATCTGTATCTTCCTTTTTAGGAGAACAGCTAATGAGTAAAAAAATATGCTGTATTCTACGCTTAGACCCAACATGTGGATAGGCCATGCAGAGGACAGACGTGACAGTCTTGCCATCTCATTTCTGCTTAGGCAAATGAAATACGTTTGGGTCCTGGGATAACAGTTATCTATCCTGTTAGTCAGTGAAAAGGTGTTTATGCCTCTGTGATATGATATTTAATGAGACAGGGATGGTACTGTTTACACTGTTTATCCTTGAAGTGATAGGTACCCATAATTTCACTTTCTTGATAACCACTACTGGTTTTGCTTGTTGAAGACAAACTTTCCAGCAGTATGATACAAATAGTTGAGGACTGATGAACTGCTAAATAGATTTGATAACTGAATCACTTAATTAATAGGATTTAACTGTCTGTTTACATGTGCTAGCTCAGATGGTACAATTTAGAGTCATACAGTGCCGTGTTGCACTAACCAAGCTCATTGAGGATATATTACCAAAGACAGGGGAATAAATTAGTATACCTACAATGTTTCTGCTTCTTGAGTCTGTATGTTTAGAAATCATCCTCATTAGCTCTGTATTTTGCCATACTCTTTTGAAACATTTTAGAAAATCTTGAGAGTTATAGATATTGTCTTTAACAGCTGGAGGCTCATTGGTATAGTGCATCACTTATATAATTTTTCCCAAGCATTCCTTATAACAACACAAATTTGAGGTAGCAAAGATGTTACATACTCAAATCTTAAGCCAGATAATTTTTTATTTAGATTTCTGCTTAGTAAAACCAGATCATGATCTTGTTTTGCCAGTATATATTTCTGTGTGATTCATACCACACAAATAAATGCTATAGGTAATATTTAATGTCTGTGACTTTGTAACAATGTTGTACTTAAATACCTGTGAAGTTCACGGCAAAATATGTGCCAAAACCTTTTTCACAAAGCTTAATTCATAATATGAGATGTTACAATACTTTTATAAATACATAAAATCAAGCTTTGCAAATCTGTGTTTAGTTCAGAGATTAATATTTCTCATGTGCTCTTGTAGCCAAGAAGGCCAATGGCATCCTGGGATGCATCAAAAAGGGTGTGGCCAGCAGGTCAAGGGAGGTTCTTCTCCCCCTCTACTCCACCCTGGTGAGGCCTCATCTGGAGTACTGTGTCCAGTTCTGGGCTCCTCAGCTCAAGAGGGACAGGGAGGTGCTGGAGAGAGTCCAGCACAGGGCCACCAAGGTGATCAAGGGACTGGAACATCTTTCATATGAGGAAAGGCTGCGGGAACTGGGGCTGTTTATTCTGGAGAAGAGGAGATTGATGGGAGATCTTATTAACGTTCATAAATATCTAAATGGTGGGTGTCAGGAGGTTGGGACATCCCTTTTTTCTGTAGTAGCTAGCAACAGGACAAGGGGTAATGGGATGAGGCTGGAACACAAAAAGTTCCACTTAAATATAAGAAGAAACTATTTCACTGTGAGGGTGATGGAGCAGTGGCACAGGCTGCCCAGAGGGGTTGTGGAGTCTTCCTTGGAGGTCTTCAAGACCCACCTGGACATGTTCCTATGCAACCTGATCTAGGTGAACCTTCTTCTGCAGGGGGGGTGGACTAGGTGATATCTAAAGGTCCCTTCCAACTTCTACCATTCTATGATTCTATGAAAATAACTGAGCAATAGGGATAATCTGGATTCACTTTCAGAGACAAAGAGGATAAATAATGCAAATAATAAAGAGAAAACAGGTTTGCTTTAAAATCTAAATGTTTTGTGTCTTTTAAATATCATGTGACCCCTTCAATTATTCAAATCAGAAACACTCTAAAGACTGTCATGGAGCTAAATAGTGCTGACATTAATGAACTAAAATCTTCTCTCAGTTTTACAGTATAAAAAACATATGCATCACTATTTTGAAGTCAAAAGAATCCATGCTTATGCTGGTGCAACTGAAACAAAACATTGGTGCAACATTCCTTTTTCCAAGTATCTGGTTTTAATCAAACTATACTCATGGCCCTCAAGTTTTCTTTGCTGCATTGGAAGGTAGGCAGGAGTGTTTCATTTAAAATACTTGGTTTACATCATGAGTGCACTAAAAACTGTATGTTGTTTTAGCTACTTCTAATTGATAAATTGAAATGAAAACATAGTTTCTTGAACTATGTTTCTGAACTACATGTTCTCTCAGAAGAAAAAGTTTTACAGAAAAAAAAACCCAATAATGTTCTGTATTTTTTCTCCTTCCAGTAAAGTTCAATGTAACCAGCTGATTGACAACTGTTACCATAAGGTAGATGAAGAGGTTGAAAGCTAGCACTGATTGAACAGCTGTGAGAGGAGGCTCTGTTCCAACTGAATTTTGATTACTGATAAGATAACCCTCCCTTTTCTCCCAATGATTTATCTAATTCAAATTACAATAATACTGAATTGCCATCAACAACAAATGCTGTGTAGTTTCAAGTTTCTCTGGCTCATAGTGTAGTAAAAATCCAAAGGTGTAGATTACGAAAGTTTTCATGTTGCATTTCTAAAAATGGATAAAACAGTGCACTATGTGATCTCATACACTTTATAATCCTGTTTTTTGTTTCATATCAGATAAAACTCCTCACTTTCTGATATTCCCAAGCAGTAAAATTCTAAAATTATTTGAAAGCATAAGTTTTTGAGGGGAATATTGAAAATTTGTACCTTTTCTTGTGCTTCTAATATGAAATTGTGGGCTAATTGATAGAAATGGTTTGGAAATATTGGAACAGTTTGGACGTTACTAAAAGACTGATAGCAGCATGAGTTAAAACAAAAGATGTAGCAAAGCAAAGGATTTCGCAACAATTGATGTAAATTAGGGTTTTTTTCCTCAGATGAAATGGATAAGTTAGCTCTCCTTTCTTTTAATTATCAAGATGTAATAGTTTAAATTATACCACAGACTGTTAGCAAGATTCTAATTTTTAATTCAAGTGTGTGGATGAACCACTCACCTCACTGAAGACTAAATCCTGAGGTCCCAGTGATGTCACAGGTGATGAAATAAAGTAATTGTAGTGAAATCCTACCTGGAGGTGGGGGGCAGAAGTTATCCTTCAGGCCATTGGCCATGTTATTAAGAATTAGACTTGAAATGAGGTCAACCTCACTTGATTTCAGACACCTGACAAGTGCCCATCCAAGTTAGTTCCTGTCAGCTTTTATGATGTATGGAAATAACCCACTGAAATATCCCACTGTGTACGTGGCATCCATTGTCTCTTTGGAGTGGAGAAAATATTCAATAAATATGGTGCCTTTTCCCTGCTTATATCCCTGTTTTTTTTTTTCCAAATAGTGTCTGTTGGATAATACCTTTCAGGAAGCTGGCTTGATTTCCTGCCAGCTCCCATCATTCCTTAACTTTGTGACAGGGACAGACTTCACCAACTACACTCAGAGCAGTAAAATGGGGCGGTTACAGAAGAGGCTGGAAATTAAAATACCCACATCTTTCCTTTTATGGTGGAAATAGTATCTTCAAATTCGGCAAACAGTTGCTCAGAGAGTAATAGTAACTAATTTATACCCAGGAATATTTAGATGAATATACATGCTGATATACAGAGCAGGCACAATATGCATCTGTGTAAGCAATAAATGCATGTGCAAACATGCAGCCACCTGATACTCTGTAGCCAAAGTAGAACCCTGGAGAGAGAAGAAGGAAATGTTCTAGCGTGACGTTGTGGGAGGCATTGCTCTCAATTCAGCAAAATCCCTGTTTGATGGCATAATACGTGTTGACTCATCTTTTATCTACTGCTAGGAAATATACAGCAAGATCTTATCGTTGCTGGCAAAGGAATGAAGGTCGAGAATTTTGTGCAACTAGCAACCCACTCATTTGATTCACAGGCATGTTACGACAAGAAGAGCTGCCTGCATAAACCAGTCACCCCGTGGAGTCACCAGTAATAGGACAGGGCCAGATCTGAATCCTAGTGAGAAAATTGGGAGCTCTTTCTTCTGATGTTTTTCTAGAAATTGATCCTTATCAACGAAAATAATCTTGGCTGGCATGATACTGTGAAGTCTGTAACAGGAATGCAGTCCAAAGCTCACAAATTTTCAAACTAGTTACACAGGCAAACTCCCTCACACTAAAAAGACAGTTTGCCTGGTAGTACATCAGTAAAAACAAGATAGTTTTCTTTTGTTATGTTCTCCTCTTGACAAAGTCCACTGAAGGAACACAGACATAAAAGAAGTTTTACATTGGAATGCTAACCATGGATAAAGCAAGCCTCAGGATCTGTGTGACTGTATTCATCTTAGGTATAGCTGTGGCTTTCTGGCTTATACTTTAATGAAAAAAGTGTCATAAAAATAAACCAAACCTACATTCCTTGTGCATACATATCTCCATGGATTTCGCTGCAGGAATTTGGCCCCCTTTGTGTATACATACTATTAAGCTGCAATTCCATTAGCAAGTTAAATAATCAGGTATTAAAATGAAGGCAAGAGTTAGGGACTGGTTTTCTTCTGTAAATTTGTCAACTTGGTCTGGCGAAGTGAATATTCTGACACAAGTCGAGCTGATCAACAGAAACATAAGTTAAAAGAAGAAAGACCATGTAGAGTCTACAGAAAGACACACTGAAAATGGTCAAATACTTCAAGCTTAGACACTTGTCAGAGAAAGGTGAGTGATTAGTAGGAGAACCTGGCCCACAAACCTTGAGAAAATCAACCTTCATCTGGTTTCAGTGGTCATCACAAGTGAAATTTTTTTATAATATTATGTTTTTTCAAGGTATGATGCATTTCAAACAGTTAGTTTTGGTTACTTGCAACACATTAAAATGTGGGAAGCAAGCACCAATAAGAAAAGCAGTGAAGTCTTTATTATGTCCAAAATATCACTAACTGCTCATAGAGCACTTAACAGACAGTACTGCAGTCATAATGTGCAGTAGTTAGCTTTACAGTGTTCATTTGTTCCTGTTCAAAACAAGCATGATTACAGCAGAGGATGTGTCAAAAGGAAACAAGAAAATATTCTGTGAGCAGTTACTGAAGAAATGATACTTGGCTGCAGCAACCAGTGGAGCGATGTTACCATCTTTGCAATAAAAAAACAAAGCATAGAGGAAGTAAAAAAGCTACTTTCAGTACAACGAACCATTACCTGTCTGCATAGGTCACAGATATGCCAGCCTTTAACAAGAATAACAACAACTACTGAAAAACAATTAGTGTATGCATAGTAGACAGTATTATTCATTAACTTATTGAAGACATTCATAATTTCCTTCTTCTCATTGCAGTGCAATCTTTGTTGTAAATCTTGGTTTATTTTAGCACTGATCAGCCATCTACCTTGCCAGCATGACTGATCTACGCTTAACAGAATTGATGGATGTCAGTGCCCTTCTGGGAGTGTGCGTGCCCTGTTTCTGCTGCTTTAGTCATTCTCTTAGCAATAGTCACTATCTGGATTCTGAAAAGACACAGTATGGTAAACACTTTGAACCCAATGAATTTGAGGAAGTGGAATGCTTAATTTATATTGATTGTACAAGTGTCATTGCTTTGCTCTTCAACAGCCCTTTCTAGAATGTCATATGAGGCTGTATCCATCACTGAAGGAATTTAGAATAAACAGTGGAGGAACTGCAAAAATTATTTAGAGATTGTTTAGAAATTGTTATATTAATAGTGAATAAGAATCATCATCACCAAAATTACATTTTTTTCTTGAACCATATTCCCAGTAGGAGAAACCTGGGAATATCACATGATTTGAAACACACCGCTTGGAATCTTTTGGGTAGTAGATGCTGGAAATCTGATCACCTCCTGCAAAAGTCAATAATGGGACAGTATGACAGATACTGGATTGAAACTCAAGAGATATGTTTTAGTTTGACTTTAAATTACATGCTCACAAAAAAAACCCACCAGTGTTGCTTTTAATGTTCTTGCATACTCTAAAGAGTCACAGAAAATTGCAAGGGAAGAAAAAGGTATACATACATATACATTTCCATGCAAAGCTACAGCTGGACCTTTTAAGTTATATTGTAGAGACATATGAACAGTGAAGATGATGATGTAATTTACTTATGACTGTAGTAAACTTTAGACTCCAGTGTTATGATCTGGCATTTTTCATGAATATTAGGAAAAAAACCAAAACATCAATCACCATCTGTAGATGTGAATATTTAGAACACTGCATTAGCAGAATCAAATCAGGCTTATTTTAAACCAAGTAGTTGTGTGCCTATGTGATATTATTTCCATTTTTACCACTGTTACATTTGTGTAACATTGACATCAGCAGGCAGTTGTCTTTACAATGCAAAGACAAAGGGCAGAATTATACCTATATGAGTTCAAACCAAGAAAGACGAAAAAATTACAAAGGTTTTTGACAGCTATATTATAAGAAAAAATATCAGACACAGATGACAGCAAAGCACTTCTAGCCAAGAGAGTTCTAAGACAAGTTAAGCAATCAATCATCTGCATCACTTACTATTCAGCAAGTCGACATTCAACATCTGAATCAGTCATTACAATGTAAAGAGAATTAGTAAAGTCTCTAACAAAATGCAAATAAGTGAACTGGAGGACAATACAGTCAAATTCTAGAACTTGACAGGAAGCCAGAAGAATTATTTTGACAAGACTGCTTGAGGTGCTTTGATTTATTCTTACATTTTATATTTTTATATATATGTATATATAAAGAGAAGTAAAGTCTCAAGCAGTGCAAGTTTTAAAAAGTATTCTGTAATACAAATGTATACTTGTATTTAGCAAAAAAATTACAGAATAAGGATCAAAACAGAGTGTCTGCTCTGACACTTTGCTACGGTGCTGCACAAATTAACTTTTTGGTGCTAGGGAATTTTTCTCAAATAAATGCAAAGAATATGGGGGCAAAACTAGCCTGAACAGTGTGCAACTGCTAGTGTGGTCTTTATCTTCCTTAAATATGTTAATTATAACTTCTTGCCATTTGAAAGTACCAGTCTGCTTCAAAATCCACCAGGTATAAATGAGTGTGTGAATAGATTTAACATCTGTAGGAGCTGCAGGTGCTGAAATTCTGTAAAATCATAAGTACCACTATTATGTAGGTCCAAAACAACCTCACCTAACATCTTCCTTGTTCTGGTTAAAGAAAAGAAGGGGAAAAAAAGAAGGAAAAACAGTTTAAAAAGAAAATTAAGCAGAAACTTCTGGTTTAAACAGCAGTTTCACCTTGATTTTTAGAGGCATAGGGGATGCTATCTTGCACTCACTCATCAGTTGGAGTAATAGTGGAAAATGAGAGTGCTCTTACTGAAAACCAGAAAGTCATAGCACACAGCTGCACTGTTAGGCAAATCCTAGATCTCTAGACTTCTCAGCTATTCTGAGAAGAATGACACCTGTCCTTGCCTTGCACAAATGGCAGAGCTAACATAAAGCTTAAATACTCAAAGGCCTGGCCATGCCCTCTAGCCATCAGTCCTTGGATCAAAATGGATCCCATGGATGTGTGTCATCCATCTCCTCATGGATTCTCTGTGAGGAGTTGCATTGGCATCATTGGAACCTTTCCTCCTCCTAAAACTGTTTACCTCCGTATATCACAAGGTCGGGGCTTGAACTGCGTAGGATTTATCATCACAGGGAAAGTTCCTTATTGATGACTAACTAGTGCAGACATGCCTTGTAATTAATAGAGATGGTTTGGCTTTGGTCCTGATATGAATGTAGTTAGACAGGAATAAAGAAAGAATGTTTATGCAGAAGTGTGTACTAATATGGTCTGTATTATCTTACAGAAAAAAGATTTTCAGTCATGTTCAGGAAAGTAGGTATGTCTTGCTTGTTTGTGTACACAAGTTAATTCTGTGGATCCCTCTACTTAAAAAAAAAAAAAATCCTTTCCTTGGAAGGTACAATGCCTCTACAGGGACTGTGAGAGATAGAAAATTATTCTTGCGTTTAAACGTAAGCAAAATTTCCTTCTCTAGTTTTATTCTTGTGATGGATGAATACACAATTCCAAGCAAGGAAACAACATGCTACCTGTGTCAATAAACTGGGAAGATAATAACATGTAAAAAGTATATTGTAGAAGTTATTTTATCTCTTCAACTAGTCATTCTTATCCCTTTTCTCATAACTTACAGAGCCATATGAAATAGTTCTGTATGCTGGAAGTACTAGATTACGTGCTTAGATGTGATTTTAAAATTTTTTTTAATCTGCTGGTCATCCTCAAGTTTATCCTTGTAGATTTCATTGATTGAACAAAATTGAATTTTGTCCAACAACTAATGAGTTACATGGATAGAATTTTACCACCTGAAGCCTCATACAGGCTTTTAATTGCTTTCACTGATGTTTTGACCTTTGTTTGTGTAGAACTGAATCTGAAAAACAGCTTGGGTTTAGTTACTCGAAATAAAAACATTGATGGGCCCAGGTACATAATGCTTTCAGTGATTTCTACTTCGTAAGTATAAATTACTAAAATAAAATCTGTACAAGTCAAAATACAAGTCTGTATTTTGTTTGACTCTGTTAAGAACAAAAGTATTACCTTTATCTTACAGAAATGTTGGAATCCAACAATATAATAAATTTCAATGGACTAGCTAATAGCTCCAGTTACCATACTTTCCTCTTGGATGAAGAGCGCAGTCGGCTGTATGTTGGAGCAAAGGATCACATATTTTCTTTCAACCTAGTTAACATCAAGGAATATCAAAAGGTACTTTTATTCAAATTTTGTGCAATGCCAATATATATATTATTGCAGAATTGTTATTTGTTAGACTGTGTTGGGCACTATGAATTATGCAGTAAATGTTTGGATGTCTGGAATACTATTACAACAAAAAGATTTGCAGGATCTACGAAGAGAAATGTATAATGAGCCTATAAGCTATGACTGTATAATCTACAGTACTTTTTTTTAAATTATGAAAAAGTAAATGACAAGTGAACAATTCAGATATTTCCCAAACAAGATATACTTTCATGTTTACTGGTAAAAACCCCAACAAGTATTAGGAGAGTTTACATGAAAAGGCCTTATTACTCTGTATTTGTTTGCAGATAAAAAGAATCTGTTTGAGAGGCTGAGCATTAATTTTTAACCTTTAACCCAGCATTTGTAGCGACTCTGTTTCTGTTGCACATAGATTCAATATTAATAAAAGATAGATAAAAGGAAAAAAAAGATAGAATAAAAGATAAATAGATTCAGTATTAATAAAAGAGGAATAGGTCCATTAAATGTTGCCATTCTTGATGGAGAGTATAATTTTCTGGTAAAAAGTTGGCAGCAATTTAAAAGACAAACAGTTATGTTCTTTTGTTGGAGTCTAAATAAATAATTCCACTTTTAATTTATTTTAATAAGACAAAATGCTAACAAAGTAAACAATGAAATGAGGGTTTGATTTGTTATATTAAGTATTGTGATGGCACAGTTTAAAAGCCAGAGAGTACCCTTTTGTGAGAGATATATTGCTTCAATACCCAGGGATTTTTTTTCTCCGTGTTCCTGACCTTTTGTCCGTTTGACTATTAGCTTCCTAAGATGATAGCAATAAATACCTTGTGTTTTCTGTTCAGAGGGAAGACAGGCTATTCATTTGTATTCTCTAAGGAAAAAGGATAAAAGGAAAACTGGGTATTTTCTTTTCTATTCTCTTTAGGGCAGCTATAAAGGAAACTAGCTATTTATTTGAATTCTCTGAGGGACTGAAAACTTAATGCTGAAAACATCTGGAATAATTAAAGGAAAGATGGTGTTTTCATTGCAGAAAACAGCTCTGTAGAATGAGAGGAACTGTATTTTACATACTTGTGTATTCAAATGCCTTTAGAATATTGAAATTATGCACAAACATTACTTAAAAAAGAATTGCCATTGGTAACAAGGAACTGCATGATAGAAGCAGACATAAAGAACATACTTATAATTTAGACTTTACATTTAAGAATAGTCTTAAAGAATTTGAGAACTGACTTTAAAAGCAGGCTTCTTTAAAAGAATTTGAGGATCTGCTTATTAAAGATAGGAGGGTCATGGAAGAAACTTTGATCAAAATTACTTTTCAGACAATGCTACCCTTGAGCTCAAACTTCAATTGTTGTTTCACCATGGGAAAAAAATGGACTAGGGCTTCTGTCTAAATGCTGATAGTAATATGTAACTCCAAAGGAGCACAACTCAAAAGCCAAACTCTCCATTCTGTTAAAACCAGTTCAGTTTACCTGACTTTTAAACCAAATCAACAAAAATATTGTGCTGTGAGGACAAGGAAAAAGAATATCTAGTAATTAATTTTTTAAATGAGAATTGTGTTTTGAACAATATACAAAACTTAGCCCAAAACTTCAACTGAACTTGAATTGCTCCTTTTGGGAGATCTCAGAAGTTTGGTTAATATTTTTCAACATAGTAAATTTAAATTTTCACATCTTGCACATTTTAAGCCAAGAATAGAAACAGGAAGTAGCAGGAATCCTTTGAGAGAGAATGCTCATAAAATTTTCAGCCTTATTTTATAGACTTAAAATGTTTGATTGCTGTTTGGATTTCATTAAGTTTTACAAAAATTTTGAATTTAAAGATGTGGATGCAAACTGTATTTTAAAATGTCGTATATAACGTCTCCTTTGACCTCTTCTGTCATCCACAGTAATTCTTTTTTCTTTCTTTTTGAATACTTTGGCTTTTACTTTCTTGTAATAAACTATATTGAACACCAAGGCTGTAATCCAGACTTATGGCCATTCATATTGCATTATCTGAGGCTCCCAAATGAATAGCCTGGCATTTTATGGGAAGATCATGTTTTATTCTATATGTAATTCCTAAAAGCTTTTCAAAAAACATGAATAATTGACTGTGAGGGTCTCTGGATTTTCTCTGTATGAGGTGAGATCCATTTTCTGCTAAGCAAACACTACAGTAAACCCAGGTTTAGGTTTACATGTGTTAGGATAGCTGTATAGGAACAACAAAAACATTTCTGTTTTGATGGTGTGATACTTTCAAATACCATGGCTTCTTTTTTATTATTTAATTAACCAAATCAAGTAAAAGAGTGTGCTAGTAGGTATACTGAAGAGGCAAATACCTCATTTCTGATGCTATTATTCTAGATTTTATTTTGCATAGATCCGATTTATTGTTGGTACTATCTGTAACTTTTTGCTCTTAGTCTCTATTCCATTAGGTCACATTTGAAACAATGAATAACACTCATTTGATGGATGCTCAACCTTCTTATTGTTAGGAGTTGAGATTCATTGTGGAGATTCACAATACACACTGTATTTCAAGATTGTTTTTACTATGATTACTATTATCTCTATTTTACTCCTATAGTTTATATTTATAGTTATAGTTATTGTAGTTATATTTTATGGAAGAAAAGAAAATAAGGAAAAAAATGGAGAAAAAACCTGAGTAAAGATACTCTGTGGCATTTGATCTGTAATTTGTTATTATTGAAGCATAAAATAACACAACGTGATTTTTGTTCTGTGTTTTTAGATTGTTTGGCCTGTATCTCATTCCCGAAGGGATGAGTGCAAGTGGGCTGGAAAAGATATTCTGGTAAGTACAAATCTTTTTAGAATTTTTTATCTTTTATAAAACACTGTAAATATTTTATTATGCCTTATTGTGTTATTTTTTAATGTATTTTTCTTCTTCTGTAAAGTTGTACATCTGATCATAACTTCAATCTTGAGTTATCTCAGCTTTCTTGTTAAAAATATTCTTTCTTTTCACGAACAAATTATTTACAAATGACAACTATGCAAATGCAAAAGAATTTATCTGCCAAAACAAAAAAAAAAAGTAAAGAAAAGAAATATTCATCCTTGTATACTTGTTGTCTGATCTCAGCGTATATCATATTTTGACGCATTTTTGCCCAGTTCCAGATCCCAGTGCTACTGTGAGTTTCAAGAAGTGCTTTCTCTTTGTGGCATCTAGCTGGAGTCAGTGCATTTCCCTGAGCTCTTTACGTGCATTGAGTTCATAGCAAGATTGAGGTTAAAGTGATTTTAACATTGTACATCGTTTTTGGTGCCTCAGGAAAGACATTGTTATACCAGGCATAACTTTCTGTACATTTTCCCTCATTTCTGCATACATATTTTTGCTTGTATTTATGAGGTAGGAGAGACATAGCCAGTAGCCCCCAAAGAATAATCATTCCACGATGATAATAGCTGTCTTCTTTATAAGAACAATATGGGAATTAGGAAGACAGGGCTGAAGAAGGAAAAAGAAGATAAAAAATACATGCATGCAGTAAGCCAAACAAATACTTGCATAGCACAGCCAAATGGGAAATCATTGTGGTTGCCAAGGTATAACTGAGAGTGGAACTTGGCCCCGTGTGTATATGCTATTGGCCTGATTTTCAGAGAGGATTCTGTAAAATATTCATAATGCCAACCATATGCCTCTAGAGAGCTCCATTTGAATAATTTCCTAGGGCATAATAAAAATAGTTTAATTGGTCTTTACTTAGGCCATAGAGGACAGTTGTCGTCACAAAAAGCCATTTGGGAAGAGTAGAGGTGGATTAGGTAAAAACTGAGAAATATGGGTTAAGCTATATGTGTGAAGGGACACAATGTGACAGATACTGGGGCTATGTCCTTACATAGAAATAAGGCATTTAAATTAATCTATATTTATGTTCACAAATAATTTTCAGGAGTACATTGCAGAACTAGAATATCTAATAGTCAAAGTTAGAGAAGGCTAGTGTTAAATGTCTGAGCCAATTAACTAACCTTGCAGCTTGATCTTATACTAAGTATTACGATCTTACATTAAGTAGATTTTTTTATAGATGGGGTTGAAACCTAGAAAATTGGCAAGAGATTCAGCACTTAGAATAGAAATATTCTCTTTTATTTTTTTAATAAATATTTTTAGAAATTCATGATAATAAGAGGATGTTTTATGCGTTGCATTAGGCTGATCTAAATCCATTTGTTATAAATAGGGACACTATTACACTGGAGTGAGCTAGGAAGTTCAGGTCCCCATCCTCTGACTATTTATGCTGTAACTACTTTATTCATCCTGATTCTTGTGATACTAGGGCAGCTACACCTGCTGATCATGAGTAAAAGGGGAACTTAATACCATACCCCAGTGCTGTGTATCACCCTGATGTATTAGCTGCCTGCTATGATCCTGTACATAGAAGCAGCAATCCCAAAAGCTGGTAGAAAATAATAAAACAGAGGAGAAACAAAGAGCTCAGGAAAGAGTGGAGCCCAAACTGAGGATCACAACAGTAGGGCACACTATTACTAGAATCAGATAATTTGTTTTCACAAACATTTCTCATGTGTAGGCTGTTGGGAGAGCTTTTGGTTTCATTTTTCAGTTTCTAGACTTCTTTCTATGTGTAGATCAGAAATAGAAATAAATAAATAAATGAATAGATTGTAAGTAATGTGCATCCAGTTTTGGCAGGCAACTGTAAAGATGGAATATATATATCTTGGTGCATTCAGGTCATCATCCTTAAATATTTACAGATACTTGTTCTTGCCATAAAACAGTGCATTACAAAGTATTTAATGTAACTACTTTAGCTGTAACTACAGATAAAGATTACAGATCATTTAAGAAACTTATTATTCCTCCCTCATTTATTCCTTGAAGCCATTGTCAGTACCTTGGGAGTGTGAAATGTAAAGGCCATAAAAATAACTCAACAGACTCTCATTAGAAGGAACAGGAGAAATAGAGGACAAAAAAAGCTGCATATAAAACATGCTTGATTTAATATTGCTTTCAGCATGTACCACTGCTAAGATATTAGATACTCTTCATTTGTGACGGTTCAAAACTTTCTACATGGCAGTCCATTCTTCTACATTGAGGTATTTTTAAAAAACCTTTTTTTAATTATTGATCTCCAGGGAAAGTCAGTGCTGAAAATGCAAGTCCCCACTAATAGGCCAGGTGCACTGCAGCAGCTGCAGCACAAGTATAACCCCGGCTCTGCCCCACTGCTAACCTCAGCTATGACCTCTGAGATTTCCTCTCATAATTATGAGAGGTAATTTACTGTTGTCTTCACTCCTTCAGAGGGATTCCTTATACTGACGCTGTCAGTCATGCCAGTCTAGGCGCAGCAGGTTTGTACCTCAGGACAGTTCACCCGGGATTTGAGGAGAGCAGCTGACTTGTGCTGTTCCTATGCTCCTCATATCCTTTTGTTCCTTAAGCAGTTAGTTTCATTTCTGTTTCTTAAAGGGCTTAGTATATGTTAATTAGTTAAGCTTTGATCACTGTATAGGTAGATAAACTTTTTAAATTATGCTTTGGATCTTTTTTTCATAAAAGTTGAGAAGAGAGGCAGAAAGATTTCCCCCAGCTATGCAATATTTAACTAACAGCAGGACTTCTGTAGAAGTTAACTGCTGCAATTTCCTACAAAATATAGATTTTTTCCAATGAAATTGTAATTACTGTCCCACATAAGAGTATTATAATATATTTCCATTTCCTCTGAATTGAGTGTCAGAAGCACCAAAGTAACATTGTTCATGAAAAATTAAAGTCTGTAAATAACAAATAAGATATTTGTTTATGTAATTCAACTAAATGAGCGATTCTGTGAGGATTTCTTGCTATTCTGGACTTCAGTCTCTCATTTGATGTATTCTGGTTGCTATAAGTCCCGTGAATATTTCACATGATTCCTGACCAGACCTTGGTAATGATCAAAGAAGACAAAGTCTCTACAGATTACGTCTCAGCTTTTGTACTGAACTTACAGTACAGACATACTGCTAGTCATATCCCTCACTAGTGAGCCTCGATATTTTGATTTTAAGATCTCACAGGCACATGGGACCCAACAGAAACACGTCAACCTCTGTATTACATGTGGGTTAAATAATAGGTAACTGAAAAAAAATAATGTTGCTACAGTTCCACTCTGGCATCCTTGGGATGTCATAAACCAGAAACACAACGCTTGGGTAGCTTACAAAAGTTACCAAAAACACTAGGTAGTTTTGCAAGCGGGGATAGCTTCTTGTTTGGAAAGCTCATCTAGTCTTTAAACTACTTATCTACTATTGTTTTGGCTACTGCTTGGTCTATACATCTCTGCACTGGATTTGGCTGAGGCACCATAGCAGTAGTTCAACTGGTACACAATTAATCAGCAAAATCCCTATTAAAGGGTATGATGGATTTCTACCACTTGAAAGCTTTAAAGTTGTGTTTCTGAAGGGCACCTTTAAGATGTATTTTCAAGTATGATTTGACTACCTAATTTATTTAGCCACTTTTAAATATCTTGACTCAAATTAAATTGTTGAAATGGTCCCTTCTGGCCTTGACATGTATAAATCTTTAAAATTTCAATGGGTACTTTAACAAAGTCACATAGGACAAGCTACATGATGACAGATATTTATACACACTTTGCATGCTGTAATAAATCAGCTTCTCCCTGGATGTTTCTGTTGAGAAATAAATGTTGGTATACATGACTAGTAAGAATTAAATTTTGGTACACATTCCTGGTGAGAAATAAATGTTGGTATACAAACAGATATAAAGAGTTCCAAAATAGTTTTACCTGGTACCAGCAAGTTTCTACATACGCAGTGTCACATGAATACACAGGTCCACACAGAGAGTTACACTTTCATGTCATTTGCCTTAACAGTCAAAGCATATCAACACAACTGTGTAGCAGTTGTATTAGCACCGAGTGTATTATAATTTATAGGAGACAGACATTTTCTTGGCCTATTTAATTGCCATTAAATTTTATCTAATTATGAACTCTTACCTGCATTTTTTCATATTTGATACTTCTCTTGCAGATAATTTGGAGCCACTATTCCCAGTTAAGAAGCAAGACTCTGTATGATATAGCTGTATTCTCTGCATGCTTCTGCATTTAAGTGTGGCTGAATTAATTATTGAGCTTATGGTTTGTGCAGGTAGAATCACATAGCTGTAATTTAATTCACCATCTTATTTGTTATGACAATGCTTAATTTAAGCCATAATGTTCATATACCATCTCAGTTTATGCTTTCTTTGAAGTTTTCTAACCCCTCCCTAAATCATAGGAAGATTAGCAATCTCATAGGTTTATAGATCCATCATTGTGCAATGATTTAATTTGGGAAGAAAGAAGAAAAAGAAGACGCGATGTGTAACTTAGCAAGAGTACCTCAGTCATATCTGGTAATACTTTGGAAAAACAAAGTTGGCAATAAATGAGCACTATTCCCTTTAACTTAGTTTGTTACTGTTGTTGCCTTAGGGAAAATAAAAGAACATGGAGGCAGAAAGTAAAAGTATTTCTTTTCATCTATTATTATAAACAAAGATCTGAAGAGGGAATCTGAAGATTAAATATACAATGCTGGTCGGATCTAGAAAGCCTGCTTCTAAAGAAGGCCTGCTTCTAAATTCATCTGACAGGCACGTTTTTTCAGTCAAATTACCTCTGGCCTTTGGGATGTGCCAAAGAGAGTTTCATCCCTTTCTGACAGGGTTCCTTCTCTGGAGGATGTCTACAGCCAGATATCCATCTTTTCTATTACCAACCCTCACTGCTATCCCTTTTTCTTTTCAGTCTCCCTGCCTCCACCATAGCACTGCAATCCCTCGACAGAGTAAAGACCCAGGATCTCTATGCAGCCTGGGGAAAGGGGAAGGATTAATGTCCCCTGGGAGTAGGAAAGGGTAAAGTGAGTGAAAATCCAAAGCAATAGACCTCCAGTGAGGTTAGAGACAGAATTTATTCTCAATGTTACTTACTACAAGGAGAAATGTGACTTTTTAGCCATTTGTAAGAAAAATAGTGCCACTGCATATCACTTTCAACTCTATCAGTTAGTGTGCTGGGTCTATTACCTTGAGGGCTGCTCACTCCTTAATCTTTTCCGTGATCTTTAAAGTGAGCATGATTTCCAACCAAAGCATTTCTTATCATTTGAGACATGAGAGAGTGAGACATTTTGTAAGTAGCATGCTGCTTTAATATTGCTGCTGTGTAAAACTTGTTTGTAGTCAATGCAAAGCAGAGAAAAACAGGGACAAAAAAAAATCCCACCAAATCTACAACCCCTTCACTTAGAGGTGAACGGAGCTTGATAAAAAAGAAATATGGTACACTGGAATCTTTCAAAGTCCTCTGAAGCTCTAGGAGAATTTTCCCCCCAGGAAATGCTGGTTGCACTAGCTTCAGTTCTTGGATAGACCCCCACAACACACCCACTAGCATAAAGCTTCATTTATGACTCTTAGTTCAGATGTTGATCTTACAGCTTGTGTTCATTTAGACATTTGCATATATTTCTTTATATGAACTGACCAAGGAAAATCAGTTACTGTAAAGTAATAACGTGTGTACTTATACAGGGGAAGAATTAAGTTGGCAATTGTTTGGATTCTAATATTTACCCACTTATGTATTATGGGAAGTCATTTAAGTCTTTCAGTATGGGGAACAAATTGATATAGATCAAGGAAAAAGCTAGTTTACCACTTCTAGGCTTATTTTTGTGTTTATAGATGTGACTACAGAAATTTGCTTCTGAAGGAAACTTAATATTCAATAGATTTAATGCGGGCTTGCAGAAATGTTTTCTTTGTTTTTGAAATAACTCGAAACATTTTAAGTCACAGAGTTAGCAATGAGGAAGTAAAGCAGAAATGAAGGAAAAATTGTTTCCAAAATGATGGGGTTTAATTTTCTGTCAATAGATATCGCTCATGAGCCCTAGTTTGACCTTGGCAAAGTCTGATATATAAGTTTATTTGTGGCTGAGTTACCAGCTATCGCTATTTCAAAATTATGTTGGGTAATTCCTTGTTATGATTTATTGCATCCTAAGATGGACAAAGTAAATATATTATTTGCATATGTTTTTCCAGAGGAACATATTAACTGGAGGATTAGTAAAAATGATTGCAATGTTTAGCCCCTATTATCTTTCAGGACTTCAGTCTGAAGGTCATGAAGTTAGAGAAAAGCCTTTCCTTTGGTACATGTCACATTTCTTTCTTTTTCCTTCTAAATTTGCTTCACATTCTATTTTAGCAAAGAGACTGGGATTTTTGGTTGTTTGGTTGGTTTGATTTAGTTTTGGGGGGAGTTTATTGCTTTAATAAAAGAAAGGCTAGTTTAACAAATAAGGATAGGTCTTCTCTGAAAGGTCATATGTCATAGTTCCTCTGTACTCAGGATTTAGTCACTATGTTACTATTAAGTTAGTTACCAACTAATTTTTTTTCTGTAGTCCTATTCCTTAAATATACCACAAATAGGTCTACTAAATTCCTCCCTAAAGGTCTAAAATAATGTCTTTTTTTTGTAATGAGTAAAACAACTAAAGGAAAAGTTCTTAACCTAGGAAACAATATGCAATTATTTCCTGTGTTGAAGCTAATACTTTGTTCAATTTCCACATCTTAAAAAAAAGATCTTTAAGAAGATGTTTAAGAAAATCTTTAAAAAACCCTTTTCAGTGTAGAGAAAGTTTTATGTTTTGAAGATGGTGAAACAAGAAAAGTAAGAACAATAAATAAAGGGGTTTGGGTTTTTTGTTTGTTCTTTTTCTGACAGTGATGTGATCTGAGTTGGATCAAATAATCTATTAATCTCTTTTTGCCTTGGGTAATTCCTTCCCGGTTATCATCTTCTAAAACTTTAGTTTATATATGTGTTCTGAATGTAACACCAATAAAACCCATCTAACAAAAAACTAACTCCCCAAAAATAACTTAACAAAAAAAAGCCACAAAATCACACAGCAAACTAATGTTTCGACAGTTTCACTTTGATGACAAATTTTACTCAGTGATAATTTTAAGCTTTTGTCACTTAATGTGTTCAGCATCTCTATGGTGTCAAAAGAGTTTAGTATCCACACATGTATTTCCAGATTCCCACAGTAAGACACATGAAGTATCATAGTCTAGCTTACAGACTGTGCTTATTTACAGGCACAGATACTGTTAAGCAACTGTCCCTTATAGATACACAGTTTTTTGCACATCAACACATCATTGTTGTACATTCATTTTCAACACAGAAGTTTTGAGTGACTGTGAGTGGAAGTCATTACAGGATATGCCTATAATGTGCTGAATAAGGCAAGCTGACTGAAGTGCTTTATCTGCCTATAACAGGATCCACAACTTGTTTGTCTAAAATACTCCACCCAATTAGCAGGTGTTGATCCTATTCGGAAAGGCGGGGTGTAATCTAATTTCTTCAGGAGACAGGTGATTACCCGACCCAGATAGAAGAGATAGATGAAAGACTCTTTATATCTAAATTGCTGCTGGGCTTGATAAGACTGCTTGAGCTGAAAACAAACAGTATTGTTCATTTCTTTGCCAATAAAGCCATGCCCAAATTGTAGGACAGGTATACTCTACAGAGCAAATCCAATTTTATTTTAAAGTTATGGTCAGAAAAGAATTAAGTTCTGCCTCACCTCAAGGCTTCCCAATGTTTCGAGTTATTTCTAAAATACTCTTATGTTCCTCAAATAATTTCATTCTGGGCTATAGGAAGTGCAAACTACTGAAGGATAGAATTCAAAACAAAGGAAGCTTACTAACACTCATAGAAAGTTTAATGTACAGCAATCATGCTGTGGCTGCAAAATCCTGAAAACTCGCTTGTTTGCTGGACTACATCCATGAAAGGCTTCGTTTTGTCTTGTTAAGTATGCATTAACCAGATGTACAAAAATATGAAATGGTCATTAAATCAGGTATTCAGTGCTACAGCCTTTTCTTGGCATTCCTTTACCTTTTCACAGATCCAGAACAATTATTATCTGCATCTGCTAAATGAAGGTTTAAGGACTGGAATCAGTAATTTGAGCACAATGAATACCGAAAAAAAAAAAGATAAATTTTACTTCCTAAAATTGCTTGGTCAGATGGTTAGTGCTAATGATAAAGATTTGAAGGCCTGGTGTGTTTAGTCTATGCTGGCAAAGGAGACATCTTTAAAGCATAGTTTCTAATGGCTTTTGGCTTTTCAGGACAGCCCATAGGGAGTATCCCACCTGGCTTAGTGACCTTCATGCTTAGACTTAGTGGTAAGCTCTGAGCTAAATGACCAATACTGACTACCAGATTTGTAAGTATGTACGTAGACAGGCAGGGAGACATTTTACATTTCACCCTCACTAACATAAATGAAGTACCAGAGGAGCTTTCCATCTGTTGGGCAAGAATGCTGGCAGTACAATTGTTTGCTGATATGGTATGAAGTTTTGTGGACTGAAGAAATCAAGATATATCTGCTTTTTTTCAGTGGCTTTTAAAAACTGTATACTTTAGTAGTTGCTTTTTTTTTTTTCTTATCTTGCTGCTTTAATGGTTTAAATTCATGCAGACGTCCTGCAACTTCAGTAAATTACACACTCTAAATATTCTTATCGATTCTTGTCATATCAAAAAATCTGACAGATAACAGGCATAGCTTAATTGGAAAGATAACTGGAAGTACAGTAAGGCAAGAAAAAATGTGTTATCAGTCCTCATCAGTACCTCCAGTCTGAAATGTCTCAGGGCACATCTTGACAGCAGGGAAAATCTAGATAAGTATTTAATCAATGGTTCCTCTGCAATGTTGACAGTGGTCACCATGTCTAAAGTAGTGTCATTCCTGACATTTCCAGAGTGGTCAAGATCCAATAAAGAGTCTTCCAGATCACAATTCAATATAAGGACCACTGGATCTGAGCATCTGTCAGTTTTTTCAAAGCTCTGAGGTGGAAAGACAAGTGCAATTACAATTCAGTCCACAAAATAACACAGATTTATTAAAGAGACTTGGTATTTTGTTTACCTAGATATATTCTAGACTTTTGTAGATTCTTGTGTATAATGCAATACACACTGCTTACACGGCTTTTACTAAAGAGAGTGTAAACCTCAAGAACTAAGTTAATAGAAATCCCTTCCTGTAATGCAAATCCTCATGCATCAGCTGTTTACTTCACTCAGCACTGCAGACTGGCTCTTTTTCAGAGAGCAGGATTGTAAAACATAGATCCTTCTAATTACAAGGGATAGTAATAACAAAACAGGGATAGGAACAGTGTTATTGATCCAAACTGCAAAGGGTACATTGTAATAAATCATAGTCTGCAAATGTTTTCATGCCAGATATCCTCCCCCACTCTTAAAATCATGCACCTGCCTATACAGGTTCAGCTGGAAGGTTATCTCGTTGAGTACAGGTGCTAGGCATGATTTCTCCACCCATTAGGGCCTCTACAAAGCTCCTTATACTTGCGGACTTTCCTGTTACTGCTAATAAAACAGCACGACAGTTTTGCAGCAGTGTTAGCAACTAGCTTACTGCAAAAAAGTAAAATAAACTTTTAAAGATCTTTGCTTTTTAACAGGACTGGAATGATTAGCTTTGTTCCGTGACTACTCTGAGAAGACGCTGCTCTTTGACCAATGTTTTTCAGAGAGTTACCATAATACAAAGAAGTAAATGGTAAAAACTTTTAAATAATGTTACTGCATTTTACAAAAACTTGCACACAGGCAGCAAGACCTGAGAAAGCATATGCCATGTAAAGAAGACATGTCTGAAGACAACTTTCTTGGATATACTTACTGATCTACTAAAGTGCTTGGAGGATCTAGCTGAGAGTCGATCATCCATGTACATGGCAATCATACATACATTTATTGCACTAACTCCTTGAAACAATGCCACTTAACATTGAAAAAGATACCTATCCAGTGCAGACTGAATTGATCACAACTGGCAGTAGCTTACTAGCAAAAAAGAGACATTAAAAAGCTCCCTGATAAGCCTGAAACATCTTTCACCAGTGTGATAAATTTGAATGACAGCAGTAATATCAGGGATTACTGATTCTCCATGGATATCCCTGACCCCGTCACTTGAGAATTCAACTAATTGGACAGAAGAAGAAAAAAAGTAAATATATTAATTAAACTCATGCATGGGACTTTATATGGAAACTGTCCATCCATTTTGGTTTGAAAGACAAAATATGTATTTATTTTGTTTGTCCAGCTGTCAGACGATAGCTTTAAATCCCCTTGTCCATCGAGTTTAGACAAGACCTGATATTTTAATCACTTGGCTATATGGGAAGGCTGAAATAAAGGAAGAATATATTACAGGGTCTGATCCTTATCTGTATTTATTAAGCAGAAAACTGTTGTGGCTAATGATACTGTAATGGATTATTTAGCCTTCTACTTATTGCTCTGCATAATCTGGCCATTTTCATTTGCTGTAATGTCTGAGAAGCAGTATGGACATCAACGTTGGTGAAAAAAAAAAATGAAACAGCTTTCTTAAAATAAGGAGAAAAATCTGGATATTGGTTGGTCACAGGGACTTACTCTTTAACTTCCACTTAAAAAGACATCATTAAAAACTGCTGCATCAGTAATCCAGATTGAAGGAAACTCATAAAAACCACCTAAATTCTGTTTTAATTTTCATACGCGGAACAGATGTTTTGACAGATGGATGGACTTTATTTTTGTAACTGTCCGGGAAAAGTCTGCATAACACAGCCTAATCAGTGTTACATATCTGTAGTGTTTGTTTTTCAGTCTTTCTGAGTTTAGCTCCTATGCTTTTGGTTGCAGACATTTTCTTTGTAATTTATTTTTTCAGATGAATCTATCTCTGCATAAACCCTTTAATCAATCTGATCTATAAATATTAGAAAACTCTTAAAAAATAAATGTGTATGCTTGGTTAGTAAGTCAGACATACTGATCTTCATATAGTGGATACACTTCTGGAAAATTTAATTAACACTTTATTTTCTCTTCAAGACAGGCCCTCTGCCCTTATACATAGTATATAATGTTAAGGTCTCTGTCCAGACACACTGGACCTCTTTGTCTTTAGTTCACACTCTGAATGTGACAGTCCAATAATTTCTGAACTTGTTCTACAAGTAGGAATTTTTACTTTCATATCAGTAAACTTTAAGCATGGAGCTGAGGCTATGAACCCTCTAACCTCTTCAGTCAAGTCCAGAGAAAGCATAAACATCTGTAATGTACCTGAAGTTAAAACCTTTTTCTCATTCAGGAATGCCCAGTAAACTTCTGGGGCACGGCTTCCTCCGTGTGGCCAAATGGACTTTTAATTCCTGTATGCAAAGTGGAATGGCTCCAGTTGGATGTCATTGTGCCCTTCTATGCCCACCTAACACAAGAAAAGCCTGTAGTGACAATCTGAGCTTTGATGGGAAGTACAGTCTATGTTCCTTCAAGCAGAGAAACAGACTGGATTGTGCCCTATGTTTAGGGTGAGGGCTTCAGCCACTGCACATGACAGAGCCAGGACAGGGCATGAACTGTTTCTTTGGTTGTGCAATCATGCCAGCACAGGACTGTTTTTAGAATTAGATCCAGCAGTTACATTCTAAAAACATTAAAAAAGCATCTATCTAAAGAAGTTTCTTCTGTCAGGACAGAGTAAGAAAGACCTCATAGGCTATGCTAAAAGGACTCAGGCATGATGTAGGGTCTTAACTAGTTGGATTTTGAGATAGAGGTACTTCTGTACAAGGCCAAGGGCAAAACCTACAGCTCTTGAGGAAACTTTATACCATTTATTGAAATATAAATGAAGACGAATCCACTCTAGAGATAGGCAAGATAAATGAATAAGGGTTTTGAGTACAGCAGTAACTCCTGCATGATTTATCTAAAATTTTCTCTTTGAATCTCTACCTCAACTATTCTGTACCATATGCACTCACTTATGCTTTCTACTGTGTGTATTTATATATAAACTCAAGCTTTAGGGCATAAACCATTGTTTAGCTTCATAGAGACAAGAAAAAAATCCTAATATTAAGCTGCCCGTCACAAGAAACAGGATTATTAGGTGGAAGAATTTGTAATGATTCACTATGGTGATTCCAGTGCTCCTCTTCCTTAAGATTTATTTTCATAACCCATCCAAGTCACATTTTCCTGTCCATGAAGAACTTTAGAAGCCTTGAATTCTTTTTCATTCCTGTTATTAGACTAAAACTATTTTATAAACTCCCACACCACCCTGATTTCACATATTAAAAAAAAAATCCCACCTGGAAAACAAGTTTTATCGATGTCTCATTTTCTTCCTTCAGCTGTTTTACTTGATGAAAAGCAATGTTCAAAGGGTATGGATATGTTGAGAATATGTTCCTTTTAAACAACGTCCCTTTCCCAGGGAAAATGAAAATAGATAAAAGGTACTGGGGGCTGAAATCACATGCAGACAGTGTGTTTAAATTCCCTGACAATTTGTTCCTTACAGCTTCTGGCTCTGGGTTACTTCCTCTTCCTCCGGTGGATATTTTCTCCCATCTGCTGTATGTTACCAAGATACTACATTTCTTTTGTTGTCTTTGTTTCCTTTCCAGTGCCTTACATTCTGAGATCATGTAGTGAAATGCTTGGTTCTGCTGGCACAGACTGCCACATTAACAATATAATGATGGCCTGGGGGTCTGGCAAGGAGAGATGCTGCTGCCAAGTGGGAAAAACCCAGCTGGAGACACCAAAGTCATTCCAGGCCTCCAGCCAAGGGGTCGGGGAGTTGCTTTGTAGTTGAGTTGACATAGCCACCGGTGTTGGGACCAGCAGAGATGTCTGCCAGGTTTCATAACTAGCTGTGCCTAAATGCCACTGTAGCAGCCTTGCCATGAGGGCAGGAATGGGGAAACTAAGTCTGAAAATGGGAATTCGTCACTCAAGTATCATATAGTAACAGACCCAGATTGCATTCAGTGCACACCACACTTGCCTTGGTCTAAATATCTTCATCATACTGAGATTTAAAGTCTGAACAAATCATTCAAAGCTGTTAAAGTCAGTATATCACAGATTTATGAGAGGCTTTTTCATCCCAGAGACGCATAAAACAGGAAAACGTAATACCATCACAAAGCAAACTCTTGCTAAGTTCACAATATCAAACACGCAGGCACAACATTTTCACACATGGTGCTGTACCTTGAGCATAATTAGACAAAGGAAGGAATCTGATTACTCTGTTATTGAAATCAATGCATCTCTTTCTATTGTTCCAGGGAGAATAACACTGTCTCCCAGGCAAGACAGAAACTTCGTTTTTAACTTCCTGAGTTGACAGGGGCTTAAATCAGAACTGTAACTTTACTTTGATGTCATTTATTGTGGCTTAATACCTCTCTTTATTTATTTTTTTACAACCATGTAAAACATATAAAGAAACCTAATCTGTTAGGGAGGTGTATGAGAATTTACTGAATAGACCTTAATGGTTTCTTTATGCAGCTGTAAAACCCAGGGAAGCCATAAGAGCAGTCTTAACTGGACCAGGAACTTTAAATGTTGTATAAATTTATTTGTCATAGTCAGAGATTTATTGCTGTAGGTATTTATTTTCCCCATTGTTTAACTAGGTTGTGCATTTCTCAGACATCAGTAGTGTAAAACACATTGTACAATTAGAGCTTAAAGCAGGGATGAGTAAGACTAATCTGCTTTTGGAAATATATTGTATAGTTCCTTATAGTACCTTACTGGTACTAACACATTTACTATCAATCCTGAACACTTAAATATGACCATGAATGAGTTAATTACATCCCTGCTACCTCCCTCCCCCCACCGATCCTTCCAGCTAGTCTGGAGTAATTCAGTGAAGATGGTGATAGCATTTTTCTTAATTTCCATTCATAGAAATCAAAGAAGACTCTACTTCTTTACTAAGCAGGGTTTTTCATCTTACCTTAAAGTATTAGCTTTCTAATACCTTCTTGCTGTATATTATAGATAAGCAGCTGAACAATATTTAGCGAATGCGTATAAAGTAACAGATTGGGTTATTGCTGTAAATCAGAGTAGCTCCTCTTAGCAGTAGGTCTAGCCCATGGACTCACAGCATTGTACAAAATTGTGTGTCCACTGGCCTCTTAACATTTCATCATCTTCAAGTATGCAATTTTTGAAACTGTTAGTGAGGCATAGCAGTATACCACAATGACATTTTTAAAATCAAGATGCATAAAACCAGACAAGGCAAAGAGTAGTCCTACTGAAATAGAGGTATGATTAAATATGGCTATGTACAACTCTTAAGTGAGAAAATCTGAATTGTTTAATAATACACAAAGCATTGGTCAGTTTTAAATTAAGTAGAATCAAAATCAGATGCTTCACCTGAAACACAGAATATAAGAATTTAAGAAAAGATCTACTTCAATTTTGTTAATTTTGAATGTTACAGGAATTTGAGATACTTGCAAATTTTTTACTCTTGCAGGTATTACTTATACACTTTCATGAGTTTCCCATGTTTCTTTTATAGGAAGGAACAAAGGACCATATCATTAGAAAAATATCAAAACATATATTGTAATGTAAGGCTGGATGTTTGCTTAGTACTCTGCCACTGTGACAGTGGATCCATACACAAAAACATATGATAAAGATATGTTCATGTTTATATATGTGTGGGAGGAATGGTACATATGTACCAGAAATTGTATGTTTTTTTATTAAGAAAGATCAGAATGGAAAGAATTAGGAGAGACCCCTAGTAATATCCATCTCCATTTCTTTCAATTTCCTGTTTGATTACCTAAACTGTCTCTATGTTTTCTCTTCTGTCTCAGTTGGAAAGAGAAGTTACCAGCAGTAAGCCAAGGACATAGTGAGATTTGGTATGCTTTTCTCTGGGTGCTCTTTTTAATACATTACCAATATCTGTTTTGCAAATAAACAACAAAATTGGAAGAGCAATGTCATTTCAGTATAGTCCTTTGTCTAAGGTAGGGAATCAGCATGTTATCAGTTGAAGTTCATTGCTCTTCCCTGCAAGCGTGCCTAAATCTCACATGCATTTTTCTGGTAGAACCATTATTTTGTATTTGCGACTATGTGGTTTAATTAGCAAGCAAGTTACAGATAGATGATGCCAGTCAATGAGATTTCTGTGAAAGCAGTAGCTCAGTTAGTGTTTCCATGGGCCCTGAACCACTTGGAGATGCACAGCTGAGTGCTATACCAAAAAAGTCATCAAATATGCATAGAAAAGTTTCTTTCATCTTAAACCAGTACTTTATGGGAAATGGTTATTTTATCTCAATGTTCTTATTTTTTCTCTGATTTGAAATCCATTATTTGTGATTGTGTCAGTAGACTGATTCACAGACATTGACATATTTCTTTTCATTGTGAGACTTGACAGAAATAAAAATAAATAAATAGAAAAAGTTGACAACTTGACTATCAGGTTAGACATTTTCATTTTAATAACATTAAGCATTATCAATGACTTTCTTTTTGCTAACAGATAACAGATTATGTGTGTTCTAAAGACTATTAGTGTTGCTATTAAGTTTTTGATTGCTGAGAACTAGAAACACTCATGATAGATAATTTACTTAGATAAAATACCATAAAGTCCAAATCTTGCAAATCTTATATTCTAGAGTCTGGCAGAAATTACATTAAAGTTTAACATATGTATTTATCTTTGTAAAACTGGCTCCTAAACACAGACAAAGGGAGTGTGGCAGCACTGTTAGATATGTTATATCAATGGTTTGTTTTTCATCAACTTCTTCCATCTGGCCCATTTTTCTTCTAATTGTTATTTAATTGAATACAAGCAAACAGTTGGTCCATTTTTCTTCATTATTTCACTCTGACACATTTCTATAAATGGATTTTGTCTTACAAACATGGCAATAGCATAAATTACAAAGATGAAATGTCTCAAGCAAAAATCAGGAAATTTTTTTGTGTCTAATCTTTTCTTCAGGGGCGGATGCTTTATTCAATGACAACCAAAGATATTTAAATGAGAACCTAAATCAGAGTATTTATTAAATACTTAGCAATAAACAAGCTTATAGACAGCATGAAATGATCATGCTTTTAAAATCTGTTCATTCAGCCATACATCTCTAACACAGAAGAGCTCCCATTAGTCAAAATCAGTGAAGTAACTCTGTGCATACATTTTTTCCCCTTTTTCTTTGCAGAGAGAATGTGCTAATTTCATCAAGGTGCTTAAGTCTTACAACCAAACCCACTTGTATGCTTGTGGAACAGGGGCTTTTCATCCAGTCTGCACCTATATTGAAGTTGGAAGCCATCCTGAGGTAAACTATCTAAAAACAATATTTTTCTTTTTCCTCATTTTAATCTTTACAGTGTTTAGCCATGATGTCTCCCTGCCAAAATGCACTCTCTCTAGTTTCTGTGATTCATGAGTGGATCTGGTAAGACCTACTCCTGAATCAGGTGCTGACGTGCTGATTGATAAATCACAGCAGAATCTCTACTTTTCTCCCCTACACATCATCTTTTTCCCCAGGGACTTAATTAAATATGAGTAAGCCCATTCTACCTGGTTCATGAAGTTAAAAGCACTCTCTTTTTTCGGTCAGGACAGATACCAGCTATAAGAGGGTTAGTTCAACTTGTGTGTTTATTCTGAGAGCAACTCTGGCCTTTAGTCTCCTACCTGTCAGTACAATCGGACACTGCACCAGCTTACTCCCATCTGGGAATTAAAATAGTGTCACACATTAATAAATCCCACTTCTCAGATTTGTCCTAACACACTGACAGTTTTTCATATGTGACCTAGATTTTATTTCCTTACTTTTTAGTGAAAAATAGATAATTTTTCCTCTTTTATCTCTTTTTTTTTTTTTTACTCTGTAGCTTACTGACTTTTGCTTAGTGCTGCAGAAGTCTTGCAGTAGCCCTTGTACTGTTTTGTCAGTGATTGCCATACCTAGTTAGATAAGCATGGTCTTCCCTGGTAAAAAAACAGAGTATCCCTCACAGAAAGCAATGGGGCTGTGCTGATTTTCCTGGCTGAAGACTTGACTAGAATGTCTCTGTGCTCCATTTCAATCCTTTTCCTCTCCAGGAAAGGCAAGCTTTATTTTCCCATTAAGATGAGTATGTAATATAAATTAGTCCAGTTAGCTTTGTTTTCAGTCCTAGTTACCTCAGTATGGCTCAGTGGACTGTTTCAGTTTAGCAATCAAACTCTTCATGTGTTTTCAACAGTCGTTAATTTATGGATATGTTTTACTAGTGAATCCATAGTTGTATTACTTAGCTTCTGTGATCTTCCAAGAACATCTCTTTCAAGTTATCTTATGGTTTTTCAATTTAAGTCTGCAGATTTCCCTGAAAATAGAGACATCACTATTAAATGAATGAGAACTTTGTTATTTAAAAATCAGAAATTCTTCTTGTAGAAAAATTAACAGATCTTTTGAGTGTTGACTTTATAGTCTGGGAATGATTTTTCCCTATAAAAATGTCTTTTGATGTTTGAAACATGAGATGCTAAAATGTTCTAAGCAGAAGGTTTTGAAGGGATAAAGGAGCTGCAAAGTAGAAAGGTTTGGGGTTTTTTTTTCATATTCTTTAATGCTTTATTTCAGAATGCATTCTTGGCAATTAGTGATTGTCTCTTGACCACACACAGTATGTCATTGCATACTGCATTAAACAGATTCTTTGCTTCCTGAGATCCATTTGGGAATTGGTAGACATATTAATTAACTCTAGTTCCGTAAGATGTGTGTCAATCAATTCTTGGCTATCTGCCAAGTGAATCTATCTGCTGAGAGATAGTTGGTATGAGGTCATTTACTTCTACGTTTAGCTGGTTTATGACTGTACCATAAAACTAACACACACTTTATCAAAGATTTATAGAAAGGATGATCAGAGATGAGGCCAGATCCAACCTTAACATTCTGGATTTTGAAAGTCAATGATGTGTTTGGCCCCAACAATGAAAGAGGATGTTTGTTTTAGCTTCTTTTTAGCAGTCCCTAACTATAAACAAATTCTAAATTGCTGCTTTTGTTGGTCATTTATGCAGTAGGTTTGTTAGTCCCCCCGTGCCTAAATCATTCTCATGACCCTTAATTTCATCTTTGCAAGTCAGGGAAGTCAGGAGTATATTTATCTGAACTGCCTTGGACACTGTTAACTTTTGATTTTCTTTTTGTACTGAGTGAAATCATCTTTACTTGCACTTCAAATGGCACAAGTTTCCATAACCTCTTGACAGTTATGCAGGAAGAGTCACTGCCTTCTCAGTCTAGGTCTGCCCATGGCAGAGAGAAAGTGGGACAGGCAGGAGGCAGCAGTACACACCTCTTCTCAGGCCTTGACAAATCTGACAGTCAGCCTGGGCCCAATCTCCTGCAAAGGTGAAAATCAGATGAATAAATGAATTTATTTGGTTTGCAGTGAAAAATAATCTGCCCTGTCTCTGTCTCTCATTCCTTTCCTGTACTGCCTAGCCAGGAATTTCAAATGTGTATCACCTCATGAGCTGGGAAAGAGGAGGGTGCTTGATTGACAGTAGCTATTAGAGACAGAACGAATGGAGGAATACGATATTAACCCCCGCACCCCTGCACACTGCATCTGTGAGAGCCAGATGGTTTACGTTGTCATGTCAGACAGCAGCACTGGATGTGTCAAAGGGGCATTGCTTCTGTATCATGTATAGTTTATACCTCCTTGGCATACTAAAAAAGATTAAAAGTATAAGTGAAGGCAAGCAGTTGCTTTTGAGTTTAAAAATTGCTGTCTGTAACATTTCCTGAAGATTCATTTTCTGCCACAGTTGTGGAAAATTAACTGATTTCACCATCTGCTTTCAAGCACTTAAGAGAAGTAAATGTGAACTGATTAGGGAAATAGTCAGGGAATGTACCTACTGTCTAATAAGATTGCTTATGTGAGCTTTTAATACAACCCACCTGCCTGAGTCTGATGGAGGAGAAGAAATGAATGTATGCCATACTGAAGGGGACAGATAAGTGAAATTTAAATAAAAGAATGGCAAGTGATAGAGAAGAGACTGGAAGCAATTGGAGCAGGTTACAGGAAGTTAGAATATGATACAGTTTTTTGATTGGGGAAGGGAAATAAATTACTTTGTGTGACAGTCATAAAGTAATGAGAATATGAATTGTTATATCTGTTGAATATCTCTTAGGTATGTTCCGTTATATCACAGCCCCATTCCATATTTGAAGAAAACCATTTCAAGTGACGAAACTAGGCAGATCTAATTGAGTTTGATGAAGTACAGTATCAAAAATAATAACAAAAAGGTAAAAGGATATGAACAGCATACTGTGCATCTGATTAAAAATGATCTGTGCAAATGTATACAACCTAATATGTTGTGAATTACACTGCAGTCTAAGGAGTAAAGCAGACTAATCTTCTTTTAAATACATTCCAGATGTGTAAGTGAATAACAACAGTATTTGGAGAGAAGAATAAAGTTAATGTTTGAATAGACTTCAAGCATATAAGCCATGAGTAAGCAGGAAAGAACATATTTAGAGAGAATGTAGTGGGTGTATACACAGAAAATATCTGAAGAAAGATTAATTTAAAGCTCAAGATCATCTGTAGGAGAGGCTGTATTTGTACCTTCACTGAACGGGGCACACGGGCTCAAATGCATATGACTATATTGTACATGGCTGAGTTAGATGACCTAACAGAGACACCTACAACAACTTCAGGGATCTGGGGTTAGGCAACATGTGGCATTCTCTCCACATAACATAATATAATACAAGAAACCAACTACCAGAAAAAAAAAACCAAACCAGAAAGTAATCAGTAAAGCTGTGTTCTGCTCCCATTGACTTCTGAGGAAACAGGATTGGATACATAAGAATGTTGTACTTAACGGTTGCAAAATTGCACAAGGCAGATCTGTGCCTGAAAGGAACAAATCCAACTGTGGGGAGACGCAGAGGTGCATTAAACCCACTAGAAAATCACAACAGGATGAGGAATGCACCTGCCCATGCATGCCTGAGCAGGGGAAAGGAGCCCTGTTCCCTTTTTCCCGGGGCTCCCTTTGGGGTAGTTTGTGTGAACCAGCAGGGAACAGTCCTATTTAGGAAAGAGCAGGATTTTCCGTTTACTTAACCCCAATGTACAGGTAGAAGTGTAGAGAATGCCCTATAGAACCTCTTTTTTCACTCTTGGACACACATTGCAAAAGCTTTACAAAATTGTTTGCCAGATCCTCAGCAGAAACACATTAGGATTTCTTCAACAGAGGTAAATCAATAGACACTGTCTGGAGAACTAACCCGGCTTCTTTTATTGTGTCCTAATTCGAAATTTCTTGTCATTGTCCAATAGATTAAATCTCATTTTTGACTGGATGAACTTAAAAGATCTGGGATCACTTTACTTGCAGGTTATTTCTCATTCTTAATCAATAAAGAAGCTCTAAATTTAGGTTAGATTTATGATGTACATAAAACATTAAGTTATTGCATATGAAGTTATATAATGCTACCACCTGTAACATATTTGCTTTTTCCGGACTCTGTGTAGTTTAAAAATCTTTGGTTCAACTCGTAAAATTTTGCTGAATTATACTTTCCACTTTTTTATCCCTTCTGTACTTCACATTAGAAGAGGTCTAGAGTGCATTTTCTGAATAATGAACATCCTGTTCTGATACATTCATGCGTCTGTCTTTTTGTCTCTCTGTATATATGTGTCTGTATATATATATATTTATATATATATGTGTATGTATGTATATAATGATGGAAGAGCAGTTTTTTTCCAAAGAGAATTACTTTGAAGGAACTCATTACTTTAAGAACCAGTGCTACTGCTGGTAGAAAACTTTGTGTTTCATTATCTAATATAAAATTCAGGGTGAAA
Organism: Colius striatus; assembly: GCF_028858725.1. Classification (NCBI taxonomy): domain Eukaryota; kingdom Metazoa; phylum Chordata; class Aves; order Coliiformes; family Coliidae; genus Colius; species Colius striatus. The sequence continues at coordinate 197,962,944 of NC_084759.1, read as the reverse complement.
CATTGACTTCAGTAGTAGCAGATGTGGCATAAATTGGCCTAACTTCATTGAAGAGAGCAGAGCTGTGTCAATTTACATCAGTTAAGGTTCTGACTTGTGGGTTTTAAGTGAAACATTTGAACAAATGATTTTCTAAATTAAGAATCACCTCAAGCTAATTTTCTTTACAACTAATTAATTATACCTTTCTATGACATTTATATGCTTACCAACTATATATAGAGAATATAAAGGAAAAGAATACTGTCAAAGGATTATTCTAATTTGTGATATAACAACTGTGTGATAGAACTATTATTTATGTCATATTAGTTCTAAACATCACTATAATCACAGATAAATGCCAGTCAACGAAGATCTATTTTACAGATTGTAATAGCTTATTGTAGTTCAGAGATGCTTTAAGCTTTCAAATCACTAGATATCCTGTTACTATAATACATAAAAATAAACCTAAAGATCCAGATCTCTAGCCTATGTACAGTATAAGTACCTTTTAGAGTACTTCTTTCAATTACCAGGGTAGTTTTGTCATGGGAAAAAAATACAAAACATCACTTAGATATACTCTTGATGTGCTTCATCTAGTTTCACAAAAAGCAGGATAATGATTTCTAATATATTGGGCCATGCCAGTGTTCTGGTTTCAACTGGGATAGAGTGAATTTTCTTCATTGTAGCTGCTACAGAGCTATGTTTTAGACTTGTGCTGAAAACTGTGTGGATAACAGAGAAATAATTTAGTTATTGCTGAGCACAGCATCAAGGCCTTTTCTGCTTTGTATCCACTCTGTCAGTGAATAGGTTGGGGGATGCATAGGAAGCTGTGAGGAATCATGACCAAGACAGCTGACCCAAGCTATCCAAAGAGATCTTTCATAGTGTAGAATGTCATGCCTAGCATATAAACTGTAAGATTACTGATATGTAATCAGTAAGTTAGTTGTGAGCAACTGCATTGGGTATTACTTGTACTGGATGTTTTTGCCGTACTGACATTTTTAGAATCATAGAATCATAGAATGGTAGGGGTTGGAAAGGACCTTTAGCAATCATCTAGTCCAATTCTTCTTCTTCAGTTTAGAGATCATCTAGTCTAGTTCTTCTCTGTAGCAGATGGCAAGTAACAGGATAGTCAGTGTTAGGCATACAGCTGTACAGACATCTCACAGAGTTACTGGCCAGAATTACAAAATAAGGAGGCTTGATTCCTCTGGAGGCTACTGGGTCTGCAAACTATCACTTCTGCTGCATGTGACATCAATTTCCAGTCCCTTAGGCTACCCTATGTGAAAACTTTGCATAAAATCAGGCTTTTCACACATGTACAGTTTACCTCCACTTGTTAAAAAGAATAAGTCTTGACATACCTATAACTTTCTTAGTATTCTGAATGTATATAGTTTTACAGTTATATGCAACTATATATAGCATATAATTCTTTTTTTCCAAGCCATAATTCACTGTGACATTGGTAAGGAAAGGATATGCTACAGGAACACAATGTTTACAAGAGGAATACAGGGAAAGGACAGAGAACATGACAGTCCTTTCTCATAGGACAACCACTTGTTCTTGTAAGGTTTGACAAATATTTCTGTAAGAAAACCAGGATGTGTTTTTGGAAGCTCTACATGTTTTTAAGCACTATCGTGCTGAAGCATGTACTTGTTACAGAATGAGTGCTATGTCCCAAATGGCACCTCTTGTTATATGTCTTTATCTAGTGATAGAATTACAGAAGAAGATCATCATAAAGAGGTAACTAGATTCCTATTTAATTGACTTTTTTAAAACCTCCTTAACCTCTTTTGTAAACAAATATTAATCTGGTTCTTGGTTAAATGTTATTATTTATGCAGGCCTTTCTTTGAATACACTGTAGATCTCCTTTGACTTTAGCTGTATTTTGAACAATTGGTTTTCCAAAACAGAAATTAAAACAGGAGAACTCAGATTTTTCAAAACTTCATCTTGTCATCCCCAGGCAAAATGTAATTCCAGTAAAAATTTATTTACAGGGTAGATTCTTTAAAGTAGAACTGTTAGGAGATATGTGATAATTTAGCTGTTGGAATAATTTAATTTATGATGTAAACTTCTTTGAACTAAATAGCATACATAGCAGCAATGGCTGACAACTTTCCTACCCCTCGCTATTGGAGAAGTCTACACAGCTGCTATGTAGTCATGCTCAGCAAAGTGAGTCATTGAAGAGCAAAGATTTTTTTTTTTTTCCACATACCTTATTTTAACAAGATAAGAATTGATTTCCTAATACAAATCATAATGCATACTAAACTTTTGAAGTAAACCACACAGTTAAAAGTATAATAATTTAAATTTACAACTAGTGTTCATTATCCTGACATATTGAATTAAGAAGGATGTGCCTTTATGACTGCTGAATATTTGACAACTGATCCATTTGATCTTCCATTTACCAATGTAAAGATATATTTGTAAAGAACAGGATTATTCCAAGTCATATGCAGGCAGTGGTTCTGGCTCAGTACCTTCAAATTCAGATGTAGTACAGATATTATTTTTGGGGGAGAAAGTATATAGCAAAAGGGCCATGCTTTAATCATTGACAGGAAATGTGAACATTGCAGATTTTCAGCTGTCATTTAATGTATTCAATCCTACCCTTGCATAGTTCATAATTACACCTAAGCAATTTCGAATCTATTTATGTCTGAAGTGACAGAAAGTCAGTAATTATGTCTGAGATTCACTCTGAGATTTACAACTTGAACATTTGCATGCAGGAAATGAAATAAAGTTTTAAACTATCACAAGTCAAAACAGAGTGGTTGACTATTTTATTTCTTCACCTTTGCTCCATAGTCTACAGACTTAAATGGTTTAGGCAGAATGGAAGCACAGTTCTTTACTAAGTCATACAGAGGAGAGGTATAAGATATGATGAGAAGCACAACAAAGGCATGGTATTTACAACTGCAGGGGCTGTTTGTTGCACAGCAGAAACCCCTAATGAAACCCTTATTATTATTCAAGACTGATCAGTTCAGCTATTCAGCAACTAAGTGCTGAACTTTTGTTTAGCACTTGATAAATATATCCAAATTTCTACGGCACACCTCCTAAAGTACAACTCTAGAACTATTTTCCTTTAATATGACTTTATATATATGTTTTAAAGAAAATGTAAATGAAAGTAATTTTGCAGGTGATGTTCCAGCAGCACTCTACAATGTGGTTTTAACTGAAAACTGCCCTGAGATGAGAGAGAACTGATAAGAATATAGTCTATAGAGAGTGGAGGTTTTTCTGTGGATCTGGTCTGATGACTAGAGACACACAATGACACAAAATGTAGCTTGGTAGTAGCAAGATCCTGCATGTTCTCCTCCACTGTCGAAAAAAAACCACTCACACAAATTGTTAACACAGATTTTTTTTTAGATTTTATCAGTGCAAAAAGAGTCCAGTGTGAATGATAGTGTCAAATTTGAACCTCCTGACTTCTAATGAGCGGAATCTATGCACAGCTATGCTTCCATTGAAATAACTGAGAAGACCATTGTTTGTCACCGTACATGGCTTTCACCTTTTGTGACTGAGAAATGCTGGTTGATTACAGTGAAGAACTGTATACAGTAGCCACAGCTGAATGACTTCCATGAATAAGAAACTGAAGCCAGTCAACATATTCATTAGGTTCAAAGAAGTGACTCTCAGTTCTGTGGGAAAACTTTTGTTTATGCTGCTGGAGGGGAGGAAAAAAAGAGTGAGATAGAGAGACCTCCATGGAAGTAAATCTGCGGAGTGGAGCGTGCACATGTGCACATGCAGAGCCACTGAGTGGATTTTCACTTATACCATATGCAATGTCTTGCTTTATGAGACTATGTTTCAAAACCATGGGTAACTTTGAATATACTCAGATAATGTGTGATTCAAGTTAAAGACACTATTAGGATCTAGGTATAATTTCTTTTTCTAAAATGTGGGATATTTTTTCTAGTTCTAATTGTCTTCAGTGGTGTTCTCTATACTGATGTTACTAAAACTGATGTTCACCTTTCATTTGTATAGTCACAGAAGAAATATTAATTTCAAGCATTGTTAGAGTGATTACTCAGAGTTTTGTGATTGCTTTAAGAAAATTAATTTTAGCATTGGCTACCAAAGAAGCTGAAAATACACCCAATGTTTGCATTCAAATCTTCATTATTTCTCCTGTCAATTAAAGAATGTTATGATGAATTATTTTTACCTCATTAATGTAAATATTCCCACTGGCACATGATTACCTTACTTTTCTGTGAGATGATACATTTTTCCTAATTCATTACAGACTTAAATTGTATTTTTAAGAGAGACGACAATCATATCATGATGTTGATCCAATTTTCTGGGTGGAAATATTACGTTTGTTCATCAGCAGAGCCCATAATGTTTATAGTAGCAGAGAAGTTCAGCATTTGCCTCTTGTTAAAGTAACAATTGAAAACATTAACCCAACTTCACAGCCATGCAACATATGCAAAATTTCATTCACACACCTCCTGAAACAGAAGAAAAGTATGGCTGAATCCTTTGATCTCTCACCTAACATGGGAGAGAAAAAAATACAATAACAAACCACCATCTGTTGGGAAACCAATGTAATAAAAACAGTGGAAAGCCAACCTATAGTATAGACTGACTTAATTGAGGAAATGACTTATAAATAGAATTATTTCTTGATTTAGAGGCACAGGAGGAAGTAAATCTAAAGGAGCTGCTGAGCTTAAATTTGGATAAATCAGCATCAAAGCAATATTATTCATTGTGGAACTGACGTCACAAGACTCTAGTTGACAGGGGCTGACCTCATAAGGAAGAATCACATGTTAAGCGTGATTTGTGCCGCTGAAGGAAGTGACTGTATTGTGTTGGTAGCTCAGTACAAACATCTTGTCAAGTAGTCTTTAAACAACCAAAGTCACAACGCAGCAAGTTTTATCTGTGGATGATGTTCCACATACAGTCCATGGGCCCCCCCTGCTCAAACAGGTCCATTGAGATCAGGCCACACAAGAATGTGTCCAGTAGGATTTTGAAAGCCTCCAGAGAAGGAGACTTCACACCCTTCCTGGGTAGCCTGTGACAGGGCTCCCTCATCCTTACAGTAAAGAAGTTCTTCCTTAAGTTTAAGAGGAACTTTTTATGTTCCAGCTTTTGTCCGTTACCCTTTGTCCTGTCACGGGACACTACAGAAAAAAGTAATGCCCTAACTTCTTAGAATGGAATCATAGAATTGTAGGGGTTGGAAGGGTTCTTGATGTCCTCATTTCAAATACTTGTAAGTATTAATGTGGTCTCCCCTCAGTCTCCTCTTCTCCAGGCTGAACAGTCCCAGATCCTGCAGCCTTTCTTCATAAGAAAGTTGCTCCAGTGCCCTGATCATCTTGGTGGCCCTGTGCTGGACTCTCTGTCTCTCCTGAGCTGGGAAATCCAGAACTGGACATGGGACTCCAAATGAGGCCTCACCAGGGCAGAGTAGAGGGGAAGAACCTCCCTTGATCTGCTGGCCACACCCTTCTTGATGCCCCCAGGATGCTATTGGCCTTCTTGGCCACGAGGGCACATTGCTGGCTCAGGGATTGTTTATTATCAATCAGGACTCCCAGGTTTCTCTCTGCAAAGCTGTTCTCCAGCAGGTCACCCCCAGTCTGTACTGGTGCATGGGGTTGTTCCTCCCCAGATTCAGGAGTCAGCACTTGTCCTTGTTGACCCTCATAAGGTTCCTCTCTGCCCAACTCTCAAGCTGATTGAGATCCTGCTGAATGGCAGCACAGCCTTCTGGGGAATTATCCAGTCCTCACAGTTTGGTGTCATTAGGGAACCTGCCGAGGGTACACTCTGTCCCCTCATCCAGGTTATTGATGAAGATATTGAATAAGACTGGCCCCAGAACTGGCCACAGGCCTCCACCTTAACTCGGCTTTATTGATCACCAACAGCGAACTAATGAATTATATTAAATATTTAGACATGAGAACCTACGTAAAAAGCCTATTGACTTTAGCCAGCCTCGCTGGTCTTTGTCTACAATTTTATAATAGCTGATGCATCGTGAACTGCCTTTCATGCCTGACTTTTAAGGCTGTTGGATTTATTTAACTTCGGAAAGTACATGTGAATCTGAAAATGCTGCCTATTTCCATGTTTGCAGACCAACCTAATATTTATAGTTTACATTCACGTTCTGTGAGCTCACTGGTATGTCAGCATGGTGACTGGCTTTTAGTCCCAGTAAGTGACCCCGGTAGGCTGTGTACAGTCATGATGCAGGCTGCTCAGCAATGGTGGAGGGGCTCATGCCTGAGCTTTTTCTCAAAACTTCCCCCTGATGTTGCTTCTGGCCATAAGAATCTACTCATTCAGACTTCCCAAAGGAAATATGAGAACACTCATGGATTTAAAGGCAATCTTTCAAACAGGTTCAGGAAAGGAAAAAGTCACTTTCCACAATGGGAGGCCTCCTTGGTGTGCTTCCAAGCTCCTTATACATCTCTTTCATCAACAGCTGCATTTGGCATGACAAAACTGGCTTTTCCACAGTGATTAAATCTTATTTCTCCTTTGATAAAAAGCAGAATAACTGCAGGTGAAGCTACTATTTCTGTGAGTAAACAGAAGTACGTAGGTATTTCAAGCAGTTGCCTGATGGTCAGGAAATGTTCTCCTGCCATCTTGACCATCCTCATTTTTATGTACAGACTCATATTTATGTGGAAAAGCTATTCATAATACTTTCCAGATGCTTTCTTGCCTTTGTAAGATTTGGAAACTGAGTTTCTGTCCTGTGTTATACAAAGAATGTCTCCAATTTGTTACTGTTTGTTCAAATAATAAAATTCCAATATTCCATAGTTCAGTAAGCAAACAATGCTAAATATTGATGCTTTGATTAGTAATTAGTACTTTACTTTTTATGGAGAGACTTTCCTGAGCCACGTAAGAATTAATCCCTTATATGCTATACATACATACAAGATGATTGCAAGAGGAAGGTTCTCTGCAAAGCAAGGGCAGATACAATATAATGATTGTGTCACTTTCCGACTTTGCTAAATACTTCTATAAAGGCTAAGTAAAATATCTTAATGAGTATACAGCCTTTCATCTTTTTATATCACATGTTTTACTGGCATAAGTAGATTTACAATCAGGTATTTCAAGATCTTAAAAGATCTAGAGGTAGGAAAATCCTTCATCCTTCTTCAAAAAATACTTTTATGTGACTAGAGACCTAATACAAGAGTGTATGCTTCATTGCTGTAATAGAATCATAGACTGGTAGGGTTGGAAGGGACCTTTAGAGATCATCTAGTCCAACCCCCCTGTAGAAGCAGGTTTACTTAGATCAGGTCGCGTAGGAACATGTCCAGGCAGATTTTGAAGACCTCTAAGGAAGGAGACTCCTCAACCCCTCTGGGCAGCCTGTTCCACTGCTCTGTCATCCTCACAGTAAAATAATACTTTCTTATATTTAAATGGAACTTCTTGAGTTCCAGCTTCATCCCATTACCCCTTGGCCTGTTGCTAGCTATTATAGAAAAAAGGGATGCCCCAGCCTCCTGATACCGACCATTTAGATATTTGTAGATATTAATAAGATCCCTCCTCAGTCTTCTCTTTTCTAGACTAAACAGCCCCAGTTCCTGCAGCCTTTTCTCATATGAAAGATGTTCCAGGCCCTGATCATCTTGATGGCCCTTCACGGAACTCTCTCCAGCAGTTCCCTGTCCCTCTTGAGCTGAGGAGCCCAGAACTGGACACAGGACTCCAGATGAGGCCTCACCAGGGCAGAGCAAAGGGCAGAAGAACCTCCCTTGACCTGCTGCCCACACTCTTGATGCATCCCAGGATGCCATTGGCCTTCTTGACCATGAGGGCACATTGCTGTCTCATGGTTAGTTTACTATCAACCAGGACTCCCAGGTCTCTCTCTGCAGAGCTGCTCTCCAGCATATTGACACCCAGTCTGTACTGGTGCATGAGGTTGTTCCTTCCCAGATACAGGACTCTGCATTTATCCTTGTTGAACCTCATGAGGTTCCTCTCTGCCCAACTCTCAAACTGGTCAAGATCCTGCTGAATGGCAGTACAGCCTTCCAGTGAATCAGCCAGTCCTCCCAGTTTGATGTCATTAGGGAACTTGCTGAGGGTACACTCTGTCCCCTCATCCAGGTCACTGATGAAGATGTTGAACAAGACTGGCCCCAGAACTGACCTCTGTGAAACAACACTGGCCACAGGTCTCCAACTCGATTCTGCGCCGTTGATCACTACCCTCTGGGCTCTGTCATTCAATTCACCAGCTCTCAATCCACCTTACTGTCCACTCATCCAAGCCATACTGAACTATATTAGCAGGAAGAAAATACAGTTTCAGGGATTGCTTATGATTTAGACATAGATTTTTATGCATAGAAAGAGCATGAGACTATGGATAAAGTTACCTGAAAACGCAGATGAGAAGGCATTGCATAGGCATAAATAATTATCTTTGTTATAAATTAGTCCATATAACTTTTGCTGTGAAGAGTTATCAATTTACTGCTAAAAGACTGTGTGAGATTAAGAATAGTACTGAAACAGGCAGTGTTTTAAATATTTGTGCTTGTCCCATATGCCTACTGCTTCTGTGATGGTGGAAATCAGGCTAAGTGATCACAGCAACTCTTTCTGTCCTCAAAATCTAAGAATAAAACCACTTGAAGTCAGTTGGGAAAAAATATTTACTCTTCCATTCATTCTCAGCTCTAACTTACATAGTTTGTAAGAACTTGCTTTCTGTTTGTGGCACTCTAGTAAGTCTGTTTGGAAATGTACTGGCTCCTCTTTGGGCTCCTGAGCATAAACCGTACAGAATCTCTGTATCTTCCCTCAAGTACCATTCCTGTGAGGGAAATGTACTGTGCCCTTCTGTTCCTTCCTTCACCTCTCTCTCATTTATGTAAGAGAAATAATTTAGTGACTCAGATGAAATACATGCTTCTGACTCGTTCATGCCTCTGTGGACTTTGAATAAATTAGTTATTTCCTCAGTAACTCATTTCATTGGAAAAGGGTGTGTAACTTTCCACTATTACTTGGGAACTCAAGAAAAGATGAGCTAATACCTGCTGTTTTCTTTCTTTTGAACTTCTGTATTATTTGTTGTAGACAATTCACATATGGTTATTTTTATTTATTCCCAGAAGGAGACTTTTTTTTTAAATGAGGTTTTTCTTTAGTTTAATGAGTCAGAAAAGAATGTGAGAAACACAGTGGATGAAAAACCAGTCATGACTGGAAAACTTAAATAAAAAAACGTATTGTGCAGAATGAATAAATGTATCGTGATGAATCCATGCCTATTAGAATTGACAGTGACTTGCTGTATCATCTTATCTATTCTAATTTGTGTACATTTTCTGTAATATACGAGGCTGGACTATCTTCTCACCTGTAGTGGTATAAGTCACAAGTGATTCTTGCAGTACAGCATTCATTTAAATTTGATTTTTTTGTTTGTTTGTTTTCAAATATTGCACAGCTAATAATTGTGTGCATAGTCCAGCCCTAAGCAACTCCTCTCCTATTTAGTGTGGATCAAACAGTTCCAGATAAGATGTCATATTAACTTTTTTCTTGTATAGTTGCATATATTTTTGTTGAGAAATGCTACCTGATTTATGAAAATCTATGAATTCTTATGAGTTGCAACATGGTCACGTTCAGTGAGATTGTTAATAAATGTTCACAAGAACATAATCCAATGAGAACACAATACTCTCCATTAATAAAATATGATCCATAATGAATCTTGCATGGGAGTGATAATAACTACCTTTAGGTTAAAGTGCTCAGATGTCACAGTATAACAATATCTGTCTTAGATGTGTATCATTAGAGCAAAGTAATTAAAGGTTACTTAGCTCTTAAATGGTTACCTTGGAGGAATCTTTCAGTAATGTGGCTTCAAACATGCCTTTACAATGAAATTAATTAAGCAAATTAAATATCAGCCTTGTAGTAATCTATTTTATGTGCAGAATATCTGGCATATAAATGTATCATACGTTTGTTGGCAGAAAGCTGAGGACATGAAGATATATCCAATTTGGTTTTCAACAAAACAGTCTTGGATTTTTTTTATATGCGAAACAATGCTAATTGTTGGGTTAAAAATAACAGTGACACAGTGGCTGAAGAAAAATGAAACGTCAAAATTGTCATGGTGGTATTCCATGTGCTATATGAATGCAAAGCTTCAGTACCACTGCTCAGGATGAGAGAAGTATTAAAATTTACTTGATCCTTTTCACACCTCTGTGCTACATGGAGTTAAAAGCCTGGTAACTTGAGTTTTTCGAACAGCTCAGTCTGACTCATCAGAAAGATGCTTTCAGGGATTACTATCTTGCTGCCTTCTTGTGTATTTAATATAAACCACACCAGGAAAGTTGAGCAAGAGGCTTGATCTGGATATAAACATTTCTCATCACCCTTTCCGATGGGAATATGACATGGACAACATCAATGACAGAAAGGAACACTGCATAAATAAAAGAAATGTATTTTTCCCTATAATGTTCATACTATATTGAGATCTCATTTCAGAGATTTTGACATAAAAAATAATTTCCACTGCAAACTGACAGTGACAAGTAAGCAGTACATTCTACCTTTTTCTTTGTTTAAAGATAAACAATCCGCTAGATCAATACGTCATTCTTTGGAGGCCTTTTCATATGTAAGCAAGAAGGTGTAAAGTTCAGATCTCTGCTGTCCTCCTGAAACATTGGCCTTGCTCCAGGCAGTGACATTATTCACATACCTTAAGTTTACACTTATTTAAATGTTTTGCCTGATCATGTCTTTTGACAAAATAGAAAAAAAAATTAAAAAGCTGTCTCATGCTGCAGAAATCTTTGCTCACAACACAACTAGGAAAATATAGGCAGAATAAAATAAATGGTGAAAAATTATTGATATAAATCTGCTCTTTTCATTCTGTGATATGTATTTTCATGCCAATGAGATAACTAGAAGTCCTGGCACCATCTTATCAGTGATATGCAAAAATGCTACACATTTTGGCTGTGGATGACACCAGTGTTAAGGGTTCTTCTCCAGTCCTCAGGCTTTTGACAAGTGGTTTGGCCTGAATTAGTTTTGCTTTCTGCAATTCAAATTTGAAGGTGAAACTTCAGTCATTGTAATGTAAAAATGATTCCATGTCTCCGGGCCAAAAAATATCCTCACTCAAGCTAAATAACAGTGATGGAACTATCTGTCCACTGAGTAATCTTTAGATGACGTTTAAAGACCCTATGCACACATAAGGGCCAAGCCTACACAAAGTTATAACATTCAAGTATAAAAAAAACAGAAGAGTGTTAATACCAAGATTCTCAAAGAACTGATCAGACTTCCTTGCTGCAATTTCTCAGCTAAGACAGTTTTTTCACTTCTTGAGCACAATAAAAGCATATGTACTGATAGATTCGGTCTGATACCAGACCTGGGAACAATTTTTTAACAGCAATTAGGAAAAAGAGAATAGTCTAAAAGGAATACTCTCTTCCAGTGGGTTCTTTTGCCCTGAGGTACAATTTAAAAAAAAAAAAAAAAGTGAACCACTAAATGCATAATCAGAAAACAAATGGCATTGGTTACTTTTTAAAAGCAATAACTCTAATAATTTCATCTTATAATTCTAGGTTATTTCAAGTATGGAAGCAGCACAAAACCTGAAAGCCTTTTGCCATCTATATAAATCAATGTTACTCTCTGTAGCTAATATTTATTTGCAAGCTTGCAAAGGGTTTCATAAGGGATATGCACCTACAATACAAACCACATGTCAAACAGCAGAAAATTGCAGAGCAACAGCAATGTTGTTTTTTCCTTTTACGGGATTCAAGTTTCATTTTCTATTTGGCTAAGCATCAGTAGTCATGAAGGTGGTGTGTCAACAATAGTCATGGTGACATATTCAATTCAATTATAACTGGTTGAGGTGCTTAACTTAATTTGTTTTTTCTGAATAACAGTTTATTTTGTTTTGTTTTAAGAAAACTATCTGTTTACACATTTCATCATCTTTTTTATAAGAAGCAGGGATCTGGTTTCATTACTCAAGTTGGGAAGTAATCAAAGAGTAAGTCTTCATCAGCCCACTGCTGCTATATGTAGAGTCTTTTCACGGAATACTCACTGAAGAACAAATCCCTTGAATCCAATGCAGTTTAGTCTAGATTGTGAATTTCAATTCCCAGCTCAAAAGCTGTGAAACTCTTTAACAAATTTAGGACATGGAAAAATTGGGCATCGTTTAATGTGGAACAAGGCCACCAAGATTCTCAACAGGCATAATACAATAATAAACAATTTTTGAGTACAAGAGTTATATATTCTCTTAAAGATTGGTGGGGATAAATAAAACAGTAATGAGGAAAGTTGACTTTGTTTAACCTCAGTCAAGAAAAGGAGCCAAAAAAAGGAAAGTTTGGATGAGGCAGTGGAAGTTTTGATCACGGAAGAGCTCTCTGCATGACTTACGCCTCATCTATAAGCAAGCTTGTGTCTCACTAAGGGTAGTGCAAATCCCTGCCACAGTCATTCTCATTTCAGTTAAAGTAGTATTTTAGGTCTGATCTTAGTTGCCTGAAAGTAACTGAAAATCAGTTGCTCTTAAACCTAGCTCACTGTGTCTACATGGAGTGCATGTATTTACTGGAATCCCATTACATTCAAACAGAGTGAAGCAAGTCCAAAGATTACTGCTTGCACTGAAAAGGCTGTTTAGCCTTTCAAAGGATTTTGCAGGAAAGCAAGCTGGAAAACAAGCCCTTTCTGCTTGTCATTTGTAGGTTTGTGAATTTAGCTTTTATTTCTTTGTGCAAATGTATTTTCATGCTGACATTGAAAAGCCATGACCCTCTGTAAAAAGGATTACCTTGAAGGGAGATAGTAAGGCTACAGTGTAAAGGATAGTTAATACAGAAATGTTAAATCTTTCTGTATAAAGATTATAGCACAATAAATTTTTTAACTCAAGGTACTTTTCTGACATTATAAAAACAGTCGCATGTCAGAACTACAAAATAAAAGTCTTAAAGAGAGAGCTAAAAGAAAATAAAAAAGTCTGTTATTTTTTACAGTTCCTTAAAAAAATTTAGATGACATTTCAGAAAGTAGTTTAGATAACACTTTAAGAGTTAGATATTGTTTTTACAATCAGTATATTTCAATGGGTGTTAAAGATAATAAATAAGGAAATACTTTAAACAGACAATGGAAGACGGTAAGAAAATATGGACATTTCAGTTACTTACAAAAAGCCTGACATCTTACTTATTTGAAGCAATGACTTACTCTCATAAGCCACATTAGCCATTTAACTAAGAGGAATGAATTCCTCATCCAAAAGCAATCTTTCGGTAGAAAAAAAAATCAAAAGAACAGTGGTATTTTTTCAACTTAATCATCCAACTTCTTTCTTCTTTGTTTATCTTAGTAAACAGTATGTCCAGAAACAAATACAGACTTAGAGCTCTAAAACCTCTCAAAAAGATAAAAGTCATCTCCTTTGAGGTTAACTAGGATTTAAATTACTGCAAGAGTTAAACTGAATCAAAATTTCTTTTTCATTTGTGGCTTTCTAGTTTTCAGTGGTCTTGAGTCAGGAAAAGAGCACATTTGCAATAGCTTCTCTGGATTTAAGAATGCAGGGTTACATGTTGTGCTTTAACAGGGACCATATTAAAAAACAGGATTAAGTACTTTCTTCACTTTTGATCATAAGATACCAGAAGAAAAAGTAATGCCCCTGAAATTTGAATACCTGAATCTGAATTTTCGTATTTGCATACAAGACTAGGAGACTGTAAATTAGACAACCAAAGGCACCATATTTATGAGTACTTATCTAGCTTAGTAACTTCAGTCTCATTTTTAATGGGATGCTTAAGAATCTAAATGACACTACTATTAATTGTCTCTAAATTTCTTTGAGGAATATAAAGATGTAAAAACAACAAAATCAAACTTTAATGAAAATATGTATCCTCAAGCTTTCCTGAGGCCTTGAATGAAAACAAAAAAAAAAAATTAATAATGTGCTTCAGAATAAACATTCAAACTGTTCTTCATAATAATAATAAAATGCAAGAATTTGTAATGGGCTTCAGGTGCTTCTAAGAATTTTAAAGAAATGCTTATTGCAAATGAGCATACCCTATTTAAACATTTTGAATGTTGATCAATTGCATGTTTTATGTGTTACAGGCCAAATGCATTGCAGACAAGATTGATGTCTGTTAACTACGTCACAGTATAAGTGTTTTCTTATTCTCATTTTCAAGATTATGTTCTAGAAAAATTACATTTTTTAATCTTTTACCTGAAAAGCTAATAAAAATATGTATTTCTTTCAATAGTCAAATAACCACAATGACTAGTTCAAGCTTCCCTACCTGTTTTTTTGTCTTTTGGACTTCTAAGTCACTTGGACTCTTCCAAGCTGACAAGACTGAAATAAAATTTGAAAATAAGATATTAAAAACTACAACAAAATTCACCCAAAGGCTTCCTAAAAAGCAGAAGCAATGTTGTAGCTGATATGTTAAGCAGGGAAATAAAGGTTGGTTATGAACATTAGTGTGTTCTTTAAGGAGGATTTTAAATGTACTAGCCATCTGATAAGAGTTGAGATCAGGAGAGCTATAAAAATAAGCATTCATAACTATCACTATCATTGTATAGATGAAGGAATGAAACTTAATGATCAATTTAGTTGCAACGGCAATAATTAATTAAAAAGATTGCAAAATTTTTTCAAGATATTTTAATGAACGATTAGAGACAACAGGAAAGAATATGGGAGCTGCATTTTTTTTTTTTTAAAGTAATTTTTAAAGCCAAATGTCTAATGCCATGTGATCACTGGTTACTTTTTGATTTCTATAGAGTTAAGATTAGGCTTTATATACCAGTCTCTCAAATTTGAGCATTAATTACCTACGAGTTTAAGTGCACACTAAGGTACTTTAATGAAAAGCAATCTTAGAATTTCATTCACATGAATTTGATAAAATTATTTCATTGTTTTTGGGAGAATATTCCTATATGTAAAGTAAAACCAGATCTGAAGCATTTCTGCATTTAGATGCCTCAAAAACACAAATTAGTTTTTAGTTTCATAGAGTCTCCATAGGAAGCACCATAGACAGGATACTATGAAGGTGAAAGGGAGAGAAAGGGGTTTCTTATAGTGCCAGAGATCATTGGCCCATGAAACAGAGGAAAAAAGACAGTGAAAAAAATTAATAGATGTTGGATTAACAGATGTTGGAGGATCTGAGACTTTCAGTATTTTACTCTTTTCTGATATTAGATAATTTAATCCCTTCAGACATAGATCACTGCCTAGTTTCAGAGAGTAGAAGTTATTTTACCTGATTCAAAGCATAGCTGTTATAGCTACCTAGCTTTATCCTTGGACAATGGAGAGAATGATACATTCTTCAAAAACAGGGCTTATCTGTAATAATATCATAGTATCTGGGATGTTTGTGAGCATGAAATAAAAATAATAAAATAAAATGAGGCAGTTACTCAGAAGCAATGCATTTTACAAAAGTTCCTGTATATCGATTTACATTTCTGTGAACTTGAAAGAATAAAATTATACAAATTGAATCCAAGAGGGGAACTCAGGAAGCAGTATGAAATTGCACACACAATGTAATTGTACAAGATTTGAGGCAAATTATTATCCAGCTTAAATCAATCCACTTCAGCCCTCAGAGAAAACATAAACTTAGGTTTACTCTCAGACTTAAATGTGAATGTTCAATCTCTTGACATGTAAGTCCACTAGAACATTTGATGTTCTTCCTTAGACATTGTCATCTGAGAGAGCAGTCAAATTCTCATGCCGAAAGTATGTAAATGGCTAAAAATGTGACAGCATGGTAGAGGTGGTAGAAAGGCAGGAGTGCAGCAGAAAGAAAAACACATCTGGACATTGTAAGATAGGGCACGCCTGATCTATTTTACATCCTGTTATTGTCACTTCATTTTCTGTTTGCAGGTTATGGTTACTAACTTTCTACCAGGAGTCTTCTGCCCTATAGTTGCTCTGTATAGGCACAAGTCTTCATCATGGTACAATTTGTAATAAATGAGTTTTTAACTTCTTATACTAGTGTAGAAGATTAATGGTTCAGAATTAAAAATTCGTGACCAAAATTTGATGAAATTACTTCAAATTAATGACATTTAAGATAGAGAGAGAGTTCAGAATACCAAGAGAAAATCCAGACAGCAGGAAAGTAAGGTTAAAACATTCTGTCTGAAACCATTTCACAAAAAGAAGAGGAAACATATGACATATGGTATCAAGTGAGGCACTTGAAGTTGAGTCTAAAAATGTGTAAAAAGACAGCTGTAAGTTTGCATGATTAAAAAGGGAAAGGAAGGATATTATGACACATCAAGAAACAAGGAAGAGTTATGAAAGTAGAGGTGGATTTGTTGGATGTTTGTTTGCTTTTCTTATCCAGTGGTTTGTAATGTTTTTATTCAGTTTATCTTCAAGTTCAACCTCCACTTCTATCTTCCGTTCCGTTTCTCTCAGTGACATCAGTGCTGGCTATTAACACTAAAACTGGGTGGATCTTTGAACACTGAAACCAAGTCAAAGAACAATTTAGGGAAAGAGATAATTACATATCAGCTCTTCTTCCCTCCAATATGTTTAAACAGATTAGATTATTTTAATAAGTGTTGGATGTGATGAGAACATTTTAGAATAATATTGTCACGTGAATCTCCACTGACTGTATATGAATCATAGAAGTCAGTTTAAAAAAGCCCCAAATTTATCTGACTGTTAAATTTTGTGATATGCATTATCAGATCTTCATTGCAAGTTAAATGCCCTATTCCCTTTTAACTTTTGTTCATATGATTGCTTAGGTAATTAATACTAAATTGCTTTCGAGCTGGAAATCTGTGAGAGAGATTTTTTGCCTTTACTACTAGTTCTTATAAAATTCAAGTGAATAAAATACAAATGTCTATTTGTCCATGCATTGGGAACCCAACAGAGATATTCCTTGGGAATCACAGGGAGACTAAAGCCTAACTGGGTACAAAGGCTGATATACTCTCCCCATCACAAGTGATCCTTACCAATTTTACTTGGCACATTGTGCATAGCTTTGCATGTGCTGAGTAAGCTCAGTTGCCATTAGCTTTACTAGGATTTGAGGCAGGACTATATACTTTTGTTTATGGCACTGGACAGGGCTCAGGAACTAGAACATTAGCTTTTTGCTTTGGCATAGATTTCCTGGCTAAATTACCTAATTTCTCTCTGCCTCATTTCATAAGAACAGTCAAATCTGTTCAGACCAAAAGCTCATTTAGTCCAGTATCTTGGTTCTCACAAGGGCCCATAATGGATGCCAGTCGAAGAGAATAAGGCGTTGAACATGCAGCAGTGCTTAGTGATATAGTCTCCCAGGCTCCAGCACTTGTTGTTCAGGGATTTCCTGAACCAGGGATGGAATCTCTGTGTTTAATGCTTTTCAATGGCTTGGTTTTGATGAATTAGTACTGGCATTTCTTGAGCTCATATATCTTTTAAGTATCCAGGACATCCAATGCCCTACAAATTGTAACAAATTGTGAGGAACATCCCTTTACTTTGTTTCAAACCTTCTACCTGCCAGTTTCTTATTTTAGAATAAAATGAGAACAGCTTTCTTTTCTTCATATCTCTTCCAGTGTGCTGTATGCTTTCTAAGTTAGAAGACTGTAGCTTCATGCAATATGAAAATGCAGGAGTACCATGCATTTATAGAGGCATAAAGGTGCTGCTGGTTTGGTTCTTTCCTTCTTTCAACTCATGACATGAAACTTGATTTTTTCACTGTTACTGAATATTGACTTCATTTTTATTGTGACTTTAACATCTTCTTTATCTATAAAATGAGCTACTGTACTGGTGTTTGCAGAATTTCTTTCTGTGGAAAGATAAAGATGGAAACAGTGAACACAGCTGTACGCAAAGCTTCAGAACATTCTTGAAGTAAATATACAAGTTGTTCCTATTTATTCTCACTGCTTTCAGTCAGTAATATAAGATTTTTTCTCTAACATAAATAAAACATTTTCAGATAGAAATGTAGTTTTAACATTTCTTTTTCTTTAATCTACACAAAAAGTGATGCTTCTCCTAGTTTTTTGAGGTCTCAATTCAGAGGTCACTGAAAGATGAGAACAGAGTCCCATGGACCGAATGGGCTTTGGAGCAGATGCTTAGCCATTTATATGAAAATAAAATGCCAGTCCTGCAATTTGACATCTATGGTACCACCAATGCCTCCTGAAACAGGAAGACAGCTGGGCTATTATATTTCAGATTCCATTTGTAAGTATTAATTTTAATGCCTGCATACAAAAGGAAAGGGGAAAGATAGGTTTCATTCCCACTGTTTTTCTGTGCATCTCTAAATGTGCAGAATGGGACTGGTGGGCCTTGCTAGCCCTCCTGGAACTTTTCTTACAAGGAACTTCAGAATCATTGCAAATGTTTGGTCACTTTTCCTACAAGGCCAGACCTCTGAGTTCTTCCCTTTCCAAGGGACTTACATTTCAACAGGAACCAATTATAGTTGACAATGTTTCAAAAATAGTCTCCTATTTCTCAGGGACCTGTAATCAGTGTTCAGATCTTACGTAAACAAAGTTTCATCTATAAAGAAAAGATAAGCTTAGCAGAGTTCTTCAGAAGGGGCCTCAAACAGCACAAACACCTTCTACAGTTGAAATATTTGCATCCAAGGTGATAGAAAGCTGAGTAGCATTATCTTGCAGATGGTCTGAAAAGATTTCAATAAATAAATACAAAGACGTGGTTTTTTCCCTACCAAATAGGATCAAATTTCCTGGATCCAGGGCTAACATACATTAAGAAAACAATCCAGTTGTAAAAACTAAGACAAGTACTTAAAAATTCCATTTATATTGTGGATTTGTAAAAACTGTATGGGTCCTTCTGATATCTATCCTGCTTGTTAATCTCCAAAACTGACTTTTCTGTAGTTGTATTGGCTTTCACTGGGGTTGAACAAGCCTCACTGAGGTCTCAGCTCATTCTCTAAAGGTGCTTTTGTTTATGAATAACAAATTTAAAGTGTGCTTTGGCACAGCAGGTAAGATAATTAGTATTTCAAGTCTTATTTTTGTTTGTGTATGTATGTGATTTTTTATAACACTGCATTTTAAAGATCAACAGTTAACTGCAGTTAAATGCTCAACATTTATCTGCCTAAATGCAAATGAGGCTTGCATTTCAGTCAGATATTCTAAAACAAATAATCAGTATGGATTAAGAGCACACATGATTTTTCTTCTCAATGTTTATTGTCATTACTTTAATGATGACAAAAAACAGAAGGGTGATGGTACGGATGCAAGTTAGAAGTCATATATTCATCAGTTCAAAGCTTTTAAATTGATGGTGATGGAAAACAACTGTTTTAATTCACGGTCATTTGGAAGGATTTACTGTGACCCCCAGTTAACTTGTAAACATGGCAAGGGATATGAGAAAGGTTTGTCTGGCATTCACTGAACTTGAGAGAAATCTTTCTTTGACTTCAGTGGGCTCCAGGTTGAAACTCTGACAGCAGGGCCTGAGAAGATATGCGTGAAGGTCTTTGGGACCACATCACATTTGGGAGTGGATAGCTCCTAGTTGCAGCCTGTAGGGTTTATTACTACAGTCCTTAACCGTCCCTTGAACACAAAGATGGGTCCTGCCCAAATCAATTCATGACCATAACCACTCCACACTGTGGCTGTGATCTGGTGGTGGGTGATGAAACGTGAAATAATCTTGACATTTTTCTCAAAAAAAAGCTGAACTACTTAAGAATTTGGATTCCATTAAAGTTGACTACAAAAAAAAAAATCCCAGAAATCAACAGAACTTTAAGGGAAACTGTTTCATTCCTGTGAGAAGTTGGTGTGTTTGTCAATTTTCTTTAGTCAACAATATTACTATACAATACTATACTACTCTATACTACACTGTCTTACTGGTTGAAGCAGCCAGGATTTTGAGTCAAAAGTTCTGCTAAATGAAAGACAGCATTTCTTCTTGGAATATATGAATATTAGTAATGAGTTATCTAGTTGGATACTGATTAGCCCCACTGACACTGTGCATTCCTATTTATGAGTGAACATATATGAGCTAAGTGTGTTACATATAGTTGACAGCATTGCTGACTCTCTCCTTCTGGGGACTCCTGAATGCTAGGAAAGCAGGCAAGATAGTGAATAAAGAAGTGAATTTTAAAGTATTTTTTTCGCTCACCTCAATTCAAAAACATTTAAATCCATCTGTTTCCATGTCGACAAAGTTTTTATTGCACATGAAAAAGAATATCAGACATTCTTGACTTGTTTTTAATAAAAAACCCAACTTGTATGAGAAAGGCATTGCTATTAAACACAGTGCCATGAGGAATAATTGCAACTTGTCACAGAAAGATTATAAATATATAATCTACTGTTAGCTATGTCTCCATGTGCACAATAGAAGTTAGCTTTTCAAATATATTGTTCTCTAATGAAATACTGGT
Source organism: Colius striatus (assembly GCF_028858725.1). Lineage (NCBI taxonomy): Eukaryota > Metazoa > Chordata > Aves > Coliiformes > Coliidae > Colius > Colius striatus. The sequence goes on along the minus strand of NC_084759.1, from coordinate 197,942,272 downwards.
AATTAACTTGTTGAGGATACCATTTTTTCCTAATGAAGAAATAGACAATGAGGTTGGGGAAGAGTTGTGTGGTGCCACACTGAAAGTAAGTGGAAGGAACAAAGATGAAAGAGAAGTGCTTATTGCAGGGATTTCAAATCTAAGCTTTGCCTCGGGAAAAGAATAATTGCCCAAAGGATCATAATTTCAGCTTCTATATCCAGACATTGTTTATATATTTTTAAAATCTGAATAGGTATCAAACACTGGGCTAGACATGATACTTTACAGATTCATCTGAACTAAATGGCACAGATAGATTGCAGTATCTTAGAGAAAAAAAAACCCAAAGCTTTTTGCAGTAGTTGCTGTGAGCGTAATTCTCTGTCCTTTTGTAACTTGTAGGAATTCTCTGAAAGCATGCTGAATAGGTCTTAATATAGGGAAAATGAGTTCATAATATTTTATAGGCTTACTCTTTATTCTGTCACTCATTTAGAGTCAGGTTTTGGAAGACTTTAGTTAGGACATGTGTTCATAGCAGAGATTTTTCCGTGCTAGGAGTTAAAAAGCAGATTCACTAAAAAGCAGACAGAAAAATGCTTTCATTGTGAGAATTAACTAACAATTTCAAGTATCTGAATTTTAAATTGTCCGAGAAGTTATTTGGTGAAAATCAGAGCCTATGGGCAAGTCTTAAACTGGGTGCCCAACTTGGGAGCATGCAAAATCAATTGGGAAGTTACAAAATCTTGGCCATATGCTTATATATTAACTCCACTTGACTAAGTCCTTTCTGTGTGTTGCTTCCCCAATTTGCAGTCGTTTTTGTGTTGTAAATAAGATACCCTTGACTCAGACATGAAAGTTCCTCTATAAAATTGGAGAACCTTTCTCTTGTTAAACAGCACCCTAATTATAGAAGCAATTTTACAAACAATCCTCTGGGGAAAGCATTTTCATCCTCATCAGAAAGGCTCTTGCATAAAATAACACCTTTGCTAACTTCATTTATTTGCAAGAGGACACAAGACTGAGACTGGGTTAGATTTATTGCCATTACATCACTGATGCTCAGTAATTCATAAAACATTGGGTCTAGGAGTTAGCACTGCTGTTATTTCCTCTGATGCCTGACCTCACCACAGTCTAATAACATACAGGAAATCCAGAAGACAAAGGGAGAAAGCAGTGGTCTTGAATACTAAAAATAACCATAGAAATCTAGTACAATCGTGTAATAGAGTATGGTCCAATAATTTATTTAACATAATAGTAGAATCTGCTGAAGCAATTAGAATCTGTTCCAAATGTTTTTAATGGAAAATATACTGGGGGTAAGAATAAGAATACTTAAAGAACTAGGACTTTTAGGATATGCAGTTCAGTTACATATACTGATTTTAGGTATATGTATCTTATTGCTTATATATGCAGACCACTTAATAACTTGACTGGAACAGATAGTCATTGTATGACAGTTTTACTTCCAGAGGTCATCCTATATGAGCCCAATGGTGATCTTAGGTGATGTATTACACTTGACAACCCAGAAAGTTGCAATACAAAGGCATTTGAATTCTCAGTGTCCTCCGAGAATTGTTCAATATCCTTGATGGTATCTAGTGTCTGATATGCCATTGGGATGACATTTTTGGTGTCTTTACTAATTAGGCAAGGCTAACACATCATTCATGTTAACTATGTGTTTCATTATACTAATCCCTCTATATTTTTAGGTTTTTCTAAAGGGTTAGGTAGTATAATGGCATTATAACAAAATTCCTTGATATTTTTCATGTCAGCTCATTTATTTGTGTTATCCAGAATCAGAACAATATTTTATCCAGAATATAAAGGTAGGCCATGCTTTAAAATTTGAGCTATTAGGTACATGACATTAATTAGTACAAAAATTAGCTTAAAAAAACCTTACCCCCCCCCTCAAAAAACCTATTGCACGAATGTCAGATAAGTCTGATGTCTTTAGCTAGTGAAATATTCTAAAATCAAGTTCACAAACATATACTTCTTTTTTGAACAGCTGCTCAGTTTGACTCTGCTTGCCCCTCTTTTGTTTACATATGTTGCACAGTTATTTGAAAGAGGCTGTTCTTCATACAAATACCAATATTAGTATTCAAACTAGTATGTTCAGGTGTGAACGAGTCTTCACTGTTTGACACTGACACTCGATTTGTCTCCCAATCAGAAGCAGAAGCACTTACAGATCATAAACCAGGAATAATGAATTTATTGAACCAGCTGTTCCTGAACAGCTCATTTGTCCATGTTTTCCATTTCATTAAATTATTTGAATGATAATTTTGTAGATACATAGGTAGGTAGAGATAGAAATAGATATGAAAAAAATACCTTTTTGCAAAGGTTTATGGAAACGTCATAAATTTAGTTTAATTTTAGAAGAAAGTTGTAAAAATGCGGGACTTTGGATATTTGACTGAGAGCTTTTGAGAGGGCTGAGTTGTCCAAATTCAAATTTTCAAAACTTGTGCTTACCAGAGTTAGCTACTGCATCTTAAGGCATCTTCTGAATATTGTTAAGCCAGGAAGACCTTCCAGTAGAAGTGATATATGGCAGTAAAAGAAGAAACAGAAATCAAGAGCTCTGTTCTGTTTTCATTAGTGTACAGAATGAAACATGGAGCTGGATCTCATCTCAAGAGCTCTTTTTTCTCAATATTATAAATAACATTTTTGGGTACCAAGTAGAATGTCTCCGTGAAAGGGTATTTCCTGGGTCACAGGACACAAAGGACACAGATTCATACAGAGATTTTTAGAGGTCCTGCAGTTATCAGGAAGATGGGCAAGATGTCCGAAGGTGGACGCAGAGTGATGGGCAGATATTCTTAGGAGCTTATGATAAGTTTTTCAAATAAATACTTTTTAATAAAGCTCATTCTCCATCCCCTTTAGCACAGCACAGCAGCTCAAGAGAGTTTTGGCTCCAGGTCTTACAGAAGCAGAAGACTTTTCCTTGGGAACAGCATTTTACTGAAGTTTTATTACAGTGATTTCCCACACGTTTTAAAAACTGATTTCTGATAACTATATTCTGCTAAGCCTAAAGGTGGAAAACCAAAACATCATAAATGTTTTGCAGAGCCCAGTATCCCCCAAATGTGTGCAGGTAAAAACCTTATAGCATGTAGAGCCTGAATACAAAAAGTCAGAAGCTCATTGTATGTATTTAATTTCTTTTCTTTTTTTTTTTCTTTTTTCTTTGTTTTAAATATAATTTAAAACAGTTGCATTATTGCTTCAATCATTTTTCACCTATTTCCCCAATGGTTACCACTGGCCTCAGAATTTACATTTGTTTTAATATTTGTATTTTTTACATAATTTCTCATATTATATTTATTTGCACTTGCACTTTTTAAAAAAAGAAAGCATTCCATGGGGATGACTTTAATAAAAATTTCTTATTAAAAGTTCCATAACAAACCTGAAACCAAAGTCCTCATATTTAACAGCTTTCATGACTCAATAGATTAAGTGTGAAATAGGAAATATAATAATAATAACAACATAGCCATATCCTGCACAGTTGTTCCACTTAAAATTATTCTTGAAAAGTAACACAATTCATAAATAAATAATTTCTCATAGAATGAAACGTACTCTGTGAAATATTCTTGATATAGTAATGAAATGTGTGCATAAAAAGTTGTATTGGACATAAGGAAAATAAAAAAAATAATTGGAATAAATATATTGGAGATGAGAAAATAATAGAGAAAAAAAACAAACAGCAAAATCATCAGTGTCTGTTTTCAAAGTCAGGTGTCTCCAATCAGCTGCCTCAGCACTGTTCATTTCAGAAAGACTCTTAGCTCAGACCTAAAATTGTATGAAACTTCCTCTGTGGTCAATGAAGAAGAATCTTGCCCTTGGGAATTACTGTTCTGAGCTGGTCTGATTTGTTATTCAGAGCAACCTGTTGCTTTCTGCTGACTGTGAATAGAGCAGCAAATCTAGCTACCTCAATTAATGTCTCTGTATAGAAAAGGTAAATACAAAGCTTAATAAGTCTGAACATTTTTCTCTGGGTGGGAAGTGGGACTTTTCCTTTTGTTCTTGACAACACTGAATAACAGAGCACAATATTTCAATGCTAGCAACTTCTGACTCAGTTAAGAGACACTGACATTGGCCTTCAAGTCCTTCAAATGGATGTTCCTTCCTGGTGGATTGTAATTCTCCAGCCACTCTACTCCGATGATCTTTTGATTTTTTTTTTTTTTTCATGAGGTTTGGAGGTGTTTTATATTTTTATCCTTTATGACAGCACAAAAGAATCTGTGAAAACAGCAAGGGAAATGTTATATCATTAATGCTTACAGCTGTGGCCAACTCTACCTTTGTTAGACAAAGGATGTAATAGTTCCTAAGACTCTTGACATCTTGAACGTTTCTGGACCATCCCATATTACTGTTTGACAGGTTGTTGTAGAGATCAGTAAGTTCCTGGACTTATACTACTTTCTATTTATGTTTTGGGGGTTACAAAATAAGGATATGAGTTCCTTCAGTTACACTAGAACAGCTGGAGAGCATCACTGCTGTCAAACCTCTCTATACCTTATAATTTAAAACAGTAATACTTTATTAGTAGCTGTAGACACTCCATCATCACATCCTCTTCAGATCATTTGCTTGCACTGCATTGATTCACTATTGTGGTTTCACTACATGAGGCTCTGCAGTTCTGGGATAGTTTCTGTGTGAATTGCCAAGAAAGTTTCAGGAAAAAAAAACACCTTGAAACTCAGCAGTCAGTGTTGTCCATTCTGGTAGGTTAGCTCTTTCCCAATAAGAACACATTTTCTCACAAGCCAGAAATAGTACTAAACTGGGAAAGAAATACCGATTGATTGATTGATTGATTGATTGATTAATTGATTGATTTACAAGAGTCAACTAACGTACACTTTTGTCTTTCTTAACTTTATTTTGTTGCCATAGTTCTGGATGGCTTATCTGCTGAAAGAGATGAAAAATTAAATGTTATCATACTGGTTATATATACATATATATCTGTATATAGGGGTATATGGTTGGTATTATATGTTTATATATATAAATAATATATTGTATTGAAACGCATGCTGACTGAAGCTATTTAATAGCAAGATATGAAATGTCTTGTCAAACAGTAATGACTTGTCAACACTCGATGCCATGATATGTGGCATAATTTCAGTCATATTTCAGACATTTGTAAATGAATTTCTGAAGCCTTGAAATAGCAGATCATCGGGCTAAAGAATAGGAATCATAAAAACTTCAGTGTTAATTTCCAGGACTGAACTGTACTTATTTATGTCTGAATCTTGCCATCTATCACCCTATGTACTACAGAAAAACATGTTTTAAGGAGCCAGAGGCATAATTTCCCTCCTCGCAGGGCATTTAGTAAGTGAAATAATTCATGCCATATCATAAGGCAACAGTGACTTGTCATTGTGAGTTCATGGAATTTCAAGATCTAAACAATCTCATTTGTAGCAGTTGTATTATGGATTATAGATCAATACCAATGAGATAAATCTAGATAATAACCCAGCACCAACTAAAATAAACTGAAATAAACTAAATAAAGCATGATACAGCAGAGTTTTCAGCTCCAAAGTTCCTTAAAAAAGTTTCAAGTAATTGTAATGTACCTTTGGACTACCAGTGCAGCTAAAGAAGAGTTTTGGACTATAAATTGGACATTTTGTTGAACTACAAAGGCCTTTCTTTGATTTTTTTTTTTCTTTTTCCATTTCTAGAGAATTTCCTCCCACCTGGCAAGCTTCTTTTGTCATTAATTCCTGTCTCTGATTATTTAATAGCCCTCAGTCACTTGGAAACAATGAAGATTTGGTGATTGAACAGTTTTCTTTCTGTTTGTGGCTAAAGTATTTGCTGACTCACTGCAGTATCATTCTTTGCATTCAGTTAACTGCAAAACTCAAGAGGCAGCAAAGTTATGAACTCATCAGATTTTTTTTCTGAAAACAAATAATGTGCATTATTTTTAGCTAAATGCTCTAGTCTGTGAAAAAGAAGGCCACATAGTGGTTGTCAGGAGGTTGGGGCATCCCTTTTTTCTATTGTATCTGGCAACATTACAAGGGGTAATGGAGTGATTCTGGAACACAAAAAGTTCCCTTTAAACATAAGAAAAAACTATTTTACTGTTCAGGTGACGGAGCACTGGCACAGGGAGGGTGTGGAGTCTCCTTCCTTCAAGGTCTTCAAGACCCGCCTGGACACGTTCCTATGCGACCTGCTTCTGCAGGGGAAGTTGAACTAAATGATCTCTAAAGGTCCCTTCCAACCCCTGCCATTCTATGATTCTATGTACCTATCATTAGTCATATTGCTTGCAAGGGTCTCAAAATGGGGAAGTACATAGAGAAGTTTTTACTTTTGTTACCTGTTGTTGGTTTGTAGATACAGGTAGTTTGACTTCACCACCCAAAGAACTCCTTGGGCAAGTTATCCTATTTGTGACAGGTTAAATTTCCTATAGCATGTTTATTAAAACTCCTTGGGACCTCAGATTAACCATGATATGTTTATTTGGCACTTAACAGTGATATATTTATTGTCATTGTTACTTACTTGTAGATTTGAGATCTTATAATACATGTCTCTACATTGCATTTTAACTGAAATATGGAAATATTGTAGAATTTCCCTGTCATACCTCTTATTGCTTGAGTTTTATTCCACAAACACAAGAGGAAGGGTAGATCATCTCTGATTTATACTGACCCAGTTCTCTACTCTTTCTTGCCTGCGGCACACCAATATCAGTAGAATTACAGTGACATAAACCAGAAGAAAACGTTCAAAAATCAGATCCTTCCTATACCAAATCACTTTCCACATCTGTTTCCTATTTCTCATGTAATGATACATGGGATTATCTTGGGAATATATTCTCTTTAACTGTCATGCCACTGACTTTATAGCCTTATCAAATATCCATTGGTGTGCAGGTTGAGTAATTATCATCTATTAAGAAGAAATCCCAAGAAAATGTAAATTGATAATAACATTTTTCAGTAATCTCTTGTAGCATTAGTACCATTTATTATTATTGTAGTTGAGGTCTATCATTCTCCTCAATTTACCACTCTTATTTATTTATTGTGCAAGATCTAGCTATGAACGCTACAGCAGAATTTCAAAAACGGTCTTCTTTTTCATTATTTACTCATTTCTGGTTAGGAGCAAACTCAGAAAATTAGAAGCAAGGAATATATCTGGACTATTAAGAAAGACAAAGGGAAAGGAAGAAATTTAATATTGTGCAAGATATTACAGATACAGGATGACTATGTAATCAGGCAGGCTACATCTACAAACAGACGCCTTAGGAGCTTGAGCTTGAATTCTCAGATCAAAGTTCACAAAGTTGTGTCCAAACTTTTTTATCTTACAGTGCAGTAAGCCCCTCCAGATAGACTATTCTGCTAACAGTCTGGTTTGTCTACACCTTTTTCTCCAGTAAATGGAGGGAAATGTGAAGTCCTTCTGATGTTCTTCTGAAAATATGCAATACGGTCACAGAGATATGTGCTCACATGATGTAATTAAACAAGTCTGTAATAAAAACTATAACCTGTGACTGACTCACAAAAACATTGACTCCATAGGTTTAAAATAATACCATTTGGAAACATGTTTGGTCACTGCCCTGGCCTATTCTTTGATTCAGGGAAGGCAGGGTGCCAGGCAGCGTGCTGATTCCAAACAGCTGAATTCACTGCTCATGAGAAAGAGATCAGCTATTTCTCTGACCTTCACATTAAATAAACATTACCATACATTGTTGAAGGGGTTTTTTTGTTTGGGTTTTTTTTGCATCTTTCATACCATTTTGGAGTGCCAAGTCTCTGGAGCTTTACTCTTGAGGGTGGAAGTGTTGTTTGCAATTTTGAGACTTTTACTTGCAAGTACAAGACAATGTAAGGCTCTGGAATTTACATGCTACTTAAGCTTTCCTGAAGTTCTAGTCTGAGACGTAGTCTGGAGAAGCAAAGCTGAACGGGCAGCTTAGGAACAGTTTGTAACTGCTTAAAGGGTAGTTATGAAAAGATCCATACTCTGCCATAATTGCAAATGATATAATAAGGACCAAAAGTCACGAGTTTTTCCTTGGATGATTCTGTTCAGGAAAAAAATGCTTCACTAAGAGGTCAATGGAAGTTGCCCAGAAAGGTTATATAGTTTCCCTTCCTGAAGACTTTAATAATTTGGCAAGACAAAATCAAAATCCATACTGGCCATAGCCTGTGCTGTCTTCTTTTAAGTCATTCTGGTCTTAATAGGATCTAGAGAGTCCTTCCAGCCAGCAGCTCTATAATTCTGTCTTTGGAAAGTGATGATAAGAATAAGAAAGGTGGAATTTCCTAGTATGCGGAAGCAGTAAGAACTGTAGGGACTTGAGAATCAAAGTAAAGAAGTCATATATTATGAAATAAAGAGGGAAAAATGTTGTACATCATCTTAGTTGATTTCTACTATTAATACATATATTTTGGACATATATTCTGAAATTATTTTTTGTTCATTTTTCTAAAGCAAGTGAGTGATCTCTGATCAGTTAGTAAGAAAAAAAGAGGTTATATCAAGCTGGCTACTTGATCCTGCAAATATTGGTTAAAGGAAATCCTTCTGCATCTACTTCACAGAGAATTTATAGCTATAAGCAACCGAGAGCTGGGCTCAAAGGCCTGAGTACTCAGGGAAACTGCTGGGGAGATAGGAGTTGTCCCTGATTTGGGGCTTCATGACTTAATTAGGTGCCAATTCAAATTTACCACAGTGCAGATGGGAAATGGAAATTTTGGTTCTCACTGTGACCTCCACAAGTCTTCTGTGAATGTAGAGGTCTACTGTGCAAAAAGCATCTATTCTTCTGGTTTTACCCACTGTGCGAAATGTAAGATAAACACACTATTCAAATTGATTGGCAGATTTCGTCTCTCAGTTAAAATTAAAGTAATTAGATGTACAGAAAAGCCCATTTCTTTGGATTTACTGACCTTGATTTGACTTAGTGTTGACTGAAGCCCTTTTTAATCTTGGTTTATATCCCCATATGCTTTGCCCTCAGCCTGCAGATTTTAAAAGTTTAAATTAATAGTACTGAAAAATAAAATAATAGAAAAAAATCTCTCCTGATGCAGTTAAAATTCAATTTGAGGATGCATGAACCAGATACTTAGGTTAAAAAAAGCAGAGATTAGCATTGTATTATGTACTAATCTACACTTGCAGGATGTTTCAGAAAAGTATAGTCAATGAAAAATAAGTTTTATCTTTTTTCAGAAAGAAGTTTCAATTTCCAGCTTCTTTAGTTACTATTTAGTTAGTTACTCATATATGTTTTCATTGAAAGCAAAAATAATTCAATGAAACCATGTAAATTAAATGTGAAATAGAATAAATGAGACACAAGCTGTGCGTGTGTATTTGTGCTTATGACTAGTTTTTAGCACAATACCAATTAGAAGGCTGGCACATTTGCCACCTACTTACCTAGAGTAATTTGACTTCCCTGAAGCCATAAAACCCAATATGAATCATATATTCTGCACTGTTCAACTTATTTTTAGTGTTCTTTCATCAAGTGTTGCTTTTCCTTCTTTTTTCTACTCCACAGGACAACATTTTTAGAATGGAAGATTCACATTTTGAAAATGGCCGAGGGAAAAGCCCTTATGATCCCAAACTGCTGACAGCTTCTCTTTTAATAGGTAGGTGCCGCAATACAAGTTCAAGGAAACATGCATTCACTATAAATAATTGCCGGTTTTGTGCTTTTTGTTCTCCTTGCAACACCAATGAGAGGACTTTGTTTTATGCATTTTATTTCCAGGCTAAAGTAATTCTGGTTTCATTTTTAATATAGTTGACCCAGGTATCTTGAGAAACAAGATGTGAGTAAACCAAGATTCAAGTATCACAAGAGACACTTTGTTCTTCAGTAAGACTTCGATTCTGCAAAGTATTTCTCCTCCTCAGAGCTAGGTGACTCTGGAGGCATTTTAATCACCTAGTTTTCAGACTGCCTTCACTAATGGTCAGTCAAACAACTGAGAGAAAAGTGAGAGCAAGAATAAGTAACTTCTTACATCAGTTTGGTGCCAAGAAAGGTCTATCACCCAACTGTAACTGCATGTAAACTGGAGATACACAAGCAACCATAGGACTAGGCCTTAAGATGGTGTTTCAGACCAAGAGATCTATCATACACTTAAACTCCTGGGCAGAATAGAGAGATTCCAATATCTAAGGCATTTCTCAATTAGCAATATTCATTTTATGGAAAATATACGTATAGAGCACCTGGAGTGTGTTAATCTAATTGAACTAATCCAATTGACTGAATTTATCTAATTGATTTAACTTAATCTAATTGAATTATTTGTGTTCATTGTTCTCTCTTCTCTTTTACAAAAAAAAGACAAAAAGATGTTTTGTGAGAAGAAATGAAAAGCGAAACAAGTAGATTCCTCTTTCCATAATAACTGTCCAGATGTAGCCACTTTCTCTCTAATATGTATCTTTCTGTCAGTTTATTACAACTTCAAATCCAATGGGGCAACAATAGTTTCAGAAAATTGCAGATTCTCTTACCTTGAAGTCTTTAGGAAATTACATATAACCAGATAAATTAGTTTCTCTAGGACTTTGTCCATGTTGCTAGTCTAGGGCCTTGCCTACCATCTACCCTTATTATATTTACATTACATTTAAAAATTAAGCTATTAAAACAGCAACAAAATTTTAGTCCTAAGCGTGCCTCATTTCCTGATCTCGAAGCTCCTAGTGATCATAGGTGATGAGCTACCCTGGGGACAAGCACTTTTTAACTGGAAAAACAGGAAAGACATGCACATCTTGCTCCAACTTGTACCCTGTACAAACAAAAAGGAAAAAAAAAAAGCGTGTGTAAAAGGCCAGTGTATAAATTAGTGCCTGGAGCGACGTGAATTTGTGGCAGAGCTACTCTCAAGGGAATAGCTTTACTATTTACTTTAATATACAATAAAGAAAGAGAATGATGACAAGCCAGTATTACATGGTATACCCGGTATGCAACTGCACAAAGTCAACAGTGTCTAGCTTTTCACATTCCTCTTTTTTTTCACTCAGTCCAGCACAAATATGATTATCTTATTTCCCTTGGCTTAGAGCTCTTGTCTTTAAAACATCTTTACTTTCTTGAGCCCACTTCCTATCACTTTAACTTTCACTCCATGTATTTTTCTTCCTAATAAACAGTAGACAGTATGATATTTTGTTCTGAATCGAACTTCGGTTAGAGCCATGGGTGTATTAACACTATAGAAAAGGGCACAAATTCAACATTCAAAGCCAGTGACTAATTTCTACTTCAGTGATTTATGCTGGGGTGAAGCTGAAATATAACATTCCTGCATCCTGAATATGAACACCCCATCTACTCTGCCTCTCATAGCTGCCTCACAGTCATATTGTGTTACTGACTACAGTGTTGTATTTACTTTTGTCCATTACTGGCGGAGGTTCCCCTGATGCTTCAGAAAGTGTACACCAGATTCATCACAGATTTGCAAAGATTTACTCATAATTGCTGAAAAAACATAGATTTTACAGTAAAACGATGACCTAAGGCAGGATAATTTCCTCCCCCCAAAACAAGTGAGAAACAGGGAATGAAGTGGCTAAGCAATGACATATATGGAGAGGTTTGGTCCAATTGTTGTCTGAAGTGGGTGGCACTGAAGCCCAGCAGTGCATAGGCCGTGAAGGCCAGAGGAGCCTCTTGACCACAAATACTTCACACCAAAAGCAACGTGGATGGACTGATGAATGACAGCTCCGCTGCTCCTGGCACCTCATATGCAAGAAGCATTTATCCTCACAAACAACCATGATTTATCTTAGGTTTAAGAGGGCAACTGTGCAAAACAATTTCCCAGCACTCATTAAATGCAATATTGTAATTAATAACACAATGTAACTATCTGGAAGATCAAAGAATGCTGAGGAGTAATTTATATGGTTAAATATGGGAGGGAAAAATAACCTCTGCTCTTCAGCATAAACACTGAACAGAGATTTTGCAAAGTATGCTACGAAGAAGAGTGTGTTCTTGACTCCTTAACTAGAAAGTTAACCTTAGGTAAGTGAAATGTAATTACCCAAGATGGAATTTGGACAAAACACCACAGTTATCTTGCAAAAAGTAACTTAAGATCTGTAATAGCCATTAGTGCTCAGGATTCTCATTTTATATTTTAACTGAAATAAACTCTTATAAATATGAAAAGAATCTTTACTTTTCTGTCTCTCTTAAAAAAAAAAAATTAAAAAACACCCGACAAACCAAAACAAACAGTTCATAATTACTAAATTGTTTCAATATTTTTCTAGTACACATTCTGTGTTTCATCCATCTGCAGACATTTTTCATTATGTTTTTAGAAATTGTTCATTAAAGGTACTCTATTGCTACTCTAAAGTAAATTGCTACTCTAAAGTAAAGGGCAGCTGGGAACATGATGCATCTAGTTCCTAGTGATGTAAGACACCATTCAGCCATTCCCATCTATATGCTGCTAACTAAACAATCTCCCTTTGACTAGGCTAATGCATGAAAATGTAGAGACTTGCAGTCCCTAGGCACCACTAGTGTGTATTCCAGGGCAAAAGGAAAATGAGAGGCAGCATGGTTTTCAAAGGATGTAATCACAGGAGAAAATGTCACTGAATATATTAGTCAAAAGCAATTGTATTAGGATAGTTAAAAAAAAAACCATCAGAGAAGGGAACAGCATTGTCCCATTATCAGTCAGTTGCTCTTTAGGAAATGACCCTTTGGAATTTTCAAAACCTCTAATGACCCAGAATCCTCAAAGCTATTTATGTTCCCCTATTGCACTCTTTTTCCCTTCTTAAAAATCAATTTAGGTGCCTTGATTGTCCCAAATATCTATCAGTATGACCTGAAATACAGTATCTTCTTACTAAGGAAGAACTTTTTGCTCTATTATTAGAAATGTATTTATTAGGAATTAGGTACTAAGTACATAGGAAGCTCAGGATTTTAGAGTTATTCTAGTTTCTGGCATGTTTTAGTTGTTGACTTTGAAAAGAGTAAAGTCAAATTACTACTATGTACGTCCGAAAATCTTAACTTTAGTGACTAAACCTACTAACCAAGGATAGTAGATTTCATTTGGCCAGTGAGAGCGATCAGAATTATTCAAGGCCTTGTTTTGCCTATATTTCTCATCCATTCAACTAACTTATTTCTTTCAAAAAAGCGAGATTGCACTTCTGTACTCTCCAGATTTCTGGTTTTTTTTTTAAAGAATGATAAATTTTTTAATAGCTGAATGGAAACAAATTCATTAAATAAATGTATAATGTTTATTTTTAAACATCTTATAAACTTAGGAAAGTATTCACAAATCCATGCTGCTTAGGTATAGTATATGGGAAATTGATTCTTCCCCTTAAAGAAAGCATTACTATGGGCTTTAATTGTTGCCTCTTTATTTAGTTAAAGTCAATGCATGTATTTCTCTTCGCATTCATATGTCAACATGCCACTCCTTTAGGATAAAGTTGTGTCCAATACGGAGCTTTTTCCTATGCAAGTAACTGAGGGCCATCAGCTTAACCTGGACACTCCTTTCTTTGTGCTGCTGGGCTAGAAATAAAAAGTGACAACTTTTCTTTTTTTCTGCATTCTATCCCCTTGAGAAATATTCTTCAATTTTGAAACTGACATTTCCACTTCTTAAAGTTACTGAAAACTGCTTTAAAACTATTGACAATGTAAATAGCACAGTGAAGACTCTCCATGACATAAAAGAATAATTTTCTAGACTAGCGATAGGTAAATTTCAGTCCAAAAGAAAGTCTGCATAGGGAAACAAAACTGAATGTACATCTAACTGGACAGGAGAAAAACTCCTCACATAGCTTTTAAATAGTATTAACTCAACATCTGGGACATGACTTGAGACTCACCCTGAATTTAACAAAAAATTATCTAAAGCCCTAAAAAAAAATTCTATTTCTAGTTATTTCTCTCTGAGAGAAGTCAAAATCCCATTTTTGCATGACTACAGCAAATCAGTTCAAACTGCAGGTGCAGGTCAGGTACATAAAACTTTGGAGGGACTGCAAAGTAAGCTGTTTTCCTATACACCTTTTCCTCATTGGAACACAGCAAAACTTTTTCTCTGTCACCACTGATGAGAAGTACCAGCCACAAGAGCCTAGTAATATGAAAGAGTCTTGAACTGAGTCAAACCTGTAAGATATACTGCTTTCTGTGATGTTTATGTGTCCGGTTAGAAGATGAGGTTCCAAACCCCCTTATAGTTCTAAATATTGAAAAGATATCAATTTAATGAGGTTTTTGAACTATATTTAAGTCTAATAATATATCATTAAGCATAGATTTTTTTTTTCTTTTTTGATTGACTTTTAGATCTGTTAATAACTAGGAAGCAAAGCTGGACTTGCTGGTTTTTTTCATTCCCCTTCTGATTTGTATTGATTTATCAGAATTCACTAGGGACTGAAAGATGAGAAAATGAAGATAAGGTTAAAGAAAGGTTAAGCATAGCATCAAAGCCCTTTTCACAAGCAAAAAGGTTTTATGTTCTTCAAAATCTCAGCTGCATACACTGTACATAATAATCACTATAATTAAGTGATTGTTTCCCCTTTAAAAAAAGTTGAAAATGCCATAGAGGAATGATAAATCGTTAATTAATGATATACTGTTCTGTTTCACTCCTGATTACACCTCCTGCTGGTCTCTTTGCTTCTAATCTCTGCTGTGAATTCATTCAGTTCCACGCCTTTCCGCTATTGTATTTTCACCCTTCCTGACTTTCATGACTACCATATGGTACAGAGCCACTGTAGTTTCAATTGATAATTTCATGGTGTCAGTGTTCTGAGGAAACGATGCCAGTGATAATCCAATAGGCATGCTTGGATCTGGTTATCCCACCATGGAAATACCTAAAATTGCCATGAACATGATAAACTTGCTTCTGAGGGATGTTTTAAAATGAGGATATGGTAGAGTTTATCATGACCATGAAAAATGTATTACCTTAGCCTAAAGAAAGAGTTATTTTATCCTCAAACTTGTCTTTTTCACAGGAGATCCATTTAAGATGGGAAGCTTGAAAATAATAGTTGGAAATAATAATACCTTTTATTTCCATAATAAAAGTATATGGTAGGGTATCTCATTTGATATATAGATATAAAAGGAGTCAGTCCTAAAAAATGCATTTTTAGCTTTTTTTAAGTTCAGAGTTGTTTCATGGACAAGCTCTGTATTTTAATGCCCAAAAGATAAAGTTTTGCTTTGATTCCCTAGTTGTTTTCTGTGGGTCTGATAACTATATACTTAATATTATTCTCTCTACCAGCTGACAGGTAGATTAAGCTGACAGGACTTGATCTAGTCCTTTGAATTTAAACTGTCTCTCTATCTGCTCCATGATGCTTTCAGCTGGCTGAGCAGGGACACATTGGGACTCTGAATTTCATCTCCAGCTAGGCTATGTATGTGCCATTTATGGGCTGAAGTATCACAGGTCAAATTTTAATTCACTTCTTCACTGTGATATGCATGGGGTCAAGGTAGCAGGGAATGATCTCATTTATTCTTTCTTTGACTGTTGCCCTTTGGCAGTATCACAGTTACAAAAGTGGCTGAAGGAGAAAAGGCATGTCCTGTCTTTTCTGTAGAAAGACTGTTTTCTGAGGATCTGCTTGATCAGAAAAAAAAAAAACACAAGAAAGAAAAAAGAAAAATGAAAAATGAAAAACAAACCAAACAAACAGACACCATCCCCACCACTCCTTCAAGACAATTTCTATATGAAAAATTGAAGGGATTTGGGAGCTTTCTGAACCGAAATTTAATGAGCTGGACTTTCCAATTCCCAACAGAAAGCCACAAAAAAAGTAAGTTGGGAGAAACATCTGGAGGTCTTCTGTCCAAACTCCTATTCAAAACAGGATAACTTCACAGTTAGGTCGGTTTTGGAGGATTGCATATAACTGCCTGACAGCGATAGGTGTACAAGCTGTCACTCTGTCACTGTTCCAGCCTAAGAATTGAAAGATATTTTTGAAAAGTGGCTGCACTAGCAGCCAGGAGATACAGATCATTTGAGAGAGGTTACAGTTAAGCTCTGCAGTGAGAAAGTAGATCTAATTATGTATTTTCAATGACAATACATTGCATATGGCTTATTACTTTGTAATTTTCTCATTATACCTATTAATGTAATATAACCATAGAAATTACAGCTTTCTCTGACTTACCATGACTGGAAAATAATGTCCTCCCACAGATGGAGAACTGTACTCTGGCACAGCAGCAGACTTCATGGGCAGGGACTTTGCCATTTTCCGAACTCTGGGGCATCACCATCCAATCAGAACAGAGCAGCATGACTCCCGGTGGCTAAATGGTATGTAGAACATACATTTATCCATTTACATTCACCCAGCCATCTTCATTCCAACAACATGTGACATATACACCCCTCTTTTATTTGGAGCAGAATTTTATCTTAAACCAGTTAAACTGATCAAAAGTGATTTATAAAGAAGTATTTTTGATTTAATTACATTCAGATTTGTGGAGTGTGAATAAATTTAAAACATATTCAGACACTGCAGCTAACACAGTCATGCCACAGGAGCAGTGCTGTAGGGTGCAAGTTGGACAGAAACTCGAGGCTCATGGAGGCATCAGTCACATGTCAACACAAGGTAGCCACAGAACCTTGGGAAAGACTGCCTTGCACAGCCTTTAATTTTTCACTAAGTTGAAAGGAATCTGACACTGGCCACCGAAATCTTTCAGAAAGGGAATCAGCAAAGCTCCCTGAGAAGGCCAGAGTTGTCAGTGATTTGGAAAAAGTGAAATTGGTCCTGAGCATTCCAGGATTTCAAAATATTCAATAGTTTAACAAGGCATAATAGCTTATGTAATTGTATGGATATTACTAATCAGGCTTGTAGTTGGTTGTTTGTATGTATGGAAGAGAGAAATGGTTTGAAAGGAAATCTGGTTTTGGCTTCATGTACCAAAATACTTTAAAATGGATCTGAGTACTCTGTCCAAGTTCTACTGAGGTCAAAATTCCAATAGTTTAAATAGAATTACACTTAGCTTTGGCTATACAAGGATACTACCGTTTTGGAAATGAGAGTTTATCATCTGAAAAAGCTGACATTTGATTTAAGTGAGCCAGTAAGGTCGTTACTCTTGAGTAAACTTATATTTTAATTTTTGAAGAGTTAACTAGCCACTTTTGCTGTACACACTGCTTGCATCTGCACACCTGTTTTTGAATTCACAATGTATTTTATTCTTAAGTATTTTTCACTCCTAGCCATATTATTTATGTCTATGCCAAGGTCCAAGTTTTCTTATGTGGTTTTTCAATTTTGTAAAAACTGTTCATACAAATTTTTAATGTGTTGGAGCAAACTGTGTTTTAAGAACATGCTTTCTTATAAGTTACAGTCAGGAACTTCTAGTATCATACTGGTTATCCTATTATCTGTATATACAATCCATAACAAAACCAGTTCCTGACATAATTAAAACCACAAAGTGCTATTGCAGGTTGGATAAACAACTCTATATATGACATATGCATTGTATATATGTGTCAGATAAATGTGTATATGCCAAGTTGTATGAATCTGTATTTTTATATGACAAGTTGTTTGAATCTGATTTTTGTAATTTTAAGTTTATTTTTATCATAATTCATGTGGCCTTCAATGAGAACAGATTCAGGTCTATCACATTTCAGTTCCATAGTCCATGCTTGCCTAGTAACCCCAAAGTATTGTTCATTGAATGATTATAATAATAGACAAGATTTCTGGACTTTAGGAGACAGTAAAGACATGTCCTGCTATACCAGAGTTTTAGTCATATCCATCAATCTTGTTACTTGGTAGAGTAATAATATGTTAAAGACAACACTGCCCTCACAATTGTTATGATAGTCATGATGATGTAAAGTCCAATCATGCAAGTAAAATCAGCTTTTGTACAGTAAATTTGCACAATGACAGCTAAGTCAGGAGGATTTATGCAGTGGGAAAGCACAACCATTGTCCACAGCCCTTGTACTTCATCGCTGAAAATGTGTCATTCCTTTGTGGGTTCAGTTATCAGTCTTTCAGCAGTAAATGTGAGAACTGCTTTTCCCAAATTAGCGCTAAGGTTACATCTGACAGGGTGCAGAGACCACAACTGCTTTGTGCTTGGGATAGGGAGGAGAAGACAGTTGCACATAAAGCACTGGTGAAGCTCAAGCTCTCTGGAATTTAAGTATTGTCCAAAAAATAGAAAGATAAGTATTTATCACAGCACAGTATACTCCTGTATGGGAAATTTCAAGATAATATTTTTTGTAAAGGTAAGAATCAAATGGAGGCTTTTAGAAATGATTCTCATAACTGTCTGTAATTTAATAGAGAATGATTCTTAAATACATTTTTGAAATCTATCTCTATATTGCAACTTAATAAGATTGCTTTCCTAATATGGAAAGGTTAGCTTAAAATCTGCACTACAAATGTTCCTGTTAAAGACTCTAAGACTTTACTGTAAATTTTCCAGTGATAAGATCCTGGCAGCCTTTCCACACAGCACTCCTAATTTCAACATCTAACAGGGAAGTATAAAAATGATAACTCTTTGGGTTTGAAACTTTGCAGGCTTGTCAGTCTTTTGATTTAATTTTGTTTCATTTTTCTCTTTTATAAATGTAATTATAAAGAAGCTTTATTTTTACACCAATTAAAGGTGGCTATGCTTTTAATTAAACCAGCTCTCATTGAAGGATGAGGTGTATACTGTGTTCTTAAAATTCTGTATAAACTAGTTTTGCAGTTTGCAGACTTTTATAAGTTTTGCAGTAGACATGGATGACTATTTAGTAATGGGTTTGTTTTTCTAGTTACTGTCTACAGTGTGCTCAGTCTCAGGTTAAAAACCACTATTTTAATGGACATATACTTAAAACTGAATAAGAGCAGCAGTTCTGATCCAACTTACAAAGAGAAGTCCTCACTCCCATGGAGTTTTAATAGCTAGGCACTGAGACATCCAGTTGTGAGTCCTTGCTAATGTTTACTTCATTCAGAGCAGGAACTTGAAACTGCTTTTCCCATGCTAAGGTTAAGGTCAGAGCTGACAGGGTGCAACAAACACAGCTGCTTGGTACCAAAAATGGAGAGGAGAGGACAGTTGCATGTGAAGAACTTGCAAATTTTTTTCAGAAATTAAATATCATCCTGAACTGCCGTAAAAATAGGATAACATTGCACAGAATTGTTAAGTTTTGTGGATTTAAGTATGAATACAGAGTTTCTACAGAACTCTGTAGAAATTCACACAGTCACATTTTGGAGATGTTCCACCACCTGTAGGAAGTTAAATGTTGCTGGAAAGAGGGCTTTGAACTGTGCCCAGCCCAAGGGAAGGTTGACCAGCAGCTCTTAAAGACTTTTACATTCTTTTAAGCATATTAAACACTCACAGACTTCTAAAGACATTTCATTTAGTATAAATAATTAAACAGTCACCAGGCAAGCCAAATAAAGCAAGGGAGACTGATTCTGTAGCCATGTAGTCAGATCATTCATCTAGAAGGTAGGGAACAATACATTAATCACTGTAGCAGTGTATATTTAATTATTGATACAGAGTTGGCTAGATGTGACATGGAGGCATTTGCAAAAACACAGTAAAATAAGTTGATGTTCAAGGAAGTCATCTTGGATATGAAAAGCCACAGTTCAGTGTTCCAGACTGAATCATGCAGTTTGTTACAAGCCATATACATGCTCACTCTGGACGTTATGGCTCCTCTGGTAAGTGCATGGAATTTCTCTGCACAAAAAGCTTTGGCAGTCTTAGTTGGTCCCAGTGTGGGTCAAGAATAGTTTCCAACTCTCAGAAAAAAAAAAAAAAATCCTGAAATTGAAAAAACATCTTCTGTCCAGTTTTACTATAAGGAGCAATGGCTTTTATCTTACAAATGTACCTTACAGAGTCTTACGTATAGGCAAAAACTATGTGTCATTGCCTCTTATAGTTCAGAGACATCAGAAGCTAGTGTTATTTCAAGAAAGTGTAGATCAGGTCCTATTTCTATGAATTGCTTCAGAAAAAAAAAACCAAACAAACAAAACAAAACCAAATAGGAGACCTGAGCAGGTAGGAGCACTTACTCAGGTACCAGGATGTTCCCTGGTGAGCTACACACAGTGTTTACTGTTACACCACCGTTGGCAGCAAGGCTGAGGGCATGGCTGGAGGCAAGAAGGCAGAAATGGCAGTGCAGTGTACCAAAGCAATTGCTAAGCAATGCAAAAGCAATGTACTGAAGGCAGTTTTCAAGCTGAAGATTAGGAGAGTGGAAGGAAAGCTTGGTGCTGCTCTCATCTTCCCTGACTTGAGCACGGGGGATCTGGCCTGAAATTGTTAACATTTCATAAAATCAATAACCATAAACATTTATTTTAAAAGTAAAACAGAGTTGGACTGTAGACAATTTGAAAGGAAATGAACACAATAGTTGCATTAAGATAGTATGATGAATCTGGTTTGCACCCCAGAAAAGTGAGGGAATACTGGCCTTGCTCACCCTGTTTGCTAGACCTGGGGTTAAGAGAGACTTGACAGTCTGGATTTCCAGTCTTGGCTTGGAATTTCCCTGCTTTTTTATGGGTTTAAACCAGCCCTATGATATTATTTTAGCATACTTTCCATGGCTTAATTTTTAAAGTGGAGTAGTAGCTGTGCTTAGTCCCCTGGGGTTATTGTCCACGGTAATCTTTACGGTTACATAAACAGCTAAGAATTATAGAAGCTGAGCGACTGTTCAATAAAAAAGAAAATGCCCTCTTAAATTTCACAGACTCCAAGGCAGGAAACATGGACTTGACTCTCCTGGCTTTCATATAGAACTGCAGCCATCTCTTTATGTTGTTTCTGCTTATGGCAGTTTGTTGGGTGTCCCAGCACAGGCAACATGCATGCATGATTTTGAACAAATATACATGGCACAATAGACAAATATATGTCAACAGAGAGGCAAGACTGCAGCTAGTTTATAGGATATTTACTTCTCTAATAAAATGTGTTAAAGGTGTCAAGTTGTTTAGAAATGAATATTTGTTCTCTTGCGACTACTCTTGCTGAGACACAGACGTGTTCTGCCGCATCCTTGAATCTATAATTTGTCTTTGGTCACCCACACCAAACCCTTTTCCCACCTATACATACCCACTGATTCCCCCTTTCCCGTACCACTCCCTTGTCCCTGAATGCCTTCTTAGTTTCCCACTTTCCAGATCACCTCCTACACGTTGCTAATCCATATATGCAGAAGGCTCTAAACTATATGCCACCAAAGGTAAGCAGAATTGAAAAATGACTGACCTTCCAGCATAGACAGGAACCAACCACCCTGGTACCTAAGGCTTATCTCATACAAATACATCTGAGATATTCTTGCAGAAAAGAGATGATCAGTGCTACAAATACAATAATTCTCCATCAAGGATATTCAAAACAACAGGTTATGCACTGCATATAAATATATTTAGTCTTCAAATTAGAAGTCTTAAACTATATAGAGGATGCAATTAGAAGTTGCCCCATAGAAGTAGTCAGTGAGGCACCTATTTGGTTTTAAGAGGAAATTAGATAACATTTTGTGTGCTGTCATACAGCAAAAGGGACTGCAGTGAGAATACTAAGAAGTCTTTTTCCAGGTCTACATTCCCATAAGTCTACAAAAGAGTATTTAAACAACCTTACCAGTGAAAGCAGTGGAGGGATTTATTTATGTGTGGTTTTGTTGTCAGTGGTGTTCTTTTTTCCCTACTAAGAGCTCTTGGATTTAAAATATGCATTTCTTTATTTCAACCAAATCAGTCAGCTGATAGCTCCTGTCATGCAGGCTATAGTGTGGACCTAGTTCCGTACTTTTCCACCACTGCAGCTCCTGTCATGCAGGCTATAGTGTGGACCTAGTTCCGTACTTTTCCACCACTGCTTATACAGGCACGAACAACTCCAACCCTTGCAGGAACAAAACATGTCCATATATGCAAGTCTCATTTCTCTCTCAGTACACTCTCCCACCCCCATTCCCATTATCTTCATTGCTAAGAATAGTAATAAATAATTTCACAGTGATAAATTCCATGTGTGACATGCTAATGTCACCTAACACAGTGCTAGGAAGTACTCAGAAACTATGGTGACGGTGGCATAATAATGCGAACAGAATGGCATACAAACTCAAATTACAGGTTTTTTTTCCTCCCTTAAATCTGTAGATCCAAGTTTGAGAGATTTAATATGAATTTTAAATTGTTTTTCTCATTGCACTCTAACAAGTGTTTTCTCCATACATTTTTATTACAACCCATTCTTTTTCTCTTGGAAGAAATACAGAATTTCTGAAATTGCAAAAGAATCAGTTCTTGGTTAATGTTAATGTTACTGCTTGACGTTTAATCACTTCTTTGTTATTGTTACTACTTGATGTTTATGTTGTCACCAACGACACTCAGGAAGCCATAGGTCCAACTGAATACTCCATCAGAAGATACTCATGTATTTGAATCAGTTGACTCATCCTGTCTGATAACTGCTCCCTGTATCTTTACACAAAGAGAAGTATTTGATTCAGAAATCAAAGACCAAGTAGGAGACAGAGAATGTGCTTTACAATTTCTCTGATTGTGAGGAAGATCATGAAAATGGTGGGTAAAGACAATCAGAAAAATTATAATCTCCCGACAAGTGGTCTAAATTGAATTATTTTCAATCTTTCTAGGAAATAGAATTTTTTCTCTCTCTCTTAGTCTCTCTCCACCTCATCCTTCACTCCCAGTCTAGGATTAAGTAATTTTCTTTATTAATTTTCAGTGCCATGAATGAGATTTTGTCATGTTTAGGTATGAAAAATTGGTAAAAGTAGTGAAAGGGTAAGTTTTGAGGCTGGAGTGGAAAAAGAAGGTAGGAAAGATGAAGCAGAAGAGGAGAGCACATTTTGAAGACTTCCTAGCACTCTGGAGAATATGATGTGGTGCAAAAAGTCTTGCATCAGTAAACATATTGGTCTGAGCTATAGCCACAATATGCTTGGGGAAGTCAGGATACAAGTTAGTCCAGGAACATTTGACATAGGGTATATGTATATTTAATGGGTAACTGTGAACTCATTTATTGGTTTTAGTTTGGTCAGCCTGTTGTCCACACCAAAAAATAATAGCTGGGAGGGTAGACTAGAAGCCATGCTTTGCTGCAATTCATAGTGTGAGTTTCTTTGTAAAACATATATGATAAAAAATAATGGAGGAGCTCAGAGTGCTTTGTCTTCCATTTCCACTGGAGACCTGAGAAGTTTTTCTGCTGCACATATTATGTTTTTAGGAAAGTAGTTCATAGCTCTCAAAGCAAGCACTTTGGGATATGACCCCAGTCCCAAACAGATGAGGGCTTAGTCTTTTGTCTAAACTGCCAGTGTAGACTCCTGACAGCTTAGGGATCTACACTCACTCATGTACAGATTCATTGGAAATGTGCCTTAGAATTGCTAAATTTTAGGGGGTTTATTTCAGTGGTGAACATGATACCAGGACTACAACTCAGTAAATCCTGGTGAGCCTCACATCACGGTGAGATATGAAAGTGTAACCCTTCCCTTCATCGGTGCTCTTGACTTCTCTGGGGACAAAATTGGATGAAAGAGCCAGAACAAGCTCTGGCTGGATACTAGACATGAATAAATCTATACACCTGTCTGTACAGTGCAAATAGAGTTGTCTCACTGGGGTGTTCAGAGTCAAATTTGATGACCCAGATCAGTTGCTTTATATAGATATAGTTTTAGATAGCCAGATCTGAATCTCACCTGACAACTTCAGCAGTAGGAGCTGCGTAAAAACTCATCTACATAAGTATGCTCTAGGAGTCACACTCTTGATCCTGGATATATCTAACTCTGTATCCTTCTCACAGTGAATAATAAATACCAGCAATTGTCTGATTACCAGTAGTCCTAGAGATATTCCATGTTCCCTAGAAAACTATTTTTTTTTTAACTGAGAAAAATTGTTTATTTGTATGCTTATTTCAATGGATAACTTGTAGAGTTGGCAATGGTCACTTTTGTAAAGCAGTGGTCTGTTCACATAAAGAAGGTGATAAACACAATATATAATTCAAGTAGTAGTACCTGTGGCAGTAATCTCTACTCAAAGCTTTGTGTACTAATTTTAGTAAATATATTATTAAAAAAGAGTGTATTTACCTAACATATATCTCTCTATAACTATATTAACTACGTGCATCAGTTCATAGGAAGCCTCTCCTCTTGCCCTGGAGATGAATTTCAATAGAGGGAAGAAAAAAAAAAAAAAGAGTTATTTGTCCAAAACAGGTGTAACATTCAGGTTCTAAGACTGCACTTTGCTTTGCTTTTACTGTCTACCCCACTTTAAATTACACAACATGAGTTTCTTTGTAATTATTTTTACAAAGATCCAAATCACCTTAAGGAAGAAGAAAGTTCAGATTAGATGGCAGGATGCCAAAGACAAAATCTAGGCATTATAGGCCTTGCAAATTCAAGTAGGTTTCCCATGATCTCTGAGATGTCTGTGAGGGCTCATCGCAGGTCTGATGCTTGGAAAACAGTGACTTTTCGCTACCAAATTATGCCTCTTCCTCTGTTCATGAAAGTAACTAACCAGTTTTTCAAGAGAAGTTAAGTAGAAATCTGCTTGTAAGGAATCACACAGCAGAATGCTAATTGCTTTAAACAAAGCAGAAATGGGTCTATTACAGCCCCCTTCATTGGGATATGACATACTTCTGAACCTTTTTTTTATGTTCTCGCGTTGAGCTTTTTTTTTCTCCTGCTCTAGCCATCAATTTAATGAGTGTTGACCCTGTCAATACCAATTTCCTCTTCTCAGGCCACCATGTTCAGAGTTTGGTGGGCATTCAATAGAGATTTACTGTTGACTGGGTAATTTGAGTTCATGTGTGTGGTGAAAAATTAGTGAGGAGAATTACCCAGAAAAGTGGATGCCATGACAATGCATGTCACCATGGTGTGACCAGCTCTGCTGACATAGGTTTCAAAAGCTCTCCCCCTGTGAAAATGGGGCCTGTTTGCAAATTAATTAGTTTCTGGCAGCAGCTTGATTGTTGACCCAAAGTTTGTAGAGTGGAAAAACAATCAGATTAGTGTGTTCAATATAAAGGCCCAGCGCGGCACTCAAGTGCAGTTTGCCAAACTGTTGAAGCTGTGAATAGAGTGAAACAAATTCTTTTTTGAGAAGCCAAGGCAAAGGTTAAGTGTGATGTGACTAGAGCACGCTGGCCATGAGGCGACAAGGGGGAGAATCAGAGGTTTCAGCCATGCAAAAATAGAGTGCTGAGCGAGTTGCATTGAATTTAATGAAATTCACAGCTTCGGATGTAAAAGTGTTTGGCAATGTTTTAGTCTGTGTTCAAGGGAGAAAGATGGCTTTGTTTTAAGAAATTTTCTTTGTATAGCCATGTGGGACACAAGACATTGAGTCTCTAAAGGGTATTAGAGGCACTTCCTGAGCCTCCACTCTGTTTCTAAGCACCTGCAGACTTTGAGGTTGGTACCAGTTCCTCCCCCTCCCTGCCACACACTAACTCTCTTTATCTCTAATGATTCAATCCAAGCATCCCATTCATCACCTCCAACATTTGGTCAGGTTTCTTGTTTTGTATAGTGCTGGTGTCATAACTCATGGGCAAACATATTAGAAATCAACCTTTGCAAATAGAGTAGCTAAAACTTGTTATTCGGGTAGTGTGACAAAGGTTAGATACAAAAAATTTCCACAGGCCTGATAATACATGACAATATCCCCAGTGCAGCCAGGAAAGATCTACTCTTTTCGACTTACTGCAGTGCTTAGCTCATTTCATTAACATGCTTTATTTCTTCAGTGCCTGTTTTTTATATAAATCTGCCTTTCAACATCCACTTATGACATTCACAGTTATTTGTGCCCTTATAATAGTCCTTTTACATGAAGCAACTCCAATGGATTTTTTTATTTACATTGTTTTTTCCCAAAATGACAAACAGAAAGAAGGAAAATGCCAAGAAATGTGGAAGAGACTGTGTTCATGGGCAGTTGATGTAGTCTTCTCTGGAACTGATGTCTTGGCCCTGTTGGCCTGGATCAGAATACCTAATGGAATACCAGGGGAATAGGAAGACAGAGCTTCTGAGCTGAATATATGATCCACCACCACATAGCTACCACCTTATCAAATAACTGAGATGCCCAGCACACCCAGCAGAGTTAACGATTCGAGGATATAACTCCTTGGTCTGTTCCTGCCTTTCACCCACTTCGTAAAATAACAAATGTTAATCTGCAACTTGTGCAAACTTTGTGATTTGTTCCTGGTAATGGGGCTGAACCTAACCTCCTTTACACTAACATTCCTGAACCTTGAATTGCTTGTCCCAAAAGGCATTCAGTGTTGCTTGCAATTAACACTACTGATTGCTCAAAGCGGCACCTGATGTGGCACCGAGCCAACTGGAACCATAATTGGCTCCTTAGATGAAGAAACATCCATTTCAGAGTGGAGTTTGTGATGATGGAATTATTAGTTCAAAGTAAGCCAGGTATGTGAATACCTGGTCTATACATTAAAATCTCAGCTAGCACTAGACACAGCTGAATTAATCTGCAGACTCGAGGCCTCCCTTTCTGTGTCTCTGTAACTTCCCCTTCTCTTTGTTCATGAAATCATGTAAATTCCAGTCTGAATGCTTGTAAGGCTAAGTAATTGCTTTTGTTCTTTGGGTTATTTAATTACAAATCTCAGTAGATGACAGGTCTTCTGCACTAAAGGAAGACATCACATTTGCACAGTTACAGAATCCCAACACAAATGTGTGTGGCAAATCAGTGACTGCAGATTTATTCATGCCCTCTGGGACCTACACTGCCTTTTCAGCTTAGCATGCAATATGATTTAAATTACAGCTTGTGCAGAGCTGTGCCTTGGGATTACACTCCATGTTTCCAACTGTTTATAGTTCAGTGAGCTTTAACCTCTGTGATTCTGAAAATTAAATAATGTCACTGCTGATATCAAACTGATGGCTAGTACTAGATTGCGAAATACTGTCTTGTATTAAAAGCCTGTTCTTATAACAAAGTAGAAACATCAATGTATTTAAAACATTGATAACATTCAGGTAGTTCAGGAGCACAATTCAAAAGTCACACTAACAAAGGATTGAAAAACTAATACTAACATCCATTCTCAAGGATATATTGGGACTTCTGTATTTAGCAGAGTTTTGTCTGTTAACTTTACTAGAACAGGACTGAGTTGTGCAATACTTTGCAATTAGATAAATACAAAGATCATGTAAGATCAAGAAATGAGGATGGAGCATCTCTTGCAGTTAAATTCAGACTTGTTATTTCCTTGCAGATTTTACAGTTTCATTATTTCTGAAATACTATCATATATTGAAGATCCTCTTGTGCACAACTATCGGTATCTTAATATTTCTTTAGGCATTCAACAGAGGAGGAAAGAAAACACCTAGTTACAAAGCTGTTTATTTAATATGGCATGTGAATTCCTGGCAGATCAGTTTCATGCTTTGCGGGGTTTTAATTGATAGAAAAACTTCACTTGATTCTGAAAACCCATGTTTCCAGGATACTGTTCTAGTCCCACTTGAGCCACTTCCCTGGGTTTCTCCCCAGGTTCCACTAGGCAACACCGGCAAAACAAAAGGTTGAAACAGATGTCACCACCAGCATCTTTTATCCTGTAGAGCCTTTTTCAGTTCGTGGTGTAAGGAAGAGGGAATAGAAAGAGAAAAAGACAAATGGGAGAGACAAATGGATACTTATTTTCCACTTGTAAAGATAGCATGTTTGACTAAATAACTGAGCAAATAAACAAAGAAGCCCCAAATACCTTATTCATAGAGTTACAGTTAACAAATATGCTGGACAGATCATACACACACACACACACAAAACTTGACAGATGGTTCCTCATTTGATGCCTTTAAGTTTTGACAGTGCAATAGATACTGATTTTCCCCTTGATCTTTAGAGCACTCTATATTACTTATCTCAGGCTTCAAAGCCTAGCCTAGCTTTTAGGTTTCAGAGTGGTGTCTAAAGTATCCTATCCCAAACTATTCCGTTGAATTCCATTAA
This sequence comes from Colius striatus, assembly GCF_028858725.1. NCBI lineage: Eukaryota > Metazoa > Chordata > Aves > Coliiformes > Coliidae > Colius > Colius striatus. The sequence goes on along the minus strand of NC_084759.1, from coordinate 197,913,922 downwards.
CTTAAATCAATCAAGTCCTTGCTGAATACTTGACTGTTGGTTTTTATTTTCCAAAGAAGTAGATATGTGCCATATGTTACCATACAGTAAAAAAGATATAGTAAAGTTTATGGTGACATTTAAGATATGTCAAAGTATGTGAATGTTCACCAGGTAATAGTTGATAGAAGCATCTCAATTACAGTCTCAAAAGCAGCAGAGTTGTCTGAAAGTTACTGTATCCAAGAAACTGTTGAGAGTAACCCACCAAAACAAAACTGTCAGATGATAGGCCTTTTTTAGCTCTTTTTCCTCTGTTCTCAGATCCGTATCACTGGTGGCTATCTGCTGAATGTTTCACATGTTAGGAGGCTGAGTGTCTGGTTGTGTTATCAGGGAAAATTACCTCTTTCAAAGGCAAGGGTTAAACTGTAAATCTTTAAAGCCGGCATCTCTAGTGCAACATCCAGAAGAATCCAGTGTTCCTGAACACTTAGAGACGCCACAATCATACTAAGTAAATGATCACAAAATACTTCCCATTGTGATTTACCTTTCAAAGTGATAGACTGGCCTGTGTTTTTATTAGATTCCTGGACTACAGAAAAGGGATTTTTTGACATATGTTTATATGTATAAATTGTATTTTCCGTTGGTAGGTTTGTAAAGTTTTCTGTTCAGGTAAGTGCAGCAAGTTTTGTAGCGATATTTTATTAGATGAGTTGGTATAAGAAGAAAGCAGTAACTTTTCAGGGACTGAGCTTTTTTTACAGATAATTGTTTAGAAAACAGAAGAAAAGTTATTTTAAAGTCTGAATTACCTATTTTTTCATCTTTGCAGCTCACATTAAATATTTTAAATGAAAACATTCAGTGATAATACATAATCTGTGAATATGGCCATATATCTGAGGATTGTGTTGATTGATTCTTTTACTGATTTTGAGCAAAATTCAATAGCCCTATAAATAGCAACAAGTGTTCTACTGATGATGGTGAGATTAATCATATTTGCTGAGCTCTATGATAACATGCGACACACTGTAAAATCTGAGTCACAAAGTACCGTTCGTGTCACTTACCTACTCCTTCAGTCTCTGCTTCCTGTTCTCCTGTTTCTCCAAAGGAACTTCCACTAAAGGCAGAAAAAAGCTCTACAAGAATGAAAGGTACAAAATCTTCCTGTGAGATATTTTACATGGACTAGTGAGTCATCAGCTTTCTGCACAAAATTGTATAAATGGGTTGTCATTATTAATAGTCAGTTCTGCTCTGCTCCACATTTGACATACTTTCAGCTTCTTTTTCTTTTTTTTTGGCAGATATTTTGGTAGAAAACATTCTTTTAGAAAATGTTCTAGTTTCTCATTTATGACAGGACTTATATTATTTACCACATGTAGTTATTTTATTACTTTTTAAATACCTTTGCTAAACTTTCTGTTTATTCCTGCTGTTAACGTATCGCAAGCAAATGTGCTGCAAATTTCTTCCTCACTGCTTTTAAAAAAGATAAAATGAGTCTAATATAATGTTAATCCAAGAAGATTTTCATCCTTAAAAGTCACAGTAATGACATCAAATATTTCTGAAATACTGTCATACATACCAATTAAACAGAGTTTGAAGAGAACAACTTTCTGGTAGAGCAGTGCAAAAGGTAACGTTGCAACACTTTCCTGTCTGAAGCAACTCCCATGTTTTTTGTCACACTTGTGCTATCAAATACTTTTATTTTTTCCTCTTTTAATGAGCAATACTAAATTTCACATCATCAGTAAACTACTTCATTATTTTGGTTGGGTGTGAATGCTGTTAATATTTTATGTTGACTGAAGGTGAGTTAAGTTGGAATCATATATTATGCTCACATGACTGCTGAAAGAGGTTGTCATAACTGATGTTATCATACTGAATACTTCAGATTGTGCTGAGGGGTTTTGCTTCCACTTTCAGATGCCTAGCTGCATTTTATATTGCTAGGCTACACTTGACAGATTAGTTAAAACCAGTCATTCACCCAGTCTTTTTTCAGCCTTTGCTGCCATCTCTCATTAATCTTACTTTGATGGATTTTGTGTCAAGTTGCTTTACACTAGCTGTAAAAGTTAATTAGAACAACAAAACCTTTTTCATAGTTTGACAAAACAACCTCAGTTTTGTGACCAAACCTACAGGATTTAACAAAGAAATTAAGTTCTAGGAGATTGGATAGGTTAGGAAATTGCTACAGGAGTGCTGTCTGCTGGATCACTCCTTGGGAACTGGCTTAGGCTGATGATCGTTTTCTGATGAATGAATATATCTCACCAAGAACTCAGTTGATGGAAGAGTCCTATCCATTTTTTTTTTTTTTTATGTGATGTCAAGGAGGAAATTGTAGCTCTTACAGCTGCAAATTACCTCTACACACTTCAAATTGAATGTGGCAGTACAAAATTTGGAAGTTTTCTTCCTATTTTGAAAATACATGATTTCTGACACAAAGGCCTTGTTTGTTCACAGTGTAGGCAGAAAAAAAAAAAAAGTAATATATCTGTGGACAAAATGTCTTGTTGGAGACAGGGTTGTGTATAGCTTTCAGACAGAGAAATATTAACAATTTAGGTCTCAGAAGATATATGGAGACTAAAGGCATGCTAGTTAAGCCACTGCTGCTCAGTTTGGGGTTTCATGCTTTTGCCAATCGTACTGCTGAAGGCTGTCCCACTTTCCCTTCAGTGAAACTGTATTTGTCTTGTTAATCCCCAGCTATTCCTCATGCTGAGCTAGGACTTGTCTCCTGCAACATGTCAGGATTCTGGTTATGGTACTGCTACAGCATGCTCTCTCTGCCTTCAGGACACTTTCTTGTACCTCTAATTTCCAAGTTGCAAAGAAGAATATTCCATCCAGATGTAATCACACATCTCTCAGTATTCTGGAAGGCATGAGAAAATCACATTAGTGGAGAGGAACATATTTAGTCTCTGAGTTTTAGGTCATCTACTATAAACCACTTGAGCATCTCCAGGAACTTGTGCTCCACCTCTGAATCTTCAGAGCTTACAAAAGGCAGGCCCATACTTTTGTTTGCCAAAAGTGTGTAACACCCCAAATACAAAATGTCTTTTGTCTTCAATGCCTTCATATTCCACTTCCTCTTGTAATACATCACTTTTTAAACATCAAGACTGTGATATTTAGTTTTTGTCACTCATCCAGAGCTCTAAAGATGTAGGTTACACAGTTAAGTCACAGGCTTGCCAATGTTTTTATTTCCAAACATCAATGTCAAAAACTTCAGATAAATGACCAAGAGAGGAAGAAACAGGGTCTTAGCTGGAACTTTCATTAAGCTTTTTCTGCAGAGAGATTAAGAAATACAGAAAATCAAGATTAAAATATTCCTAACTGGAAACAATATGCTGCAAGCCTTTCTTTCTGTTCTGTGAAGGACACTGGTTTTCTCAGTAACTCAATTATTCTCTCTGAGAGATAAGTAAATCCATTTAAAATAAATAGTGTTGATAGATATACAACACCTTAAAACATAGTCAGCAGTGGAAAAGAGGTGTTAATTTTGGTTGTTGTTCTGTAAAGAGATAATAATCACCTCTTTTAAATTAAATAGTGTGGTTAGATCATAAGCATTGTTTTGTGAGAAATCTAATTTACTATGAGAATTAAGCTGTAATTTTACTGAACTTTTGCATTCACTTTTCTTCACTATATAATTAGTCATTACAGGAAATCAAAACTATTGTGGTCTCTTTAGAACAAAGGCTTCAGAAACCGATAATTGCATCAGAGATCAAAATTATCTTCTTTCCTGTGTGGGCTAAAGTGTAACTCAAAATACAATCTTGTCGAATTGTGCCTCTAAGGCAGAAGAGGACATGTATCTCAGGGTAGTGGCACTGCCTGAAAATTTAAGCCTTGGCTAGTGCTCAGAATCTCATTTTTCACCACTGTAGAGGTGTTAAGTACCACGGGAAAGCTTCCAGTACCCTCCTCCCCACCTCTCATCTCCCCTGGAGATGCACCTGATAGCCCAAGGCCCTGACTGACCTTCTAAAGTCCTTCACTTCTTGTAGCTAACCAGGCAATGTGGAATTTATATGCTCTTAGCATACTTTTAATGCTACAAACTACACTTATCCATCTTTGTTTTTGCCTCAACTATAAATCAGTAATTTCTTAAAAATACTGTACTTAATTCAAGTTTAATGCCTTTCATGCTGAGAATGAACCTTTGGTGACACTGAAGGACAAAGCACTGAACAGCCACAATGAGTAGGTAGATTATCGTTACATTATATGAGTAGCACTGAGACGTGGAGGAATTTACTTGTGTAAAAGTTTTGTGCATCTTTTTTTATGTGTATTTTTTTTCCTTGTTATACTGCTGTTGCATCCATGTGTTGAAATGATGAAACAGTGACATGTTAATATTATTTATAATACCATTGATACTTGAAAAATCAGATACAGAACAGTCAGATTCTGCAGAGGGGGTTTTTTTTTCTTCTTTTGCAGCGTTTTGAATCAGAAAATAAATGAAGAATATGTGTGCAATTGAAATTACAAGAAGCCTCATCTAAAATTTAACTTATTGGCCCATATTATAATCTGAACATGTCACAGAAGTTACTTTTTCTAGTCTTTGAAAAATTTAAAGGAAGAAAGGGATGAGATTTCTAAGATATAGAAACTATCATAACTAATGCACTATTTTAAGATCATTGTTCCTCAGCATGGGTCTGGCTTGAATCAAAGACAAACCACTCGATAAATATCCTAAGTAAAACTCTTTCTTATGAGAATTTCTGTTAAAACGTCAATGATTGACCATAGGGCTTCTTACCCTGTGAGAGCTGCTAACACCTCCCATGCTTGGCCTGCATGCCACACATCCACCTCCACTTACCCATGGTTTTGAAAGCAGTGTCATTAAATCACATCTCTGTGGTCTGTCACTGGTACTACCTTTGATGTCAGCATTTGACAGCAAGTCAGACTTATATTAGGTCTGTAATAGCCACAGATTGTCCCTTATACAGAGCCCATTCTCACCCTCAGGATGTCAGATGTCATCCCTGTTTTTGAGGAACATCACTGGAAGTGTGAGTTTTGCTGTGTTTTCCTCAGTCACTGGCAACAAAGGAATGTGAAAATTGAAGAATTAAAATGAAGGGACTTTGGAAGAACACTGCTAAAAGCTTTGGTGTTTTGCAAACTGTGTTCAAGCGTGTAAAACCACTAACCAACTTAGCTCTCTCATCACCATATATTAAAAGCTTTGTCCTCTGGTGACCTCGCTGAGCATGCCCGTAGCAGACGGGTCTGCTGTGCACATTTGTGACTAGTGCTGCAAGCCCTCTTCTCTTTGGGTAGTGGAGCACGCTGTGATTTCAAGTTCCAATTTTCTGAGAACAGTGCTTGCTTCTCTGTGCTGGGTCTCAGTGGACAAGCACTGTATGTATTTATGAAGTCCTGAGTAGCTGTCTATTTTTGTTGTTAAATTTTTAATTTCAGCTTCCCTAGTCATATTCCTCTCCTCAGGGCCCCAGTCACCCTCCAGTACTTTTCATTAAATTATAGCAATTGTAGTTTTACTGAGCGTAAAATTTCCCTCATTTCCTAGAGTTTTCCTTCTGTGAACTGATAAATTAGTCATTTTGACCGTAAATATACAATAATAGGGGCATCCAGTTCAAACTCTTTACAAAACATTTCCTGAGAGAACTGCCCTTTGGCTCCTGTCAAGTGATGAAGAGATGACCCCAGCTTCTGTTCCTTCAGCTTACTCAATCTTGACAGCTAAAGGTAATTTCTGTGCCTTCAAGTTTATAGATCTTCATTAAAATGCTAATATAATTCAGTTAGAAATCCAATTTCTGACTTTTATTGTTTCTTGCTATTGGGGGAGTGGGGTGTGTGCATTTGTTTCTGCTAAAGAGCAACATTTTTAAAAGAACAAATGCAAGATCAATTTTTCTTAGCTGTTTCTCAACCTGAAGTGCTGAGACAAGCAAAACATGTTTCCATTACTTAACTAAGCAAACAATGGCATATAAATCATACAGACAGCTGGACCAAGGTGTCGTTTTCATAAAGAGCCAGATTTCTCATGAAGGACAGTTTAATGGGCTGCTGCCAATGAAATGTCTGCAGAGCTGGTAATTGCAGGAGGGCACAGAAAATGTGGCACTAGAAAGGTGTCATGTGGGAGCTGAGAAATAGCCCCACAGCCAATGCAACTGGAAAAGGAGACTGAGAAAGGTGTGTGCTTTTATAATTTGCTTGTCAAGGCTGATTGTTTTAAATAAAAATCTAAGTTTTTATTTTTAGCTTGCTCACGTTGGCTGCAAGATCAGAGAAGTGGTTTTAGCTGTAATTTTATTTTGATCATGTTTATGCTGTGGCTTTATTTCTCCTTTGATCATGCTTAAACATGTTTCAGACATGTTTGTTTGATGTATGCTGTTTTTTAAAGCACTCCTCCACATTGTCTGCTTGTGGGTTTTTTTTAAAGAAATGAATCGTTGCAAAATATTTTCTGTCAAATTAGTTCTTAAATTCATTTTCCCAAAATATGCTTTCTCGACTTTTAGCCAACGGAAGGCTGCTTTTAAGCATGAGAATGTTGAACTGTTGTAACAGCATTTTGGAGTGTTTCACAGTTTGGAGACAGCTTTAGGGTCACAGAATATCCAACAATTCATACACAGAAATTAGTGTATCCACATTATCTGTAGTGCAACTACATTTACAATTGTCACCAGTGGGTTTGGATTGCAGTCCCACTTTCCATTCAGTAAAACTTGCTTGAAGTTCATTCCAGCACTTCTTTTGTGGCTGTGTTGAATATATGAAATAGGTCAACCCTGACTGAATTAGTTTAAACTTCCCATGGGGACCCCGTGATACCGAACCTGTTTAATTTTGCAGGGTAAGGCAGGGCAGTCTCAATATTTGAACATACACATTCATGGATGACATTCTTTATTCTGCTGCATGGGTGAGCAATTAGGAAAGTCGAGGAAAAGTCCCTCATCTGTGGACAAATCTCCCTTCCCTTCCTCAAGCAGAGCAATAAAAAAATGCTACATAGTCCATGGAGAGTGCTGTGTTGCGTGACTGCTGGCCATCTGGCTGATTGATTCATCATGACCCTAAACAGTTAGTTGTAAACATGGTCTGAAGCCCTGGAGTTAGATGCAAGTGTGCATCAAGCCTCAGGCAAGTCAAACAGCTCCTCTGCTAATGAAACAATAAAGAACACACTACAGATCACTAGTTCACATCACCCACTTCTTAGCTTTGTAACCTACAGAATTATCAGCCACATTTTTCTCAATCTCTTCACACACATAATCATAATATTGTTTTTATGGTCATTAGATTCATTTGGAACAGAAACGAATCTACTCCTATATGCAACAGGACACTTGTGGACTGCTCTTTCTTTCTTTACTTCGTCACATAGATCTGTTATAAGGAAGAGGGGGGAAAAAACAAACACCACCATGTAACAAGAGTAAGGGTCCTATAACATGGAGAACCACTCTTTTATTGACTGAAACATTGATTTAACCAGGTAGTGAAATAGTCTGAGGTTTGCTCATCAGAAAACACTAGTGTTATTCAACAAAACTGTTCCATGATGTATGATGGATGTGTTCTAACACAAGGCTGTGTCATTGCTTTATTTTCAGCAATATGGTTAGGATTGTTAATCATTAATCAGAAATCTGAATTCACCCCAGATGAGAAATGTATACAAAGTGTATTCATATGCACTCTGGCTATGACATTAGTTCTATCTACCTTTCTTATACCACTCACCTCTGCTATCACTTTGACAGAATTATTTGAGATATATGTTTTCAATTTATTAAACTATTTTTCTATCAGTCTTGTGTCATTCATGCTTTAATACTAGATTCCCTTACTGTTTCTACTTTCACTTGCAAAATTATGAGAGCGAAAGAAAAGAATAACATGCTAACAGAGGGCGAGTTTATATAACCCGTACTATATCAGCAATACTATTGAGTCAAATGGGACTCCCCACAGTATCTTCATAGGCCAATGTAAAGTTAGGTCTTTGATGCTTGATAATATAATGATTTATTTAAGAATTTGATATCTTGTGATTTACAAAACCCATTGCACTAGAAACAAATCATTCAACCATTTGGGAATGTATTTAGGTTTTGGTTGAGTTATTTTTTTATCCTTTTCATTAAGACCTCAAGTCTGTAAAAACAATGTATTCAGACAAGATGTTCTCCAGATCCAGTAGCCCAGACCAGTGTCTCCTAATGGATATCCTCTTTCTCTGATGTATCCTCCCACAGACTGTGATATAGATGTAACCTTGTTCCTTGTGACACAAGTTGCATTCAAAGCCCTTGCAGATAGTATATAAAATAACGATATTTACTATGGTACAATATAGTCTAGATATTATTTATCTCAGGCCTTGTGTCAGTGTTACTTAAAAGCTATTAAATACATGCTAAAAAGGAAGGAAGCAAACTTAGTAGCTGCAGTTACTGGGGTTTGGGGTAAAGACCTTAAGAAGTTTACAGATATTTGATGTTTCTAGATGACCAAAAATATGTATTTTAATAGACAGTAGGTAATAGACACAATTCCACATAGATTTATAGGTGTTTTGTAGCCTGTGTTGTTCAACCTGTTCATAAATAACCTGAAAAAGAAGTAGAGCAGCAGGATGAGAAAAATTTTCATGATACTAAGTTATTCAGAATAGTGAGACAAAGGAAAACTGTGAAGAATTACAAAAGAATCTTATGCAACTGGGTAGCTAAGCAATAAAATGACAGATTAAATTATTCTTGATGAATGATGCAGTGATAAACTATGGGGAAAACATAAGGAAAACATGCCTGTCTTCACATACAAAATGATGGGCTGTGGACTGAGCTTTACCGATGAAGAGTGAGATTCTGGGTTTATGACACGTAAAATTGCATGAAAAAGTCAGATAAATGCTTAGGAACTGTCAAACCCATATTGAATGTTAGGAATTAATAGAAAAAGAACAGAAATTTCAACAAGGAGTGTTGCTACAGCCCTTGTATAAGAACACAGTTCATCTACATCTTAAAAACTGGGAAGTACCAATACAGGGATTAAGAGGTATGAAATGAAGTTAGTAAAATTAATGTTCAAAACACAAAATAAGAAGTATGTATCATTTCATTAGACTGTGTAAGTGAGGAACAAATTTCAAAAGAGCACTGTGCATGCTGCAAATTTGCATGGGTTCAAGAAGAGTCTAAACAGATAACTGGATGAAAAATCTATTGAAAGTTACCAAGTACAAAGAGAGCAACCCAGTTCAGGGAATCATCTATGCTGAAAATAGTTGGAGAAAGGGAGATTATTCTGAGAGTGTAATTTATACTGTCCACATCCTTTCTTTGTCCCAGATAGGTAATTACTCCTGGACAGTGTTGAGGTCAATATATTGATCTATGTAAACCTTGTTCTAAGCCAGTATGGTTGTTCTCCAGTACTCTGTGTATATATCTCTCTCTATATGTATGTATATTTATATATTTAAATATATACAGAGTACATTAGAGTATATAGATACATATGTATATACACACAGAGTACATGAGAATATATATACACACAATTAATTATGCAGTATGTCTTCATAGAATAGTAACCTTTAAATGCATACATGCATATTAAAAATATATTAAAATATTTTGCTTATAAACACTTCCATCCTTAATAAGGCAACGAATTTCACAGGACAGCTAGTACAAACTGTCAAAATAAAGTTCATCATTTCTGTGACTATGTAGCAATAAACATACACTGAGAAGATGCTAATGCATGAAACTAAAATAGCTTACAATTTCACATAGAAACAGAACTGTGAGTAGTTAAATATAGTTCACAGTTAATTATCCCAGAAGGATGTAAAATGACCATAAAACAGATTGGTAAATCTGTTGGATATGCCTCCTTTTTTTCCAAATATAGTGAAAGATAACAGCTGAAGTATCTCTGTAAAATACAGTGATGGGCCAGATTCACCACTGGTATGAATTTACTGTAATGATTTCTATAAAATTCTCTCCCAAAACTTCCTTTCATCATTTTTACATAACTGATCAATATGCCTGCATTTTATGTATTTTCATTTTTTTTACATGTTATCACTAAATGATATTGTAATTCTAAGTGTCAAGAAATAAAAGTTTTTCTATGAAAAAACAAAATTCTTTTAAAAAACAAAACAAACATCTTGAATAGACATTCCCAAATGCATTTCTATCCTGAAAAGGAGACAAAAAATGTCGGCATTTGAATACCATAGTGTGTAAGCAAAAAAATATCACTCAAAACTGTATTTTTAACTCATTTTTTTACAGTAACATAGTAATACTTTTCTAGATTTAAAATACTTCATGTATTCTTATGTTATTGCTAAAGTTAGGAATATTACATTTGTATCAATAACTGTCTTATTTTATTTTCAACACATACAGAAAGATTACTGACCAAAGTGAAAACATCCAAAGAAACAAGTAAAATGTCAGTGATGAATTCATGGAACTCAGATGCCATGCTGTAATATTACACAACAGTTTGTAAAGAGATTTCATTAATGTTTAATTGCTCCAATAATTAAGTTAAACTGTTCATTAAATATCTGTAACAAACACCTCTGTGTATTAAAGATAAGAGGAATGTAAATACTTGTCACGTGTTATTGGGTGATGATGTTCCAAACATAGATATATTTGCCATTTAATGCAAAGATTGATTCTTGGAAAGCAAAATCACAATTCATTTATGTAAGGATTGCAAATGATTTAATTTCTGAAGTAGTAACATGCACAATGGCTTTGTCTTCTCAGATCCTAGATTTGTTAGTGCTCATCTGATACCAGAAAGCGACAATCCAGAAGATGACAAGATTTATTTCTTCTTCCGTGAAAATGCAATTGATGGAGAGCACACTGGAAAAGCCACTCATGCCAGAATAGGGCAGATCTGCAAGGTAAATTGTTCTTCACACAATATTAAATACACTCACACTTTGTGAATGATTTTAGAAACTGCATGTTCTTGCCTGTTAACTACTTAGTATTACTGGAATTGTACTAAACTGTAGATCATCCCAAGTGAAGAATAAGTTAGGGAACAACACACATAAGATATATTATTCAGTTCGTCTCTGGAGAAGCTTTACAAGCTACGATAGTTTGTTTAAAAAGTCATCGGCAGCTTCTGAGGCTTAGAGTGTGTCTGCTAAATAGAATCTCAGACAAAATGTGATACTTCCAGGTAGGCCAAAAAAATTTGAAGAATTTACTTTTTAAAGGAATGGTCATACACTTTCATTCCCACATTAGTGAAAATCTGTAAAACAGAGGCAAAGGAAGACTTAACAAACAGTTGTTTAAGCTCAGCTGTAGAAATAGGCAACCATTCAGAAGACTCCTAATGACTGCAGATTGAATCATTCATCCACACTGATAGAAGTCCAAATATTATTCTGACAGACTTGTAAAAATATTTTTTTTAAATGAACTTACATTAATAAGTGTTGTGGCTTTGGCAACTGTGAAATCACAAACAAAATTTCAAATTCTCTCCTCAAATCCAGAGGTAGCTGCTTGAAAACCAATTATCCCATAAGTATAGAGTCCTTGAAGCACTTTATTCATCAGTTTTGCAGCTATACAACTGACCCCACTGCTCTTTTTTATCTACTTTGTTCGCTTGCAACTCGCATTTCTATTTTGTCACTACCCAATTAAGAATAATAAACTCCTTCAGATTTACCAGGACATGGCAGCCTGGGAGCTCTTGAGTAAAGTATTCTTCCTGTCTGTCTTTCTCCAGTGTTACGAATGTATTACAAGTAGATTTGGTTTTCTTTCATTTTATTTTTCAAATGATGTGCTACAATGAAATATATTGCAATAAAATGAAAAATAAAAACAATTCAGAATTAGTGTCTTTGACAATATAATAATGCTTCTGTACGTAGAAAGTGAATTCTCTACTTACTGCAAATAGCAGAAAGCTATGTTATTTACTGTATTTTCTCTGTACTGTGTTGATACTTCAAACAAAGACTGTTCCTGGATATTAACACAAAATACTTTTGTTATTAGAATGACTTTGGTGGACACAGGAGTCTTGTTAATAAATGGACAACGTTCCTCAAAGCACGTCTGATTTGTTCTGTGCCAGGACCCAATGGCATTGACACACACTTTGATGAACTACGTAAGTGGCAGAAATGGTTTTGAAACAGAAATATTTTCTGGTATTATCTATATGGAATTAACTTACTTTTCTTTCGCATCTCTTGTTATTGTTACAGAGGATGTGTTTCTAATGAACTCAAAAGACCCTAAAAATCCAATAGTCTATGGAGTGTTTACAACTTCCAGGTATCCAACATATCATTTTACTTGCATGGATGCTTGAGTGTCTGCTTGTTTTAAAGAGGTCTCTTTGTTAAAAATGTTTTTAAGAAATGCAAAATTTTCTTAACCTTTGAACTGAAAAGTCAGTGGCAGTAAGAGGTAATGAATTAGGTTTCATTTCTTATAACCAGAGTATATCATCACTCTGAAACTAGAAATCACAAAGTCTATCAGCTTCTTAAGCTGCCCTTGCTGTTGGATTGGAGTTTTGTAGTGGGGATCAGGATTTGTAGTCCTTCCCACACAGATCTAGAAAAATAATACAAGCATAAATATACTTGTTTTGGGGCAGGGTAAAATAGAAAATTTGTGATGAGAGAAATTGGCTACTCAAGGAGACATTATTAAAAAATATTACTGAAATCTGGAAAGTTTAACAGTCTTTCAAAAAGTTCTGTTATTGAATCACATATAATGCTGACTTGACTGTTTCGTTTTCATTGTGATTGCATGAAGAACAACATAATACTTGTAGCTTTGGCCTGAGGAAGGTTTGTAGTGCTAGTTACATTGCCACCTTTATCTGTGAAGGACAAAAATTTTAGTTTCAAAAAACAGAAAGAATGTTTCTAGAGATAATCAGGCATAGAAAAGGGAGATTTACAAGTCCTTAATGTCTTCTGTGAGAAATCTCAAGGTAAGAAACAACACTGACATTTGCGTGTGTGCTGCCCAAAAGACGGAAGAGACTACTAAAAAAAATAGAAAAAATGTGAAGTGTAGGAAAGAATTGAATAGTCCTCTAGGGACAGGCCTGTTGAAGTTTACTAAAATTGGGGCTTTAGCCTTCTGGGGACAATATGTTTTAAATAGTGGAATAGCAGCCATCTGCTTAGGAAAATATCTGAGAGATCGTATCAGTTATGCTGAACTTTCACAGGAGGTGAGTTAGGATTGCTCTGAGAGCATGTCAGAGTTTTGATAATCAGCACATGCAATAAATTAGAAAGCAACAAGCTGCTATTCCCATAGCTCTTCCACTCTATTAAACCAACTGATAACTTAAAGAGTCTGACTTGATTTCTTCTCGCCTCATTTTTAGTAATATCTTCAAGGGGTCAGCAGTGTGTATGTACAGCATGACTGATGTCAGGAGGGTATTTCTTGGTCCCTATGCCCACCGAGATGGTCCAAACTATCAGTGGGTTCCGTACCAAGGGCGTGTGCCATATCCACGGCCAGGAACTGTAAGTACCCTAAGAAATATAATAATCTAAAAGGAGAAAATTGCAGAAAATATTTTCACACATTACATGGTCCTTGAGCTGAGACCAGGAAAGAAACTGAAAAGATGACAAGGACAAGGTGGCAGAAAAAAAAGCTAAAAATTCCTCCAGATCCAAAATGTATTGATTTTCTTGTAAAGTATGAAACTGCAATAGCAACTTCATTTGAGTTTTAATTTTGGCATTCATATTAACAACTTCAGCAGAAGTTTGAGCAATGGCTGGAGAACTTTACTGAAAGTCAAATGCTTAATAAATCACTCTGCATTATCCTTTCCTTGGAATTTGTCTTTGTTCCAAATATTGGCTGACCCTTTCTTGGTGAGAAGGAACAGAAAACAGAGCATCTGCCTGACTGTTAAGAAACTTTCAATTGTTCTCAACATTAAATGTAGTACAGTAAGACAGATATTTCTGCAATGGATAATGGAGTAACTAACTTCTACCTTCCACTGGTGTTTTTAAAAATCTGTGCTCCTACCTGTTTTTCTGTTTCAAGATCATGAATGACTAAAATATGACTGTATATAAGACATCTATATATACAACTCCCACCTGATGTCAACACATTCTAGAAATATTTATCTGCCTCTGAAATTACCAGTAGTCTAAGAAGATGGAACACTTTTGAAAAATGCATAAACTCGGAGAGCTCCTTAGGTATTGTGAACCAACTTGGACCATATGAGTTCTGAAATATCATTGCTGAAGATTGAATGTATGTGTACACATGTATACGTACAAACATATAAATGTGAATAATATATCTGTCTAGAATATTCTTTTTTAAAGTCTACTTAAATATAAGGCACAAAACAAACTAGGAATAGCTAGTAATTTCTTCTAAATCATCAGATTTTTTACTTTTTTCTGATATATTTTGAAATTCTTCTTTCAAACTTGATCTTTTAACTAATCTGCAAAGTTTGACAATATGTATGCTCAGCCTAATGAAAATTACTTCCTAAGTAAAAGAAAACAGCAGCCCCCTGACTGCCAAATTCCTCAGCACTCCTCACTCCCTCACTATGACTGCTAAAGTAATTTCAAATTTTTCCTGAATTTAAATACAAGTTCTGCAGCATAGGAGATGTTTCACTTCTCTTTTGATCCTGAATATTATTTTTTTAATTACTATGGTGAATACTGATATGTCAGAGTGGATTTTTTTAAGTTGTATTGTTTTATATCCCTGTGAAAAATATGAATGAGTAGATTTTTTTTTTGTTATTTCTTTTGGAGCTATTGTTGTTCTTTCAGTCTGACAGACTTAAGTTAGTGTTCTTTACTCTTTTTATTAATATTCCCAATTCCAGTATTGATTAAACTTTCTAAAAAACCCCAGATAGTATTATATAAAATTACAGAAAGATCTGACTGCTGCACAGTGGCTCAGCAGAGATCCAGATGCAACTCTCTAGAGATTCTGAATGCACAACTTAAATATTTACCCTTGAGACCAGAAACACAGCTCTGCCTGCCTCAGAGCCTGTGGGTTACTACAAGACTTGTGTCTGAGGGTCTTGAACTGAGATCCATGTGGGAGAAGAATAACTTGGTCATATTACTAAGAACAAGCAGAAAAGCAGGGGCTCAAAATCCAGCCACTAAGTATCTGAGTCACCTAAGCCACTAGGTCTTTTTCCAAAGTAGGGAAAAACAGTTAAGTTACACATACTTTTTTTTTTTTTTTCTGACTACCTTCTGAGAATGGGTTTTACCCTTAAAACATCTCTATAACATACTAAGTTTCACAAAGAAAGTGAAAAGATGTTCAGATTTCTTTGTAAACATTTTTCTCACCTAAGGGTGAATGTGATCCCAAATTACCCAACTCTCTATAGCCCTGCAGTTGCATCAAGTAGTACTAGAGGACACGCCACTGTAAATAATGTTAATTAAACTGTGACTTGGGCCAACTCTGAGGTTAGTCTCTCCTAGCCCACTGCCAATGACTAATTCTGGTGGCTACCACTTTAAAAATGTTTTTTACCCCTCATACTTGCTAAAATAATTCTACTGTATTAGTCAGATAAAATTGTCTGAAAAGAAGTTTTTTACTTCTGAAGTGATAAATTTGGATGTGTTTTCAATAGCTTTGAAGATCTGTTGAGAGCAAAGAAGAAAGGTTTTTGAAGTTCCTTTAGATGTCAGATTTGACTCCCTTTTCCAAGAAATGGGAAAAGGGAGGGAGAAACAAAACCTGATCTTCTTACAGTCATTAAGTTAGAGATCTCACTGCAGTTAAACAATGCTGAATTACCTGAGGAATTTAATAGGTGAGGTGCCAGTAAACTTCTTGAACATCTGGTGATTTGTCCAGCATGAATAAAAAGAAAGTTAATGGTTCTTTTGAAAAGTCAGAAAACTTGGTATATAATTCTACATCAGCTTCACATTTAACAAATTACCAGGTTATTTCCTTTAAGATCTATAGATTTTTTTTTCTTTACCTCTTAACAATATTTGAGAGAGGAGAGAGAATTTTTATATATCTTCATCCTGAATTTATATCTGACTTTCCAAGAATTCAGCTACAGAGCTCAAGTTTCCCCTGCTTCATGATACTGTCTATCTTCAGTTATGACCAAAGCACTTTTTCTTCTATTCTTCAATGTAGCTATTGATTTATTCTGTTGGATTCCTTAATAGGAATTTATTCTGTTGGATTCCTTAATAGGCCAGTTAGGAGTCAGCCTAGTTGCCTCCTGACTGATCAAAATCCCTGACATAGCATTCTGGGGACCAACAAATGGAAGTGGATGTTAAATGCAAGAGGTTTTTAAATCTAGTTGAATCTAAGATATTTCTCCAAACTTTTTTCAAGATATTTATATTCATGATTATTTTTGGCAACTGAAAATACTGTATTTCTTTGCTTATGGGATTGATCATGTATACAACCATGAGTGCTGGTGAAGCACTCTGCCAATTGGCTTGACCTAGACCTGCTAATTAATATAAAGTGCAATCCTGTCATTAGCCTCAAAGACAATGTCTTTTTTGTGTTGCCTGGTTTTATGACCATAACATAACTGAACATGACAGGACTTTCCTCCTCAGGATAGCTCTTCTCTTCTCTTCTCTTCTCTTCTCTTCTCTTCTCTTCTCTTCTCTTCTCTTCTCTTCTCTTCTCTTCTCTTCTCTTCTCTTCTCTTCTTATTAATCTTTGACTTTAAATGAGTTCATTTTCATGTAATTTGTACTGTGATATGCTACTTATGGTGCCCATTTCACTCCATTGGAAAAGGAGACAATTATAGCAATGACAGTTTGCTTTTCACCTCAGTCCGTTTCCTAAAGTAGAGTGGGATGAATGCGAACCACAAACTAGTCCAGGTAACGCACTTCAAATTTTCAAATGTAAAGACACAAAAGTTATTGTCATTTTTTTTATTTTCAGAAAAGCAGGGGATCCAAAGAGTAATCTAGCTGTCAGGATTAGGAGTCTTATCTAAGCACACAGAATTTTGACACTAATTCTACTTTTATTTTTTTCTGCATAAATTATCTTGGTCATCATTGCTGCAAGTAAAACCCTGTGTTAGAAAATGAGTCAGAAAGTATTCAAGCAATTGAAACACAGATTAAACTCATTTACTAAAATGGAAATGAATCATATATTCATTTACTGTTCTTTTCAGTGCTTGCCCAGCTGCAATTAACAATATTTATTTATTTATTGTGTTATGATTTTAATACTTAAAACTCTTTACATATATTGTATAATTAATCAGAGCAAGTAATATTGACCTGTAATTGAAACACCAGTGAAGATGTAAAGCAAGCTTAAAATTGAAACATAGAGTTTTCAACATGATTTTTGAGACAGATAATGTTTTGGCCAGAGATTATAAAAAACCTATCTGATGTTCTCTTTGTAATATTTCTGTACAAGGGACCAAGAACATGTAACGATGAAAAGGCTGAAAAATGTTGACACAACTAACTTGCTTTCTGCTTATTCTGCTCCACATGCATTAATCAAATATTCTCCCCTTCCTCCCTTCTATACCATATAATGGAACACAATGCAGGAATTTGCTTATTAATAAATGTACTCAAAAAGAGACAATTTACACTTTTTATGTCCATACTGTAAACATATCTTTGCTGAGTGTAACAACTACTCTTGACAACATTGATTTTTTAATTTAATTTCTGATGAATTATTAATAATTTAGATCAAGGTGACAACAAAGACAATTGATTTCTTCTGCTGAGCATCCTGCAAGGTCTGGATTCTTGGTTAATAAGATATTGTCCTCTAGGTTTTAAAATTAATTGGAAGATACTCTGTGTGTGGATATAAAGGTCAAATTATGTAGGACATTTTAACACCAGCTGTTTATATTTGAGGTTCAAATGCCGCAAACATAATTATCGTCAACAGGTTTCAGACATATCTGAATGAATTAGGAGTGTGGCACCCAAGTTCTTTGCCAAAGAACTTTGAACTGACGATTTAATGCCATTGTGGCTTATTTTCTTCATTCAACATTACTAACATGCTATTAATCCTTATGTTAAAGTGGCAACTGACTTCAAAACAGTTCTACAACAGAGATGAGGGAAAATGTCAGTGATTAGCCACAGTCCTCAATTCACCCCATTAGAACATGCAGTAGGTGAAACAGAAGGGATATTCTTGTGGATACAAAAGCCATGGTTTTACCTCTGCTTTTCTTTTCAGCCTCTACCTTTTGCTCACATTGGGAGAAACTTGAGCAGACAATTCTCTGCTTTTCACAGATTTGAGGCAAAAATATCTGTCTTAACTCTGACTGTATTAGATAGCAAAGGGACTTTTTAATGTATTACTTCATGGGGACCAGATTAATCCCAAGGGGACGTTGATTTTTCTGTTACTGTGAAGTACACCACAGTGAGGAGTCACTTCAATTCTTTTGTGAGGCTCGTCTCATCTAGCTATTCACATGGACAGTATCATTAGCAACACTCATAGAAAGCTTTTTTTAGAATCAATAGAGAGAAAAGAGATACACTTAGGCCATAACTCATTTGATTTGATTTAGTGTAACGTGTTATTTAGCTATCCATATTATTGGGAGTACATGGATGACACAGACTTGTTGAAACAAGCAGGAGTTTGAAAAGTCAGTAGAACAGGGAATTGTCCCAGCATTTGAGATAGAGTTCCTTGGAGAAGAATTGATTTCCAGTCAATTTCTGAAGATGATACTTTGAAACTAAAATAGTACCATAATTAATTAATTTGTCTATTGTATAGACTCATAGAATCATAGAATGGTAGGGATTGGAAGGGACCTTTAGAGATCATCTAGGCCAACCCTCCTGCCAAAGCAAGTCCACCTAGATCAGCTCACACATGATATACATAACCAAATAATGAAATTGCTTGTCTCATATTGAATGATTTTAGGTAATTAATAATTTCTTACTTCTGTCAATTAATATTAATCAATAAAAGACTAAAAATCCTTTTACACTGCATAGTAATAAGAAAAAATATGAGGATCATTCTCTAAACCATTTTGATGTACATCCAAAATGAAAAAAAATTAGACTCTTAGTGACATAATTAACTTTCGTTGTCTGCAATGAAACACTTAGATCACCCATCATGTTTAATTAAAGACTACACTAGTTGGGATGATCATACTGAAATGAGTTTATAATATGTTTCCAGTGATAACAAAATGTTAAACATTTTCTTTTTTTGTTTCCAGTGTCCCAGTAAAACATTTGGAGGCTTTGATTCCACCAAGGACCTTCCTGATGAAGTGATAACATTTGCAAGAAGTCATCCAGCCATGTACAACCCGGTATTTCCTATCAACAACCGTCCTATCATGATCAAAACAGATGTGGATTACCAGTTCACACAGATAGTAGTAGATCGAGTAGATGCAGAAGATGGCCAGTACGATGTGATGTTCATTGGCACAGGTAAGAAGTCTTGAATCTACCATTGAGTGCCTCTCCAGACATTATGGAATCATAGGATGGTAGGGGTTGGAAGGGACCTTTAGAGAATGTCTAGTCCAACCTCCGTGCAGAAGCAGGGTCACCTAGATAAGGTCGCATAGGAACATGTCCAGGTGGGTCTTGAAGACCTGCAAGGAAGGAGACTCCACAACCCCTCTGGACAGCCTGTTCCACTGTTCCACTGCTCCATCACCCTCACAGTGAAATAGTTTTTTCTTATGTTTAAGTGGAACTTTTTGTGTTCCAGCTTCATCCCATTACCCCTTGTCCTGTTACTATCTACTATAGAAAAAAGGGATGTCCCAACCTCCTGACATCCACCCTTTAGATATTTATAAATGTTAATAAGATCTCCCCTCAATCTCCTCCAGACTAAACAGATCAGAGGCATAGATCAGATTAAATTTCACACTCTGAATACTGACAGAACAGTATATACCTGTGAAAATCTGGGACAAGACTCAAAACTCTGTATGTGGGGAGATCTTTGTTACATACATTCATTGCAACAGGTTCAGGCAATGGCCTGCATAGCCTAATTCTTTAGGAGCTTTGCCAAGTGGATTAAGATCAAACCACTTTCTTTTCAACTACTGTTATTAGGGAATTTCATTAGTAATAACTTGTCTCATTAATTATAATTTAGTATTAAAATGCAGGTTTTGAGGTTCCCATTTTGAAGTACAGCATGAGAAGTACTAAAGCGAATGAGACAAGCATCCAGGTATGGGAAATGTCTTGAGTGCATTTCAAATATTGCCTTAAGATGCCTAGCTCTTTAGCCAGAGGAGTATATTGTTTCATTTAAGATATCTGGCACATGCAAAGTGTTTTAAGAAGAATTTTTATGCAAATAGAAACTTGATAGCATTTCCAAAGCATTTGCAGAATCATACAATTTGGGCATTTTATCAAAAGTGGAAAAATGCATCAGAAAAGACATCCTTTCCAGAAACGTAACAATAAGAAGTGACAGTGGCCAGAAATTAGCTGATCCTTATTTGCCTAATCAGAACAATGCTGATTAGCAGTTAGTGGATCTCCTTCACGTTTGGAAGAGATCCCATTAATTGACTGGTGTTCCAGTTATGTTGAGTAAAAGTGTTTTAAACTTCTATTGAACATAATTCCTAGTAATTAGATATTGGCATCATGAAGTCAAAACAAATCAAACCAAAGCCTCACTGTTTCTTTTCAGATTTGTACCAAAAGATATCTGTCTGATTATCTTTCTTATAATATCCCAAATTTTTATTTGCTTTAAGTACAATTTTGATGCTTTAAACCTGGGGTCAAATATCCAAAGCAATAAATCTCAAAGTCTCTTTGATGCTGGTGCCTGAAATATGTTATGAGCAAACTGAGGGCTGTTGAAGTTTTGTATATGAGACATGGTGCATGCATAGCAATTCAGAACACTTACTGGACGAAATGCAGCTCTGCAGAAAGCATTCCAGCTCTTTAAAGCTGTGAACTGAGTTATTAGATACCAGTGCTACAATATGTTCTTACATAAAATGTTGAAAAGTAGTTTCATATGATTTCAAACAACACATATATTTTCCATCACAAATTATAGATTTCAATGCCATCTACAACCGACAGTGTTTTGTGCCTTTCAACAAGTCTTCTATGACCTGATTCAACCCAGAAAAAAAATTATGGCAGTACTCCCCTTGACAGAGGTGTGAATGAACAAGCCCTTCAGCTTCCAGAGTATGATGCTGAACAAACATAAGGATCTGATTTATGTCTACATCTTGAACACAAGAGGTGGTATTTATCTCACCAAAATTTGGCATTCAATCTAAGAAAGATATCTTGGCCCCTACAACTGGGAAAGATAAGTACTTCCAGAGAGACCTTCATTGTACTTTCTTCAAGACCTCTATTAGAGTAAGATGAATTGTTATGCAGAAGTTCCTGTCTGTTTTCAGACAGTACAGGAAGACTTGCTTAAACCTGAACTGTAGCTTTCAGATAAGTATCATTATGTATAATGATACTTATCTAAATTAGTTAGGCAAAGTCTCTCTCTGAAAGAGCCTCAATGATATCTAATTCTTCCCTTTGAGTTGGAAATTCTGGCACTCAGCTTCCTAAACTGTTAATATTCAGGTGTGTGGAAAGTGCTTTGGATCCTATCCAACATTGCTGATAGTTGTGCCCAAGAACTGTAAGAGAAGTATTGAAAGATTATTACTTTTACTTGCCAAAAGAGATTTCAGAATTAAAACACCAACTTTGTAAGTGAAGAATATTGTTATTTCTTGAAATATTACTTTTGTCCATAGCTACTGTTATTTCTCCAGCAGGAAGTTATACCCTCATGGGATAAGAATAGGCATTACACCACCTGTGCTTGGAGCTGGGACACAAAAGATTCTCTGTGCTTCTCTGAGCTCTCTCCTTATTGCATTTTCAGAGTGAGGAAAGGACATCTTCCACACAAGGGTAAAGGAAAAGAGGCAGAACTGAGGCCCTGCCTGCTTATGCCTGAAAGCTGCACTGAGACGGCTGGTCAAAGGAACCAGAAACAGATACACAATCAGCACATATTACATCTTCCCCAAACAAAGAACAAACTAGGGACCAGATTAGGGACTACAATCACAGTCCATTTTCCCATCTGATCTGAACCTATGACAAAGCCAGAATTAAGCTCTTGGGATTATGACTGGATTTTTCTGTGCCAGTCTGTCCCATCAGATTAGATACATTTCTCTGTATTTTCCAGCTGCTGTTGCAGCAATCTACATTATTCCCACATGCTGCTCAATGTCACTATGTTGAAGAAATGCCTTCTTTTCCTTTTCATTGAATGACTGATGATAATTGAACATAACATATTTAATAGCCTTCCAGCATGGTCACATTTTCCTTTCCTGTGGGTGAAATCTTTAGCTGAGTATTTTCTTTCCCACTGTGATTGTACCAGTGTGTTTGACAATGAAAATAAAATCATATCGACATGCTTGAAATGATATCAGAAAAAAACAGGATTTAAGATATGTCCTCAGTGCATATCCTAAGTGTCTGATGTTTGAGATTGTTTGGCCCAGTTAAAGTACATCTGTCAGTAAAGCAAATTAATAATAGTAATCTTATCTTACTGAGTAGAGCCTATAGATCCTAAAGGAGAAGCCTGATTCCACTTGTGTGAAATTGTTTGAAATACTACTCTGTAAAACTTGATGTGGGACTCAGATAAAGCCACACTTTGATACCTGTGGCCTGACCAGAGTCGCCATAGTGATTAACACAATGTATCTTTGACCTCAGAAGCTTCCTCGAGCATCAAGGAACTGCAACTGTTGCAAGATCCACTTAAAAATCGGACCTCTTTTGAGATAACATTGAGTGGAGAACTCATGTCTGCTTAAAGCCCACTCAGACTTCATAGTTTCCCCTATGCTCTGTTATCAAAAATCCCCATTTATTTCTAGAATATGGCATCTGATGGATCATGAGGACAGTCACAGTCCAACACAGAATACAATCATGACATATAGCTACACTGCTGTATTTATTAGATCAGAGTTCTCTTATTTACCCATACCATGTATTTTCCTCAAAACCACAGTCATCAAGTTATAAGGATAATTGAGGTCATTAACTCATCCATTAAATTACAAATAAAAGTAATGTTAAATTTTCTGCTGTTCTGAATTACGATGTTGTAGAAATGTGGATTTCTTTTTCTTGTTTTAAAGTTTATATTGCATTTGTTCTGTGTTGTTCTCAATATTTCTTGAGTTAAATACCTTCAATTAGTAGCAGTAACCATAACAAAAACCACTTTCAAAACAACTTATGTAGTGTATTTTACTAGCTTAGTTTGTACATGTAACTGCCTAAAAAGAAAGTTGGGCTTTGGTTTGTTGTTGTTTTAAGAAAGAACTATTTTTTTCTTTTTAAAAAAAGAATCTGTGAATATTTGACTAATGAAAGAGAACAGTGATTTACATATTTGGGGGGGGGGAATCACTTTCAAAATTTCAAAAATATATTCTTAGAAATCAACATCTGCTTAAAGTGGAGCAAATAAAAGAATTAAAATCTCAGTTTTACAGGATATTCTAGTATTTCTAGAATATTTAAACCAAATTCACATAAAGAATTTTAAGTATAAGAATTCTCTCATCAAATTACTCTCCTCTCTCTAGTAATGAATGATAGAACACAAGGAAATGGGTTCAAGTTGTGCAAGGGAAAGTTTAGATTGGACATTAGGAAAAACTTTTTCACTGAGACGGTTATTAAGCACTGGAACAGGCTGCCCAGGGAAGTGATAGAGTCATGATCCTTAGAGATATTGAAAAGACATGTAGATGAAGTACTGAGGTATATGGTTTAGTGATGGGCTTGACACTGTGAGGTTAGTGGTTGGACTTGATGATCTTAATGGTCTTTTCCAACTGTAATGATTTTGTGATTCCATGAACTTTTAAGTTAGTCACCTTATAAAAATATTTTCAACCTGTGTAATCTATCTGTTTCATTTTTATGCTTATTTTCATTACAGAAGTGGTAAAGTTTCAACTTCTAGTTTCAACAGAGAAATATATACTTATGAAATATGTTTTTGATTTTGTGTAACCAATGGTTAATTCTTGTTTTGAGAATGCTGACCTTTCTAGTTCTGTTCTTTTAAGAATCTTATCAATTTAAAATGCCTTCTATTTTCCTAAACTATTACTGCTAAGGAATGTGCAATGTGAAAAATCCTCAGACATAATTGTTATTCCTACGATGTATTTACATGGCACTACACTTGGCTGGTTAAAAAGAAAAGTGGTATACAGAGTGTTTCCATTTCAGAGAGTCTGCAGTGATGTGTACCAGCCTAGAAAAGATTCTTTTTTTTGTTGTTCACTGAAAATTCTGTTAAAATAAACAAATCACAGATGCAGCAGCTGTAAAACAGAAGTGATCTTAAGTCTCAATCATTTTCACAAAACTAAAGACTGTAGCTCTGGAATGTCAGACTTTGCCCTTGTTCTTGTTACAACCAATTGCAAAACTCCAAGAATGTAAATGGATATAGTATTAAAAAGCTGGCACACACCTATTTCTAAACAGAAGGCACAAATTCTATTGTATTTTTACCCCTCAGAGAGGATCAGTTATCTAACACACAGAGAAATACAGATGCCTTTAGGGGCTTATATATCTTAGATACTTTGTTTGACATGGGGAGGATCGCATGTACTTAAGACATCTAACAGCTTCATCTGTCTAACAACATTTGTCCAGATGTTTTTATAACCATACCGAGCCTTCTGACAGCATCTTCACATGCATTTTAAAAATGACAAACATCATGCTCAAAATAGATAATAAAACATGCCTGGGTTAATTTAGTGCATTTCCTTCCTCAATTAAATGGCTGAAACATCTGTCACTTCATACTGTCACTTAAACAGAATTTCAATCCTTTTCATTCTTTAATAACTATAGTAGTATCTATCTTTGTTGCATTTCAATAACTGAAAAACTTCAGTGAAATGTCCTACTAAATTCAGAGTTTTTCTAGATTCTTTTAAGAAGCAGTTGGTATTTTGAATGAATGCTCAGGGATATGTAGCTTCACAATCTTTATTTGTGAAATAATTACACACAACAAGAAACTCTGGCTGCTCTGAAACTGAAATATGCCTCTTAAGCACCTGAAAACTTTTTTTTTCCCTATTCAAGATATTGGAACAGTTCTTAAAGTGGTTTCAATTCCTAAGGAGACTTGGCATGAATTAGAGGAAGTCTTGCTGGAAGAAATGACGGTCTTTCGGGTAAGTGCAGCTAAATTTCAAGTGTCAGGTTATAGATTTCTCCATGGACAGCTGCAAACTAAACTTCTTGCAGTCTAGCCAAGGAATAGCTTGGCATACTCCTCTAATTAGCTTGTCATTTGCAGACCCAGACACTAGTCAAAATAAACCTTGAAACTTTCAGTGCTAGCTGGTGGTTAATGATAAAAGAAATGGCATTCTGGGCCCTTGTTTTCTGGTTTGAAAAGTAAATTAGTATCTCTGAATCTTAGAGCTATCACCATGGCATGGTGAAATATGTATCTGTGTGAGTCTGGGAATATTGTCTGTCTGTTTTCTCCCACAGAGATACGCAATACATAAATTTTATAGTCACATCAACTCTTAACACTATCCACATTATTGACATAATGTAATTAGGAAGATACTTTAGAAAAAGCAGTGATCTGGACAGATTTCTTGTGCCTAATAATCTGAGAAACAAAGAAAATGTTTATATTTTCAAAGGCGACTATAGGGTCTCATTTTCATCATTTGGCATAAGACACCATAAACATCTCTTAATCTTTAGTACCTTTTGTGAACACGAATCTCATCTGTTTTTTCTTTTTTGAACAGCCTAAATTTTAAGACCAAATAAACCTTTCAAACACTTTCCAGACAGAACCCAGGAATGTCTCATGTTTTGTACACAACAACGAATCATTTAGATTCCCCATGTTATTCCTTTTGTCAGTTCTGTTTTATGGCACCATTTCAGGCCTCAGGATTTTTTTGGGAGTTGATGCCTAGCTGGAAGGTTGAGGTTAATCTGACAGCATGAAGATGATGCTTGTGTGCTGAGAGAGCCTCACATTGCATGGTCTCACTTGAAGAGTGCTGACAAGGGCCATGCTCAAAACCTGACAGAAGGGCCCAGCCACCATATCCTCATTATACTCGGTTGCCATCCCTTTATTTTTCATTTCTGAAGAGACACAACATACTTAAATAGAGATTATATATCTTTTTTTTTTTCCCCTTTACTTTTCTTATGGGTAATCTTGTCTTTACTCTTTCTAACACAGAAACCAGTGCAAGATACCACTGAAAAATGGGGGTATCTGTTTCTGCAGTTCATGGTCTTTTTGTGGGCAGAAATGTGGATTGTTTTGGGTTTCTTTTTTCCTTTTTTGAAAACATAAAAATAAAGTGGAAACTATGAGGAGAAAATGAGACAAGTAATTTGTGGCTCCCAGCTTTTTTTCTTTTTCATACGCGCAAAAGTCATTACATTAATGCAGGGTAATTTGGCAATTGTTGATAATGTATGAGTCTCTTCCTAAATCAAGTAGAAGTGCCACATTAAAGGAGATCGGAGAAATATAAAAGTGAAAGAAAGAAAATATATGGAGTGAAAGTTTTATTTCAGAAGGGCTTTACAGAAGGATAATAGTTAACAGCAGATTCAAATCTGGTATTTTACGTGTATATCTATGTGTTACACAAATGATTTTGTTGTTCTGATTTACTTGAAAGCTCCTTTGGCGTATGCCTTAGCCTTAGAGACAGCATTGATGTACTTCAATGGAATAAGCAGAATTTGTATGCATAAGATATGAATCTTTCATTAGGGAATTTGCAACAGATTTTACATATACTTTAAGCAAATGTATGTTTTCTTGAGTTACTAAAGAGTTCACATGCATCATGAACAATGTATTTGATCCTTAAACCTCAGTATGCAAAATGCAATGTTCTTGATTTATAGTTCCACTAAACTGAGAGTCATCCATATCTGTTACATTGATAACAAGTGACTATTTCAACACCATTTCTGCAGTATTTCTCTGAACGACTGAGCAAACAATCTAATGAATTAAATTTCCATTCAATGTTACACTTAATTGATGCTTTCTAATATAAGGACTATTAACCCATTTGTAAAGGCAAGTCCACATGTTTAACATCCGCTGACCTATACCAAATTCTCTCATGATAAGCAAGTTTGAAGCTACACAAGTATAAAAGCTTAATAAGGACTTTATTAATGTATGTAATCAAGAGTATGATGCATGAGATCAACAGTAGATGTTTACATGGAATAAAGCTCAGAATTGACTTGCATGGTTCATAACCAAATCATGCCACTTTTACTCTCAGGATTAGAATCCATTTCACCACCTGGGCCTAAAAGGTGTAACATATGTCTAAACATACTTATTCTTTTAAATATTTCCTACAGTCTCTCATGTAAGAAAGTAAATGTGGGTTTGATATCTGCCTTATCTACAGATAAGTAAAATTAATGGACTTCTTAGTAACCCATTTGGGTGATTTAATAATGGGAATTCCAGGGTTCAAAAAGCTTCTTGCACTATTACTAAGGAGTTTCTAGTTTAATTTCAGAGTTTCTAGCTTGGGCAAATAGTATTCAAACAGAATTATTATGTTTATAGAACTCATTTTGTATTTTAACTATTCTTCTTTTCCCCTAGGAACCCACTGCTATTTCAGCAATGAAGATTTCTACAAAACAGGTACTATATGCACAAACTTTAAATCACTTTTAAATATTTATTGGTCTCTGTCTTTTAGAGACAGTAACTTGGCAGTCAGTAGAGACATATTAATTACAGCAGCAGCATCCCATCCTTTCACATAAACATCAGTAGTTTCTCAGGAAAGTGTGACATGTGAAGGAGAAAGGAAAAGTCTAGTTTATGTTACTTACTGGTAAGGTAGAAACTAATCACAAAATAACCAGCTGCCTGGAAGCTCTTAAGAAAAAAAAAACAAAAAAAAACATACACATTATGGAATGTTCTTATGACAAGAAATTATTCCAAATGAGAGATCAAACTTGATCCCTTGCTTTAATGGGAATAATTTTATCTCTGTAGGTAGAATCTAAGACAAAATGCAGATAGTGGAAACAAAGACTGGAAATGAGACATCCTCTTGTCCTTCTATCCAATGCCCAGTCCATTCTGGGATATACACCAATCAGCTTTAACAAAAAGAGTAGATCTAATATACTTCAATTTTTCCATGTCTTCTGTTTCAGTGGCATGGTTAAGTTATGGGTTCCAGTCTCCAGAATTTATATTTCCTAATTTCTCTTGAGTGCACTAGTAATTAACTTCCTAAAGAATAAGGTAGGTATTATAGCCTTCATTGTAGACAAGAACATGACTAAAATGAACTGAACTTCTTGATAGATGGAGGTAAAGTTTTACCTGATTTATGGTAAAGGTAGTTCATGCATTTCTGAGCAAATACAGGGAATTCTTAATAGATTTCTTTGTGAAGCAGATGATGAATTATGTAGTTGTGCAAAGAACTTTGGGTTGCAGTTTGTGAATGTAGTACATATTAGAGACTTATCGTCCAGTTCTGCCAGAAGCTAGATAGATGGACTCCATCCACTGTTATTTCCTATCTCAGAAGCCCAAGACATAAAATCCAATGTCAAATTTAAGGTAATAAAACTTTTTTTTCTTAGTATCATAGAATAATAGGAATTGGAAGAGACTTCTAGAGATCATCTAGTCCAATCCCTTTGCTAAAGCAGATTCATTTGTTAAGCATGTTAATTTCTGTTGATTTGGAACCTATTTTTTAAAATGCCAGTAACTTTTTCACACTCATAAACTTTTAAATTAATTTCATTATCAGTAAAGAGAAAATTTGATATTACTTCCAAGACTGGGTGTACTAAAAATTGTGTGTTGTAAATACGATTTAGTTCATTCAGCTATTTCACTCTATACATTATTAAACAGAAATTGTGTTAATTCTGTAACAGACAGAGCCCGAAATTATGTTTGAAATGTTTCATATTTAAGTCAAAACTCACTGTATTTAGGAAAGCTGTCTGAAAATACTAATGTATTTGACAGAAAGCATTTTGTTTGGGGATATTCTTCTAACATAATTTAGCACCTAAACCAACAAAAATGGCAGGACAAAACCAATGTACTATTCAATACTGGATATTTAAAACCAAACCTGTCAATTTGTTTTATAATCAAAATGGTCTGCTTTGGATTATTTTTGTAAGCACATTCCCTTAAAGCAGCCAATCATATTTGATAATGGACTATGCATTTTTATGCAACTTCTTCAAAGCGTCTTTAGTTATTCAGGAGAGAATACAAGCCTTTTGAAAACAAATTTACACTGCTAAAACTGTCTAAAGCTAAAAAAGAGCAAAAAGCACAATAAAGCACAAGCACTCATGAAAAATCAGCCAGCCTCAGGCTAAAAATGACAGAATCATGATACTGTGTGACAAGCTTTTGGCACTGTGTCTCTGCATCAAATAAGTATATGGCAACATGTTTCCATTTTATATTTATGGTTTTAAAAGATTGTAGTTTTATAACTCAAACACTTTATTCATTGTGTTCAGATAAGCAAGGTGTTTTTCACATGAACAGCATGGTAACTCTATGCATTCTGAAAAAGCAGGAACATGAAATGTAAACAATAAAACCAGCATATCATATTGAGGAACTTTAAAGGAATCTCATTTTATTTTTTCGCTAACAATTCTTTCATCTGACTAAGAAAACATGGTACAGAGAATTTCTCCTTATTTTTGGATGTTTTACTATGCTGGTTGTTCAAACCTACATCTTGTGCCATCATGCTGATATATG